>NC_059102.1:217505669-218872344 GCF_020740685.1 Jaculus jaculus | reverse complement strand
ACCTGAGTTTGGATCCCCAGAACCGACTTAAGATGGTAGATGTAGCAGTCACCTTCTTGTTGCTGGGACTTGACACCTGACCAGAAGTAATTTAAAGGATGAAAGAAAAAGTTTGTTTCAGGCTTACAGTTTCTACATGGCGGAGCAAAGCATGGCAAAGCAGACAGCTGGGGAGTTGTATCTCTTTAAGAAGGAAATCACCTGGGTGAGCCAGCTCTCAACACCCACTAGGGCTGGACTAAACCTCAAGGTCTTCCCTCATCAACATGTCTTCTCCCAAAGGGTCCACCTGCTGAGGGAAATCAATCGCAAACATTTGAGGCTATGGAGGACATTATACATTCAAACCACCATACCAGGCATTGTGGCATGCATCTAGACACAGATGGGGAATCCCCAGAACTCACTGGCTAGCTGTTCTAACTGAATTGACAAGTTATAGGGTCAGTGAGAGACCCTGTCTCAAATAATAGAAAGTAGACAGCAATGGAGGAAGACCTCCAACATCTACCTCTGGCCTCCCCATGTGTACACACATACAACAACACACTTAAGAATGTGTGTGGAAGCAGAATAAAATCAGGACCATGACTTCCCATTGGTACATGATTACCATGGAATCTGTCCTTGTGTGTACATGGAGATCCTGAACCACTGTTACAGAATATTCCTCCAAACTGGAATATTGCTCCCTGAAGGGAGGAGGGAGTAGGAGATCTACAAGTCTGGGAGAGCTGAAACTTAAAAGCCCCAGCAACTCCCCAAGGTGATAGGAGCAGTAAACATCTGTTGAAGGGCTAATGCTGATTTATGTCATGTAGCAATTTTCTTGGATTGAAACTTTCCTTCTTGGAGTTGGGGGAGAAAGGAGACTCATGAGGTCAAGCCTGAGAGAGTTGAAACTTTAGACCCCTCCCTAAGGTTACATAAAGGGTAAACTGCTTGGGAGACTTAACCCATGGAGCTGCCTACAACTTATGCAGCTTGCTCCAAAGATGCTTCTTCTGTGAGTCAGTCATCATCTGTGTTGTTGTTTTCAGTATGGAGCTGCTTTGAATTACCCTGCTCTGAAAGTAACCCCAATAAACCCATTAGTTTGGCAAAAAAAGAACATTTTTCATTGTAAGCAAACAGTGAATTCAATTATCTATAAGCTGATTGTCTACTAAGAACACTTCTAATTGTAAGCAAACAAGAAATTCAATGATCTACAAACTGATTGTCTATTAAAAACATTTTCCATGATAAAATAACAGTGATTTCCAAGGTGTATGAGCTGATTGTCTGCAAAGAACATTCCCCATTGTAATCTAGCAGTGAATTCAATGATCTGTAAGCTAAATGTCCACTAAGAATATTTCCCATTGAAAATTAACAGAGAATTCAAGCTTCAATAAGCTGATTGTCTGCTAAGCACATTTCACATTGTATACTAACAGTGAATTCATAATTGTATAGCCTGATTTTCAGTGAAAATCATTTCCCATTGTAAAATAACCATGACTACTTAGGTCTATAAGCTGATTGTTTGCAATGATCATTTCCTATTGAAAACTAACAGTGAATTTAATGATCTATAAGCTTGTGGTCTCCTAAGAACCTTTTCCATTGGAAAATAAAAGATTTCAAAGTTGTATAAGGTGATTGTCTGCTAAGAATATTTCCCATTGCAAACTAACAAGAAATTCATGCTTCTCTTAGCTGATTGTCTGCTAGGCGCATTTAATATTGTATACTAACAGTGACTTCATAATTCTACAATCTGATTTTCTGTGAAGAACATCTCACATTGCACACCAACCATGACTACTTAGTTCTATAAGCTGATTGTCTGCAAAGAACATTCCACTTTATAAACTAAGAGTGAATTCAATGATCTAAAAGGAATTGTCTGCAAAGAACAATACCCATTGCACCAAACAGTGAATTCAATGCTCTACATACTGATTGTCTAATAATAACATTAGTCATTGTACAAACCAGTGATTTCAATGATCTATATATTGATTGTCTAGAAAGAACATTTCAAATTGTAAAATAACAGTGATTTCAATTATTTTGTATTTTTTTTAATTTTTATTAGCATTTTTCATGATTACAAAATATATCCCATGGTAATTCCCTCCCTCCCCACTCCCACACTTTCCGATTTAAAATTCCATTCTCCATCATATTACCTCCCCATTACAATCATTATAATTACATATATACAATATCAACCTATTAAGTATCCTCCCCCCTTCCTTTCTCTACCCTTTATGTCTCCTTTTTAACTTACTGGCCTCTGCTACTAAGTATTTTCATTCTCACGCAGAAGCCCAGTCATCTGTAGCGAGGATCCACATATGAGAGAGAACATGTGGCACTTGGCTTTCTGGGTCTGGGTTACCTCACTTAGCATAATACTTTCCAGGTCCATCCATTTTTCTGCAAATTTCATAACTTCATTTTTCTTTACCGCTGAGTAGAACTCCATTGAATAAATGTGCCACATCTTCATTATCCACTCATCTGTTGATGGACATCTAGGCTGGTTCCATTTCCCAGCTATTATAAATTGAGCAGCAATAAACATGGTTGAGCACATACTTCTAAGGAAATGTGATGAGTGTTTTGGATATATGCCTAGGAGTGCTATAGCTGGGTCATATGATAGATCAATCTCTAGCTGTTTTAGGAACCTCCACACTGTTTTCCACAATGGCTAGACCCGATTGCATTCCCACCAGCAGTGCAGAAGCGTTCCATTTTTCCACATCCTTGCTAACATTTATGAACATTTGTTTTCATGATGGTGGCCAATCTGACAGGAGTGAGATGGAATCTCAATGTAGTTTTGATCTGCATTTCCCTGATGACTAGTGACGTAGAACATGTTTTTAGATGCTTATATGCCATTCGTATTTCTTCCTTTGAGAACTCTCTATTTAGCTCCTTAGCCCATTTTTTGATTGGCTTGTTTGATTCCTTATTATTTAACTTTTTGAGTTCTTTGTATATCCTAGATATTAATGCTTTATCAGATATATAGCTGGCGAAGATTTTTTCCCATTCTGTAAGTTGCCTCTTTGCTTTTTTCACTGTGTCCTTTACGGTGCAAAATCTTTGTAATTTCATTAGGTCCCAGTGGTTAATCTGTGGTTTTATTGCCTCAGCAAATGGGGTTGTATTCAGAAAGTCTTTGCCAAGACCAATATGTTGAAGGGTTTTCCCTACTTTTTCCTCTAGCAGTTTCAAAGTTTCCGGTCTGATGTTAAGGTCTTTAATCCATTTGGACTTAATTCTTGTGCATGGTGAGAGAGAAGAACCTATTTTCATCCTTCTGCAGATATATATCCAGTTTTCAAAACACCATTTGCTGAAGAGGCTGTCTCTTCTCCAATGAGTATTTTTGGCATTTTTATCGAATATCAGGTGGCTATAGCTACTTGGGCTTACATCTGGGTCCTCTATTCTGTTCCACTGATCTACATGTCTGTTTTTGTGCCAGTATCATGCTGTTTTTGTTACTATGGCTCTGTAGTATAGGTTAAAATCAGGTATGGTGATACCACCAGCCTCTTTTTTGTTGCTCAGTATTATTTTAGATATTTGAGGTTTTTTGTGATTCCAAATGAATGTTTGGATTGTTTTTTCTATTTCCATGAAGAAAGCCTTTGGAATTTTGATAGAGGTTGCATTAAATGTGTAGATTGCTTTAGGTAAGATTGCCATTTTCACAATATTGATTCTTCCAATCCAGGAACCAGGGATGTTTCTCCACATTCTAGTGTCTTCTGCAATTCCTTGCTTGAGTGTTTTAAAGTTTTCATTGTATAGATTCATTACTTCCTTGGTTAGGTTTATTACTAGGTACTTTAGTTTTTTTGATGCAATTGTGAATGGGAGTGATTCTCTGATTTCATCCTCTGTGTGTTTGTTGTTAGCATATATGAATGCTACTGATTTCTGTGTATTTATTTTGTATACTGCTACATTGCTGTAGGTTTTGATCAGCTCTAACAGCTTGCTAGTAGAGTCTTTAGGGTCCATTATGTATAGAATCATGTCATCTGCAAATGATGATAGCTTGATTTCTTCCTTTCCAATTTGTATCCCTTTTATGTGTGTCTCTTGCCTTATTGCTATGGCTAAGACTTCCAAGACTATATTAAATAAAAGTGGGGACAGTGGACACCCTTGTCTTGCTCCTGATTTTAGTGGAAAAGCTTCCAGTTTTTCCCCATTGAGGAATATGTTGGCTGTAGGCTTGTCATAAATAGCCTTTATTATATTGAGATATGTTCCTTCTATTCCCAGTCTCTGTAGGACTTTTATCTGGAAGGAATGTTGGATTTTGTCAAATGCCTTCTCTGCGTCTAATGAGATGATCATGTGATTTTTGTCCTTCACCCCGTTTATGTAATGTATTACATTTATAGATTTGCATATGTTGAACCATCCCTGCATCTCTGGGATAAAGCCTACTTGGTCAGGGTGAATGATCTTTTTGATATATTCTTGTATTCAGTTTGCCAATATTTTGTTGAGAATTTTTGCATCTATGTTCATGAGGGAGATTGGTCTGTAATTTTCTTTTTTTGTTCTATCTTTGCCTGGTTTTGGTACCAGGGTGATGCTGGCCTCATAGAAGGAGTTTGGTAGAATTCCTTCTTTTTCTATTTCCTGGAAAAGCTTAAGAAGCAATGGAGTTAGCTCTTCCTTAAAAGTCTGGTAAAATTCAGCAGTGAATCCGTCCGGGCCTGGGATTTTTTTAGTTGGGAGATTATTGATAACTGTTCAGATCTCCATGTTTGTTATAGGTCTATTTAAGTGATTAATCTCATTTTGATTTAATTTAGGTAGGTCATATAGATCAAGGAAAGCATCCATTTCTTTCAAATTTTCATACTTTGTGGAGTATATGCTTTTATAGTATGTCCCTATGATTTTTTATATTTCTCTGGAATCTGTTGTGATGTTACCTTGTTCATCTCTGATTTTATTAATTTGTGTCTCTTCTCTCATTCTTTTGGTCAGATTTGCTAAGGGTTTATCAATCTTGTTTATCCTTTCAAAGAACCAACTCTTTGTTTCATTATTTCTTTGGATTGTTCTTTTTGTTTCTATTTTATTAATTTCTTCCCTAATCTTTATTATTTCTTCCTGTGTACTGATTTTTGGTTTGCCTTGTTCTTCTTTTTCCAAGGCTTTAAGGCGAAGCAATAGGTCGTTTACTTGCGACCTTTCTAATTTCTTAATATAGGCACTCAAGGCTATAAATTTACCTCTTAGAACTGCCTTCATTGTGTCCCAGAGATTTTGGTATGTTGTGTACTCATTATCATTTGACTCTATAAATTTTTTGATTTCCTTTTTGATTTCTTCATTGACCCATTCATCATTTAGCAGTGTATTGTTTAGTTTCTATGATTTTGTGTATGCTCTATAGCCTTTCTTGCTACTGATTTGTAGTTTAATTCCATTGTGATCAGATAGAATGCAAGGAATTATTTCAATATTCCTGAATTTGTTAAGATTTGCTTTGTGTCCTTATATATGGTCTATTTTAGAGAATGTTCCATGTGCTGCTGAAAAGAATGTATATTCTGCAGCCTTTGGATGAACTGTCCTGTATATATCTATTAAGTCCATTCCTTCTATGACCTCATTTAGTCCAGATGCCTCTCTGTTTATTCTTTCCCGGGATGACCTGTCAATTGACCAGAGTGGGGTGTTAAAGTCACCCACCACCACTGTGTTTGGTGTTATCTGTGACCTTAGTTCTAATAGTGTTTGTTTGACAAATTTGGGAGCCCCCATGTTAGGTGTATATATGTTTAGGATTGTAATGTCCTCCTGTTGGAGTGTGCCCTTAATCAATATAAAGTGACCTCCTTATCTTTCTTTACTAATGTCGGACTAAAGTCTACCCTGTCTGATATTAGGATAGCAACCCCTGCTTGTTTTCTACGCGCATTTGCTTGAAACACCATCTTCCAACCTTTCACCCTAAGATAATGTCTGTCCTTTGTAGAAAGGTGAGTTTCTTGGATACAACAAATTGTAGGATCCTGCTTTTTAACCCAGTCTGCAAATCTATGTCTTTTTGTTGGGGCATTGAGGTCGTTGATATTAAGAGATATAATTGAAAGGTGTGTATTTTTGTTTGCCATTTTTGTGTGTGTGTTTCTGGTTCTATCTGCGCTCTCTTCTGTTAACTAGTATTTGAGTATTGCTTGTTTTTTCTAGGTTCCTTATATGTGTGCTTTTCCTTTTCTTCAGCATGGAGGATTCTATCAAGTATTTTCCGTAGAGCTGGTTTTGTCTTCAAATACACCCTTAACCTGCTTTTGTCATGGAATATCTTAATTCTCCATCTATTTGAATGGATAACTTTGCAGGATAAAGTAACCTTGGTTGACAGTTGTTATCTTTCAGAACTTGGAATATAACACTCCAAGCCCTTCTGGCTTTAAAAGTTTGTGTTGAATAATCTGCTGTAATCCTGATGGGCTTGCTTTTGTAGGTAACTTGATTTTTCTCTCTAACTGCTTTCAATATTTTTTCTTTGGTGTGTGTGTTTGGAAGTTTGATTATAATGTGGCGAGGAGAGGTTCTTTCTGGGTTTTGTCTGGCTGGGGTTCTAAAGGCTTCCTGTATCTGCATTGGCACCTCTTTCTCAATTTGGGGGAAATTTTCTTCTATGATTTTGTTGAAGATGCCTACTATGCCTCTGGAGTGGAGTTCTTCTCCTTCTACTATTCCCTGAATTCTTATATTGGATCTTTTCAAAGTGTCCCGAATATCTTGAAATTCCCACTCATACTTTTCTATAAGTTTGTCTTTCTCTTTGTTGGACTGCATTAGGTCTGCCACCTGGTCTTCTAGCTTAGATATTCTGTCCTCTCCCTCATCCATCCTACTGGTGAGATTTTCTATAGAGTTTTTTTTTATTTCATTAACTGTGTTCTTCATTGCCAGTAATTCTGACTGGTTTTTCTTTATTATTTCTATTTCCTTATTTATGTCTTGTATCACCTTCTTTATTTCATGAAATTGGTGTCCTGCATCTTCTTTGATTCCTTTGATTTCCTCTTTAAGTTCCTCTTTGACTCCTTTGATTTGTTCTCTGACTTCTTTGAACATATTTACAATCATTCTTTTGAATTCTTTCTCAGACATTTCCTCTAACTCTTTCTCACTGGAGGACATTTCTGATTCATTAATACTTTTAAGTGGATTTATATCATCTTGCTTTTTAGTGTTTCTTGTGTTATAATGTATATATTTTTGCATCTTGGATTAAGTTAATGCTTGGATTTTCTAGCTAGCTGTGTATTCTTAGCTGTATCAATTGATTTGATGTAATATATTTTCAGGGTAGGACCTTAAGGTGTTAGGTGTGGCTCTTAAGACTCTCAGAGTATCTACAAAGATGTTCTTAGGGGTTGAGTTTCCCTGCTATAGGAGTATTCAAGCCAGCTGAGTGGAATAAAATATAGGTAGATTCTAAAATTTAACTAAACACTGTACACATTCAATCAAAAACAGCCCTAAGTATGTATGCAACAGTAGTTATTATAATGACCAGATCCTCTATCAACACAGAGGTTAAGATTTCTGGTCTGTTGAGGGATCCAAGTCAGCTTGCGACCAATGAGACCCTTCCCTGGTGCAATCCCAGTTACCTTGGATGATTTTGGTCTCAGTCAAGTTGCTATCTGGGTCGTCGGGCTGCTGTTCTGATTTCTGGAGCTGGGCACTTGCTTTTCTTGGGGGGCAAACCGAGCCTGGCAAGTGTGGCCCTGCAGATCAGCACCCCTGCTGCTGGAGCTGCTGCTGCTCAAGCTGCCCCTGCTGGGACTGTAGCCACTGCTACTGAAGGTGTTGCTGCTGGACCCACCACTGCTGCTGCCTCTGCTGCTGCTGTAGCTGCCACTGCTGGAGCCACCACTGCTGCTGAAGCTGCTGCTGCTGTGTCACTGTCACTGCTCCCCCTGAAGCTGCTGTTGCCGAGTCTGCCGCTGCTGCCACTCCTGTGTCTGCAGCTGCTGGGGCCGCTGTTGTCAGTGCTGGAGCTGCTGATGTTGCTGCCGAACTCTGCTCCTCCTTGGGTCCCGCTGTTGGCTTGGCCAGGTCCCGGGCTGCTGCTCTGTTCGCTGGAGCTGGGCTCAGGCGGTGGGGGTGGGGAGGGAGCCGCAGCTGCTCCGGTTCTCTCGCTGCTCCAAGCATTCTTCTACCTCATGGTCTGCTCCTCCGTTGCTCGCTGCTGCTCTGCCCTCACGTTTCCCGAGTTGCGGAGAGCACGGTGTGAGGGGAAGCTCCAGCACCTGGCTTTTCCTGCGGCTGGTGCCAAGTCTGGCGGCTTTCTGGTGCACCGCGGTGCGGCGGTTGGCCGAGCTGCTGGAGCCGCTTTTTCCGCCTGTGCAGGCTCTGGATGCTCTGGAACTCTTCTACTTCTCTGCTGCCCCTTCAATTTCCTATACACCTCACTTTTTAGTAAAAGTGTGTATTTTGCTGAGTTTTTTTGGTCTTTTTTCCCCCCTAGGCTGCCTTGGCGTGGTACCTGCACCGCCATCTTAACCAGAAGCTGATTTCAAATTTTTATATACTAATTGTCTGCCATGAACATTCCCATTGAAAATAAACAGTGAATACAATGATCTATATCCTGATTCTCTACTAAAAACATTTGTCACTGCAAGCAAACAGTGAATTCAATGATCTATAAGCTGATTGTATAATAAGAACTTTTCTCATTGCAAAGTAACAGTGAATTCAATGATATACAAGCTGATTGTCTACTAAGAACATTTCTCATTGTACGCAAACAGTGAATTCAATAATCTGTAAGCTGATTGTCTGCAAGGAACATTACCCTTTGTAAGCTAAACAGTTAATTCAATGATCTACAAGCTGATTGTCTAGTAAGAACATTTCTCATTGTAAGATAACTGTGAATTCAATGATTTGAAGTCTGATTGTCTAGTAACAGTATTTCCCATTATAAAATAACAGAGATTTCAAAGATGTATAAGCTGATTGTCTACTAAGAACGTTTCTCATTGTAAGCAAACAGTGAATTCAATAATCTATAAACTGATTGTGTACTAAGGACATTTTCCATTATAAATTAACAAGGAATTCCAAGGTGTATGAGCTGATTGAATGCACAGAACATTTCTGTTTACAAACTAACAGTGAATTCAATGTCTATAAGCTGATTGTCTACTAAGAATATTTCCCTTTGCAAACTAAAAGAGAATTCATACTTCTACAAGCCAATTCACTGCAATGAACATTCACCATTGAAATCTAACAGGGATTTCAAAGTTGTATAAGCAGATTGTCTACGAATAACATTTCTCATTGTATGAAAGGAGTGAATTCAATGATCTATAAGTTTATTGTCAACTGAGAACAGTGAATTAATAGTACTCTAAGATGATTGTCTACTAGGAACATTTCCCTTTGTAAACTCACAGTGAACTCATAGCTCTATAGGCTGATTTTATATTAAGAACATTCCCCACTGCAAACTAACAGTGAATTCAAAGTTCTATAAGCTGATCAAGAACTAAGATCATTTCCCATTGCAAACTAACAGTGAATTCAGAATTTTATGAGCTATTTGTCTGCTAAGAACATTTCTTGTTCTAAACTAACTGAAAATTCATAGTTCTATAAGCTGATTGTCCCCTAAGAACATTTACCTTTGCTAAATAACAGTGAATTCATTTTTCTGTGAGCTGATTGTCTGATAAGAATAATTCCCATTGCAAACTAACATTGAATTAATAGTTCTTTAAGCTGATTATCTAATAAAAACATTTCCCATTGTAAACTAATAGGGAATTCATAATTCTATAAGGTGATTGTGTGCTAAGAACATTTCCCTTTGCAAATTAACAGTGAAGTCATAGTTCTATAAGCTGATGGTTTGGTAAGAACATTTCCCATTTAAAACTGACAACGAAATTAATAGTTCTCTAAGCTGATTGTCTACTAGGAACATTTCCCATTGTAAACTAACAGTAAACTCATAGTTTCATAAGTTGAGTGTCTGCTAACACCTTTCCACATTGCAAACTAACAGTGAATTCAAAGTTCTATAAGCTGAACATTTCCCATTGTAACAAAATCACAGAGAGTTCAGAGTTCTATAAGTTATTGTCTATTAAGAACTTTTCCCTTTACAAACAGAGTATTCATAGATCTATAATCTGGTTGTCTGCTAAGCACATTTCCCATTGTAGACCAACAGAGAATATAAGGTTTGATAAACAGATCTTCTATTAAGAACATTTTCTGTAGTCAACTGACAGAGAATTCAAAGTTTTATAAGCTGATTGTTTGCTAAGAATATTTCCACTTGTAAACTAAGAGTGAATTCATAGTTCTATAAGCTGATTGTCTGCTAAGAACATTTCCCTTTGTAAACTAACTGGGAATTAATTGTTCTATAATCTGATCATCTGCTAAGAACTCTTCCTTTGCCAATTAACAGTGAATTCATAGTTCTATAAACTGATTGTCTGATAAGAACATTTACCATTGCAAACTAAAACTGAATTAATAGTCCTCTAAGCTGATTTTCTACTGGGAACATTTCTTGTTGTAAACTAACAGTGAATTCCTATTGTAAACTAACAGGGAATTCCATGACATATAATCTGATTGTCTACTAAGAACATTTCCCATTGTAAACTAACAGATAATACAGTTCTTTTAGGTGATTGTCTGACAAGAACATTTCCCATAGTAAAGTAAAAGTAAACTCAAAGTTGTATAAGCTGATTGTGTTTATGAACATTTCCCATTGCAAACTAATCAGGAATTCAAGAGCCATAAGCTCATTGCCTACTAAGATCATTTACCATTGTAAACTAACAGAGAATTGATAGTCCTATACACTGATTTTCTGACAAGAACATTTCCCATTCTAAACTAATAGTAAATTGTATTTTTGAACATATTTTCATTGCAAACTAACAGTTCATTCAATAATCTGTAAGATGATTGTCTACTAAGAGTATTTCCCATTGTATACTAATAGAGAATTCATAGTTCTATAAGCTGATTACCTGCTAAGAACATTTGCCATTGCAAAGTAACAGTGAATTCAAAGTAGCATAATCTGATGTACTACTAAGAACATTTCCCATTGCAAACTAGCTGTGAATTCAATGACCTATAAGGTGATGCTGTATGAAGAACATTCTTAGTTCTATAACCTGATTGTCTGCTAAGAATATTTCGCATTGTATACTGACAGAGAATTCATAGTTCTATAGGCTGATAGTCTGCAAAGAAATTTTCTAGTGTAAACTAACAGTGAACTCATAGTACTTTAAACTGATCATGTACTAAGAACACTTCCATTGTCCACTAGAATGAATTCATAGTTCTATAATGAGGTTGATGGAAAATCATTTTCCATTGAAAACTAACAGAGAATCAATAGTAATCTAAGATGATTGTCTACTAGGAACATATCCTGTTGTTAATTCACAGTGAATTCATAGTTTTATAGGCTGATTGTATACTAAGAACATTCCCCATTGCCTACTAACAGTGAATTCACAGTTGTATAAGCTTATCAAGTACAAAGAACATTTCCCAATGAAAACTAACACTGAATTCATAGTTCTATGAGCGGATTGTCTGCTAAGAACATTACCCATTGTAAACTGAGAATTAATTTTTCTATGAGCAGATTGTCTGCTAAATACATTTCCCATTGCATACTAACAGTGAATGGATAGTTCTCTAAGCTGATCATCTACTCACAACATTTTCCATTGTAAACTAAAAGGACATTCATAGTTCTATAAGCTGATTGTGTGCTAAGAACATTTCCCTTTGCAAATTAACAGTGAATTCCTAGTTCTATAAGCTGAGTGTCTGCTAAGAACATTTTCTGTTTAAAACTGACATTGAATTCATGGCTCTCTAAGCTGGTTGTCTACTAGGAACATTTCCCTTTGTAAACTAACAGTGAATTCATAGTTTCATAAGCTGAGAGTCTGCTAAGAACATTTCCCATTTAAAACTGACAGTGAATTAATGGCTCTCTAAGCTGGTTGTCTACTAGGAACATTTCCCTTTGTAAACTATCAGTGAATTCCTAGTTCTATAAGCTGAGTGTCTGCTAAGAACATTCCCCATTGCAAAATAACAGTGAATTCATAGTTCTATAAGGTGATTGTCTGCTAAGAACCTTTCCCTTTGCATATTAATAGCGAATTCAATTTTCTATAAGCTAATCATGTACTAGGAACATTTCCCATTGTAAACTAAGAGTAAATTCATAGTTATATGAGCTGATTGTCCGGTAAGAACATTTCCCATTGTATACTAACAGTGAATTGAAATTTCTATAAACTGATCTTGTACTACAAACATTTCCCATTGTAAACTAACAGTGAATTCATACTTCTATGAGCTGATTGTCTGCTAGAACATTTCCACTTTTAAATTAAGAGTGAATTCTTAGTTCTATAAGTTGATTGTCTGTTAAAAACATTCCCCATTGCATACTCACAGTGAACTCATACTTCTAGAAGCTGATCATGTAGTAAGAACAATTCCCAGTATAAAGTAATATTGATTTGGTAGTTCTATATGGTGATTTTCCTCTAAGTATATTTACCATTTAAACCAGTGAATATAAAGCTGTGCAAGCAGATTTTCTGCTATGAACGTTTCCTGTTTTAAACTGCCAGAGAAATCTGTGTTTTATAAGCAGATTGTCTGCTAATAACATTTCCACTTGTGAACTAAGAGTGAATTCTTTATTCTATAAGTTGATTGCCTTCTAAGAACATTCCCATTTATAAACTGCCAGAGAACTCATAGTTCTATAGACAGATTGTGTGCTAAGAACATTTCCCATTGTAAACTAATGGTTCATTCAAAAATGTACAACCTGAGCATGAACTAAGAACATTTCCCATTGTAAACTAACAGTGAATTCATAGTTCTATAAGCTGATTTTCTGCTAAGCACATTTTTCAAAGTAAACCAACAGTGAAAATAAAGTTGTCTGTGCAGATTTTCTGTTAAGAACATTTGCTGTTGTAAACTGCCAGAGAATTCATAGTTCTATAAGATGATTGCCTACTAAGAACATTTCCACTTGTAAACTAAGAATGAATTCTTAGTTCTATTAGCTGATTGTCTGTGAAGAACATTTCCCTTTGCAAACAAACAGAGAATTCATACTTCTATGAGCTAATATTTTGCTAAGTACATTTTCCATTGTAGACTAATAGGGAATATAAAGTTGTATAAGCAGATTTTCTGCTAAGAACATTTCCTGTTGTAAATTTCCAGAGAATTCATAGTTTTATAAGATGATTGTCTGATAAGAACATTTCCACTTGTAAACTAAGAGTGAATTCTTAGTTTTATAAGCAGATTGACTGCTAACCATGTTTCCCATTGGAAACTAACAGTGAATTAATAATTCTCAAAACTCATTGTCAAATAAGAACATTTTCTGTTGTAAACTAATGGAAAATTCATAGTTCTATAAGCTGATTGTCTGCTAAGAACATTTTCCTTTGCCAATTAACAGTGAATTCATAGTTCTATTCCCTGATTATTTGCTAAGAACATTTCCCATTGGAAAATGGCAGTGAATTAACAGTTCTCTAAACTAATTGTCTACTAGGAACATTTTCCATTGTAAACTAGCAATGAATTCATAGTTGTATGAGCTGATTGTCTGCTAAGAACATTCCCAATTGCATGCTATCTGAGAATTGTAATTTCTATAAGCTGATCATGTAATACGAACATTTCCCATTGTAAATTAACAGTGAATTCATAGTTCTATGAGCTGATTGTCTGCTAAAAATATTTCCCGTTGTAAACTAAGAATTTATAGTTATATAAGATGCGTGTCTGCAAACAATAGTCCCCATTGCATACTCCCCGTGAATTCAAATTTCTATAAGCTGATCATATGCTATGAACATTACCCATTGTAAAGTAACAGTGAACTAATAGTTCTCTAAGCTTATTGTTTACTAGGAATATTGGCCATTGTAAACTAACAGTGATTTCTACTTCTATAACCTGATAGTTGGCTAAGAATATATCCCATTGCAAAGTAACAGTGAATTATTGGTTCCATAAGCTGAGTGACTGCTAAGAACTTTCCCTATTGCAAACTAACAGTGAATTTAAAGTTCTATAAGATGATCATGTACTACAAACATTTCCACTTGTAAACTAAAAGTGAATTCTTAGTTCTATAAGCAGATTGTCAGCTAAGAACATTTCTCATTGTAAACTAATGGAGAATTCATAGTTCTATATGTTGATTGTCTACTAAGAACATTTAAGTTTGTAAGTTAACAGTGAATTCATACTTATATAAGCTGATTGTCTGCTAAGAACATTTCCCACTGCCAACTAACAATTAATAGTTCTCTAAGCTGATTGTCTTCTAGGAACATTTCCTGTTGTAAACTAATAGTGAATTCATGGTTCTATAAGTTGATTTTCTGCTAAGAAGATGCCCCATTGCACACTAACAGTGAATTCAAAGTTTTATAAGCTAAACATGAACTAAGAACATTTACCAGTTAAAGTAATAATGAATTCCTACTTCTATGATCTGATTATCTGCTAGTCTCATTTAACATTGTGAACTAACTGACAATACATAATTCTATAAGCTGAGAGTCTGCTATGTATATTCCCCATAACAAACTAACAATGAATTCAATGTTCTATAAGTTGATCAGGTACTATGAACATTTCCCATTGTAAACTAACAGTGAATTCGTAGTTCTATAAGCTGATTGTTAAGAACATCTCCCTTTGCAAACAGAGAACTCATAGTTCTATATGTGGACTTTCTGCTATGCACATTTCCCATTGTAAATCAACAGTGAATATAAAATTGTATGAGCAGATTTTCTGCTAAGATCATTTCCTGTTGTAAACTACCAGAGAATTCATAGTTTTATAAGATGATTGTCTGCTATGAAATTTTCCACTTCTAAACTAAGAGTGGATTCTTCATTCTATAAGCTGATTGACTGCTAAGAATATTTCCCATTGCAAATTGACAGTGAATTCATAGTTCTATAATCTGATTGTCTGCTAAGAACATTTCCCATTGTAAACTAACAGTGATTAATAGTTCTATCAGCTGATTTTTTTTTTAAATTTTTATTAACATTTTCCATGATTATAAAATATATCCCATGGTAATTCCCTCCCTCCCCACCCCCACACTTTCCCGTTTGAAATTCCATTCTCAATCATATTACCTCCCCATTACAAACACTGTAATTACATATATACAATATCAACCTATTAAGTATCCTCCTCCCTTCCTTTCTCCACCCTTTATGTCTCCTTTTCAACTTACTGGCCTCTGCTACTAAGTATTTTCATTCTCACACAGAAGCCCAGTCATCTGTAGCTAGGATCCCCATATGAGAGAGAACATGTGGCACTTGGCTTTCTGGGCCTGGGTTACCTGACTTAGTATAATACTTTCCAGGTCCATCCATTTTTCTGCAAATTTTATAACTTCATTTTTCTTTACCGCTGAGTAGAACTCCATTGTATAAATGTACCACATCTTCATTATCCACTCATCTGTTGAGGGACATCTAGGCTGGTTCCATTTCCCAGCTATTATAAATTGAGCAGCAATAAACATGGTTGAGCATGTACTTCTAAGGAAATGAGATGAGTCCTTTGGATATATGTCTAGGAGTGCTATAGCTGGGTCATATGGTAGATCAATCTCTAGCTGCTTTAGGAACCTCCACACTGTTTTCCACAATGGCTGGACCAGATTGCATTCCCACCAGCAGTGCAGAAGGGTTCCTTTTTTTCCACATCCCCGCCAACATTTATGATCATTTGTTTTCATGATGGTGGCCAATCTGACAGGAGTGAGATGGAATCTCAATGTAGTTTTAATCTGCATTTCCCTGATGACTAGTGACGTAGAACATTTTTTTAGGTGCTTATATGCCATTCGTAATTCTTCCTTTGAGAACTCTCTATTTAGCTCCTTAGCCCATTTTTGATTGGCTTGTTTGATTCCTTATTAGTTAACTTTTTGAGTTCTTTGTATATCCTAGATATTAATCCTCTATCAGATATATAGCTGGCAAAGATTTTTTCCCATTCTGTAGGTTGCCTCTTTGCTTTTTTCACTGTGTCCTTTGCGGTGCAAAATTCTTGTAATTTCATTAGGTCCCAGTGGTTAATCTGTGGTTTTATTGCCTGAGCAATTGGGGTTGTATTCAGAAAGTCTTTGCCAAGACCAATATGTTGAAGGGTTTCCCCTACTTTTTCCTCTAGCAGTTTCAAAGTTTCCGGTCTGATGTTAAGGTCTTTAATCCATTTGGACTTAATTCTTGTGCATGGCGAGAGAGAAGAATCTATTTTCATCCTTCTGCAGATATTTATCCAGTTTTCAAGGCACCATTGGCTGAAGAGGCTGTCTCTTCTCCAATGAGTATTTTTGGCATTTTTATCGAATATCAGGTGGCTATAGCTACTTGGGCTTACATCTGGGTCCTCTATTCTGTTCCACTGATCTACATGTCTGTTTTTGTGCCAGTACCATGCTGTTTTTGTTACTATGGCTCTGTAGTATAGGTTAAAATCAGGTATGGTGATACCACCAGCCTCTTTTTTGTTGCTCAGTATTATTTTAGATATTCGAGGTTTTTTGTGATTCCAAATGAATGTTTGGATTGTTTTTTCTATTTCCATGAAGAAAGCCTTTGGAATTTTGATAGAGATTGCATTAAATGTGTAGATTGCTTTTGGTAAGATTGCCATTTTCACGATATTGATTCTTCCAAGCCAGGACCAAGGGATGTTTCTCCACTTTCTAGTGTCTTTTGCAATTTCTCGCTTGAGTGTTTTAAAGTTCTCATTGTATAGATTCTTTACTTCCTTGGTTAGGTTTATTCCAAGGTATTTTATTTTTTTTGATGCAATTGTGAGTGGGAGTGATTCTCTGATTTCATCCTCTGTGTGTTTGTTGTTAGCATATACGAAGGCTACTGATTTCTGTGTATTTATTTTGTATCCTGCTACATTGCTGTAGGTTTTGATCAGCTCTAACAGCTTGCTAGTAGAGTCTTTAGGGTCCATTATGTATAGAATCATGTCATCTGCAAATGATGATAACTTGATTTCTTCCTTTCCAATTTGTATCCCTTTTATGTGTGTCTCTTGCCTTATTGCTATGGCTAAGACTTCCAAGACTATATTAAATAAAAGTGGGGACAGTGGACACCCTTGTCTTGCTCCTGATTTTAGTGGAAAAGCTTCCAGTTTTTCCCCATTGAGGAATATGTTGGCTGTAGGCTTGTCATAAATAGCCTTTATTATATTGAGATATGTTCCTTCTATTCCCAGTCTCTGTAGGACTTTTATCATGAAGGGATGTTGGATTTTGTCAAATGCTTTCTCTGCATCTAATGAGATGATCATGTGATTTTTGTCCTTCAACCCATTTATGTAATGTACTACATTTATAGATTTGCGTATGTTGAACCATCCCTGCATCTCTGGGATAAAGCCTACTTGGTCCGGGTGAATGATCTTTTTGATATACTCTTGTATTCTGTTTGCCAATATTTTGTTGAGAATTTTTGCATCTATGTTCATGAGGGAGATTGGTCTGTAATTTTCTTTTCTTGTTCTATCCTTGCCTGGTTTTGGTATCAGGGTGATGCTGGCCTCATAGAAGGAGTTTGGTAGAATTCCTTCTTTTTCTATTTCCTGGAAAAGCTTGAGAAGCAATGGTGTTAGCTCTTCCTTAAAAGTCTGGTAAAATTCAGCAGTGAATCCATCCGGGCCTGGGCTTTTTTTAGTTGGGAGATTATTGATAACTGCTCGGATCTCCATGTTTGTTATAGGTCTACTTAAGGGATTAATCTCATTTTGATTTAATTTAGGTAGGTCATATAGATCAAGGAAATCATCCATTTCTTTCAGATTTTCATACTTTGTGGAGTATATGCTTTTATAGTATATCCCTATGATTTTTTGAATTTCTCTGGAATCTGTTGTGATGTTACCTTGTTAATCTCTGATTTTATTAATGTGTGTCTCTTCTCTCTTTCTTTTGGTCAGATTTGCTAAGGGTTTATCAATCTTGTTTATCCTTTCAAAGAACCAACTCTTTGTTTCATTAATTCTTTGGATTGTTCTTTTTGTTTCTATTTCATTAATTTCTGCCCTAATCTTTATTATTTCTTCCCGTCTACTACTTTTTGGTTTGCCTTGTTCTTCTTTTTCCAAGGCTTTAAGGCGAAGCATTAGGTCGTTTACTTGCGACCTTTCTAATTTATTAATATAGGCACTTAAGGCTATAAATTTACCTCTTAGAACTGCCTTCATTGTGTCCCAGAGATTTTGGTATGTTGTGTTCTCATTATCATTTGACTCTATAAATTTTTTGATTTCCTTTTTGATTTCTTCATTGACCCACTCATCATTTAGTAGTGTATTGTTTAGTTTCCATGATTTTGTGTATGCTCTATAGCCTTTCTTGCTACTGATTTGTAGTTTAATTCCATTGTGGTCAGATAGAATGCAAGTAATTATTTCAATTTTCTTGAATTTGTTAAGATTTGCTTTGTGTCCTAATATATGGTCTATTTTAGAGAATGTTCCATGTGCTGCTGAAAAGAATGTATATTCTGCAGCCTTTGGATGAAATGTCCTGTAATATATCTGTTAGGTCCATTCCTTCTATGACCTCATTTAGTCCAGATGCCTCTCTGTTTATTCTTTCCCGGGATGACCTGTCAATTGACCAGAGTGGGGTGTTAAAGTCACCCACCACCACTGTGTTTGGTGTTATCTGTGACCTTAGTTCTAATAGTGTTTTCTTTGATGAATTTGGGAGCCCCCATGTTAGGTGCATATATGTTTAGGATTCTAATGTCCTCCTGTTGGAGTGTGCCCTTAATCAATATAAAGTGACCTTCCTTATCTTTCTTGACTAACGTCGGACTAAAGTCTACCCTGTCTGATATTAGGATAGCAACCCCTGCTTGTTTTCTAGGCCCATTTGCTTGAAACACCGTCTTCCAACCTTTCACCCTAAGATAATGTCTATCCTTTGTAGAAAGGTGAGTTTCTTGGATACAACAAATTGTAGGATCCTGCTTTTTAACCCAGTCTGCAAATCTATGTCTTTTCATTGGGGCATTGAGACGGTTGATATTAAGAGATATTATTGAAAGGTGTGTATTTATGGTTGCCATTTGTGTGTGTGTGTGTGTGTGTTACTTGTTCTACCTGTGCTCTCTTCTGTTAACTGGTATTTGAGTATAGCTGGTTTTTTCTAGGTTCCTTATATGTGTGCTTTTCCTTTTGTTCAGCATGGAGGATTCTATCAAGTATTTTCCGTAGAGCTGGTTTTGTCTTCAAATACTCCTTTAACCTGCTTTTGTCATGGAATGTTTTTATTTCTCCATCTATTCGAATGGATAACTTTGCAGGATAAAGTAACCTTGGTTGACAGTTGTTATCTTTCAGAACTTGGAATATATCACTCCAAGCCCTTCTGGCTTTAAAAGTTTGTGTTGAATAATCTGCTGTAATCCTGATGGGCTTGCTTTTGTAGGTAACTTGATTTTTCTCTCTAACTGCTTTCAATATTTTTTCTTTGGTTTGTGTGTTTGGAAGTTTGAGTATAATGTGGCAAGGAGAGGTTCTTTCTGGGTTTTGTCTGGCTGGGGTTCTAAAGGCTTCCTGTATCTGTATTGGCACCTCTTTCCCAATTTGGGGGAAATTTTCCTCTATGATTTTGTTGAAGATGCCTACTATGCCTCTGGAGTGGAGTTCTTCTCCTTCTACTATGCCCTGAATTCTTATATTGGATCTTTTCATAGTGTCCCGAATATCTTGAAATTCCCACTCATACTTTTCTATAAGTTTGTCTTTCTCTTTGTTGGACTGCATTAGGTCTGCCACCTGATCTTCTAGCTTAGATATTCTGTCCTCTCCCTCATCCATCCTACTGGTGAGATTTTCTACAGAGTTTTTTATTTCATTAACTGTGTTCTTCATTGCTAGTAATTCTGACTGGTTTTTCTTTATTATTTCTATTTCCCTATTTATGTCTTGTATTGCCTTCTTTATTTCATTAAATTGGTGTCCTGCCTCTTCTTTGATTCCTTTGATTTCCTCTTTGATTTCCTCTTTGATTTCTTCTTTGATTGTTTTCATGTGTTCTTTGACCTCTTTGATCATATTTATAATTATTCTTTTGAACTCTTTCTCAGGCATTTCCTCTAACTCTTTCTCACTGGAGGACATTTCTGATGCATTAATACTTTTAGGTGGATTTATATCGTCTTGCTTTTTAGTGTTTCTTGTGTTATAATGTATATATTTTTGCATCTTGGATTAAGTTAATGCTTGGATTTTCTAGCTAGCTGTGTATTCTTAGCTGTATCAATTGATTTGATGTAATATATTTTCAGGGTAGGACCTTAAGGTATTAGGTGTGGCTCTTAAGACTCTCAGAGTATCTACAAAGATGTTCTTAGGGTTTGAGTTTCCCTGCTATAGGAGTATTCAAGCAGGCTGAGTGGAATAAAATACTGGTAGATTCTAAAATTTAACTAAACACTGTACACATTCAATCAAAAACAGCCCCAAGTATGTATGCAAGAGTAGTTATTATAATGACCAGATCCTCTATCAACAAAGAGGTTTAGATTTCTGGTCTGTTGAGGTATCCAAGCCAGCTTGTGACCAAGTGAGTCCCTTCCCTGGTGCAGTCCCAGTTACCTTGGGTGATTGTGGTCTCAGTCAAGTTGCTGGCTGGGTCGTCGGGCTGCTGTTCTGATTTCTGGAGCTGGGCACTTGCTTTTCCTACGGGGCAAACTGAGCCGCTGCTGTTGCCTCTGCTGCTGTTGTAGCTGCCGCCACCAGGGCCACCACCGCTGCTGAAGCTGCCGCTGCCGTGTCCACTGCCGCTGCTCACCCCGAAGCCGCTGCTGCGGGATCTGCCGCCGCTGCCGCTCCTGGGTCCACTGCTGCTGGGGCCGCTGGTACCGGTGCTGGAGCCGCTGAAGTTGCTGCCGAACTCTGCTCCTGCTTGGGTCCTGTTGTCAGCCCAAGTTGGCATGGCCGGTCCCGGGCCGCTGCTGTGTTCACTGGAGCTGGGTTCAGGCGGTGGGGGAGGGAAGGAGCCGCGGCTGCTCTGGTTGTATCGCTGTCCCACGTGTGCTTCTACCTCGCAGTCTGCTCCTCCCTCCGTTGCTCGCTGCCGCTCTCCCCTCACGTTTCCCGAGTTGCGGAGAGCGCGGTGTGAGGGGAAAATCCCACACCTGGCTTGTCCTGCGGCTCGAGCCGAGAGTCCGGCGGCTTTCTGCCACGCCGCGGCTGTGGCGGTTGGCCGAGCTGCCCCAGAGCCGCTGTTCCCGCCTGTGCAGGCTCTGGATGTTCTATAACTCTTCTACTTCTCCGCTGCCGCCTCAATTTACTATACACCTCACTTTTTAGTAAAAGTGTGTATTTTGCTGAGTTTTTTTGGTCTTTTTCCCCCCTAAGCTGCTTTGGCGTGGTACCTACGCCCCCATCTTAACCGGAAGTCTCAGCTGATTTTTTATAAAGAACATTCCGCATTGCAAACTAACAGTGAATTCAAAGTTCCTATAAGCTGATCATGTACTATGAACATTTCCCATTGTAAACTAACAGTGAATTCATTGTTCTATAAGTTGAGTGTCTGCTAAAAACATTTCCACTTGTAAAGTAACAGTGAAATCTTAGTTCTATAAGCTGATTTTCTGCTAAGAATATTTCTTTTTTTATTTTTATTGATTTATTTGAGAGTGACAGACAGAGAAAGAGGCAGGTAGAGAGAGAGAGAGAATGGGTACTCCAGGGCCTCCAGCCACTGCAGATGAACTCCAGATGCATGCGCCCCCTTATGCATCTGTCTAACATGGGTCCTGGGGAGTTGAGCCTAGAACTGGGGTCCTTAGGCTTCACAGGCAAGTGCTTAACTGCTAAGCCATTTCTCCAGCCCATGATAAGAATATTTCTTATCATAAACTAATGGAGAATTCATAGTCTCTAAGATGATTGTCTGCTAAGTACATTTTCCTTTGCAAATTAACAGTGAATTCATAGTTCTATAAGCTGATTGTCTGCTAAGAACATTCCCCATTGCTTACTAACAGTGAATTCAAAGTTCTATAATCTGATCTTGTACTAAGAACATTTCCCAGTGATAAGTAACAGTGAATTCATAGTTCTATGGTCTGATTGTCTGCTAATTACCTTTAACATTATAAACATACTGAGAATGCATAGTTCTATATTCTGAGTGTCTGCTAAGTACATTCCCCACAGCAAACTAACAGTGAATTCAAAGTTCTATAAGCTGATCATGTACTATGAACATTTCCCATATTAAACTAACATTGATTTCATTGTTCTATAAGCTGGTTGTCTGTTAAGAGCATTTCCCCTTGTCTACCAACAGTGAATTCATAGTTTTATAAGCTTATTTTCTCCTAGGCAAACTTGTCATTGCAAACCAACAATGAATATAAAGTTTTATAAGTGGATTTTCTGCCAAGAACATTTCCTGTTGTAAACTGCCAAAGAATTCATAGTTTTATAAGCCAATTTTCTGCTAATAACATTTCCACTTGTAAACTAACAGTGAATTCTTTGTTCTATAAACTGATTGTCTTCTAAGAACATTTCCAATTTTAAACTGCCAGAAAATTCATAGTTTAAAAAAAATTTTTTTGGTTTATTTTTATTTACTTATTTGAGAGCAACAGACAGAGAAAGAGGCAGAGAGAGAGAGAGAGAGAATGGGCAAGCCAAGGCCTGCAGCCACTGCAGATGAATTCCAGATGCGTGTGCCCCCTTGTGCATCTGGCTAACATGGGACCTGGGGAACAAAGCCTCTAACCAGGGTCCTTAGGCTTCACAGGCAAGCGCTTAAATGCTAAGCCATCTCTCCAGCCCGAGAATTCATAGTTTTATTTCTTTAAATATTTTATTCATTTTTATTTATTTATTTGAGAACGACAGGCAGAGAAAAAGAGAGAGAGAGAAGAGAGAGAGAGAGTTGGTGTACCAGGGCCTCCAGCCACTGCAAACTAACTCCAGATGCGTGCGCCCCCTTGTGCATCTGGCTAATGTAGGTCCTGGGGAATCAAGCCTCGATCCAGGGTCCTTAGGCTTCACAGGCAAGCGCCTAACCACTAAGCCATCTCTCCAGCCCAGAATTCATAGTTTTATAGACTGATTGTCTGCTAATAACATTTCCTGTGGGAATCTAGCAGTGTTTAATAGTTCGATCAGCTAATTTTCTACTAAGAACATTCCCCATTGCAATCTAACAATGCATTCGTGTTGTATAAGCTGAAAATGAACTAAGAACATTTCCCATTGTAAACATACAGTGAATTCACAGTTTTATAAGCTGAGTGAATGCTAAAAACATTTCCTGTTGTAAGCAGCCAAAGAATTCACAGTTTCATAAGATGATTGTCTGCTTAGAACATTTCCACTTGTAAACTAATAGTGAATTCTTACTTCTATAAGCTGATTGACTGCTAAGAACATTTTCCATTGCAAATTGATAATGAATTCATAGTTCCATAAGCTGATAGTTTGCTAAGAACATTCTCCATTGCATACTAACATTAACTGATCACGTACTACAAACATTTCCCATTGTAAACTAACAGAGAATTCATAGTTCTATGAGCTGATTGTCTGCTAATAACATTTCTCATGGTTACCTAACAGTGTTTAATGTTCTATTAGCTGATTTTCTACTAGGAACATTTCCCATTGTAAACTAATAGTGAATTCATAGTTGTACAAGCTGAGTGAAGGCTAAGAACATTTCCTGTTGTAAACTTCCAGAGAATTTCCCATTATAAACTAGTAGTTCTATGAGCTGATTGTCTGCTAAGAACATTTTGTGTTGTAAGCTAAAAATTCACAGTTCTTTATTTGTTGTGCCTTTAAAAATAATTAGTCCTGTATTCAGCAAATACAGTCACTTTGGTAAAATTATTAGGCTCATCCGTGACCTACTCCCCCATTAGCCCCTCCTTGAGGTATATGCGTCATGCATTGTGGAGTTAGACCACAGTTATGGGTAAGAAAAATGTCTTTGCATATCATGACCCAACACATGTGGCTCTGACATTCTTTCTTCCCCCTCTTCCACAAAATTTCCCTGAGCCATGTTGGTTCATTTTTGGTCTGCTTCAGTGATGAGGTGTTGGGGGCCTCTGAAGCTCTGGCTCTCTGATTTGGTAGGAGTTGATTTTTCTCTATCTTGGTCTCCTTCCCCTTGTGCTGGTATCCAATTTTTCAGGAAAACAGCACCCTTGCTTGTTTCACCAATTTTTCTTAGTTTCAGGCAGGGCCCTTCTGAGGTATGGTGGGGAGCCTCTCTCCTTAGGATCTACATCTATCTGAAAAAGAGAAGCAGATTCTCAAATAGAGAGTAATTTAGCACCAGGACAAATGAGATTACCCTTACTTTTTTATAGAGAATTTAATAGATGTAGGCACTCTTGTAGCCCATGATTGATGATAGCTTGATATTGGACAGTGTGCTTATGTCTGGATATGGTTCTGAATTGTTTCTCAACTCCAGCTATGGGTCCCATACCACTGAGGGGATCAGTTAGCCAAATCAAGAGCAGTTGGTTCCCCAACATGACAGTGTGCCACTATTGCACTTGTGTGGACATCACAACAGGTTATTTGCTGCCAACTAGGTTAGACCATGAGTTGCTTGGACAGATATTCATCATTTTCTCCCAGTCACCCATGTAGCACCTTGTGGCACTAAATGTGCTGGTTGTCTGGGGACTGACTTTCTTCTAGCTTCCAGCCATGCCATTCCATTTTAAGTGTCAACTGCATATGGTATCTTCAGCAGTAGGGTCTTACCACTAAACTTTGGTGGGTCATCAAGTACTCTGACAAAAATCTTTCTGTCTTTTAGGAGACATTGTAGGTCTCTGTGATCGAAAGCTCATTGTGGATGATAGCACCATGCTGGTACTGGGAGTTACAGATGAGTGCCTACTAAGAATATGAGGAAAAAGCTAACTAATACACAAGAGTTAGAGAGAAGAGAGAGAGAGGGAAAGAGGCAGGGAGGGAAGATGTAGAAGACTAAGGTTAGCCTTGATCCTACCCTCTCCAGTGTCTTGTGGTTCAGGTGTTTCCTGTATGGGCCTGGTGAAGATTCAGTGATTTGGCCTGCCTTTTCAGAAGTAGAATTTTATGCTACCACTGCCATTTGGGTCTAGATTTGTGTCCCCCCCCCCCCTTCAATGTCTTCCCCTCCCTCCCCTTCCATCCTAGTGTCTAGTCCATGAGATGCTTGCTGGGTATGTAAGGTACCATGGATAGATTCAGGTTAGGTGGTATAGATGAGTGAGATTATGTGGCAATTTTTGTTCTGTGATTGGACAAGTTCACTGATAATGATCTGTACCAGGTTCAACAATTTTTCCTCAAATTTCACTGTCTCATTTTTACTTACTGCTGTATAGAATTCCATTGTGTAGATATACAACATCTTAGTTATGCAAATGATGGACATCAGGGTTGATTCCAGCTCTTAGCTATTACGAATTGAGCTCTGATGATTAGGGATGATGAACATTTTCTTAAGTGTGTATTTGCCATTTGTATTTCTTCCTCTGTGAACTGCCTTTTCAGCTCTTTGCCCCATTTTGTGAGTGGGGTGTTTGACTTCTTACTGTTCAGATTTTTGAGTTCTTCATAGATTCTAGAGATTAGGCCTCTCTCAGTTCGATAACCTGCAAATATTTTCTCCCTTTGTGTGGGTAATCTATTGTCTTTGCTTATTGTATGCTTGTCTGTAAAGAAACTCTTCAGTTTCATGCTATCCCATTGGTTGAGTGACTGCTTAAGATCATGAGCTACAGGTGTTTTGTTCAGGAAGTCTTTTTCTCTTCCTATATCATGGAAAGTACTTCCTAAATTTTCTTCTAGTAGTATTTGAGTTTCTGGTCTTATGTTGAGGTCTTTGATCCATTTGGATTGGAGTGTAGAGCTTGGTGAAATATGTGGATCAAGTTTTAGTTTTCTGCATATGGTTATCTAGATTGTCCAGCACCATATTTGAAGATCCTATCTTTTTTCCAGCCTGTATGTTCGGGCCTTTCTCGAATATCAAGTGGCTATAGTTGCTTGACCCAAAGTCCAGGTCCATAAATCTATTCCATGGGTTTATACTCCTGTTATTATGCCAGTATCATGCTGTTTTTAGTACTATGGCTTTGTAATATAGCTTTAGATCAGGTATGGTGATGCCTCTACAGGTATTTCTTTTGCTACCGCTATGTTTGGATATGTGAGGCATTATGCCTTATCATATGAAATTTGAGATTATTTTTTATATTTCTGGGAAGAACATTGTAGGGATTTTAATTGGAATTGCATTAAATCTGTATATTGCCTTTGGTAGGATTGTCATCTTCACAATGTTAATTCTGCCTGTACAGGAGCATGGGAGGTCTTTCCATCTTTTCAAGTCCTCCTCAATTTATTTTTTGAGTTTTTTTTTTTTTTTCATTGTAGAGATCTTTCACTTCCTTGGTTAACGTTATTCCAAGGTATTTTTGTTGTTGCTGCTATTGAAAATGGGACTATGTGCCTTATTTCTTTCTGTGTATCTTTGTCATTTGCATATAGAAAGGCTACTGATTTTGTGCATTGATTTTGTATCCTGCTACTTTGCCATTAGGAGTTAATAACCTTCAGGGGTTTTAGGTCTCTCTCCATCAAGTTTTATTTGGGCCTTTGGAGCTTTGTATATTGCCTTTATTATGTTAAGATATGAACGAACCTTGCTAATTCTGTCCAATGTTTTGATCATGAAGTGATGTTGTATCTTGTCAAAGGCCTTTTCTGCATCTATTGAAATGATCATGTGGTTTTTATGTTTAACCTTGTATATGTAATGTATTACATGCATCATGCGTTGTGGAGTTAGACCACAGTTATGGGTAAGAAAAATGTCTCTGCATATCATGACCCAACACATGTGACTCTGACATTCTTTCCACCCCCTCTTCCGCAAAATTTTCCTGAGCCATGTTGGGTTCATTTTTGGTCTGCTTCAGTGCTGAGGTGTTGGGGGCCTCTGGGGCTCTGGCTCTCTGATTTGGTAGAAGTTGATTTTTCTCTGGGTTGATCTCCTTCCCCTTTGTGCTGGTGTCCGGTTCATCAGGAAAACAGCACCCTTGCTTGTTTTGCCACTTTTCCTTAGTTTCAATTGGGCCCCAAATGAGGTATGTTGGGGCAGCTCTCTCCTTAGGATCTGCATCTATCTGGAAAAGAGAAGCAGATTCTCCAACAGAGAGTAAGTTATCACCTGGAAAATTGAGATAGCACTTACTTTTTTGATAGAGAGTTTAATAGGTGTAGGCACTCTTGTACCCCATGATTGATGGTAGCTTGATATTGGAGAGTGGGATTAGTCTGGACATGGTTCTGACTTGTTTCCCAGCTCCAGCAATGGGTCTCGTACCACTGAGGGTATCAGTTAGCCAAATCAAGAGCAGTTGGTTCCCCACCATGGCTGTGTGACACTATTGCACTTGTGTGGGCATCACAGCAGGTTATTTGCTGCTACATAGTTTGAACCATGAGTTGCTTGGACATGTATTGGTCATTTCCCCCAGTTGCCCATGTAGCACCTTCTGGCACTAGACACGCTGACTGCCTGGGGACTGACTCTCTCCTGGCTTCCAGCCATGCCATTCCATTTAACGTGTTAGCTGCATATGGAGTATTCAGCAACAGGGTCTTACCACTGACCTTTGGTGGGTCATCAAGTACTTTGACAGAAATCTGTCATTGTTTTGGGAAACCTTGTAGGTTTCTCTGATCAAAAGCTCATTGCGCATGATAGCCCCAAGTTGGTAGTGGTAGTTATAGGTCAGTGCCCACTAAGAAATTGAGGAAAAAGATAACTAGTATACAAGAGTTAGAGAGACAAGAGAGAAAGGGAGAGGAAGAGGGTGAGGGAGGGGGGTAAGATATAGAAGATTTAGGTTAGAATTGATCCTACCCTCTCCAGTGTCTTCTGGTTCAGGTGTTTCCTGTAAGGGTCTGGTCTGCCTTTTATGAAGTAGAATTATATGGTAACATTGCCATTTGAGTCTAGATTAGTATTTCTCACCCCTTTGATGCCCTCTCCTCCCTCCCTATCCATCTTAGTGTCTAGTCCATGAGATGGTTGCTGGGTATGTAAGGTATCTTGGGTAGATTCAGGTTAGGTGCTGTAGATGAGTGAGACTAAGTGGCGATTTTTTTGTGTGTGATTGGGTAAGTTCACTGGGAATTATCTGTTCCAGGTTCAACCATTTTTCCTCAAATTTATTTGTGTCTTTTTTTTTTTTCTTACTGCTGTATAGAACTCCATTGTACAGATATACCACATCTTACTTATACATTCTTCTAGTGATGGACATCTGGGTTGATTCCAGCTTTTTGCTATTACGAATTGAGCTGCTACAAACATGTTTGAGCAAATCTCTCTTGCCTGTGGTTTGAAGGTTTTATGGTAGATGCCCAGTAAGGGTATGACTGAGTCTGTTGGTATCTCTATAGTTAGCTTTTTCAGGAGTCTCCATATTGCTTTCCAAAGTGGTTGTGCCAACCTGTATTCCCACCAACAATGAATGAGTGTTCCTGCTTCTCCACACTCCTGCCAGCATTTATTTTCATTTGATTTTTTGATGTTGGCTATCCTTATTTGGGTAAGGTGGAATCTCATAGTTGTTTTAATTTGCGTTTTTCTGATGATTAACATTTTCTTAAGTGTGTATTTGCCATTTGTATTTCTTCCTCTGTGAACTGCCTTTTCAGTTCTTTGCCCCATTTTATGAGTGGGGTGTTTGACTTCTTACTGTTCAGATTTTTGAGTTCTTCATAGATTCTAGAGATAAGGCCTCTATCAGTTCGATAACCTGCAAATATTTTCTCCTATTCTGTGGGCATTCCATTGGCTTTGCTTATTATATGCTTGTCTGTAAAGAAACTCTTCAGCTTCATATGATCCCATTGGTTGAATGACTGTTTAAGAACTTGAGCCACTGGGGCTTTGTTCAGGAAGTCTTTTTCCATTCCTATATCATGGAAAGTACTTCCTAAATTTTCTTCCAGTAGTATTCAAGTTTCTGGTCTTTTTTTTTAAATTTTTATTTATTTATTTATTTGAGTGAGAGACACAGAGAGAAAGACAGATAGAGGGAGAGAGAGAGAATGGGTGCGTCAGGGCTTCAAGCCTCTGCAAATGAACTCCAGACACGTGCGCCCCTTTGTGCATCTGGCTAACGTGAGACCTGGGGAACCGAGCCTCGAACCGGGGTCCTTAGGCTTCACAGGCAAGCGCTTAACCACTAAGCCATCTCTCCAGCCCGAGTTTCTGGTCTTATATTGAGGTCTTTGATAAATTTGGATTTGAGTGTAGTGCATGGTGAGATGTGTGGATCAAGTTTTGGTTTCCTGCATGTGGTTATCCACTTTGTCCAGCACAATTTGTTGAAGATGCATTCTTTTTTCCAGCCTATATTGTTTGGGCCTTTGTCGAATTTCAAGTAGCTATAGTTGCTTGCCCCAAAATCTGGGTCCTCAAGTCTATTCCATTGGTCTATACTCCTGTTTTTATGCCAGTACCATGCTGTTTTTATTACTATGGCTTTGTAGTATAGCTTTAGATCAGGTATGGTGATGCCTCCAGAGGTATTTCTTTTGCTGAGGATATGTTTGGATATGCGAGGCCTTCTGTTTTTCCATATGAAGTTTGAGATTATTTTTTCTATCTCCTGAAGAACACTGTAGGGATTTCAATTGGAATTGCGTTAAATCTATATATGGCCTTTGGTAGGATTGTCATCTTCACAATGTTAATTTTGCCTATCCAGGAGCATGTGAGGTCTTTCCGTCATCTCAAGACCTCCTCAATTTCTTTTGTAAGAGGTTTTATATATTTGTTGTATAGATCTTTTACTTCCTTGGTTAACATTATTACAAGGTATTTAATTTTTTTGTTCCTATTGAAAATGGGACTATATCCCTTATTTCTGTTTCTGTATCTTTGTCATTTGCATACAGAAATGCTACCTATTTTTGTGCATTGATTTTGTATCCTGCTAGCTTGCCATAGGAGTTAATCACCTTCAGGAGTTTTGGGATGGGGTCTCTTAGGTCTGTTACATATACAATCATGTCATCAGTGAATAGAGCTAACTTAACTTCTTCCTTTTCAAAATTGTATCCCTTTTATTTCCTTCTCCTGTCTTTTTGCTTGAGCTAGGACTTCCAGAACTATATTGGAAAGCAGAGGTGAGAGCGAACATTCCTGTCTTGTTCCTGATCTTAATGGGAATTCCTCTAGTCTCTTTCCATTAAGTATTATTTGGGCCTTTGGAGCTTTGTATATTGCCTTTATTATGGTAAGATGTGAACAAGCCATGCCGATTCTCTCCAATGTTTTGATCATGAAGTGATGTTTTATCTTGTTAAAGGCCTTTTCTGCATCTATTGAAATGATCATGTGGTTTTTATGTTTAAGCACATTTATGTGGTGTATTACATTGACAGATTTTCATATGTTGAACTACCCTTGTGTTCCTGGTATAAATTCCACTTGGTCAAGGTGGATAATGCTTTGGATGTTTTGTTGGATTTGGTTTGTGAGTATTTTGTTCAGGATCTTTGCATCTATGATCATTAGGGAAACAGGCCAGTAGTTTTCTTTTCTCATGCCATCTATGCCTGGTTTATGTATTAGGATGATACTAGCTTCACAGAAGGAGTTGGGTAGCTTTCCCTGTTCTTCAATTGTGTGGCACAGTTTTAGAAAGATTGGTTTGAATTCTTCCATGAAGGTTTGATAAAATTTGCCTGGGAATCCATCTGGTCCTGGACTCTTCTTTTTTGGGAGGTTTTTCAATATCTTTTCAATCTCCATGAGTGTGATGGGTTCATTAAGGTGATTAATCTGCTCTGAGTTTAGGTTTGGTAGATAATATGCATCCAGGAATTTATCCATCTCCTCCACATTTTCCAGTTTTGTGGAGTAGATGTTTTTGAAATAAGTCCTGATGATTCTCCAAATTTCACTTATGTCTGTTGTGATCTCTCCTTTTTCATTTTGAATATTTTTAATTTGGAGTCTCTGCTTTTTTTTTTTTTTTTGATCAAATTGTCCAGAGGTTTGTCAATCTTGTTTATTTTTTCAAAGAACCAGCTCTTTCTTTTGTCAATTGCCTTAATTGTTTCCTTGGTTTCCAGTTCATTAATTTCTGCTCCAATTTTAATTATTTCTTTCCTTCTGGCTGTCTTTGGGTTGGATTTTTCTTGTTTTTCCAAAAATGTTAGGTGGATGTTTAGGCTATTGGTTTGGAATCTTTCTGTCTTTTTTATGAAGGCATTCAATGCTATGAGTTTTTCCTTGAGGACTGCCTTCATTGTGTCCCATATATTTTGGTATGATGTGTTCTCGTTTTCATTCAATTCCCGGAATTTTGCAATTTCATTTTTTATTTCAATCACTATCCATTTATTTTTTAAGAGTGTGCTGTTCAGTTTCCAGTTGTCCTTGGGATTTTAGGTGGGTCTTTTGTTGTTGATTTCTAGCAATATAGCATTGTGATCAGATATCATGCAGGGAATTATGTCAATTTTCCTAAATATGTGGAGGCAGTCTTTGTGACCCAGTATATGGTGTATTTTAGAGAATGCTCCATTGGCTGCTGAGAAGGATGTGTAGTCTGTGGATTTGGGATGGAAAGTTCTGTTGATGTCTGTTAGGTCTAAGTGCTCTATGGTTTTGTTGAGCTCTCTTACTTCCCTGTTGAGCTTCTGTTTGAATGATCTATTACTGATAATGGTGTGTTAAAATCCCCAGCTATGATGGTGTTGGTGGTTATTTCTGTTTTATTGTCAAGTAGGTTTTGTTTTATGAACTATGGTTCCCCTGTGTTTGGTGCATACAGATTTATGATTACAATATCCTCTTGATGGATTGTTCCCTTGATAAGTAGAAAGTAGCCTTCTTTGTCTTTTTGATTATTTTTGGTTTGAAGTCGATTTTATCTGATATTAATATAGCTACACCTGCTTGTTTCTTATTCCCATTTGCTTGGAATATTGTTTTCCACCCTCACCCTGAGGAGGTTTCTGTCTTTAGTGGTAAGGTAGGTTTCTTGAAGGCAGCAGATTGAGGGGGTTAACTTTTTGACCCACCCTGCTGGCTTGCGTCTCTTGATGGGTGAATTAAGGCCATTAATATTTAGGGTGATGACTGTGAGATTTGATTTGATCCCTGCCATGTTGTGGTGGTAGAAGTGTGTTGTTATTTTCATGGAATTTGAAATTTTTTGTGTCTACTCTGGGTTTGGTTGTTGTGATATGCTTCTTGTAGGCTTTTATGTTTGGGTATTTGTTTCTTCTCTGTGGAGAATTTCCTGGAACACTTTCTGTAGGTTTGGTATTGTTTTCATATAACTGTAAAGGTGAGTTTTGTCATGGAAAGGTTTTCTTTCACCATCTATTATAAGGGAGACTTTAGCTGGGTAGAGTAGTTTGGGTTGAAAGCTATAGTTTCTTAGAGTTTTGAGAGTTTCATTCCAGGCCCTTCTTGCTGTCATGGTTTCCTTTGAGAAGTCTGAAGTAATTCTGAAGTTGTTTCCTTTGAAAGTGGTGTGCTGTTTTTCCCTAGCTGCTTTTAGGATTTTCTCTTTGCTCTCAATGTTTAGAGTCTTAATGATAATATGTCTTGGGGCATTTCTCCTTTGGTCCAGTCTGTTTGGAGTTCTGTTTGCTTCTTGTATCTTGATGGGCCTTTCTTTTAAGAGACTGGGGAAGTTTTCTTCAATTATTTTGTTAAATAAGTTCTCCATGCCTTTGGTCTGAAATTCTTCTCCTTCTGGTATTCCAGTGATTCTGATATTAAGATGTTTAAGTGTATCCCACAATTCCCTCATGTTCTGTTCACAGGAACATTTGAACTTACTGAAATTTTTGAACTCTCGAACTCTTTCTTCCATCCTGTCTTCCAGATCAGTGTTTCTATCCTCCACTTCGCTGACTCTATTCTTGAGAGCCTCTAGCGAGTTTTGGACTTGTTCAATTAAGTTTGCATTTTATACTACTATCCTATGTATCACTTCCATTGCTCTGTCCAGTTCCCTTTTCACCTCATTTTCTGAATTTCTTGATGATTCTTGGAAATCATCCTTGCATTTCTTTATGTTTTCATTTAGTGTGGCCAGCTGATTTTTAAGGTCCTCTTTTTTTCACTCTCCCTCACTTCTCTTAGCTCTCTTTGAATTCCTTCCAATGTCTTATCATATTGCTCTAGCTTAGTGATGATTAATAATCCACATGATTATTGGTCCTTTGTTGCTTTCCTGCAAGTTCTAGCAGTAGGTTGGTCAGGATTGCATTGCTCATAGCTTCCACTTGATGTTCTGATCCTAAACACTCTTCTATATTTTGGTTAGATATAATCCTTGTTGGACTGGTTGATGTATTTGTATTTTGTTTCATTTTATTTTTCATGTTATTTATTTTGTGCTGTGATCTACCCATGTCAGTGTATGGGCAGGTAGGTGGGTGGACCAGCCTGGGCTCTAGCTCAATGAGAATCCAAGGCAGGCTTGGGCCATTGCCATGCTGCCTTGGTTTTTGCTCTCTCTTGCCAAAGCCACCTATCTACTGCCTGACAGGGGCACCAAAGTTGCCTGAATTCTCACCCAGTAATGCATCAAAGCTGCTGCCTTTGAGCTTGGAAGGGGACTGAGGTAGCTGCCCAAACTCTGGCTGGGAACACTGTGACCTGCAAACAGTCTGCACTCTCCCAGCACAATGAGTGGGTGATGGGCAGCAAAGGACAGGTAGGGGATGGCACCTGAGCTGGCGCTACTGACTCAGTGTGGGCTTGTGTGGCCCTTGCTGTGGGACTAGGCCTGCTGCATGTGCAATTGTAGTGCAGAGGCAGCTGCTTCGGGGCACAGCAGAGGCTTGTTGGCGCACACACTATTGGAGCACAGCAGCGGGCAGTCTGACAGCTGCCTAATCACAGTGGAGGTGGTCCCCATGGGTGAGATCCGAGCACAGCATGGTGGGCTGGCACACGAGATCAGAGCACAATGGCCGAGGTCCCTGTGTGGTGGAGGTCCCAGCTGGTGTGTGATCAAAGCACAGTGCATTGGGCTGTCGGGCTTGTGTTTGGAGCACAGCTGCTTGGGGCACAGGGCACGGTGGCTGTGTGGGGGTGGTTAGACTACCCAACCATAGGGGATCCTTGATTCCCTGTTTTTTCCCACTCTGTGCGCTCCCACTGGCAAGAAGACCCTGATAACCCTTTTTAATTAATATATTAATAATTTAATTTCTTACCTTTATTAATAATAATATTCATAATTTAATTTCTTGCCTGTCTTTCCCTGGTATTTGCAGCACAGCTAGGTGGTCACCATCTTGGCCGGAAGTCCTGAACTCTTCTTTTCCATTTTGAATTTTGTTACTTTGAAGCTTCTCCATTATTTTGTTTGATAAAATGTCCAGGGGTTTGTCCATCTTGTTTATTTTTACAAGGAACCAGCTCTTTGTTTTGTTAATTGGCTGAATTTTTTCCTTGGTTTCAAGTTCATTAATTTCTGCGCTGGTTTTAATTATTTCATTACATCTGGAGCCGTGTGTGTTGGATTTTTCTTGTTTTTCCTGTGCCTTAGGTGCATGGTTAGGTTATTGATTTGGGATCTTTCTGTCTTTTTTATGAAGGCATTGAATGCTATGAATTTTCCTTTGAGGACCACCTTCATTGTGTCCCATAAGTTTGGTAGGAATTGTTCCCATTGTCATTCAATTCTAGAAATATTGCAATTTCATTTTTTATTTATCCACTATCCATATATTGTTTAAAATTATGCTGTTCAGTTTCCAGGTGCTGTTGGGATTCTTGGTGGGTCTTTTGTTGTTGATTTCTAGCAGTATAGCACTGTGATCTGATATAATGTAGAGCCCTACCACTGACAATCTATTGAAGATTGCTCTCCACTAAAAAACCCAGTGAACCCTTCATGTTTGTCCTTTCTTTCCCTGAGACTTGCAGTGCAGCTAGGCAGTCACCATTTTGGCTGGAAGTCCAAGAATTCATAGTTCTATAAGCTGAGTGTCTGCTAAGAACATTCCCCATTGCCAACTAACAGTGAATTAAAATTTTTATAAGCTGATCAAATATTATGAACATTTCACACTGTAAACTAACAGTGAATTACTAGTTCTCTAAGCTGCTTGTCTACTAGGAACATTTCCCATTGTAAACTAATAATGGATTTGTAGTTCTATAAATTGATAGTCACCTAAGAACATATCCCATTGCAAAATAATAGTGAATTCATACTTTTATAAGCTGAGTCAGTCAGAAGTTTCCCCATTGCAAAGGAACAGTGAATTCTAAGTTCTATAAGCTGATCATGTACTTTGAACATTTCCCACTGTAAACTAAGAGTGAATTAGTAGTTCTATAAGCTGATTATTTGCAAAGAATATTTCTACTTGAAAACTAAGGGTGAATCCTTAAATCCATAAACTGATTGTCTGCTAAAAATACTTCTAATTGTAAACTAATGGAGAATTCATAGTTCTGTAACCTGATTGTCTGCTAAGAAGATTTCCCATTGCAAACTAACATTGAATTAATAGTTCTTTAAGCTAATTGTCTAACAGGAACATTTCCCATTGTAAACCAACATTGAATTTATAGTTCTATCAGCTGATTGTCTGCTAAGAATATTGTGCATTGCATATTAACAGTGAATTCAAAGTTCTATAAGCTGATCATACACTAAGAACATTTCTCAGTGTAAGGTAACAGTGAATTCATAGTTCTATGATCTGATTGTCTGCTAATAACATGTAACATTGTAAACTAATAGATAATACATAGTTCTATAAGCTGAGTGTCTGCTACGTACATTCCCCATAGTAAACTAACAGTGAATTCAAAGTTCTATAACCTGATCATGTCCTACAAACATTTCCCATTGTAAACTAGCAGTGAATTTATATATAGCTGCTTGTCTGTTAAGAACATTTCCCTTTGCAAACAAATGGAGAATTCACAGCTTTACAAGGTGATTTTCTGCTGAGCACATTTCCCATTGTAAATCAACAGTGAATATAAAGTTGTATAAGCAGATTTTCTGCTAAGAACATTTCTTGTTTTAAACTGCCAGAAAATTCATAACTTTATATGACAATTCTCTGCTAAGAACATTTGAACTTGTTAACTAATAGTGAATTCCTTGTTCTATAAGCTGATTGTCTTCTAAGCACATTTCCAATTGTAATGTGCCAGAGAATTCATAGCTCAATAGCCTGATTGTCTGCTAAGAATATTTTCCCATTGTAAACTAACAGTGTTTACTAGTTCTATAAGCTTACTTTCTACTAAGAACACTCCCCATTGCAAACTAACAGTGCATTCAAAGTTGTGTAAGCTGATCATGAGCTAAAAACATTTCCCATTGTAAACTAACATTGAATTCATAGTTCTATAAGCTGATTGTCTGATAAGAACATTTCCCTTTCCAAACAGAGAATTCATAGTTCTATAAGCTGATTTTCCACTGAGCACATTTCCCATAGTAAACCAACAGTTAAAATAAAGTTGTATAAGGAGATTTTCTGCTAAGAACATTTCATGTTGTAAACTGCCAGAGAATTCATAGGTATATATGATGATTATCTGCTAAGAACATTTCCATTGTAGACTAAGACTGAATTCTTAGTTCTATAACCTGATTGACTGCTAAGAATATTTCCCATTGCAAATTGACAGTGAATTCACAGTTCTATAAGCTGTTTGTCTGCTTAATAAATCCCCCATTGCAAACTAATACTGCAGTCAATGTTGTTTAAGCTGAAAATGAACTAAGAACATTTCCCTTTTTAAACTAACAGTGAATTCACTGTTCTATAAGCTGAGTCAATGCTAAGAACATTTTCTGTTGTAAACTGTCAGAGAATTCATAAGAACATTTCCACTTGTAAACTAAGAGTGAATTCTTAGTTCTATAACCTGATTGACTGCTAAGAACTTTTCCCATTGCAAATTGACAGTGAATTTATAGTTCTATAAGCTGATTTTCTGCTGAGAACATTCCACATTGCATACTAACAGTGAGTTCATTGTTCTATAAGCTGATCATGTACTATGAACATTTCCCATTGTAAACTAACAGTGAATTCGTATTTCTATAAGCTGATTGTCTGATAAGAACATTTCCCCTTCCAAACTAACAGAGAATTCATAGTTCTGTAAGCTGATTTTCCACTAAGCACATTTCCCATTGTAAAGCAACAGTGAAAATAAAGTTGTATAAGCAGATTTTCTGCTAAGAGCATTTCCTGTTGTAACCTGCCAGAGAATTCATAGCTTTATATGATGATTGTTAAGAACATTTCCACTTGTAAACTAAGAATGAATTATTAGTTCTATAACCTGATGACTACTAAGAATATTTCCCATTGCCAATTGACAGTGAATTCATAGTTCTATAAGCTGATTATCTGCTAAATAAATTCCCCATTGAAAACTAACAGTATGTTCAATGTTGTATAAGCTGAAAATGAACTAAGAACATTTCCCATTTTAAACTAACAGTTAATTCACTGTTTTAATTTTTTTAAATTTTTATGTATTTATTTATTTATTTATTTGAGAGCGACAGACACAGAGAGAAAGACAGATAGAGGGAGAGAGACAGAATGGGCGCACCAGGGCTTCCAGCCTCTGCAAACGAACTCCAGACGCATGCACCCCCTTGTGCATCTGGCTAACGTGGGACCTGGGGAACCAAGCCTGGAACCCGGGTCCTTAGGCTTCACAGGCAAACGCTTAACTGCTATGCCATCTCTCCAGCCCTAATTCACTGTTTTATAAGCTGAGTCAATGCTAAGAACATTTCCTGTTTTAAACTGTCACAGAATTCATAGTTTTATAAGATGATTGCCTGCTAAGAACCTTTTTCACGTGTAAACTAAGAGTGAATTCTTAGTTCTATAACCTGATTGACTGCTAAGAACATTTCCCATTGCAAATTAACAGTGAATTAATAGTTCTATAAGCTTATTTTCTGCTAAGAACATTGCACCTTGCATACTAACAGTGAATTCATAGTTCTATAAGCTCATCATGTACTACGAACATTTATCATTATGAATTCCTACTTCTATGAGCTGATTGTCTGCTAAGAACATTTCCCATTGTAAACTAACAGTGAATTAATAGTTCTCTAAGGTGATTGCTACAAGGAACATTTCCCATTGTAAACTAACAGTGAATTCACAGTTCTATAAACTGATAGTCAGCTAAGAACATATCCCATTGCAAAATAACAGTGAATTCATAGTTCTGTAAGCACAGTGTCTGCTAAGAACATTACCCATTGCAAACTATCAGTGAAGTAAAAGTTCTATAAGCAGATCATGTACTATGAACATTTCCCATTGTAAACTAACAATGAAGTCGTAGTTCTATAAGCTGATTGCCTGTAAGAACATTTCCACTTGTAAACTAAGAGTGAATTCTTAGGTCTGTAAGATGATTCTATGCTAAGAACACTTCTCATTGTAAACTAATGGAGAATTCACAGTTTATAAGCTGATTGTCTGCTAAGAAAATGTCCATTTGCAAATTAACAGTGAATTCATAGTTCTATAAGGTGATTGTGTGCTAGGAAAATTCCCCATTGCTTACTAACTTTAAATTCAAAGTTTTATAAGCTCATTGTCTGCTAAGAACATTTCCAATTGTAAACTGCTGGAGAATTCATAGTTCTATAAACTGATAGTCTGCAACAAACATTAAACCTACAGTGAATTCATATTTCTATGAGATGATCCTGCTGAGAACATTTCCTATTATAAATTAACAGTTTTTAATAGTTCTATCAGCTGATTTTCTTCTAAGAACATTTCCCATTGCAAACTAACCATGAATTCAAAGTTGTATAAACTGATTATGCACTAAGGATGTTTCCCATTGTTAACTAACACCGAATTAACAGTTCTATAAGCTGAGTGAGTGCTAAGAACTTTTCCTAATGTAATCTGCCAGAGTACATATGGTTTTATAAGATGATTGTGTGCTAAGAACATTTCCACTTGTAAACTAAGAGTGAATTCTTAGTTCTGTAAGATTATTGACTGCTAAGACATTTCCCATTGCAAATTGACAATGAATTCATAGTTCTGTATGCTGATTATCTGGTAAGAACTTTTCCCATTTTATACTAAGAGTGAATTCAAATTGCAATAAGTTGCTCATGTACTACAAATATTTCCCATTGTAAATTACAGTGAATTTGTAGTTCTATGAGCTGATTGTCAGCTTAGAACATTTCCCATTGTAAACTAACTACAAATTCACAGTTCAATAAGCTTAGTGTCTGATAAGACCATTCCCTTATTGCAAACTAACAGTGAATTCAAAGTTCTACAAGCTGATCATGTACTATGAACATTTCCCATTGTAAACTAACAGGGAATTCAATGATCTATAATCTGATTGTCTAGTAAGAACATTTGGCATTTTAAACTAACAGATAATTCACAGTTCTATAAGCTGATTGTCTGTCAAGAACATTTTCCATTGTAAACTAACAGAGAATTCATAGTTCTATAAGCTCATTGTCTGACAAGAACATTTCACATTGTAAACTAACAGAGAATTCAAAGATCTATAAGGTGACTTGTGCATTTGCCATTGTAACCTAGCAGAGTATTCATTGTTCTATAAGCTGATTGTCTGATAAGAACATTTCCCATCCTAAACTAACAGTAAATTCAAAGTTGTATAAGCTGATTGTTTTTATGAGCATTTTACATTACAAACTAACAGGGAATTTATACTTATATATGCTGATTGTCTGATAAGAACATTTCTCAAAGTAAGCTAACCGGGAATTCAATGATCTATGAACTGATTGTCTACTAAGAACATTTTCCATTGTAACCTTACAGAAAATTCATAGTTCTATTAGGTGAATATCTGACAAGATCATTTCCCATTGTAAAATAACAGTAAATTCAAAGTTGTATAAGCTGATTGTGTTTATGAACATTTCCCATTGGGATTAACAGGGAATTCAATGATCTATAAACTGATTGTCTACTAAGAAAATTTCCCATTGTAACCTTACAGAAAATTCATAGTTCTCTTAGGTGAGTGTCTGACAAGATCTTTTCCCATTGAAAACTGACAGTAAATTCAAAGTTGTATAAGCTGATTAAATTTATGAACATTTTCCATTGCAAATAACAGGGAATTCAATGATTTATAAGCTGATTGTCTACTAAGAACCATTCTCATTGTAAAGGAACAGAGACTTCATAGTTCTCTGAGCTGATTGTCTGGTAAGAACATTTCCCATTGCAAACTAACAGTGAATTCAAAGTAGTATAATATGATCATGTACTAAGAACACTTCCCCTTGTTAACTAAATGAGAATTCAATGATCTATAAGTGGACTGTTTTCTAAACATATTTCCCATTGTAAAGTAACATTGTATTCAATGTTGTATAACCTGATTTTCTTCTATGAACATCTCACATGGCTTATTAACAGTTTATTTAATAATCTATAAGCTGACTGTCTACTAAGAATATTTCCCATTGTATACTAATAGAGAATTCATAGTTCTATAGGCTAATTCTCTGCTAAGAACATTTCCCATTGCAAAGTAACAGTAAATTCAAAGTAGTATAATCTAATCATCTGCTAGACCATTTTCCATTGTAAATTAGCTGTGAATTCAATGATCTATAAGCTGATTGTCTACTAAGAAATTCTACATTGTAAACTAACAGTGAGTTCATAGTTCTATAACCTGATTGTCTGCTAAAGACATTTCACATTGTAAACTAATAGAGAATTCATAGTTCTAAAAGCTGATACTCTCCAATGAAATTTCCCATTGTAAAGTAACAGTGAACACAAAGTATTATAAACTGGTCATCTACTAAGAACATTTCAATTGTAAACCAGAATGAATTTATAGTTCAATAAGCAGATTGATAGGAAGAACATTTTATAATGTAACCTAACAGTGAATTCTTAGTTCTCTATGCTGATTGTCTACAAAGAACATTTCCCCCTGTAAATGGACAGAGACTTCATAGTTCTCTAAGCTTATTGTCTGGTAAGAACATTGCAAACTAACAGTGAATTCAAAGTAGTATAATATGATCCTCTACTAAGAACATTTCCCTTTGTAAACTAACTGTGAACATAATGACCTAGAAGCTAAGAACATTTCCCATGGTAAACTAACAGTGAATTGAAAGTTATATTAGCTGATTGTCTTCTGTAAACATTTCCCATAGTAAAATAGCAGTGAATTCAATGATTTATAAGCTTATTGTCTGCCAAGAACATTTCCCATTGTAAACTTGCAGAGAATTCAAAGTTCTATAAGGTGATTGTCTGCTAAGCACATTTCCCATTGTTAAATAACAGTGAATACAAAATTGTATAAACTGATTGACTGAGGAGAATATTTCCCATTGTAAACTAACCATGAATTCAATGATCTATAAGCTGATTGTCCAATAATTACATTCCCCATTGTATGCTAACAGAGGATTCACAGTTCTACAAGCTGATTGTCTGATAAGAACATTTCCCATTGTAAACTAACAGTAAATTCAAATTTTTGTAAGATGATTGTCTTTATGAATGATCTATAAGCTGATTGTCTACTAAGTATATTTCCCATTGTAAATGAAAAATGAGTTCTTAGTTCGATACACTGATTGGCCCCTACTAACATTCATAATTACAAAGTGACAGTGAACTCATAGTTGTATAAACTGATAATCTGCGAAGAAATTTCCCATTGTAAACTAACAATGAATTGAAAGTTCTATATGGTGATGGTCTTCTATGAACATTTCCTCTTGCAAACTAACAGTGAATTCAATGATCTATAAATTTATCATCTACTAAGAACATTTCCCCATTATAAAGTAACAGAGAATTCAAAGTTGTGTAAGCAGGTTGTCTTCTATGAACATTTCCCATTGCAAAATAACAGTGAATCCAAAGTCCCACAAGGTGATCATCTACTAAGAATATTTCCCATTGCAAATTAACAAAGATTTCAAGTTCTATAATCTGATTGTCTGCTAAGATCATTTCCCATTGTAAACTAAGAGTAAATTCAAAGATTTAAATGCTGATTGTGTCCCATTGCAAATTAATAGGAAATTCCATGATCTATAAGCTAATTGTCTACTAAGATCATTTCCTATTTTAAACTCACACAGAATTCCTAGTTCGATAAGCTGATTGTCTGATAAGAACATTTCCCACTGTAAACTAAAAGGGAATTCAATGATCTATAAGCTGATTGTCTACTAAGAACACTTCACATTGTAACCTAACATAGAATTCATAGTTCTGTAAGGTGATTGTCTGACAAGAACATTTCGTGTAGTAGACTAATAGGGATTTCAAAGATCTATAACATGATTGTCTATTACGACCATTTCCTATTGCAAAGTAACAGTGAATTCAATGATCTATAAGGTGATGGTCTATTAACAACATTCTCCATTGTAAACTAACACTGAGTTCTTAGTGTATAAGCTGATTGTCTACTAAGAACATGTTCCATTGCAAACTAACAGTGAATTCAAAGTACTACTAAGAACAGTTCCCTTTCTAAACTAGCAGTTAATACAATGTTCTATTTGCTGATATCTGCTAAGATCATTTCCCATTGCAAACTAACAGTGAATTCAAAGTAGTATAATCTGATCATGTACTAACAATATTTCTCAGCGTAAACTAACCATCAATTCAATGATCTAATTGTCTACTAAGAGCCTTTCTCATTGTAAATGAACAGAGACTTCATAGTTCTCCAAGCTCATTGTCTGGTAAGAATATTTCCCATTGCAAACTAACAGTGAATTCCATGATCTATAAGTCTATTGTCTACCAAGAACATTTCCCATTGTAAAGCAACAGAGAATTCATAGTTCTATAAGATGATTGTGTGCTAAGCATATTGCCCATTGTTAAATAAGTGTAAATGCATAATGGCATAAGCTGATTGACTACGAAGAATATTACCCATTGTAAACTAACCATGAATTCACTGACCTATAAGCTGATTGTCTACATTTCCCATTTTAGGCTAACAGAGAATTAATAGTTCTATAAGCTGATTGATAAGAACATTTCCTACTGTAAAGTAACATTAAATTCAAATGATCTATAAGGGAATTGAATGATCTATAAACTGATTGTCTGCTAAGAATATTTTGCATTTTAACCTAACTGAGAATTCATAGTTCTATTAGGTGAGTGTCTAAGAAGAACATTTCCCATTGTAAACTAACAATAAATTCTGAGTTTTGTAAGATGATTGTATTTATGAACTTTTCCCATTGCACACTGACAGGGAATTCAATGATCTATAAGTTGATTGTCTACTATGATCACTTCCCTTTGTAAACTAACAGAGAATTCATACTTATATAAGCTGATTGCTCAGAATATTAGCTGATTGTTTTTATAAACATATCCCATTGCAAACTAAAAACAGGAAATTCAATTATCTATAAGCTGATTGTCTACTAAGATCATTTCCCCTTGTGAACTAACAGTAAATTCAAAGTTCTGTAAGCTGATTGTTTATATGGACATTTCCCATTGTAAACTAAGAGTTAATTCAATGATCTATAAGCTTTTTGTCCACTAAGAACATATCCCATTGTAAACTAACAGTGGATTCAATGATCTATAAGATGACTGTCTACTAAGAATATTCACAATTGCAAAGTAACAGTGAATTTATACTTGTATAAACTGATAATCTGCAAAGAAATTTCCTATTGTAAATTAACAATGAATTGAAAATTCTATAAGGTGATTATCTTCTATGAACATTTCCCCTTGCAAACAGTGACTTCAATAATCTATAAACATATTGTCTACTAAGGACATTTGCCATGGTAAACTAGCAGGGAATTCATAGTTCTATAAACTGATAGACTGGGAAGAACATTTCCCATTGAAAACTAACAGTGAATTCAAAGTTGTAAAATCTGATTGTGTTTATGAATATTTCCCATTGCAGACTATCAGGGAATTCCATGATCTATAAGCTGTTTGTCTACTAAGATAATTTCTCATTGTAAACTCAAACAGAATTCCTAGTTCTATAAACTTATTGTCTACTAAGAACATTTCCCACTGTAATCCATCAGAGAATTCATAGTTCTATAAACTGATTGTCTGATAAGAACATTTCCCATTGTAAACTAACAAGGAATTCAATGATCTATAAGTTGATTGTCTACTAAAATCATTTCTCATTGTAAACTAACAGGAAATTCAATGACTTATAAGCTGATTGTCTAATAAAAATATTTCCCATTGTAAACTAACAGAGAATTTCTAGTTCTATTAGATAACTGTCTGACAAGAACATTTCCAATTGTTAACTAACAGAGAATTCATAGTTCTGTTAGGTGAGTGTCAGAAAAGAACATTTCCCATTGAAAACTAAAAATATATTCGAAGTTGTATAAGCTGATTGTGTTTATGAACATTTCCCATTGCAACTAACAGGGAGTTCAATGATCTATAAGTTTATTGTCTACTGAGTACATTTCCATTGTAACCTAACAGAAAATTCATAGTTCTATTAAGTGAGTGTCTGATAAGAACTTTTCCCATTGTAAACTAACAATAAATTCAAAGTTGTATAAGCTGGTTGTGTTTACAAACATTTCTCATTTGCAAAGTAACAGGGAATTCAATGATCTGAAAACTGATTGTCTACTAAGATTAATTCCCACTATAAACTAACATAGAATACATAGTTCTATAAGCTGATTGATAAAAAACATTTCCCATTGTAAACAGGGAATTCAATGGTTTATAAGACAATTGTCTACTAAGGTCATTTCCCATTGTAAACTAACATAGAATTCATAGTTCTATAAGCTGATTGATAAGAATATTTACCATTGCAAATGAAGAGGGAGTTCAATGATCTATAAGCTGATTTTGTAATAAAAACATTTACCATTGTAAACTAACAGAACCTTCATAATTCTCTAAGCTGATTGTGTGATAAGAACATTTCTCATAGTAAACTAACATGGAATTCAATGATCTATAAGCTGATTGTCTACTAAGATCATTTCCCATTGTAACATAAGAGAGAATTCATAGATCTATTAGGTGAGTTTCTGACAAGAACATTTGCCATTGTAAACTAACAGTAAATTCAAAGTTGTATAAGCTGATTGTGTTTATGAACATTTCCAATTGTAGACTAACAGAGAATTCAAGTATCTATAAGTGGATTGTCTACTATGAACATTTCCAATTGCAAAGTAACCCTGTATTCAAATATTCTGATCATCTACTAAGAACATTTCCCATTGAAAATGAGCTGTGAATTAAATGATCTATAAGGTGTTGCTCTATTAATAACATTCTCCAATGTATACTAAAACTGAGTTCTTACTTTTATAAGTTTATTGTCTGGTAAGAACATTTTCCATTGTAAACTTATGGTGAATTCAATGATTTGTAAGGTGATGGACTACTAAGAATATTTTCCATTATAAAATAACAGTGAATTTAGAGTTCTATAAGCAGGTTATCTACAAATAGCATTTACCATTGTTAACTAATGGTGAATTCAGTTTTATAAGCTGATACTGCCGTGCTCCTCTTGCGGGTAGGTAGTGCTGAGGAAGGACCAGCCCCCCTGATTCCTCCCAAGGGTTTGAGGAAGAGGGTAAATGTCAGACGACTCAGAACCTCTCCTGATCACCTGAGAAAAACAACATGTACTCGGGAGTCTTGTCAAAGCAGGAATTTGCTTTATTGTTATAGGAAGTTGCCTATATAATGTTGGGAATGAAGGCGGGGATTCTAGGATGGGGGGAGAGGTAAGGGCCAATAGTAAACTGTGACTACTGAAATGATAATAACAACTCCTGCACAGAAGTAGCATGCAAGAAGCCATTAGGCATCTTGCTCAGATCTAGTTGGCCAGAGACAGGTCACCAAATTTTAGCTAGGCTCAGGTAGTTCCACTAGGCAACTTGACTGGTCCTCTCAAGGCCCAACAGATAGTGTGGAAGAAATTTCCCATTGTAAACTAACAGTGATCTTTAAGTATTGTAAACTGATCATCTACTAAGACTGTATCCCATGGGAAGGTAAAATTGAATTCAATGATGTATAAGCTGATTATCTGCTAGGAACATTTCCCATTGTAAACTAACACTGAATTCAAAGTAATATAAGCATATTGTTTTCTATGAACATTTCCCATTGCAAAATAACAGTGAATTCAAATTCTACAAGGTGATCATCTACTAAGAACATTTCCCATTATAAGCTAACAATAAATTCATATTTTTGTTAGCAGATTGATGCAAAGAACATTACTCATTGTAAACTAACAGCCAATTAGAAATTCTATAAACTGATTATCTGCTATGAACATTTCCCATTGAAAACTAACAACGAATTCAATGATCTATAAGGTGGTTGTCTAATAAGAAAGTTTCCCTTTTAAACTAATTGTGAATTCTTAGTTGTATAAGAAAATTGTCTGCTAGGAACATATACCATTGGATACGAACAGAGGGTTCGTAGTTCTATAAGCTGATTGTCTGCTAACAACATTTCCAATTGCATCTAACAGTGAATTCAATGTATTATAAGCTGATCATCTACTAAGAACATTTCCCTTTTTAAACTATCAGGGAATACAATGTTCTATTTGCTGATATCTGAAAAGAACATGTCCCATTGCCAACTAAGTGTGAATTCAAAGTAGTATAATCTGATAATGTACTAAGAATATTTCCCAGCGTAAACTAACTGTGAATTCAATGATCTATAAACTGATTGTCTACTAAGAACTGTTCTTATTGTAAATGAACAGACTTCATAGTTCTCTATGCTGATTGTCTTGTATGAACTTTTCCCATTGCAAACTAACAGTGGATTCCAAGTAGTATAATCTGATCATCTACTAAGAACATTTCCCATTGAAAACTAACACTGATTTCAATGATCTATAAGGTGATTGTCTAATAAGAACTTTTCCCATTGTAAACTAATCATGAATTCTTAGTTGTATAAGGAGATTGTCTGCTAGGAACATATACTATTGTATACTAAGAGCAGATTCATAGTTCTATAAGCTGATTGTCTGCTAAGAACATTTCCAATTGCAAACTAACAGTGAATTCAAAGTAGTATAATCTGATCATTTGCTAAGAATATTTCCCAGTGTAACATAACCATGAATTAAATGATCTATAAGCTGATTGACTACTAAGAACCGTTCTCATTGTAAACAAACAGAGAATTCATAGTTGTCTGTCTGGTAAGAACATTTACCATTGCAAAGTAACAGTGACTTCAAAGTAGTATAAACTTATCATCTACTAAGAACATATATCATTGTAAACTAACTGTGAATTTAATGATGTATAAGCTGATTTTCTACAAAGAACATTTCCCATTGTAAACTAACAGAGAATTCATAGTTCTATAAGCTGATGGCTTGTTATGAACATTTCCCTTTGCACACAAACAGAGAATTCTACAAGGTGGTTGTCTGCTAAGTACATTTCCCAATATAAACCAACAGTGAGTATAAAGTTCTATAAGCAGATTTTCTGCTAAGAACATTTCCTGTTGTAAACTGCCAGATAATTCATAGTTTCATAGGCTGATTGTCTGCTCAGAACATTTACACTTGTAAATTAAGAGTGAATTCTTAGTTCTATAAGCTGATTCTCTGTCATGAACATTTCCCATTACAAACTAACAGTGCATTAGTAATACTCTAAGCAGATTTTCTACTAGGAACATTTCCCATTGTAAAATAACAATGAATTCATATTTCTATAGGCTGATCGAATGCTAAGAGCATTCCCCATTGCATACTAACAGTGAATTCAAAGGTGTATAAGCTCATCAAGTACTAACAACATTTCCCATTGAAAACTAACAGTGAATTAATAATTCTATGAGCTGGGTGTCTGCTAAGAACTTTCCCCAATGGAAATTAACAGTGAATTCAAAGATCTATAACATCATAATGTACTATGAGTCTTTCCAATTGTAAAAATCACAGTGAATTCGCAGTTCTATAAGGTGATTGTCTGTTAAGAACATTTCCCTTTGCAAACAAAGAGAATTCATAGATGATTGTCCACTAAGCACATTTCCCATAGTAAACCCATAGTGAATTCATACTTCTATAAGGTGATTGTCGGCTAAGAACATTTCCACTAGTAAAGTGTGTGTTAATTCTTCATTTTATAAGCTGATTGTCTGCTAAGAACATTACCCATTGTAAACCAACTGAGAATTCATAATTCTATAAGCTTATTGTCTGCTAAGAACATTTCCCTTTGGAAAGTAACAGTTAATTCATAGTTCTATAAGCTGATCATCTACTTAGAACATTTCCTATTGTAAACAAATATGGCATTCATATGTCTATAAGTTGATTGTGTGCTAAGAATATTCTTCATTGCATACTAACAGTGAATTCAAAGTTCTATTACCTGATCATGTACTATAAACATTTCCCATGGTAAACAAGCAGTGAATTCTTAGTTCTATGAGCTGATTCTCTGCTAAGAACATTTCCTGTTGTAAACAAATGGAGAATTCTAAGTCTTGTAAGCTGATTATCTGCTAAGAACATTTTCCTTTGCAAATTAACAGTAGATTCATAGTTCTATAAGCTGATTGTCTTCAAAGAACATTTCCCACTGCAAACTCATAGTGAATTCATAGTTCTATAAGCTGATTTTCTGTTAGGAACATTTCCCATTGTAAACTAACAGTGAATCCATTGTTCCGTAAGCTGATTTTCAGTTAAAAACATTTATCTTGACCAAATCTCTCTGGCCTGTGGTTTGAGGGTTGTAGGGTAGATGCCCATAAGGGAATCACTGGGTCTGTTGGTATCTCTATAGTCAGGTTTCTCAAGACTCTCCTATTTCTTTCCAAAGTGGTTGTACCATCCTACATTCCCACCAACAGTGGATGAGTGTTTCTACTTCTCCACATCCTTGCCAGAATTTATTTTCATTTGATTTTTTGATGTTTGCTATCCTTATTGGGGTAAGGTGGAATCTCATAGTTGTTTTAATTTGCATTTCTGTGATGATTAGGGATGATGAACATTTTCTTAAGTGTGTGTTTGCCATTTGTATTTCTTCCTCTGTGAACTGCCTTTTCAGCTCTTTGCCCCATTTTGTGAGTGGGGTGTTTGATTTCTTACTGTTCAGATTTTTGAGTTCTTTGTAGATTCTAGAGATTAGGCCTCTATCAGTTGGATAACCTGCAAATATTTTCTCCCCTTGTGTGGGTATTCTATTGGCTTTGCTTATTGTATGCTTATCTGTAAAGAAACTCTTTAGCTTCATGCTATCGCATTGGTTGAGTGACTGTTTAAATCCGTGAGCTATGGGTGTTTTGTTCAGGAAGTCTTTTTCCATTCCTATATCATGGAAAGTATTTCCTAAATTTGTTTCCAGTAGTGTTCAGGTTTCTGATAGTATATTGAGGTCATTGATCCATTTGGATTTCAGTGTAGTACATCATGAAATGTGTGGATGAAGTTTCAGTTTCCTGCATATGGTTATCCAGTTTGTCCAGCACCATTTGTTGAAGATGCTGTCTTTTTTCCATCCTATATTTTTTCAGGCCTTTGTGGAATATCAAGTAGCTATAGTTGCTTGACACAAAATCTGGGTCCTCAAGTCTATTCCATTGGTCTATGCTCCTGTTTTTATGCCAGTTCCATGCTGGTTTTATTACTATGGCTTTGTAATGTAGCTTTAGATCAGGTATGGTGATGCCTTCAGAGGTATTTATTTGCTGAGGATATGCTTGCTTATGTGAGGCCATTATGCCTTTTCATATGAAATTTGAGATTATTTTTTTCTATCTCTGTGAAGAACACTGTAGGGATTTTAATTGGAATTGCATTAAATCTGTATATTGCCTTTGGTAGGATTGTCATCTTCACAATGTTAATTCTGCCCATCAAGGGGCATGGGAGGTCTTTCCATTTTCTCAAGTCCTCCTCAATTTCTTTTTTTGAGTTTTTTTTTTATATTTTCATTGTAGAGACCTTTCACTTCCTTGGTTAACGTTATTCCAAGGTATCTTATTTTTGTTGCTATTAAAAATGGGACTATGTCCTTTATTTCTTTCTCTGTGTCTTTGTCATTTGCATATAGAAAGGCTACTGATTTTTGTGCATTGATTTTGTATCCTGCTACTTTGCTATAGGAGTTAATCACCTTCATGAGTTTTTTGTTTGTTTGTCTGTTTGTTTTTGGGTTTTTCAAGGTAGGGTCTCACTCTGGTCCAGGCTGACCTGGAATTAAATCTTTTGTCTCTGAGTCTCCAGGTGGCCTTGTACTCATGGCGATCCTCCTACCTCTGCCTCCCAAGTGCTGGGATTAAAGGCATGCACCACCATGCCTGGCTTACTTTCATGAGTTTTGTGATGGAGTCTCTCAGGTCTCTTACATATGCTATCATGTCATCAGTGAATAGAGCTAACTTAACTTCTTCCTTCCAAATTGTATCCATTTTATTTCCTTTTCCTGTCTTATTGCTTGAGCTAGACCTTCCAGTACTATGTTGAAAAGTAGAGGTGAGAGACGACAACCCTGTCTTGTTCATGATCTTAATTCCTCCAGTCTCTCTCCATTAAGTATTATTTGGGCCTTGTGAGCTTTGTGTATTGCCTTTATTATGTTAAGGTATGAACCAACTATGCCAATTGATCCAATTTTTTATCATGAAGTGATGTATCTTGTCAAAGGCCTTTTCTGCATCTATCAAAATGACCAAGTTGTTTTTATGCTTAACCTTGTTTATGTGGTGTATTCATTGACAGATTTCTGTGTGTTGAACCACCCCTTCCTGGGATGAATTCCACTTGGTCAAGGTGGATAATGCTATTGACTAGTTGTTGGATTTGGTTTGTAATGATTTTGTTGAGGATCTTTGCATCTAAGTTCATCAGGGAAATAGGCTGGTAGTTTTTTGTTGTTATTGTTGTTGTTTTGTTTGTTTGTTTTCTTGTGACATGTCTGCCTGGTTTTGGGATTATGGTGATACTAGCTTCATGAAAGGAGTTGGGTAACTTTTGCTGTTCTCCAATTGTGTGGCACAGTTTGAAGAAGATTGGTTTGAGTTCTTCCATGAAGTTTTGATAGAATTCAGCTGAGAAAGTCATCTGGTCCTGACTCTTCTTTTGGGTGAGTTTTTTTTTTTTATTAATTTTTCCAATTTCCATGAGTGTGATGGATTCATTCAGGTGATTAGTCTGCTCTGAGTTTAGCTTTGGTAGATGGTATGCATGCAGGAATTTATCCATCTCCTCCACTTTATCCAGTTTTGTGGAGTAGAGGTTTTTGCAATAAGTCCTGATGATTCTCCCAATTTCACTTATGTCTGTTGTGATCTCTCCTTTTTCATTTTGAATTTTGTTAAGTTGAAGCTTTTCCTTTTTTTTTGCTTCATCAAATTGGCCAGGGTTTTGTCAATCGAGTTTATTTTTTTCAAAGAACCAGCTCTTTGTTTAGTTAGTTGGCTGAATTGTTTCCTTGGTTCACAACTCATTAATTTCTGCTCTGATATTAATTATTTCTTCAATCTGGAGCTCTTTGGGTTGGATTTTTCTTGTTTTTTCAGTGCATTTAGGTGGATGGTTAGGTTATTGATTCAGGATCTTTTTTTCTTTTTTATGAAGGCATTGAGTGCTATGAATTTTCCTCTGAGGACCGCCTTCATTGTGTCCCATAAGTTTTCGTACAAAGTTTTTTCATTGTCTTTCTATACCAGAAATTTTTCAATTTCCTTTTTTATTTCATCCTCTATCCATTTATTGTTTAAAAGTGTGCTGTTCAGTTTCCAGGTGCCGTTGGGATTCTTGGTTGGTCTTTTGTTGTTGATTTCTATCAGTACAGCACTGTGATCTGATATCATGCCCCTTCCACTGACAATCTATTGGTGATTGCTCTCCCCTAAAAGATCCAGTGAACTCTTAATGTCTTGCCTTTCTTTCCCTGAGATTTGCAGCCCAGTAGGTGGTCACCGTCTTGGATGGAAGTCCAATAATTAATAGTCCTATAAGCTGAGTGTCTGCTAAGAATATTTCTCATTGTAAACTAACAGTGAATTAATAGTTCTCTAAGCTGCTTGTCTACTAGGAACATTTCCCATTGTAAATAAACAATGAATTCATAGTTCTATAAATTGATAGTTGACTAAGAACATATCCCATTGCAAAATAACAGTGAATTCATAGTTCTATAAGCTGAGTGTCAGCTAAGAACATTTCCCATTGCAAAGTAACAGCTAATTCAACGTAAGCTGATTATGAATTATGAACATTTCCCAGTGTAAACTAACAGTGGATTTGTTGGTCCAAAGCCTGATTATCTGTGAAGCATATTTCTACTTGTAAACTAAGAGTGAATTCTTAGTTCTATAATCTGATTGTCTGATTGTCTGCTAAGAACATTTCCCATTGGAAACTAACATTGAATTAATAGTTCTTTAAGCTGATTGTCTTCTAGAAACATTTTCCATTATAAACTAACATTGAATTCATAGTTCTATCAGCTGATTATCTGCTAAGAACATTTTTCATTGCAAATTAACACTGAATTCAAAATTCTATAAGCTAATCATGTACTAAGAACATTTCCCAGGGTAAAGTGACAGTCATTTCGTAGTTGTATTATCTGATTGTCTGCTAATAACATTTAACATTGTAAACTAACTGTGAAAACATAGTACTATAAGCTGAGGGTCTGCTAAGTACATTCCCCTAGCAAACTAACAGTGATTTAAAGTTCTATAAGCTGACCATGTCCTACAAACATTTCCAATGGTAAACTAACAGTGAATTTGTAGCTCCATTAGTTGCTTCTCTGTTAAGAACATTTCCTTTTGCAAACAGAGAATTCAGACTTGTATAAGGTGATTTTCCACTAAGCACATTCCCCATTGTAAATCAACAGTGAATATAAAATTGTATAAGCAGGGCCAGGCATGGTGGCACACGCCTTTAATCCCAGCACTTGGGAGGCAGAGGTAGGAGGATTGCCATGAGTCGAGGCCACCCTGAGACTCCATAGTGAATTCCAGGTCAGCCTGGGCTAGAGTGAGACCCTACCTCAAAAAACCAAAAAAAAAAAAAAAAAAATTGTATAAGCAGATTTTCTGCTAAGAACATTTTCTTTTGTTAACTGCCAGAGAATTCATAGTTTTATAAGCTGATTGTCTGCTAAGAACATTTCCACTTGTAAACTAAGAGTGAATTCCTAGTTCTCTAAGCTGATTGCTAAGAACATTTCCCTGTGCCAGTTAACAGTGAATTCATAGTTCTATAAGCAGACTGTCTCCTAAGAACATTTACCATTTCAAACTAACAGTGAATTAATAGTTCCCTAAGCTTATTGTCTACCAGGAACATTTCATGTTGTAAACTCACAGTGAATTCAAAGTTCTATAAGCTGATCATTTACTAAGAACATTTCCCATTGTAAACTAACAGTGGATTCGTAGTTCTATGAGCTGACTGTCTGGTGAGAACACTTCCCATTGTAAACTAATTGACAATTCATAGTTCTATAAGTTGAGTGTCTGCTATAACATTCCTAATTTCAAATTAACAGTGAATTCAAAGTTCTATAAGATGATAATTTACTAAGAAGATTTCATATTATAAACTAACAGTGAATTTGTACTTCTATGAGTTGATTGTCTGGTGAGACCATTTCCCATTGTAAACTAATTGACAATTCATAGTTCAATTAGTTCGTAGTTCATATAGCTGACTGTCTGCTATAACATTTCACATTGCAAACTATCAGTGAATTCAAAGTTCTATTAGTTTATCACATAGTACGGACATTTCCCATTCTAAACAAATAGTGAATTCATATTTCTATAAGATGATTGTCTCTTAGGAACATTTCCCTTTGCAAACAAACAAAGAATTGATAGTTCTATAAGCTGATTGCCTGCTAAGCACTATAAGCTGCTAAGAGCATTCCCTATTGCATAGTAGCAGTGAATTCAGAGATCTATAAGCTGATCATATACTAAGAACATTTCACATTGTGAACTAACTGTAAATTCGAGCTTCTATGAGCTGATTGAATGCTATGAATATTTCCCATTGTAAATTAATGGAGAATCCATTGTTCTATAAGGTGATTGCCTGCTAAGCACATTTTCCATTTTAAAAGCACAATGTATATAAGTTTGTATAAGCAGATTTTCTGCTAAGAACATTTCTTGTTGTAAAGTGCCAGAGAATTCATAGTTTTATAAGCTGATTGTCTACTAAGAACATTTGCACTTGTAAACTAACATTGAATTCTTTGTTCTATAAGGTGATTGTCTGCTAAGAACATTTCCACTTCTAACTGAGAAGGAGTTCATAGTTCTCTAAGATGATTGTCTACTAGGAACATTTCCCCTTGCTAATTAACAGTGAATTCATAGTTCTATAAGCTGATTGTCTGCCAGGAATATTTCCCATTGCAAACTCACAGTGAGTTATTAGTTCTCTAAGCTGAATATCCACTCAGAACATTTCCAATTATAAACTAGCAGTAAATTCATAGTTCCATAAGCTGATTGTCTGCTAAGAGCATTCCTCTTTGCATACTAACAGTGTACTCAAAGTTCTATAAGTGGATCATATACTAAGAACAATTCCCATTGTAAACTAACAGGGAATTCATAGTTCTGAAAGCTCATTGTCCACTGTGCACATTTCCAATTGCAAACCAACAGTGAATATAAAGTTGTATAAGAAGATTTTCTGCTAAAAACATTTCCTGTTGTAAACTGCCAGAGAATTCATAGTGTTATAAGCTGATTGTCTGCTAAGAACATTTCCACTTGTAAACTAAGAGTGAATACTTTGTTATATAAGCTGATTGTCTCCGAAGAAGATTTCCAATTGTAAACTGCTACAGAATTCATAAATCTATAAACTGATTGTCTGCTAAGAACATTTCCCATTGGAAACTAACAGGGTTTAATACGTGATCAGCTGACTTTCTACTAAGAACATTCCTCATTGCAAACTAACAGTGAATTCAAAGTTGTATAAGCTGATCATGAAGTAAGAACATTTCCCATTGTAAACTAACAGGGAATTCATAGTTCTATAAGTTGACTGAATGCTAAGAAGTTTTCCTGTTGTAAACTTCCAGAGAATTCATAGTTTTATAAGCTTATTGTCTGCTTGGAACAATTCCACTTCTAAACTGAGGGTTAATTCATAGTTCTCTAAGCTGTTTGTCTTCTAAGAACATTTCCCTTTGCAAATTAACATCTAATTCATAGTTCTATAAGCTGATTGTCTGCTAAGAACATTTTGCTTTTCAAATTAACATCTAATTCATAGTTCTATAACCTGATTGTCTGCTAAGAAAATTTCTCTTTGCAAATAAACATCTAATTAATAGTTCCATAAGCTGATTGTCTGCCAAGAATATTTCCCATTGCAAACTAACAGTGAGTTAATATTTCTCTAAGCTGATTGTCTACTAGGAACATTTTCTGTTGTAAACTAACAGTAAATACATATTTCCATAAGCTGACTGTCTGCTGAGAGCATTCCCCATTGCATACTAACAGTGAATTTAAAGTTCTATGAGCAGATCATGTACCACAAACATTTCCCATTGTAAACTAACAGTGAATTTGTAGTTCTATAAGCTGATTGTCTACTAAGCATATTTCCCATTGTACACCAACAATGAATATAAAGTTGTATAAGCAGATTTTCTGCTAAGAATATTTCCTGTTGTAAAGTGCCAGAGAATTCATAGTTCTATAAACTGATTGTCTGCTAAGAACATTTCTTGTTGTAAACTAACAGTGTTTTATAGTTCTATCTACTGATTTTCTACTAAGAACATTCCCATTGCAATGTAACATTGAATTCAACATTGTATAAGAGGATCATGGATTAAGAACATTTCCCATTGTAAACTAACCCTGAATTCATAGTTCTATAAGCTGATTGAATGCTAAGAAAATTTCCAGTTGTAAACTGCCAGAGAATTTATACTATTTTAAGCTGATTATCTGCTAAGAACATTTCCACTTGTAAACTAAGAGTGAATTCTCAGTTCTATAATCTGATTGTTTGCTAAGAACAATTTCCATTGCAAATAATAGTGAATTCTTAGTTCTCTAAGGTGATTGTCTACTAGGAACATTTTCCCTTGTAAACTAACAGTGAATTCATAGTTCTATAAGCTGATAGTAGGCGAAGAACATATCCCATCATAAAATAACAATGAATTCTTAGTTCTATAATGTCATTGTCTGCTAAGAACATTGCCCATTGTAAATTAACAGCAAATTCATAGTTACATAAGCAGGTTTTCTGCTAAGAAGATTTCTGATTATAAACTGCCAGATAATTCATAGCTCTATAAACTGATTGTCTGTTGAGAACATTTCCTGTTGTAGACTAACTGTGAATTCATAGTTCTATAAGCTGATTGTCTGCTAAGAACATTTCCCATTGTAAACAAAGAGTTTATTTGCAGTTCTATGAGCTAATTTTATATTAGTAATATTTCCCATTGTAGACTACTGAGAATTCACTATTCTATAAGCTGAGTGTCTGCTGTAACACTTCCCATTGCATAGTAACTGTGAATTCAAAGTTCCATAACCTGATCATGTAGTATGAACATTTCACATTATAAACTAACAGTAAATTTGTAGTTCTTTAAGCTGATTGTCTTAAGAACATTTCCCTTTGCAAACAAACAGAGAATTAATAGTTCTATAAGTTGATTGTCTGCTAAGAACATTTCCCATTGCATACTAACAGTGAATTAAAAGTTGTATAAGGTGATCATGTACTAAGAGCATTTCCCATTGTAAACAAACAGTAAATTCACACATATATGACCTGATTGCCTGCTAAGAACATTTCCACCTGTAAACTAAGAGTGGATTCTAAATTCAATAAGATAATACTGCTAAGAACATTTCCCATTGTAAGTCAACAGTGAATATAAAGTTGTATCAGCAGATTTTTTTTATTAAGTAGTGTTGTATTCAGTAAATACAGTCAGTTTGGTACCATTATTAGGCTCATCCATGACCTACCCCTTCCCCTTGGCATCCTCCTTGTTGAGGGATAAGGGTCATGCATTGTGGAGTTAGCCCACAGTTATGGGAAAGATAAATGTCTCTGCATATCATGACCCAACATGTGGCCCTGACATTATTCTGCCCCCTCTTCTGCAAAATTTCCCTGAGCCCTATTGGGTTCATTTTTGTTCTGCTTCTGTGTTGAGGTGATGGGGGCCTCTGGGGCTCTGGCTCCCTGGTTTGGTAGGAGTTGATTTTTCTCTGTCTTGATCTCCTTCCCTCTTGTTTTGGTATCTGGTTCATCAAGAAAACTGCACTCTTGCTTGTTTCACCAATTTTTCTTGGTTTCAGCCGGGGTCCTTTTGACGTATGATGTGGTGGCTCTTCTTAGGATCTACATCTATCAGAAAAAGAGAAGCAGATTGCCCAATGGAGAGTAGGTTAGCCCCAGGACAAATGACATAACCCTTACTTTTTTTTTTTTATAAAGAATTTAATAGGTGTAGACCCTCTTGTAGCCCATGATTGATGGTAGCTTGATACTAGAGAGTGGGCTTATGCTTGCTTATGGTTCTGACTTGTTTCCCAGCTCCAGCTATGGGTCCCATACCACTGAGGGAATCAGGTAGCCAAATCAAGAGCAGTTGGTTCCCCACCATGGCTGTGTGCCACTATTGCACTTGTGTGGGAATCACAATATGTTATTTGCTGCTAAGTAGGTTAGACCATGAGTTGCTTGGATGGATATTGGTCATTTTCCCCCAGTCGCCCATGTGGCATCTTCTGGCACTAGATGCACTGAATGAGGACTGACTCTTCCAACTTCCAGTAATGCCTTTCCATTTTACATGTCAACCATATAAGGTGTAATCAGCAGTAGGATCTTACCACTACCCTATGCTGGGTCATCAAGTACTCTGACAGAAATCTGTGTTTTAAGAAACCTTGTAGGTCTTTCTGATCAAAAGCTCATTGTGGATAATAGCCACAGGCTGGTACTGGGAGTTACTGGTCAGTGCCCACTAAGTAAATGAGGAAAAAGATGAGTAACATATAACAGTTAGAGAGGAGAGAGAGGGAGAGAGATGGAGGGAAGATGTAGAAGATTAAGGTTAGTCTTCATCATACCCTCTCCAGTGTCTTGTGGTTCAGGTGTTCCCTGTAAGGGCCTGGTGAACGTTCAGCCATTTGGTCTGCCTTTTAGGAAGTAGAATATTGTCATACCATTGCTATTTTGGTCCAGATTTGTGTATCCTACCCCTTTGATGCCCTTCCCTCCCTACCCATCCATCCTAGTGTCTAGCCCATGAGATGCTTGCTGGGTATGTAAGGTATTTTGCATAGATTCAGTTTAGGTGCTGTAGATAAGTGAGACTATGTGTCAATTTTTTTTGTGATTGGGTAAGTTCACTGAGAATGATCTGTTCCAGGTTCAACCATTTTTACTCAAATTTCATTGTGTCATTTTTTTCTTACTGCTGTATAGAGTACCATTATGTAGATATAGCACCACTTAGTTATCCATTCTTCAAGTGATGGACATCTGGGTTGATTCCAGCTTTTAGCTATTATGGATTGAACCACAACAAACATGGTTGAGCAAATCTCTCTGGGCTGTGGTTTGAAGATTTTAGGGTTGATGCCCAGTAAGGGAATCAATGGGTCTGTTGGTATCTCTATAGTCAAGTTTCTCAAGACTCTCCATATTGCTTTTCAAAGTGGTTGTACCATCCTACATTCCCACCAACAGTGGATGAGTATTTCTACTTCTCCACATCCTTGCTAGCATTTATTTTCATTTGATTTTTTGATGTTTGCTATCCTTATTGGGGTAAGATGGAATCTCATAGTTGTTTTAATTTGCATTTCTGTGATGATTAGGAAGGATGAACATTTTCTTAAGTGTGTGTTTGCCATTTGTATGTCTTCCTGTGTGAACTGCCTGCTCAGCTCTTTGCCCCATTTTGTGAGTGGGGTGTTTGACTTCTTACTGTTCAGATTTTTGAGTTCTTTGTAGATTCTAGATATTAGGCCTCTATCAGTAGGATAACCCCCAAATATTTTCCTTCATTCTGTGGGCAATCTGTTGGTCTTACTGTATTCTTGTCTGTAAAGAAACTCTTCAGCTTCATGTGATCCCATTGGTTGAGTGACTGTTTAAGATTGTGAGCTACTGGGGTTTTGTTCAGGAAGCATTTTTCCATTCCTATATCATGGAAAGTACTTCCTAAATTTTCTTCCAGTAGTATTCAAGTTTTTGGTGTTATATAGAGGTCTCTGATCCATTTGGACTTGAGTTTAATGGACGGCGAAATGTATAGATCAAGTTTTGGTGTCCTGCATATGGTTATCCAGTTTGTCCAGCACCATTTGTTGAAGATGCTGTCTTTTTTCCAGCCTATAGTGTTTGGACTTTTGACAAATATCAAGTAGCTATAGTTGCTTGGCCCAAAGTCCGGGTCCTCAAGTCTATTCCATTGGTCCACAGTCCTGTTTTTATGACAGTACCATACTGGTTTTATTACTATGGCTCTGTAATATTGCTTTAGATCAGGTATGGTGGTGCCTCCAGAGGTATTTCTTTTGCTGAGGGTATGTTTGGATATGTGAGCCCTTCTGCACTTCTATATGAAATTTGAGATCATTGTTTCTATCTCTGTGAAGAACACTGTAGGGATTTTAATTGGAATTGCATTAAATCTATATATTACCTTTGGTAGTATTGTCATCTTCACAATGTTAATTCTGCCTATCCATGAGCATGGGAGGTTTTTCCATTTTCACTTGTGCTCCTCCATTTCTTTTTTGAGAGTTTTTATGTTTTCATTTTAGAAATCTTTCACTTCCTTGGTTAATGTTATTCCAAGGTATTTTATTTTATTTTTGTTGCTATTGAAAATGGTACTATGTCCTTTATTTCTTTCTCTTTCCCTTTGTGATTTGCATACAGAAAGGCTACTGATTTTTGTTCATTGATTTTGTATCCTGTTACTTTTTTATAGGAGTTGATCACCTTCATGAGTTTTGGGATGGAGTCTCTCTGGTCTCTTACATATAAAATCATGTCATCAGAGAATAGAGGTAACTTAACTTCTTCCTATCCAATTTTATCCTTTATTTCTTTCTCCTTTCTAATTGCTTGAGCTAGGAGTTCCAGTACAATGTTGGAAAGCATCGGTGAGATTGGACAACCTGGTCTTATACTTGATCTTAATGGGAATTCCTCCAGTCTCTCTCCATTAAGCATTATTTGGGCCTCAGGAGCTTTATATATTGCATTTATTATGTTAAGATATGAACCAGCCATGGCAACTCTCCAATGTTTTGATAATGAAGTGATGTTATATCCCGTGAAAGGCTTCTTCTGCATCTATTGAAATAATCATGTGGGTTTTTTTTGTTTTACCTTGTATGTGGTGTATTACATTGACAGAGTTCCATATGTAGAACCACTCCTGTGTTCCTGGGATGAACCCCAATTGGTCAAAGTGTATAATCTTTTTTTTTTTTAATTTTTTTGTTCATTTTTTATTTATTTATTTGAGAGCAACAGACATAGAGAGAAAGACAGATAGAGGGAGAGAGAGAGAATGGGCGCGCCAGGGCCCCCAGCCACTGCAAACGAACTCCAGATGCGTGTGCCCCCTTGTGCATCTGGCTAACGTGGGACCTGGGGAAACGAGCCTCGAACCGGGGTCCTTAGGCTTCACAGGCAAGCACTTAACCATTAAGCCATCTCTCCAGCGCTGTATAATCTTTTGATATGTTGTTGGATTTGGTTTGTGAGGATTTTGTTCAGGATATTTGCATCTAGGTTCATCAGGGAAATAGGCTGCTAGTTTTCTTTTCTTGTGGTGTCTCTGCCTGGTTTTGGAATTAGGGTGATACTAGCTTCATAAAAGGAGTTGGTTAGCTTTCCCTGTTCTCATATTGTATGGCACAGTTTCAGGAAGATTGGTTTGAGTTCTTCCATGAAAATTGATAGAATTCAGCTGAGAAACCATGTGCTGCTGGACTCTTCTTTCTGTGGAGGTTTTTATTATTGTTTCAATCACCATGAGTTCATTGAGGTGATTAACATGCTCTGAATTTAGCTTTGGAAGATGATATGTGTCCAAGAATTTATCCATGTCCTGCACATTATCCAATTTTGTGGAATACAGGCTTTTTGAAATACGTACTGATATTCCCCCAATTTCACTTATGTCTGTTGTACCTTTCCTTTTTCATTTTGAATTTTGATAATTTGAAGCTTCTCCTTTTTTGCTTGATCAAATTGGCCAGGGTTTTGCCAATCTTGTTCACTTTTTCAAAGAATGAGCTTTTTATTTTGTCAATTGTCTTAATTACTTCCTTGGTTTCCAATTCATTAATTTCTGCTCTGATTTTAATTATTCCTTTCCTTCTGGAGCTCTTTGGGTTGTATTTTTCTTGTTTTTCCAGTGCCTTTAGGTGGACGGTTAGGTTATTATTGATTGGGGATCTTGCTATCTTTTTTATGAAGGCATTAAGTGCTAGGAATTTTCCTCTGAGTACCGCCTTCATTGTGTCCCATAAGCGTTGGTATGATGTGTTCTCATTTTCAATCAATTCCATAAATTTTGAAATTTCATTTTTTATTTCAGCCACTATCCATTTATTGTTTCAAAGTGTGCTGTTCAGTGTCCAGGTGCCTTTGGGATTCTTGGTGGGTCTTTGTTGTTGATTTCTAGCAATATAGCATTGTGATCTGATATCATGCAGTGAATTGTGTCAATCTTCCTAAAAATGTAGAGGCAGTCTTGTGACCCACTATACGGTCTATTTTAGAGAACATTCCATGGGCTGCTGAGAAGAATGTGTAGTCTGTGGACTTGGGTTGGAAAGTCCTGCAGATTTCCATTAGGTCTAAGTGCTCTATGGTTTTGTTGAGCTCTCTTAGTTCCCTGTTGAGTTTCTGTTTGGATGATCTGTCTATTACTGATAATGGTGTATTGAAGTCCCCAGCTATGATGATGTTCATGGTTATTTCTGTTTTATTGTCAAGTAGGTTTTGTTTTATGAACTGTAGTGTCCCTGTGTTTGGTGCATACATATTTATGATTGTAATATCTTCTTGATGGATCATTCCCTTGATAAGTAAGAAGTGGCTTTCTTTGTCTTTTTTGGTTATTTTGGCTTTGAAGTCTGTTTTATCTAATATTAATATAGCTATGCCTGCTTGTTGCTTTTTCCAATTTGCTTGGAATATTGTTTTCCACCCTTTCACCCTGAGGAGGTGTCTGTCTTTAGTTGTGAGGTGGGTTTCTTGAAGACAACAGATTGAGGGATCTAATTTTCTGACCTGTCCTGTTAGTTTGTGATTCTTGATGGGTGAATTAAGGCCATTAATATTTAGGGTAATGACTGTGAGATTTGATTTGATCCCTGGCAGTTTGTGATGGTAAATATGGGTTGGTGTTTTCATGGACTTTGAAGATTTTGTGCCTACTTTGAGTTTAGTTATTGTGATCTGCTTTTTGTAGGTATTTGAGTTTGGTTATTAGTTTCTTCTATGTTGAGAATTTCCTGAAATACTCTCTGTAGGTTTGGTTTTGTGTTCATATAATTGTAAAGCTGAGTTTTGTCATGGAACAGTTTTCTTTCACCATCTATTATATGGGATACTCTTGCTGAGTAGAGTTTTTTGGGTTGGAAGCCAAAGGATCTTAGACTTTGCAGTGTTTCATTCCAGGCCCTTCTAGCTTTCAGGGTTTCCATTGAGAAGTCTAAAGTAATTCTGATGGGGTTACCTTTGAAAGTAGTGTGCTGTTTTTCCCTAGCTGCTTTTAGGATTTTGTCTTTGGCGTCAATATTTAAGCTGCATGTCTGCTAAGAACATTTCCCATTGTAAACCAACAGTGCAAAAGAAGTTGGATAAGCAGATTTTCTGCTAAGAACATTTCTGGTTGCAAACTGCCAGAGAATGTATACTTTTATAAGCTGATTGTCTGCTAAGAACATTTCCCATTGTAAAATAACAGTGAATTCATAGTTCTATAAGCTGATTGTCTGCTAAGAACATTCCCCATTGCAAACTAACAATGAATTCAAATTTTATAAGCTAATTATATACTAAGAACATTTCCCATTGTAAACTAACCATGAATATATAGCTGTGAGCTGATAGTGTTGTGAGAACATTTCCCATTGTAAAGTAACTGAGAATTTATAATTCTACAACCTGAGTGTCTGCTATAGTATTCTCAATTTTAATCTAAAACTTAAATTGAAGTTCTATAAGCTGATCATGTACTACAAACTTTTTCCATTGTAAACTCACAGTTAATTCATAGTTCTATAAGCTGATAGTCTGTTAAGAACATTTCCCTTTGACAACAGAGAATTGATAGTTCTATTCACTGACTGTCTGCTAAGCACATTTCCCATTGTAAACCAGCAGTGAATATAAAGTTGTATAAGCAGATTTTCTGCCAGATAATTCATAGTTTTATAAGCTGATTGTCTGCTGAAATCATTTCCACATTTAAACTAAGAGTGAATTGTTAGTTTTACAAGCTGGTTGGTAAGAACTTTTCCCTTGGCAAATTAACAGTTAATTCATAATTCTGATTTTCTTTTAAGATAAGCTGATTGTCTGATGGATAAGCTGATTGTCTACTAAATACATTTATCATTGTAGGCTAACAGAGAATTCATAGTTCTATAAGCTGATTGCCTGATAAGAATATTTCCCATTGTAAGCTAACAGGGAATTCAATGATCTATAATATGAATGTCGACTGAGAACATTTCCCATTGTAACCTAACAGAGAATTATTAGTTCTATTAGGTGAGTGTCTGACAAGAACATGTCCCATTGTACCCTATGAGTGAATTCAAAGTTGTATAAGCTTATTGTGTTTATGAACATTTCCCATTGCAAACTAACAGGGAATTCAATGATCTTTAAGCTGATTGTCTACTAAGAACATTTCCCATTTTAAACTAACAGAGAATTGGCATTTGTATAAGCTGATTGTCTGACAAGAACATTTCTCATTGTAAACTAGGAGTGAATTCAATGATGTGTAAGGTGATTGACTACCAAGAACATTTCTAATTGTAAACTGAGAGTGAATTCAATGATCTATAAGCTGATTGTCTAATAAAAATATTTCCCATTGTATACTAACAGAGAATTCATAGTTCTATAAGCTGATTTTCAGACAAGAACATTTCCCATTTGGAAACTAACAGTGAATTCAATGATCTATAAGCTTAATGTCTGGTAAGAACATTTCCTATTGTAAAAAATATTGTAGAAAATTTCCAGTTCTATATACTGATTGTCTGGTAAGCACATTTTCTATTATTAAATAGCTGTGAATATATAATTCTATATGCAGATTGACTGTGAAGAAAATTTCCTGTTGCAAAATAACAGTGAATTCAATGATCTATAAGCTGATTGTCCACAAAGCACATTTCCCATTGTAAACAAAAAGTGAATATAAAGTTGTATAAGCAGATTTTCTGCTAAGAACATTTCTTGTTGTAAACTGGCAGAAAATTCATGGTTTAATAAGCTGATAGTATGCTAAGAACATTTCCACTTGTAAACTAAGTGAATTCAATGTTGTATAAGCTGATTGTCTTCCATGAACATTAACCATTGCAATCTAACAGTTTATTCAATGATTTATACACTGATTGTCTAATAAGAACATTTCCTATTGTAAACAAACACTGCATTCATAGTTCTATAAGCTAATTGTCAACTAAGCATAATTCCCATTGTAAACCAACAGTGAACATAAAATTGTATAAGCAGATTTTCTGCTAAGAAACAATTCTTGTTGTAAACTGCCAGAGAATTCATGGTTTTATAACCTGATTGTATGATAAGAACATTTCCATTTGTAAACTAAGTGCATTCAATGTTGTATAAGGTGATTATCTTCTATGAACATTAACCATTGCAAACTAACAGTTTATTCAATGATTTATAAGATGATTGTCTAATAAGAACATTTCCTATTGCAAACAGAGAATTCATAGTAATATAAGCCGAATGTCCACTATGCACATTTCCCATTGTAAACAAACATTGAATATAAAGTTGAATAAGCAGATTTTCTAATAAGAACATTTCCTGTTGTAAACTGCCAGAGAATTCCTGGTTTTATAAGCAGATTGTATGCTAAGGCCATTTCTACTTGTAAACTAGTGAATTCAATGTTGTATAAGCTGATTGTCTTCTATGAACATTTCCCATTGCAAACTAACAGTTTATGCAATGATTTATAAGTTGATTGTCTAATGAGAATATTTCCAATTGTATACTACCAGAGAATTCATAGTTCTATAAGATGATTATCTGCTAAAACATTTCCCATTGCACAGTAACATTGAATTCAAAGTAGTATAATCTGATCATCTTCTGAGAACATTTCTCATTGCAAACTCGCTGTGAATTTAATGATCTATGATGTGATTGTCTACTAAGAACATTTACCATTGCAAAGTAACAGTGAATTCAAAGTAGTATAATCTGATCATCTACTAAGAACATTTCTCATTGTAAACTAACAGTGAATTTAATGATCTGTAAGCTGATTGTCTACTAAGACCATTTCCCATTGTAAGCTAACAGAGAATTCATAGTTCTGTAAGCTGATTGTCTGAAATGAACGTTTCACATTGCAAACTAACAGGAAATTCAATGTTCTGTAGGCTGATTGTCTACTCAGTACATTTCCCATTGTAAACTAACACTGAATTCAATGATCTATAAGGTGATTGTCTACTAAGAACATTTCCCATTATACACTAGCAGAGAATTCACAGTTGTATAAGCTGATTGTCTTCTACAGAAACTTCCCATTGTTAAATAATAGTGAATACATAATTCTATAAGCTGATTGAGTGCAAAGAACTTTTCCCCTTGTAAACTAACCATGAATTATCTATTAGCTGATTGTCTATTAAGAACATTTCCCATTGTAAACTAACAGTAAATTTAAAGTTGTATAAGATGATTCTGTTTATGAACATTTCCCCTTGCAATCTCACAGGCAATTCAGTGATCTATAAACTGTCTATTAAGAACATTTCTCATTGCAATGTAACAGTGAATTCAAAGTAGAATAATCTGATTATCTACTAAGAACAATCCCCATTGCAAACTAGCTGTGAATTAAATGATTTATAAGGTGATGGTCTATTAAGAACATTCTACACTGTAAACTAACAGAGAGTTCTTAGTTCTACAAGCTGATTGTCTCCTAAGAACATTTTCTATTGTAAATTAACAGAGAATTTATAGTTCTATCAGCTGATTTTCTGCTAAGAACTTTTCCCACTGCAAACTAACAGTGAATTCAAAGTAGTATAATCTGATCATCTACTAAGAACATTTCCCATTATAATACATTTTCCATTGTAAACTAATAGTGAATTCAATGATCTCTAAGCTGATTGATTACTAAGAACATTTTCCACTATAAACTAACAATGAATTTAGAGTTCTATATGCACATGATGTACGAATAACATTTACCATTGTTAACTAATGGTGAATTCATAGTTCTATAAGCTGATAGCGTGTGAATAAATTTCCCAGTGTAAAATAACAGTGATCTCAAAATATTGTAAACTGACCATCTACTAAGAACTTTTCCCATTGGAAGCTAAAATTGAATCAAATGATGTATGAGCTGATTTTCTGCTAAGAATATTTCCCATTGTAAAGTAACCATCACATCTTAGTTCTGTAAGCTGATTGTTTCCTAAGAACATTTCCTATTGTGAACTAACAGAGAATTCATAGTTCTATAAGCTGATTGTCTGCTAAGAACATTTCCCATTTTAAACTAACAGTGAATTCAAAGTTATATACACATATTGTTTTCTATGAACATTTCCCATTGCAAAATAGTAGTTATTTCAAAGTTCTACTATGTGATCATCTCCTAAGAACATTTCCCACTGTAAACAAACAATGAATTTATAGTTCTGTAAGTAGATTGATGCGAAGAACATTTCCCATTGTAAACTAACAGTCAATTCAATATTCTGTAAGCTGATTGTCTGCTATGAACATTTGCCATTGATAACTAACAGTGAATTCAAAGTAGTATAATCTGATCATCTACTAAGAATATTTCCCATTGAAAACTAACACTGAATTCAATGATCAATATGGTGATTCTCTAATAAGAACTTTTCCCATTGTAAACTAATTGTGAATTCCTAGTTCTATAAGGAGATTGTCTGCTAAGACCATATATCTTTGCATACTAACAGAGAATTCATTGTTCTATAAACTGATTATCTGCTAAGAATTTTTCCCATTGTAAACTAACATTGAATTCAATGTTGTATAAGCTGATTTTCTTCTATCAACATTTCCCATTGCAAGCAATTTATTCAATGATTTATAAGCTGATTGTCTACTAAGAAAATTTCCCATTGTATACTAACAGAGAATTCATACTTCTATAGGTTAATTATATGCTAATAACATTTCACATTGCAAAGTAATAGTGAATTCAAAGTCTTATAATCTGATCATCTATGAAGAACATTTCCCATTGCAGACTAGCTATGAATTCAATGATGTATAAGATCATTGTCTGCTAAGAACATTTCCAATTGCCAACTAGTAGTGAATTCAAAGTAGTATAATCTGATCATCTACTAAGAGCATGTCCCATTGCAAATTAAGCATGAATTTAGTGATCTATAAGCTGATTGTCTACTAAGAATATTTCCCATTGTAACCTAACAGAGAACGCATACTTCTATAAGCTAATTGCCTGCTAAGAACCTTTCCAACTGCAAACTGAGAATTCAGTGTTGTATAAACTGAGTGTCCAAAAAGAACGTGTCCCATTGCAAACAGTGAATTCCAAGAAGTATAAGCTGATTGTGTGCTAACATTTCCCATTGAAAACTAACATGAAATTCAAAGTTCTATAACCTGAGAGTCAAATAAGAACATTTGCCATTCAGAACTAACAGAGAATTCACTGTTGAATAAGCTGAGTGTCCACAAAGAAGCTTTCCATTGTAAAATAACAGTAAATTCAAATAACTGTAAAGTGATAGTGTGTTAAGAACATTTCCCATTGAAAACAAACAGGGAATTCAAAGTTCGATAAGCTGAGTGTATAATAAGAGACTTTCCTACTGTAAACTCACAGAGAATTCACCATTTTATAGGCTGAGTGTCTACCAAGAAGTTTCACATTGTAATCACACAGTGAATTCAAATAACTATAAGCTGATTGTGTTAGGAGCATTACCCACTGAAAACTAACATGGAATTCAACGTTCTATAAGCTGAGTGTCTAATAAGAACTTTTCCCATTGGAAAACAACAAAGAATTCACCATTTTATGGGGAAAAGATCTAGTAAGGACTTTCCCATTGTAAACTCACAGTGAATTCAGAGAACTATAAGCTGATTGTGTGTTAAGAAAATTTCCTGTTGAAAACTCACAGGGAATTCAAAGTTCTATTAGGTGAGTGTATAATATGAACATTTCCTAATCAGAACTAACAGAGAATTCACTGTTGTATAAGCTGAGTGTCCACAAAGAACATGTCCCATAGCGAATTCCAAGATGTATAAGCTCATTGTGTGTTAACAACATTTCCTGTTGAAAACTAACATGGAATTCAAAGTTGTACCAGGTGAGTTTCGAATAAGAACATTTCTAATTTGGAACTAACAGAGAATTGACTATTGTGTAGATTGAGTCTCCACAAAAATCATTTCCCATTGTAAGCTCACAGTGAATTCAAATCATTATAAACTGTGTGTTAAGAACATTTCCCATTGAAAACTAATAGGGAATTCAAAGTTCTATAAGCTGAGTGTCTAAAAACGGCATTTCCATTAGGAACTAACAGAGAATTCACTGTTGTATAAGCTGAGTATCCACAATGAACATTTTCCATTGTAAGGAAACAGTGAATTCAAACAACTGTAAACTGATAGTGCGTTAAGCACATTTCCCATTTAAAACTATCAGTGAGGTTAACTTTCTATAAATTTAGTGTCTAAAAAGAACATTTCTCATTGCATACTGACAGAGAATTCACTGTTGTATAAGCTGAGTGTCAACAAAGAACATGCCCCATTGTAAACTAAGAGTGAATCCAAAGAAGTATAAGTTGAATGTGTGCTAAGAACATTTCCTGTTGAAAACTAACAGGGAATTAAAAGTTCTAAAAGCTGTGTCTACTAGGAACATTTCCCTTTGCAAACTAACAGGGAATTCAACGTTCCATAAGCTGAGTGTATAATAAGAACATTTCCCACAGTAAACTAACAGAGAATTCACTGTTTCCTAGGACGAGTGTTTACTAAGAAGTTTCCCATTGTCAACTCACAGTGGATTCCAAGAACTATAAGCTGATGGTGTTTGAAAGCATTTCCCAATGAAAACTAACAGGGAATTCAACGTTGTATAAGCTGAGTGTCTAATAAGAACATTTCCCATTGGACACTAACAGAGAACTTGCTGTTTTATAAGGTGAGTGCCCACAAAGAATGTTTCCCATAGTGAACTAACAGTGAATCCCAGATGTATAAGCTGATTGTGTGTTAAAAGTATTTCCCGTTGAAAACTCACATGGAATTCAATGTTGTATCAGCAAAGTTTCTAATAAGAACCTCCAATTTGTAACTACCAGAGAATTCACTGTTATGTAAACTGAGTGCCCACCAGGAATATTTCCATTGTAAGGTAATAGTGAATTCAAACAATTATAAAGTGATAATGAGTTAATAACATTTCCCATTAAAAACTAAAATTGAGGTTAACTTTCTATAAGCTGAGTGTCTAAAAAGAACCTTTCCCAATCGGAACAGAATTCACTGTTGTATAAGCTGAGTGTACCCAAAGAACATTACCCATTGTGAGCTGACAGTGAATTCAAAGAACTGTAAACTGATAGTGTGTTAAGAACATTTCCTGCTAACCACTAATAGTGACTTTAAAGTTCTATAAGCTGAGTGTCTAATAAGAACATTCCCCATATGGAACTAACAGAGAATTCACTGTTGTATCAGGTGAGTGTCCACAAAGAATGTTTCCCATAGTGAACTAATAGTTAATTCCAAGATGTATAAGCTGATTGTGTGTTAACATTTCCCATTGAAAACTAACATGGAATTCAAAGTTCTATAAGCTGAGTGTCTAATAAGAACATTTCCTATTTGGAACTAACAGAGATTTCCCAGTTGTGTAAGCTGAGTGTCCACAAATAACATTTCCCATTGTAACCTAACAGTGAATTCAATCACTATAAACTGATTGTATGTTAAGAACATTTCCCCTTGAAAACTAACAGGGAATTCAAAGTTCTATAAGCTGCATGTCTAAAAAGAACATTTTCCATGCGAAACTAACAGAGAATTCAGTGTTTTATAAGCTGAGTGTCCACAAAGATCGTTTCCCTTTGTAAACTAATGGTGAATTCAAACAGCCATTAGCTGAATGTGTCTTAAGAACATTTGAGGTTGAGGTTGAAAACTAACAGGGAATTCAAATTTCTATAAACTGAGTATCTAAAGAGAACATTTGCTATGTGGAACTAACAGAAATTTCACTGTTTTACAAGCTGAGTGTCCACAAAGAATGTTTCCCTTTGTAAACTAACAGTGAATTCAAACAATCATTAGCTAAATGTATGTTAAGAATATTTGTTATCGAAAAATATCAGAGAATTCAAAGTTCTATATCTGAGTGTCTGAAAAGAACATCTCCAATGCCAAACTAACAGAGAATTCATTGTTTTATAAGCTGAGTGTCCACAAAGAAGGTTTCCCTTTGTAAACTAACAGTGAATTCAAAGAATCATTAACTGTATATGTATTAAGAACATTTCCCATTGAAAACTAACAGGAAACTCAAAGTTCTATAAGGTGAGAGTCTAAAAAGAACATTTCCCATTCTGAACTAAGAAAGAATTCACTGTTGTATAAGCTGAGTGTCCACAATGAACGTTTCCCATTGTAAGGTAACAGTGAATTCAAGCAACAGTAAACTGATAATATGTTAAGAATGTTTCCCGTTAAAAACTAACAGTGAGGGCTGGAGAGATGGATTAGCAGTTAAGCGCTTGCCTGTGAAGCCTAAGGACCCCGGTTCGAGGCTTGGTTCCCCAGGTCCCACGTTAGCCAGATGCACAAGGGGGTGCATGTGTCTGGAGTTTGTTTGCAGAGGCTGGAAGCCCTGGCATGCCCATTCTCTCTCTCCCTCTATCTGTCTTTCTCTCTGTGTCTGTCATTCTCAAATAAATAAATTAATTAATTTAAAAAATACTAACAGTGAGGTTAACTTTCTATAAGCTGAGTGTCTATAAAAAAAACATTTCCCATTGCATACTGACAGAGAATTCTCTGTTGTATAAGCTGAGTGTCAACAAAGAACATTCCCCATTGTAAACTTACAGCGAATTCAAAGAACTATAAGCTGAATGTGTGTTAAGAACATTCCCTTTTGAAAACTAGCAGTGAATTCCAAGAACCATTAGCTGAATGTGTGTTAAGAGCATTTCCCATTGAAAACTAACAGGGAATTCAAAGTTCTATAAGCTGAGTGTCTGAAAAGAACATTTATGTGGAATTATCAGAGAATTCACTGTTTTATAAGCTGAGTATCCACAAAGAACGTTTCCCAAAGTAAGCTAAGAGAGAATACAAATCACTATAAACTTATTGAGTGTTAAGAACATTTCCTGTTAAAAACTAGAAGGGAATTTAAAGTTCTATAAGCTACGTGTCTAAAAAGAACATTTTCCATGTGAAACTAACAGAGAAATCAGTGTTTTATAAGCTGAGTGTCCACAAAGATCATTTCCCTTTGTAATCTAATGGTGAATTCAAACAACCACTAGCTGAATGTGTGTTAAGAACATTTGAGGTTGAAAACTAACAGGGAATTCAAATTTCTATAAACTGAGTGTCTAAAGATAACATTCGCCATGCAGAACTAACAGAGAATTCACTGTTTTACAAGCTGAGTGTCCACAAAGGATGTTTCCCTTTTGTAAACTAACAGTAATTCAAACAATCATTAGCTGAATGTGTGTTAAGAATATTTGACATTGAAAACTAACAGGGAATTCAAACTTCTGTATCTGAGTGTCAGAAAAAAACATCTCCAATGCGGAACTAACAGAGAATTCCTTGTTTTATAAACTGAGTGTCCAAAAAGAACGTTTCCCTTTGTAAACTAACAGTGAATTCAAAGAACCATTAGCTTAATGTGTGTTAAGAACATTTCACGTCGAAAACTAACATGGAATTCAAAGTTGTATCAGCTGAGTTTCTAGTAAGAACATTTCCAATTCAGAACTAACAGAGAATTCACCCTTGTATAAGCTGAGTGTCCACAAAGAATGTTTCCCAAAGTAAGCTAAGAGATAATTCAAATCACTATGAACTTATTGTGTGTTAAGAACATTTCCTGCTGAAAAGTAGCAGGGAATTCAAAGTTCTATAAGCTGAGTGTCTAAAAAGAAGATTTCCCTTGTGGAACTAACAGAGAATTCACTGTTTTATAAGCTGAGTGTCCACAAAGAACATTTCCATTTGTAAACTAACAATAAATTCAAAAAACCATTAATGGAATGTTGGTTATGAACATTTCCTGTTGAAAAACTAACAGGGAATTCAAAGTTCTATAAGCTGACAGTCTAATAAGAATATTTCCCATTCAGAACTAAAAGAAAATTCACTGAGTGTCCACCAAGAATGTTTCCCATTGTAAGGTAACAGAGAAATCAAACAATTGTAAACTCATAGTGCATTAAGAACATTTCCTGTTGATCCTACCCTCTCCAGTGTCTTGTGGTTCAGGTGTTTCATGTAAGGGTCTCGTGAAGGTTCAACCATTTGGTCTGGCTTTTATGAAGTAGAATTTTATGCTACCTGTAGTGGTTTGATTCAGGTGTCCCCCATAAACTTAGGTGTTCTGAATGCTAGGTTCCCAGCTGATGGAGATTTGGGAATTAATGCCTCCTGGAGGGAGTGTATTGTTGGGGGCGGCTTATGGGTATTAAAACCAGTTTTCCCTTGCCAGTGTTTGGCACACCCTCCTGTTGCTGTTGTCCACCTTCTGTTTGCCAGGGGGTGATGTCCACCCTCTGCTCATGCCATCATTTCCCCCTGCCATCGTGGAGCTTCCCCTCGAGCCTGTAAGCCAAAATAAATCTCTTTTTCCCAGAAGCTACTCTTGTTGGGTAATTTCTACCAGCAATGCGAACCGGACTGCAACAGTAAAGTAAAAAGTAAAAAAAAAAAAAAGTAAAGTAAAGGAGTGGGGTTGCTGCTAGACACCTGACTATGTGGCTTCAGCCTTTTGGAGCTGATTTTCAAGAGGAATGTGGAAGGAGTTGAAACCTTGGCCTAAGAGATGCCTTGCAGTGCTGTAAGTACAGCCTGATGGACTATTCTGGTCTGAGCTGCAAGACCTGAATGCAATAAGAACTATGGACTGTGAGGTTTGGTTTATGAGGGTGAGAAAGAGCTTTGCCTGGGCTGGGCTAGCAGTGTGTGAGAAACTTGCTCTTGTGCCCATGTCCTGAGAAGTTGTGCAGGGTTGCTTTGTGTAGAAATGAACTGGTGTGTGCAGAGGGATATGGAACAGAAAGGAAAATCTTTGGGTGAACTGCTGCCCATTCAGCTGCAACTGAGAGATTACAACCTTTGAGACTGGGCTAGCTGACCTGTGCTAGGGCAACAAGAAGAATGTCAACTCTTTTGAAGGGGTCTGAGTGATCAAGGAGTGTCCTGTTCTTCAAAGTCTGCTTTATTCCCCCCTGGATTAACAAATTGGCACCCTACCTGGTATTGTGGAGTATAAGAAATGCTGGAAAGAGGGTCATTGAGTTTGCAACACGGTCTTGTGTTTTGGAAATGGCCATGGGCAGTGTGAAGCAGGTTTGCTGGTTGCCTGCATAGAGACCCCATGGGGCCATGAGGATGAACCGTGGCTTGCAGTGAAGACCCAGTGGAGATGCCAGGACCATGAGATGGCTGCCGAGGAGCTGCCGGTCCCAATGAAGTTTCCCAGGACTGTGAGTAGCCTAGCTGGAGGGGCAGAATTGGAATGCCAGAGACTTGTTGCTGGTTAGAATTATCCGACTTGAAGATTTGTCACTGGCTAGAGTTGCTGGACTTGAAGCTACAGAGTTTGATGTTTGCCCTGGTTGTTTTAAATCTTGTATTGGTTGAATGTTTCTTTGCTATGCCCAATGCCATCTATTGCAGTGTGAATATTTATTCTGTGCCATTCTGGGTGTTTTGAGGTTATTTTTTGGTATTATGGCTCAGTTAAAAGATCTTGGACTATGGGGATGTATGAACATCATTGAGATTGATAAAAACTATGGAGACTTTAAAAGTCAGACTGAATGCATTGTATTTTACATTATGTATGGATATCAGTTTATGGGGGCCAGGGGCGGAATGTGGTGGTTTGATTCAGGTGTCCCCATAAACTTAGGTGTTCTGAATGCTAGGTTCCCAGCTGATGGAGATTTGGGAATTAATGCCTCCTGGAGGGAGTGTATTGTTGGGGGCAGCTTATGGGTATTAAAACAAGTTTTCCCTTGCCAGTGTTTGGCACACCCTCCTGTTGCTGTTGTCCACCTTCTGTTTGCCAGGGGGTGATGTCCACCCTCTGCTCATGCCATCGATTCCCCCTGCCGTCGTGGAGCTTCCCCTCAAGCCTGTAAGCCAAAATAAATCTCTTTTTCCCAGAAGCTACTCTTGTTGGGTGATTTCTACCAGCAATGCGAACCGGACTGCAACACTACCATTGCTGTTTGGGTCCAGATTACTGTTTTCCACACTTTGATGCCCTCCCTGCCCTCCCCATCCATCCTATTGTCTAGTCCATGAGGTGCTTTCTGGGTATGTAAGGTATCTTGGGTAGATTCAGGTTAGGTGTTGTATATGAGTGAGACTATGTGTCGATTTCTTTTCTGTGATTCGGTAAGTTCACTCTCCCTCCCTCTCCCCCTCTCCCCTCTATCCCTCTTCTCTCTAACTATTCTTATATATTAGTTATGTTTTTCCTCAATTTCTTAGTGGGCACTGACATGTAACCACCACTTCCAGCTTGGGGCTACCATTCACCATGAGCTTTTGATCAGAGGAACCTACAAGGTTTCCCAAAACAATGACAGACTTCTGTCAGAGTACTTGATGACCCACCAAAGGCCAGTAGTAAGACCCTATTGCTGAAGACTCCATACACAGCTGACACGTAAAATGGAATGACATGGCTGGAAGCCAGGAGTCAGTCCCCAGACAGTCAGCATGTCTAGTGCCAGAAGGTGATACATGGGCAACTAGGGGAAATGACCAATATCTGTCCAAGCAACTCATGGTCTAACCTAATTAGCAACAAAAAACCTGATGTGATGCCCACACAAGTGCAATAGTGGCACACAGCCATGGTGGGGAACCAACTGCTCTTGATTTGGCTAACTGATACCCTCAGTGGTATGAGATCCATAGCTGGAGCTGGGAAACAAGTCAGAACCATACCTAAAAATAAGCCCACTCTCCAATATCAAGCTACCATCAATCATGGGGTACAAGAGGGCCTACACCTATCAAACTCTCTATCAAAAAAGTAATTGTTATCTCAATTTTCTGGGTGCTAACTTACTCTCCATTGGAGAATCTGCTTCTCTTTTTCAGATAGATGCAGATCCTAAGGAGAGAGCTGCCTTAACATACCTCAATTGGGGCCCAACTGAAACTAAGGAAAAGTGGTGAAACTAGCAAGGGTGATGTTTTCCTGTGAACTGAATATGAGCACAAAGGGGAAAGAGACCAACACAGAGAAAAATCAACTCCTACCAAATAAGGGCCAGAGCCTCAGAGGCCCCCAACACCTCAGCACTGAAGCAGACCAAAAATGAACCCAACATGGCTCAGGGAAATCTTTTCGAAGAAGGGGCAGAAAGAATTTCAGAGTCAAATTTTTGGTCATGATATGCAGAGACATTTATCATACCAATAACTTTTGGCTAACTCCACAATGCACAACCCATTTACATCATCATGGAGGGTCCAATGGGAGGGGGTAGATCATGAATGAGCCTAAACAATGGTACCAAACTGCCTGTATTTGCTGAAAAGAAAACTAATAAATTAAATTTTAAAAAAAGAACATTTCCCATTGAAAACTATCAGGGAATTCAAAGTTCTTGTGTCTACTAGGAACATTTCTCACTGCAAACTAACAGCCATTCAATGTTCTATAAGCTAATTGTGTACTATGAACATTTCCCACTGTAAACTATAATAGAATTCACCATTTTATACATGAGTGTCTACTAAGAAGTTTCCCATTGAAAAGTCACAGTTAATTGAAAGCACTATAAGCTGATTGTGTTAAGAACATTATCCATTCAAAACTTACAGGGAATTCAAAGTTCTATGAGCTGAGGGTCTAATAAGAAATTTTCCCAAGGACTTCTGGTTAAGATGGCAGCTTAGGTACCACACCAAACAGCCTAGGGGAGGAAAAGACTGAAAAAAACTCAGCAAAATACACACTTTTACCCAAAAGTGAGGTGTATAGGAAATCAAAGCAGCAGTGGAGAAGTAGAAGAGATCCAGAGCCCACACAGGCTGGCAAAAGCGGCCCTGGCAGGTCCACTGACCACGACGGTGGCAGCACACCAGAAAGCCACCAGGCTCAGCTCCAGCCGCAGGAAAAGCCAGGTGCAGGGAGCTTCCACTCACACTGGAGCTCTCCACAACTCAAGAAACGTGAAGGGAGAGTGGCAGTGAACAATGGAGGAGCAGGTCACAAGGTAGAAGGACACGTGGAACAGCAAGAGAACCAGAGCAGCTGTGGCTCCCTCACCTCCCCCACCACCTGTGCCCAGCTCCAGCGAATAGAGCAGTGGTTGCAGGACCCAGCCATGCCAACTTGAGCGAACAGCAGGACGCAAGCAGGGGCAGGTTCCCACAGCAACATCAGCAGCTCCAGCACAAGCAGCAATGGCCCCAACAGCAGCAGATCCAGCATCAGCAGCTTCAGAGGCAGCAGTCACAGATCCAGCAACAGCAATGGAGGATCCAGCAGTGGCAGCTAAAGCAGCAGCAGCAGCAGTGGACCCAGCAGCAGAAGATTTAGCAGCAGTGGCAGTTCCAGCAGTGAGGGTGCCTTTCTGCAGGGCCACAGTTGCCAGGCTTGGTTTCCCCACAGGACTAGCCAGTGCCTAGCTCCAGAAATCAGAACAGCAGCCCAACGACCCAGCCAGCAACTTGACTGAGACCAAAATCATCCAAAAAGATAACTGGGATGATTACACCAGGGAAGGGTCTTACTTGGTCACAAGCTGACTTGAATCCCTCAACAGACCAGAAATCTTAACCTCTTTGTTGATAGAGGATCTGGTTGCTATAATAACTACTCTTGCATAAACATTTGGTGCTGTCTTTGATTGAATGTGTACAGTGTTTAGTTAATTTTAGAATCTACCTACATTTTATTGCACTCATCCTACTTGAATACTCCCATAGCAGGGAAACTCAAACCCTAAGAACACCTTTGTAGATACTCTGAGTGCCTTAAGAGCCACACCTAACACCTTAAGCTCCTATCCTGAAGATATATGACATCAAATCACTTGATACAGCTAAGAATACTTGGCTAGCTAGAAAATCCAAGCATTAACTTACTCCAAGATGCAAAAATATATACATTATAACACAAGAAACACTAAAAAGCAAGACAATATAAATACACCTAAAAGTATTAATGCATCAGAAATGACCTTCAGTGAGAACAAGTTAGAGAAAATGCCTGAGAAGATTTCAAAACAATGACTGCAAATATGTTCAAATAAGTCAGAGAACAAATCAAAGGAGTCAAAGAGGAACTCAAAGAGTAAATTGAAGGAATCAAAGAAGACACAGGACACCAATTTCATAAAATAAAGAAGGCATTGCAGTACATAAATAAGGAAATACAAATAATAAAGAAAAACCAGTCAGAGTTACTAGCAATGAAGAACACAGATAATGAAATAAAAAACTCTGTAGAAAATTTCACCAGTAGAATTGATGAAGGAGACGACAGAATATCTAACCTAGAAGACCAGTTGGAAGATCTAATACAGTCAAACAAAAAGAAAGACAAATTTATAGAAAAGAATGAGTGGGAATTTCAAGATACTCGGGACACTATGAATAGATTAAATATAAGAATTCAGGGCATAGTAGAAGGAGAAGAATTCCACTCCAAAGGCATTGTAGTTATCTTCAACAACATCATACTAGAAAAATTCCCCCAATTTCTGAAAGAGGTGCCAATGCATATACAGGAAGCCTTCCGAACCCCAGCCAGACAAAACCTGGAAAGAACCTCTCCTCTCATATTATAATCAAACTACCAAACACATAAACCAAGGAAAAAATATTGAAAGCAGTTAGAGAGTTAAATCAAGTGACCTACAAAGACAAGCCCATCAGGATTACAGCAGATTATTCAACACAAACTTTAAAAGCCAGAAAGGCTTGGAGTTGATGTATTCCAAGTTCTGAAAGATAACAACTGTCAACCAAGGTTACTTTATCATGCAAAGCTATCCATTCAAATACACAGAGAAATAAGGACATTCCATGACAAAAGCAGGTTAAAGGAGTATTGGAAGACAAAACCAACTCTACAGAAAATACTTGATAGGATCCTCCATGCTGAAGAAAAGGAAAAGCACACATATAAGGACCCTGGAATAAACAGGCAATACTCAAATACTAGTTAACACCAGAAAGCAAAGGTAGAACCAGAACCAAAAAAAAAAAAAAAAAAGGCAAACATAAATACACACCTTTCAATAATATCTCTTAATATCAACGGCCTCAATGCTCCAACCAAAAGACATAGGTGTGCAGAGTGGGTTAAAAATCAGGATCCTACAATTTGTTGTCTCCAATAAACTTACCTTTCTACAAAGGATGGACATTATCTTAGGGTGAAAGGTTGGAAAACGGTCTTTCAAGCAATTGGACCAAGAAAAAAAGCAGGGGTTGCTATCCTAATATCTGACAAGGTAGACTTCAGTCCAATGTTGGTCAAGAAAGATAAGGAAGTTCACTTTATATTGATTAAGGGCAACTCCAACAGGAGGACATTACAATCCAAAACATATATGCACCTAACATGGGGGCTACCAAATTTATCAAACAAACACTATTAGAACTAAGGTCACAGATAACACCAAACACAGTGGTAGTGGGTGACTTTAACACCCCACTCTCATCAATTGACAGGTCATCCCAGGAAAAAAAAAAAAAAAAAAAAACAACAGAGAGGCATCTGGACTAAATGAGGTCATAGAAGGAATGGACTTAACAGATATATACAGGACATTTCATCCAAAGGCTGCAGAATATACATTCTTTTCAGCAGCACATGGAACATACTCTAAAATAGACTATATTAGGACACAAACCAAATCTTAACAAATTCAGGAAAATTGAAATAATTCCTTGCATTCTATCTGACCACATTGGAATTAAACTACAAATCAGTAGCAAAAAAGGCATACACAAAATCATGGAAACTAAACAATACACTACTAAATGATGAATGGGTCAATGAAGAAATCAAGAAGGAAATCAAAAAATGTATAGAGTCAAATGATAATGAGAACACAACATACCAAAATCTCTGGGACACAATGAAGGCAGTTCTAAGAGGTAAATTTATAGCCTTAAGTGCCTATATTAAGAAATTAGAAAGGTCGCAAGTAAACGACCTAATGCTTTGCCTTAAAGCCTTGGAAAATGAAGAACAAGGCAAACCAAAAATCAGTAGATGGAAGAAATAACAAAGATTAGGGCTGAAATTAATGAAATAGAAACAACAACAACAAAAACAAAACTCCAAAGAATTAATGAAACAAAGAGTTGTTTCTTTGAAAGGATAAACAAGATTTATAAACCCTTAGATAATCTGATCAAAAAAAAGAGAGAAGAGACACAAATTAATAAAATTAGAGATGAAAAAGGCAACATCAGAACAGATGTCAGAGAAATTCCAAAAATCATAGGGACACATTATAAAAGCATATACTCCTCAAAGTATGAAAATCTGAAAGAAATGGACGATTTACTTGATTTATATGACCTACCTAAATTAAATCAAAATGAGATTAATCACTTAAATAGTCCTATAACAAACCTGGAGATCCGAAGATCTATCAATAATCTACCAACTAAAAAAAGCCCAGGCCCAGATGGATTCACTGCTGAATTTTACCAGACCTTTAAGGAAGAGCTAACACCATTGCTTCTTAAGCTTTTCCAGGAAATAGAAAAAGAAGGAATTCTACCAAACTCCTTCTATGAGGCCAACATCACCCTGATACCAAAACCAGGCAAAGATAGAACAAAAAAAGAAAATTACAGACCAATCTCCCTCATGAACATAGATGCAAAAATTCTCAACAAAATATTGGCAAACAGAATACAAGAGTATATCAGAATGATCATTCACCCTGACCAAGTAGGCTTATTCCCAGAGATGCAGGGATGGTTCAATGTACATTATATAAATGGGTTGAAGGACAAAAATCACATGATCGTCTCATTAGAACCAGAGAAAGCATTTGACAAAATCCAACATCCCTTCAAGATACAAGTCTTACAGAGACTGGGAATAGAAGGAACATACCTCAATATAATAAAAGCCATTTATGACAACCCTACAGCCAACATATTACTGAATGGGGAAAAACTGGAAACTTTTCCACTAAAATCAGAAACAGGACAAGGGTGTCCACTGTCCCCACTTTTATTTAACATAGTTTTGGAAGTCTTAGCCATAGCAATAAGGCAAGGGTCACACATAAAAGGGATACAAATTGGAAAGGAAGAGATCAAGTGATCATTCTTTGCAGATGACATGATTCTATACATAAAGGACACTAAAGACTCTACTAGCAAACTGTAAGAGCTGATAAAAATCTACAGCCATGTAGCAGTATACACAATAAATACAAAGAAATCAGTAGCCTTCATATATGCTGACAACAACCACACAGAGGATGAAATCAGGGAATCACTCCCATTCACAATTGCATCAAAAAAATAAATAAATAAAGTACCTTGGAATAAACCTAAACAAGGAAGTAAAGAATCCTTACAATGAGATCTTTAAAACACTCAAGCGAGAAATTGCAGAAGACACTAGAAAGTGGAGAAACATCCCTTGTTCCTGGATTGGAAAAATCAATATTGTGAAAATGGCAATCTTACCAAAAGCAACCTACACATTTAATGCAATCCCTATCAAAATTCCAAAGGCATTCTTCATGGAAATAGAAAAAACAATCCAAAAATTCATTTGGAATCACAAAAAACCTCAAATATCTATATTAATACTAAGCAACAAAAAATAAGGCTGGTGGTATCACCATTCCTGATTTTAACTTATACTACAGAGCCATAGTAACAAAAACAGCACGGTACTGGTACAAAAACAGACATGTAGATCTGTGGAGCAGAATAGAGGACCCACATGTAAGCACAGGTAGCTATAGCCACCTGATATTTGATAAAAATGCCAAAAATACTCATTGGAGAAAAGACAGCCTCTTCAGCAAATGATTTTGGGAAAATTGGATATATATCTGCAGAAGGATGAAAATAGATTCATATTTCTCTTCATGCACAAGAATTAAGTCCAAATGGATTAAAGACCTTAACATCAGACCTGAAACTCTGAACTGCTAGAGGAAAAAGTAGGGGAAACCCTTCAACATATTGGCCTTAGAAAAGGCTTTCTGAATACAACCCCAATTGCTCAGGCAGTACAACCACAGATTAATTACTGGGACCTCATAAAATTACAAAGATTTTGCACTGCAAAGGACACAGTGAAAAAAGCAAAGAGGCAACTTACAGAATGGGAAAAAAATATTCGCCAGGTATATAGAGGATTAATATCTAGTGTATACAAAGAACTCAAAAAGTTCAATAATAAGGAATCAAACAAGACAATCAAAAACTGGGCTGTGGATCTAAATAGAGCATTCTCAAAGGAAGAAATATGAATGGAATATTATCATCTAAAAAATTGTTCTACGTCACTAGTCATCAGAGAAATGCAGATTAAAACTACACTGAGATTCCATCTCACTACTGTCAGATTGGCCAACATCATGAAAACAAATGATCATAAATGTTGGCAGACATGTGGAAAAAAGAGGAACCCTTCTACACTGCTGATTGGAATGCAATCTGGTCCAGCCACTGTGGAAATTTGTGGAGGTTCCTAAAACAGCTAAATATTGATCTACCATATGACCCAGCTATAGCACTCCTAGGCATATATCCAAAGGACTCATCTCATTTCCTTAGACGTATGTGCTCAACCAGGTTTATTGCTGCTCAATTTATAATAGCTGGGAAATGGAACCAGCCTAGATGTCCCTCAACTGATTAGTGGATAATGAAGATGTTGCACATTTATACAATGGAGTTCTACTCTGCGGTAAAGAAAAATGAAGTTATGTAATTTGCAGAAAAATGGATGGATCTGGAAAGAATTATACTAAGTGAGGTAACCCAGGCCCCGAAAGCCAATGTTCTCCCTCAAATGCAGATCCTAGCTACAGATGATTGGGCTTCTGCATTAGAAGGAAAATACTTAGTAGCAGAGGCCAGTAAGTTAAAAAGGAGATATAAAGGGAAGAGAAAGCAAGGGAGGAGGGTACTTAATAGGTTAGTATTGTATATATGTAAGTACAATTATTGAGATGGGGAGGTAATATGATGGAGAATGGAATGTCAAAGGGGAAAGTGTGGTGGGGGGTGGGGGAGTATTACCATGGGATTTTTTTTTTTATAATTATGGAAAATGTTAATAAAAATTAAAGAAAAAAAATAAATAAATAAAACAAATATTCCCTCTGGAAACTAACAGAGAATTCACCGTTTCATAGGAAAAGGGTCTATTAAGGACTTTCCCATTGTAAACTCGCAGTGAATTCAAAGAACTATAAGCTGATTGTGTGTTAAGAATGTTTCCTTTGAAAACTAACAGAGAATTCAAAGTTCTATTGTCTGTGTGCATAGTATGATCATTTCCCAATCAGAACTAAGAGAAAGTTCATTGTTGTATATGCTGAGAGTCCCCACAGAACATTTCCCATTGTGAGCTAACAGTGAATTCAAAGAATTGTAAACTGATAGTGTTTTAAGAACATTTCCAATTAAAAACTAACAGTGAGGTTGACTTTCTTTATGCTGAGTGTCTAAAAAGAACATTTCCCATTGCACACTGACAGAGAATTCACTGTTGTATAAGCTAAGTGTCCACAAAGAACATTCCCCATTGTAAACTAATAGTGAATAAAAAGAACTATAAATAGAATATGTGTTAAGAATATTACCCGTTGAAAAGTAACAGGGAATTCAAAGTTCTATAATCTGTGTCAAGTAGGCACATTTCCCATTGCAATCTTACAAGGAATTCAAGGGTCTATAAGATGAGTGTTTAATAAGAACATTTCCCATTGGACAGTAGCAGAGAATTCACTGTTGTATAAGCTGAGTGTGGACAAAGAATGTTTCCCATATTGAACTAACTGTGACTTCCAACATGTAAAAGCTGATTGTGTGTTAACAACATTTCCCACTGAAAACTAACATGGAATTCAAAGTTGTATCAGCTGAGTTTCTAATAAGAATATTTCCAATTTGGAACTAACAGAGAATTCACTGTTGTGTAAGTTGAGTGTCCATGAAGAAAGTTTCCCAAAGTAAGCTAACACTGAAGTCAAATCATTATAAAGTGATTGTGTGTTAACAACATTTCCCGTTGAAAATTAACAAGAAATTCAAAGTTCTATAAGCTGAGTGTGTAAAAAGAACATTTCCCAGGCAGAACTAATAGAGAATTCACTGTTTTATAAGCTGAGTGTCCACAAAGAACATTTCACTTTGTAAACTAACAGTGAATTCAAAGAACCATTAGCTGAATGTGTGTTAAGAACATTTCCCATTGAAAACTATCAAGGAATTCAAAGTTCTATTAGTTGTGTCTACTAGGAACATTTCTAATTGCAACCTAATAGCCAATCAATGTTCTATAAGCTAATTGTGTACTATGAACATTTCACACTGAAAACTATCATACAATTCACCGTTTTATAGACAAGTGTCTACTAAGAGGTTTCCCATTGAAAACGCAGTAAATTGAAAGAACTATAAGCTGATTGTTGTTAGAAGATTACCCATTGAAAACTAACAGGGAATTCAAAGTTCTATAAGCTGAGTGTCTAATATGAACTTTTCCATTTGGAAACTGACAGAGAATTCACCGTGGTATAAGAAAAGGTTCTACTAAGAACTTTGCCATTGTAAACTCACAGTGAATTCAAAGAAGTATAAGCTGATTGTGTGTTAATAACATATCCTGCTGAAAACTGACAGGAAGTTCAAAGTTCTATAAGCTGAGTGTCTAAAAGGAACATTTCCAAAGCTGAACTAACAGAGAATTTACTGTTGTATAAGCCAAGTGTCCACAAAGAACATTTCCCATTGTGAGCTAACAGTGAATTCAAAGAACTGTAAACTGATAGTGTGTTAAGAACATTTCCTGTTAAAAACTAATAGTGACTTTAAAGTTCTATAAGCTGACTGTCTAATAAGAACATTTCCCATTAGGAACTAACAGAGGATTAACTGTTGTATAAGCTGTTGTATAAGTGTCCACTAAGAACGTTTCCCATTGTAAGGTAACATTAATTCAAACAACTGTAAACTGATAGTAACTCCACAATGCATGACCCATTTACATCAGCTAGGAGGGTCTAATGGGAGGGGGTAGATCATAGATGAGCCTAAACAATGGTACCAAACTGCCTGTATTTGATGAAAAGAAAAAACTAATAAATCACACACAAAAAAAGAACATTTCAGTTAAAAACTAAGAGTGAGGTTAACTTTCTTTAAGCTGAGTGTCTAAAAAGAGCATTTGCCATTCCATGCTGAAGAATTTAGTGTGGTATAAGCTGAGTGTCCCAAAGAGCATTTCCCATTGTGAGCTAACAGTGGGAAAAAAAAAGAAATGTAAACTGATAGTGCGTTAACAACATTTACCATTAAAATTCTAATAGCGGGCTGGAGAGATGGCTTAGCGGTTAAGCGCTTGCCTGTGAAGCCTAAGGACCCCGGTTCGAGGCTCGGTTCCCCAGGTCCCACGTTAGCCAGATGCACAAGGGGGCGCACGTGTCTGGAGTTCGTTTGCAGAGGCTGGAAGCCCTGGCGCACCCATTCTCTCTCTCTCCCTCTCTCTGTCCTTCTCTCTGTGTCTGTCGCTCTCAAATAAATAAATAAAAATTAAAAAAAAAAATTCTAATAGTGACTTTAAAGTTCTACAACCTGAGTGTCTGATAAGATTTCCCATTAAGAATGTTCTTTAAGCCGAGTGTACAATAAGAACATTTCCCACTGTAAACTAACTGAGTGTCTACTAAGAAGTTTCCTATTGTAAAGTCACAGTGAATTGAAAGAACTATAAGGTGATTGTTTGTTAAGAACATTTCCCATTGAAAACGAAGAAGGAAGTCAAAGTTCTATCAGCTGAGTGTTTAATTAGACCATTTCCCACTGTAAACTAACAGTGAACTCAATGTTCCATAAGCTAATTGTGTACTATGAACATTTCCCACTGTAAACTAACAGAGAATTTACCATTTTATAGGATGACTGTCTACTAAAATTTTCCCCATTGTAAAATCACAGTGAATTCAAAAAACTATAAGCTGATTGTGTGTTAACAACATTACCCGTTGAATATGAACACAAATTCAAGCTTGTATAAGCTGAGTTTGTAATTACAATATTTCCCACTGTAAACTGGCAGTGAACTCAATATTCCATAAGCTAATTGTGTAATATATACATTTCCCACTGTGAACTACCAGAGAATTCACCGTCTTATAGGACAACTCTCTACTAAGAATTTTCCCATTATAAACTCACAGTGTATTCAAAGAATTATAAGCTGATTGTGTTTTATGAACATTTCCCATTGAAAACAAATAGGGAATTCAAAGTTCTATAATATGAGAACATTTCCTACTGTAAACTAAAAGAGAATTCAGAGTTTTATGGGATGAGTGTCTTCTAAGAAGTTTCCCATTGTAAACTCACAGTGAATTCAAAGAACTATAAGCTGATTGTTAAGAACATTTCCCATTGAAAACTAACAGGGAATTCAATGTTCTGTAAGGAGAGTGTCTAATGAGAACATTTCTCATTGCAAACAAACAGAGAATTCACTGTTGTTTAAGCGGAGTGTCCACAAAGAATGTTTGCCATTTTAAACTAACAATGGATTCAAGAACTATAAGCTGATTGTGTGTTAAGAATATTTCCCATTGAAAACTAACAAGGAATTCATGGTTCTATAAGCTGAGTGTATAATTATAACATTTCCCACTGTAAAGTAACAGTGAACTCAATGTTCCACAAGCTAATTGTATGAACATATCCCACTGTTAAATAAAACAGAATTCACCACTTTATAGCACGAGTGTCTATTAAGAAGTTTCCCATTGTAAATTCACAGTGAATTCAGAGAACTGTAAGGTGAGTGTGTGTTAAGAACATTTTCCATTGAACATTAACTGTGAATTCAAAGTTCTATAAGCTGGGTGTATAATAAGAACATTTCCCACTGTAAACTAACAGAGAATTCATCATTTTATAGGAAGAGTGTCTGCTAAGAAGTTTCCCATTGTAAACTCACAGTGAATTCCAAGAACTATAAGCCGATTGTCTGTTAAGAACATTTCCTGTTGAAAACTAACAGGAAATTCAAAGTTCTATAAGCTGAGTTTCTAATGAAAACAATTCCCATTGCACACAAAGAGAGAATTCACTGTTATATAAGCTGAGTGTCCACAAAGAATGTTTGCCATTGTACACTAACAATGAATTCAAAGAGCTGATTGTGTGTTAAGAATATTTCCCATTGAAAATTAAGAAGGAATTCATAGTTCTATAAGTTGAGTGTGTAATTAGAAAATTTCCCACTGTAAACTAACAGTGAACTCAATGTTCCATAAGCTAATTGTGTACTATGAACATTTCCCACTGTTAACTAACAGAGTTCACCGTTTTATAGCACAAGTGTCTACTAAGAAGTTTCCCAATTTAAACTCACAGTGAATTCAAAGAACTATAAGCTGAGTGTGTGAACAGTAACAGGGAATTCAAAGTTCCATAAGGTGAGTGTATAATAAGAACATTTCCCACTGTAAACTAACAAGAGTTTTATAGGAAGAGTGTGGTGGTTTAAATAGAATAGGTGGCCCCCAATACATTCAGTTGTTTCTTTGTTTGTAGTTTGCATCTGTAGCCACCTGCAGGAGGCAATGCCACTGGGTGATTATAAGGTGTGGTGGTGTGTTTCAGATTTCAATCTAAAGATATGCAAAATGTGCCTAGCTGGAGTTCCTGAAGTGTGCTGTGTGGTTTTTGGCTTTTGGCTTGTGCTTCTTCTCTCTGTCTGCTTGGACCTGTGAAGGCAGGCCAGCTTCTTCTGCCATTATGGAACTCCCCTGGATCTGTAAGCTTCAATAAATCCCTTCCTCCATAACTGTGCCTGGTCTGAAAGTTCATCTCAGTGAACCTGAAGCTGTCTGTTACAGAACTTGGTACCGAGGAGTGGGCTGAGATGTACCTGGCCATGTGGATGTTGATCTTTTGGAACCTTTGTTTTGGAGGAATAGGCATGCACTTTGTGCTTGCAACTGAAGATGTCTTCTGGAGTGGTAAGCCAAGTTTTATGGACTATCCTGATGAGAGTCTGAGAATGATAAGTGCAGACAGCATTGAACTTCGAGGCTGGATTTATGAGCTTTCTAAGGGGAAGGATAGACTGCAGAGGACTTTGTTGGAACTGAGCTACTGGCATAAGGGCTGGCAGCATCCTGCTGCCCAGGCCCAGAGAGTTTGGTCAGGTTAAATTTGTAATGGACTGATGTGCTTGGCTAGAGATATTGACTGAGAGACTTAAGATTTTAAGCTGGAAAACTTTAAGCAAGTTAAATTTATTGGCACAGAGACTGGCTTTAGATTACTAAAGCTGCTATTGTCAAACATATTCACAATCTTAAAGGACCATGGAAAGGACGCCTGAGGAAAGACTATCATAAAAATGAAAACACTTTTGGAAAGATTTGTTTGGAGAAGGCACCTGCTTTTCAAGGCTATGGTTTGCTTCGTCCCTGAATTAAGAATATGGCTGTATACTACACACCTGGTATTGGTTTCAGAAGCATGAAAAATGTGAGGAGTGGTCGTGAATTGCACCTGCTTCCAGGAGCTGCTACTGAGAAGTGGCATGAGGTAGGGCCTGATGCCCTGATAGGCTGATTAAGCCTTTGGAAAATGTGAGGAGTGGTCATGAATTCCACATGGTTCCAGGAGCTGCTGCTGATACATAGCATGAGGCAGGGCATGATGCCCTGATAGGCTGAAACAGCCTTTGGAAGATGGACCGTGGTTTTCATGAAGACCTCAAGATGTTTTGGATATACCAGGACTGCACAAGGGCTACCATGGAGTGCACTAGTGGCCTGAGATGGAAGTGTTCCCTTGCTCTGCCCAGCTGGTGGGGTGGAATTGGAAAATCTGGAGACTGTCAGTCTCTGGTTGCATTGGACTTGAACTGCAGAAGTTTGATGTTTGTTTGATGGTGGTTGAATTTCCATTGTTTTAGTCTCTCCTTGCTGTGCCTTATACCAGTTAAAAATGTTTACTCTGTGCCTTTATATGTTAGAAATGTTTAACTTCTTTGATTTTACAGGTCTTAATATCTTAAATTGGTGAAGACTGTAGGGACCTTTAAAATTGAACTGCGTACAATTTACAATGTGTGATGATTATAAATGCATTGGGGGCCAGGGACAGAATGTGGTGGTTTGAATAGAATAGGTGGCCCCCAATACATTCAGTTGTTTCTTTGTTTGTAGTTTGTATCTGTAGCCACCTGCTGGAGGCAATGTCACTGGGTGATCTTAAGGTGTGGTGGTGGGTTTCAGATTTAAATCTAAAGATATGCAAAGTGTGCCTAGCTGGAGTTCCAGAAGTGTGCTGTGCTGTGTTGCTTTTGGCTTTTGGCTTGTGCTTCTCTCTCTGATTGTACCTGTGAAGGCAGGCCAGCTTCTTCTGCCATTATGGAATTTCCCCTGGATCTGTAAGCTTCAATAAAACCCTTCCTCCATAACTGTGTCTGGTCTGAACATTCATCTCAGTGAACCTGAAGCTGTCTACAACAACGAGTGTCTACTAAGAAGTTTACCATTGTAAACTCACAGTGCATTCAAAGAACTATAAGCTGATTGTCTGTTAAGAACATTTCCCTTTGAAAACTAACAGGGAATTCAACGTCTATAAGCTGAGTGTCTAAAGAGAATATGTCCCATTGCAAACTAACAGAGAATTCACTCTTGTATAAGCTGAGTGTCCACAAAGAATGTTTGCCATTGTAAACTAACAATGAATTCAAAGAAGTATAAGCTGATTGTGTGTTAAGAATATTTCCCATTGAAAACTTACAAGGAATTCATAGTTCTATAAGCTGCGTGTATAATTAGAACATTTTCCACTGTAAACTAACAGTGAACTCAATGTTCCATAAGCTAATTGTGGACTATGAACATTTTCCAGTGTTAACTAATAGACAACTCACCATTTTAAATCACGAATATCTACTAAGAATTTTCCCATTGTAAACTCAAGTGAATTCAAAGAAATATAAGCTGAGTGTGTGTTAAGAAAACTTTCCGTTGAACACTAATAGGGAATTCAAAGTTCTATAAGATGAGTGTCTAATAAGAACATTTCCTATTGGATACTCACAGAGAATTCACTGTTGTATAAGCCGAGTGTCCACAAAGAAGGTTTCCCACTGTAAGCTAACAGTGAATTCAAAGAACTATAAACTGATAGTGTGTTAAGAACATTTCCTGTTGAAAGCTAACAGGGATTTCAACATTCTATAAGCTGAGTGTCTACTAGGAACATTTCTGTTTGTAAACTAACAATGATATTAAAGTTATATGAGCTGATTATCTAATAAGAACATTTCACAACTCACAAACAGTGAAATCAGTTTTATATGCTGAGAGTCCAAAGGAATGTTTACTATTGTAAGCTAACAGTGAATTCAAGGAACTATAAACTGATTGTGTGTTAAGAACATTTCCCATTGAAAACTAACCATGAATTTAAAATTCTATAACCTGAGTGTCTAATATGAACATTGCCCATTGCAAACTAACAGAGAACTCACTGTTGTATAAGCTGAGTGTCCAAAAAATGTTATCCATTGGAGAGTAATTGTGAAATCAAAGAACTATAAGCTGACTGTGCATTAGGAACATTTCTCATTGAAAACTACCTTGACCTCAAAGTTCTATGAGCTGTGTCTATAAGAAAATTTCCCATTGCAAACTAACAGTGTATTCAATGTTCTATAAGCTAATTGTGTCCTAAGAACATTTCCCACTGTAAACTCTGAGTTCACCCTTTTATAGTATGTCTACTAAGAAGTTTCCCATTGTAACTCTCAGTGAATTCAAAGTTTGATAAGCTGATTCTGTGTTAAGAACATTTACCATTGAAAACTGTAACCTGAGTTTGTACTAGTTACATTTACAATTGCAGACTAACAGTGAATCTACACTTCTGTAAGCTGATTGCCTAATAAGAACATTTCCCATTGCAAACTATCAGAGAATTCACTGTTTTATATGCTGTGTGTCCACATAGAATGTTTCACATTTTAAGCTCACAGTGAAATCAAAGAACTATAAACTGATAGTGTGTTAAGAACATTTTCCTATGATAAGTTACAATGAATTTAAAGTTCTATAAGCTGTGTGTCTAATAGGAACATTTCCCATTTTCGACTTATAATTTACTATTTTATACACTGAGTGTCCACAAAGAAAGTTTCCCATTGTAACCCAAGAGTGAATTCAAAGAACTATAAGCTGATTTTGCATTCAGAATATTTCCTGTTGAAAAGTAACAGGGAATTCAAAGTTCTATAAGCTGTGTCTACTGGGAACATTTCCCATTGCAAACTATCTGTGAACTCAATGTTCTATAAGCTAATTGTATACTATGAATATTTCCCACAGTAAACTAACAGAGAATTACTGTTTTATAGGAAAATGTCTACTAAGAAGTTTCCCATTGTAAACTCACAGTGAATTCCAAGAAGTATAATGTGATTGTGTGTTAAGAACATTTCCCATTGAAAACAAAAAGGGACTTCAAAGTTCTATAAGCTGTTTCTAATAAGTACATTTCCCATTGGAAACTAACAGAGAATTCACTATTGTATAAGCTGAGTGTACACAAAGAATGTTTCTGATTGTAAACTAGCAATGAATTCAAAGAACTAAAAGCTGATTGTGTGTTAACAACATTACCCAGTGAAAACTAACAGGGAATTCAAAGTTTTATAAACTGAGTGTCAAATAACAACATTTCCCATTTGGGAACTAAGAGAATTCACTGTTGTATAAGCTGAGTGGCCACAAAGAACATTTCCCATTGTAAGCTGACAGTGAATTCAAAGAACTATATACTGATAGTGTGTTAAGAACATTTCCTATTAAAAACTAACAGTGAATTTAAAGTTCTATAAGCTGAGTGTCTAATGAGAACATTTCCCATTGAAAACTAATAGAGAATTCAATGTTTTATAAGCTGAGTGTCCACAAGGAACGTTTCTCATTTTAAAGTAATAGTGAATTCAAAGAACTACTTGCTGATTGTGTGTTAAGAATCTTTCCTGGGGCTGGAGAGATGGCTTAGTGGTTAAGCGCTTGCCTGTGAAGCCTAAGGACCTCAGTTTGAGGTTCAGTTCCCCAGGTCCCACGTTAGCCAGATGCACAAGGGGGCACACGCGTCTGGAGTTCGTTTGCAGAGGCTGGAAGCCCTGGCGCGCCCATTCTCTCTCCCTCCCTCTATCTGTCTTTCTCTCTGTGTCTGTCGCTCTCAAATAAAAAACAAAAAAATCTTTCCTGTTGAAAACTAACAGGGAATACAAAATTCTATAAACTCAGTTTCTAATAAGAACATTTCCCAATTTAAACAGACAGTGAATTAATGGTTCTCTAAAGAGGTGGTCTACTAGGAACATTTCCTGTTGTAAACTAGCAGTGAATTTATAGTTCTATAAGTTGATTGTATGCTAAGAATATTTTGCATTGCAAACTGACAGTGAATTTATGGTTCTCTAACCTGATTGTCTACTAGGAACATTTCCTGTTCTAAACTAACAGTGAATCATACGTCCATAGGCTGGTTGTCTGCTAAGAAAATTTCCCATTGCAAACTAACAGTGATTTCAAACTTCTGTAAGCTAATCATGTACGAAGAACATTTCCAGTTGTAAACAGTAAATTCATAGTACTATTAGCTGATAGTGTGCTAAGAACTTTTCCTGTTGTAATCTGCAAGAGAATTCATACTTTTCTAAGCTGATTGTCTACTCAGAACATTTCCACTTGTAACCCAAGTGGAAATGAATTCTTAGTTCTATAAGCTGACTCTTTGCTAAAAACATTTCCCATTGCAAACTAACAGTTAATCCATAGTTCTATATGCTGATTGTCTGCTAAGAATATTTTCCTTCCCAAAGTAACAGTGAATTCTAGTTCTATAAGCTGATCATGTACTAAGAACATTTACCATTGTAAACTGACAGTGAGATAATGGTTCTCTAAGATAATTGCATACTAGGAACATTCCAAGTTGTAAACTAACAGTGAATTCACAGTTCTTCAAGCTGATGGTCTGCTATGAGCATTTGCCATTGTAAACCAACAGAGAACATAAAGTTGTATAAACATATTTTCTGATGAGAATATCTCTGGTTAAGAGCCTGCCGGCTATAAGGGTTTGAGCCTGATGGGGAGTGAGAATTAAGGAAGGACAGAAGAAAGACTGAAAGCTAGGACTCAATTCCAGGGCTGAAGCAAGGCCTCAAGCCAGGACTGAAGATGCAGTTTATTTCACAGCATTCCTTTTTATATCTTTTTACAAACAGTTTTTCCATGGACAATGATTTTATGAGCTTCACAAGTTTCTATCAAGAAAACCTTCCTGTTACAGAGTTTTTTGCACTTCAATCACTTCTCAGAACAAAAGATCAGCCAAATGGCTGAATATACATAATCTTGCTTACATGTAGGCTGCTATAGTTTTCCTAATGTCTTGCTGCCAGAAGCCAGGAGTTATGGATACAAGTCCAGCCCAAATGGCTCCCGACAGATTTGTAAATTGATTGTCTGCTAAGAAGATTTCCACTTGTGAACTAAGAGTAAATTCTTAGTTCTAAAAGCTGATTGTCTGCTAAGCACATTTCACAATGTATACTAAGACTGAATTCATAATTCACACCTGATTTTCAGTGAAGAACATTTCCCATTGTAAACTAACCATGACTACTTAGTTCTATAAACTGATGGTCTGCAAAGAACATTACACATTGCAAACTAACAGTGAATTCAATGATCTTTAAGCTGATTTCCTACTAAGAATATAATTCTCAGTGCAAACTAACAGAGACTTCGTACTTCTATAAGCTGATTGCTAACCACATTCCCCATTGCAAACTAACAGTGAATTCAATTATCTATAAGCTGATTTCCTACTAAGAATAATTCTCATTGCAAACTAACAGTGAATTCAACGATATATACTGACTGTCTACTAAAGAACATTTCTCACTATAAAAAACCAGTGAGGACTTCTGGTCAAGATGGCAACCACCTAGCTGCAAAACAGACAACAAGGAAAAAAAAAAAGGCAAGTATTCAAGGGAAATTAGAAACTTTTTGCAAGAGGGAGAGCACAGATTGGGGTAAAAGAGGGAAGCACACACCCCCACTACCCAGGCCCCACCACCCCACCCGCGGCCACCGCAGCCTCTGCATCTGGAACAGCCCAGTGCCCTGGCCCCGCGCGCACCAAGCCCCATGCGCCCCAGCGGCCCCACGTGCCCCACCGGCCCCAAAACCCCGTCGCATGCCCGCGCACCACCCGCCCATTCCACCCGCACGCCCCTCTCCCCCCCGTGTGCCCCATGCTCCCTATCCACACGCAGCAGGCGCGCCCCAGGCACCCAGGCATGAACTGTGCCCCCGCACCCCCTGCGCTACCTGAGACCCCGTGCCCCATCCCCACGCACCTCGAGCCACCCCCACGTGCCCAACGCTCACTATCCACAAGGGACAGGCGCGCCCTGGGCACCCAGGCGTGCCCCGTGTGCCCGCGCACCCCCCATGCATCCAGAGCGCCCCGCGGCGTAACGCGGCGTCCCTGTCTTACCTCAGCGAGCTCCGCACCCCTTCCCCGCGCAACCCTCCCCCGCCACCCACCCACGTGAGTCTGGAGCACCTCGTGATGTCCAGCAGAGTCCCGTGCCCCATGCGCCCACCCGATCACCCCACCCCGCCCGTGCACCCCTTGTTCCTAGCCACCCCCCCCGCATGCTGCTGCCCCCCCCCCGTGCTCCCCGGGTCATCCAGTGCACCCTGAACACCATGCGCCCTACGGCGCCCCCTACCCCCCTCGCGCCCCGCTTCGGGGCCTCCCACCTCCCCCACTCTGCGCAACCCTCGTCCCACCGCTGCACACGGCACGCACGGCCCAGCGCGTCCTGAGCGCGCCCCTGGGTGCCCAGGCATGCCCCGCGCCCCGTGTGACCCTACACGCCCTGAGACCCCCGCGCCCCGCCCCCGCACTCCTCGGGCACCCCCCGAGCGCCCCACCCCCCGTGGATCCAGAGCAATCTGCGGCATCCCACGGCAACCCCGTCTTACCACAGCATGCTCCGCGGCCCCCGCGTGACCCGCAACCCACTTCCCTGCGCAACCCGCCCCCGCTCCACACCCCCACTAGTCCAGAGCACCCCGTGGTGTCCCGCAGCGTCCCACGCCCCCCATGCCCACCCGAGCGACCCGCCCCCCCGCCCTGTGCCCCTAGCTGCCCACCCGCATGCTGCCTCCATGTGCGCCCCAGGGTATCCAGCGTGCACTGAACCCCGTGCGACCCAGGCCCCGCCTCGGCACATCCTGCCTCCCCCACTCTGCGTGACCCTCGTCCCCCCGCCGGACACGGCATGCGTGCCCCCACGACCCCCGCACCACATCTCTGCGTGCCTCGTGCCCCCCAAGTGCCCCGCCCCGCCTGCACGTCCTGCACCCCAGCGTGCCTCAGCATGCCACGCCCCCTCCACGCCCTGCAACCCCTGCGTGACCGACACGAATCCCCCTGAGCGCAATGCCCCCCGAGCATCCAGAGCACCCTGCAGCGTCCTGTGGCCTACCGCACCCTGGTGTGCCCCACACCACCTCGCCCCCGCGCACCCCGCGCCCCCGATGGGCCCTGCGCCACTAGCCCCCCCACGCACCACGTCATCCCATGCATCCCGCGCCTCCCGCATGCTCCCACACGGCCCTCTGCATGCCCTGTGCCCCCCCCCCCATGCCCCAATTCCCCCAACGCCCCCCAGTCACCCCGCGCACACCCGTGCCCCATACACCCCTCCCACACGTGTGCCTCCCCTGAGCCCACGGTGTGCCTCTCGACGCCACAGACTGACCAAAGTGCCCCAGGCCCCTGCCCATCTAAGGCACCCCACCCCACACCCCCTGTGCCCTGCCTCCTACTGCACGCCCCACCCTGATTGCCCGGTGCCCCGGCACGACCTGCGCCCCCCCGCCGCATGCCCCACTTGCTCCATACACCCCGTCGCACCCTGCGCCCCCCGTCCGCCCACTCACCCATGCACCCTACACACGACCTACATGGCTGTGCTCTGATGGGGCACCCACCAGTCACGCCTGCCAGCCTGCTGCACTGAAGCTGAGACCTCCTACTTCGCCCTTGTTCTCTGATCCTGCGAGTAGACCAGCCATGTGGTGCTCGGTTCGCAGGCCTGTGGGGGCCACCCCTGCCATGAATAGGTGGCTGCCAGATCCTTTGCTGCTGTGCTCACATCACTTGCCGCCGGTCAGCCTCTGCTGTGTCCTCATTCTGTACCCACATCATCTGCCTCTGCACTACAATTGCACGTGCAGCACGCCCACTCCCACAGCAAGAGCCACACAAGTCCACACTGAGTCACTAGCGCCAGCGCAGCTACCATCCCCTACCTGTACATCACCACCCATCCCCCACTCCCCTGAGGCGGGAGAGCACAGGCTGTTAACAGACCCCAGTGTACCCAGCCAGAGTCTGGGCACCTTCAAGACTTGCTTCCTCAGTCCCCTTTCAAGCTCAAAGGCAGGCAGCTTAGGTGCATTACTGGGTGAGAATTTAGGCAACTTTGGAGCCCCTGTCAGGCTATAGATAGGCGGCTTTGGCAAGAGTGAGCAAAAACCCAGGGTTCTTGCAATTGCCCAGGCTGCGTTGGATTCACATTAAGCTAGATCCCAGACTGCTCCACCCACCTACCTGCCCATACACTGACATGGGTAGACCACAGCGCAAAAAAATTAACACGAAAAATAAAATGGAAGAAAAACCAGACAGATCACCCAGTCCAACAAGGATCACAACTAACCAAAACATAGAAGAGTTTTAGGATCAGAACATCAAGTGGAAGCAAGGAACAATGCAACACTGACCAAACTACTGCTAGAACTGACAGGAAAGCTACAAAGGATAGATAATCGTATGGATGCTACCATCACTAAGCTAGAGCAATATGATAAGACACTGGAAGGAATTCAAAGAGAGCTAAGAGAGTTGACGGAGAGTGAAAAAAAAAGAGCACTTAAAAATCAGCTGGCCATAGTAAATGAAAATATAAAGAAATGCAAGGATGATTTCCAACAACCATCAAGAAAATCAGAAAATGAGACAAAAAGGGAGCTGGACAAAGCGATGGAAGTGATACATAGGAAAGTAGTAGAAAATGCAAACTTAATTGAACAAGTCCAAAACTCACTAGAGGCTCTCAAGAATAGAGTCAGCGAAGTGGAAGATAGAAATTCTGATCTGGAAGACAGGATGGAAGAAACAGTTCGAGAGTCCAATAATTTCAGTAAGTTCAAAAGTTCCTGTGAACAGAACATGAGAGAATTGTGGGATACACTTAAACGTCCTCATATCAGAATCATTGGAATACCAGAAGGAGAAGAATTTCAGACCAAAGGAATGGAGAACTTATTAAACACATTAATTGAAGAAAACTTTCCCCATCTCTTAACAGAAAGGCCCATCAAGATTCAAGAAGCAAACAGAACTGCTAACCGACTAGACCAAAGGAGAAACTCCCCAAGACATATTATCATTAAGACTCTAACATTGACACCAAGGAAAAAATCCTAAAAGAAGCTAGGGAAAAACAGCACACCACTTTCAAAGGAAACCCGATCAGAATTACTTCAGACTTCTCAATGGAAACCCTGAAAGCTAGAAGGGCCTGGAATAAAACTCTCCAAACTCTAAGTAACTATGGCTTCCAAACCAAACTACTCTACCCGGCAAAAGTCTCCCTTATAATAGATGGTGAAAGGAAAACTTTCCATGACAAAACTCAGCTTTACAATAATATGAACACAAAACCAAACCTACAGAAAGTACTCCAGGAAATTCTCCACAGAGAAGAAACAAATAACCAAACACAAATGCCTACAAGAAGCAAATCACAGCAACCAAACCCAAAGTAGAGAGAAAAAAAAATTAAATTCCATGGAATTGCCAACACACCTCTACTACCACAACATGACACTGATCAAATCAAATCTCACAGTCATCACCCTAAACATTAATGGCCTTAATTCACCCATCAAGAGACACAGGCTAACATGGTGGATCAAAAAATTAGAACCCTCAATCTGCTGCCTTGAAGATACCCACCTTACCACTAAAGAAAGAAACCTCCTCAGGGTGAAAGGGTGGAAACAATATTCCAGGCAAATGGGAATAAGAAACAAGCAGGTGTAGCTATATTAATATCAGATACAGTTGACTTCAAACCAAAAACAATCAAAAAAGTCAAAGAAGGTTACTTCCTACATATAAAGGGAACAATCCATCAAGAGGATATTACAATCATAAATCTGTATGCACCAAACACAGGGGAACCACAGTTCATAAAACAAAACCTACTTGACAATAAAACAGAAATAACCACCAATACCATCATAGCTGGGGACTTTAACACAACATTATCAGTAATAGAGAGATCATCCAAACAGAAGCTCAACAGGAAAGTAAGAGAGTTCAACAAAACCATAGAGCACTTAGACCTAACAGACATCTATAGAACTTTCCATCCCAAATCCACAGACTACACATTCTTCTCAGCAGCCCATGGAACATTCTCTAAAATAGACCATATACTGGGTCACAAAGATAGCCTCTCCATATTTAGGAAAATCGACATAATTCCCTGGATGATATCAGATAATAATGCTATATTCCTAGAAATCAAAACAAAAAAAAACAACAAGAACCCCAATGGCAACTGGAAACAGAATAGCACACTCTTAAACAATAAATGGATAGTGGATGAAATAAAAAATGAAATTGCAAAATTCCTGGAATTGAATGACATTGAGAACATATCATACCAAACTTATGGGACACAATGAAGGCAGTCCTCAGGGGAAAATTCATAGCACTCAATGCCTTCATAAAAAAGACAGAAAGATCCCAAATCAATAGCCTAACCATCCACCTAAAGGCTTTGGAAAAACAAGAAAAATCCAACCCAAAGTGCTTCAGAGGGAAAGAAGTAGTTAAAATCAGAGCAGAAATTAATGAATTGGAAACCAAGGAAACAATTAAGGCAATTGACAGAACAAAGAGCGGGTTCCTTGAAAAAATAAACAGGATGGACAAACCTCTGGCCAATTTGATCAAGCAAATAAAGGAGAGACTCTAAATTAACAAAATTCAAAATGCAAAAGGAGAGATCACAACAGAAATTAGTGAAATTGGCAGAATCATCAGGACCTCTACTACACAAAACTGGAAAATGTGGAGGAGATGGATAAATTCCTGGAAGCATATCATCTACCATAGCTAAACGCAGAGCAGGTCAACCATCTCAATGAAACCATCACAATCATGGAGATTGAAAAATAATAAAAAACCTCCCAAAAAAGAAGAGTCCAGGACCAGATGGATTCCCAGCCAAATTGTATCAAACCTTCATGGAAGAACTCAAACCAATCTTCCTAAAACTGTGCCACACAGTTGAAGAACAGGGAAAGCTACCCAACTCCTTCTATGAAGCTAGTATCACCCTAATCCCAAAACCAGGCAGAGGTGCCACAAGAAAAGAAAACTATCGGCCTATTTCCCTAATGAACATAGACGTAAAGATCCTCAACAAAATACTCGCAAACCGAATCCAACAACACATCAAAAGCATTATCGACCTTGACCAAGTGGGATTTATCCCAGGAACACAGGGTGGTTCAACATATGAAAATCTGTCAATGTAATACACCACATAAACAAGCTTAAACATAAAAATCACATGATCATTTCGATAGATGCAGAAAAGGCCTTTGACAAGATACAACATCACTTCATGATCAAAACATTGGAGAGAATTGGCATTGCTGGTTCACATCTTACCATAATAAAGGCAATATACAAAGCTCCAAAGGCCCAAATAATACTTAATGGAGAGAGACAAGAGGAATTCCCATTGAGATCAGGAACAAGACAGAGATGTCCTCTCTCACCTCTGCTTTCAATATAGTTCTGGAAGTCCTAGCCCAAGCAATAAGGCAGGAGAAGGAAATAAAAGGGATACAATTTGGAAAGGAAGAAGTTAAGTTAGATCTTTTGCTGCTGACATGATTGTATATGTAAGAGACCCGAGAGAATCCATCCCAAAACTCCTGAAGGTGATTAATGCCTATAGCAAAGTAGCAGGATACAAAATCAATGCACAAAAATCAGTAGCATTTCTGTATGCAAATGACAAAGACACAGAAAATGAAATAAAGGACATAGTCCCATTTTCAATATCAACAACAACAACAAAAAATACCTTGGAATAACGTTAACCAAGGAAGTAAAAGATCTATACAGCAAAAATATAAAAAAAAACTCAAAAGAAAAAAACTGAGGAGCACCTGAAAAGATGGAAAGACCTCCCATGATCCTGTATAGGCAGAATTAACATTGTGAAGATGACAATCCTACCAAAGGCAATATATAGATTTAATGCAATTCCAATTAAAATGCCTACCGTGTTCTTCACAGAGATAGAAAAAATGATCTCAAATTTCATATGGAAAGGCAGAAGGCCTTGCATATCCAAACATATCCTCAGCAAAAAAAAAAAAAAATACCTCTGGTGGCATCACCATACCCAATATAAAGCTATATTAGAAAGCCATAGTAATAAAAACAGCATGGTACTGGCATAAAAACAGGAGTATAGACCAATGGAATAGACTTGAGGACCCGGATTTTGTGCCAAGCAACTATAGCTACTTGATATTCAACAAAGGCCCAAACAATATAGACTGGAAAAAAGATAGCATCTTCAACAAATGGTGTTGGACAAACTGGAGAACCACATGCAGGAAACTAAAACTTGATCCACACATTTCACCATGCATAACACTCAAATCCAAATGGATCAAAGACCTCAACATAAGACCAGAAACTCAAATACTACTGGAAGAAAATTTAGGAAGTACTTTCCATGATATAGGAATGGAAAAAAACTTCCTGAATAAAACCCCAGTGGCCTAAGTTCTTAAATAGTCACTCAACCATTGGGATCATATGAAGCTGAAGAGTTTCTTTACAGACAAGCATATAATAAGCAAAGCCAATAGAATACCCACAGAATGGGAAAAAATATTTGCAGGTTATCCAACTAATAGAGGCCTTATATCTAGAATTTACAAAGAACTCAAAAGTCTAAACAATAAGAAGACAAATAGCCCACTCACAAAATGGGGCACAGAGTTAAACAGGCAATTCACAGAGGAAGACATACAAATGGCAAACACACACCTAAGAAAATGTTCATCATCCCTAATCATCAGAGAAATGCAAATTAAAACAACTATGAGATTCCACCTTACCCCAATAAGGATAGCCAGCATCAAAAGGTCAAATGAAAATAAATGCTGGCGAGGATGTGGAGAAGCAGGGATACTCATTCACTGTTGTTGGGAATTGAGGATGGTACAACCATTTTGGAAAGCAATATGGAGAATCCTGAAAAACCTGGCTACACAATTACCAACAGAACCAGTTATACCATTACTGGGCATCTACCCTAAAACCTTCAAACCAAAATCCAGATAGATTTGCTCAACCATGTTTGTAGCAGCTCAATTCGTAATAGCTAAAAGCTGGAACCAACCCAGATGTCCATCATTAGAAGAATGGATAACAAAGATGTGGTATATCTACACAATGGAATTGTATACAGCAGTAAGAAAAAACGACATAAAGAAATTTGAGGAAAAATGGTTGAACCTGGAACAGATCATTCTCAGCGAACTTACCCAACACAAAAAAAAAATTGAAACATAGTCTCTCTCATCTGCAACACTTAACATGAATCTGCCCAAGACACCTTACATACCCAGCAAGTACCTCATGGACTAGACAATAAGATGGATCGGAGGGCGGGGAGGGAATCAAAGGGTGGAAAACAGTAACCCAGACCCAAACTGCAATGGTACCATAAAATTCTACTTCCTAAAAGACAGACCAAATGGCTGAACCTTCACTCGACCCTTACAAGAAACACCTGAACCACAAGATACTGGAGAGGGTAGGATCAAAACTGACCTAAATCTCCTACATCTTCCCTCCCTCCCTCTCCCCCTCTCCCCTCTATCTCTCTCTTCTCTAACTCTTGTATATTATTTATCTTTTTCCTCAATTTCTTAGTGGACACTGACCTGTAACCCCCACTTCCAGCTTGGGCCTACCGTCCACTATGAGCTTTTGAGCAGAGAAACCTACAAGGTTTCCCAAAACAATGACAGACTTCTGTCAGAGTACTTGATGACCCACCAAAGGCCAGTGATAATACCCTATTGCTGAAGACTCCATACGCAGCTGACGCGCAAAATGGAATGACATGGCTGGAAGCCAGGAGAGAGTCATTCCCCAGACAGTCAGCGTGTCTAGTGTCAGAAGGCACTACATAGGCGAATGGGGGAAATGACCAAGATCTCCCCAAGCAACACATTGTTTAACCTAATTAGCAACAAATAACCGGATGTGATGCCCACACAAGTGCAATAGTGGTACACAGCCATGGTGAGGAATCAATTGCTCTTGATTTGGCTAACTGATCCACACAGTGGTACTAGACCCATAGCTGGAAATGAGAAACAAGTCAGAACCATACCCAAACACAAGCCCACTCTACAATATCAAGCTACCATCAATCACGGGGTATAAGAGGACCTAAACCTACCATACTGTCTATCAAAAAGTAAGTGTTATCTCAATTTTCCAGGTGCTAACTTACTGCCTGTATTTACTGAAAAGAAAACTAATAAATTAAATTTAAAAAAGAAAAACAGTGAATTCAATGATCTGTAAGCTGATTGCATACTTAGAATATTTCCTGCTTCACACTAACAGAGAATTCATATGTTTATGAACTGATTGTCTTGTAAGCACATTTAACATTGTATACTAACAGTTAATTGGTAATTTTATCAACTGATTGTCTGTGAAGAACATTTCCCATTGTAAACTAAACATGATTAGTTAGTTCTATAAGCTGATTGCCTACAAAGATCATTCCACATTGAAAACTAACAGTGAGTTCAATGGTCTGTAAGCAGATTGTCTATGAAGAACATTTCTCTTTGTAAGAAACCAGGGAACTCAGTGATCTATAAGCTGATTGTCTACTAAGAACATTTTCCATTGTAACATAGCAGGGATATCAAAGTTGTACTAGCTGATTGTCTACTAAAAATATTTCTATTGCAAGCTAACAGGGAATTCATACATTTATGCTTATCGTCTGCTATGCACATTTCACATTGTGTACTAACAATAAATTCATAAATCTAAAAAATGATTTTCTGTGAAGAACATTTCCCATTATAAACTAACCATGACTACTTAGTTTTATAAGCTGATTGTCTGCAAGGAACATTAACCATTGCAAACTAACAGTGAATTCAATGATCTATAAGCTGATTGTCTACTAAGAACATTTCTCATTGAAGTTTATGATCTATAAGCTGACTGTCTACTGAGAACATTTTCCATTGTAAAATAACTGTGTTTTCAAAGTTCCATAAGCTGGATGTCTGCAAAGAACATTCCCCATTGCAAACTAACAGTGAATTCAATAATGTATAAGCTTATTTTCTACAAGAACATTTCTCATTGAAGCAAACAGTGAATTCAGTGATCTATAAACCAATTGTTTACTAAGAACATTTTCCATTGTAAAATAACAGGGATTTAAAAGTTGCATAAGCTGATTGTCTTCAAAGAACATTCCCCATTGCAAACTAACAGTGAATTCAGTGATCTATAAGCTTATTGTCTACTACGAACATTTCTCATTGTAAGAAAACAGTGAATTCAGTGATGTATAAGCTGATTGTCTTCTAAAAACATTTCTCATTGCAAGCAAACAGTGAATTCAATGATCTATAAGCCTATTGTTTTCTAAGAACATTTTCCATTGTAAAATACCAGGGATTTCAAATGTGTATAAGCTGATTGTCTGCAAAGAACATTCCCCATTGCAAACTAACAGTGAATTCATTGATCTATAAGTTGATTTCCTACTAAAAATATTATATGTTGAAAGCTAACTCAGATTTCATACTTGTTTATGTTGACTGTCTGCTAACCACATTTCCCATTCCAAACTAACAGTGAATTCAATGATACATAAACTGATTGTCAACTAAGAACATATCTCATTATAAAAAAACAGTGAATTCAATGATCTATAAGCTGATTGTCCACTAAGAATGGTTCCCATTGCACACTAACAGAGATTTCATATTTTATGAACTGATTGTCTTGCAAGCATATTTCTTATTGTATACTAACAGTGAATTAGTAATTGTATAAACATATTTTCTGTGAAGAACATTTCTCGTTGTAAAGTAACCATGACTACTTAGTTCTAAAAGCTGATTGTCTGCAAAGAACATTCTCCATTGAAAACTAATAGTGAATTCAAAGATCTGTAAGTTGATTGTCTATGAAGAACATTTCTCATTGTAAGAAACCAGGGAACTCAATGATCTATAAGCTGATTGTCCACAAAGAATATTTTCCACTGTAGTACAACAGGGATATCAAATTTGTATAAGCTGATTGTCTACTAAGAATATTTCTAACTGCAATTCATACTTTTATAAGCTGATTGTCTGCCAATCACATTTCACTTTGTACACTAGCAGTGAATTCATAATTCTATAAACTGATTGTCTGTGAGAACATTTCCCATTGTAAACTAACCATGACTACTTAGTTCTATAAGCTGCTTTTCTGCAAAGAACATTCCCCATTGCAAATTAACAGGGAATTCAGTGATCTATAAGCTGATTATCTACCAAGAACATTTCTCATTGTAAGCAAACATTGAAGTTAATGATCTATAAGCTGACTGTCTACTAAGAACATTTTCCATTGTAAAATAACAGAAATTTCAAAGTTGCCTAAGCTGATTGTCTTCAAAGAACATTCCCCATTTCCAACTAACAGTGAATTCAATAATCTATAAGCTGATTGTCTACTAAGAACATTTATCATTGTAAAATAACAGGGATTTCAAAGGTGTATAAGCTGATTGTCTACAAAGAACATTGCCCATTGCAAAGTAACAGTGAATTCAATGATGTATAAGCTGATTTCCTATTAAGAATATTTCTCATTGCAAACTAACAGAGATTTCATACTTCTATAAGCTGATTGTCTGCTAACCACATTCCCCATTGCAAACTAACAGTGAATTCCATGATATATAAACTGATTGTCTACTAAGAACATTTCTCATTGTAAGAAACCAGTGAATTCAATGATCTATAAGTGATTGTCTACTAAGAATATTTTTCATTGTAAAATAACAGGGGTATTTAAGTTGTATAAGCTGATTTTCTACTGAGAATATTTCCCATTGCACACTAACAGAGAATTCATACTTTTATGGACTGCTTGTCTTGTAAGTACATTTCACATTGTATACTAAGAGTGAATTCATAATTCTATAAACTGTCTGTGAAGAACATTTCCTATTGTAAACTAACCATGACTACTTTGTTCAATAAGCTGATTGTCTGCCAAGAACATTCCCCATTGCAAAGTAACAGTGAATTCAATGATCTATAAGGTGATTGTTGAGTAAGAACATTTCTCATTGTAAGCAAACAGTGAATTTAATGATCTCTAAACCGATTGTCTACTAAAAACATTTTCCATTTTAAAATTACAGGGATTTGAAAGTTGTATAAGCTGATTGTGACAAGCATTCCCCATTACAAACTAGCAGTGAATGCAAAGATCTATAAGCTAATTTTCTACTAAGAACATTTCTCATTATAAGCAATAAGCAAACAGTAAATTTAATGATCTATAAGGTGATGGTCTACTAAGAACATTACTCATTGTAAGCAAAGAGCGAATTCAATAATCTCTAAGGTGATTGTCTATTGAGAACATTATTCATTGTTAGCAAAGAGAAAATTAAATTATCTATAAGCTTATTGTCTACTAAGAACATTTCCCATTGTAAGCAGTGAATTCAGTGACATATAAGTTGATTGTCTATTAACACCATATTCCTTGCAAAATAATAAGGATTTCAAAGATGTATAAGCTCATTGTCTGCAAAGAACATTCCCCATTAAAAACTAACAGTGAATTCAATGACCTATAAGCTGATGGCCTGCCAAGAACATTCCAATTCCAAGCTAACAGTGAATTCAATGATCTATAAGTGGATTGTCTACTAACAATATTTCCTATTGGAAACTAACGGAGAATTTATACTTCCACAAGCTGATTGTTTACTAAGCACATTTCACCTTGTATGCTAACAGTGGATTCATAATTTCATAATACATAATTTCATAATTTTCTGTGAAGAACATTTCCCATTGTAAACTAACCTTGACTACTTAGATCTATAAGCTGATTGTCTGCAAAGAACATTCCCTATTGCAAAATAACAGTGAATTCAATCATCTATAACCTGATTCTCTAATAAGAACATTTCTCATTGTAAGCACACAGTGAATTCAATGATCTATATGCTGATTGCCTAATAAGAATATTTCCCATTGCAAACTAACAGATAATTCATGCATCTATATGCTGATTGTCTGCTAAGCATATTTTCCTTTGTACACTAACAGTGACTTCATAATTCTATAACCTGATTTTCTGTGAGGAACTTTTTCCACTGTAAACTATCCATGACTACTTAGTTCTATAAGCTGATTTCTTCAAAGAACAATTATTGCAAAATAAAGGTCAATTCAGTGACATATAAGCTTATTGTCTGTTGAGAATATTTCTCATTGTAATCAAATAGTGAATTCAGGGCTGGAGAGATGGCTTAGAGGTTAAGCGCTTGCCTGTGAAGCCTAAGGACCCCAGTTTGAGGCTCGGTTCCCCAGGTCCCACATTAGCCAGATGCACAAGGGGGCGCACACATCTGGAGTTTGTTTGCAGAGGCTGGAAGCCCTGGCGCGCCCATTCTCTCTCTCTCCCTCTGTCTTTCTCTCTGTGTCTGTCGCTCTCAAATAAATAAATGAATAAAAATTTTTAAAAAATAGTGAATTCACTGATTTGTAAGCTGATTGGCTACTAAGAACATTTTTAATTGTAAGCAAACCGTGAATTCAATAATCAAAATAATCAAAAGCAGACAATGAGCTTATAAACGTTAGGAATTCCTTTTATTTTACAATGTAAAATGTTCTTAATAGCCAGTCAGCATATAGATCATTGAATTCACTGTTTATTTACAATGGGAAATAATGATAGTAGATATTCAGCTTATAGATCACGGAATTCACTATTTGTTTGCAATGGGGAATGTTCTATGCAGATAATCAGCTTATTGGACTAAGTAGTCATGGTTAGTTTACAATGGAAAATGTTCTTCACAGAAAATCAGGTTATAGAATTATGAATTCACTGGTAGTCTACAATTTGAAAAGTGCTTAGAAGACAATCAGCTTATAGAAATATGAATTCTCTGTTCATTTGCAATGGGAAATATTGTTGGTAGACATTCACCTTATAGATCATTGCATTCACTGTTTTCAATGGGGAATGTTCTTTGCAGACAATCAGCTTAAATATCACTGAAATCACTACTAGTTTGCAATGGAGAATGTTCTTTGCAGATAACCAGCTTATTGAACTAAGTAGTAATGTTAGTTTACATTGGGAAATGTTACTCACAGATAATAAGGTTAAAATTCATGAAATAACTGTTAAATACCATGTGAAATGTGCTTAGCAAACAATAAGCTTATAGAAGTATTAATTCTCTGTTATTTTGCAATGTGAAATATTCTTAGCAAAAAAATCAACTTAAACAACTTTGAAATGCCTGTTATTTTTTAATGGAAAATGTTTTTAGAAGACAATCAGCTTATAGAAAATTGAATTCATTGGTTGATTATAATGAGTAATGTTCTTAGTAGACAATCATATTCTAGATCATTGAATTTGCTATTTGCTTGCAATGAGAAATGTTCCTGGTAGACAATCAGCTTATAGATCATTGAATTCACTGTTTGCTTATAATGAGAAAAGTTCTTAGTAGACAATCAACTTATACATCATTGAATTCAGTGTTACTTTGCAAAGTGAATGTTCTTTGCAGACAATCCACTTATACAACCTTGAAATCCCTTTTATTTTACAATGGGAAAGGTTCTTAGTAGACAATGAGCTTATAGATCATTAAATTAACTGTTTTCTCACAACGGAAAATGTTCTAAGTAGTCAATCAGCTTATACATCATTGAATTCACGGCTACTTTGCAATGGGTAATGTTCTTTGCAGACAATCAGCTTAGAGAACTAAGTAGTCATAGTAAGTTTACAATGGTAAATGTTCTTCACAGAAAATTAGTTTATGGAATTATGAATTCACAGTTAGTATACAATTTTAAATGGGCTTAGACGACCATCAGGTTATATAATTTTGAATTCTCTGTTAGTTTACAATGGGAAATATTCTTAGGGACAATCAGGGTATACATCATTGAATTCACTTTTAGTTTTCAATGGGGAATGTTTTCTGCAGACAATTAGCTAATAAATCTTTGAAATCCCTGTTATTTTACAAGGGAACATGTTCTTAGTAGACAATGAGTTTACAGACAATTGAATTCAGTGTTTGCTTACAATGAGAAATGTTCTTAGAAGATAATCAGCTTATACATCTTTGAATTCAGTGTCAGTTTGCAATGGTGAATGTTCTCTATAGACAATCAGCTTATAGAACTAAGTAGTCATGGTTGGTTTAAAATGGGAAATGTTCTTCACAGAAAATCAGTTTATAGAATTAGGAATTCATTGTTAGTATACAAAGTGAAATCTGCTTAGCAGACAATCTGCTTATAGCAATATGGATGCTCTGTTGGTTTTCAATGGGAAATATTGTTAGTAGACAATCAGCTTATATATCATTGAACTCTCTGGTAGTTAACAATGGGCAATATTCTTAGAAGACAATCACGTTATAGACCATTGACTTCACTGTTAATTTGCAATGGGGAATATTCTTTGTAGACACTCAGCTTATACATTTTTGTATCCCTGTTATTTTACAATGGAAAATGTTCTTAGTAGACAATCTGCTTATAGATCACTGAATTCACAGTTCATTTGCAATGGGGAATGATCTTTGCAGACAATCAGCTTATTTATTGTTTTCTTACAATGACAAGTTTCTGAGTGGACAATCAGCTTTAGATCATTGAATTCACTCTTTGCTTACAATGAGAAATGTTCTTAGTAGACAATGAGCTTATAGATCACTGTTAGTTGGTAATGTTCTTAATAGACAATCAGCTTATACAACTTTGAAATCCATGTTATTTTACAATGGAAAATGTTCATAATAGACAATCAGCTTATAGATCACTGAATTCACTGGTTTCTAACAATGAGAATTGTTTTCAGCAGACAATGTACTTATAGATCGTTGAATTCACTGTTATTTTGCAATGGGGAATGTTCATAATAGACAATCAGCTTATATAACAGTAGTCATATTTAGTTTACAATGGGAAATGTTCTCCATAGAAAATCAGTTTATAGAATTATGGATTTACTATTAGTATACATGTGAGATGTGCTGATGAGTTAATCAACTTATGGAAGTATGAATTCTCTGTTACTTTGCAATGGGACATAGCCTTAGTAGAAATTCAGCTTTTTTTAACTTTGGTATCCCTTTTATTTTACACTGGAAAATGTTTTTAGTAGACAATCAACTTATAGAACATTGAATTCAATGGTTTCTTAAAATGAGAAATGTTTACTAGACAATCAGCTTATGGATCATTGAATTCACTGTTAGTTTGCAATGGTGAATGTTCTTTGCAGACAATCAGGTTATTGAACTAAGTAGTCATGGTTAGTTTACAATGGGAAATGTTCTTCACAGAAAATCTGGTTATAGAATTATGAGTTCACAATTAGTGTACAATGTGAAATGTGCTTAGCAGATAGTTAGCTTATAGAAGTATGAATTGTCTGTTAGTTTTTAATGGGAAATATTCTTAGTAGACATTCAGCTTATGGATCATTGAATTCACTGTTAGTTTGCAATGGTGAATGTTTTTTGCAGACAATCAGGTTATTGAACTAAGTAGTCATGGTTCGTTTACAATGGGAAATATTCCTCACAGAATATCAGTTTATAGAATAATGAATTCATTGTTAGTGTACAGCGTATGAATGCTCTGTTAGTTGGCGATGGGGAATGTTCTTTGCAAACAATCATCTTATATCATTGAATTCACTGTTATTTTCAAATGGATAATGTTCTTTGCAGACCAACAGCTTATACACCTTTGAAATCCCTATCATTTTACAATGTAAAATGGTCTTAGTTGACATTCATCTTACAAATAATTGAATTCACTCTTTGTTTACAATGAGAAATGTTCTTAGTAGTCAGTCAACTTATAGATCATTGAATTCACTATTAGTTTGCAATGGTGAATGTTCTTTGCAGACAATCAGCTCACAGAACTAGTAGTTAATTTACACTGGGAAATGTTCTCAGCAGAAAATTTGGTTACAGAATTATGAATTCACTGCTAGTGTACAAAGTGAAATGCACTTAGTGGACAATCAGCTTATAGAAGTATGAATTCCCTGTTAGTTTGCAATGGTAAATATTCTTAGTAGACAATCAGCTTATAGATCATTGAATTCACTGTTAGGTTACAATGGGGAATGTTCTTTGCAGACAATAATCTTATAGAGCATTGAATTCACTGTTAGTTTGCAATGTGGAATGTTCTTTGCAGACAATCAATTTACAGAACGAAATAGACATGGTTAGTTTGCAATGGGAAATATTCTTAGTAGACAATCAGCTTATAAAACATTGAATTCACTGTTAGTTTCCATTGGCAAATGTTCTTTGCAGACAATAAGCTTATACACCTTTGAAATCTCTGTTATTTTACAATGGAAAAAGGTTCTTAGTGAGAGACCAGAAAGAAATAACACGTAACTAATTAAACAATGACACTGCCATTGTAGGACAAACCATTGTGAACAAAGGAGGATCCCGGGCTCGGCTCAGATAAGGAACTAACTGATTAAAGTGCCGACCTTTGCTTCTGTAACTCATGCTCGCTTGCTCAACAGGACATTCCAGAAATACTTAGCTCTGGGGGCCTCTGGCCCCTTGCAAAAGATAGGATCTGCAAGCAGTCTGCTGACCAGAGATGAGCAACTAGAAATGTTCCCGCACACGCCTTCTTGGAACCAATCATTTTAAAAGATGCTATGTGATGTAACCCCTTTTCCCCCTTCCCACTCTTTTCCTTTATAAACCCCTACTTTTAGAAGGTCGAGGCTCTCTCCCACTCCCGCTGCGTTGGTCTGTGTGGATTGAGTCCCTGCTTAAGCTTGACATTAAAAGAAACCTGTTGCTTTTACATTCGAGTGTCTCGGCTTCTGTGGCGGTCCTCTAGGTGATTCCTGGGTGACCGGGGGTCTTGGCTCCTGGTCAGGGGTCGTGGCACAACATCTTGGGGGTTCGCCCGGGATCCCTAGAGACCCCCAACGAACCCAAGACCCTGAAGGTTTCTTCTCTGACCGGCCGGGTGAGTAACTGAGCGCTCCTTTTCCTTTTCTTTTTTTTTCCCTTTTACTTTCAGTTTGCTGGCAAGCCGCATTCATGGCATTTGTAGTCCTGTAATTTTGGACAGGTCTTATGGCCCTGGTGGACGCACCGTAAGGGCAGACCTGGAGGAGGCTTGAGACGTCTTGCCCCCTCATTTGAGTAGGGACCCTGTCCTGGAGGACAGAGCCAACCTACTGAGGAGACCAGCTCCCATTTGTACCGTGTTTGGTATTGTTGAGCCGTCCCTTAAGGACACAGACTCGTTTGGCTATCACGGATTTGGGGAGACCAGCTCCCATTTGTATCATGTTTGGTATTGTTGAGCTGTTTCTTAAGGACACAGACTCATTTGGCCATCACGGATTTGAATTTAGCTCTGAAGTGCACATAACTCTCTATTGGGCCCTCTGTGTTTGTGTTGTACTTGTATGTCTGTGTGTTACGTTCACCCTGATCCTATGGACGCTTTTCCCTGGATGTTTATAACATGGGACAGACACCTTCTTCTCCTCTAGGACTCTGTCTGGCACACTGGAAGGATGTCAAAAGTGTCGCCCGAGAAAATGGAATAGCTGTTAAGAAAGGCAAATGGATCATGCTCTGTACCTCTGAGTGGCCCACCTTTAATGTAGGATGGCCACCAGAGGGAACTTTTCACCTGAATACCATATTAGAAGTTGAAAAAATTGTTTTTTGTCCTAGGAGTGGACACCCTGACCAAATTGCTTATATTGCGACCTGGAGAAATTTGATAGAAGAACCTCTTCCTTGGATAAAGCCCTTCCTTCCTCCCCTACCCCTTTCTTCACAGGTGCTGGCCGCCTCCCCTAAAAGAGATACCAAACCCACTGCAGAGGTGATGGCCCCCATCCTCACAGGAGGAAACGAGGAAATCGACATCTTCCCTCCCCCCTATGTACCTCCTCCCAACCCTAATCCTCCCCAACCTCCATTAGAGGCTCCAGCCCCAGCCAGCCTGCCTCCAAATCCACAGGGACCAGCTCAGGCTACACGGAGCCAGAGGGCAGCTACCCCACAAGTCCCTGACCAGACAGTGGCTCTACCGCTCCGCCCTGCTGGACCCATTGATGCGGATGGGAATCAGCCCTTTCACTATTGGCCTTTTGCCACCAGTGACCTGTACAACTGGCGTTCTCAGAATGCTCCCTTCTCTGAGAATCCTAGGGGACTGACTAATCTGTTAGAAACTGTGCTCTTCACCCACCAGCCCACCTGGGATGATTGTCAACAGCTCCTACAGGTTTTGTTCACCACTGAGGAGCGAGGCAGGGTCATTGAAAGTGCCCGCAAACTCGTTCCAGGGCCTACAGGAGATCCCACCACCGACCCTGCCATAATAAATGGCAGTTTCCCGACTACCCGCCCCACCTGGGACTACAATACGGCACAAGGTAGGGAGAGACTCCTGATCTATTGCCGGACTCTGTTAGCGGGTCTCAGGGCAGCAGCAAGAAAGCCTGCCAATATGTCCAAGGTATATGATGTCAGACAGGGACCAGATGAGAGTCCAGCTGCTTACCTAGAAAGACTCCAAGAAGCCTTCCGCAGATACACTCCATATGAGCCTGAGTCAGGGGAAGCGGCTACCACTGTCATGTTTGCTTTTATTAATCAGGCAGCCCCTGATATTAAGAAAAAGTTACAGTCATTAGAAAGGTTAGGAGAGAAAAATATTAGGGACTTAGTAGCAGTGGCGGAAAAGGTCTTTGATAAAAGAGAAAGCATAGAGGAAAAAGAAATTAAACGAGCAAGGAGACAGGAAAGAAATTTAACTAAGATCTTAGAACTACAACAGACCAAGCATCGTCAAGATCTTAAGGAAATTCTGGCTGCCACTGGAAATCTCACCACCCAGGACACCACTTGCATGAGGAGACCCCATTGGAAGGGAGACAATAAAGGAACAAAATCTAAGGTAAGAAAGAATCAATGTGCATACTGTAAGGAGGAAGGACATTGGGTCCGAGATTGTCCCAAAAATAAACAACGGACTAATATCCTGGCAGCCAGTAAAGAAGACAGTGACTGAGGGGGACAGGGCTCAGTTCCCCTCCCTGAGCCCAGGCTAACCCTTGATGTGGAGGGGAAGAAAATAACTTTTATGGTGGATACTGGGGCAGAAAATTCGGTACTATTACAAACAGAGGGGCCCATGACAAAGAAAACTACCTGGGTCCAGGGAGCCACAGGCACCAAACCTTACCAATAGACAACTAGGAGGACTGTTATTTTAGGCACCAACCAGGTGACCCACTCCTTCCTGGTCATACCTGAATGTCCATATCCATTGTTGGGACGTGACTTGTTATCTAAAATGAAAGCCCAGATATCCTTTTCAGAACAGGGGGCACAAGTTTCTGCCATGGGTGGATCTTCACCCAAATTAAAGGCTACAATAGCCCAAATTCTTATAACTACCAATCTAACAGAAGAATACAGGCTTTTCCAAAAACATGCAAAGGAGGGGGAACTTTTAGATTCTTCCTGGTTGATGGCATATCCGCAAGCTTGGGCAGAAACTGGTGGGATGGGATATGCACAACACAGGCCCCCCATACTGGTGGAACTAAAACCCAGAGCCACACCAGTTAGGGTACGACAATACCCAATGCCAATGGAGGCCAAACAGGGGATCACCCCCCCACATCAGACGGCTCCTCCAGTTGGGGGTCCTAAAGCCAGTCCAGTCAGCTTGGAACACTCCCCTCCTACCAGTGAAAAAGCCTAACTCAAACGACTACCGCCCAGTCCAGGATCTGAGGGAAGTAAATAAAAGAACAATGGATATCCACCCAACAGTTCCTAATCCTTATACTTTGTTGGGAAGCCTAACACCTCAGCTCATTTGGTATACTGTCCTGGACTTAAAAGATGCGTTCTTTAGCCTACCCTTAGCCCCACAGAGCCAACCATGCTTTGCTTTGAATGGCATGATCCGGACATTGGAATCAACGGCCAACTCACCTGGACTCAGCTGCCTCAAGGATTCAAAAACTCTCCTACAATCTTCGATGAGGCTTTACATGAAGATCTCTCAAACTTCCGGGTACGTAACCCAGGACTTATTCTGTTACAATATGTGGATGATCTTTTAATAGGAGCAGTCAGCCAAGAGATATGCCTGGCGGGAACCAGAGACCTCCTACAGACGTTGGGCAATCTGGGATACCGGGCCTCTGCTAAAAAGGCCCAGATCTGCAAGCAGCGGGTGACATACCTAGGATACATCCTCCGGGATGGACAACGCTGGCTGTCAGATGCCCGGAAAGAGACTGTTCTCCGGATCCCAACACCAACCTCACCCAGGCAAGTTAGAGAATTCCTTGGCACAGCAGGCTTCTGCCGTCTGTGGATCCCTGGATTCGCGGAACTGGCAAAAGCTCTATATGAAGCCACCAAGGAAAACCAGCCTTTCCAATGGACAGATCATCACCAACAAGCTTTTGATGACTTAAAGGTACGCCTTCTAGAAGCCCCGGCCCTAAGCCTCCCGGATGTGACTAAGCCATTTATGCTCTTCATAGATGAACATAATGGGATAGCAAAGGGAGTCCTCGCCCAAAGCTTAGGACCCTGGCGGCGCCCTGTTGCCTACTTGTCAAAGAAACTGGACACTGTAGCAGCAGGGTGGCCCCCATGTCTGAGGATTATAGCTGCCACAGCCCTTCTAGTCAAGGATGCAGACAAGCTGACTTTGGGGCAAAACCTTACGGTTGCCACCACTCACGCCATTGAGGGAGTGCTAAAGCAACCGCCGGACCGCTGGCTCAGCAACGCCCGCATGGTCCACTATCAGACTCTGCTCCTGAATCCAGCCAGAATAACTTTCCAGACGCCCATTACTCTGAACCCCGCCACTCTGTTGCCTGATCCGGACTTGGAGATGCCTCTCCATGACTGTGTGGAGATACTGGCTCACGTGTACAGCGTAAGGCCAGATCTCAAGGACACCCCACTCAAAGACGCTGAAGTAACCTGGTTTACAGATGGCAGCAGCTTCATCCAGGATGGACACAGGTACGCGGGGGCCGCAGTCACATCGGGGACAGATGTCATTTGGGCAGAGTCTCTTCCAGCAGACACATCAGCCCAAAAGGCAGAACTTATAGCCCTCACCAAAGCCTTACAACTAGGGGCTAATAAAAAACTAAACATATATACGGACAGCCGTTACGCATTTGCTACGGCACATGTCCATGGAGCAATATACAGAGAGAGGGGGCTCTTGACAGCTGAAGGAAAAACCATTAAAAACAATCAAGAGATCCTAGATCTGCTCCAAGCCCTCTGGGGCCCTACACAGGTGGCTATCATTCACTGTTCAGGACACCAAAAAGGGGACGGACTAATTCCCCAAGGAAACAACTTAGCTGACCAGACAGCCAAACGTGTGGCCCTGGCAACTAGGATAGCCCCTGTCCTGGTAGACCCCGGAGGCAGAAAACTTCCAGACGTTCCAAAATACACCTCAGAAGACTTAACATGGATTAAACAATTAAAAGGAGCCCAACAGTCTGATGACTGGTGGAAAACAGAGGATGGCCGCCTGATTCTACCTCAAAGATTGGGACAGAGAATTCTAAAAAAGATCCACCATTCTTCCCATCTAGGAATCAAGCGGATGCAGGAGTTACTGCGTAACTCCCACCTCAAAATAAAAAATGCCAGTCAGATCATTGAGCAAATTGTATCTAATTGCCAGCCTTGCTGTATGACTAATGCTACAGCTCTTCCCTCCAATCCAGGAACCAGACTGAGAGGAACCAGACCAGGAGCCTATTGGGAATTAGACTTTACTGAAATTAGGACTGGAAAAACAGCATATAAGTATCTCCTAGTGTTTATAGATACATTTTCAGGCTGGGTAGAAGCCTTCCGTACAAAAACAGAGACTGCGCAGGTGGTTGCTAAGAAGATACTAGAAGAGATATTGCCCAGGTATGGCTTCCCAATCTCTCTAGGTTCAGACAACGGACCAGCTTTCATATCTCAGGTAAGTCAGGGAATAGCCACTGCACTGGGGGCCAATTGGAAGTTGCACTGTGCTTATCGCCCTCAGAGTTCAGGACAGGTAGAAAGAATGAATAGGACTCTAAAAGAGACCTTGACTAAATTAGCTTTAGAGACCGGCGCTGACTGGGTGTCTCTCCTTCCCTTTGCTTTGTTCCGAGTTCGGAACTCCCCATATCATATGTGTCTGACCCCTTTTGAGATAATGTTTGGAGTGCTGCCTCCTATTATCCCAAGCCTCCAAATTGACCTTCTAGAACAAATGGATGACCAGGACCTAATTCGCTCTTTAAAGCGTTTACAGCTCACTCACAAAGAGATCTGGCCACATTTAAGGGCTGTATATGAGACTGTTGCTCCCCCAAAACCCCACAGGTTCCAACCAGGAGACAAAGTACTCGTCAGAAGATACCAACGGAGGTCCTTAGAACCCAGATGGAAAGGCCCCTACATCGTGCTGATGACCACTCCCACAGCCATAAAGGTAGATGGCATCACTTCATGGATCCATTGGACCCACGTAAAGCCGCTTCCCTGGCAAGCTGGAGACACATGGACGAGCCATTCCGACCCAGAGGACCCACTGAAGCTCCGCCTCCACCTGAAAGACCCAAATTAAAACAAGTACTGATACTGTTACTTACTGTTTGCTTAATTAATTGCCAGGTTTGCTGGGCTGCTAGAAACCCTCATCTCCCACATAACATTTTCTGGCAGATCATCACCCCTAGTTCCAAACAGGTGGTAATGCAAACTTGGGAAACACATCCCCCTGGAACTTGGTGGCCCAATCTGACTCTAGACTTATGTGCCCTTTTTAAACAGGACCCCCATCACCAAGGCAGGATAGGAATCCCAGGATGTGGAACTCATACTGCCATGCAAACCTTACAGGGCACCTGCTTTTATGTATGTCCAGTCCCCACAGATAGGAGGAAAATCTCAAAATGTGGGGGAGAAGCAGATTTTTATTGTAAAGCATGGGGATGTGAACAGACTGGGACTTGTTCTTGGGTAAAGCCATCCCCCTCGAGCCTCATTAAGATCCGAAGGAGCGAGGCCACTCAATGTACCCCGAGGCAACCTACATGTAATCCCATTGTCGTTTCCTTTACTGAAGCAGGAAAAAAGGAGACAAAATGGGATGCAGGGATTACTTGGGGATTGCGACTCTACCAGTCAGGATATAACAATGGAGTCCTGTTCACCATTCTCTTAAAAATTACACCCCTACAGCCACCCCAGGCTATAGGGCCCAATAAGGCTTTAACTCAAGCCGCACCAGTTAAACCCCTTGCCCCACATAATAACACCAGGACCCTACCTCCTTCAAAGCCCCATCCCCCCCCATCACAAGCCTATAAAATGACAACACAAAAACCTCCAGGGAGGCCTGCAGAAGACACAGAAAGAAACCCTAGCAGGGATTTAATGCAAGAAGAAGAACACAACCCTCTTCTCTCACTCTTAGACTCTACCTATCGTTTCCTTAACTCCTCTAGACCTGATCTCACCGAATCCTGTTGGTTATGCTATAATGCGAGGCCCCCATTTTATGAAGGGGTCGCAGTCTCTGATTCATATAATGTATCATCAGATATAAACAAATGCAGATGGCAACAGCCAAGAAATATAAAACTTACCCTCCAACAGGTATCCGGACAAGGACTATGTGTCACTGGTGCCCAATCTAACTCAATTCCCTCTCCTTTATGTGATCAGACCATTTTTCTCAATGCCTCTTCCTCCTATCTTATTCCCTCTGAAGACTCTTGGTGGGTTTGCAATACAGGGCTCACACCCTGCATTAATGCAGCTGTGCTAACCACTGCTGAGGATTCCTGTGTTCAGGTACGATTAATCCCCAAAATAACCTACTACTCAGCTGAAGAGATGAAGCGCTATCTGGGTGTAGACTTAACCAGAACAAAGAGAGAGCCGATTACCGCCCTAACTGTTAGTTTACTACTAGGTTTGGGACTTGCAGGAGCAGGAACGGGAATAGCTTCCATAGTGACTCAGAACCAACAGTACACTGACCTCAGAATAGCAATAGACTCAGACATCCAAGAATTAGAAAAGTCAATCTCCCATTTACAAGAGTCACTTACTTCCCTAGCGGAGGTAGTTCTTCAAAATAGAAGGGGTTTAGATTTACTCCTTCTGCAACAAGGGGGACTATGTCAAGCTTTAGGAGAAGAATGTTGCTTCTATGTTGATCATTCTGGAGTAATTAAAAAATCAATGACTAAAATAAGGGAGGGATTAGAGAAGCGGCAACGTGAACGCATACTTCAAGAAGGATGGTTTGATTCATGGTTCAATCGCTCCCCCTGGTTCACTACCTTGATATCCACCCTCCTAGGACCCCTACTCATCCTACTTCTATTGCTTACTTTTGGCCCCTGTATTTTAAATAAGCTGGTACAGTTTATAAAACAACGGCTAGGCACCATCCAATTGATGGTACAAAGAAATTACTCCTACCAACCAGTGACAACCAACATAGATACAGGAAATATTTAAACACTCAAATAGGGACCCTAGATAGGCTCCCCAAGACACACAGAGAGGGGGAAATGAGAGACCAGAAAGAAATAACACGTAACTAATTAAACAATGACACTGCCATTGTAGGACAAACCATTGTGAACAAAGGAGGATCCCGGGCTCGGCTCAGATAAGGAACTAACTGATTAAAGTGCCGACCTTTGCTTCTGTAACTCATGCTCGCTTGCTCAACAGGACATTCCAGAAATACTTAGCTCTGGGGGCCTCTGGCCCCTTGCAAAAGATAGGATCTGCAAGCAGTCTGCTGACCAGAGATGAGCAACTAGAAATGTTCCTGCGCGCGCCTTCTTGGAACCAATCATTTTAAAAGATGCTATGTGATGTAACCCCTTTTCCCCCTTCCCACTCTTTTCCTTTATAAACCCCTACTTTTAGAAGGTCGAGGCTCTCTCCCACTCCCGCTGCGTTGGTCTGTGTGGATTGAGTCCCTGCTTAAGCTTGACATTAAAAGAAACCTGTTGCTTTTACATTCGAGTGTCTCGGCTTCTGTGGCGGTCCTCTAGGTGATTCCTGGGTGACCGGGGGTCTTGGCTCCTGGTCAGGGGTCGTGGCACAACACTTAGTAGACAATCATGTTATAGATCATTGAGTTCACACTGTGCTTACAATGAGAAATGTTTTTAGCAGACAATCAGCTTATAGATCATTGAATTCACTGTTCATTTGCTATTGGGAATGTTCTTTGCAGACAATCAGCTCATTGAAGTAAGTAGTCATTCTTACTTTACAATGAGAAATATTCTTCACAGATAATCAGTTTATATAATTATGAATTCACGGTTAGTATATAATGTGAAAGTGCTTTGCTGACAATCAGATTATAGAAGTATGAACTCTCTGTTAGTTTGCCATAAGAAATATTCTTATAGACAGTCACCTTCCCAACTTTGGTACCTCTGTTATTTTGCAGTGGATTATGTTATTAGTAGACATTCAGCTTATAGATCCTTTAATTCACTATTTGATTACAATGAGACTTGTTCTTAGTAGACAATCACCTTAAATATCATTGAATTCACTGTTAGTTGGCAATGATGAATGTTCTTTGCAGATAATAAGCTTATGCAACTTTGAAATCCCCGTTATTTTACAATGGAAAATGTTCTTAGTAGATAACCAGGTTATATATCATTAAGTTCACTGTTTGCTTACAATGAGAAATGTTCTTAGTAGACAATCATCTTATGGATCTTGCATTCACTGTTAGTTGGCAATGGGGAATGTTGTTTGTAGACAATCAGCTTATAGAACTAAGTAGTTATGGTTCGTTTACAATTGAAATGTTCTTTACAGAAAATCAGATTATAGAATTATGAATGCACTGTTAGTATACAATGTGAAATGTGCTTAGCAGATAATCAGCTTATAGAAGTATGACCTCTTTATTACTTTTCAATGGGAAATATTCTTAGTAGAGAATCAGTTCATAGATCATTGAATTCACTGTTAGTTTGCAATGGGGTATGTTCTTGGCAGATAATCGGCTTATAGATCTAAGTAGTCATGGTTAGTTTAAAATGGAAAATGTTCTTCACCAAAAATCAGTTCATAGAATTATGAATTCACAATTGGTATACAATGTGAAATGTGCTTAGCAGACAATCAGCTTACAAAAGTATGAATTATCTGTTACTTTGAAATGAGAAATATTCTTGTTGACAATCAGTTTATACAACTTTGATTTCCCTGTTATGTTATAATGGAAAATGTTCTTAGTAGACAATCAGCTTATAGATCATTGAATTCACTGTTAGTTTGAAATGTGGAATATTCTTTGCCCACAATCAGCTTATAGAATTAAGTAGTCTTGGTTAGTTTAAGTGGGAAATGTTCTTTACATAAAATCAGGTTGTAGAATTATGAATTCCAGGTTATAATACAATGTGAAATGTGCTTAGCTAACAATCAGTCTATAGAAGTATGAATTCTCTCTTAGTTTACAAGGGGAAATATTCTTGTACACAATCAGGTTATACATCATTGAATTCACAGTTAGTTTGGAATGTGGAATGTTCTTTGTAGACAACCAGCTTATAAACCTTTGAAATCCCCGTTATTTTACAAGGAAAATGGACTTGTTAACAATCAACTTATAGATGACTGAATTCACTATTTGCTTACAATGAGAAATGTTCTTAGTCAACAATCAGCTTATAGATCATTGAATTCACTGCTGCTTTGCAAAGAGGAACATTCTCTGTAGATAATCAGCTTATTGAACTAAGTAGTCATGGGTAGTTTACAATGGGAAATGTTCATCACAGAAAATCTAGTTATAGAATTATGGATTCACTGTTAGTATACAATGTGAAATGTGCTCAGCTGACAATCAGCTTATAGAAGTATAAATTGTCAGTTTGCAATGGGAAATATTCTTAGTAGACAGTCAGCTTATACAACTTGGAAAACCTGTTATTTTACAATGGAAAACATTCTTATTGACATTCAACTTATAGGTAATTGAATTCACTGTTTGCTTACAATGTGTTTTGTTCTTAGTAGACAATCATCTTATACATCATTGAATTAACTGTTAGTTTTCAATGGGGAATGTTCTTTGCATACAATCATCTTATACAACTTTGAATTTCCTATTATTTTATAATGGAAAATGTTCTTAGTAGACAATTATCATATAGATCATTAAACTAACTGTATACTTAAAATGAGAAATGTTCTTAGCAGGTAATTAGCCTATAGATCATTAAATTCACTGTTTGCTTACAATGAGAAATGTTCTCAGTAGACATTCAGGTTATAGATCATTGAATTCACAGTTTTTTGGCAATTTGTAATGTTCTTTGCAGATCATCAGCTTATATAACTAAGTTGTCATGGTTAGTTTACAATGGGAAATGTTCTTAGTAGATATTCAGCTTATAGACCATTAAATTCACTGTATGCTTACAATGAGAAATGTGCTTAGTAGACACTAAGCTTATAGATCATTGAATTCACTGTTAGTTGGCAAGGTTAATACTCTTAGTAGACAATCAGCTTATTCAACTTTGATATCTCTGTAATTTTACCAAGGAAACTGTTCATAGATCATTGCTTATTGATCATTTAATTCACTGTTAGATGACAAGGTAAATATTCTTAGTAGACAATCAGCATATACAATTTTGATATCCCTGTTATTTTACAATGGAAAATGTTCTTAGTAGACAATCAGCAAAAGGTCATTAAATTCACTGTTTGCTTTCAATGAGAAATGTTCTTATTAGAAAATCAGCTAAGAGATCATTGAATTCACTGTGTTTGCCATTTTTACTTCTTCCTCTGTGAACTGCCTGTTCAGCTCTTTGCCCCATTTTGTGTGGGGGGTGTTTGACTTCTTATTGTTTAGATTTTTGAGTTCTTTGTAGATTCTGGAGATTAAGCTTCTATCAGTTGGAAAAGCCACAAATATTTTCTCCCATGCTGTGTGCAATCTATTGGCTTTGCTTATTGTATGCTTGTCTGTGAAGAAACTCTTCAGCTTCATGTGATCCCATTGGTTGAGTGACTTTTAAGATAGGGAGCTACTGGGGTTTTGTTCAGAAAGTCTTTTCCCATTCCTATATCATGGAAAGTACTGCCTAAATTTTCTTCCAGTAGTGTTTGAGTTTCTGGTCTCATATTGAGGTCTTTGATCCATTTGGATTTGAGAGTAGTGCATGGGGAAATGAGGGATCAAGTTTCAGTTTCCTGCATGTAGTTATCCAGTTCGTCTAGCACCATTTGTTGAAATTCCTGTCTTCTTTCCAGCCTATATTGTTCAAGCCTTTGTCGAACATCAAGTAGCTATAGTGCTTGGCCCAAAGTCAGGGTCCTCATGTCTATTCCATTGGTCTATACTCCTGTTCTTATGCCAGTACCATGTTGTTTTTATTACTATGGCTTTGTAATATAGATTTAGATCAGGTATGGTGATGCCACCAAAAGTAGTTCTTTTCCTGAGGATATGTTTGGATATGTGAGGCCTTCTGCCTTTCCATGAGAAATTTGAGATCACTTCTTCTATCTCTGTTGAGAACACTGTAGGGATTTTAATTGGAATTGCATTAAATCTGTATATTGCCTTTGGTAGGATTGTCATCTTCACAATGTTAATTCTGCCTATCCAGGAGCATGGGAGGTCTTTCCATATTCTCAAGTCTTCTTCTATTTCTTTGAGTGTTTTTAATGTTTTCATGTTTCATTTCATTTTAATGTTTCCCTTCCTTGGTTAACATTATTCCAAGGTTTTTGTTGTTGTTGTTGTTGCTAGTGAAAATGGGACTATGTATCCTATTTCTTTCTCTGTAGCTTTGTCATTTGCACAAAGAAATGCTACTGATTTTTGTGCATTGATTTTGTATCCTGCTACTTTGCTATAGGAGTTAATCACCTTAGGTGTTTTGGGTTGGAGTCTCTTGGGTCTGTTACAATCATGTCATCAGTGAATAGAGCTAATTTAACTTCTTCCTTTCCAAATTGTATCCCTTTTATTTCCTTCTCCTGTTATATTGCTTGAGCTAAGCCTTCCAGTACTATATTGAAAACCAGTGGTGAGAGAGGAAAACCCTGTTTTGTTCCTGATCTTAATGGTAATTCCTCCAGTCTCTGTCCATTAAGTATTAGTTGGGCATTTGGAGCTTTGTATATTGCCTTTAATATGTTAAGATATGAACCAACCATGCCAATTCTGTCCACTGTTTTGATCATGAAGTGATGTTGTATCTTCTCAAAAGCCTTTCCTGCATCTATGAAAATAATCATGTGGTTTTTTGTTTAACATTGTTTATGTGGTATATTACATTGACAGATTTTCATATGTTGAAACAACTCTGTGTTCCTGGGATGAATCCCACTTGGTCAAGGTGGATAAGGCTTTTGATGTGTTGTTGGATTCAGTTTGTGAGGATTTTGTTCAGGATCTCTGCATCTAAACTCATTAGGGAAATAGGCCGGTAGTTTTCTGTTCTGTGGCATCTCTGCCTGGTTTTGGAATTAGGGTGAAACTAGCTTCATAAAAGGAGTTGGGTACCTTTCCCTGTTCTTCAGTTGTGTGGCACAGTTTTAGGAAGATTGGTTTGAGTTCTAACATAAAGTTTTGATAGAATTGAGTTGAGAAGCCATCTGGTCCTGAACTCTTCTTTTGGGGAGGTTTTTTTTTTATTTTTACTTTTTCAATCTCCATGATTGTGATGGGTTCATTGAGGTCATTAATCTGCTCTGAGTTTAGCTTTGATAGATGGTATGTATCCAAGAATTTATCCATCTCCTCCACATTATCCAATTTTGTGGAGTAGAAGTTTTTGAAATACGTCCTGATGATTCTCCCAATTTCAGTTATGTCTGTTGTGATCTCTCCTTTTTCATTGAGAATTTTGTTAATTTGAAGCTTCTCCTCTTTTTGTTTGATCAAATTGGCCAGGGTTTGTCAACCTTGTTTATTTGTTTTCAAGGAACCATCTCTTTGTTTTGTCAATTGTTTTAATTGTTTCCTTGGTTTCCAATTCATTAATTTCTGCTCTGATTTTGATTATTTCTTTCTTCTGGAGCTCTTTGGGTTGGAGTTTTCTTGTTTTACCAGTGCTGTAAGTGGATAGTTAGGTTATTGATTTGGGATCTTTCTGTCTTTTTTATGGAGGCACCTAGTGCTGTGAATTTTCCCCTGAAGACCGTATTCATTTTGTTCCACAATTTGTGGTATCATCTGTTCTCATTTTCATTCAATTCCAGGAAATTTGCAATTTCATTTTTTATTTCATCCCCTATCCATTTATTGTTTAAAAGTGTGCTGTTCAGTTTTCCGGAGCCATTGGAACTCTTGGTGGGTCTTATTTTGTTGATTTCTAGCAATATAGCATTGTGATCTGATATCATGCAGGGAATTATGTCAATCTTCCTAGATATGTGGAGGCAGTCTTTGTGACCCATTATATGGTCTATTTTAGAGAATGTTCCATGGTTTGCTGAGAAGAATGTGTAATCTGTGGACTTGGGATGGAAAGTTCTTTAGATGTCCATTAGGTCTAAGTGATCCACGGTTTTGTTGAGCTCTCTTACTTCCCTGTTGAGTTTCTGCTTGGATGATCTGTATATTAATGATAATAGTGTATTAAAGTCCCCAGCTATGATGATGTTGGTGGTTATTTCTGTTTTGTTGTCAAGTAGGTTTTGATTTATGAACTGTGGTGCCCCTGTGTTTGGTGCATACAGAATTATGATTGTAATATCCTCTAGATGTATCGTTCCCTTGATAAGTAGGAAGTGGCCTTTGTCCTTTTTTAAAAATTTTTATTAACATTTTCCATTATTATAAAATATATCCCATGATAATTCCCTCCCTCCCCACCCCCAGATTTTCCCATTTAAAATTCCATTCTCCATCATATTACCTCCCCATTACAATCATTGTAATTACATATATACAATATCAACCTATTAAGTATCCTCCTCCCTTCCATTCTCTACCCTTTATGTCTCCTTTTTAACTTACTGGCCTCTGCTACTAAGTATTTTCATTCTCATGCAGAATCCCAGTCTTCTGTAGCTAGGATCCACATATGAGAGAGAACATGTGGCGCTTGGCTTTCTGGGCCTGGGTTACCTGACTTAGTATAATACTTTCCAGGTCCATCCATTTTTCAGCAAATTTCATAACTGCATTTTTCTTTACTCCTGTTTAGAACTCCGTTGTATAAATGTGCCACATCTTCATTATCCCCTCATTTGTTGAGGGACATCTAGGCTGGATCCATTTTCCAGCTATTATAAATTGAGCAGCAATAAACATGGTTGAGCATGTACTTCTAAGGAAATGAGATGAGTCCTTTGGATATATGCCTAGGAGTGCTATAGCTGGGTCATATGATAGATCAATCTTTAGCTGTTTTAGGAACCTCCACATTGATTTCCACAATGGCTGGATCAGATTGCATTCCCACCAGCAGTGTAGAAGGGTTCCTTTTTTTGCACATCCCCACCAACATTTATGATCATTTGTTTTCATGATGATGGCCAATCTGACAGGAGTGAGATGGAATCTCAATGAAGTTTTACTCTGCATTTCCCTGATGACTAGTGACGTAGAACATTTTTTTAGATGCTTATATGCCATTCATATTTCTTCCTTTGAGAATGCTCTATTTAGCTCCATGGCCCATTTTTTGATTGGCTTCTTTTATTCCTTATTATTTAACCTTTTGAGTTCTTTGTATATCCTATATATTAATCCTTTATCAGATATATAGCTGGTGAAGATTTTTTCCCATTCTGTAGGTTGCCTCTTTGCTTTTGTCACTGTGTCCTTTGCAATGCAAAAATCTTTGTAATTTCATGAGGTCCCAGTGATTAATTTGTGGTTTTATTGCCTGAGCAATTGGGGTTGTATTCAGAAAGTCTTTGCTAAGACCAATATGTTGAAGTTTTTCCCCTACTTTTTCCTCTAGCAGTTTCAGAGTTTCAGGTCTGATGTTAAGGTCTTTAATCCATTTGGACTTAATTCTTGTGCATGGAGAGAGAGAAGAATCTATTTTCATCCTTCTACAGATATATATCCAGTTTTCAAAGCACCATTTGCTGAAGAGGCTGTCTTTTCTCCAATGAGTATTTTTGGCATTTTTATTGAATATCAGGTAGCTATAGCTACTTGGGCTTCCATCTGGGTCCTCTATTCTGTTCCACTGTCTGCTTTTGTGCCAGTACCATGCTGTTTTTGTTACTATGGCTCTGTAGTATAGGTTAAAAATCAGGTATGGTGATACTACCAGCATCATTTTTGTTGCTCAGTATTATTTTAGATATTCGAGGTTTTTTTTGTGATTCCAAATGAATTTTTGGATTGTTTTTTCTATTTCCATGAAGAAAGTCTTTGGAATTTTGATACGGATTGCATTAAATGTGTAGATTGCTTTAGGTAAGATTGCCATTTTCACAATATTGATTCTTCCAATCGAGGAGCAAGGGATGTTTCTCCACTTTCTAGTGTCTTCTGCAATTTCTCCCTTGAGTGTCTTAAAGTTCTCACTGTAGAGATTCTTTACTTCTTTGGTTAGGTTTATTCCTAGGTACTTTATTTATTTTTTTTTTTTTGATGCAATTGTGAATGGGAGTGATTCTCTGATTTCAAGTTCTCAGTGTTTGTTGTTAGCATATATGGAGGCTACTGATTTCTGTGTATTTATTTTGTATCCTGCTACATTGCTGTAGGTTTTGATCAGCTCTAACAGTTTGCTAGTAGAGTTTTAGGGTCCTTTATGTATAGAATCATGTCATCTGCAAATAATGATAACTTGATCTCTTCCTTTCCAATTTGTATCCCTTTTATGTGTGTCTCTTGCCTTATTGCTATGGCTAAGACTTCCAAAACTATATTAAATAAAAGTGGGGACAGTGGACACCCTTGTCTTGTTCCTGATTTTAGTGGAAAAGCTTCCAGTTTTTCCCCATTTAGGAATATTTTGGCTGTAGGCTTGTCATAAATAGCCTTTAATACATTGAGATATGTTCCTTCTAGTCCCAGTCTCTGTAGGACTTTTATCTTTAAGGGATGTTGAATTTTATCAAATTCTTTCTCTGTATCTAATGAGATGATCATGTGAGTTTTGTCCTTCACCCCATTTATGTAATGTATTACATTTATACATTTGCGTATGTTGAACCATCCCTGCATCTCTGGGATAAAGCCTACTTGGTCAGGGTGAATGATCTTTTTGATATAGTCTTATATTCTATCTGCCAATATTTTGTTGAGAATTTTTGCATCTATGTTCATGAGGGAGACTGGTCTGTAATTTTCTTTTTTTGTTCTATCTTTGCCTGGTTTTGGTATCAGGGTGATGCTGGCCTCATAGAAAGAGTTTGGTAGAATTCCTTCTTTTTCTATTTCCTAGAAAAGCTTAAGAAGCAATGGTGTTAGCTCTTCCTTAAAAGTCTGGTAAAATTCAGCAGTGAATCCATCTGGGCCTGGGCATTTTTTAGTTGGGAGATTATTGATAACTGTTCGTTCTCTATGTTTGTTATAGGTCTATTTAAGTGATTAATCTCATTTTGATTTAATTTAGTTAGGTCTTATAGATCAAGGAAATCATCCATTTCTTTCAGATTTTCATACTTTGTGGAGTATATGCTTTTATAGTATGTCCCTATGATTTTTTGAATTTCTCTGGAATCTGTTGTGATGTTACCTTGTTCATCTCTGAGTTTATTAATTTGTGTCTCTTCTCTCTTTCTTTTGGTCAGATTTGCTAAGGGTTTATCAATCTTGTTTATCCTTTCAATAAACCAACTCTTTGGATGAAATGTCCTGTATATATCTGTTAAGTCCATTCCTTCTATGACCTCATTTAGTCCAGATGCCTCTCTGTTTACTTTTTTCCTGAGATGACCTGTCAATTGATGAGAGTGGGGTGTTAAAGTCACCCACTACCACTGTGTTTGGTGTTATCTGTGACCTTAGTTCTAATAGTGTTTGTTTGACAAATTTGGGAGCCCCCATGTTAGGTGCATATATGTTTAGGATTGTAATGTCCTCCTATTGGAGTGTGCCCTTAGTCAATATAATGTGACCTTCCTTATCTTTCTTGACTAATGTTGGACTAAAGTCTACCTTGTCTAATATTAGGATAGCAACCCCTACTTGTTTTCTAGGCCTATTTGCTTGAAACACCATCTTCCAACCTTTCACCCTAAGGTAACATCTATCCTTTGTAGAAAGGTGAGTTTCTTGGAGACAACAAATTGTAGGATCCTGCTTTTTAACCCAGTCTGCGAATCTATGTCTTTTTGTTGGGGCATTGAGGCCATTGATATTAAGAGATATTATTGAAAGGTGTGTATTTATGTTTTCCTTTTTGTGTGTGTGTGTTCTGGTTCTACCTGTGCTCTCTTATGTTAACTAATATTTGAGTATTGCTTGTTTTTCTAGGTTCCTTATATTTGTGCTTTTTCTTTTCTTCAGCATGGAGGATTCTATCAAGTATTTTCTGTAGAGCTGGTTTTGTCTTCAAATACTCCTTTAACCTGCTTTTGTCATGGAATATCCTTATTTCTCTGTCTATTTGAATGGATAACTTTGCAGGATAAAGTAACCTTGGTTGACAGTTGTTATCTTTCAGAACATGGAATATATATCACCCCAAGCCCTTCTGGCTTTAAAAGTTTGTGTTGAATAATCTGCTGTAATCCTGATGGGCTTACTTTTGTAGGTAACTTGATTTTTCTCTCTAACTGCTTTCAATATTTTTTCTTTGGTGTGTGTGTTTGGAAGTTTGATTATAATATGGCGAGGAGAGGTTCTTTCCAGGTTTTGTCTGTCTGGGGTTTGAAAGGCTTCCTGTGTCTGTATTGGCACCTTTTTCCCAATTTGGGGGAAATTTTCTTCTATGATTTTGTTGAAGACACCTACTATGCCTCTGGAGTGGAATTCTTCTCCTTGTACTATGCCCTGAATTCTACTATTTGATCTTTTCATAGTGTCCTGAATATATTGAAATTCCCACTCATACTTTTCTATAAGTTTGTCTTTCTCTTTGTTGGCCTGTATTCGATCAGCCACCTGGTATTCTAGCTTAGATATTCTGTCCTCTCCTTCATCCATTCTACTGGTGAGATTTTCTACAGAGTTTTTTATTTCATAAACTGTGTTCTTCATTGCTAGTAATTCTGACTGGTTTTTCTTTATTATTTCTATTTCCTTATTTATGTCTTGTATTGCTTTCTTTATTTCATGAAATTGGTGTCCTGCATCTTCTTTGATTCCTTTGATTTCCTTTTTAAGTTCCTCTTTGACTCCTTTGATTTGTTCTCTGACTTCTTTGAACATATTTACAATCATTCTTTTGAAATCTTTTTCAGGCATTTCCTCTAACTCGTTCTCACTGGAGGTTATTTCTGATACATTAATATTTTTAGGTGGATTTATATCATCTTGCTTTTTAGTGTTTCTTGTGTTATAATGTATATATTTTTGCATCTTGGATTAAGTTAATGCTTGGATTTTCTAGCTACCTGGGTATTCTTATTTGTATCAATTGATTTGATGTTATACATTTTCAGGGTAGGAGCTTAAGTTGTTAGATGTGGCTCTTAAGACTCTGAGAGTATCTACAAAGGTACTCCTAGGGGTTGAGTTTCCCTGCTATGGGAGTATTCAAGTAGGCTGAGTGGAATAAAACACCGGTAGAGTCTAAAAGTTAGCTAAACACTGTACACATTCAGTCAAAAACAGCCCCAGGTATGTATGCCAGAGTAGTTATTATAACAACCAGATCCTCTATCAACACAGAGGTTAAGATTTCTGGTCTGTTGAGTGATCCCAGTCAGCTTGTGACCAAGTGAGACCCTTCCCTGGTGCAAACCCAGTTACCTTGGATGAGTTTGGTCTCAGTCAAGTTGCTGTCTGGATAATCAGGCTGCTGTTGTGATTTCTGGAGCTGTGCACTGCCTTTTCCTGCAGGGCAAACCAAGCCTGGCAACTGTGGCCCTACAGATCAGTACCCCCGCTGCTGGAACTGCTGCTGCTTCTGGGTCTGCTGTTGTTGCCGCTCCCGGTTCTGCCACTGCTGCTGCTCGTGGGTCTGCTCCTCCTGGGGCTGCAGGTACTGGTTCCGGAGCTGCTGATGTTTCTGCCGAACTCTGCTCCTGCTTGGGTCCTGCTGTAGGCTCAAGTTGGCATGGCCGGGTCCCGGGACGCTGCTTTGTTCACTGGAGCTGGGCTCAGGCAGTGGGGGAGGGGACGGAGCCGCAGCTGCTCTGGTTCTCTCGCTGTTCCACATGTTCTTCTACCTCATGTTCTGCTCCTCTGCTGCTCACTGCCACTCTCCCTTCATGTTTCCTGAGTTGCTGAGAGCGCCGGTGTGAATGGAAGCTCCGGCACCTGGCTTTTCGTGCGGCTGGAGCCGAGTCTGGTGGCTTTCTGGTGCACCCTGCTGCCACCGTGGTTGCTGGAGCTGCTGGGGCCACTTTTGCAGGCCTGTGCAGGCTCTGGATGCTCTGGATCTCTCCTACTTCTCCGCTGCCACTTCAGTTTCCTATACTCCTCACTTTTTAGTAAAAGTGTGTATTTTGCTGAGGTTTTATTGTCTTTTTATCCCCCAGGATGCTTTGGCATGGTACCTACGCCGCCATCTTAACCAGAAGTTGGCCTTTGTCTTTTTTGATTATTTTTGGTTTGAAGTCTATTTTGTCTAGTATTAATATAGCTACACCTGCTTGTTTCTTATTCCCATTTGCTTGGAATGTTGTTTTCCACCCTTTTCCCCTGATTATGTGTCTGTCTTTAATGGTTAGCTGGGTTTCAGAAGGCAACAGATTGGGGGCCTAATATTTTGACACATTCTGTTAGTGAGAGTCTCTTTATGGATGAATTAAGGCCATTAATATTTACAGTAATGATTGTGAGATTTGATTTGATCTCTGCCATATTGTGATGGTAGATGTGTGCTGGTATATTAGGGGCTTTGAAGTATTTTGTACCTACTCTGAGTTTGATTATTGTGATCTGCTTCTATTAGGCATTTGAGTTTGATTATTTGTTTCTTCTCTGTGGAGAATTTCCTCAAATACTCTCTGTAGGTTGGTTTTGTGTTCATATAGCTGTGAAGTTGAGTTTTGTCATGTAAACAACTTTTTCCTTTGTAAATAACTGATTACAAAGTTGTATAATCTGATTGTTTTATGAGAATATTTCCCATTGCAAACTACAGAGAGTTCATACTTCTATAATCTGATTGTCTCCTAAGCACATTTCACATTGTATACTTACAGTGAATTCATAATTCTATAACCTGATTTAATGTAAAGAGCATTTCCCATTGTAAATTAACCATGGATCCTTAGTTCTTTAAGCTTATTGCCTGCAAAAAATGTTCACCATTTCAAACGAACAGTGAATTCAATGATGTATAAACTGATTGTATGCAAGGACCATTCCTCTTTGCAAACTAACATTGAATTCAATGATCTATAAGATTATTGTCTACTAAGAATATTTCCCTTGCAAACTAACAGAGAATTCATACATCTATAAGCTGATTGTCTGCTATGCACATTTCACGTTGTATACTAATAGTGAATTCATAAGTCTCTTACCTGACTACTTGTGAGAATATTTCCCATTGTAAACTTACCATTATTACTTAGTTCAATAAGCAGATTGTCTTCAAAGAATATTCCCCATTGCAAACCTATAGTGAATCCAATGATCCATAAACTGATTGTCTGCAAAGAACATTCCCCATTATAAATTAACAGTGAATTCAATGATCTATAAGCTGATTGTCTACTGAGAATATTTCTCATTGTAAGCAAACAGTGAATTCATAATTCTATAACCTGATTTTCTGTGATGGACATTTCCCATTGTAAACTAACCATGTCTACTTGCTTTTATAAGCTGATTTGCTGCTAAGAACATTTCCCTTTGCAAATTAACAGTGAATTCATAGTTCTATAAGCTTATTGTGTGCTAGAACATTTCCCATTGCAAACTAACAGTGAATGAGTAGTTCTCTAAGCAGATTGTCTACTAGGAATACTTCCTGTTGTAAACTAACACTGAATTCATTGTTGTATAAGCTTACTGTCTGCTAAGAACATTTCCTTTTCCAGATTAACAATGAATTCAAAGTAGCAGATTCTCATTATCTACTAAGAACAATTACCATTGCAAACTAACAGTGAATTAATAGTTCATTAAGCCAATTGTCTGTTGAGAACATTTCCCATTGTAACCTAACTGAGAATTCACAGTTCTATAAGCTGATTTTCTGCTAACAACTTTCCACATTGTAAGCTAAAAGTGAATTCAGAGTTCTATAACCTGATCTTGTAGTATGAACATTTCCCATTGCAAACTAACAGTGAATGGGTATTTCTATGAGGTGATTGTCTGCTAAGAACATTTCCCATTGTAAATTAACAGAAAATTCATAGTCCTAAAGCTGAGAGTCTGCTACAAACATTCCCTATTGCAAGCTAAAAATGAATTCAGAGTTCTATAAACTGATCTTATATTATGAACATTTCCCATTTTTAACCAACAAGTGAATTCAGAGTTCTATCTGCTGATTGTCTGCTAAGAACATTTCCCATTGGAAACTAATAGCGAATTAATAGTTCTCTAAGATCATTGTCTACTAGGAAGATTCTCCATTGCAAACTAACAGTGAATTCAAATTTCTATAAGCTGATCATGTACTATGAACATTTCCCATTGTAAACTAAAAGTGAATTAATAGTTCTCTAAGCTGATTGTCTACTAGGAACATTTTTCAGTTGTAAACTAATAGTGAACTCATAGTTCTGTAACGTGATACTCAGCTAACAACATATCCCACTGCAAAATAACTGTGAATTCAGTGTTCTATAGGCTGATCATGTACAATGAACATTTCCCATTGTAAAATAACAGTGAATTCATAGTTCTATAAGCTGATTGTCTGCTAATAACATTCCCCATTGCTTACTAACAGTGAATTCAAAGTTCTAAAAGCTGATCATGTACTAAGAACATTTCCCAGTGTAAAGTAACAGTCAAGTCATAGTTGTATGATCCGATTGTCTACTAATAACATTTAGCATTGTAAACTAACTGAGAAAACATAGCTCTATAAGCTGAGTGTCTGCTAGGGATATTCCCCATGGCAAACTAACAGTGAATTCAAAGTTCTATAAGCTGATCATGTACTATGAACATTTCCCATAGTAAACTAAAGTGAATTTGTTGTTCTATAACCTGGTTGTCTGATTGGAATATTTCCCTTTGCAACCAAACAAAGAATTCATAGTTCCATAAGCTGATTTTCCACTAAGCACATTTCCCATTGTAAACCAACAGTGAATATAAAGTTGTATACGCAGATTTGCTGCTAAGAATATTTCCTGTTGTAAACTGCCAGAAAATTCATAGTTTTATAAGTGGATTGTCTGCTAAGAACATTTCCACTTGTAAATTAAGAGTGAATTCTTTGTTCTATAAACTGATTGTGTGCTAAGAATATTTCTAAGTGTAAACTGCCAGAGAGTTCATAGTTCTATACACTGATTGTCTGCTAATAACATTTCTCGTTGTAAACAAACAGTGTTTAACTGTTCTAGCAGCTGATTTTCTACTAAAAACATGCCCGTTGCAAACTAACTGTGCATTCAAAGTCACATAAGATGATCATTAATGAAGGACTTTTCCCATTGTAAACTAACAATGAATTTGTAGTTCTACAAGCTCATTGTCTGTTAAGAACATTTCCCTTTGCAAACAAACAGGGAATTCATAGTTCTATAAGCTGATTTTCCACTAAGCACTGTTGTAAACCAACAGCAAATAATAAGTTGTATAAGCAGAACTGCTGCTAAGAATTATTTCCTGTTGTAAACAGTGAGAGAATTCATACTTTTATAAGATGATTGTCTGCTGAGAACATTTCTACTTGTACACTAAGAGTGAATTCTTAGTTGAATAAGATGATTAACTGGTAAGAACCTTTCCCATTGCTAATTGACAGTGAATTCATAGTTCTATAAGCTGATTGTCTGATAAGAACATTCCCCATGGAAAACTAACAGTGAATTCAAAGTTCTATAAGCTGATCATGTACTAAAAACTGTTCCCATTGTAAACTAACAGGGAATTAACAGTTTTCTAAGCAAGTTGTCTGCTAGGAATAGTTCCAGTTGTAAACTAACAGTGAATTTACAGTTCTATAAACTGACATTCAGCTAAGAACATTTCTCATTGTAAACTAATGGTGAATTAATAGTTTCATAAGCTGACTGTGTGCTAAAGACTGTTCCCTTTGCAAATTAACAGTCAATTCAAATTTCTACAAGCTGATCATGTACAGTGAATATTTCCCATTGTAAACTAACAGTGAATTCATGTGTTCTATAAGCTGATTGTCAGGTAAGAATGTGTCCACTTGTTAACTAATGGAGAATTCATAGTTCTATAAAATGATTGTCTGCTAAGAGCATTTCCCTTTGCAAATTAACAGTGAATTTAAAGTTCTGTAAGCTGATTGTTTGTAAGAATATTCCCCATTGCATACTAACAGTGAATTCAAAGTTCTATAAGCTGATCATGTACTAAGAAGATTTCCCATTGTATAGTAACAGTCAATTCATAGTTCTATGATCTGGCTGTCTACTAATAACATTTAACATTGTAAACTAACTGAGAATACATGGTTCTATAAGCTGAATGTCTGCTAGGTACATTCCCCATGGCAACCTAACAGTGAATTCAACATTCTATAAGGGGATCATGTACTATGAACATTTCCCATAGTAAACTAACACTGAATTCATAGTTCTATAAGGTCTGATAAGAACATTTACCTTTGCAAACAGACAGAATTCATAGTTCTATGAGCTGATTTTCTGCTAAGCACATTTCCCATTGTATACCAACACTGAATATAAAGTTGTATAAGCAGATTTTCTGCTAAGAACATTTTCTGTAGTAAACTGACACAGAATTCATAGATTTATAAGCTGATTGTCTACTAAGAACATTTCTATGTGTAAACTAATAGTAAATTCTATATTGTTTTTTTTTTCCAGATGCATGCCTAATTTGATCCAAAGGTAAAATTTACTGTCTAAATGAGAATTGCTGTACAGTATTCAATATTTCCCTTAAAAATTTTATTTTTAATTTACTTTCAAGGGGAGAGAGAAAGGGAAAGAGACAAAATGGTGACAATGGGTGTGCCAAAGCATCTTGCCACTACAAATAACTCCAGACATGTGTGTCACTTTGTCCATCTGGCTTTACATGGGTACTGGGAAATTGAATCCCAGTCAGCTGGCTTTGTAAGCCAGAACCTTTAACTGCTGAACAATCTCTTCAGCCTTTCAAAAACATTTTATAAACATTTAATTTTTTAAAAATATTTTACTTATTTATTTGAGAGAAAAACAGACAGAGAGGCCTCCAGCTACTGCAAATGAACTTCAGCAAGTACTAGGGAACTGAACCCTGGTCGTTAGGTTTTATAGACAAGTGCTTTAACCACTGACCAATCTCTCTAGCTCTCAACTATTTTTTTTAATCTTATGGCCTCTATTAACCTTAATTTTTTTTTGTCTTCATTCTCTGTTTTTAATTTTTTAAATTTTACATTTCATTTTCTCCCAGTTGGGTTTTTATTAATTCTTTTTTTTAATTTAATTTATTAGTTTTCTTTTCAGTAAATACAGGCAGTTTGCTACCATTATTTAGACTCATCTGTGATCTACCCCTCCCATTACACCCTCCTTGTTAATGAAAATGGGTCGTGCATTGTGGAGTTAGCCACCAGTTATTGGTATGATAAATGTCTCTGCAAATCATGACCCAACATGTAACTCTGACATTCTTTCCACCCCCTCTTCCACAAGATTTCCCTGAGCCATGTTGGGTTCATTTTTGGTCTGCTTCAGTGCTGAGGTGTTGGGGGCCTCTGAGGCTTTGGCTCTCTGATTTGGTAGGAGTTGATTTTTCTCTGCATTGATCTCCTTCCCCTTTGTGCTGGTATCTGGTTCACAGGAAAACATCACCCTTGCTTATTTCGCCAGTTGTCCTTAGTTTCAGTTGGGCCCCTTTTGAGGTATATTGGGGCAGCTCTCTTCTTAGGATCTGCATCTATCTGGAAAAGAGAAGCAGATTCTCCAACGGAGAGTAAGTTAGCACCCGGAAAATTGAGATAAGACTTACTTTTTTTGGAAGACATAGTTACTTAGAGTTTGGAGAGTTTCATTCCAGGCCCTTCTAGCTTTCAGGGTTTCCATTGAGAAGTCTGAAGTAATTCTGATCGGGTTTCCTTTGAAAGTGGTGTGCTGTTTTTCCCTAGCTGCTTTTAGGATTTTTTCCTTGGTGTCAATGTTTACAGTCTTAATGATAATATGTCTTGGGGAGTTTCTCCTTTGGTCTAGTCGGTTAGCAGTTCTGTTTGCTTCTTGAATCTTGATGGGCCTTTCTTTTAAGAGATGGGGGAAGTTTTCTTCAATTATTGTGTTAAATAAGTTCTCCATGCCTTTGGTCTGAAATTCTTCTCCTTCTGGTATTCCAATGATTCTGATATTAGGGCGTTTAAGTGTATCCCACAATTCTCTCATGTTCTGTTCACAGGAACTTTTGAACTTACTGAAATTTTTGGACTCTCGAACTGTTTCTTCCATCCTGTCTTCCAGATCAGAATTTCTAACTTCCAATTCGCTGACTCTATTCTTGAGCGCCTCTAGTGAGTTTTGGACTTGTTCAATTAAATTTGAATTTTCTACTACTTTCCTATGTATCACTTCCATCGCTTTGTCCAGCTCTCTTTTCACCTCATTTTCTGATTTTCTTGATGGTTGTTGGAAATCATCCTTGCATTTCTTTATGTTTTCATTTAGTGTGGCCAGCTGATTTTTAAGGTCCTCTTTTTTTTCATCCTCCCTCAACTCTCTTAGCTCTCTTTGAATTCCTTCCAGTGTCTTATCATATTGCTCTAGCTTAGTGATGGTAGCATCCATACGATTATCTATCCTTTGTAGCTTTCCTGTCAGTTCTAGCAGTAGTTTGGTCAGGGTTGCATTGTTCCTTGCTTCCACTTGATGTTCTGATCCTAAACACTCTTCTGTGTTTTGGTTAGTTGTGATCCTTGTTGGACTGGGTGATCTGTCTGGCTTTTCTTCCATTTTATTTTTCGTGTTATTTCTTTTGCGCTGTGGTCTACCCATGTCAGTGTATGGGCAGGTAGGTGGGTGGAGCAGCCTGGTATCTAACTTAATGCAAATCCAAGGCAGCCTGGGGCAGTTGTAAGCAGCCTGGGTTTTTGCTCACTCTTGCCAAAGCCGCCTTCCTATAGCCTGACAGGGGCACCAAAGTTGCCTGAATTCTCACCCAGTAACGCAGCTAAGCTGCTGCCTTTGAGCTTGAAAGGGGACTGAAGTAGCAAGCCCTGAAGGTGCCTAGACTCTGGCTGGGTACACTGTGGTCTATCAACAGTCTGTGCTCTTCCGCTTCAGGGGAGTGGGGATGGGTGGCGATGTACAGGTAGGGGATGGCACCTGCGCTGGCACTAGTGACTCAGTGTGGACTTGTGTGGCTCTTGCTGTGGGAGTGGGCATGCTGCACATGCAACTGTATTGCAGAGGCAGATGATGTGGGTATGGAATCAGGACACAGCAGAAGCTGACCAGCGGCAAGTGATGTGAGCACAGCAGCAGGGGATCTGGCAGCCACCTATTCATGGCAGGGGTGGCCCCAACAGGCCTGCAAACCGAGCACCACGTGGCTGATCTACTCGCAGGATCAGAGAACAAGGGCAAGGTAGGAGGTCTCAGCTTCAGTGTAGCAGGCTGGCAGGCGTGACTGGTGGGTGCCCAATCCGAGCTCAGCCATGCGGGATGTGCGGAGGGTGCGTGTGTGGGTGGGGGGCGCAGGGTGTAATGATGTGTATGGAGCACGTGGGGCACGCGGCGGGGGCGGTCGGGGTGCACCGGGGCACCAGGCAATCAGGGTGGGGTGTGTGGGAGGTGGCAGGGCTTAGGGGGCACAGGGTGGGGTTCCCTGGAGGGGCAGGGGGCATGGGGCACTCTGATCTGTCAGGGAGCGAGGGGCGCACTGTGTGTGCGGGGGGGCCGCGCATGCAGGGGGTGTATGCGGGGCAGAGTGTGGGGCGCATGGGGGGGCACGGGGTGTGTGGGTGAGCGTGGGACGCTGCGGTTCGTGGGGGGCTAGGGGTGCTGGGCACGTGGGGGGGAGGGGGCATGGGGCACACCGGGGTGCAGGATGCCACGGGATGCCGCAGGGTGCTCTGGACATGTGGGGGGCAGGGCGTGTGGGGGGGGTCGAGGTGGTTGTGCGGGGGGCGCGGGGCGTTGAGGGTGCGTGGGTACACTGAGGCACGTCGGGGTGCAGGATGTGTGGGGGTGGTGCACTGGGGGCACGGGGCATGCCTGGGCATGCAGGGGCGCACTTGAGATGCCCGGAGGCTCCTGGGCCACGTGCAGCGGGGGGACGAGGGGTGTGCAGGATGGGGGGGGCGGGAGGCACTGGAGCGGGGCGCGGGGGGGCAGGGGGTGCTGCACTGTGTATGGGGCTCATGGCATGGATGCTCTGGGGTGCGTGGTTGCATGGGGCATGCGGAGAAGGAGGGCGGCAAGAGCACGGGGCGCTCGGGTGGGTGCGGGGGTGTGCTTTGGACTCGCGGGGGGGGAGGAGGTGGGTCATGTGGGGGAGGGGGTCAAGGGGGTTGCGGGTCGCGCAGGGGGCATGGAGCACACTGAGGTAAGATGGGGCACGTTACGCTGCAGGACGCCACGGGGCACTCTGGCAGCGCGGCTGGGGTGGGGCGCACGGGGGGGCTCCAGGAGCACCGGGATGGGGCGCGGGGTCTCGGGGCACGCGGGGGGGGTGCGGAGCATGCCTGGGCGCCCGGGCGTCCCTGTGGGGCACTTGGGGAGTGCCTGCCGCGTGTGGGTAGGGAGCATTGGTCGTGTGGGTGGAGGCTCGAGGTGCGTGGGGGTGGGGCGTGGAGGTCTTGCGGCGCGCAGGGGGCGCAGGGGCGCGGGGTATGCCTGGGCACCTGGTGCGTGAGACGCTTGTGGATAGGGAGCGTGGGGCACCCGGGGGGTGGGGCGTGCGGGTGGTGGGGTGCACAGGGGGTGGGGAGCATGGGGTGGGGTGGAGGGTGGGTCGGGCAGGGGGCTCAAGGTGCGTGGGGGTGGGGCACGGGTTCTGGGGCGCGCGGGGGGGTGCGGGGGTGCACGGCAGACCTGGGCGCCCAGGGGGCGGGAAGCCAAGGTTCGCTCGGGTCACACCTGCTGCATGTGGATAGGGAGCGTGGTTCACCCTAGGGGGGAGGGGCATGCTGCGGGAGGAGGTGCGGGCGGTTGTGGGGCATGGGGAGCCACTGGGGCGCGTGGGGCTTTGTGCGTGCTGGCCACCAGGCCGCTGGGGCGCCTAGCCGCGCCCGATGAGGCGATTCGCGGCGGGCGAGGTGGCCGGGCGTGGGTCGCCGGGGTGTGTGCTTCCCTCTTTTACCCAATCTGTGCCCTCCCTCTTCAAAAAGTTCCTAATTTCCCTTGAATACTTGCCTTTTTTTCCCCTTGTTGTTTGTAGTGCAGCTAGGCGGTTGCCATCTTGACCAGAAGTTCGTAAATTCTATATTCTATAAGCTGATTGTCTGCTAAGAACATTGCAGTTGTCAACTAACAGTGTTTAATAGTTTTACCAGCTGGTTTTCTAAGAACATTCCCCATTGTAAACTAAGAGTGCATTCAAAGTTGTATCAGCTGATCATGAACCTAGAATATTTCTCAGTGTAAAGTAACAGTCAACTCGTACTTCCATGATCTGATTGTCTGCTAATAACATTTAACATTTAAACTAACTGAGAATACATAGTTATAGAAGCTCAGTGTCTCCTAGGTACATTAGCCATGGGAAACGAAAAGTGAATTAAAAGTTCTATAAGCTGACCATGTACTATGAACATTTCCCATGGTAAACTAACAGTGAATTTGTACTTCTACAAGCTGATTGTCTGTTAAGAGCATTTCCATTTGTAAACAAACAGGGAATTCATAGTTGTATAAGCTGATTTTCCACTAAGCATATTTCCCATTGGCAACCAACAGTGAATATGAAGTTGTATAAGCAGATTGGCTGCTAAGAACATTTCCTGTTGTAAACTGCCAGAGAATTCAAACCTTTATAAGATGATTGTCTGGTATGAACATTTCCACTTGTAAAGTAAGAGTGAATTCTTCCCAACAGACCAAGGAACATTCTGTAAATTAGACCATATATTGGGTCACAAAGTGTGCCTGCCACATATTTTGGAAGCTTGACATAATGCCCTGTGTGATATCAGATCACAAACTCATGAAGGTGATTAACTCCTATAGCAAACTAGAAGGATACAAAATCAATGCACAAAAATCAGTAGCCTTTCTATATGCAAATGACCAAGATACAGAAAAAGAAATAATGGACATAGTCCCATTTTCAATAGCAACAAGAAAAATAAAATACCTTGGAATAACGTTAACCAAGGAAGTGAAATATCTATACAATGATAACATAAAAACACTCAAAAAAGAAATTAAGGAGGACTTGAGAAAATGGAAAGACCTCCCTTGTTCGTGGATAGGCAGAATTAACATTGTGAAGATGACAATCCTAACAAAGGCAATATACAGATTTAATCCAATTCCAATTAAAATCCCTACAGTATTCTTCACAGAGATAGAAGAAATGATGTCAAATTTCCTATGGAAAGGTAGAAGGCCTTGCATATCCATACATATCCTCAGCACAAGAAATACCCCTGGAGGCATGACCATACATGATCTGAAGCTATATCACAAAGCCATAGTAATAAAAATAGCATGGTTCTGGCATAAGAACAGGAGTATAGACCAATGGGACAGACTTGAGGACCCAGACTTTGCGCCAAGCAACTATAGCTACTTGATATTTGAAAAAGGCTCAAACAAAAAAAGACAACATCTTCAACAATGGTGCTGGACAAACTGGATAACCATATGCAGGAAACTGAAACTTGATCCACACATTTTGCCATGCAATACACTGAAGTCCAGATGGATCAAAGACCTCAACATAAGACCAGAAACTCGAATTCTACTGGACAAAAATTAAGGAAGTAATTTCCATGATATAGGAATGGAATAAGACTTCCTGAACAAAACTCCAGTAGCTCACAATCTTAAACAGTCACTCATTTCCCATTGTAAACTAACAGTGAATTCATAGCTCTATACGCTGATTGTCTGACACGAACATTTAAACTTGTAAACTAAGAGTGAATTCTTATTTCTATATGCTGATTGTCTGCTATGAACCTTTTCCATTGTAATCTAAAGGATAATTCATAGTTCTAAAAACTGATTGTCAGCTATGGACATTTCCTGTTGTAAAATAACAATGTTTAATAGTTTTATCAGCTGATTTTCTACTAAGAACATTCCCCATTGCAAACTAACAGTGCATTCAATGTTATATAAGCTGATCATGAATTAAGAACATTTCCCATTGTAAACTAACAGTGAGTTTGTAGTTCTATAAGCTGATTGTAAGCTAAGTACATTTCCCATTGTAAACTAACAGTGCTTAATAGTTGTATCACCTGATTTTCTACTAAGAACATTCCCCATTGTGAACTATCAGTGTATTCAAATTTGTATGAGCTGATTATGAAATAAGAACATTTCCCATTGTAAAATAACTGTGAATTCACTGTTCTATAAGCTGAGTGAATGCTAAGATCATTTCCTGTTCTAAACTGCCAGAGAATTTATTGTTTTATAAGATGATGGTCTGCTGAGGACATTTCTACTTGTAAACTAAGAGTGAATTCTTAGTTCTATAAGCTTATTGACTGCTAAGAACATTTCCCATTGCAAATTGACAGTGATTTCATAGTTACATGTGCTGACTGTCAGCTAAGAACATTCCCCATTGCATACCAACAGTGAATTCAAAGTTTTATAAGCTGATCATGGACTACAAATATTTCCCATTGTAAAATAACAGTGAATTCATAGTTCTATAAGCTGAGTGTCTGCTAAGAACATTGCTCATTGCAAACTAACAGTGAATTCAAAGTTCCATAAGCTGATCATGTACTGCAAACATTTCCCATTGTAAACTAATAGTCAATTCATAGTTCTATAAACAAATAATCAGCTAAGAACATACCCCATTGCAAAATAACAGTGAATTCATTTTCTATAAGTTCAGTGTCTGCTAAGAACATTCCCCATTAGAGACTAAGAGTGAATTCAAAGTTCTATAAGCTGATCATGTACTATGAACATTTCCCATTGTAAACTGAGTGAATTTATAGTTCTATAAGCTGATTGTCTGGTAAGAACATTTCCACCTGAAAACTAATAGTCAATTCATAGTTCTATATGTTGTTTGTCTGCTAAAAACATTTCCCACTGTAAACAAACAGAGAATTCATAGTTCCATAAGCTGATTGCTACAAACATTTCCCTTTGCAAATTAATGGTGAAATCATAGTTATATAAGTGGATTGTCTGCTAAGAACATTTCCTGTTTTAAACTAAGAATTCATAGTTCTATAAGCTGAGTATCTGCTAAGAACATTCCCCATTGCAAAATAATGGTGAATTCAAAGTTGTATAAGCTGGTTGTCTATTAGGCACATTTTCTATTGTAAACTGCCAGAGAATTCATAGTTCTATAGACTGATTGTCTGCTAAGAACATTTCACGTTGTAAACTGACAGATCTTAACAGTTCTATCAGCTGCTTTTCTGCAGGAATAATTCCCATTGCAAACTCACAGTACATTAAAAGTTGTATAAGCTGATCATGAATGGAGAAAAGTTCCCATTATAAACTAACAGTGAATTCACAGTTCTATAAGCTGAGTGAATGCTAAGAACATTTCATGTTGTAAACTTCTATAGAATCCACACTTTTATAAGGTGATTGTTTGCTAAGAACATTTCCACTTGTAAATTGAGTGAATTCTTAGCTCTATATGCTGAATGACTACTAAGAACATTTCCCATTGCAAATTGACAGTGGATTCATAGTTCTATAAGCTGATCATGTATTATGAACATTTCCCTTTGTAAACTAACAGTGCATTCTTAGTTCTATTAGCAGATTGTCTGCTAAGAACTTTTACCATTGGAAACTAACAAAAAATTCATAGTTCTATTACCTGAGTGTCTGCTAAGAACAGTCCCCATTGCAAACTATCAGTGAATTCAAAGTTCTGTAAGCTGATCACGTACAATGTACATTTCCCATTCTAAACTAAGAGTGAATTAATAATTCTCTAAGCTGATTGTGTACTAGGAACATTTCCCTTTGTAAACTAACATTGAATTCATAGTTCTATAAACTGATAATCAGCTAAGAACATATACCAATGCAAAATAACAGTGAATTCATAGTTCTATATGCTGTGTGTCTGCAAAGAATATTCCCCTTTGCAAACAAATAGAGAATTCATTGTTTTATAAGCTGTTTTTCAGATAAACACATTTCCTATTGTAAACCAACAGTGAATATAAAGTCCTATAAGCAGATTTCTGCTAAGAACATTTCCTTTTGTAAACTGCCAGAGAATTTGTAGCTTTATAAGATGATTGCCTGCTTAACATTAACAGTGTTCAACCAGCAGCAAAGTCTTCATTCTATAAGCTGAGTGTCTGCTAAGAACATTCCCCATTGCAAACTAACAGTTAATTCAAAGTTCTATAAGCTGATCATGTACTATGAACATTTCCCATTTTAAACTAACAGTGAATTCGTAGTTCTATAATCTGATTGTCTATTAACAACATTTACACTTAAAAACTAAGAGTGATTTCTTAGTTCTATATGGTGATTGTCTGCTTATAAACTTTTCCATTGTAATCTAACGGAGAACTCATAGTTCTATAAGCTGATTGTCTGCTAGGAACATTTCCCATTGTATACTAAGAATTCATAGTTCTATAAGCTGATTATCTGCTAAGAACATTCCCCATTGCAATCTAACAGTGCATTCAAAGTTCTTTAAGTTGGTTGTCTGTTAGGAACATTTATTTTTGCAAACAAACTGGGAATTCATAGATCTATAAGCTGATTTTCCCCTAAGCACATTTCCCATTAGAAACCAACAGTGAATATAAAGTTCTATATGTACATTTTCTGCTAAGAACATTTCCTGTTATAAACTGCCAGAGAATTCATAGTTTTATAAGCTGAATGTCTGACAAAAACGTTTCCCATTGTAAACTAATAATGTTTAAAAGTTCTATCAGCAGATTTTCTAATGAGAATATTCCCCATTGCAAAATAACAGTGCATTCATGAACTATGAACATTTCTCATGGTAAACTAACAGTGAATTCATAGTGCTTTAAGCTGTTCATGTACTATGAACACTTATCATTGTAAACTAACAGTGAATTTGTAGTTCTATAAACTGATTGTCTGTTAAGAACATTTCTCTTTGCAAACAAACATAGACTTCATAGTTCTATATGCTGCTTTTCCGATAAGCACACTTCCCATTGTAAACCAACAGTGAATATAAAGTTGTATAAGCAGATTTTCTGTTAAGAATATTTCCTGTTGTAAACTGCCATATAATTCATAGTTTTATAAGATCATTGTCTGCTAAGAAGTTTTTCACTTCTAAACTAAGAGCGAATTCTTATTTCTATAAGCTGATTGCTTGCTGAGAATGTTCCCCTTTGCAAATTGACAGTGAATTCATAGTTGTATAAACTGATTATGTGCTACAAAAATTCCCCATTGCAACCAACCGTGAATTCAAAGTTCTATAAGCTGCTGGTCTGCAATGAACATTTCCCATTGTAAATTGCCAGAGAATTCATAGTTTTATATGCTGATTGTCTGCAATGAACATCCCCTGTTGCATACAAACAATGAATTCAAAGTCCTATAAGCTGATTGTGTATAATGAACATTTCCCATTGTAAAGTGTCAGTGAGTTCATACTTGTATAAGCTACTTGTCTGCTAAGAACATTTCCCATTGTAAACTAACTAAGAATTCATAGTTCTATAAACTTAGTGTCTGCTATGAACATTCCCCATTGAAACTATCAGTTCATTCAAAGATGTATAAGCTGATCATGAACTAAGAACACTCCCCATTGCAAACTAACAGTGCATTCAAAGTTGTATAAACTGATCATGAACTAAGAACATTCTCCACTGCAAACTACAGTGAGTTAATAGTTCTATAAGCTGATCTTCTACACAGAACATTTTCCATTGTAAAGTAATAGGGCATTCATAGTTCTATAAGCTGATAATCAGCTAAGAACATATCCCATTACACAATAACAGTGAATGCATACTTCTATAAGCACATTGTCTGCTAAGAACATTTCCAATTGCAGACTAACAGCGAACTCAATGTACTATAAGCTGATCATCTACTAAGAACATTGCCATTTGTAAACTAGCAGTGAATACAATGTTCTATTTGCTGATATCTGAGAACATTTCCATTGCAAACTAACAGTGAATGCAACATAGTATAATCTCATCATGTACTAAGAATATTTCCCAGTGTAAAGAATCATGAATTCAATGATCCATAAGCTGATTGTCTACTAAGAACTGTTCTCAGTCAAACAAACTGAGATTTCATAGATCTCTATGCTGATTGTCTGGTAAGAATATTTCCCATTCTATACTAATGGAGAATTCAGAGTTCTATAAGATGATTATCTGCTAAGAACATTTCCCATTGCAAAGTAACAGTGAATGGAAAGTATAATAATCTGATCATCTCCTAAGAATATTTACCATTGCAAACTAGCTGTGAGTTCAATGATCTATAAGATGATTGTCTACTAAGAACATTTCCCTTAGCAAAGTAACAGTGAATTCATAGTAGTATAATCTGATTATCTACTAAGAACATTTCTCATTGTAAACTAACCAAGAATTTAATGAACTGTAGGCTAAGAACATTTCCCACTGTAAGATAACAGAGAATTCATAGTATTATAAGCTGATTGTGTGATAACATTTTGCATTGTAAAGTAACAGGGAATACAATGATCTATAAGCTAATTGTCTACTAAGTACATTTCTTATTGTAAACTAACAGTGAATTCAATGATCTATAAGCTGATTGTCTACTAAAAACATTTCCCATTGTAAACTAGCATAGAATTCACAGTTTTATAAGCTGATTGTCTTCTAGGCACATTTCACAATTTTAAATAACAGTGTAATAATTCTATAAGATGACTGAGTGCAAAGTACTTTTCCCATTGTAATCTAACTGTGAATTAAATGATCTATTAGCTAATTGTCAACAAAGAATAATTCTGATTGTAAGCTAACAGAGAATTCATAGTGCTACAATCTTATTATCTGATAAGAACACTTCACATTGTAAACTATCAGTGAATTCAATGATGTATCAGGCGACTGTCTACTAAGACCCTTTCCCATTGTAAACTAACAGTAAATTCAAAGTTGTATAAGCTGATTGTGTTTATGAACATTTCACATTTTAATCTAACAGGGAATGCATGATCTATATGCTGATTGTCTACAAGGAACATTTCCCATGGTAAACTAACAGTGAATTCATAGCTCTATAAGCTGATTATTAAGAACACTTCCCTTTGCAAAGAAACAGAGAATTCATAGTTTTGTAATTGATTGTCCGCTAAGCACATTTCCCACTGTAAACAAAACAGTGAATATAATGTTGTATAGGTAGATTGTCTGCTAATGTTATTTTACCTGTTGTAAACAGCAAGAGAATTCATAATTTTATAAGCTGATTGTCTGCTAAGAACATTTCCAGTTGTAAACTAAGAGTGAAGTCTTAGTTCTATGAGATGATTTTCTGCTAAGAACATTTCCCTTTACAAATTAACAGTGAATTCAGAGTTCTGTAAGCAGATTGCCTGCTAAGAACATTTCCCATTGCAAACTAACAGTGAAGTAATAGTTCTCTAAGTTGATTGACTACTAGGAACATTTCTGTTTGTAAACTTACAGTCAACTCATAGTTTTATAAGCTGATTGTCTGCTAAGAACATTTCCTTTTGCAAATTAACAGTGAAATCATAGGTGTATAAGCTGACTATCTGCTAAAAACCTTTCCCATTGCAAACCAACAGTGAATTAATAGTTCTCTAAGATGATTGACATCTTGGAAGATTTCCCGTTGTAAACTAATAGTGAATTCATAGTTCTACAAGATCATTGTCTGCTAAGAACATTCCCCATTGCATACTAAGAGTAAATTGCAAGTTATATAAGGTGATCATGAACTAAGAACATTTCCCAATGTAAACTAACAGTGAATTTGCAGTTCTATGAGCTGATTGACTGCTAAGAACATTTCCCATTGTAAACTGACTCAGAATTCGTAGTTCTGTAAGCTTAGTGTCTTCTAAGAATATTCCCTATAGCAAACTAACAGAGAAATCAACGTTCTATAAGTTGATCATGTACTACAAACATTTCCCATTATAAACTAACAGTGAATTCATAGTTCTATTAGTTGATTGTCTGCTAAGAACATTTCCCTTTGCAAAGAAAAAGATATTTCATAGTTCTATAAGATGATTGTATGCTAAGCACATTTCCCACTGTAAACCAACAGTGAATATAATGTTGCATAAGCAGATTGTTTGCTAAGAACATTTCCACTTGTATTCTAAGAGTGAATTCTTAGTTCTGTATGCTGATTTTCTGCTAAGAACATTTCCCACTGTAAACTAACTGAGAATTCATAGACTGCAAAGAACATTTTCCATTTTAAACTAACAATGAAATTAATGATCTATAAGCTGATTGTCTGCTAAGAACATTACCCATGGCAAACTAACAGTGATTTTGTGGTTCTCTAATCTGATTGTCTACTAGGAAAATTTTCTGTTGTAAACTAACAGTGAATTCATAGTTTTATAAGCCAATTGACTGCTAAGAACATTCCCCATGGCATACTAAGAGTGAATTCAAAATTGTGTACGCTGATCATGTACTAAGAACATTTCCCAATGTAAACTAACAGGGAATTCATAGATCTATGAGCTGATTGTCTTCTAAGAGCATTTCCCATTACAAAGAAATAGAGAATTAATAGTTCTATAAGCTGATTATCTACTAGAAAAATTTCCCATTGTAAAGTAATTGAGAATACATTGTTCTATAAGCTGATTGTCTGCTAAGAACATTTCAACTTGGCAATTAACCATGAATTCATCTCTATAAGTTGATTGTCTGCTATGAACTTTCCCATTGCAACTTACCATAAATTAATAGTTCTCTAAGCTGATTGTCTACTAGGATCATCTCCCCTTGTAAATTAGTAGTGAATTAATAGTTCTATAAGTTGACTATCTGCTAAGAACATTCCCCATTTCATACTAACAGTGAATTCATAGTTGTATATGCTGATTGTCTCCTAAGAACATTCACCCATGCACACTAATAGTGAAATCAAAGTTCTATAAGGTGATCATATACATTTTCCATTGTAAACTAACAGCACGTTCATAGTTCTATTAGCTGATTGTCTGTTAAGAACATTTACCTTGCAAAGAAAAAGATATTTCATAGTACTATAGGCTGATTGTATGCTAAGCATATTTCCCACTGTAAACCAACAGTGTATATAACGTTGTATAAGCAGATTGTCTGCTGAGAACATTTCCACTTATATTCTAAGAGTGAATTCTTAGTTCTATGTGCTGATTGTCTGCTAAGAACATTTCCCATTGTAAACTAACTGAGAATTCATAGTTGTTTAAGCTGATTGTCTGCAAACAACATTTCCCATTGAAAACAAACAGTGAATTAGTAGTTCTCTAATCTGATTGTCTACTAGGAACATTTCCTGTTGTAAACTAACAGTGAATTCATATTTCTATAAGCTGGTTGACTGCTAAGAACATTCCCCATGGCATACTAAGAGTGAATTCAAAGTTGTATATGCTGATTATGTACTAAGATCATTTCCCAATGTAAACTAACAGGGAATTCATAGATCTATGAGCTGATTGTCTTCAAAGAGCATTTACCTTTGCAAAATAACAATTAATTAATAGTGCTCTAATGGGATGATTGTCTGTTAAAAAACCTTTCTCTTTGCAAAGAAACAGTAAATTAATAGTTCTATAAGTTGATTGTCTACTAGGAACATTCCCCATTGTAAACTAACTGAGAATTCATAGTTCTGTAAGCTGATTGTCTGCTAAGAACATTTCCCATTGCAAACTGAAAGTGAATTAATAGTTCTCTAAGCTGATTGTCTATTAGGAACATTTCCTTCTGTAAACTAACAGTTAATTCATAGTTCTATAAGTTGACGGTCTTCTAAGAACATTCCTTATTGCCTAATAACAATGAATTCATAATTGTATATGCTGATTGTCTGTTAAGAACATTCCTCAATTCATACTGGCAGTGAAGTCAAAGTTCTATAAGTTGATCATGCAGTAAGAACATTTTCCATTGTAAACTAATAGTGAATTCGTAGTTCTGAGCTGATTGTCTGTTAAGAACATTTCCTGTTGTAAAGTAACTGAGAATTCATAGTTCTATAACCTGATTGTCTGCTAAGAACATTTCCCATTCCAAACAAACAGTGAATTAGTAGTTCTCTAACCTGACTGTCTACTAGGAACATTTCCTGTTGTAAACTAACAGTATATTCATAGTTCTATAAGCTGATTGCCTGCTAAGAACATTCCCCATTTCAAAATAACAGTGAATTCATAGTTCTATAAGCTCATTGTCTTCTAAGAACTTTTCCTATTGCAAACTAACAGTGAATTAATAGTTCTGTAAACTAATTGTCTACTAGGAACACTTCCTGTTGTAAACTCACTGTGAATTCCTAGATCTATAAGCTGATTGTCTGCTAACGAATATTGAATTCAAAGTTCTATAAGCTGATCATCTACTAGGATAATTTCCCATTGTAAACTAACAGTGAATTCTATAATGTTAATGTCTGCTAAGAACATGTCTTTTTGCAAATTAACAGTGATTCATATTTCTACATGCTAATGTCGGCTAAGAATATTTTCCATTGCAAACTAAAAGAGAATTCATACTTCCATAAGCTGATTGTCTGCTAAGCACATTTTCCTTTGCAAACTAACAATGAATTAACATTTCTCTAAGCTGATTGTCTACTAGGAAGATTTCCCTTTGTAAACTAACAGTGAATTGATAGTTCTTCATGCTGATTGTCTGCTAAGAACATTTCCCATTTCAAAGTAACTGAATTAACATTTCTCTAAGGTGGTTGTCTACTAGGAACATTTACTATTGTAAACTAACTGTGAATTTCTAGTTGTATTAGCTGATTGTCTGCAAAGAACATTCCCCATTGCAAAATAACAGTGAATTCATAGTTCTATAGGCTCGTTGTCTGCTAAGAACATTTCCCATTGCAAACTAACAGTGAAGTAATCGTTCTCTAAGCTGATTGTCTGCTAGGAACATTTCCCATTGAAAACTAACAGCGAATTTCTAGTTCTATAAGCTCATTGTCTGCTAACGAACAGTGAATTCAAAGTTCTGTAAGCTACTACGATCTAGCACGATCATTTCCCATTTGAAACTCACAGTGAATTCATATTTCTGTGAATTGATTGTCTGTTGAAAACATTTCCCTATGCAAAGAAACAGAGAATTCATACTACTATAAGCTGATTGTCTACTAAGCACATTCCCCATTGTAAACCAACAGTGAATATAAACTTGTATAAGGAGATTTTCTGCTAAGAATATTCCCACTTGAAAACTAAGAGTGAATTCTTAGTTCTTTAAGCTGATTGTCAGCTAAGAACATTTCCCTGGGTAAACTAACTGATAATCATATATTCTATAAGCTGATTGTCTATTAAGAATATTTTTCTTTGGAAATTAACTGTGAATTCATAGTTCTATAGTCTGATTGTCTGCTAAGAACATTCCCTATTGCTTACTAACAGCGAATTCAAAGTTTTATAAGCTGCTTATCTGCTAAGAACATTTACCATTGTAAACTGCCAGAGAATTCATAGTTCTATAAGCTGATTGTGTGCAATGAACATTCCACATTGAATACTAACAGTGAATTCAAAGTTCTATAAGCTGATCATGTACTACAAACAATTCCTATTGTAAACTAACAGTGAATTCGTATTTCTATGAGATGATTGTCTGCTAAGACCATTTCCCATTGTAAACTAACACTGTTTAATAGTTCTATCAGCTGATTTTCTACTAAGAACATTCCTCATTGCAAACTAACAGTGAGTTCAAAGTTGTATATACTGGTTATGAACTAAGAACAATTCCCAGTGTTAAGTAACAGTGAATTCATTTCTATAATCTAAGTGAATGCTAATAACATTTCCTGTTATAGACTGCCAGAGAATTCCTAGTTTTAAAAGATGATTGTTTTCTAAGAACATTTCCATTTGTAAACTAAGAGTGAATTCTTAGTTCTATAAGCTAACTGACTGCTAAGAACATTTGCCGTTGCAAATTGACAATGAATTCATAGTTCTATAAGCTGGTTGTCTGCTAAGAACATACCCCATTGCATACTAACAGTGAATTCCATGTGCTATAAGCTCATCATGTACTACGAACATTTCCCATTGTTAACTAAGAATTCACAGTTCTATAATCTGAGTGTCTGCTAAGAACATTTCCTTATTGCAAACTAACAGTGAATCCAAAGTTCTATAAGCTGATCATGTTCTATGAACATTTCCTATTGTAAATTAATGGAGAATTCAAAGATCTATATTCTGATTGTCTACAAAGAACATTTAGCCTTTTAAACTAAAAGAGAATTCTCAGTTCTATAAGCTCATTGTCTGAAAAGAATATTTCCCATTGTGAACTAAGAGAGAATTGATCTTTCTATAAGTTCATTGTCTGACAAGAACATTTCACATTGTAAACTAACAGGGAATTCAATGATCTATAAGGTGATTTTCTACTAAGTACATTTGCCATTGTAACCTAACTGAGTATTCATAGTTCTATAAGCTGATTGTTTGACAAGAACATTACTCATTCTAAACTAATAGTAAATTCAAAGTTGTATAAGATGATTGTTTTTATGAACATTTTCCATTTCAAACTAATAGGGAATTCATAGTTCTATAAGCTGATTTTATGATAAGAATATTTCTCATTGTAAACTAACAGGGAATTCAATGATTTATAAGCTGATTATCTACTAAGAACATTTCCCATTGTAATCTTACAGAGAATTCATAGTTCTATTAGGTGAGTGTCTGACATGAATATTTCCCATCTTAAACTAACAGTAAATTCAAAGTTGTATAAGCAGATTGCATTTATTAACATTTCCCATTGTGAATAACATGAAATTAAATGATCTATAAGCTGATTGTCTACTAAGAACCATTCTCATTGTAAAGAAACAGAGACTTCATTGTTCTCTAAGCAGATTGTCTGGTAAGAACATTTCCCATTGCAAACTAACAGTGAATTCAAAGTAGTATAATGTGATCATCTACTAAGAACACTTCCCATTGTAAACTGAATGAAAATTCAATGATGTATAAGTGGACAGTTTTCTAAAAGCATTTCCCATACTAAACTAACATTGAATTCAATGTTGTATAAACGATTGTCTTCTATAAACATTTCCCAAGGCTTATTAACTGCTTAATTATCTATATGTTGATTATCTGCTAAGAACATTTCTCATTGCCAAGTAACAGTAGATTCAACGTAGTATAATCTGATCATCTACTAAGTCCATTTGCCATTGCTAACTAGCTGTGAATTCAATGATCTATAAGGTAATTATCTATTAAGAAATTCTCCATTGTAAACTAAGAATGATTTCGTAGTTCTATAAGCTGATAGATTCCAATGAAATTTCCCATTGTAAACTAACTGTGAAGTCAAAGTTCTATTTACTGATAATCTACTAAGAACATTTACATTGTAAACCAGAATGAATACATAATTCAATAAGCAGATTGATATGAAGAACATTTTATATTGTAACCTAACAGTGAATTCTTAGTTCTATAGGATGATTATCTACTAAGAATATTTTCCTTTGTATTGAACATTGACTTCATAGTTCTCTAAGCTGATTGTCTGGTAAGAACATTTCACATTACAAGCTAACAGTGAATTACAAGTAGTATAATATTATCCTCTACAAAGGGCATTTCCCTTTGTAAACTAACAATGAATTCAATGACCTATAAGCTGGTTGTCTACTAAGAACATTTCACATGGTAAACTAACAGTGAATTGAAAGTTGTATTAGCTGATTGTCTTCTGTATACATTTCCCATAGCAAACTGACAGTGAATTCAATGATCTATAAGCTTATTGCCTGCCAAGAACATTTCCCATTGTAAACTTGCAGAGAATTCAAAGTTTTATAAGGTGATTGTCTGCTAAGCATATTTCCCATTGTTAAATAACAGTGAATACAAAATTGTATAAGCTGTTTGACTGCGAAGAACATTTCCCATTGGAAACTAACTGGGAATTCAAAGATCTATAAGCTGATTGTCTAATAAGGACATTTCCCACTGTAAACTAAGAGAGAATTCATAGTTCTTTAAGCTGATTGTCTGATCAGAACAGTCCCCATTATATAGTAACAGGGAATTCAATGATCTATAAGCTGATTGTCTAGTAAGAACTTTTCCCATTGTATCCTAACATAGAATTCATACTTCTACTAGGTGATTGGCTGTCAAGAATATTTTCCATTATAAACTAACAGTAAATTCAAAGTTATATAAGGTGATTGTGTTTATGAACATTTCCCATTACAAAGTAACAGAGAATTCAATGATCTATAAGATGAATGTCTACTAAGATCATTTTCCATTGTAAACTAACACAGAATTCATAGTTCTATTAGGTGAGTGTCTGACAAGAACTTTTCCCATTGTAAACTCACAGTAAATTCAAAGTTGTTGATACTGATTGTGTTTATAAACATTTCCCACTCCAAATTAACAGGGAATTCAATGATCTATAAGCTGATTTTCTGCTAAGAACATTTCCCATTGTAAAATAACAGAGAATTTACAGTATTATAAGCTGATTATCTGACAAGAACATTTCCCATTGTAAACTAATAGTGAATTGAAAGTTGTATCAGGTGATGGTCTTCTATGAACATTTCCCCTTGTAATCTAATAGTGAATTCAATGATCTATAAGCTGATTGTATGCTAATAACATTTCCCATTGTAAACTAACAGTGAATTTAAAATTGTATAAGCAGATTGTCTTCTATGAAAATTTGCATTGCAAAATAACAGTGAATTTAAAGTTCTACTAAGAACATTTCCCATTGTAAGCTAAGAGAGAATTCATAGTATTCGTTGTGAGAGTCTGACAAGAACATTTTCATTGTAAACAAACACTAACTTCAAAGTTGTATAACCTGTTGTGTTTATGAACATTTCCCATTGCAAACTAACAGGGAATTTAATGATCTAGAAGCTGATTGTTGACTAAGAACGTTTCCCATTGTAAACTAACAAAGAACTCATAGTTCTATAGGCGATTCTCTGACAAGAACATTTACAAATAAAACTAACAGTAAATTCAAAGTTATATAAGCTGATTGTCTACTAAGAGCATTTCCATTTGTAACCTAACAGAGAATTCATAGTCCTATTATGTGATTGTCTGACAAGAACATTTCCCATTGTAAACTAACAGTAAATTAAAAGTTCTATAAGCTGATTGTGTTTATGAATATTTCCTATTGCAAACTAACAGGGAATTCAATGATCTATAAGCTGATTGTCTACTAAGAACACTTCCAATTTTACCCTAACAGACAATTCATCTTTCTGTTAGGTGAGTGTCTAAGAACATTTCCCATTGTAAACTAACCTTAAATTCAAACTTGTATAATGTGATTGTTTTTATGAACATTTCCCATTGCAAACTAACAGGGAATTCAATGATACATAAAGTGAATGTCTACTAAGATCATTTCCCATTGTAAACTAACACAGAATTTATAGTTCTATGAGCTTATTGTCTGATAAGAATATTTCCCATTGTAAACTAACAGGGAATTCAATGATCTATAAACTGGTTGACTATTCAGATTATTTCCCATTGTAAACTAACACAGAGTTCATAGTTCTATAAGCTGATTATCTTACAAGAACATTTCCCATTGTAAACTAACAGTGCATGAAATGATCTGCAAGCTTATAGTCTGTGAAGAAATTTCCCATTGTAAACTAACACTGAATTGAAAGTTGTATTAGGTGATTGTCTTCTATGAACATTTCCCCTTGCAATCTAACAGTGAAATCTAACAGTGAATAAGCTTATTGTGTACTAAGAACATTTCCCACTTAAACTAGCAGAGAATTCATAGTTGTATAAGGTGATAGACTGCAAAGAACATTTTCCATTTTAAACTAACAGTGAAATTAATTATCTATAAGCTGATTGTCTCCTAAGAACATTTCCCATTGTAAATTAAGAGTGAATTTAAAGTTTTATAAGCAGATTTTCTTCTATGAAAATTTGCATTGCAAAATAACAGTTCTACTAAGTTCTACTAAGAACATTAACCATTGTAAGCTATGACAGAATTCATAGTTCTCTTAGGTGAGAGTCTCACAAGAACATTTTTTTCATTGTAAACTAACAGGGAATTCAATGATCTATAAGCTGATTGTCTACTAAGATCCTTTCACATTGTAATATAACAGAGAATTTATAGTTCTACAAGGTGATTGTCTGATAAAAACATTTCCTTTGTAAACTAACAGCTAATTCAAAGTTGTATGAGCTGATTGTGTTTATGAACATTTCCCATTGCAAACTAACAGGGAATCAAAAAATTTATAAGCTGATTGTTTTCTATGATCACTTCCCATAGTTAACTAACAGAGAATTTATAGTTCTATAAGCTGATTGTCTGACAAGAACATTTACCATTGTAAACTAACAGTGAATTCTTAGTTCTACATGCTGATTGTCCACTAAGAACATTCACAATTGCAAAGTAACTCTGAATTCATACATGTATAAGCTGATAATCTGTGAAGAAATTTCCCATAGGAAACTAACAATGAATTCAAAGTGCTATAAATTGATTGTCTTCTATGAACATTTCCCCTTGTAAGCTAACAGTGAATTCAAAGTTGTATAAGCAGGTTGTCTTCTATGAACATTTTCCATTGCAAAATAACAGTGATTCAACGTCCTACAAGGTGATCATCTACTAACAATATTTCCCATTGTAAGATAAGTGATATCATAGTTCTATAATATGATTGTATGCTAATATCATTTCAAATTCAAAGTTGTAAAAGCTGATTGTGTTTATGAATATTTCCCACTGCAAACTAACAGGGAATTCCATGATCTATAAGCTGATTATCTACTAATATCTTTTCCCATTGTATCCTAACAGAGAATTCATAGTTTTACTATGAATTATAAACTAACATTAAATTCAAAGTTATATAAGGTGATAGTGCTTATGAACATTTCCCATTGCAAAGTAACAGGGAACTCAATGATCTATAAGCTGAATGTCTACTGAGATCCTTTCCTATTGTAAACTCACACAGAATTCCTAGTTCTATAAGCTGATTGTCTACTAAGAACATTTCCCATTGTAAACTAACAGGGAGTACAAAGATCTATAATCTGATTGTCTACTAAGAACATTTCCCATTGAAAAGTAACAGTGAATTCAAAGTATTATAATCTGATCATTTCCTAAGAACATTTCCCAATGCAAACTAGCTATGGATTCAATAATCTATAAGGTGATGGTCTATTAATAACATTCTCTTTTGCAAGCTAACACTGAAATCTTAGTTGTATAAGCTGATTGTCTGCTAAGAACATTTCCCATTGCAAACTAGCAGTGAATTCAAACTAGTATAAGCTGATCATCTACTAAGAACATTTCCCTCTGTAAACTAGCAGTTAATACAATGTTCTATTTGCTGATATCTGCTAAGATCAATTCCCATTGCAAACTAACAGTGAACTCAAAGTAATATAATCTGATCATGTGCAAACTAACCACGAATTCAATGATCTATAATCTAATTGTCTACTAAGAACTGTTCTCATTGTAAATGAACAGAGACTTCATAGTTCTCTAAACTTATTGTCTGGTAAGAACATTTCCCATTGCAAACTAACAGGGAATTCCATGATCTATAAGCTTATTGTCTACCAAGATCATTTCCCATTGTAAAGTAAAAGAGAATTCCTAGTGCTATAAGCTGACTGTCTGCTAAGCACATTTCCCATTGATAAATAACAGTAAATACATAATTGTATAAGCTGATTGTCTGCTAACAATATTTCCCATTGAAAGCTCACAGTGAATTCAAAGTTGTCTAAGCAGATTGTCTTCTATAAACATTTCTGATTTCAAAATAACAATGAATTCAAAGTCCTACAACATAATCATATACTAAGTATATTTCCCTTTGTAAGCTAACAGAGATTTTATAGTTCTATAAGCTGATGGTCTCCTAAGGTCATTTCCCATTGTAAACTAACAGTAAATTCAAAGTTGTAAAAGCTGAATGTGTTTATGAATATTTCCCATTGCAAACTATCAGGGAATTCCATGATCTATAAGCTGATTGTCTACTGAGATCATTTCGCATTGTAAACTCACACAGAATTTCTAGTTCTATCAGCTGATTGTGCCATAAGAATATTTCCCACTATACCCTAAGAGAGAATTCATAGTTCTATAAAGTGATTGTCTGATAAGAACATTTCCCATTGTAAAATAACAGGGAATTCAATGATCTATAAGCTGATATTCTACTGAGATCATTTCCCATTGTAAACTAACATGAATTCATAGTTCTATAAGCTGCATGTGTGACAAGAACATTTCCCATTGTAGACTAAAAGGGAATTCAAAGATCTATAAGCTGGTTGTCTACTAATAACATTTCCCATTGCAAAGTAACAGTGAATTCAAAGTAGTATAATCTGGTCATTTTCTAAGAACATTTCCTAATGCACACTAGTTGTGAATTCAGTGATCTATAAGGTCTATTAAGAACATTGTAAACTAACACTGAGTTCTTAGTTGTATAAGCTGATTGTCTGCAAACCAGCAGTGAATTCAAAGTACTATAAGCGGTTCTTCTACCAAGTACATTTCCCTTTGCAAACTGGCAGTGAATACAATGTTCTATTTGCTGATATCTGCTAATATTATTTACCATTGCAAACTAAGACTGAATTCAAAGTAATATAATCTGATCATGTACTAAATGTAAACTAACCATGAATTCAATGATCTATAATCTGATTGCTTACTAAGGATCGTTCTCATTGTAAATGAACAGAAACTTTATAGTTCCCTAAGCTGATTGTCTGGTAAGGACATTTCCCATTGCAAACTAACAGTGAATTCAAAGCAGTATAATATGATCCTCTACTAAGAACATTTCCCTTTTAAACTAACAGTGAATGCAATCATCTATAAACTGATTGTCTATTAAGATAATTTCCCATGGTAAACTCATAGTAAACTAAAACTTGTATTAGATGACAGTCTTCTATGAACATTTTCCATAGCAAAATAACATTGACTTCAATGATCTATAAGCTTATTGTCTACCAAGCACATTTCCCATTGTAAACTAACAGAGAATTTATAGTTTTATTAGGTGAGTGTCTGACAAGAATATTTCCCATTGTAAACTAACAGTAAATTCAAAGTTGTATAAGCTGATTGTGTTTATAAACATGTCCCATTGCAAACTAACATGGAATTCAGTGATCTATAAGCTCAAGGTCTACTAAGATCATTTCCCATTGTAAACTAAACAGAGCATTCATAGTTCTCTTAGGGGATTGTCTGCCAAGACCATTTCCCATTGTATAATAAGAGTAAATTAAAAGTTGTATAAGCTGGTTGTGTTTATGATCATTTCTCATTGCAAACTATCAGTTCATTCAATCATCTATAAGCTGATTGTCTACCAAGAACATTTCCCATTGTAACTAACAGAGAATTCACAGTTCTATAAGCTGCTTGTCTGACAAGAACATTTCATATTGTCAAATAAGAGTGAATTCAACAATCTGTAAGCTGATTGACTACCAATAACATTTCTCATTGTAAACTAAGAGTTAATTCCATGATCTATAAGCTGATTGTATATTAAGATAATTTACCACAGAGAATTCATAGTTCTATAAGGTGATTGTCTGATAAGACTATTTCCCATTGTAAAGTAACAGAGAATTCATAGTTCTTTAAGCTGATTGTCTGCCAAACACATTTCCCATTGTTAAATAACATTAAATACATAATTATATAAGCTGATTGACTGTGAAGAACATTTCCCATTGTAAACTAACCATGAATTCAATGATCTATAAGCTGATTGTCTACTAAGAACATTTATCCTTGTAAGCAAACAGTGTATTCAAAGATGTATAAGCTGATTGTACACTAAGAAATTTTCCACTGAATAATAGTAGGGATTTTAAAGTTGTATAAGCTGCTTGTCTAAGAATATTTCCATATGCAAACTAACAGATAATTCACACTTCTATAAGGAGATTGTCTGGGAAGCACTTTTCACATTGTATACTAACAGTGTATTCATAATTCTGTAACCTGATTTTCAGCAAAATACATTTCCCATTATAAAGTAACCATGAAAGTGACTGACTTCTGGCCAAGATGGCGACCACCTAGCTGTGCTGCAGACACCGGGGAAAGAGAGGCAAGAAATTAAGGGTTATCAGGGTCCTCTTGCCAGTGGGAGGGCACAGAGTGGGGAAAAACAGGGAAACATGGATCCACCCTCAGGTCTACCTCCTCCATACAGCCACCGCGCCCCATGCCCCAAGCCACTGTGCTCCGATTGCACGCCCACAAGCCCATCACACGCCTGCCAGCCCACTGCGCTGACACAGGGACCTCCGCCATTGTGCTCTGATCCCATGTGCTGGCCCACCACACTGTGCTCAGTTCGCAAACCAGCGGGGGCCAACTCTGCTGTGATTAGGCGGCTGCCTGACTCCCCACTGCTGTGCTCTGATCACTTGCTGGCCGGCCAGACTCTGCTGTGTCCTGATCCCGTGCCCACATCAGCTGCCTCTGCACTACAAGTGCACGTGCAACGGGCCCAGTCCCACAGCAAGGGCCTCACAAGTCCACACTGAGTCACTAGTGCCAACTCAGGTGCCATCCCCTACCTGTCTGTCGCCACCCATTCCCCACTCCCCTGAGGTGGGAGAGTGCAGACTGTTTGCAGGTCCCAGTATTCCAGCCAGAGTTTGGGCAGATTCAGGGCTTGCTACCTCAGTCCCCTTTTAAGCTCTAAAGGCAGGCAGCTTTGGTGCATTACTGGGTGAGAATTAAAGCAACTTTGGCAACCCTGTCAGGCAGGAGATAGGCAGCTTTGGCAAGAGAAACTAGAAACCCAGGCTGCTAGCAACTGCCCCAGGCTGCCTTGGATTCTCATTGAGCAAGAGCCCAGGCTGCTCCATCCACCTACCTGCCCATACACAGACATGGGTAGACCACAACGAAAAAGAAATAACATGAAAAATAAAATGCAAGAAAATTCAGACAGATCACCCAGTCCAACAAGGATTATATCTGACCGAAACAAAGAAGAGTGTTTAGGATCAGAACATCAAGTGGAAGACATGAGCAATGCAACCCTGACCAACCTACTGCTAGAACTTGCAGGAAAGCTACAAAGGACAGATAATCATGTGGATGCTACAATCACTAAGCTAGAGCAATATGATAAGACACTGGTAGGAATTCAAAGAGAGCTAAGAGAGTTGAGGGAGGATGAAAAAAAAGAGGACCTTAAAAATTAGCTGGCCACACTAAATGAAAACATAAAGAAATGCAAGGATGATTTCCAAGAATCAGCAAGAAAATCAGAAAATGAGGTGAAAAGGGAGCTGGACAGAACAATGGAAGTGATGCACAGGAAATAGGAAAGTAGTAGAAAATGCAAACTTAATTCAACAAGTCCAAAACTCGCTAGAGGCTCTCAAGAATAGAGTCAGCGAAGCAGAAGATAGAAACTCTGATCTGGAAGAGAGGATGAAAGAAACAGTTCGAGAGTCCAAAAATTTCAGTAAGTTCAAAAGCTCGGGTGAACAGAACATGAGGGAATTGTGGGATATACTTAAACGTCCTAATATCAGAATCATTGGAATACCAGAAGGAGAAGAATTTCAGACCGAAGGCATTGAGAACTTATTTAACACAATAACTGAAGAAAACTTCCCCTGTCTCTTAAAAGAAAGGCCTATCAAGATACAAGAAGCAAACAGAACTCCTAACCAACTAGACCAAAGGAGAAACTCCCCAAGACATATTATCATTAAGACTCTAAACATTGACAGCAAAGAGAACATCCTAAAAGCAGCCAGGGAAAAAACAACACACCACTTTCAAAGGAAACCCCATCAGCATTACTTCAGACTTCTCAATGGAAACCCTGAAAGCTAGAAGGGCCTGGAATGAAACTCTCCAAACTCTCAGAAACTATGGCTTCCAACCCAAAGTACTCTACCTGGTAAAAGTCTCCCTTATTATAGATGATGAAAGGAAAACTTTCCATGACAAAGCTCAGCTTTACAATTATATGACCACAAAACCAAAACTACAGAAAGTATTCAAGGAAATTCTCCACAGAGAAGAAACAAATAACCAAACACAAATGCCTACAAGAAGCAGATCACAGAAACCAAACCCAGAGTAGACAGAAAAAATTTCAAAGTCCATGGAAGAACAAACACACCTCTACCACGAAAACATGGCAGGGATCAAATCAAATCTCACAGTCATCACCCTAAATAATAATGGCCTTAATTTATCCATCAAGAGACACAAGCTAACAGGGTGGATCAAAAAATTAGACCACTCGATCTGCTGCCTTCAAGAAACCCACCTTACCACTAAAGACAGAAACTTCCTCAGGGTGAAAGGGTGGAAAACAATATTCCAAGCAAATGGGAATAAGAAACAAGCAGTTCTAGCTATATTAACATCGGATAAAATAGACTTCAAACCAAAAACAATCAAAAAAGACAAAGAGGGCTACTTCCTACTTATAAAGGAAACAATCCATCAAGAGGATATTACAATCATAAATCTGTATGCAACAAACAAGGGGCACCACAGTTCATAAAACAAAACCTACTTGACAATAAAACAGAAATAACCACCAACACCATCATACCTGGGGACTTCAACACACCATTATCACTAATAGACAGATCATCCAAACAGAAACTCAACAGGGAAGTAAGAGAGCTCAACAAAAACATAGAACACTTACACATAACGGACATCTACAGAACTTTCCATCCCAAATCCACAGACTACACATTCTTCTCAGAAGCCCATGGAACATTCTCTAAAATAGACCATATACTGGGTCACAAAGACTGCCTCCACATATCTGGGAAAATTGACATAATTCCCTGCATGATATCAGATCATAATGCTATATTCCTAGAAATCAACAACAAAAAAACCAACAAGAATTGCAACCACAACTGGAAACTAAATAGCACACACTTAAACAATAACTTTTGAAGTGACTGCAATTTTTGGACTCACGAACTGTTTCTTCCACCCTGTCTTCCAGATCAGAGTTTCTATCTTCCACTTCACTGACTCTATTCTTGAGAGCCTCTAGCGAGTTTTGGATAGTGGATGAAATAAAAAATGAAATTGCAAAATTCCTGGAATTGAATGACAATGAGAAGACATCATACCAAAACTTATGGGACACAATGATGGCAGTTCTCAGGGGAAAATTCATAGCACTCAATGCCCTCATAAAAAGACAGAAAGATCCCAAATCAATAGCCTAACCATCCACCTAAAGGATTTGGAAAAACAAGAAAAATTCAACCCAATGAGCTCAAGAATGAAAGAAATAATCAAAAGCAGAGTAGAAATTAATGAATTGGAAACAAAGGAAACAATTAAGGCAATTGACAAAAAAAAGAGCTGGTTCGTTGAAAAAATAAACAAGATTGACAAACCCCAGGCCAATTTGATCAAGCAAAAAAAGCAGAGACTCCAAATTAACAAAATTCAAAATTCAAAAGGAGAGATCACAACAGACATAAGTGAAATTTGGAGAATCATAAGGACTAATTTCAAAAACCTCTACTCCACAAAACTGGAAAATGTGGAAGAGATGAAAATATTCCTGGATGCATATCATCTACCAAAGCTAAACTCAGAGCCAAATCATCACCTCAATGAACCCATCACACTCATGGAGATTGAAAAAGTAATAAAAAACCTCCCAAAAAAGAAGAGTCCAGGACCCGATGGATTCCCAGCCAAATTTTATCAAACCATCATGGAAGAAATCAAACCAGTCTTTCTAAAACTGTGCCACACAATTGAAGAACAGTGAAAGCTACCCAACACCTTCTATGAAGCTAGTATCACCCTAATCCAAAAACCAGGCAGAGATGCCACAAGAAAAGAAAACTATTGGCCTATTTCCCTAATGAACATAGATGCAAAGATCCTGAACAAATATTCGCAAATCGAATCTAACAACACATCAAAAGCATAATCCAGCTTGACCAAGTGGGATTTATCCCAGGAACACAAGGGTAGTTCAACATACGAAAATCTGTCAATGTAATACACCACATAAACATGCTTAAACATAAAAACCACATGATCATTTCAATAGATGCAGAAAAGGCCTTTAACAAGATACAACATCACTTCATGATCAAAACATTGGAGAGAATCGGCATGGCCGGATCACATCTTAACACAATTAAGGCAATATATATAGTTCCAAAGGCCCAAATAACACTTAATGGAGACAGACTAGAGGAATTCCCATTGAGATCAGGAACAAGACAGGGATGTCCTCTCTCACCTCTGCTTTTCAATATAGTTCTGGAAGTCCTAACTGAAGCAATAAGACAGGAGAAGGAAATAAAAGGGATATAATTTGGAAAGGAAGAAGTTAAGTTAGCTCTATTCACTAATGACATGATTATATATGTAAGAGACCCGAGAGACTCCATCCCAAAACTCCTGAAGGTGATTAACGCCTATAGCAAAGTAGCAGGATACAAAATCAATGCACAAAAATTGGTAGCATTTCTGTATGCAAATGACAAAGATACAGAAACTGAAATAAGGGACATAGTCCCATTTTCAATAGCAACAACAACAACAAAAAATACCTTGGAATAATGTTAACCAAGGAAGTAAAAGATCTATACAATGAAAACATAATAACTCTCAAAAAAAAAAAAAACTGAGGAGGAATTGAGAAGAAGACCTCCCATGCTCCTGGATAGGCAGAATTAACATTGTGAAGATGACAATCCTACCAAAGGCAATATATAGATTTAACGCAATTCCAATTAAAATCCCTACAGTGTTCTTCACAGATATAGAAAAAATGAACTCAAGTTTCATAAGGAAAAACAGAAGGCCTCGCATATCCAAACATATCCATATCAAAAGAAATATCTCTGGTGGCATCACCATACCTGATGTAAAGCTATACTACAAAACCATAGTAATAAAAACAGCATGCTACTGGCATAAAAGCAGGAGTATAGACCAATGGAATAGACTTGAGGACTCAGATTTTGGGTCAAGCAACTATAGCTACTTGATATTTGACAAAGGCCCGAACAATATGGGCTGGAAAAAGAATAGCACCTTCAACAAATGGTGCTGGACAAACTGGATAACCACATGCAGGAAACTAAAACTTGATCCACACATTTCACCATGCACTACACTCAAATCCAAATGGATCAAAGACCTCAACATGAGACCAGAGTCTCGAAAACTACTGGAAGGAAATTTAGGCAGTACTTTCCCTGATATAGGAATGGAAAAAGACTTCCTGAACAAAACCCCAGTGGCTCAAGTTCTTAAACAGTCACTCAACTAATGGGATAATATGAAGCTGAAGAGTTTCTTTACGGACAAGCATATAATAAGCAAAGCCAAAAGAATACCCACAGAATGGGAGAAAATATTTGCAGGTTATCCAACTGATAGAGGCCTAATCTCTAGAATCTACAGAGAACTCAAAAGTCTAAACAATAAGAAGACAAGTACCCTACCTACAAAATGGGACACAGAGTTGAACAGGCAATTCACAGAGGAAGATATACAAATGGCAAACACACACCTAAGAAAATGTTCATCATCCCTAATCATCAGAGAAATGCAAATTAAAAGAACTATGAGATTCCACCTTACCCCAATAAGGATAGCCAACATCAAAAAATCAAATGAAAATAAATGTGGGCGAGGATGTGGAAAAGCAGGAACACTCATTCACTGTTGATGGGAATGTAGGATGGTACAACCACTTTGGAAAGTAATATGGAGACTCCTTAAAAAGCTGACTATAGAAATACCAACAGACCCAGTTATACCCTTACTGGGCATCTACCCTAAAACCTTCAAACCACAGGCCAGAGAGATTTGCTCAACCATGTTTGTTGTGGTTCAATTTGTAATAGCTAAAAGCTGGAATCAGCCCAAATGTCCATCATTAGAAGAATGGATAACAAAGATGTGGTATATCTACACAATGGAAATCTATACAGCAGTAAGAAAAAACAACAGAAATAAATTTGAAGAAAAATGGTTGAACCTGGAACAGATCATTCTCAGTGAACTTACCCAATAACAGAAAAATAAATCGACACATAGTCTCACTCATATACAACACCTAACCTGAATCTACCCAAGATACCTTACATGCCCAGTAAGCACCTCATGGACTAGACAATAGGATGGATGGGGAGGGCGGGGATGGCATCGAAGGGTGGAAAACATTAACTGGACCCTAAGGGCAATGGTACCATAAAATTCTACTTCCTACAAGACAGACCAAATGGCTGTACCTTCACTAGACCCTTACAGGAAACACCTGAACTACAAGACACTGGAGAGGGTACTATCAAGACCAACCTAAATCTTCTACATCTTCCCTCCCTCCCTCTCCCCCTCTCCACTCTTTCTTTCTCCTCTCTAACTCTTGTATATTAGTTATGATTTTTCCTCAATTTCTTAGTGGGCACTGACCTGTAACCTCCACTTCCAGCTTGGGGCTACCATCTACAATGAGCTTTTGATCAGAGAAACCTACAAGGTTTCCCAAAACAATGACAGACTTCTGTCAGAGTACTTGATGACCCACCAAAGGCCAGTGGTAAGACCCTATTGCTGAAGACGCCATACGCAGCTGACATGAAAATGGAATGGCATGGCTGGAAGCCAGGAGAGAGTCAGTCCCCAGACAGTCAGCAAGTCTAGTGCCAGAAGGTGCTACATGGGCAACTGGGGGAAATGACTAATACCTGTCCAAGCAACTCATTGTCTAAACTAATTAGCAACAAACAACCTGATGTGATGCCCACACAAGTGCAATGTTGGCACAGAGCCATGGTGGGGAACTAACTGCTGTTGATTTGGCTAACTGGTCCCCTCAGTGGTATGAGACCCATAGCTGGAACTGGGAAACAAGTCAGAACCATACCCAAACACAAGCCCACTCTACAATATCAAGCTACCATCAATCATGGGGTACAAGAGGGTCTACACCTATCAAACTCTCTATCAAAAAAGTAATTTTTATCTCAATTTTCTGGGTGCTAACGTACTCTCCGTTGGAGAATCTGTTTCTCTTTTTTAGATAGATGCATATCCTAAGGAGAGAGCTGCCCCAACATACCTCAAAAGGGGCCCGACTGAAACTAAGGACAATTGGCGAAACAAGCTAGGGTGCTGTTTTCCTGATGAACCGTATACCAGCACAAAGGGGAAGGAGACCAACACAGAGAAAAATCAACTCCTACCAAATCAGAGAGCCAGAGCCTGAGAGGTCCTCAGCACTGAAGCAGACCAAAAACGAACCCAACATGGCTCAGGGAAATTTTGTGGAATAGGGGGCGGAAAGAATGTCAGAGTCACATGTTGGGTCATGATATACAGAGACATTTATCGTACCAATAACTGTGGGCTAACTCCACAATGCACAACCCATTTACATCAACAAGGAGGGTTCAATGGGAGGGGGTAGATCATGGATGAGCCTATATAATGGTACCAAACTGCCTGTATTTGCTGAAAAGAAAACTAATAAATTAAATTTTTTTAAAAGTGACTGTTGATTCATGCTAAAGTGTTACTAATATTTCCTCAGTCACTTCACCTTCTCAGAATTATCATATGTAACAGATTTATTGCAGTATTCAAATAAAGCTCTTTTGGTTTATTTAAAAAAAAAAAAGTAACCATGATTACTTAGTTCTATAAGCAGATGGTCTGTAAAGAACATTACCCTTTTCAAACTATCAGTGAATTCAATGTTGTATAAGCTGTTTGTCTACAAAGATCATTCCCCATTGCAAACGAACAGTGAATTCAAATATCTATAAGATGATTGTGTCTAAAGAACATTCACCATTGCCAACTAACTGTGAATTCAATGTTTAATAAGCTGATTGTCTTCTAAGAACATATATTATTGTAAGCAAAAAGTGAATTTAATGGTCTATAAGCAGATTGTCTACTAAGAACATTTTCATTTGTAAATTAACAGGGATTTCAAAGTAGTATAAGCTGATTGTATGCAAAGAACATTCCCATTTGCAAGCTAAGAGTGAATTAAATAATGTATAAGCTGATTTTCTAGTAAGAACATTTCTGTTTGTAAGTAAACAGTGAATTCAATGATCTATAAGCCAATTGTCTACTATGAACTTTTCTCATTGTAAGCAAACAGTGATTTTCAAAGATTTATAAGCTGATTGTCTACTAAGAATATGTCCCATTGCAAACTTACATGGAATTCATTATTCTATAAGCTGATTTTCTGCTGAGCATATTTCACATTGTATACTAAAAGTGACTTCATAAATCCATAACCTGATTTTCAGTGAGGAACATTTCCCACTGTAAACTAACAATGACTACTTAGCTCAATAAGGTGGTTGTCTGTAGAGAACATCCTCCTTTGCAAACTCAGAGTGAATTCAATGATCCAAACTGATGGTCTACTAAGAACTTTTCTCATTGTAAGCAAACAGGGTATTCAATGATATAAAATCTGACTGTCTATTAAGAATATTTTCCAATGTAAAATAACAGGAATTTCAAAGTTATAAGCTGATTGTCTGCTAAGAATATTTCACATTGCATACTAACATAAAATCCATACTTCTATGAGCTGGTTATCTACTAAGAACATTTCTCATTGTAAGATACCAGTGAATTCATTAATCTATAAGCTGGTTGTCTAATAAAAATATTTTACATTGTAAAATAACAGGGATTTCAAAGGTGTATAAGCTGATTGTCTGTAAAGAAAATTCCCCATTGCAAACTAACAGTGAATTCAATGATCTATAAGGTTATTGTCTACTAAGAACATTTCTAATTGTAAGCAAAGAGTGAATTCCATGATCTACAAACTGATTGTTTACTATGAACATTTCCCATTGTAAAATAACACGGATTTCAAAGTTGTATAAGTTAATTGTCTGCAAAGAAATTCTGGATTGCAAGCTAATGGTGAATTCAACGATGTATAAGCTGATTGTCTTCTAAAAATATTTCCCATTGCAAACTAACAGTGAATTCGTACTTCTATAACCTGATTGTCTGCTAAGCACATTTTACTTGTATACTAAAAGTGAACTCATAATTCTACAACCTGATTTTCTGTTATGTACATTTCCCATTGTAACCTAACCATGACTACTTAGTTCTATAAGCTGATTTTCCACAACAAACATTCCCCATTGCAAATCAACAGTGAATTGAATGATCTATAAACTGATTATCTACAGAGAACATTCCACAAGGCAAATGAAGAGTGAATTCAATAATCTGTAAGATATTTGTCTGTAGAGAACATTTCCCATTGCAAACTAAGAGTTAATTCAATGATCTATTAGCTGATTGTCTACTAAGAACATTTCTCATTGTAAGCAAGCAGTGAATTCAATGATCTATAAGCTGATAGTCTATTAGGAATATTTCCCATTACAAACTAACCAAGAATTCCTACTTCTATAAGCTGATTGTGTTCTGTGCATACTTCACATTGTATTTTAAAAGTTAATTCATAATTCTATAACCTGATTTTATGTGAGGAACATTTCCCAGTGTAAACTAACCATGAATACTTAGTTCAATGAGCTGGTTATCTGTAGAGAACGTTCCCCTTTGCAAACAGAGTGAATTCAATGCTCCATTAGCTGATTGTCTACTAAGAACATTTCTCATAGTAAGCAAACAGAATTCAATGATCTAAAAGCTGACTGTCTAGTAAGAACATTTTCCAATGTAAAACAACAGGGATTTCCACGGGATATAAGAGGGCCTAAACCTATCATACTGTCTATCAAAAAAGTAAGTGTTATCTCAATTTTCCGGGTGCTAACTTACTCTCTGTTGGAGAATCTGCTTCTCTTTTCCAGATAGATGCAGATCCTAAGAAGAGAGCTGCCCCAACATACCTCAAAAGGGGCCCAACTGAAACTAAGGACAACTGGCGAAATAAGCAAGGGTGATGTTTTCCTGTGAACTGGATACCAGCACAAAGGGGAAGGAGATCAACGCAGAAAAAAATCAACCCCTACCAAATCAGAGAGCCAGAGCCTCAGAGGCCCCCAACACCTCAGCACTGAAGCAGACCAAAAATGAACCCAACATGGCTCAGGGAAATTTTGTGGAAGAGGGGGTGGAAAGAATGTCAGGGTCACATGTTGGGTCATGATTTGCAGAGACATTTATCATACCAATAACTGGGGGCTAACTCCACAATGCACGACCCATTTTCATTAACAAGGAGGGTCTAATGGGAGGGGGTAGATCACAGATGAGCCTAAATAATGGTAGCAAACTGCCTGTATTTACTGAAAAGAAAACTAATAAATTAAATTAAAAAAAAAATAACAGGGATTTCATAGTTGCATAACCTGATTTTCTGGTAATAATATTTCCCATTGCAAACTTATAGAGAGTTCATACTTCTATAAGCAGATTGTCTTCTAAGCACATAATTATATAACCTCATTTTCTGTGAAGAACATTTCCCATTGTCAACTAACCTTGACTACTTACTTCCATAAGCTGATTGTCTGCAAAGAACGTTATCCATTACAAACTCTCAGTGAATTCAGTGATGCTAAGCAGATTGTCTACTACAAATGTTTCCACTGGAACAAACCAGTGAATTCATTAATCTACAAGCTAATTATCTACTAAGACCATTTTACGTGGTAAAATAACAGGGATTTCAAAGTTTTATAAGCTGATTGTCTACAAAGAATATTTCCCATTGCAAATTAACATAGATTTCATACTCCTGTAAGCTGATTGTCTGGGAAGCACATTTCATATTGTATACTAACAGTGAATTCATAATTCTATAAAATGATTTTCTGTGAAGAACATTTCCCATTGAAAGCTAATCATGACTACTTAGTTCTATAAGCTCATTGCCTACAGAGAACATTACCCATTGCATACTAACAGTAAATTCAATGATAGTAAGCTGATTGTCTACTAAGAACATTTCTCATTGTAACAAACCAGTGAATTCATTAATCTATTAACTGATTGTCTACTAAGAACATTTCCCATTGCACACTAACAGAGAGTTTAAACTTCTGTAAACTGATTGTCTGGTGAGCACATTTCACATTGTATATTAACAGTGAATTCATAATTCTATAAACTGATTTTCTATGAAGTACTTTTCCCATTTTAACCTAACTATGACTACTTAGTTCTATAAGCCATTTCTCCACAAAGAACATTTCACTTTGCAAATGAACAGTAAATTCAATGATCTATAAGCTGATTGTCTACTTAGAACATTTCTCATTGTAAGCAAACAGTGAAGTCAATGATCTAAAAGGTGATTGTATTTAAAGAATATTTTCCATTGCAAACTAACAGTGAATTCAATGTTCTGTAGACTGATTGTCTATGAAGAATATTTTCCAATGCAAACTAACAGCAAATTCATACTGCTATAAGCTGATTGTCTGCTAAGTGCATTTCACATTGCATTCTAACAGAGAATTCATAACTTGATAACCTGATTTTCTCTGAAGAACATTTCCCATTGTAAACTAGCCATGACTATTTATTGAATAAGCTGATTGTCTGCAAAGAACATTCCTCATAGCAATCTAACAGGGAATTCAGTGATCTATAAGGTACTTGTCTACTAAGAACATTTTTCATTGTTAAGTAACAGGGATTTCAAAGTTGCATAAACTTATTGTCTGCTAAGAATATTTCCCATTGCAAACTAACAGAGAATTCATACTTCTATAAGCTGATTGTCTGCAAAGCACATTTCACCTTGTATACTAACAGTGAATTTGTAATTCTATAAACTGATTCTCTCTGAAAAACCTTTCCCATTGTAAACTAACCAAGACTACTTAGGTCTATATGCTGATTGTCTGCAAAGAACATTAACCATTGCAAACTAACAGTGAATTCAATGATGCTATGCTGATTGTCTACTAAGAACATTTCTCATTGTAACAAACCATTGAATTTATTAATCTATCAGCTAATTGTCTACTAAGAACATTTCCCATTGTAAAATAGCAGGGATTTCGAAGTTGTATAAGCTGATTGCTAAGAATATTTCCCATTGCAAACTAACAGAATTCATGATTCTGTAACCTGATTGTCTGCTAAGTGCATTTCACATTGCATACTAACAGTGAATTCATAATTCTATAAACCTATTTTCTGTGAAGAACATTTCCCATTGTAAACTAACCATGACTAGTTAGTTCAATAAGCTGATTGTCTGCACAGAACATTCCCATTTGCAAACAAACAGTGAATTCAATTATTTATAAGATGATTGTCTGCAAGGAACATTCCCCATTTCAAAGTAACAGTCAATTCAATGATCTATAAGCTGATTGTCTTCTAAGAACATTTCTCAGTGTTAGCAAAGAGTTAATTCGATGATTTATAAACTTATTGTCTACTATGAACTTTTCCCATTGTAAAATAACACCGATTTCAAAGTTTTATAAGAGGACTGTCTGCAAAGAATATTCCCCATTGCAAATGAACAGAGAATTCAGTGATCTATAAGCTGATTGTCTACTAAGAGCATTTCTCCTTGTAGGCAAATAGAGAATTCAATGATCTGTAAGTGATTGTCTACTAAGAACATTTCCCATTGTAAAATAGCAGGGATTTCAAAGGTGTGTAAGCTGATTGTCTGAAAAGAATATTCCCCATTGCAAACTGACAGTGAAATCTATGAATTATAAGTTGATTGTCTATTAAGAATATTTCCCATTGCAAACTAACGGAGAATTCATACTTCTATAAGCTGATAGTCTGCTAAGCACATTTCACATTTTGTACTAACAGTGAATTCATAATTCTGTAACCTGATTTTCTGGGAAGATCATTTCCCATTGTAACCTAACAATGACTACTTAGATCTGTAAGTTGATTGTTTGCAAAGAACATTACTCTCTACAAACTAACAGTGAATTCAATGTTCTATAAGCTGATCGTCTACAAAGAACATTTCTATTGTAAGCAAACAGTGAATTCAATAATCTATAAACTGATTGTTCACTAAGAACATTTTCCTTTGTAAAATAACAGTGATATTTCCTCTTGATTTGCTATTAGTTTGGAAAGAGAAACATTCTCTGTAGACATGCAGCTTATATAACTGTGAATTCTCTGTTAGTCTGCAATGGGAGCTGTTCTTCAAAAACAGCCTATAGTTCTTTGAATTCATTGTTTTTTTTTACCGCAGAATATGTTCTTAGGGTACAATTAGCTTAAAGAACTGTGAATTCTCTGAATGTTTACAATGGGAAATATTCTTAGTACACAATTAGCTTATAGAATATTAAATTCACTGTTAGTTTGCAATGGGAAATGTTGCTAGTAGACACAGCTTATAGAACTTTGAATTCCCTGTTAGTTTTCAACAGGAAAAGTTCTTAACATACTATCAGCTTATACTTCTTTGGATACACTGTGAGTTTACAATGGGCAACTTCTTTGTAGATACTCTTCCTACAAAATGGTGAATTCTCTGTCTCTTTACAGTGTAAAATGTTCTTAGTACACAATTAGCTTATAGAACATTGAGTTCACTGTTAGTTTGCAATGGGAAATGTTCCTAGTGTACACAGCTTATAGAACTTTCAATTCCCTGTTAGTTTTCAATGGGAAATGTTCTTAACACACAATCAGTTTATAATTCTTTGAATTAACTGCTAATTTACAAAGGGAAATGTTCTTTATGGGCACTCAGCTTATAAAACAGTGAATTCGCTATTTGTTTGCAATGGGAAATGTTCTTAATAGACACATCTTATAGAACTTTAAATTACCCTTTAGTTTGCAATGGGAAATATTCTTAGCAGGCCATCAGTTTATAGAACTATTAATTCACTGTTACTTTGCAAAGGGAAATGTTCTTAGCAGACAATCAGGTTATATAACTATGAATTCTTAGTTAGTTTATGATGGGAAAAGTGTTTAGCAGACAATCATCTTATAGAACTATGAATTCTCTGTTTCTTTGCAAAGAGAAATGTTCTTAACATACAAAAATCTTATTGTACTATGAATTCACTGTTAGTTTACAATGGGAAATGTTCTTAGGACATGATCAGCTTATAGAACTTTGAATTCACTATTAGTTTGCAATGGGGAATGTTCTTGTCAGACATTCACCTAATAGAAGTATGAATGCTCTGGTAGTTTACAATGAGAAATGTTCCTAGTAGAAAATCAGCTCATAGAACTATGAATTCACTGTTATTTTACAATGGGAAATGTTCTTAACAGAAAATCAGCTTGTAGAACTATGAATTCACTGTTAATTTTCAAATGGAAATGTTCTTAGCAGACCATCACGTTATACAACTATGAATTCTCAGTTTCTTCACAATGGCATGTTCTTAGCATACAATCTGCTTATACAACTATGAATTCTCTGTTTGTTTGAAAAGGGAAGTGTTCTTAACAGGCAATCACCTTATAGAACTATGAATTCATTGTTATTTTACAATGGGAAATGTTCTTAGTACTTGATCATCTTATAGAACTTTGAATTCACTGTTAGTATGCAATGGGCAATGTTCTTAGCATATGATCAGCTTATAGAACTATGAATTCACTGTTATTTTACAATGGGAATTGTTCCTAGAAGACAATCAGCTTAGAGAACTAGTAATTCACTGTTAGTTTGCACTGGGACATGTCCTAGCAGACAATCATCTCATAGAACTAAGAATCTACTCTTACTTTACAATTGGAAATCTTCTTAGCAACAATCACCTGCTTATACAGCTCTATATTCATTGTTGGTATACATTGGGAAATATGCTTAGCTGACAAACAGCTTATAGAACCATGAATTCTCTGTTTGTTTTCAAATGGAAATGATCTTCAGACCCTCAGCTTATCCAACTACAAATTCTCCATTAGTTTTCAATGGGAAATAGTCGTAGTACATGATCAGTTTATGAAACTTTGATTTCACTGTTACTTTGTAGTGGGGTATGTACTTAGCAGACACTAATCTTATAAAACTATGTATTCACTGTTAGTTTACAATGGGAAATGTTCCTAATAGACAATCAGTTTAGAGAACTATTAATTCACAGTGGTTTGCAATTGGAAAATTTCTTAGAAGACAATGAACTTACAGAATTTTGAATTCACTCTTAGTTGGCAATAGAGAATGTTCTTAGCAGACACTCACTTATAGAACTATGAATTCTCAGTTAGCTTACAATGAGAAATGTTTTCAGCAGAGAATCAGCTCATAGAACTATGAAATCACTATTAGTTTTCAATGGGAAATGTTATTAGTACTTGATCAGCTTATACACCTTTGCATTCACTGTTAGTATGCAATGGGGAATGTTATTAGTATGCAATCATCCTATAGAACTATGAATTCACTGTGAGTATACAATGAGAAATGTTTGTAGTAAACAATCAGCTTAGAGTACTATTAATTCACTGTGAGTTTGCAATGTGAAATGTTTTTAGCAGACAATCAGCTTATAGAAGTAAGAATTCACACTTAGTTTACAAATGGAAATGTTCTGAGCAGACAATCACCTTATAAAACTATGAATTCTCTGGCAGCGTACTACAGGAAATGTTCTTAGCAGAAAATCTCGGTATAAAACTTTACACTCACTGTTGGTTTACAATGGGAAATGTGCTTATGGGACAATAAGCTTATAGAACTATGAATTCTCTGTTTGCAAAGTAAAATGTTCTTAACAAACAATCATCTTATAGAACTATGAATTCACAGTTAGTTTACAATGGGAAATGTTCCTAGAAGACAATCAGTTTAGAGAACTATTAATTCGCTATCAGTTTGCAATGGAAAATGTTCTTAGCAGACAATAAGCTTATGGGACTATGAATCCTCTGGCATTTTACTGCAGAAAATGTTCTCAGCAGAAAATCTGCTTATACAACTTTATATTCACTGTTGGTTTACAAAGGGAAATATGCTTAGTGGACAATCAATATATAGAACTATGAATTCTGTGTTTGGTTGCAAATAGAAATGATCTTCAGAGTCACTTAGTTTATACAACTAGGAATTCACCATTAGTTTACAAAGGGAACTGTACTTAGTACATGATCAGTTTATAGAACTTTGATTTCACTGTCGCTTTGCAGTGTGGAATGTACTTGTCAGACACCAATCTTACAGAACTTTGTATTCACTGTTAGTTTGCAACAGGAAATGTTCCTAAGAGACAATCAGCTTAGGAAAATACTAATTCACGTTTGTTTGCAATCAGAAAAATTATTAGAAGACAATGAACTTATAGAATTTTGAATTCACTGTTGGTTGGCAATTGGGAAAGTTCTTAGCAGACACTCAATTATAGAACTATGAATTATCAGTTAGTTTACAATGGGAAATTTTCTTAGCAGAGAATCAGCTTATAGAACTATAGTTTTCCATGGGAAATGTTCAGCTTAGAGAACTATGAATTCTAAGTTAGGATACAATGGAAAATATTCTTTGCAGTCATTTAGCTTATAGAATTATGAATTCACTGTTAGTTTACAATGGGAATTGTTTTTAGTAGATGATCAGCTTATAGTACCTTGAATTCAGTTTTCTTTGCAATGGGAAATGTCTTTTACATACAATTACCTTACAAATTATTGAATTCACAGCTAGTTCACAATAGGAAGTGTTCTTAGTAGATGATCAGATTATAATACTTTGTTTTCACAGTAACTTTGCAATGGGAAATGTTCTAAGCAGATAATCATCTTATATAACTATGAATTCTCTGTTATTTTTCAATGGGAAATGTTCTTATTAGACAATCAGCTTCTGGATAATTGAATAAACTCTTAGTTTGTAATGGGAAATGTTCATAGAAGATAATCAGTCTATACAACATTGAATTGAATGTTAGTTTACAATGGGAAATATTTTTAGAAAACAGTTCACTTATAGATCATTGACTTTTCCTTCATTTAAAAATGGGAAGTGTTCTTGAGAGATGATCATATTATACTACTTTAAATTCACTGCTAATTTGCAATGGGAAATGATCTTACCAGACAATCAGCTTAGAGAACTATGAAGTCTTTGTTTGTTTACAGTGAGAATGGTTCTTAATAGACAGTCAGCTTATACATCTTTGGATTCATGGTTACTTTACACTGGGAAATATTCTCAGTACATGATCAGATTATACTACTTTGAATTCACTGTTAGTTTGCAATGGGAAATGTCCCTAGCAGACATCAGCAAAAAGAACATTGTATTCATTGCTAGTTAACAAAGGGTAATGTTCTTAGTAGATGATCACTTTATATTATTTTGAATTCAATGTTAGTATACAATGAGAAATTTCTTCACAGACTATCAGCTTATAGAACTATGAATTCAACATTAGTTTATTTTGGAAACCATTCTTCCTACACAATCTGCTAATAGAACTATGAATTCACAATTAGTTTAAAATGGGAAGTGTTCGTTGCAGCCCATCTACTTATAAAACTATGAATTCACTGTCAGTTTACAATGGAAAATGTTCTTCACAGTCAATCAGCTTGTAGAATTATAAATTCACTGTTAATTTCCAATGGGAAATGTTCTTCACAGAAAAACTAGCTATAGAATTATGAATTCACTGTTAGTGTACAAAGTAAAATGTGCATAGCAGACAATCAGCTTATGGAAGTATAAATTCTGTGTTAGTTTGCACTGGTAAATATTCTTAGTAAACAATCAGCTTATAGATCATTGAATTCACTGTGAGTTTGCAATGAGGAATGTTCTTTGCAGACAATCAGCTTATAGATCATTGAATTTACTGTTAGTGTAAGTGGGGAATGTTCTTTACAGACAATCAGCTTATATGCCTTTGAAATTCCTGTTATTTTACAATGGAAACTGTTCTTAACAATTAGCTTATAGGTCATTGAAATTACTGGTGTCTTATAATGAAAAATGTTTGTTGTAGACAATCAGCTTATACATCAGTGAATTCACTGTTAGTTTGCAATGGGGAATGTTCTTTGCAGACATCAGCTTTTTCACCTTTGAAATCCCTTTTATTGTACAATGGAACATGTTCCTAGTAGACAATCAGCTTATATATTATTGAAATTACTGTATGCTTACAGTGACAAAGGTTCTTAGTTGACAATCAGCTTACACATCATTGAATTCACTGTTTTCTTACTATGAAAAATGTTCTTAGTAGACAATCTGTTTCCAAATCATTGAATTCACTGTTAGTTTTCAATGGACAATGTTCTTTGCAGACAGTCAGCTTATACACATCTGAAATCCCTTTCATTTTACAATCAAAAAAGTTCTTAGTAGACAATCATATTATAGATCATTGAATTCACTGTTTGCTTTCAAGAAGAAATATTCTTAGTAGACAATCTGCTTATAGATCATTGATTTCACTCTTAGTTTTCAATGGGATATGTTCCTTGCAGAGAATCATCTGATAGAACTATGTAGTCCTGGTCAGTTTAAAATGGTAAATGTTCTTCACAGACTATCAGATTATAGAATTAAGAATTCACTGTTAGTATATAATGTGAAATGAGATTAGCGAATAATCAGCTTATGGAAGTATGAATTCTCTGTTAGTTTGCAATGGGAAATATTCCTAGTAGACAATCGGCTTATAGATCATTGAAATCACTGTTAGTTTGCAATGAGGAATGTTCTTTGCAGACAATCATCTTATACACCTTTGAAATCCCTGTTATTTTACAGTGGAGAATGGTTCTTGGTAGACAGTCATCTTATAGATCATTGTATTCACTGTTTGCTGACAATTAGAAATGGTTGTCATAGACAATCAGCTTGTAGATCATTGAATTCTCTGTTTGCTTACAATGTCAAATGTTCTCAGTAGACCATCAAGTTATAGATCATTGAATTCCCTGTTAGTTTGCAATGGGAAATATTCTTATTAGACACTCAGCTGACAAAACTTTGAATTCCCTGTTAGTTTTCAGTGGGAAATATTCTTAACACACTATCAGTTTATAGTTCTTTTCTTAATTATTTTATTAATTAGTTTTGTATTCAGCAAATACAGTCAGTTTGTTACCATTTTTAGATGCATCTGTGACCTACTCCCTCCCCTTAGCCTCTTGCTTGTTGAGGAATATGGGTCATGCATTGTGGAGTTAGCCCACAGCTATAGATAAGATAAATGTCTATGCATATCATGACCCAATATGTGGCTCTGATATTTTTTCTGCTCCCTCTTCCACAAAATTTCCCTGAGTCATGTTGGGTTCATTTTTGGTCTGCTTCAGTGATGAGGTGTTGGGGGGGCCTCTAAGGCTCTTCTCTCTGATTGGTAGGAGTTGATTTTTTTCTATCTTGGTCTCCTTCCCCTTGTGCTGGTATCCACTTCATCAGGAAAACAGCACCCTTGTTTGTTTTTTCAATTTTTCTGAGTTTCAGCTGGGGTCTTTTTGAAGTATGATGGGGTGGCTCTCTCATTAGGATCTACGTCTATCTGAGAAAGAGAAGCAGATTCTCCAACAGAGAGTATGTTAGCACCAGGACAAATGAGATAACCCTTACTTTTTTATAGAGAATTTAATAGGAGTAGGCTTTCTTGTAGCCCATGATTGATGGTCACTTGATTTGGAGAGTGGGCTAATGTTTGGATATGGTTCTGACTTGTTTCCCAGCTCCAGCTATGAGTCCCATACCACTGAGGGAATCAGTTAGCCAAATCAAGAGCAGTTGGTTCCCCACCATGGGCTGTGTGCCACTACTGCACTTGTGTGGGTATAACGACAGTTTATCTGCTGCTAAGCAGTTTGGACCATGAATTGCTTGGACAGATATTGGTAATTTTCCCCCAGGCGCCCATGTAGCACCTTCTGACTGTCTAGGGACTGAGTCTCTTCTAGCTTCTAGCCATGCCATTCCATTTTACGTGTCAACTGCATATGGTGTATTCAGCAATAGGGTCTTACCACTAACCTCTGGTTAGTCATCAAGTACTCTGACAGAAATCTGTCTGTCTTTTAGGAAACCTTGTAGGTCTCTGATCAAAAGCTCATTGTGGATGATAGCACCATGCTGGTGCTGGGAGTTACAGGTCAGTGCCCACTAAGAAAATGAGGAAAAAGATAACTAATATATGAGTTAGAGAGAAGAGAGAGAGAGATGGAGGGAGAGGGAGGGAGGGAAGATGTAGAAAATTAATGTTAGCCTTGATCCTACCATATCCAGTGTCTTGTGGTTCAGGTGTTCCCTGTAAGGCCTGGTGAAGGTTCAGCCATTTGGTCTTCATAAGGAAGTAGAATTTTATGGTACCATTGCTGTTTGTGTCTAGATTTTTGTTTCCTACCCCTGCAATGCCCTTCCCTCCATCACCACTCATCCTAGTGTCTAGTCCATGAGATGCTTACAGGATATATAAGGTATCTTGGGTATATTCAGGATAGGTGCTGTAGATGAGTGAGACTATGTGGCGATTTTTTTTTCTGTGATTATATAAGTTCACTGAGAATGATCTGTTCCAGGTGTGCTTAGCATAAAATGTGCTTAGCATAAAATCAGCTTATAAAAGTATGAATTCTCTGTTAGTTTGCAATGTGAAATATTCTTAGCAGTCAATCAGCTTATACAACTTTGAAATCCCAGTAATTTTTCAATGGGTAATATTCTCAGTAGACAATCAGCTTACAGATCCTTGAATTCACTGTGTGCTTTCAAGGAGAAATGCTCTTAGTAGACAATCACCTTACACATCATTGAATTCACTGTTGTTTGGTAAAGGGGAATGTTCTTTGCACATAAATAGCTTATAAATCATTGAATCCACTGTTCCTTTGCAATGGGGAATGTTCTTGGCAGACAATCAGATTATTGAACTAAATATTCATGGCTACTTTACAATGGGAAATGTTCTTCACAGAAAATCATGTTATAGAATTATGAATTCACTGTTAGTATTCAATGTGAAATGTGCTTAGCAAACAATAGCTTATAGAAGTATGAATTCTCTTAGTTTGCAGTAGGAAATGTTTTTAATAGACAGTCAGCTTATGGATCATTGAATTCACTTGTGTTTGCAATTCGTCATGTTGTTTGCAGAAAATCAGCTTGTAGAAGTATGCATTCTCTATTAGTTTACAATGAGAAATATTCTTAGCAGACAATCAGCTTATAGATCATTGATTGCACTGTTAGTTTTCAATGGGAATATTTCTGGCAGGCAATCAGGCCATAGACATTTGAAACCCCTTTTATTTTACAATGCAAAATGTTCTTAGTAGACAATCAGCTTATAGATCATTTAATTCTCTATTAGTTTGTAATCGGTTATGTTCTTTGTAGACAATCACTTTATGTATCACTGAATTCACAATTCATTTGCCATGGGGAATGTTCCAGGCAGACCATCAGCTTATAGATCATGGAATTCACTGTTTGTTTGCAATGTGGAATGTTCTTTGCAGACAATCAGCTTATTGAAGTAAGTAGTTCTGGTTAGTTTACAATGAGAAATGTTTTTCACAGGTAATAAGGTTATAGAATTATGAATTCATTGTTAATATACAATGTGAAATGTAGTTAGCATACAATCAGCTTATGGAAGTATGAACTTGAAAGGATAAAAGTTGCCTTATTTCTGCTGCCCTGTTTTCTAGCTGCTCTGCTAACCTGCCTTTTTAAGCTTCTGTAATATGGCTTGCTTGCTGCTGCACTGAATCACAGAACTGCCATTTTGCAACTGCCTCCATTTTGTAAAAAGTATACCATGAGGACCTGACCTTTTGTACGCCCTACCCAATCAGAGGGACCCACACGAGCCCACCCCGTGGGCCCCACCCAATCAGAGGGACCCACGGCTGGAAAGCCCCTATGACTCTGCATACCTGTGGTTTTAGCCTTTATAAGCTGACCAAACCCGTTGCTAGGGGCTCTTCACCCCTCCTGCGAGAGGAATCTGTGTTGAGCCCCGATGCATCGGATTCAATAAACCTCATGCGGTTTGCATTGAGAGCGTCCTGCGTGAGTGTTCTTGGGGTTGCGTAGACAGCCCTGAGCAGGGACCCCTCTGGGGAACCCCATATTTGGTGCATTGGCCGGGAATCTCTACAAGACCCCAGACCTCATTTAGGACCCCTCAGAGGTAAGAGGCGCCTCCTGTCTTGTCTGTGTACGTCTGTACTTTTATCTCTGTCCTCTGGAAAAATTTTCAATTTCAACCGGTTTCAGTATCTGGATGCCTTCCCTTTGGGTGCTCTGAGTCGGGGCTGACGGGCCTGAGGACCACCACCCAGCAATCTGGAGGACGCTCCTGATTGCCCCCAGGAGACAGGTTTTTCTGTCTTCTATCTGAAGAACTCGGATCGAGTTCGCCTCTGTCGGGAAGCATCATCTGCGTCCCGCTCGCCGCCATCTGCTTCAGTTTCATTTTTACTCGAGCAGTGATTGGGCAGCCTTTGTCTCTTTGTTCTCGGTGTTCTCCAGATCCTTTTGTTCTCCTATCACTTTTATTCCCCTCCTAACATGGGACAGACTATCTCAACCTCTTTGGACTTGACTTTAGCTCACTGGACTGACGTTAAGAGCCGAGCTCATAGTTTACCTGTTGAAATAAAGAAAGGAAAATGGCAAACTCTATGTGAGGGAGAATGGATTATGTTTAATGTTGGGTGGCCCCAAGGAGGGACCTTTAACCCAGATCTTATTCAGGCTGTTAAACAGATCATCTTGCAGGAGCCCGGAGGCCACCCCGACCAGATGCCTTACATTTTTACTTGGCAGGATCTTGTCCAAGACCCACCTTCCTGATTGAAGCCCTGGATTCCTCCCCAGCCCACTAACAGTAGCCCCTTGGGGGCCTCAAAAGTTCTCATTGCAGGACCCCCCGGGAAGAAAAGAAGATTTACCTGGACATTCAGACGGAGCTCCTCCTCCTGGATTCACCACCACCCTACCCGCCAACCCACACCCCCACAGCTCCTCCTCCAGCCCCCTCACCAGAGGGGGCACAGGGGGGCCCAGCCACGGGGACCCAAAGTAGGCTAGCGCTGTCTCCTGATACTACCATTGCCCTACCACTCAGGGCTATAGGACCCCCACCCCCTTTAGGACCATGGGATGACCCAACTCAGTGACCTCTGCCACCCCTACAATATTGGCCTTTCTCCTCCGCAGACCTTTATAATTGGAAGGCCAACCACCCTCCCTTCTCGGAGGACACCTCAAAATTAACTGCACTCATGGAATCCCTAGTTTTCTCCCACCAGCCAACATGGGACGATTGCCAGCAGTTATCCCATATCCTCTTCACGACCGAGGAGAGGGAACGTATCCTGTTGGAAGCCAGAAAGAACGTCCCTGGTGACGACAGTCACCCAACGTGGCGGCTCGAGGCACGGACCCCTGCCAGACGGAAAGTCCCCAGCACATGAGCTCCAGAGTGTTCCTGAATGGTCACCACTTCTCCGCCCAAGAAGACGACAAGACCTGTTAAGTTTTCCCTCTTCATTCCGTCCCATCAAGATGGGCCATTCATTGTCTAAAGAGGCTTCTTTCATAAAGGATTTAAAAGCCTCTCTCAGAGAGCGAGGAATACGGGTAAAGAAAAAGGATCTTATACAGTTTTTTATTTTTGTTGATAAGACATGTCCATGGTTTATGATTGATGGACCTAACATTCATCCCAAGAAATGACAAAGGGTCAGTAAAGAATTAAATCAAAAACTTACTACTGAAGAAATGGCAAAGAGTCAACACCTGTGTCTCCTGCGTGAGATATGTGTCGACCCAAGAGCTCTGGTTTCCTGAATAAAGCCTCATGCTTTTGCAGCAAGTTGGGTCTCCTGTGTGTCTTTGGGTGCGTGCTATCTCGAGACTTGAGTGAAGGTCTCCCTCTGGGGGTCTTTCAATTGAGGACTCGTCCAGGGATTTGCACGTCTACCCCGGACTCCAGAGACCCCCTTGGAGGTAAACAATGTAAATGTCTGCAGCGCTGCTTGTCTGAGTGTTTGTCTGAGTGTTTGAGTGATTTCTGTTGCTCTGATCTGTTTTAATTTCGGTTTGGGCAGCTGTTGTTCAGGACCGTGTGGACCTGACAATGGTGGTTGGCAGGACCACAGGCTGCAATCCAGAGGGACGCCCCAGGATCTGAGGAGAGTCAGGGTGGCTGACAGTCTCCTATCTGGTAAAGGAAGATTGTGTATTTCTCCTTCAGGAGAAACCACAGAAGCATCTTCCATCTGAAACTGCATTTGATTTTCTGTTCTGGATGCATCGGAGGTGTCACGGTTTTTGGTTTCTTTTTGTCAGTATCTATTTTGTGTTTGTTTGTGGACTCTTGTTTGTAATTATGGGACAGACTATGACGACCCCCCTGACTCTGACGGTATCTCATTTCTCTGAAGTTCGAAGTAAGGCTCATGACTTATCTGTAAAAATTAAAAAAGGTAAATAACAGACTTTCTGCTCCTTTGAGTGGCTTCCAGAGGGAGCATTTGATCTAACCATTATTTCTGCTGTTAAGAATATTGTTTTTCAGAAGGGACCCATTCTCACCCAGATCAACAGCCATACATCCTGGTCTGGGAGAGCCTAATGATGGATCCCCCAGCATGGGTCAAGCCCTGGATCCACCCCCGCCACAGTCAGGCTCCCGAGTCCTGGCAGTGGCCCAACAAACCACGAGAAAACCAAGCCGAATGGCCACAGACCCCTCGGCTCAGCCCAAAATATTTCCTGAAATAGAGGACCCTCCCGAGTGGCCCTCTGCCCCGATTCCATCTCCCCCACCTTAGCCCCCTGCTCTCCCCACTCCAGCTTTGGCTGAGGGAGGAGGAGATGGGCCCACTGCAGGGACTAGAAACTGAAGGACCTGATTCCACCATATGAGCCTTTGGTCCTCCCCCTGACCCTAGCATGTCTCAGGCCCAAATGAGCAGCCTACCTAGCTCCCAAATGAGATTGATGTGGGATTCCCTCTCACCTGACCTGAATGGAATTACAACTACTCAGCAGAAGGTAGGGAGCAACTGACAGTCTACCGCCAGGCTCTGATGGCAGGTCTCAGGGGGGCTGCTCGCCCCCCCGCGAATCTGGCTAAGGTAACCTCCCTCTATTTTTTTAGAATGCTTGATGGAGGCTTCCCATAGATATACTCCTTTTGGCCTTACTTCTCCGGGTCAACAGGCAGCAATAACAATGACATAGATAAGGCAGTCTGCTCCAAACATTAAAAAGAAATTACAACATCTGGAGGGTTTACAAGATCTAGCTTTGACAGACATAATTAAGGAAGCTGAAAAGGTTTATCATAAGAGAGAGAGAAAAAGAAAAAAAAAAGGAAGCAAAAGAGAGAAAAAAATAATTGGAAAAGGAGACAAGAAAGGAACTTAAATAGGATATTGGCTGCAGTGATTAAAAAAAAAACTTTTCAGGCTGAAGTATGTTGGGATAGTTTGCTTGAGCTTTATCAAATTTAAGTCATGGGTAACACATAAAATTGTTTTATGTTAATAAAAATTTCTGTGGTGCATGAAATCAATAGTTATCAAGTTTAAACCAAAATCATTGGTTGTCAAATAATGTTTTTTTCTTTCAAAAAGATTTATCAAGGGTTATATTAATATTTAGCTAGCTGTTTGGGCTCAGAAAAGACCAGATTCTACTCTGTTATATGTAAAGTAACTTCTCAATTTTGGCATCTTAAGTCCAGTGCTTATAACAAAATTAACCCTTAAGACATATTCCCTACTTTAGGGCACAGCCTCATGCTCAAACAATGGTCCTCATTCTGAAAAAAAAAAAAAAAATCAAGCTCCATGGTTCTGTTTCCAATGTTCTCTGGGTAATTTGTACCCACACAGGTATCTGAACTAATCAAAGATGTTTTCACACAGGTGCTAAGACCTTATACTGTCTTACTTGTTTTCTAGGTTAAATAAGTTAAGTTTGTAAATCAACTGGTACTGTTTTCAAGACTGGTAACAGGTTCTGCCTATACTTATAAATATTGGATATTTAAAATGGGAGATGTACCCACTTTCTATACCTCAGATATATATATGACTTATGCTACCACAGTACAACAAAAATTTTAAAGATAGGACAAAATGATTTTAGAAGCCCTGTGCCATTCTTTAGTTAAGTCTATTTCAGTAATTAAATGTGCTCTATATGTATGTACATCCGAGCTGATGTAACTTCCTTTCTAAGTGTGTTAATCACCTATGCAGAAGCCAAAGCCAATTGGAATCATCGGAGTAAAAAGTGTCAATATTTTGGCCTATGCTCCCATGTCATGAGGCCACTGGAGATGATGGGACACTTCTACACTGGCCCCCTGGTAAGTCACCTGTCTTCCTGAGCAGGGAGGATATGGAGACCCAAACAAAAGTGGTGTACAATGTAAAACAGGAGAGTCACAATTGAGAAGCAATCAGTCCTCCTGACTTCCCAAAGAAGGGAAAACTACTTGGCCAGCATGGCCCTGACTTATCCTAACAGGCAAAAGACACCAGTAAGCTATGGGGCTACTCCTGTGTCCCTAAAGTCTCTTTGGAGAGCCATTAATGACCTCCAAAATTAATCCTTAATTAACTTTTGGCTATCTACAAGGTCTTAAACACTCAGAGAGAAATGTATAACCAAAGATTAAAAATAGCTCTTTATTATTAAGATTAAATGTTATGTATATGTTTCTGATAACTCTGCTAGCATCTCATCTGTTTTACAAGCCATGTTAAATGCTACTGTGCCATTTAATGAACAGTTCTGAAAGAAAATCTCAGCCAGCTCATCCTCAGATGGTCCTGAGATGATCCAAGTCTGTCTACCTGGATTCCCTCGACCTACAAAAAGACCAGTTTGCTGTGTGTTCACTTCTCAGTAACTCCTTACTTTTATTCTTTCTTTCCAAAGTTATCTTTCAAGATTATCTTCCTACACTCTGGGGTACATTAAAATAGTTCCCCTCTCTAGGAGAGATTCTCTAACTGCAACAAGTCTCCACTTTGTGTCCCGTTCAGCAGGAAGTAGTAAATGATCTGATGTCTTTGACCCAGCCCCCTAAAGCAGTTAGAGTGTCTTCTCATGAGAGGGAGAAATAAAATGGAAATAGACTGTCTATACCATACGTTCCTGTTGTCATAGATAAAGTTTACTTAAAATAAGTTTATTTAAAGTTCCTCAAATAAAATTATAGAGCTTGGTTGAAATGCCATACAGATTAAAAGTTCTAGGACCTCCCTTTTATGAGGGAATTGCCATCCTTACATCTCCTGTGTCTACTAACAGTGCAGAGGGATTATTCTGGCACTCTGCCCCAGAGGGGGGTATTACTCTTGCATCCATTTCCAGGCTCGGACTGTGTCTATTAGGCCCTGATATGCTCCCTCCTCTGACTCTTGAACTGGTATGCAACCAAACTGCTATTATCAATGACTCCTTTATATATACTAAAGCCCCTAGTAACTCCTATCTTGCTTGTTCCATGGGACTGACTCCCTTTATTGTCAACAAGGACTTTTTACTATTGTGTTGTAGTTATAGTTTTGCCACGATTTTTCATTCATGATTATGAAAGTTTTATATCTACTATAGATCAAGGCATTGCCTTGCTGGTAACCTCCCAACAGCATTTTTCACAACTCAGTGCCTTAGTGGACAGAGATCTTAACCTCATACATGAGGGGATACAAGATCTCAAAGATTCTTTGGCCTCGCTCTCTGAGGTTGTACTTCAAAACCGGACAGGGCTAGACTTGGTGTTCTTAAAGGAAGGGGAACTCTGTGTAGCCCTCAAAGAAGAATGTTGTTTTACTTAGATAAGACTGGGATAATACAAAATAGCCTTGATAAAGTTAAAAAAAAATCTAGAGGATAGAAAAAGGACTTGAGAACAACAAGAATCTTGGTATAAAAATTGGTTTTCCACATCTCCCTGGCTAACTACTTTGCTTCCCAGTCTTTTAGGCCCTTTTGTTGGATTCCTTTTGCTTATCTCCTTTGGCCCCTGGGCCTTCAGACACCTAACCAGTTTCATTAAGAGTCAGGTAGATTCTGCAATCAAGCCGGTTACTACCATCGCCTCGCAGAGAAGAAACATCTGCCGCTGACCTGCCAAAAGAACAAGACAACCCCCCATCTCGACCCTTAGACTTTACCTCCCTGCAACATTAGCCTTAATAATGGGGTTGGGTGTTGCAGGAGCAGGCACCGGCATAGCTTCCCTTGTCACCTCCAACCAACAGTACGCTCAGCTCAGCTTAGCAATAGACAAGGATCTACAAGAGTTACAGTCAGGAATGCAGAACCTAAAGGACTCGGTTTCTTCACTTTCAGAGGTTGTGTTACAGAATAGGAGAGGCCTAGATTTATTATTTTTACAACAGGGGGGACTCTGTGCAGCTCTAAAAGAAGAGTGCTGCTTCTATGCAGACAAGACTGGATTAGTAGAAAACAGCTTGCAGAAAGGACGAGGAAGCCTAGAACAACACAAACGGGAGAGAAAACAGAACCAGTCTTGGTATGAATCTTGGTTCACCAGGTCCCCCTGGATGACTACTTTGATCTCCACCTTTCTAGGGCCACTTATCATCTTAATTCTCCTCCTCACCTTTGGTCCATGCATAATAAATAGATTAGTTACCTTTATTAGAGAAAGGATCAGCACCGTCCAAGTCATGATACTTAAACAACAGTACCAGTCTCTTGCAGAAACTGAAATTCCATGATTGGAATTATGACAAAGAAAAGGGGGAAATGAAAGGATAAAAGTTGCCTTATTTCTGCTGCCCTGTTTTCTAGCTGCTCTGCTAACCTGCCTTTTTAAGCTTCTGTAATATGGCTTGCTTGCTACTGCACTGAATCACAGAACTGCCATTTTGCAACTGCCTCCATTTTGTAAAAAGTATACCATGAGGACCTGACCTTTTGTACGCCCTACCCAATCAGAGGGACCCACACGAGCCCACCCCGTGGGCCCCACCCAATCAGAGGGACCCACAGCTGGAAAGCCCCTATGACTCTGCATACCTGTGGTTTTAGCCTTTATAAGCTGACCAAACCCATTGCTAGGGGCTCTTCACCCCTCCTGCGAGAGGAATCTGTGTTGAGCCCCAATGCATCGGATTCAATAAACCTCGTGCGGTTTGCATTGAGAGCGTCCTGCGTGAGTGTTCTTGGGGTTGCGTAGACAGCCCTGAGCGGGGACCCCTCTGGGGAACCCCACATATTCTCTTTTAGTTTGCAATGTGAAATATTTCTAGTAGACATCAGCTTATAGATAATTGAAATCACTATTAGTTTCCAATGGGGAATGTTCTTTGCAGGCAATCAACTAATTGTACTTGTGTGGGCATTGCAACAGGTTATTTGCTGCTAAGTAGGTTAGACCATTAGTTGCTTGGACAGATATTGGTCATTTCCCCCAGTCGCCCATGTAGCACCTTCTGGCAGTAGACACTCTGACTGTCTGGGGACTGACTCTCCTGGATTCCTGCCATGCTGTTCCATTTTACATGTCAGCTGCAATAGGATCTTACCACTAACCTTTAATGAGTCATCAAGTAATCTGACACACCTGAAACACAGGACAGTGGAGAGGGTAGGATCAAGTCTAACCTAAATCTTCCATACCTTCCCTCCCTGCCCCCCACCTTGTCTCTCTAATTTTTGTGTATTAGTTATCATTTTCCTCATTTTCTTAGTGGGCACTGACCTGTAACTCCCCGACCAGCAAGGGGCTATCATCCACAATGAAATTTTTATCAGAGAAACCTACAAGGTTTCCTAAAAGAATGACAGAATTCTGTCAGAGTACATGATGAATAACAGTGATTTAAATGATTTATAAGCTGATTATCTGCAAATAACATTCCCCATTGCAATCAAACAGTCAATTCAATGATCTAGAAGCTGATTGTCTACTAAGACCATTTCCAACTTTAAAATAACAGGGATTTCAAAGCTCTATACGCTGTCTGTCTGCAAAGAATATTCCCCATTGCAAACTAACAGTGAAATCAATGATCTATAAGCTTATTGTCTGCAAGGAAACTTCCCCATTGCAAACTGACAGTGAATACAAACTTCTATAAGCTGAATGTCTCCTAAGCACATTTCACATTGTGTACTAACAGTGAATTCATAATTCTATAACATGATTTTCTGTGAAGAAAGTTTCCCATTCTAAACTAACCATGACTACTTAGATCAATGAGTTGATTGTCTGCAAAGAACATCCCCCATTGCAAACGAACAGTGAATTCAATGATGTAGAAGCTTATTGTCTGCAAAGAACATTCCACATTGCAAACTAACAGTGAATCAATGAGCCATAAGCTGATTTTCTACTAATAACATTTCTCATTGTAAGTAAGCAGTGAATTGAATGATCTATAAGCTGATTGTCTATTAAGAACATATGTCATTGTAAGCAAACAGTGATTCAGTGATCAATGAGCTGATTGTCTACTAAGAACATTTTCCATTGTAAAATAACAGGGATTTCAAAGTTATATAAGCTGATTGTCTGCAAAGAACATTCCCCATTGCAAACTAACAGTGAATTAATAGATGTCTAAGCTTAGTATCTCCTATGAACATTTCCCTTTGTAGACTAAGAGTGAATTCATGGTTCTATAATCTGATTGTCTGCTAAGAACATTCCCCATTGCATAATAACAGTGAATTCATAGGTGTATGTGCTGATTGTCTACTAGGAACATTTCCTGTTGTAAACTAACACTTCCCTTTGCAAACTAACACTGAATTCTAAGTTCTGTAAGCTGATCATGTAATACGAACCCCAGACATTTCCCATAACTTACAGAGAATTAATAGTTATCCAGGCTGATTGCCTACTAGGAACATTTCCCATTGTAAAATAACAGTGAATTTGTAGTTCTATAAAATGTTAGTCGACTAAGAACTTATCCCATTGCAAAATAACAATGAATTCATAGTTCTATAATCTGAGTGCATGCTAAGAACATTCCCCCTTGCAAACTAACAGTGAAATCAAAGTTCTCAAAGCTGATCATATACAATGAACATATCCCGTTGTAAACTATCACTGAATTTGTAGTTCTATAACCTGATTGTCTGCTAAGAACATTTCTCATTGCAAACTAGCAGTTAATTAATAGTTCTCTTAACTTATTATCTACTAGGAACATTTCCCTTTGTAAAGTAGCTGTGAATTCGTAGTTCTACAATCTGGTTCTCTGCTTCGAATATTTACCATTGCAAACTGACAGTGAATTAACAGTTATGTAAGTTGATTGTCTACTAGGAACATTTCCCTTTGTAAAAGAGCACTGAATTCAAAGTTCTGTAAGCTGATTGTCTGTGAAGGTATAGCCCATAGCAAAATAACTGTGAATTCTAAGATCTATAAGCTAATTGTCTGCTAGTAACATTTTTCCTTGTAAAGAAACAGAGAATTCATAGTTCTATAAGCTGGTTGTCTGCTGAGAACATTTCCCTCTGCAAATTAACAGTGAATTCATTGTTCTATTAGCTGATTTTCTGCTAAGAACATTTATGATTGAAAAGAAAAATGAATTAATAGTTAACTAAGGTGATTGTCTGCTTAGAACATTTCCCATTGTAGACTAACTGAGAATTCATAGCTCTATAAGCTTAGTGTCTGGTAAGAACAATCCCCATTGCAAAGTAAGTATAAATTCAAAGTTCTATAACCTGATCATGTACTATGAACATTTCCCACTGTAAACTTATAGTGAATTCATAGTTCTATAAGCTGATTGTCTTTAAGAACATTTCCCTTTGCAAACAGAGAGTTCATAATTCTATAACCTGATTGTCCTCTAAGAACATTTCCCTTTGAAACTAAATGAGAATTCATTGTTCTATAAGCTTATAGTCTGATAAGAACATTTCCTGATGTATAGTGCCAGTGAGTTCATATTTCTATAAGCTGATTGTCTGCTAAGAACATTTCCATTGCAAACAAACAGTGAATTAACAGTTTTATAAGCTGATCATCTGCTAAGAACATTTCCTTATCTAATCTGTCAGAGAATTCATACTTTTATAAGCTGATTGCCTGCTCAAAACATTTCCAATTTTAAACTAAGTGTGAATTCTTTGTTCTATAAGCTGATTGTCTGCAAGAACTTTTCCCATAGTAAACTGAGAATTCATAGTTCTATAACCTGATTGACAGCTAAGAACATTTCTCTTTGTAAATTAACAGTGAATTCATAGTTCTATAAGCTGATTGTCTGCTAAGAACATTCCCAGTATAATCTGAGAATTCATAGTTCTATAAGCTGATTGTCAGTTAAGAACATTTTAATTTGCAAATTAACAGTGAATTCATAGTTCTATAAGCTGAATGTCTGGTAAGAATATTTCCTATTTCAAACTAACAGTGAATTAAGAGTTCTTTATCCTGATTGTCTACTAGGAATATTTCCAGTTGTAAACTACCAGTGAATTCATAGTTCTATAATCTGATTGTCTGTTAATTCAAAGTTCTATAAGGGGATCATGTACTAAGAACATTTCCCATTGTAAACTAACAATGAATTCATAGTTCCATGAGCTAATTATCCATTAAGAACATTTCCCTTTGCAAAAAAGAGAGAATTAATAGATGGATAAGCTGATTTTTCACTAAGCACATTTCCTATTTTAAAACAACAGTTAGTATAAAGTTGTATAAGCAGATTATATGCTAAGAACATTTCCTGCTGTAATCTGCCAGATAATTCATAATTTGATAACCTGATTGTCTTGTATGAAAGTTTCCACTTGTAAACTAACAGTGAATTCTTAGTTCTATAAGCTGATTGTCTGCTGTGAACTTTTCCCACTGTGAATGTACTGATAATTCATTGTTCTCTAAGCTGACTGTCTGTTATGAACATTTCCCATTGCAAACTAGCAGTGAATTAATAGTTCTCTAAGCTGGTTATCTACTAAGAACATTTCCCGTTGTAAAAGAACAGGGAATTCATAGTTCTACAAGCTGAATGTCTAAGACCATTTTCCATTGTTAACTAACCGTGAATTCAGAGTTCCATAAGCAGAAGATCTATGAATAATATTTACCATTGTTAACTAATGGTGAACTCATAGTTCTAAAAGCTGATAGTATGTGAAAAAATTTCCCATTGTAAACTAACAGTGATCTCAAAGTATTATAAACTGATCATCTACTAAGAATGTTTCCATTGGAAGCTAAAATTGAATTCACTGATGTATAAGTGGATTTTCTGCTAAGAACATTTCCCATTGTAAACTAAGCATCAGTTCTTACCTCTGTAAGCTGATTGCCTCCTAAGAAAATTTCCCATTGTCAATAACAGTGAATTCAAAGTTGTATAAACAATTGTCTTTGATGAACTTTTCTGATTGCAAAATAACAGTGAATTCAAAGTTCTACAAGGTGATCATCTACTAGGAACATTTCCCATTGTGAACTAACAATGAATTCACAGTTTTGTATGCAGATTGATGTGAAGAACATTTCCCAGAGTAAGCTAACAGTCAATTCAATGTTTTATATGCTGATTATCTGCTATGAACATTTCCCATTGCTAACAGTGAACTCAAAGTAGTGTAATCTTATCATCTACTAAGAACATTTCCTATTGAAAACTAACACTGAGCTTAATGATGTATAAGGTGATTGCATAATAAGAACTTTTACCATTGTAAACTAACACTGAATTCTTAGTTATATAAGGAGATTGTCTGCTAAGAATATATACCAATGAATACTAACAGAGAATTCATTGATCTCTAAGCTGATTGTGTCCTAAGAAAATTTCCAATTGCAAAGTAAAAGTGAATTCAACGTACTATAAGCTGATCATCTATTAAGAACATTTCCCTTTGTAAACTAGCAGTGAATTCAATGTTCTATTTGCTGATATCTGCTAAGAACATTTCCCATTGCAAACCAACAGTGAATTCAAAATAGTATAATATCATCATGTACTAAGACTATTTCCCATTGAAAACTAAGAGTGAATTCAAAGATCTATAAGGTGTTTGTCTAATATAAGGTGTTTGGCAAATTAGCATTTAATTAACAGTTCTATAACCTGATTGTCTTCTATGAACATTTCCCATTGCCAACTAACAGTGAATTCATAGTTCTATAACCTGATTGTCTTCTATGAACAATTCCCATTGTAAACTAACAATGAATTCATAATTCTAAAGCTGATTGTCTACTTGGAACAATTCCCATTGTAAAGTACCAATGAATTCATAGTTCTATAAGCTGATTGTCTGCTAGGAACACTTCCCATTACAAACTAACAATGAATTCAATGATCAATAAGCTGATTGTGTACTAAGAACATTTCCCATTGTAAACTAACAGTGAATTCAAAGTTCTATAAGATGATGGTCTGCTAAGATTATTTTCCTTTGCATCCTAACTGAGAATTCATAGTTCTCTAAGCTGATTGTCTGGTAAGAAAAGAATATTTCCCATTGCAAACTAACAGTGAATTAATAGCACTCTAAGCTGATTATCAACTAGGAACATTTCCTGATGTAAACTCACAGTGAATTCATAGTTCTGTAGGCTGATTGCATACTTACCGTGAATGCAAAGTTGTATAAGCTGATCAAGTACTAAGAACTTTTCCCATGGAAAACTAGCAGTGAACTCAAAGTTCTATAAGCTGATTCTCTGTTAAGAAAATTTCCCATTGTAAACTAACTGATAATTCATAGTTCTATAATTGAGTGTCTGCTAAGAACATTCCCGATTGCCAACCAACAGTGAATTCAAAATTCTGTAAGTTCATTGTCTTCTAATAACTTTTCCAAGTGTAAACAACTGTGAATTAATATTTCTCTAAGCTGGTTGTCTATTAGGAACATTTCCCATTGCAAACTAAAAGTGAATACAAAGTTCTGTAAGATTAGTGTCTGATAAGTACATTTCACACTGCAAAGTAACAGTGAAATCAAAGTTCTATAAACTGATCATGTACTAAGTACATTTCCCATTGTAAACTAATGGTGAATTCCTAGTTGTATAAGCTCAGCAACTCTGAAGATCATTTCCATTTGCAACCAAACACAGAATTCATAGTTCTATAAATTGATTGTCCGCAATGCATATTTGCCTTTGTAAACCAACAGTGAATATAAAGTTGTATAAGCAGATTTTCTGCTGAGAACATTTTCTGCAGTAAACTGCCAGAGAATTCGTAGTCCCATAAGCTTATTGTCTGCTAAGAACATTTCCCATTGCAGTCTGATATCAAATTAATAGTTCTCTAAACTGATTGTCTACTAGGAACATTTCCTGTTGTAAACTAACAGTGAATTCATAGTTCTATAACCTGATTGTGTGCTAAAAACATTCCTCATTGCAAAATAACAGTGAATTAAAACTTCTATAAGCTGATCATGTACGGAGAACATTGTAAACTAACAGTAAATTCAGAGTTCTATGAGCTGGTTGTCTGCTAAGAACATTCCCCTATGTAAACCAACAGTGAATATAAAGTTCTATGAGCAGATGTTTTGCTAACATCATTTCTTGTAGTAAACTTCCAGAGAATTCCAAGTTTTGTAAGCTGATTGTCTGCAAAGAACATTTGCACTTATGAACTAAGAGTGAATTCTTAGTTCTATAAGTTGATTGCTAAGAACATTTCCTCTGGTAAAGTAACTGAGAATTCTTCGTTCTATATTCTGATTGTCTGATAAGATTTCCGTTTGCAAATTAACAGAGAATTTCTAATTCTATAAGCTGCTTATATGCTAAGAACATTTCCCATTGTAAACTAACTGAGAATTCATAGTTCTATAAGCTGATTGTCTGCTAAGAACATTTTTGATTGCCAAAAAAAAAAAAAAAAAAAAAAAACCAGTGAATTAATAGTTCTGTAAAGCTGATCGTCTACTGGGTACATTTCCCTTTGTAAACTAACAGTGAATTCATGGTTTTATAAGATTAGTGTCTGCTAAGAACATTCCCCACTGTAAACTAAGAGCAAATTCATAGTTGTATGAGCTGATTGTTTGCTAAGAACATTTCCAATTGTAATCTGACTGAAAATTCATACTTCTATAAGCTGAGTGTCTGCTAAGCACATTCTCCATGGCAAACTGGCAGTGAAATCAAAGTTCTATAAGCTGATCATGTACTACAAACTTTTCCCATTGCAAACTAGCAGTGAATTCATAGTTCTATAAGCTGATTGTCTGTTAAGTACATTTCCTTTTCAAACAGAGAATTCATAGTTCTATAAGCTTTAGGTCCCGGAAAATTTATAGTTTTATAAGCTGTTTGTCTGGTCAGAACATTTCCACTTGTAAACTAAGTGTGAATTCATATTTCTATAAGCTGATCATGTATAAAGAACATTTCTTGTAGTACATTAACAGTAAGTTCATAGGTCTATATGCTGATTGTCTGTTAAGAACATTTCCCTTTACAATGAAACAGAGAATTCTTAGTTATATAAGCTGATTATCTACTAAGAACATTTTGCATTGTAAAGTAACTGAGAATTCACAGTTCTATAAGCTGATTGTCTGCTAAGAATATTTTTGATTACAAAAAACAGTGAATTAATAGTTCTATAAATCTGATTGTCTACTAGGTACATTTCCCATTGTAAACTAACAGTGAATTCATAGTTCTATAAGCATATTGTCCCCTGAGCATATTTCCCATTGTAAACCAACAGTGAATGTAAAGTTTTATACCCAGATTTTCTGCTAAGAACATTTCCTGTACTAAACTATCAGAGAAATCATAGTTTTATAAGCTGATTATCTACTCAGAACATTTGCATTTGTAAACTAAGAGTGAATTCTTCATTCTATAACCTGATTGTCTGCTAAGAACATTTCCCTTTGCAAACTAACAGTGAATTAATAGTACTCTAGGCTGATTGTCTACTAGGAACATTTCCCATTTTATATTCACAGAGAATTCATAGTTCTATAGGCTCATTGTATACTAAGAACATTCCCCTTTGCATACTAACAGTGAATGCAAAGTTGTATAAGCTGATCAAGTACTAGTAACATTTCCCATGGAAAACTAACAGTGGTTTCATAGTTCTATGAGCTGATTCTCTGCTAAGAACATTTCTCCTTGTAAACTAACTGAGAATTCATAGTTCTATAAGTGAGTGTCTGGTAAAAACATTCTTGATTGCCAAGAGTAAATTCAAAATTCTATAAGTTCATTGTCTTCTAATAACTCTTCCAATTGCAAACCACCATGAATTAATAGCTCTCTAAACTGCTTGTCTATTAGGAACATTTCCCATTGGAAACTAACAGTGAATACATAGCTTTATAAGATTAGTGCCTTCTAAGTACATTCCCCACTGCAAAGTAACAGTGAAATCAACTTTCTATAAACTGATCATGTACCACGAATATTTCTCACTGCAAACTAGTGGGGAATTCATAGTTCTATAAGCCGAGTTTCTGAAGATCATTTCCATTTGTAAATGAACAAGGAATTCATGGTTCTATAAGCTGATTGTCTGCTAAGCATATTTCCCATTGTATACCAACAGTGAATATAGAGCTGTATAAGCAGGTGATTGTTTGCTAAGAAGATTTCCAATTGTAAAGTAAGAGTTCTAGTTCTATGAGATGATTGTCTGCTAAGAACATGTCCCTTTGCAAACTAACAATGAATTCATAGTTCTCTAAGCTGATTGACTTCTAGTAACATTACTCGTTGTAAACTAACAGTGAATTCATAGTTCTATAAGCTGATCATATGCTAAGAACATTCCCCATTGCATACTAACAGTGAATTCATAGTTCTACAAAGCTGATCAAGTACTAAGAACATATCCCATTGAAAACTAATAGTGAATTCATGTTTTAATGAACTGATTGTCTGCTAAGAACATTTCTCATTGTAAACTAACAATGAATTTGTAGTTCTATAATGTGATTGATTGCCTGTTAACAACATTTTCCTTTGCAAACAAACAGAGAATTCATAGTTCTATAAGCGGATTTTATGCTAAGCACATATCCCATTGTAAAGAAACTGAGAATTCATAGTTCTATAATGTGATTGTTTTTAAGAACATTTTTAATTGCAAATTAACAGTGAATTCATAGTTCCATAAGCTGATTTTCTGCTAAGAAAATTTCCTGTTGTAAACTAATAGTGAATTCATAGTTCTATAAGCTGATTTTCTACTAGGAACATTTCCTGTTGTAAACTAACAGAGAATTCATACTTCTATTAGGTGAGTGTCTGACAAGAATATTCCTTATTGCAAACTAATAGTGAATTCAAAGTTCTATAAGCTGATCATGTCCTAGGAATATTTCCCATTGTAAACAAAGAGTGTGTTTGTAGTACTATAAGATTTTGTATGTTAAGAACATTTCCCTTTGCAAAGAAACAGAGAATTCATAGTTATACAAGCTGATTGTCTGCTAAGAACATTTCCCTTTGCAAAGTAACAGTGAATTAATAGTTCTATAAACTGATTGCCTGTTGCGTATCTTTTCCATTGCAAAATAAAGGTGAATTTAAAGTTCTTTAAGCTGAGTGTCTATTAAGAACATTTCACATTGCAAACAAGCATTGAAATCACTGTTGTATAAGCTGGGTGTGCACTAAGAACATTTATCATTTGTAAATTAACAATGAATTCAAAGAAGTATAAGTACATTGTGTTTTGAGAACATTTCCCATTGAAAACTAACATTGAACTCAATGTTCAATAAGCTGATTGTGTACTACTAACATTTACCATTGTAAACAAACAGAGAATTCACAGTTCTTTGAACTAATTGCTCACTAAGAACATTTCCTGTTGCAAACTAAAAGAGAATTCCAAGTTCTTTCAGCTAATTGTACCCTAAGAACATTTCCCATTGTAAAGAAACAATGAATTCAAAGAACTATAAGCTGATTTTGAAGACCATTTCCTATTGCAGACTAACAGAGAATTTACAGTTATATAAGCTGCATGTCTACAGAGAACGTTTCTCTTTGCAAACTAACAGTGAATTCAAGGAAGTACCAGCTGATTATGTGTTAAGAACACTTCCCATTGAAAACTAACAGTGAAATTAAAGTGCTTTAATCTGAGTGTCTACTAGCAACATTTCTCATTGCAATTAACAGTGAATTCAAAGTTCTATAAACTGACTGTCTACTAGGAATAATTCCTTTGTAAACTAACAGTGAATTTAAAGTTCTATAAGCTGAGTGTCTAATAAGAAATTTTCCATTGCAAAATAACAGAGAATTCACTGGTTTATAAGCTGAGTGTCCACAAAGAACGTTTCCCATTGTAAACCTACAGTGAATTCCAAGAAGTATAAGATGATCAAAAGGTTCATTCTTTTGCCTATATCTTGAAGTACAGTCCCTCTTTTGTACTCAAGCATTTTCTATCAGATAAATCTATGACTGTCTTTGAGTTGATACTTGTACAGGGAGGAAGTTATGTATATAATGTATCCAGTTTAGTCATACCATTTGTTGAGCTAAGCAGTCTTGTTCCTCTGAATATTTTTTGCCAAAGATCAAGAGACCAAAGAAATGTGGATTTATTCTTGGGTGGTATATTCTGTTCCATTGGACTACATGTCTATTTTGGTACCAGCAACATGCTGTATTTAACATTATTTCCCAATAGCATTCTTTGAGATAAGTTTTTGTGACACCTCCAGCTGTGTTCTTTCTCCTTAAAATTGCATACATATACATACACACACAAGGGGATGCTATTCAACCATATGGGAAGAATAAACTTAAAAACATTATAGCAATATATAGACTTCAAAGGAATCATATTAAATGGAATAATCCAAACTCATAATAAACAAAACTTCATGCTCTCTGTCTCTCTCTTTCACTCTGAAAACATGTCTGAGCTTGTGAAATCTGTCTGTCTGTATGCATACATGCATGCAAATATGGCTGTGTGGCTAAACCTAAAAGGCTGAACCTTAATCAAAACCAAATATGAAAAGATGAGCTGGAAGAGGAGTGAGGGAAGGGCAGAGGACATTTGTATTATGTCAACAAAATGGTGGGATTCTGGGGGAGCAGTTGAGTATTGGAGAGGAGAGAAGGATAGGGGGCAATAGAAAAGAACCAACACAAATGAGAATCAATGATCTAAATCTCTGTATGTCACATAAAAATTAACACAATACTTAAAAGGTATAAAAATAGTGTCTCCACAAAAACTACTCAACATCACAACTTATATTGTGAAACCAAACACACCATAAGGTTAAAAAAACACAACATAGAACTAGGTTTTGGGGGTTTTTTTTTTGTTGTCTTCTAAGGCATACATATTTCCTTTGATTGGCTATTTGCCTATGTCTTTCAAATTATTAATACAATGTTATAGATGATCTAATATTCCATGATCATCCTGTTTACAAAGAACCACAGCTCTTTGTGACAAAAAAAGGATCATTACTATGCTTTGTGCTGCTCATTCAATTAGGTCACGTGTTTGATATGAATCTTATTTTGGTAAAGTGGCTCCTGTGACTGTGTTAATGATTATTAATAATTCATTATTTTTCCATGTCCTCTTTGTTATACTTTCCTCAGAGTGGAAATAACTCTGGAGATCAATGTTCACTACACTGACTTTTGTTTTAATGTTTACCCCAACCTCTTTCTGACTTCTATAGGTTCCAAAACTGAATTCTCACTTCTGAAAGATTTTGATGTTACCTCCGGAGTATAATTTATATTCTTTGTAAAAACAGATTTTATATTGCTTCTTGTACACCAAATATGCCACAAAAAGAATTTACTTTATAGATTTGTGTTAATATATTGTACTAGCAATATATTATACCACAAACTACCCACATCATTCTTTTTGTCTCTTTCTATCTCTCCTGCTGTTCATCAGTGCTTGTCTAATTCTCTACTTTAGACCAAGAAAGGCAAGCTCAAGACTGTTTACTTTTATATTATGAGTTCTAACTGGAAATTCCAACAATCGTTATTATGAAAGGATAAAAGTTGCCCTATTTCTGCTGCCCTGTTTTCTAGTTGCTCTGCTAACCTGCCTTTATAAGCTTCTGTAATATGGCTTGCTTGCTGCTGCACTGAATCACAGAACTGCCATTTTGCAACTGCCTCCATTTTGTAAAAAGTATACCATGAGGACTTGACCTTTTGTACGCCTTACCCAATGCCTAAATTCCAGGAACTTGAGCTGAACAAACAACTCCTAGTTCCTCATAAAGACACAACCAATCAACGGTCAACACATATCTGAAGTCCTCAGACACAAGAACACCCTGTGGGCCCCACCCAATCAGAGGGAGCCATGGCTGAAAAGCCCCTATGACTCTGCATACCTGTGGTTTTAGCCTTTATAAGCTGACCAAACCCATTGCTAGGGGCTCTTCACCCCTCTTGTGAGAGGAATCTGTGTTGAGCCCCGATGCATCGGATTCAATAAACCTCGTGCGGTTTGCATTGAGAGCGTCCTGTGTGAGTGTTCTTGGGGTCACGTAGACAGCCCTGAGCAGGGACCCCTCTGGGGAACCCCACATTTGGTGCATTGGCCGGGAATCTCTACAAGACCCCAGACCTCATTTAGGACCCCTCAGAGGTAAGAGGCACCTCCTGTCTTGTCTGTGTACGTCTGTACTTTTATCTCTATCCTCTGGAAAAATTTTCAATTTCAACCAGTTTCAGTATCTGGATGCCTTCCCTTTGGGTGCTCTGAGTCGGGGCTGACGGGCCTGGGGACCACCACCCAGCAATCTGGAGGACGCTCCTGATTGCCCCCAGGAGACAGGTTTTTTTGTCTCATATCTGGAGAACTCGGATCGAGTTCGGCTCTGTCGGGAAGCATCATCTGGCTCCTGCTCGCCGCCATCTGCTTCAGTTTCATTTTTACTCGAGCAGCGATCGGGCCGCCTTTGTCTCTTTGTTCTCGGTGTTCTCCAGATCCTTTTGTTCTCCTATCACTTTTATTCCCCTCCTAACATGGGACAGACTGTCTCAACCCCTTTGGACTTGACTTTAGCTCACTGGACTGACGTTAAAGGCCGAGCTCATAGTTTATCCGTTGAAATAAAGAAAGGAAAATGGCAAACTCTATGTGAGGGAGAATGGACTATGTCTAATGTTGGATGGCCCCGAGGAGGGACCTTTAACCCAGATCTTATTCAGGCTGTTAAACGGATCATCTTGCAAGAGCCGGGAGGACACCCCGACCAGATGCCTTACATTTTTACTTGGCAGGATCTTGTCCACGACCTGCCTTCCTGGTTGAAGCCCTGGATTCCTCCCCAACCCACTAACAGTAGCCCCTCCGGGACTTCAAAAGTTCTCGTTGCAGGATCCCCCTGGGAGGAAAAGAAGATTTACCCAGACATTCAGATGGAGCTCCTCCTCCTGGATTCACCACCACCCTATCGGCCAACCCACACCCCCACAGCTCCTCCTTCTGCCCCCTCACCAGAGGGGGCACAGGGGGGCCCAGCCACGGGGACCCAAAGTAGGCAAGCTCTGTCTCCTGATACTACCATTGCCCTTCCACTCAGGGCTATAAGACCCCCACCCACTTTAGGACCAGGGGATGACCCAACTCAGAGACCTCTGCCACCCCTACAATATTGGCCTTTCTCCTCCGCAGACCTTTATAATTGGAAGGCCAACCACCCTCCCTTCTTGGAGGACCCCTCAAAATTAACTGCACTCATGGAATCCCTAGTTTTCTCCCACCAGCCCACATGGGACGATTGCCAGCAGTTACTCCAGACCCTCTTCATGACCGAGGAGAGGGAACGTATCCTGTTGGAAGCCAGAAAGAACGTCCCTGGTGATGACGGGCACCCAACCCAACTCCAGAATGTCATAGATGACGGGTTGCCCATGATCAGACCCAATTGGGACTTCAAAACCCCTGACGGTAGGGAGCATCTCCAAAGCTATCACCAGGCTCTGGTGGCTGGTCTCCGTGGGGCTGCAAGATGCCCTACCAATTTGGCCAAGGTAAGGGAAGTCTTTCAGGGACCTAATGAGGTCCCCTCTGTGTTCCTTGAGCACCTCATGGAGGCCTATCGTAGGTATATGCCCTTTGATCCTATGGCAGAGGAACAAAGAGTTTCAGTGCTGATGAATTTTGTAGATCAGTCAGCACCAGATATCAGAAGGAAATTACAAAGACTAGATGGGTTAAGCCATTATACTCTGTCAGACTTAGTTAAGGAAGCAAAAAAGGTTTATAATAAAAGAGAAACTGAAGAGGAAAAAGAAGAGAGAAGGGCAAAAGAACAGGAAGAAAGGGACCATAAACATGATAAGAGGCATGAGAAAAACATGACTACAATTCTGGCTGCCGTAATCCAGAACAAAAGAGATGCAGGCAGACCTAGGGATACTAGGCAGGAGCAAAACCCGGGCAGCAGGCGCCAATTAAAAAAGGACCCAGACTCCGGAATCTCCGGACAGTTGACTTGGACTAGGCTGCCCCAAGTATTCAAGAACTCACCCACCATCTTTGACGAGGCACTTCACCAGGACATGGCCTCCTTCCGAACCTCAAACCCCCAGGTAACACTCCTCCAATATGTTGATGATTTACTCCTCGCGGCTGGAACCCAAACTGAATGTGAACAGGGGACAAAGGCACTATTGGAGGAACTGGCCCGCCTGGGTTACCGCGCCTCGGTGAAGAAGGCTCAACTGTGCAAAAGGCAAGTAACCTACTTGGGGTATTCCCTGAAAGGAGGGCGGAGATGGCTGACGGAAGCACGTAAACAGGCTGTGGAACAGATCCCAGTGCCTGCAAATGCCAAGCAAGTACGGGAATTCCTGGGATCTGCAGGATCTTGTAGGCTGTGGATACCGGGGTTCACCGCCCTGGCGGCCCCCCTTTACCCTTTGACTAAGATGTCTGCAGTTTTCCAATGGGGAGAGGAACAACAAAGGCTTTTGACGACATCAAGCGTGCCCTCCTAAAGGCACCTGCTCTCTCCCTTCCCGACACCTCCAAGCCATTTTACTTGTATATACATGAGCAGAAAGGCATTGCAAAAGGGGTACTGACTCAGAAACTAGGGCCCTGGCGAAAGCCAGTGGCCTATTTATCAAAAAATTGGATCCTGTGACCACTGGGTGGCCCCCTTGCCTCAAGATTATTGCCGCCGTGGCTTTACTTTTAAAGGATGCTGATAAATTAACTCTGGGGCAGACTGTCACAGTCATTGCATCCCATGCACTGGAGAGTGTCATCTGTCAGCCTCCAGACCGATGGCTCTCAAACGCCGGAATCACCCACTACCAGATACCAGATGGATTTGTTACTCTTCCAGCCCCCCCTTCTATGAAGGGCTAGCCGCCTCAGGAAATGTAACGTTTACCAATGAGACCTCTGGCCTACACTGGTGGCCCCCACCTGGCACTCAGGGACTCACTATGAGTTTTGTCTCTGGAGCAGGACTCTGTCTGGTAGGCCCTCGTATGTTGCCTCCTACCTCCCTCCAGGAGATCTGTAATCAGACTCTCAGCATAGACTCCCAAAATTACAAATATGTTTCAGCCCCCTCGGATGCCTACCTCGCTTGCTCCACAGGGTTAACTACCTAAAAGAAAAAACAACTTTTCTAGAGAAAAAGGACTATTGTGTGCTTATCAACTTGCTGCCCAGACTTGCTATAAGAAATTCTGATGATTTTCAAAGAATCTGGAATTCTGGCCCTTCCACCCCTTCTAGGAATAAGAGAGAGCCTATAACTACCCTTACATTAGCCTTAATAATGAGGTTGGGCGCTGCAGGAGCAGGCACCGGCATAGCTTCCCTTGTCACCTCCAACCAACAGTATGCTCAGCTCAGCTTAGCAATAGACAAAGATCTATAAGAGTTGCAGTCAGGAATGCAGAACCTAAAGGACTCAGTTTCTTCACTTTCAGAGGTTGTATTACAGAATAGAAGAAGCCTAGATTTATTATTTTGACAATAGGGGGGACTCTGTGCAGCTCTAAAAGAAGAGTGCTGCTTCTATGCAGACAAGACTGGATTAGTAGAAAATACCTTGCAGAAAGTACGAGAAAGCCTAGAACAACGCAAACGGGAGAGACAACAGAACCAGTCTTGGTATGAATCCTGGTTCACCAGGTCCCCCTGGATGACTACTTTAATCTCCACCTTGCTAGGGCCACTTATCATCTTAACTCTCCTCTTCACCTTTGGTCCATGCATAATAAATAGATTAGTTACCTTTATTAGAGAAAGGATCAGCACCGTCCAAGTCATGATACTTAAACAACAGTACTAGTCTCTTGCAGAAACTGAAATTCCATGATTGGAATTATGACAAAGAAAAGGGGGAAATGAAAGGATAAAAGTTGCCCTATTTCTGCTGCCCTGTTTTCTAGCTGCTCTGCTAACCTGCCTTTTTAAGCTTCTGTAATATGGCTTGCTTGCTGCTGCACTGAATCACAGAACTGCCATTTTGCAACTGCCTCCATTTTGTAAAAAGTATACCATGAGGACCTGACCTTTTGTACGCCTTACCCAATGCCTAAATTCCAGGAACTCGAGCTGAACAAACAACTCCTAGTTCCTCATAAAGACACAACCAATCAACGGTCAACACATATCTGAAGTCCCCAGACATGAGCCCACCCCGTGGGCCCCACCCAATCAGAGGGACCCACGGCTGAAAAGCCCCTATGACTCTGCATACCTGTGGTTTTAGTCTTTATAAGCTGACCAAACCCGTTGCTAGGGTCTCTCACCCCTCCTGCATGAGGAATCTGTGTTGAGCCCCGATGCATCGGATTCAATAAACCTCGTGCGGTTTGCATTGAGAGTGTCCTGCGTGAGTGTTCTTGGGGTCGTGTAGACAGCCCTGAGCAGGGACCCCTCTGGGGAACCCTGCAATTACACTGTATTCATTAAGCTCACTTGACCTCTATAGGTACATACAATTCTTCCATTTACCTTACATTTACGTCACCTGATTTTGTGATAAAATTATTTCCCATAGAAAACTAACAGGGAATTCAAAGTTCTAAGAGATGTCTGTCTACTACAAGTGTTTCCCTTTGTAAACTAGCAGTGAATTTAAAGTCCTGTAAGCTTATTGTCTAATAAGAACATTTCCCATTGGAAATTAACAGAGAATTCACTGTTTTGTAAGCTGAGGGACCACTAAGAACGTTTCCCATTGTAAGCTAACAGTGAATTCAAAGAACTATAAACTGATAGTGTTATGAACATTTCCTATTGAAAACTAACAGTGAATTTAAAGTTCTATAAGCTGAGTGTCCAATTTCTTACTGGATAATGACCTGTAACCCCCATCCATTGAGCCTACCATCCACAATGAGCTTTTGATCAGAGCAACCTACAAGGTTTCCCAATACAATGACAGACTTCTGTCAGAGTAGTTGATGACCCACCAAAGGCCAGTGGTAAGACCCTATTGCTAAAGACTCCATATGCAGCTGACACGTAAAATGGAATGACATGGCTGGAAGCCAGGAGAGAGTCAGTCAGCGTGTCTAGTGCCAGAAGTTGCTACATGGGCAACTGGGGGAAATGACCTAGATCTGTCCAAGCAATGCATTGTTTAACCTAATTAGCAACAAATAACCTGATGTGATGCCCACACAACTGCAATAGTGGCACACAGCCATGGTGAGGAACCAACTGCTGTTGATTTGGCTAACTGATCCACTCAGTGGTACTAGAACAAAGCTGGAGCTGGGAAACAAGTCAGAACCATACCCAAACACAAGCCTACTCTACAATATCAAGCTACCATCAATCATGGGGTACAAGAGGGCCTACACCTATCAAACTCTCTATCAAAAAAGTAAGTGTTATCTCAATTTTCCGGGTGCTAGCTTACTCTCCATTGGCGAATCTGCTTCTCTTTTTCAGATAGATGATGCAGATCCTAGGAGAGAGCTGCCCCAACATACCTCAAAAGGGGCCCAACTGAAACTAAGGACAATTGGCAAAACAAGCAAGGGTGATGTTTTCCTGTGATCCAGATACCAGAACAAAGGGGAAGGAGACCAACACAGAGAAAAATCAACTCCTACCAAATCAGAGAGCCAGAGCCTCAGAGGCCCCCAACACCTCAGCACTGAAGCAGACCAAAAATGAACCCAACATGGCTCAGGGAAATTTTGTGGAAGAGGGGGTGGAAAGAATGTCAAAGTCATATGTTGGGTCATGATATGCAGAGACATTTATCATACAAATAACTGGGGGCTAAATCCACAATGCATGACCCATTTACATCAACAAGGAGGGTCCAATGGGAGGGGTAGATCACAGATGAGCCTAAACAATGGTACCAAACTGCCTGTATTTGCTGAAAAGAAAACTAATAAATTAAATTTTAAAAAAAAGAACATTTCCCATTGTAAACTAATAGAGAATTCAGTGTTTTATTAGCTAAGTGTCCACAAATAACATTTCACATTGTAAACTACAGTGAATTCAAAGAATTATAAGCTGATTTTGTGTCAAAATAATTTCCCATTGAAAAATGACAGGGAATTTAAGGTTCTATAAGCTGAGTGTCTACTACGAATATTTCACTTTGTAAATTAACTGTGTAAACTGATTGTATAAGAACATTTCCCATCGCAAATTAACAGAGAACTCATTGTTTCATAAGGTGATTGTCCAAAAGGCATGGTTCCCATTGTAAGATAACAGTGAATTCAAAGAATGATAAACTTATAGTGTGTTATGAACATTTCCCAGTGCAAATTAACAGTAAATTCAAAGTTCTATAAGCTTTGTCTAGCAGGAACATTTCCCATTGCAAACTAAGAGTAAATTCAATGTTCTATAAGCTAATTGTATACTAAGTACATTTCCCATTGTAAACAAACAGAGAATTCAAGCTAAGTATACACTAAGAACATTTCCTGTTGCAAACTAAAAGACAATTCAAAGTTCTATCAGCTAATTGTACCCTAAGAACATTTCCCATAGAAATTCACTCTTTGCTTACAATGAGGAATGTTCTTAGTAGACAATCAGCTTATACATCATTGAATTCACTGTTAGATGGCAGTGGGGCATGTTCTTTGCAGACAATCAGCTTATATAACCTTGAAATCCCTGTTATTTTACAATGGAAAATGTTTTTGTAGACAATCATTTTATACATCATTGTTTTCACAGTTTGCTTACAAGGAGAAATGTTCTTTGCAGACAATCAGCTTACAGATCTAAGTAGTCATGGTTGAGTTACAATAGGAAATGATCTTCATGGAAAATAAGGTTAAGGAATTATGAATTCACTGTTAGTATACAATGTGAAATGTGCTTATCAGAAATCAGCTTATAGAAGTATGAATTCTCTGTTAGTTTGCAATGAGAAATATTCTTAATAGACAATAAACTTCTAGTTCAGAGATTTCACTGTTAGTTTGCAATGGGTAATGTTCTTTGCAGACAATCAGCTCATACAACTAAGACATCCCTGTTATTTTACAATGGAAAATATTCTCCTGTAGACAATCAGCTTATAGTCCATTGAATTCACTGGTTAATTACAATGTCAAATGTTCTTAGTAGATAATCAGCTTATACATGGAATTCACTCTTAGTTTGCAATGGGTAATTTTTTTGCAGACAAACAGGTTATACAACTAAGTAGTCATGGTTAGTTTACGATGGGAAATGTTCTTCACAGAAAACCAGGTTACTGAATAATGAATTCACTGTTAGTTTACAATGGGAAATTAGCAGACAAACAGCTTATAGAAGTACAAATTCTCTGTTAGTCTGCAGTGGGAAATATTCTTATCAGACAATCAGGTTATAGTTCATAATTTCATTGCTACTTTGCAACGGAGAATGTTCTTTGCAGACAATCAGCTTATACAAATTTGAAATTCCTGTTATGTTGTAACAGTGAATTCAGGGAAGTATCACTGTTATTTTACAATGGGAAATGTTCGTAGTAGACAATCAGTTTATAGATCATTGAATTCACTTTCTGCTTACAATGAGAAATGTTCTTAATAGACAATCAGCTTAGAAATCATTGAATGCATGGTTCGTTTGCAACATGAAATGTTCTGTGCAGACAATCAGATTATAGATCATGAAATTAACTGATTGTTTGCAATGTGGAATTCTTTGCAGACAATCAGGTTATTAAACTAAGTAATCATCATTATTTTACAATGGGAAATGTTCTTCACAGATAATCAGGTTATAGAATTATGAATTCAATGTTAGTATACAATGTGAATTGTGCTTAGCAGACAATCAGCTTATAAAAGTTTAAATTCTCTGTTAGACTGCCATGTGAAATACTCTCAGCAGACCATCAGCTTATAAAACTTTGAAATCCCTGTTATTTTTCAATGGAAATTCTTCTTAGAAGACAATAAGCTTGTAGATCATTGAATTCACTGTTAGTTTGCAGACAATCAGATTGTACAACATTAAAATCATTGTTACATTACATTGGGAACTGTTCTTAGTAGACAATCACCTTATAGATCATTGAATTCACTGTTAGTTTGGAATGGGTAATGTTCTTTGCAGAGAATGAGCTTTTAGAACTAAGTAGTCACTGTTAGTTTACAATGGGAAATGTTTTTCACAGAAAATCAGGTGATACAATTATGAATTCACTGTTAGTATACAATGTGAAATGTGCTTAGCAGACAATCAGCTTATAGAAGTATAAATTCTATGTTATTTTGCAATGTTATTGTTAGTAGACAATCACCTTATACATCTTTGAAAACCTTCTTGTTTTGTAATGGAACATGTCCTTTAGTATACTATCAGCTTTTAGATTATTTAATTCACTGGTTTCTTACAATAAGAAATGTTCTTAGTAGACAATCATGTTATAGATCATTGAATTCACTCTTTGCTTACAATGAGAAATGTTCTTAGTAGACAATTAGCTAATAGATCTTTGAATGCAGTATTTGCTTACAATGAGAAATGTTCTTAGTACACAATCAGTTTATAGATCAATGAATTCTCTGTTAGTTTGTAGTGGATATTGTTCGTAGCAGACAATAACCTTATAGAACTAAGTAGTCATGGTTAGTTTACAATGGGAAATGTTCTTCACAGAAAATAAGGTTATAGAATTAAGAAATCCCTGTCAGTATACAATGTGAAATGTGCTGAGCAGACAATCAACTTATAGAACTATGAATTCTCTATTAGTTTGCAATGGGAAATAATCATAGCAGACAATCAGCATATAAATTTTGAAATCCCTATTATTTTGCAATGGAAAATGTTCCTAGTAGACAATAACATCCTAGATCATTGAATTCACTTGTTTGTAACAAAGGGAAACGTTTTTAGTAGACAATCAGCTTATAGATCATTGAATTCACTTTTAGTTTGCAATGGGGAATGTTCTTTGCAGAGAATCAGCTTATAGATGTTTGAATTCACTGTACGTTTGCAATGGGGAATGTTCTATGCAGACAATCAGCTTATAAAACTTTTAAATCCATGTAATTTTACAATGAGAAATGTTATTAATAGATAATATGGTTGATATCATTGAATAAACTGTTAATTTGCAATGGGTAAATTTTTTTGAAGACAATCACCTTATAAAAGTAAGTAGTCATGGTCAGTTTACAAGGGGAAATGTTCTTGACAGAAAATCAGTTTATATAATTGTGAATTTACTGTTAATATACAATATAAATGTGCTTTGCAGACAATCAGCTTATGGAAGTATGAATTCCCTGTTAGTATGCAATAGGAAATATTCTGAACAGTCAATCAGCTTATTCAAGTGTAAAATCCCTGTTGTTTTTCAATGGAAAATATTCTTAGCAGTTAATCAGGTTATAGATCATTGAATTCACTGTTTGCCTACAATTAGAAATGTTCTGAGTAGACAATCAGCTTATAGATGCTTGAATTCACTGTTAGTTTGCAATGGGAAATGTTCTTTGCAGACAATCAGCTTATACAACTTTGAAATCCCTGTTATTTTACAATGAGAAATGTTCTTAGTAGACAATCAGCTTATAGATCATTAACTTCACTGTCTGTTTACAATGAGAAATGTTCTTAGTAGACAATCAGCTTATAGATTAATGAATTCACTGTTTGTTACAATCAGAAATGTTCTCTTAGACAATCAACTTAGCATCATTGAATTCCCTGTTAGTTTGCAATGGGTAACATACTTTGTAGATAATCAGCTTATAGAACAAAGTAGTCATGGTTAGTTTACAATGGGAAATTTTCTTCACAGAAAATCAGTTTATAGAAAGATGAGTTCACTGTTAGTATACAATGAGAAATGTGCTTCACAGACAATCAGCTTATAGAAATATGAATTCTCTGTTACTTTGAAATGGGAAATATTCTTAGTAGACAATCAGCTTATAGATCATTGAATTCACTGTTAGTTTGCAATGGGGAATGATCTTTGCAGACAATAAGCTTAAATAACTTTGAAATCCCTGTTATTTAAAAATGGAAAATTTTCTTACTAGACAATCTGCTTGTAGATCATTGAATTCACTGTTTGCTTAAAATCAGAAATTTTCTTAGTAGGCAATCACCTTATAGATCTTTGAATTCACTGTTAGTTTGCTATGGGGAATGTTCTTTGCAGTCAATCAGTTTATTCAAATAAGTAGGCAAGGCTAGTTTACAATGGGAAATCTTCTTTACAGAAAATCAGGTTCAGAATCACGAATTCACTGTTAGCATGCAATGTGAAATGCACTTAGCAGACAATCAGCTTATAGAAGTATGAATTCTCTGGTAGTTGCCAATGGGAAATGTTCTTAGCAGACAATCATCTTATACATCTTTGAAATCCCTGTTATTTTACAATGGAAAATATTCTTAATAGACAATCACCTTTTAGGTCATTGAATTCACTGTTTCCTTACAATGCAAAATGTTCTAAGTAGACAATCAGCATACAGATCAATGAATTCACTGTTCGTTTACAATGGGGAATGTTCTTTGTGGACTATAAGCTTATAGAGCTAAGTAGTCATGGTTAGGTTACAATCTGAAATGTACTTCACAGAAAATCAGTTCATAGAATTATGAATTCACTGTTAGTATACAATGTGAAATCTGCTTTGGAGAAAATCAGCTTATAGAAGTATGAATTCTCTATTAGTATGCAATGGGAAATATTCATCGCTGATAATAAGCATATACAACTTTGAAATCCCTGTTATTTAACAATGGAAAATGTTCTTAGCAGACAATCAGCTTATAGATCATTGAATTCACTGTTTGCCTACAATCAGAAATGTTCTTAGTAGACAATCACCTTACAGATCATTGAATTCACTGTTAGTTTGCCATGTGGAATGTTCTTTGCAGACAATAAGCTAATTCAACTAAGTAGTCAAGCTAGTTTACAATGGGAAATCTTCTTTACAGAAAATAAGTATATAGAATTATGAATTCACTGTTAGTATGTGAAATGTACTTAGGAGTCAATCAGCTGATAGTAATTTGAACTACCTGATAGTTTGGAATGTGAAATATTCTTAGCAGACAATTAGCTTATAAAACTTTGAAATCCCTGCTATTTTTCAATGGAAAATGTTCTTAATAGACAATTTGCATACAGATCCCATTGAATTCACTCTTAGTTTGCAATGGGGAATGGTCTTACAGAAAACCAGCTTGTACAACTTTGAAATCCCTATTACATGACACTGGGAAATGTTCTTAGCAGACAATCACCTTATAGATCATTGAATTCACTGTTCATTTTCAATGGGGAATGTTCTTTGTAGACAATCACTTTATTGAACTAAGGTATTATGGTTAATTTACAATGGGAAATGTTCTTCAGAGGTAATCAGGTTATAGAATTGTGAATTCACTTTTAGTATACAATGTGTAATGTGATTAGCATGCATTCAGCTTATAGAAGATTGAAATCCCCATGAGACTGCATTGTGACATATTCTTAGCAGATAATCAGCTTATATAACTTTGAAATCTCTGTTATTTTTCAAAGGAAAATGTTCTTATTAGACAATTGGTTTACAGATCATTGAATTCACTATTTCATTACAATGAGAAATGTTCTTAGTAGACAATCAGCTTATAAATCATTGAATTCACTGTTTGCTTACAATGAGAAATGTTCTTAGTAAACAATCAACTTATACATCACTTATTTCACGGTTAGTGTGCAATGGGCAATGTTCTTTGCAGATAACCAGCTCATAGATCATTGAATTCATTGTGAGCTTGAAATGGGGAATGTTCTTTGCAGATAATCAGCTTATACAACTTTGAAATCTGTCATATGTTACAATGGGAAATGTTAGTAGTAGACAATCATCTTATATGTCATTGAATTGACTGCTTAAATCAGAAATGTTCTTAGTAGACAATTGGAAATGTACTTCACTAAAAATCAGGTTATAAAATTATGAATTCACTGTTGTTATACAATGTGAAAAGTGCTACTTATAGAAGTATGAATTCTCTGTTAGTTAGCAATAGGAAATATTCTTAGAAGACATTCAGCTTATACTTCTTTGAAATCCCAGCTATTTTACAATTGAAAAAGGTCTTAGTACCCAATCAGCTTATAATCATTGAATACATTGTTTGCTTACAATGAGAAATGTTCTTAGTAGACAATCAGCGTATTGTACTATGTAGTCATGGTTAGTTTACAATGGGAAATGTTCTTCACAGTAACTCAGGTTATAGAATTATGACTTCACTGTTAGCATACAATGTGAAATATTCTTAGTAGACAATCTGTTTATACAACTTTGAAATCCCTGTTATTTTACAATGGAGAATGTTTTAAGTAGACAATCAGCTTAAATATCATTGAATTCTCTGTTTGCTTACAATGAGAACTGTTCTTAGTAGATAATCAGCTTATACTACTTTGAATTCACTGTTACTTTGCAATGGGAAATGTTCTTAGCAGATAATAAGCTTATAGAACTGTGAAGTCTCTGTTAGGTTACAATGGGAAGTGTTCTTATTAGACACTCTCCTTATAGTTCATTGATTTCCCTGTTAGTTTGCAATGGGAAATGTTGTTATCAAACAATCAGCTTTTAGAACTTTGAATTCTCTGTTCATTCACAAAGGGATATGATTTTAGTACACAATCAGATTATAGGTCATTGAATTGTCTTTTAAGTTGCAAAAAGAAATGTTCATAAACACAATGATCTTATGGAACATTGAATTTACTGTTAGTTTACAATGGGAAATGTTCTTGTCAGACACTCGCATAATAGAATTCTGAATGAATTCTCTGTTAGGTTGCAATTGTAAATAATCATAATAGACAATCAACTTATAGATCATTGAAGTCTCTGTTAGTTTGCAATGGGAAATGTTCATGAACACAATCAATTCAAACAACTTTGAATTGTTACTTAACAATGGGAAATATTCTTAATTAATCAGCTTATAGAACTATGAATTGTCTGTTAGTTTAAAATGGGAATTATTCTTGGTAGACAATAATGTTAGAGGTCATTGAATTCACTGTCAGTTTGCAATGGAAAATGTTCATAGAAGACTACCTCCTAATAGTTCTTTCAATTCACTATGAGTTTACCATGGGAAAGTTCATAGTAGACAATCAGCTTATAGATCATTGAATTCACTGTTAGATGGCAAAGGGAAATGCTCATAGAAGACAATCACCATACAGAAATTTGAATCATTGTTATTTTAAAGTGTGAAATTTTCACAGATTATCAGCTTATACAACTATTAATTCACTGTTACTTTGCAATTGTATATGATTTTAGCAGGCAATCAGCTTATAGAACTATGAATTCATTATTAGTTTACAACGGGAAATGTTCCTAGTAGACAATCAGATAAGAGAACTATTAATTCACTCTTAGCTTACAATGGGAAATATTCTTAGTGGAAAATCAGCTTGTAGATCATTGAATTGACTCTTCATTTACAATGTGAAATGCTCATAAAAACAATCAGCTTATGCAACTTTGGATTTACTGTTAGTTTACAATGGGAAATGTCTTAGTTGACAATCAGGTTGTAGATTATTGAATTCCCTGTTAGCTTGCAACTGAAACTAAGGACAACTGGCGAAATTAGCAAGGGTGATGTTTTCCTGTGAACTGGACACCAGCACAAAGGGGAAGGAGATCAACGCAGAGAAAAATCAACTCCTACCAAAGCAGAGAGCCAGAGCCTCAGAGGCCCCCAACACCTCAGCACTGAAGCAGACCAAAAATGAACCCAACATGGCTCAGGGAAATTTTGCGGAAGAGGGGGCAGAAAGAATGTCACAGTCACATGTTGGGTCATGATTTGCAGAGACATTTATCATACCAATAACTGGGGGCTAACTCCACAATGCACAACCCATTTTCATTAACAAGGAGGGTCTAATGGGAAGGGGTAGATCACAGATGAGCCTAAATAATGGTACCAAACTGCATGTATTTACTGAAAAGAAAACTAATAAATTAAATTTTAAAAAATGCAATTGAAAATGTTTATAAAACCAATCAGCTTATATAACATTGAATTTACTGTTAGTTTTCAATGGTAAATGTTCTCATCAGACAATCAGCTAAAAGAGTATGAATTCTCTGTTAATTTACAATGGGAAGTGATATTAGTAGACATTCAGCTTATAGATCATTGAATTCCCATTTAGGTTGCAGTGAGAAATGTTCATTAACACCATCAGCTTATAAAACTTTGCATTTACTGTAAGTTTACAACTGGAAATGTTTTGTTAGATACTCACCTAATAGAACTATGAATTATCTGTAATGTTACAATGGAGAATGTTCTTAGTAGACAATCAGCTCACAGATTATTGATTATTAAGATTATTATCTTAGTTTAAATGGGAAATGTTCTTATCTGACAATCAGCTTATAGAAATATTAATTCTCTGTCAGTTTATGGGATATGATCTCAGTAGACAATCAGCATATAGATCGTTGAAATCCCTGATAGTTTACAATGGGAAATGTTCTTATCAGACAATCAGCTTACAGAATTATGAATTCTCTGTTAGTTCATAATGGGATATGATCTTAGTAGATAATCAGCTTATAGATTGTAATTCCCTGTTAGTTTGCAAAGGGAAATGTTCATAAACACAATCAGCTCATAGAACTTTGAATTAACTGTTAGTTTACAACAGGAAATGTTCTTGTCAGACAATGAGCTTATAGAACTATGAATTCTCTGTTAGTTTACACTGGGCAATATTATTGACAGGCAATCATCTTATAGAACTGTGAATTCTCTGTTAGTTTACAATGGGAAATGTTCTTAGTAGACAATCAACTTATACATCATTGAATTCCCTGTTACTTTGCAATGGGAAATGTTCATAAACACAATCGCCTTATACAACTTTGAATTCACTGTTAGTTTACAATGGGAAATATTCTTGGCAGACAATCAGCTTATTGAAATATGAATTCTCTGTTAGCCTACAATAGGAAACATCCTTCGTAGACAATCATCTTATAGCTCATTGAATTCATGGCTAGTTTACAATGGGAAGTGTTCTTATCAGATAATCAGCTTATAAAACAATGAATTCCCTGTTCGTTTACAATGGCAAATGATCTTAGTAGACAATCAGCTTGTGGGTCATTGAATTAACTCTTAGTTTACAAAGAGAAATGTTCTTGTCAGACAATCTGTTTATGAAACTGTGTGTTCTCAGTTAGTTACAATGGGAAATGTTCTTAGTAGACAGCTTATATATCATTGAATTAACTGTTAGTTCATAAAGACAAGCAGATTATACAACTTTAAATTTACTGTTAGTTTAGAATAGGTAAAGTTCTTGTCAGACAATCAGCTTATACAACTGTGAATACTCTGTTAGTTTACAATGGGGTATGTTTTTACTAGACAATCAGCTTATAGATCATTGCATTCCATGTTAGCTTGCAATTGGAAATGTCCATAAACACAATCAGCTTATACAACTTTGAATTTACTGTTAGTTAACAATCAGAAATGTTCTTGGCAGACAATCACCTTATAAAACTATGAATTCTCTGTTAGTTTATAATGAGAAATGATCTTAGTAGACAATCAGCTTATACATCATTGAATTCACTGTTACTTTTCAGTGAGAAATATTCTTTGCAGTCTATCAGTTTACAGATCATTGATTTCACTCTTAGTTTACATTGGGAATGTTCTTGTCAGACATTCAGCTAATAGAACTGTGAATTCTGTTAGCTTACAATGGAACATGCTTTTAGTAGATGATCACCTTAATGAACATTGAATTTCCTGTTATCTTCCATTGGGAAATGTTTATAAATTCAATCAGCTTATACAACTTTGAATTTACTGTTAGTTTTGGAAAATGTTCTTGTCAGAAACTCACCTAATAGAATTATGAATTCTCTGCTAGTTTATTATGTAAACTGTTCTTAGTAGACAATCATCTTAAAGTCATTGAATTCCCTGTTAGTTTACAATGGGAAATGTTCTTATCAGACAATCAGCTTAGAGAACTATGAGTTCTCTGTTAATTTACAATTGTAAATGATTGTAGTAGACAATCAGCTTATAGATCATTGAATTCCCTGTTAGCTTACAATGGGAAATGTTCTCATCAGACAATCAGCTTATACAGCTATGAATTCTCTGTTAGTTTAAAATGGCAAATCATCATAGTAGACATTCAGCTTTCAGGTCACTGAATTACCAGTTAGTTTGCAATGGGAAATGTTCATAAACACTATCATCCTATACAACTTTGAATTTACTGTTACTTAACAATGGGACATGTTCTTTATAGACACTCACCTACAGAACTATGAATTCTCAGTTTGGTTAAATGGGAAATGTTGTTAGTAGAAAATCAACTTATAGATCATGAATTCCCTATTATATGCAATGTTTAATGTTCATAAACACAATCAGCGAATACAACTTTGAATTTACTGTTAGTTTACAATGGGAATTGTTCTTGTCAGACACTCACATAATAGAACTATGAATTCTCTGTTAGGTTATAATAGGAAATGATCTTGATAGACAATCAGCTAGTAGATCATTGAATTCCCTGTTAATTTGCAATGGGAAATGTTCATAAACACAGCCAGGTCAAACAACATTGAATTAACTGTTAGTTAACAATGAGAAATATTATTCTCAAACAATTAGCTTATAGAACTATGAATTCTCTGCTAGATTACAATGGGAAGCATTCTTGGTAGACAACAAGCATATAGCTCATTGAATTCACTGTGAGTTGGCAATAGAAAATGTTCATAGAAGACTATCATCTAATAGAACTTTCAATTCACTGTTAGTTTACCTTGGGAAATTTTCTTAGTATACAATCAGCTTAAAGGTCATTGAATTCACTGTTAGTTTACAGTGGGAAATGTTCTTAGTAGAGGATCAAATTATGCTACTTTTAATTCATTGTAGGTTGGCAATTGAAAATGTTCTCACCACAAAATCAGCTTAGAACTATGAAGTCTCACTTTGTTTACAATGAGAAATATTCTTAGTAGACAGTCTGCTTGTGGATCATGGAATTCTCAGTTAGTTTACAAGGGGAAGTCTTCTCAGTAGATGATCAGATTATACTACTTTGATTTCACTGTTAGTTTGCAATGGGAAATGTTCCTACCAGACACTCAGCTTAGAGAACTATAAAGTCTCTCTTCGTTTACAATGGGAAATGTTCTTAGTAGACAATCAGCCTATAGAATTAAGAACTCACTGTTAGTTTGCAATGGAAAATGTTCTTAGTATACAATCAGCTTATAGATCTTTGTATTCCCTGTTAGAAATTTGAATTGACTGTTAATCTGCAAAGAGAAAACTTCTTAGCACACCATCAGCTTATGAAACTATGAATTCTCCATTAGTTTACAATGAGAAATGTTCTTCACAGACAATTGGCTTATATAACTAAGAATTCACTCTTAGTTTACAAGTGGAAATGTTCTGCACAGACAATCAGCTTATAGATCTACAAATTCACTCTTAATTTACAATGGGAAATCTCAGTAGTACATCATCAGCTTATAGAACTTTGAATTCACTGTTAGTTTGCAATGGGGAATGTTCTTAGCAGACACTCAGCTAATAGAACTATGAATTCACTGTTATTTTACAATAACTGACTATCTGTTTATAGAACTACAAATTCACTGTTAGTTTACAACTGGAAATGTTCCTAGTAGATAACCAGCTTAGAGAACTATTGATTCCCTCTTAATTTACAATGGGAACAGTTTGTAGTACATATTAGCTTATAGAACTTTGAATTCATGGTTAGTGTTCCATGGGGAAAGTTCTTATGACACAATCAGCTTATAGAACTATGAATTCACTGTCAATTAGCAATGGGAAATGTTCTTAGCATTTAATCTTATTCAACTAAGAATTCACTCTTAGTGTACAAGTTGAAATGTTCTCAGCAGGCAGTCATCTTATAAAAGTATGAATTCTCTTGCAGTTTACAACAGGAAATGTTCTTAGCAGCAGCTCGGTTTATATGTTTTATTCACTGTTGGTTGACAATGGGAAATGTGTTTAGCAGATAATCATCTTATCGAACTATGAATTCCCTGTTTGTTTGCAAAGGGAAATGTTCTTAATAGACAATGAGCTTGTAGAACTATGAATACACTGTTAGTTAACAATGGGAAATATTCTTTTTTGTTGTTCTTTTTTTTTTAGTTACTTATTTGAGAGTGACAGACACAGAGAGAAAGACAGATAGAGGGAGAGAGAGAGAATGGGCGCGCCAGGGCTTCCAGCCTCTGCAAACGAACTCCAGACGCTTGTGCCCCCTTCTGCATCTGGCTAACGTGGGACCTGGGGAACCGAGCCTTGAACCTGGGTCCTTAGGCTTCACAGGCAAGTGCTTAACTGATAAGCCATCTCTCCAGCCCAAGGGAAATATTCTTTATTAATGATCAGCTTATACAACTTTGAATGCACTGTTAGTTTGCAATGGGGCATGTTGTTAGTAGAAAATCAGCTGATAGAACTGTTAAACACTGTTTGTTTATAATGGGAAATGTTCTCAGCACAAAATCAGTGTATAGAACTATGAATTCTCTGGCAGTTACAATTGTTCTTAGCAGACAATCAGCTTATAGAACAAAGACTTCACTTTTAGTTTACAAGTGGAAATGTTCTTAGCAGACAATAAGCTTAGAAAACTATTAATTCTCTAGCAGTTTACAACAGGAAATGTTTTTAGCAGCAAATCTGCTTATACAACTTTATATTCACTGTTGTTTTATAATGTTAAATGTGCTTAGCAGAAAATCAGCTTATGGAACTATGAATTCTTTGTTTGTTTGCAAAGGGAAATGTTCCAATCAGACAACCAGCTTATAGAACTACAAATTCAGTGATAGTTTACTATGGGAAATATTGAATTCAATGTTAGTTTGCCATTGAGAATATACCTAACAGACACTCAGCTTATAGAACTATGTTTTCTCAGTTAGTTTACAATGTTAAATGTTATTAGCAGACAATCAGATCATAGAACTATGAGTTGACTGTTACTTTACCCTGGGAAATGTTCTTAGTCCATGATCAGCTTTCAGAACTTTGAAATCACTGGGGAATGTTCATAGCAGTCAATCAATTATAGAGCTATGAATTCTCCATTAGTTTATAATGAGAAATGTTCTTAGGAGACAATCAGCTTATAGAACTAAGAAATTCATTCTTAGTTTACAACTAGAAATGTTCTTAGCAGACAGTCAGCTTATGGAACTAATTCACTGTTTCACAATGGGATATGTTCATAGCCAAGTATCAGATTACAGAACTATGACTTCGCTGTTAGTTTACAACTTGAAATGTTCCTAATAGACAATCAGCTTGGAGAACTATTAATTCACTGTTAGTTTACAATGGGAAATGATCAGCTTATAGAACTTTGAATTCACTGTTAGTTTGCAATGGGGAATCTTCCTAGTAGACAATGAGCTTAGAGAACTATTAATACACTGTTAGTTTGCAAGTGGAAATGTTCCTAGTTGATAATCAGCTTATAAAACTATGAACTCTCTGACAGTTTACAACAGAAATGTTCTTAGGTGAAAATCTGCTTTTACAACTTCATAATCTCCTTGGTTTACAATGGAAAATGTGCTTAGCAGAAAGTCAGCTTATGGAACTATGAGTTCTTTGTTTTGTTGCAAAGGGAAATGTTCCAATCTGACAGCCAGGTTATAGAACTACGAAGTCACTGTTAGTTTACAATGGGAAATGTTTATAGTACATGATCAGCTTATAGAACTTTAATTCACTGTTAGTTTGATATGGGGAATGTACTTACCAGACACTCAGCTTACAAAACTATGTACTCTCAATTGGTTTGCAATGTTAAATGTTATTAGCAGGCAATCAGGTCATAGAACTACAAATTCACTGTTACTTTACACTTATAGAACAATGGATTCACTGTTAGTTTGCAATGGGAAATGTTCTCGTAGACAATCTGCTTGGAGAACTATTAATTCACTGTTAGTTTGCAATGTGAATTGTTCTTAGCATACAATCAGCTTATAGAACTATGAATTCATGATTAATTTGCAAAGGGAAATGTTTTTAGCAGAAAATCAGCTTGTAGAACTATGAATTACCTGTTTGTTTGCAAAGGGAAATGTTCTTAACAAACAATCAGTTCATAGAACTCTGAATTCACTGTTAGTTTACAATGGGAAATGTTTATAGTACAAGATCATGTTATAGAACTATGAATTCACTTTTAGCTTGCAATAGGGAATATTTGTAGTGGACTGTTACCTTTAGAACTATGAATTCTCAGTTAATTTACAATAGGATGTGTTCTTAGAAGACAATCAGCTCATAGAACTTGGAATTCACTATTAGTATGCATTGGGGAAAGTTCAAAGCACACAATCAGCTTATAGAACTCGGAATTCTCTGTTAGTTTACAATGGGAAATGTTCTCAGCAGACAATTGGCTTAATGAACTATTAATTCATTGTGTTTGCAATGGGAATTGCTCTTAGTAGATGATGGCATTATACTACATTGAATTCACTGTTAATCTGCAAAAGGAAATGTTCTTAGCAGACAGTAAGTTTATAGAACAATGAATTCACTGTTAGTTTACAACAGGAAGTATTCCTAGTAGACAATCTGCTTAGAGAACTACTAATTCACTGTAAATTTGCAAAGGGAAATGTTCTTAGCAGACAATCAGCTTATAAAAACAAGTAATCATGGTTAGTTTACAATGGGAAATGTTCTTCACAGAAAATCAGGCTACAGAATTATGAATTAACTTTAGAATACAATGTGAAATGTGCTTAGCAGGCAATGAGTTTATAGAAGTATGAAAACTCTGAAATCCCTGTTATTTCACAAATGAAAAATGTTCTTAGTAGATAATCAACTTATAGAACATTGAATTCACTGTTTGTTTACAATGACAAATGTTTTCAGAGTACACTGTCAGCTTATAGATCATTGAATTCACCATTAGTTTGCAATGGGGAATGTTCTTTGCAGACAATCAGCTTATACAACTTGGAAATCCCTGTAATTTTTCCATGGAAAATGGTCTCAGTACACAATAACCTTACAGATCATTAAATTTACTGTTTGCTTGCAAAGAGAAAAGTTCTTAGTATACAATCAGCTTATAGATCATTGAATTCACTGTTAGTTTGCAATGGGGAATGTTCCTTGTGGACAATCAGCTTATAGATTATTGAATTAAATGTTCCTTTGCAATGGAGAATGTTCTTTGCAAATAATCAGGTTATAGGTCATTGAATTCACTGTAAGTAGCCATGGGTAGTTTACAATGGAAAATGTTCACAGAAAATCAGGTAGACAATTATGAATTAACTGTGAGTATACAATGTGAAATGTGCTTAGCAGACAATCACCTGAAAGAAGTATGAACTCTCTGTTAGTTTGCAATGGGGAATGTTCTTTGCAGACAATCAGCTTATACACCATTGAATTCACTGTTGTTTTGCAATAGGGAATGTTTTTGCAGACAATAAGCTTATTGAACTAAGTAGTCTTGGTTAGTTTACAATTGGAAAGGTTCTTCACAGATAATCAGTTTATAGAATTATGCATTCACTGTTAGAATACAATGTCAAATGTACATCGCAGACAATCAGCTTATAAAAGTATGAAGTCTCTGTTAGTTTGTGGGGTTCCCCAGAGGGGTCCCCGCTCAGGGCTGTCTACGTGACCCCAAGAACACTCACACAGGACGCTCTCAATGCAAACTGCACGAGGTTTATTGAATCCGATGCATCGGGGCTCAACACAGATTCCTCTCGCAGGAGGGGTGAAGAGCCCCTAGCCAGGAGTTTGGTCAGCTTATAAAGGCTAAAACCACAGGTATGCAGAGTCATAGGGGCTGTTCAGCTGTGGCTCCCTCTGATTGGGTGGGGCCCACGGGGTGGGCTCGTGTGGGTCCCTCTGATTGGGTAGGGCGTACAAAAGGTCAGGTCCTCATGGTATACTTTTTACAAAATGGAGGCAGTTGCAAAATGGCAGTTCTGTGATTCAGTGCAGCATCAAGCAAGCCATATTACAGAAGCTTAAAAAGGCAGGTTAGCAGAGCAGCTAGAAAACAGGGCAGCAGAAATAGGGCAACTTTTATCCTTTCAAGTTTGCAATGTGAAATATTCTTAGCAGATAATGAGCTTACACAACTTTGAAATCCCTGTTATTTTTCAATGGATAATGTTCTCAGTAGACAATCACCTTACCGATCATTGAATTCACTGTTTGCTTACAATGAGAAATGTTCTTAGTAGACAATCAGCTTAGAGATCATTGAATTCACTGTTAGTTTGCAGTGGGGAATGTTCTTTGCAGACAATCATCTTATAGATCATTGAATTAACTCTTTGCTCACATTGAAGAATGTTTCTGCAGGCAATCAGCTTAGTGAACTAAATAGTCCTGGTATTTGACAATTGGAAATGTCCTTCACAGATAATCAGTTTTTAGAATTATGAATTGACTGTTAGTATACAATGTGAAAGTGCTTATCATACAATCAGCTTATAGGAATATGAATTCTCTGTTAGTTTGCAAAGTGAAATATTTTTAGCAGACAATCAGGTTATACAACTTTAAAATCCCTGTTATTTTTCAATGGAAAATGATTTTAGTAGACAATCATCTTACAGTTCATTTTATTCACTCTTTGCTTACAATGAGAAATGTTCTTAGTACACAATTAGCTTGTAGACCATTGAATTCATTGTTTGTTTATAATGAGAAATGCTCTTAGTAAACCATCAGCTTATCGATCATTGAATTCACTGTTAGTTTGCAATTGGGAATGTTCTTTGCAGACAATCACCTTATACCACTGTTAAATACCTGTTATATTAAAATGGGAAATGTTTTTCGTAGACATTAAGCTTATAGATCATTAAATTTACTATTTTCTTACAACGAGAAACATTGTTAGTAGACAATCGCCTTGTGGATCATTGAATGAACTGTTAGTTGGCAATGGGGAATGTTCTTTGCAGACAATCAGCTAATAGATCATTCAATTCACTGTTTGTTTGCAATTGGGAATGTTCTTTCAATCAATCAACTTATTGAACTAAGTAGTCATGGTTAGTTTACAATGTTAAATGTTCTTCACAGATAATCAGGATATAGAATTATGAATTCACTGTTAATATACAATGTGAAAGTGCTTAGCATACAATCAGCTTATAGAAGTATGAATTCTCTGTTAGTTTGCAATGTGAAATATTCTTCACAATCTGCTTATACAACTTTTAAATCCCTGTTATATTTCAATGGAAAATGTTCTTAGTAGACAATCATCTTACAGATCACTGAATTCACTGTTTGTTTACAATGAGAAATATTTATAGTAGACCATCAGCTTATAGATCACTGAAATCACTGCTAGTTTGCAATGGGGTATGTTCTTTGTAAACAATCAGCTTACACAACTTTGAAATCAGTGTTATTTTACAATGGGAAATGTTCTTAGCAGACAATCATCTTATATATCATTTAATTCACTGTTTGCAATGGGTAATGTTCTTTGCAGACAATCAGCTTAAAGAACTAAGTAGTCATGGTTATTTTACAATGGGAAATATTCTTCACAGAAAATCATATATAGAATTATGAATTCACTGTTTGTATACAACGTGAAATGTGTTTAGCAGACAATCAGCTTATAGAAGTATGAACTCTTTGTTAGTTTGCAATGGGAAATGTTCTTTGCAGACATTGAGATTATACAATTTTGAAATCACTGGCACTTTAAAACGGGAAATGGTCTTAGTAGACAATCAGCTTATACATCATTAATTCATGTTTGCTGACAATGGGAAACATTCTTAGTAGACAATCAGCTTATAGATCATTGAATTTACTGTTCATTTCCCATGGGAAATGTTTTTGCAGACAATCATCTTATTGAACTAAGTAGTCATGGTTAGTTTACAGTGTTAAATGTTCTTCACAGATAATCAGGTTATAGAATTATGAATTCACTGTTAATATAAAATATGAAAGTGCTTAGTATACAATCAGCTTATAGAAGTATGAATTCTCTTTTAGGTAGCCATGTGAAATATTTTTCGTAGACAGTCAGCTTAAACAACTTTGAAATCCCTATACATTTTCAATAGAAAATGTTCTTAGTAGGCAGTCAGATTTTAGATCACTGAATTCACTGTGTGCTTACAATGAGAAATATTCTTAGTAGACCATCAGCTTATAGATCATTGAATTCAATGTTAGTTTGCAAATGGGACTTTTCTTTGCAGACAATCAGATTGTACAACTTTGAAATCCCTGTTATTTAAAATGGTAAATGGTCTTAGTAGACAATCAGCTTATACATCATTGAATTCATTGTTTGCTTACAAAGAGAAAAGTTCTTAGTAGTCAATCAGCTTATACATCATTGAATTCACTGTTTGCTTACAATGAGAAATGTTCTTACAAGACCATCAGCTTATAAATGATTGAATTCACTGTTAATTTGTAATGGGGAATGTTCTTTGCAGACAAGCAGCTTATAGAACTAAGTAGTCATGCTTAGTTTACAATGGGAAATGTTCTTCACAGATAAGCAGTTTATAGAATTATGAATTCACTGTTAGTATACAATGTGAAATGTGTTTAGCAGACAATCAGCTTACAGAAGTATGAATTCTCTCTTAGTTTGAAATGTGAAATATTCTTTTTTTTAAAATTTAATTTATTAGTTTTCTTTTCAGTAAATACAGGCACAGGGCATGCCTGGGCACCTGGGGTGCAGGAAGCCATGGGGCGCTTGGAGCACGTCTGCTGGGTGTGGATAGGGAGCATGGGGCACGCGGGGGGGAGGGGCACGCGTGGCATGATGGGCGGAGGGTGCGCGGGCGTGGGGCATGGGGGTTGTGGGGTGCATGGGGCCACTGACGCACGTGGGGCTTGGTGTGCACGGGGCTGCCTTTGCGCCGGGGCACCGGGCCGTGCCTGATGCGGTGGGTCGTGGCAGGCGGGGTGGCGAGGAGTGGGTCATGGGGTTGTGTGCTTCCCTCTTTTACCCCAATCTGTGCCCTCCCTCTTGCAAAAAGTTTCTAATTTCCCTTGAATACTTGCCTTTTTTTTCCTTGTTGTCTGTAGTGCAGCTAGGTGGTCGCCATCTTGACCGGAAGTCCACAAAAATGTGAAATATTCTTAGCAGATAATCAGCTTATACAAATTTGAAATCCCTGTAATTTTACAATGGAAAGTGGTCTTAGTGGACAATCAGCTTATAGATCTTTGAATTCACTGTTTGCTCCCAATGAGAAATGTTAGTAAGAACACTTCTCATTGTAAGCAAGCAGTCAATTCAATAATCCATAAGCTGATTTTCTCCTAAGACCACTTCCCATTGTAAAATAACAGGGATTTTAATGTTGTATAAGCTCATTTTCTACCAAGAACATACCCCATTGCAAACTAACAGTGAATTCAACAATATATAAACTGATTGTCTACAAAGAACATTTCTCATTGTATGCAAACAGTGAATTTAATGATGAATAAGTTGAATGTCTATAAAAAACATTCCCCACTTCAAACTAACTGAGAATTCATAATTCTATAAGCTCATTGTCTGCTAGGCACATATCACATTGCATACTAACAGTGAATTTATAAGACTATAACCTGATTATCTGTGAAGAACAATTCCCTTTCTAAACTAACCATAAGACTTAGTTCAATAAGCTGATTGTCTGCATTGCAAATGAACAGTGAATTTAATGATCTACAAGCTGATTGTCTGCAAAGATCATTCCCCATTGCAAATTAACAGTGAATTCAATGATCTATAAGCTGATTGTCTACTAACAAAATTTCTCATTGTTCGAAACCAGTGAATTCAATGATTTATAAGCCAATTGTCAACTAAGAACATTTCCCATTGTCAAATAACAGGGATTTCAAAGTTTTATGCAAAGAACACTCTGAATTATTAACACAGTGATTTCAATGATATATAAGTGGATTGTGTATAAAGAACATTCCCCATTGCAAACTAAAAAGTAAATTCAATGATCTATAGGCTGATTTTCTACTGAGAACATTTTCCATTATAAAATAACAGGGATTTCAAAGTTGTATAAGCTGAATGTCTGCTAAGAATATTTCCCATTGCAAAATAAAGGAAAATTCAATGACCAATAAGCTGATTGTCTGCAAAAACATTCCCCATAGCAAACGAACAGTGAATTCAATCATCTACTAGCTGATTGCCTGCAAAGAACATTCCTTGTTGCAAACTAACAGTGAATTCAATGATCTATAAGCTGTTTGTCTAGAAAGACCATTTCCCATTGTAAAATAACAGGGATTTCATAGTTGTATAAGCTGATTGTCTGCAAGAACATTCCTCATTGCAAACTAACAGTGAATTCAATGATCTATAAGCTGATTGTCAACTAAGAACATTTCTCATTCTAAGCTAACAGTGAATTCAATTATCTATAAGCTCATTGTCTACTAAGACTATTTTCCATTGTTAAATATCAGGGATTTCAAAATTGTATAAGCTGATTATCACCTGAGAATATTTCCCATTGCAAACTAACAGAGAATTTATACTTCTATAAGCTGATTGCTAAGCACATTTCATGTTGTATACTAACAGTGAATTCCTAATTCTATAACCTGATTTTCTGTGAAGAACTTTTCCCATTTTAAACTAAACATGACTACTTAGTTATATAAGCTGATTGTCTACAAAGAACATTTCTTATTGTGAGAAAACTGTGAATTCGGTGATCTATAAGCTGATTGTCTATTAAGAACATTTCCCATTGTAAAATAACAGGGATTTCAAAGTTTTATAAGCTGATTTTCTGCAGAGAACATTCCCTATTGCAATGAACAGTGAATTCAGAATTCTATAAGCTGATACTGAACTACGAACATTTCCCATTATAAACTAACAGTGAATTTGTAGATCTAAAAGCTAATTGTCTACTAAGAATATTACCCATTGCAAACTAACAGAGAATTCATACTTCTATAAGCTGATTGCCTGCAAAGCACATATCTCATTGTATTCTAACAATGAATTCATAATTCTGTAGCCTGATTTTCTGTGAAGAACATTTGCCATTGTAAACTATCCATGACTACTTGGTTTGACAAGCTGATTGCCTGCAAAGCACATTACCCATTGCAAACTAACAGTGAGTTCAATGATCTATAAGGTGATTGTCTACTAAGAACATTTGTCAATGTAAGGAAACAGTGAATTCTATGATGTATAAGCTGATTGTCTGCTAAGAACATTTCCCATTGTAAAATTACAGGAATTTCAAATTTATATTTGCTGATTGTTTGATATGAATATTTTCCATTGGACAGTAACAGAAAATTCATACGCCAAAGCTGATTGTCTGCTAATCACATTTCACATTGTATACTATCAGTGAATGTGTAATTCTATAACCTGATTTTCTGTGAATAATTTATCCCATTGTAATCTAACCATCAATACTTAGTTTTAAACTGATTGTTTCCAATGAATATTACCCATTGCCAAATAACAGTGAATTCAATGATCTATCAGCTGATTGTCTACTAAGAACATTTCACATTGTAAGCAGTGAATTCAATGATCTATAAGTTGATTGTCTTCGAAGAACATTTCCAATTGTAAACTAATTATTACTACTTAGCTCAATAAGCTTATTGTCTGCAAATAACATTCCTCATTGCAAGCAAGCAGTGAATTCAATGATGTATAAGCTAATTGTCTGCAAAGAACATTCCCCATTGCAAACTGACAGTGAATTCAATGATCTGTCTACTAAGAACATTACACATTGTAAGCAAACTATGAATTTAATGATCTATATGCTAATTGTCTACTAAGAATATTTCCCATTGTAAAATAACAGGGATTTCAACATTTTATGAGCTGATTGTCTGCTAAGAACATTCCTCATACCTCTATAAGCTGATTGGCTGATAAGCACATTTCACTCACAGTGAATTCAACCTTCTATAAGCTGATCATGTACTACAAACATCTCCCATTGAGAACTAACAGTGAATTCATAGTTCTATAAGCTGGTTATCTGTTATAACATTTCACTTTGCAAACACACAGAGCATTCATACCTCTTTAAGATGACTGTTTGTTAAGAACATTCTCACTTGTAACATAAGAGTGAATTATTAGTTCTATAAGCTGATTATCTGCTAAGAATATTTCCCTTTGCAAACAAATGGAGAATTCATATTTCTATAAGCTGATTTTCTGATAAAAACATTTCCCTTTGAAAATTAACAGTGAATACATGGTTGTATAATCTGATTGTCTGTTAAGAACATTTTCCATTTCAAACTAACAATGAATTAATAGTTCTCTAAGCAGATTGTCTACTAGGAACACTTCTCTTTGTAAACTAACACTGAATTCATTGGTCTATAAGATGTCTGCCAAGAACATTTACTTTTCCAAATTAACAATGAATTCAAAGTAGTATAATCTCATCATCTACTAAGAATAATTCTCGGGCTGGAGAGATGGCTTAGCGGTTAAGCGCTTGCCTGTGAAGACTAAGGACCCCGGTTCTAGGCTTGGTTCCCCAAGTCCCATGGTAGCCAGATGCACAAGTGGGCGCATGCATCTGGAGTTCGTTTGCAGAGGTTGGAGGCCCTGGCGCGCCCATTCTCTCTCTCTCCCTCTATCTTTCTCTCTGTATCTGTCACTCTCAAATAAATAAATAATTTTAAAAAACCAAACAAACAAAAAGAATAATTCCCATTGCAAACTCACAGTGAATTAATAGTTCATTAAGCCAATTGTCTGCTGAGAACATTTCCCATTGTAAACTTACTGAGAATTCACATTTCTATAAGCTGATTGTCTACTAAGAACTTTCCCCCTTCCATACTAAGAGTGAATTCCCAGTTCTATATGCTTATCATGTACTAAGAACATTTCCCATTGTAAAGTAACTGTCAATTCGTATTTCTATGAGATGATTGCCTACTAAGAACATTTCCCATTGTAAACTGAGAATTCATAGTTCTAAAGCTGAGTCTGCTATGAACATTCCCCATTGCAAGGTAAATGTAAATTCAGAATTTTATGACCTGATCTTGTACTATGAACATTTTCCATTGTAAACTAACAATGAATTCATACTTCTATAAACTGAGAATCGGCTAAGAACACATCCCATTGCAAAATAACAGTGAATTCTTACTTCTATAAGCTGAGTATCTGCTAAGAACATTGCCCAATGCAAACTAACATTGAATTCAAAGTTCTATAACATGAACATATACTAACAACATTTACCATTGTAAACTAACAGTGAATTCGTAGTTCTATAAGCTTATTGTCTGCTAAGAACATTTCCCATTGGAAATGAACAGTGAATTAATAGTTCTCTAAGCTCATTGTCTACTAGGAAGATTCTGCATTGCAAACTAACAGTGAATTCAAAGTTCTATAAGCTGATCATGTACTACAAACACTTCCCTTTGTAAACTAACAATGAATTAACAGTTCTCTAAGCTGATTTTCAACTAGGAACATTTCCAGTTGTAAACTATCAGTGATTTTTGTAGTGCTGTAAACTGATACTCAGCTAAGAACATATCCCATTGCAAAATAACTGTGAATTCAATGTTCTATAGGCTGAGTATTTACAAGGGACATTTCCCATTGTAAACTAACAGAGAATTCATAGTTCTATAAGCTGATTGTCTGCTCAGAACATTTCTACTTATAAACTATGAGTGAATTCATAGTTCTATAAGATGATTGTCAGCTAAGAACATTCCCCATTGCTTACTAACAGTGAATTCAAACTTCTAAAAGCTGATCATGTACCACAAACATTTCCCTTTGTAAACTAACAATGCATTAATAGTTCCCTAAGCTGATTGTCAACTAGGAACATTTCCAGTTGTAAACTAACAGTGATTTTGTAGTGCTGTAAACTGATACTCAGCTAATAACATATCCCACTGCAAAATAACTGTGAATTCAATGTTCTATAGGCTGAGTATTTACAAGGGACATTTCCCATTATAAACTAACAGAGAATTCATAGTTCTATAAGCTGATTGTCTGCTAAGAACATTTCTACTTGTAAACTATGAGTGAATTCATAGTTCTATAAAATGATTGTCAGCTAAGAACATTCCCCATTGCTTACTAACAGTGAATTCAATCTTCTAAAAGCTGATAATATACTAAGAATATTTTCCAGTGTAAACTAACAGTGAATTCAAACTTCTAAAAGCTGATCATATACTAAGAACATTTCCCAGTGTAAAGTAACGGACAATTTGTAGTTCTATGATCTGATTGTCTGCTAATGACATTTAACATTGTAAACTGAGAAAACATAGTTCTATAAGCTGAGTGTCTGCTAGGTATATTCTCCATGGCAAACCAACAGAAAATTCAAAGTTCTATAAGCTGAGCATGTACTATGAACATTTCCCATAGTAAACTAACAGCGAATTTGTAGTTCCATAAGCTGGTTGTCTGATTGGAACATTTCCCTTTGCAAACAAACAAAGAATTCATAGTTCCATAAGCTGATTTTCTGCTAAGCACATTTCCCACTGTAAACCAACAGTGAATCTAAAGTTGTATAAGCAGATTTGCTGCTAAGAACATTTCCTGTTGTAAACTGCTAGAGAAGCCATAGTTTTATAGGCTGATTTTCTGCTAAAAACACTTCCACCTGTAAACTTACAGTGAATTCTTTGTTCTTTAAGCTGATTATCTGCTAAGAACATTTCCAATTGTAAACTGCCAGAGAATTCATAGTTGTATACACTGATTGTCTGCTAAAAACATTTCCCATCGGAAACAGTATTTAACACTTCTATCAGTTGATTTTCTACTAAGAACATACCCCCTTGCAAACTAACACTGCATTCAAAGTCATATAAGCTGACCATTAATGCAGAACATTTCCCATTGTAAACTAACAGAATTCATAGTTCTATAGCTCATTGTCTGTTAAAAACATTTTCCTTTGCAAACAAACAGGGAATTCATAGATAGTTCCATAAGCTGATTTTCCACTAAGCATATTTCCCGTTGTAAACCAAATGTGAATAAAAAGTTGTATAAGCAGACCTGCTGCTAAGAGCATTTCCTGTTGTAACTGTGAGAGAATTCATACTTTTATAAGATGATTGTCTGCTGAGAACATTTCCACTTGTACACTAAGAGTGAATTCTTAGTTGAGTAAGCTGATTAAATGCTAAGAACATTTCCCATTACTAATTGACAATGAATTCATAGTTGTATAAGCTCATTGTCTGCTAAGAACATTCCCCATAGTATACGAACAGTGAATACAAAGATCTATAAGCTGATCATGTACTACAAACTTTTCCCATTGTAAACTAACAGTGAATTAACATGTTTCTAAGCTGGTTGTCTACTAGGAACATTTCCAGTTGTAAACTAACAGTGAATTCATATTTCTATAAACTGATAGTTGGCTAAGAACATATCCCATTGCAAAATAAGAGGGAATTCATAGTTCTATAATCTGAATGTCTGCTAAGAACATTCTCCATGGTATACTAACAGGGAATCCAAACATCTATAAGCTGATCATGTACTACAAACTTTTCCCATTGTAAACTAACAGTGAGTTAACATGTCCCTAAGCTGATTGTCTACTAGGAACATTTCCCGTTGTAAACTAACAGTGAATTCGTAGTACTATAAACTTATAGTCAGCTAAGAACATATCCCATTGCAAAATAAGAGGGAATTCATAGTTCTATAATCTGAATGTCTGCTAAGAACATTCTCCATGGTATACTAACAGGGAATCCAAACATCTATAAGCTGATCATGTACTACAAACTTTTCCCATTGTAAACTAACAGTGAGTTAACATGTCCCTAAGCTGATTGTCTACTAGGAACATTTCCCGTTGCAAACTAACAGTGAATTCGTAGTACTATAAACTTATAGTCAGCTAAGAACATATCCTATTGCAAAATAACGGTGAATTCATAGTTCTATAAGCTGAGTGTCTGCTAAGAACATTCCTCCTTGCAAACTGACCATGAATTCAAAATTCTATAAGCTCATCATGAACTACAAACATTTCTCATTTTAAACTGACAGTAAATTTGTAGTTCTATAAGCTGATTGTCTGGCAGAACATTTCGACTTTTAAATTTCTTAGTTAAATAAGTTAATTGTTTGCACAGAACATTTCTCATTGTAAACTAACACAGAATTCATAGTTTCTTAAACTGTGTGCTAAGAACATTTCCCTGTGCAAATTAACAGTCAATTAAAATTTCTATAAGATGATCATGTACAATGAATATTTCCCATTGTAAATTAACAGTGAATTCATAGTTCTATAAGATGATTGTCAGCTAAGAATTTTTCCACCTGTAAACTAAGAGTGAATTCATAGTTCTATAAGATGATTGTCTGCTAAGAACATTTTTCATTGTAAACTAAGAGAATTCATGGTTCTATATAATGATTGTCTGTTAGAACATTTCCCTTTGCAAATTAACAGTGAATTCAAAGGCCTGTAAGCTGATTTTTGTAAGAACATTCCCCATTGCATACTAACAGTGAATTCAAAGTTCTATAACCTGATCATGTACTAAGAATATTTACCAGTGTATAGTAACAGTCCATTCATAGTTCTATGATCTTATTGTCTACTAATAACATTTAACATTGTAAACTAACTGAGAATACATAGGTCTATAAGCTGAGTGTCTGCAAGGTACATGGCAAACTGGCAGTGAATTCAACATTCTATAAGGTGGTCATGTACTATGAACTTTTCCAATTGTAAACTAACAGTGAATTCTTAGTTCTATAAGCTGGTTGTCTGATAAAAAAAAATTTCACTTTGCAAATGGACAGAAAATTTATAGTTCTATAAGCTGATTATTTGCCAAGCACATATCCCATTGTAAACCAACACTGAATGTAATGTTGTATAAGCAGCTTTTCTGATATGAACATTTCCTGTTGTAAACTGCCAGAGAATTCATAGATTTGTAAGCTGATTGTCTACTAAGAACATTTCTACTTGTAAAGTAACAGTGAATTCTATATTCTATAAGCCAATTGTCTGCTAAGAACATTTCTAATTATAACCTGCCAGAGAATTTCATATTCTATAGACTGTCTGCTAAGAATATTTCCAGTTGTAAAATAACAGTGTTTAAAAGTTCTATCATCTGATTTTCTACTAAGAACATTCCCCATTGCAAACTAAGATTGCATTCAAAGTTGTATCAGCTAATCATGAACTAAGAAAATTTCCCAGCGTAGTCACAGTCAATTCATAGTTCTGTGATCTGATTCTCTGCTAATAACATTTAACATTGTAAACTAACTGAGAATACATAGTTCTAGAAGCTCAGGGTGTTCTAGGTACATTAACCATGGGAAATTAACAGTGAATTCAAAGTTGTATAAGCTGACCATGTACTACGAACATTTCCCATTGTAAACTAACAGTGAATTCCTAGTTCTACAAGCTTATTGTCTGTTAAGAACATTTCCCTTTGCAAACAAACAGGGAATTCATCCTTGTATAAGCTGATTTTCCACTAAGAATATTTCCCATTGTAAACCAACAGTGAATATAAAGTTGTATAAGCATATTTGCCACTAAGAATATTTCCTGTTGTAAACTGCCAGAGGATTCATACTTTTATAAGATGATTGCCTGCTACAAACATTTCCACTTGTACATTAAGAAGGAATACTCAGCAGAACATGGAACATTCTCTACAATAGACCATATACTGGGTCACAAAGACTACATCCACATTTTTAGGAAAATTGACATAATTCCCTGCATGATATCAGACCACAATGCTATATTGCTAGAAATCAACAACAAAAGACCCACCAAGAATCCCAATGGCACCTGAAAACTGAACAGCACACTTTTCAACAATAAATGGATAGTGGATGAAATAAAAAAATGAAATTTAAAAATTCCTGGTATTGAATGGCAATGAGAACACATACCAAAAGTTATGGGACACAATGAAGGTGGTCCTCAGAGGAAAATTCATAGCACTTAATGCCTTCATAAAAAAAGACAGAAAGATCCCAAATCAATAACCTAGCCATCCACCTAAAGGCTCTGGGAAAACAAGAAAAATCCAAACCAAAGAGCTCCAGAAGGAAAGAAGCAATTAAAAATAATTAAAATCAGAGCAGAAATAAATTAATTGGAAACCAAGGAAACAATTAAGACAATTGACAAAACAAAGAGCTGGTTCTTTGAAAAAATAAAGAAGATTGACAAACCCCTAGCCAATTTGATCAAGCAAAAAAAAAAAAAAAAAAAAAAAAAACAAAGGCAAAGCTTCAAATTAACAAAATTCAAAATGAAAAAGGAGAGATCACAACATACATAAGTGAAATTGGGAGAATCATCAGGACTTATTTCTAAAACCTCTGCTCCACAAAACTGGATAATGTAGAGGAGGTGGATAAATTCCTGCATGCATACCATCTATCAAAGCTAAACTCAGCACAGGTTAATGACCTCAATTAACCCACCACACTCATGGAGATTAAAAAAGTAGTAAAAAAAACTCCCCCAAAAGAAGAGTCCAGGACAAGATGGCTTCTCAACTGAATTCTATCAAACCTTCATGGAAGAACTCAAACAAAACTTCGTAAAACTGTGCCACACAATTAAAGAACAGAGAAAGCAACCGAACTCCTTTCATGAAGCTAGTATCACCCTTATTCCAAAACAAGGCAGAGATGCCACAAGATAAGAAAACTACTGGCCTACTTCCCTAATGAAGTTAGATGCAAAGATCCTGAACAAAATCCTCGCAAACTGAATCTAACAACATATCAAAAGCATTATCCACCTTGACCACGTGGGATTCACCCCAGGAACACAGGGTGGTTCAACATACTGAAATCTGTCAATGTAATACACCACATAAACAAGGTTAAACACAAAAAACCACATGATCATTTCAATAGATGCACAGAAGGGCTTTGACAAGGTACAACATCACTTCATGATCAAAACATTGGATAGAATTGGCATAGTTGGTGCATATCTTAATATAATAAAGGCAATATACAAAGCTCTGAAGGCTCAAATAATTCTTAATGGAGAGAGACTGGAGAAATTTCCATTAATATCAAGAACAAGACAGGGTTGTACACTCGAACCTCTGCTTTTCAATATAGTGCTGGAGTCCTAAGTCAAGCAATAAGACAGGAGAAGGCAATAAAAGGGATACAAGTTGGAAAGGAAGAAGTTAAGTTAAGTTAAGCCTATTCACTGATGACATGATGGTATACGTAAGAGACCTGAGAGACTCCATCCCAAAATCCTGAAGGTGATTAGCTCCTATAGCAAAGTGGCAGGATACAAAATCAATGCACAAAAATCAGTAGCCTTTCTATATGCAAATGACAAAGATACAGAGAAAGAAATAAGGGACATAGTCCCATTTTCAATTGCACCAAGAAAAATAAAATATCTTGTAATAACATTAACCAAGGAAGTGAAAGATCTCTACAACAAAAACATAAAAACACTCAAAAAATAAATAAATTGAGGGGGACTTGACAAAATGGAAAGACCTCCCATGGATAGGCAGAATTAACATTGTGAAGATGACAATTATACTAAAGGCAATATACAGGTTTTACGCAATTCCATTTAGAATCACTTCAGTGTTCTTCACAAAGATGGAAAAAATGATCTCAAATTTCATATGGAAAGGCAGAAGGCCTCACATATCTAAACAGATCCTCAGCAAAAGAAATACCTCTGGAGGCATCACCGTACCTGATCTAAAGCTATATTACAAAGCCATAGTAATAAAAGCAGCATGGTACTGGCATAAAAACAGGAGTATAGACCAGTGGAATAGACTTGACGACCTGGACTTTGGGCCAAGCAACTATAGCAACTTAATATTTGACAAAGGCCCAAACAATATAGGCTGGAAAAAAGACACTATGTTCAACAAATGGTGCTGGACAAACTGGATAACCACATGTAGGAAACTGAAACTAGATCCACACATTTCACCAAGCACTACACTCAAATCCAAATGGATCAAAGACCTCAACATAAGACCATACACTCAAATACTACTGGAAGAAAATTTAGGAAGTACTTTTCATGATATAGGAATGGAAAAAGACTTCCTGAACAAAACCACAGTAGCTCACAATCTTAAACAGTCACTCAACCAATGGGATCACATGAAGCTGAAGAGTTTCTTTACAGACAAGCATACAATAAGCAAAGCCAACAGTTTACCCACAGAATGGGGAAAAATATTTGTGGGTTATCCAACAGATAAAGGCATAATCTCTAGAATCTACAAAGAATTCAAAAATCTAAACAGTAAGAAGTCAAACACACCACTCACAAAATTTGGCAAAGAGCTGAACAGGCAGTTCACAGAGGAAGAATTACAAATTGGAAACACACACTTAATAAATGTTCATCATCCCTAATCATCAGAGAAATGCAAATTAAAACAACTATGAGATTGCATCTTACCCCAATAAGGATAACAAACATCAAAAAATCAAATAAGTTCTGGAGAGATGGCTTAGTGGTTAAGCACTTGCCTATGAAGCCTAAGGACCCCAGTTCAAGGCTCAATTCACCACGGCCCATGTTAGCCAGATGTACAAGGGTGCACACTCATCTGGAGTTCCTCTGCAGTGGCTGGAGGCCCTGGCATGCCCATTCTCTCTCTCTCTATCTGCCTGTTTCTCTGTCTGTCACTCTCAAATAAATAAATAAAAGTAAAAATAAAACTTAAAAAAAATCAAATGAAAATAAATGCTGACGAGGATGTGAAGTACCATCACTCATCCACAGTGAGTTGAATGATGTATAAAGTGGGAATGTAGGATGGTACAACCACTTTGGAAAGCAATATGGAGACTCCTGAGAAAGCTGATTCTAGACATAGCAACAGACCCAGTGATTCCGCTACTAGGCATCTACCCTAAAACCTTCAAACCACAGGCCAGAGAGATTTGCTCAAGCATGTTTGTAGCAGCTCAATGCATAATAGCTAAGATCTGGAATCAACCCAGATGTCCATCACTAGACGAATGGATAATTAAGACGTGTTATATATACACAAGGGAATTATATACAGCAGTAAGAAAAAAAATGACACAATGAATTTGAGGAAAAATGGTTGAACCTGGAAGAGATCATTCTCAGTGAACCTACCCAATCACAGAAAAAAAGCACCACATAGTCTCATGATTCTACAGCACCTAACATGAATCTACTCATGATACCTTACATATCATGGAATCATATCTTGGAATAGACACTAGGATGGATGGTGAGTGAGAGGAGGTGATCCAATGGGTAGGAAACACAAATCTAGACCAAAATAGCCATGGTACCATAAAATTCTACTTCTTAAAAGTCAGAATAAATGGGTGAACCTTCTCCAGGCCATTAAAGGGAACAACTGAACCCTAAGACACTGGAGAGGGTAGGTTTGAAAGACCTCCAGAGGGATACCTTCACTCAAGTCTTGAGATAGCACACACCCAAAGACACATGGGAGAACAAACTTTCTGCAAAAGCATGAGGCTTTATTCAGGAAACCAGAGCTCTGGGGTCGACATTTGCCTCATGCAGGAGACAGAGGAATAGACCCTGAGCCCTACTGGGTGTTTCTTTTTATAGGGTTTTTAGCAAGGAAGGGAAGGGGGTTTCACAAAGGTATTTGCAAAGCTTGTACAGTAATGTCTACATATCTTATTTGTGCATAACCAGAGTTTAAGTCCTTGGTCAGGCTGTCTTGGGAAACTATTTTATTACTTTGTTTTTTCTTAAAACTGTATTTTTGTTTTTCCTCTTCCTGGGACATAAAGTTTAGGTTGATCCGACCAACCCATATCTTGGGCCACCCACAGCCTATCTTTTAGCCTATTTTTGATTTACTTCTGAATGTACAGTTCAGGCTGTCCCCTAGCTGTAGCAACCAGCTGTTTCTTCACTAAAAATTTTCTATCCTGCCTGTCAGGTTCAAGGCTAAACTTAGTCTTCTACATCTTCCCTCCCTCCCACATTTCTCATTGTAAAACAAGAGTGAATAGATAGTTCTGTAAGCATATTTTCTGCTAAGAATATTTCCTGTTATAAACTGCCAGAGAATTCATAGTTTTATAAGATGATTGTCTGCTAGAAACATTTCCAATTGTAAACTAACAATATTTAAGAGTTCTATCAGCTGATTTTCTATTCAGAACATTCCCATTGCAAATTAACAGTGCATTCCAAGTTGTATAAGCTGATCATGATCTAAGAACATTCCCCATTATAAACTAATAGTAATTTCATAGTTCTAAAACCTGATCATGTATTACAAACATTTGTCATTGAAAACTCACAATGAATTCATAGTTGTATAAGCTGGTTGCCTGTTAAGAATATTTCCTTTTGCAAAAAAACTGAGAATTCATAGTTCCATAAGATGCCTTTGCAAACTTTGCCAACTTTAGCAAATAAGAAATCCTAAGAAGCAGGTTGAATGAACTTTTTAGCTGCGGAAATAGGTGATGTTGGGATGGAAAATGCTAATCAATTCCCCTTTCTTTTAGCAATTAATTAAAGTAAACCCAACCCACATAAGGAACCAGAAAGGCTGTTGTGTAAAAGTGCACTATCTAGTATTCCAGAAGTGAAGCAAGAGCGCCTCAGGTGAGGCAGACAGTCTCCCTCCCCGCTGAAGAACACAGGGTGATGAGACCTTGAGAGCCTTTAAAAGCTGAAGAGCCCATTTAACATCATAATATGTGGGACGACTGGACAAGGCTGAATGAACATGCTTGAATCTCTTAACTTTATACTTTACTTTTCCTGAGGAACTTGATTTTCTGTCCCTCAATTGCCTTGTCATAATTAGGTCTGTTCCTTTTACTACACTCAAGTCCATATATGAAATCATTAGAGTTGGATGATCAGTTTTTTTTATAAAAATACATATTTTTGTCCAAAAGACATACATATGTGATTATGGCTAAATCAAAGGTGACTGGAATGTATATACTTTTGTTAATGTTCCAGCAGCACTCCTATGATACAATCCAAATTTCTATTGCACCAAGAGAAGTGGGTGAGAGTGAGGGACTTTCCCGTCTTCTGCTGTAATTATCCTATGCAGAACTAGGAAAAAAAATATATATATATTTTCAGGATTGCTCTGTGACTTCCTTTAAAAGAAAAACCTCTGGTATTGTTTGTTTGTAGCGGTCATTTGCAGTTTGCTGTGGTTAACTTGGCAAGGCTAGTTTCTGTGTTCATCCTTGTAGCTATCATTCAAGGCAGAAATGGTCAAAAGAGAAAAATATTTATTTTTATCTTTTTTTGGTGTCTTTTCAAAAAACTGAAGAAGTGAAAATACATAAAACCTGAAGTTAAATGTAAATGTTAAAACTCACCAATGTTCACTGAGATTTTTTTACAGCATTAATTTTGTTTGGGATGTATATATATGGCATTGGCAGAGGCCCCAGTAAAGGAGTTGGACTATTAAAGGAGACCAGTAGCAGTCCAAGGTTTTATTGATTTAATGACAAATAAAGTAAATTAATTAAGATGTTTTGTGTTCCTGCTGTAATTCTGCATTAAGCTCACATGAAAATCATGATTCTAGAGTTTGGAATGCAAAATGAAATGTTTCAACTTCAAGCTGGGAATATTTTTAAAAATAAATGCTATAATATAGGTATCAAATTACTACCTCCCCACTTTATGTTGAAAATTTTTTTTATTAAATTGATAAAACTTTGTTTCCATTGTATTCATAATGTTCTGTTACATATAACATTAAAACGTTCATTAAAATTTAAAAAAAAAGATGATTTTCCATTGCAAAACAACAGTAAATCTAAAGTTGTATAAGTAGATTCTCTGCTAAGAAGATTTCCTGTTGCAAAGTGCCAGAGAATTCATAGTGTTATAATATCACTGTCTGCAAAGAACATTTCCACTTGTAAACTAACAGTGAACTCATAGTTCTATAAGCTGAGTGTCTCCTTAGAACATGCCCCATTGCAAACTAACAGTGCTGAATAGTTGTATCACCTTATTTTCTACTATGAACATTCCCCATTGAAAACTATCAGTGTATTCAAAGTTGTATAAGCTGATTATGAAATAAGAACATTTCCCATTGTAAAATAACAGTGAATTCACAGTTGCATAAGCTTGGTGAATGCTAAGAACATTTCCTGTTCTAAACTGTCAGAGATTGCATTGTTTTATAAGATGATTGTCTGCTAAGAACATTTCCACTTATAAACTAAGAGGGAATTCCTAGTTCTACAAGCTGATTGACTGCTAAGAACATTTCCCATTGCAAATTGACAGTGATTTCACAGTTACATAAGCTGATTGTCTGCTAAGAACATTCCCCATTGCATACCAACAGTGAATTCAGAGTTCTATAAGATGATCATGTACTACAAACATTTCCCATAGTAAACTAACAGTGAACTCATAGTTCTATAAGCTGAGTGTCTCCTTAGAACATGCCCCATTGCAAAGTAACAGTGAATTCAAAGTTCCATAAACTGATCATGTACAATGAACATTTCCCATTGTAAACTAACAGTGAATTCATAGTTCTATGAGCTATTTGTCTACTAAGAACATTTCCTGTTGTAAACTAACAGTAAATTCATAGTTCTATAAGCTGACAATCTGCTAAGAACATTCCCTGTTGCAAATTAACAGTGAAGTGAAAGTTCCATAAGCTGATCATGTAGTATGAAGATTTCCCATTTTAAACTACAGTGAATTCGTAGTTCTATGAGTTGATTGTTGGCTCAGAACATTTCCCATTTTAAACTAACTAAGAATTCACAATTAAGCTGTTTGTCTTCTAAGAACATTCCCTTATTGCAAACTAAATGTGAATTCAAAGTTCTATAAGCTTAGTATGTACTATGAACATTTCCCATTGTAAACTAACAGGGAATTCAATGATCTATAATCTGATTGTCTACTAAGAACATTTGGCCTTGCAAACTAAAAGAAAATTCACAGTTTTATATGCTTATTGTCTGACAAGAACGTTTTCCATTGTAATCTAACAGAAAATTCATAGTTCTATAAGCTCATTGTCCGACATGAACGTTTCACATTGTAAACTAACAGGGAATTCAATGATCTGTAAGCTGATTGTCTGACAAGAACATTTCCCATTCTAAACTAACAGTAAATTCAAAGTTGTATAAGCTGATTGTTTTTAGGAACATTTTCCATTTCAAACTAACAGGGAAGTCATAGTTATATAAGCTGATTATCTGATAAGAACATTTCTCATTGTAAACTAACAGGGAATTCAATGATCTATAAGCTGATTGTCTACTAATAATGTTTCCCATTGTAAAGTTACAGAGAATTCATAGTTCTATTAGGTGAGTGTCTAACATGAACATTTCCCATTGTAAACTAACAGTAAATTCAAAGTTGTATAAGCTGATTGGGTTTATGAATGTTTCCCATTGTGAATAACAGGGAATTAAGTGATCTATAAGCTTATTGTCTACTAAGAACTGTTCTCATTGTAAAGAAACAGAGACTTGATAGTTCTCTAAGCTGATTGTCTGATAAGAACATTTCCCATTGCAAACTAACAGTGAATTCAAAGTAGTATAATCTGATAATGTACTAAGAATATTTACCAGTGTAAAGGAACCATGAATTCAATGATCTGTTATCTGATTGTCTACTAAGAAACATTCTCATTGTAAACGAATAGAGACTTCATACTTCTGTAAGCTTATTTTATGGGAAGAACACTGATCATTGCAAACTAACAGTGAATTCAAAGTAGTATAATATGATCTTCTACTAATAATATTTCCCTTTGTAAACTAACAGTGAATTCAATGACCTATAAGCTAATTGTCTACTGTGAACATTTCCCATGGTAAACTCACAGTGAATTGAAAGTTCTATTAGATGATAGTCTTCTGGGAACATTTTCCATTGCAATCTAACAGGGAATTCAATGATCTATAAGGTCATTGTCTACTAAGATCATTTCCCATTGTAAACTAACAGAGAATTCATAACTCTATAAGCTGATTGTCTTATAAAATCATTTCCCATTGTAAACTAAGAGAAAATTCAAAGTTGATTGTCTGATAAGAACATTTCCCATTGTAAACTAACAGTAAGTTCAAAGTTGTATAAGCTGATTGTGTTTATGAACATTACAAATTGCAAGCTAACAGGGAACTAAATGACCTATAAACTAATTGTCTACTAAAAGCATCTCCCATTGTAAACTAACAGAGAATTCACAGCTCTATAAACTGATTCTCTGAAAAGAACATTTCACATTGTAAACTGAGAGTGAATTCAATGATCCATAAGCTGATTGACTACTAAGAAAATTTCTCATTTCAAATAAGAGTTAATTCAATGATCTATAAGCTGATTGTCTAAAATAACATTTTCCATTGTAACCTAACAAAGAATTCATAGTTTTATAAGGTAATCACCTTATAATAGATACGAACATTTCCAATTGTAAACTAACAGAGAATTCATAGTTCTATTAGGGGATTGTCTGACAAGAACATTTCTCACTTTAAACTAACATTAAATTCAAAGTTGTATAAGATTTTTGTGTTTATGAACATTTCCCATTGGAAACTAACAGGGAATACAATGATCTATAAGCTGGTTATCTACTTAGATCATTTCCTAGTATAAACTAAGAGAGAATTCATAGTCCTATAAGCTGATTGTCTGACAAGAAAATTTCACATTCTAAACTAACAGTAAACTCAAAGTTGTATAAGCTGATTGTGTCTATGAACATTTCTCATTGCAAACTAACAGTTCATTCAATGATCTATAAGCTGGTTGTCTACTAAGAACATTTACCATTGTAAACTAAGAGAGAATTTATAGTTGTCTAAGCTGACTATCTGCTAAGAAAATTTCCCATTGCAAAGTAACACTTAATTCAAAGTAGTATAATCTGATCATCTACTAAGTACATTTCCCACTGCAAACAACCTGTGATTTCAATGATCTATAAGGTGAAGGCTTATTAAGAACATTCTCCATTGCAAACTAACAGTGAGTTCTTAGTTGTATAAGCTGATTGTCTGCCAAAAACTTCACATTTTATAAGGATGTTGATGCAAAGAACATTTTCCATTGAAAACTAGCAGTGAATTCTTAGTTTTATATGCTGATTGTCTACTAAGAACATTTCCCATTGTAAATGAAGACAGAATTCATAGTTCTCCAAGCTGAGTGTCTGGTAAGAACATTTCCCATTGCAAACTAGCAGTGAATTCAAAGTAGTATAATCTCATCATCTACAAAGAACACTTCCCATTGTAAAGAAACCAAGAATTCAATGATCCACAAGCAGATTGTCTACTAAAAACATTTCCCATTGAAAGCAAAGAGAGACTTCAAAGTTCTCTAAGATGATTTTGTGGTGAGAGCATTTTTAATTGCCAACTAACAGTGAATTCAAAGTAGTATAATATGGTCCGCTACTAAAAACTTTTTCCATTGTAAACTAACAGTGAATTCAATGACCTATAAGCTGAATGTCTACTAAGAACATTTCCCAAGGTAAACAAACAGTGAATTGAAAGTTCTATTAGATGATAGTCTACTATGAACATTTTTCATTGCAAACTCAGTGAATTCAATGATCAATATGCTTATTGTCTACCAAGAAAATTTCCTATTGTAATCTAACAGAGAATTCATAGTTCTATAAGCTGATGGTTTAAGAAGAACATTTCACATTGTTAACTAACAGTTAATTCAATGTTGTATGAGCTGATTGTGTTTATGAACATTTCCCATTGCAAACTAACAGGGAATTCAATGATTTATAAGCTTATTGTCTATTAAGATCATTTTCCACTGTAACCTAACAGAGAATTCATAGTTCTATTATGTGAGTGTCTGACAAGAACATGTCCCATTGTTAAGTAACAGTAAATTCAAAGTTGTATAGGCTGATAGTGTTTATGAACATTTCCCATTGCAAACTAACAGGGAATTCAATGATCTAAAAGCTAAATGTCTACTATGATCATTTGCCATTTTAAACTAGTAGAGAATTCACAGTTCTGTAAGCTGATTGTCTCATAAGAACATTTTCCATTGCAAACTAACAAGGAATTCAATGTCCTATAAGATGACTGTATATTAAAATCATTTCCCATTGTAAACTAACAGAGAATTCCTAGTTCTATAAGCTGATTGTCTGATTAGAACATTTCCCATTGTAAACTAACAGGGAATTCAAAGTTGTATAAGCTGGCTGTGTTTATAAACATTTCCCATTGGAAGATAACAGGGCATTCAATGATCTTTAAGCTGATTGACTAATAAGAACATTTCTCATGGTAAATTGAGTTAATTCCATGATTTATAAGCTGATTATCTATTAAGATCATTTCCCATGGAAACCTAACAGATAATTCATAGTTCTGTAAGGTGATTATCTGATAAAAATATTTCCCATCATAAAGTAATAGAGAATTCATAGTTCTGTAAGCTGATTGTCAGCCAAGAACATTTCCCATTATTAAATAACAGTAAATGTATAATTGTATAAGGTGATTGACTGTGAAGAATATTTCCCATTGTAAACTAACCATGAATTACATGATCTATAATCTGATTTCTACTAAGGACATTTCCTATTGTAGTATAACAGAGAATTCATAGTTCTATAAGTTGATTGCCTGATAAGAACATTTCCCATTGAAAACTAACATTAAATTCAAGATTGTATAAGCTGATTGTGTTTATGAATATTTCCCATTGCAAACTAACAGGTAATTCAATGATCTATAAAGTGATTGTCTACTAAGATCATTTCCCACTGTGACCTAACAGAGAATTCATAGCTCTATTAGGTGAGTGTCTGACAAGAACATTTTTCATTGTAAAGTAAGTAAAAATTCAGTTATATAAGCAGATTATGTTTATAAACATTTCTGATTGTAAGCTAATCGGGAATTCAAGTATCTATAAGCTGACTGTCTACTAAGAACATTTCAAATGGAAAGTAACAGTGTATTCAAAGTAGTATATTCTGATCATCTACTAAGTATATTTCCCATTGCAATGTAGCTGTGAATTAAATGTTCTATAAGGTGATGGTCTATTAAGAACATTCTCCATTGTATACTCAAATTGAGTTCTTAGTTCTATAAGTTGATTGTCTGGTAAGAACTTTATCCATTGAAAACAAATGGTGAATTCGATGATCTGTAAGGCAATTGACTACTAAGAATATTTTCCATTGTAAACTATCAGTGAATTTAGAGTTCTATAAGCAGGTTATCTACGAATAACATTTACCATAGTTAACTAATGGTGAATTCATAGTTGCATAAGCTCATATTCCCGGGCTCCTCTGGTGGGTAGGTAGTGCTGAGGAAGGACTAGACCTCCTGGTTCCTCCCAAGGGGTTGAGGAAAAGGGTAAATGTAGGACGACTCTGAACCTCTCCTAGTCACCGGAGAAAAACCACACTGATTCGGGACTCCTGAGTAGCCAGCCTATGATACATATTTCAACCTGATGAAGTTTTATTGCCTCTAGCCATTGTTGAATAAATTGTGTTTTCTTGTTAATTACACAAGGCCCGACAGTCAGGAGGAGAAGGAGAAGGAGATGCCCAAGTAGAAGGAGAAGGTAGAGTAAGAAGTCATGTAAGCCTGTCCACAGCGGTTGTCCTGAAGGTCCTGCAACCTCCTCTCCAAGTCTTCCCGGAGCCTCTTAATCTTGTCCTGGATGATTCCCAATTAAATGGCATAGAAGCAGAATTTTTCCTGTAAAAACAAGCATATTCCTCCCTTTTCGGGCACTAGTAGGTCTGGTACCCTCCTGTTTTGGAGGACTACCTCAGCCAGGGAATCTAGCTGTTGTTGGAGATACATCTTCCTCCAATATATTCAAAAGAGGGCATAGGGAGGGCCTCATTTCCAGTAATGATATCTACATCTGGGATTAAGGTGGCTGGGGCACAAAGGCCCATCCAATTGGTGGGCAGAAAGTCATAGACCACCCTACCTCCACAAACATAAACCATTCCCAAAGGCAGGCAGTGTTGAGCACTGGGCTCAGTTGTGTTAAAAGTACAGAAGGAAGGATGAATGTATCCCACATCTATACTGGAATTATCAGGGGAAGGCAAGTTCCAGAGGAAACATTGGGTAAAGATGGGGAAGGTGGCTGAGCAATTTTTTTTTTTTTTTTTTTTTTTTGGTGTTTTGAGGTAGGGTTTCACTCTAGTCCAGGCTGACCTGGAATTCATTATGGAGTTTCAGGGTGGCCTTGAACTCATAGCGATCCTCCTACCTCTGCCTCCCAAGTGCTGGGATTAAAGGCGTGCACCATGGCACCCAGCTGGCTGAGCAATTTTTTAAGGTAGTATAGGCAACTGTATTGCAAACAGCTGGGGAGGCCCAGATCAGAGGCAAAGCCAGCTCCAGGCCCCAGTCAATGGGTCCCTCCATCTTACCCAGAGAGGACTGTAGGTAATGGAGGAGGAGCGATAATTTTGAAAAGGAGATAATTGTTTATTTTCTTTAGAAAAATTTAAAATATTTAGGGTGAATAATGCCCTTTTAGTTGGTCTTGTGGGGATAAGGATTCCCCATTTTGTTTATGTAATTGAGATTTGAGAGTCTGATTATCCTATCTTTAAAATTTTAGTTGTACTATGGTAGTATAATCCTTATATATGAGGTATAGAAAGTAGACATATCTTATATTTTAAATATCTAATACTTATAAATATCCCACAATTAAAATATTTAACATTTATAAACACAGGTAGAACTTGTCACCAGCCTTGAAAACAGTACAATTGATTTATAGACTAACTCATTTAACCTAGAAATTTTTAGTACCTGTATTTGAAAACATCTCTCATTAGTTTAGATACCTGTGTTACCCAGAGAATATTGGAAACAGAACCATAGACTTTAATAATTTTTTTAAATCAAAACAGCTAGCTAAATTTTAATATAACCCTTGATAAATCTTTTTGAAAGATAAAACATTATTTGACAACCCATGATTTTGGCTTAAGCTTGATAGTTATTGATTTTATGTACCACAGAATCTTTTATTAACAATTCTGTGTTTTACCCATGACTTAAGTTTGATAAAGCTTAAGCAAGCTATCCTAACACATCCCAGGAAGATGAAAGTTATCATTACTGACATTAAATCACTTAAACCTAAGTGATTAAACCTAGTTATGACCATTCAATAGAATTAGCATAAATAAGACAGAAGCTATTTTTAAATTTGAAATGTCTTTAGATATGAGTACTTCACCTTTGGAAAATAACCACTTCTATGTGAGCCTTTATCTTAAGAATAGTTAAAACATTGATGAAAAGAGGAACCTAATTTATTTTACTGAGAGAGTCTTACAACCAGTTTTATAATGCTTAAATCATAACAAATAAGCATAAATAACCAGTTAATGAGTGCTGTGTTATCGTAAGACTCAGTTTCTCCACTGATTAAAACCTTGGAATCAGGTAAACATCAGATTTAATCCAATTAAATATTTTAATGAAGGAACCTTTCCCCTGATATACACATTAGGTAAGTCTGATTCTTATCTTGTGTAAGGAGTTTATAACCTGGTTAAATATATTGACTCAGTTGACCTATTTAGTATTTTGTCTAGTGAGAAATTTTATCTTACTGATATGAATTTAGGTGTTTAAAGAGAAGAACTAAAGGAACCACAGTTATATGCTATACTCCTTTTTTTTTTTTTTTTTGCCAGAGACAATTGGCCATTCTGTCTCTAGTCAGAGTCTGGGGGGAAACATGGCTTAAACTTGTATGGGGTCTGAGATAAAGGGGGTCTTATCAATTTTTTTTAGAATCCAGCTTTCCATGAATTTAAGTAGCATATGTTGGAAAGCAAGAGCAAAATGAAATTACAGAGCAGAGAGATAAGCATCCTGACATTTCTTATCCTATTTGGAAGTTGTTTGTTTTTACATAGCAAATTTACCCATTTGCAAAACACAAGGTGATAGACTCTTGTCTATGTTTAACCTGGTTAAGCCTCCAGTTACCTCTATACTTATGACTTGGTGACCCACCTAGAATAGGCATCACCTGTGTAATGTAAGATTAATTTAGATTAAGATTATGTCCCTATATAAAAGTTTTAGAGTGTCCTTAAGAGTCTGTAAACAGTTGAAAAGTCTCTAACTTTAGTCATGGCATTTAGGTTTAGTCTGAAATTTTTTTCCTACATATGCACATCAGTCTATTATAAATTTAACCTTGATTAAACTCTCTGGGCCTGGGCAGCAGGATGAAGCCAGCCCTTATGCCAGTAGCCCAGTTCCAACAAAGTCCTCTGCAGTCTTTCCTTTCCCTTAGAAAGCTCACAAGCCAAACCTCGATGTTTAATGTTGTTTGTACTTAGCATTTTTAGACTCTCATTAGAATAGTCCATAAAATTTGGCTTACTATTCCAGAAGACACCTTCAATTGTAAGCACCAAGTCCATGCCTATTCCCCCAAAACAAAGGTTTCAAAAGATCAACATCCACATGGTCAGATTTATCTCAGTCCACTCCTTCATACCAAGTTCTGTATCAGACAGCTTCAGGTTCGCTGAGATAAACTTCCAGACCAGCTACAGTTATGGAGGAAGGGATATTTATTGAAGACTACAGATCCAGGGTAAATTCCACAAATGCAGAAAACACTGGCCTGCCTTCACAGGCCCAAGCAGAGAGAGGGAGAGAATGAGAGAGAGAGAGAGTTGTACATGCCTAAAGGTCAAAAGCTACACAGTGTGTCCACTAGGGACATATGACCCATTTAGAAATACAAAAGCCAGAGATGCAGCTTGCCAGGACTGATTCAGAAATACAAAAGCTGGAGATGCAGCTTTCCAGTGAACCAAAAGTGATAGGAAAGAGAAAGAGAATGAAGAGATGTTGACAAGCAAGTATAGGTTATAGAAGCAAAGTTTAGCATATTAAATATGAATACTGCCTCATAACCTTAAGGTACACTCACCCACACACCAATTGACTTTCTCAATGAATGCCTAGTCTGCCAAGTTCCTGGAGCCCCATGTTAGGTGCCAGATGCCCGGCTCCTACCTGGCTGGTAGTGCTGAGGAAGGAACAGGCCCACTGGTTCCTCCCAAGGGGTTGAGGAAGATGATGAATGTTAGAACCTCTCCCAGTCACCAGAGAAAAACCACGCTGAGTCGGGAGTCTTGTCAAAACAGAAACTCACTTTATTGTTACAGGCAGTTGGCTATATAATGTTGGGAATGAAGGTGGGGATTCTAGAATGGGGGGAGAGGTAAGGGCCAATAGTAAACTGCAACTACTGAAATGATAGTTCCAACTCCAGCACAGAAATTGCAGACAAGAAGCCATTAGGTGTCTTGCTGAGTCCTAGCTGGCCACTGACAGGTGGCCAAATCTTAGAGCATCTCATGAAGTTTCACTAGGCCTCGCTAAGAACATTTCCTGTGGTAAATTGCCAGAGAATTGAAAGTTTCATAAGCTGATTGTCTTCTAAGAACATTTCAACTAATGAACTAAGAGTGAATTCTTAGTTTTATAAGCTGATTGTCTGCTAAGAACATTTCCCATTGTAAACTATCTGAATATTCATAGTTCTCTAAGCTGTTTGTCTACTTAGAACATTTGTGCTCTACAAACATTTCTCGTTGCATACTGTCAGTGAATTCTACTTCTGTGAGCTGAATGTATGCTATGACCATTTACCTTTGCAAACAAACAGAGAATCCCTCATTCCATAAGCTGATTGTCCAGTAAGCTCATTTCCCATTGTAAGCCACAGTGAATATGAAGTTGTATATCCCAATTTTCAGCTAAGAACATTTCCTATTGTAAACAGCCAGATAACCCAAAGTTTTGTAAGCTGATTGTCTGCTAAGAACATTTCCCATTGTAAACTAACTGAGAATTCATAGTTCTATAAGGTGAGTGTCTGCTAACAACAATCAGCTTTGCAAACTAACAGTGAAATCAACTTTGTATAAGCTGATCATTTACTACAAAATTTCCCATGTAAAGTAACAGTGAATTCATGGATCTATTAGCTGATTATCTGCTAAGAACATTTCTGATGTAAACCAACAGTGAATATAAAGTTGTATAAGCATATATTCTGCTAAGAACATTTCCTGTTGTAAACTTCCAGAGAATTCATAGTTTTATAAGCTGATTGTCTGCTAAGAACATTTCCCATTGTAAACTAGCTGAGAATTCATAGTTCTATAAGGTGAGTGTCTGCTAACAACATTCTGCTTTGCAAACTAACAGTGAATTCAAGTTTGTATAAGCTGATAATTTACTACAAACATTTCCCATGTAAAGTAACAGTGAATTCATGGATCTATTAGCTGATTATCTGCTAAGAACATTTCTGATGTAAACCAACTGTGAATATAAAGTTGTATAAGCAGATATTCTGCTAAGAACATTTCCACTTGTAAACTTAGAGTGAATTCTTAAGATCTATGAGCTGATTGTCTTCTAAGAACATTTGCAATACAAACTAACAGTGAAATAAAGGTACTCTAAGCTGCTTGTTTGCTAAGAATATTTCCCATTATAAAATTACACAGAATTCATAGTTCTATAATCTGATTGTCTGGTACAAACAGTGAATTTAACGTTCAATAAGTTGATCATATGCTTGGAACATTTCCCATTGTAAACAAACAGTAAATTCGTAGTTCTATGAGCTGAATGTCTGCTATGACCATTTCACTTTGCAAACAAACAGAGAATTAATAATTCTATAAGTTGATTGTCTGCGAAACACATTTCATATTGTAAGCCACAGTGAATAGAAGGTTGTGTAAGCCTATTTTCTATTAAGAACATTTCCTGTTGTAAATTGCCAGAGAATTGAAAGTTTCATAAGCTGATTGTCTTCTAAGAACATTTCAACTAATGAAGTAAGAGTGAATTCTCGGTTCTATAAGCTGATTGTCTGCTGAGAACATTTCCAATTGCAAACTAAAAATGAATTCATAGTTCTATGAGCTGATTGTCTGCTAGGCACATTTCCCTTTGCTAATTAACAGGGAGTTCAAAGTTCTATAATAAGATCTATAAGCTGATCATGTACTAAGAACATTTCCCATTGCAAACTAATTGTGAAATCTTTGTTCTATGAGCTGATTGTCTGCTAAGAATATTTCCCATTGTAAACTAACTGAGAATTCTTAGTTCTATACCCTGAGTGTATGCTAAGAACATTCCCCTTAGCAAACTAACAGGGAATTCAAAATTCTATAACGTTATATTGTACTACAAACATTTCCTAATGTAAACTAACAGTGAATTCATAGTCTATAAGCTGATTGTTTGTTAAGAATATTTTCCCTTGTAGACAGAGAATTCATACTTCTATGAGCTGATTGTCTGCTAAGAACATTTCTCATTGTAAACCAATAGTGAATATAAGTTTTATAAGCACAGTTTCTACTAAGAACATTTGCTGTTGTAAACTGTTAGAGAAATCATAGTTTTCTAAGCTGATTGGCTGCTAAGTACATTTCCACTTTAAAAATTTATTTTTATTTTTATTTTTTATTTATTTATTTGAGAGTGACAGACACAGAAAGAAAGACAGATAGAGGGAGAGAGAGAATGGGCGCGCCAGAGCTTCCAGCCTCTGCAAACGAACTCCAGACACGTGCGCCCCCTTGTGCATCTGGCTAACGTGGGACCTGGGGAACAGAGCCTCGAACCGGGGTCCTTAGGCTTCACAGGCAAGCGCTTAACCACTAAGCTATCTCTCCAGCCCCATTTCCACTTTAAACTAAGAGTGAATTCTTAGTTGTATAGGCTGATTGTAGGCTAAGAACTTATCCCATTGTATACTAACTGAGAATTCATAGTTCTATAAGCTGATTGTCTGATTACAATATTTCCCTTTGCAAATTAACAGTAAATTCATATTACTATAAGCTGATTTTCTACTAGGAACATTTCCCATTGTAAACTAACAATGAAGTCATAGTTTTATGAGCTGAATGTCTGCTAAGAATATTTCCAATTGTAAACCAACTGTGAATATAAAATTTTATAAGCAGATTTTCTGCTAAGAATATTTCCTGTTGTAATCTGCCATAGAATTCATACTTTTATAAGCTGATTGTCTGCTAAGAACATTTCTACTTATAAACTAAATAAGAATTCTATTTGCTGATTGTCTGCTAAGAATACTTCCCATTGCAAACTAACTGAGAATTCATAGTTCTGTAAGCTGTTTGTCTGCTAAGAATATTTGCCTTTGCTAATTAACAGTGAATTCATAGTTCTCTTATCTGTTTGCCTGCTAATAACATTTCCCATTGCAAACTAACAGTGTCTAATCTGATCATCTACTCAGAACATTACCCATGGGAAACTAATAGGGCATTAATAGTTCTATTAGCTGATTGTGTGATAAGAACATTTCCATTTGCATAATAACAGAGAATTCATAGTTCTATAAACTGATTGTCTTCTGAGAATATTTCCCATTGCAAACTCACATTGATTTTTGGGTTCTCCAAACTGATTGTCTAATAGGAACATTACCCATTGTAAATTAAAACTGAATTCATAGTTCTATAAGCTGATTGTCTGCTGAAAACAATGCCTTTGCACGAACAGTGAATTCAAAGTGCTATAAGCTGATATTGTATGAAGAAAATTTCCTGTTGCAAACTAACAGTAATTCACAGTTCTATAAACTGATTATCTGCAAAGAACATTCCCCATTGCAAACTAACAGTGAATTAAATGATCTATAAGCTAATTGCCTACTACAAACATTTCTCATTGTAAGCAAACAGTGAATTCAATGATCTATAAGTTGTTTGCCTACTAAGAACATTTCTCATTGTAAGCAGTGAATTCAATGATGTATAAGCTGATTCTCTACTCAGAACATTTCTCATTGTAAGCAAACAGTGAATTCAATGATCTATAACTGATTGTCGACTAAGAACATTTTACATTGTAAAATAACAGGTATTTCAAATTGTATAAACTATTTGTCTCCAAACAACATTCCCCATTGCAAACTAACAGTGAATTCATGGATCTATAAACTGATTGTCTACTAAAAACATTTCTCATTGTAAGCAAACAGTGACTTCAATGATTTATAAGCTGATTGTCTACTAAGAACATTTCTCATTGTAACAAACCAGTAAATTCAATGATCTACAAGTTGATTGTATACTAAGAACATTTTCCATTGTAAAATTACAGGGATTTCAAAGTTGTTTAACTTGATTGTCTACTAAGAATATTTTCTATTGCAAACTAACAGAGAATTCATACTTCTATAATCTGACTGTCTGCTAAGCACATTTCACATTCTATGCTAACAGTGAATTCATAATTTTATAACTCAATTCTCCATGAAGACAATTTTGCATTGTAAAGTAACCATGAATACTTAGTTCTGTAAGATGATTGTCTGCAAAGAACATTCCCCATTGCAAACTAAGAATGAATTCAATGATCTAGAAGCTGATTGTCTAGTAAGACCATTTCCCATTGTAAACTAACCAATACAATAATATACAATAAGCTGATTGTCTCAAAGAACATTTCCCCTTGCAATGGAATAGTGAATTCAATGACTTATAAGCTTATTATCTGTAAAGAACATTCTCCATTGCCAACTAACGGTGAATTTAATGATCTATGAACTGATTGTCTACTAAGAACATTTTTCATTGTAAGCAAAGAGTGAATTCAATGATCTGTAAACTCTTGTCTACTACAAACAGTGAATTCAAGGATCTGTAAGCTGATTATCTACTAAGAACATTTTCCATTGAAAAATTACAGTGATTTCAAAGTTGTATAAGCTGATTGTCTGCTAACAATATTTCACATTGCAAACTAACAGAGAATTCATACTTCTGTAAGCTGATGGTCTGCTAAGCTCCTTTCACGTTATATACTAACAGTGAATCCATATGTATGCTAAGGACATTGAACATTGTATATTAACAGTGAATTCATAATCTGTAAACTGATTATCTGTGAAGAACATTTCAATTTTAAACTAACCATGACTACATAGTTCAATAAGCTGATTTTCTGCAAACAACATCCACATTGCAAAGGAGCTGTGAATTCAGGGATCTATAAACTGATTGTCTGCAAAGTACATTCCCCGTTGCAAACTAAGTGAATTCAATGATCTATAAGCTGATAGTCTAATAAGAACATTTCCCATTACAAACTAACAGAGAATTCATACTCCAATAGCTGATTGTAGATAAGCACATTTCACATTGTATACTTACAGTGAATTCATAATTCTATAACTTGATTTTTTGTGAAGAACATTTCCCATTGTAAACTAACCATAACTACTTAGTTCTGCAAGTTGATTTTCTTCAAAGAATATTCCCCATTGTAATCTTACAGTGAGGTCAATGATCTACAGGCTGATTGTCTACTCAGAACATTACCGATTGCAAACTAACAGTGATTTCAATAATCTATTAACTGATTATCTTCTAATAGTATTTCCCACTGCAAACTAACAGAGAATTCATACTTTTATAAGCTGATTGTCTGCTAAGTACATTTTGCATTTTATACAAACAGGAAATTCATAATTATATAACTTAATTTTCTGTGAAACACATTATCTAGTATAAACTAATCATGACTGCTTAGTTCTATACACTGATTGTCTGCAAAGAATACTCCCCATTGCAAACTAACAGTTAGTTCAATGATCTATAAGCCCATAGTCTATTAAGAACATTTCTCATAGTAACCAACCTTTGAATTCAATGATCTATAAGCTGACTCTCTAGTAACAACATTTCCCATTGTAAAATAACAGGGATTTCAAACTTTTATAAGCTGAATGTCTGCAAAGAACATTCCCCATTGCCAATTAACAGTGAATTCGATGATCTATAAGCTGATTGTCTGCAAAGAACATTTCCCAGTGCAAACTAACAGTGAATTAAATGATCTATGAGCAGTGTCTACTAGGAACCTTTCCTATAGTAAACTAACACTGAACTCAATGTTCTATAAGTTAATTGTGTACTAAGAATATTTCCCACTGTAAACTCGCAGAGAATTCATTGTTTAATGGACAAGTGTCTACTAAGAACTTTCCCATTGTAAACTCACAGTAAATTCAAAGAACAATAAGCTGATTGTGTGTTAAGAACATTTCCTGTTGAAAAGTAACTGGGAATTCCAAGTTCTATAAGCTGTGTCTACTGGGACCATTTCCCATTGCAATCTAACAGTGAATTCAATGTTCTATAAGCTAATCATGTACTAAGAACATTTCCCATTGTGAACAAACAGAGAATTTGCATTTTTTAAGCTAATTGTACATTAAGAACATTTCCCTTTGCAAACTAAAAAAGAATTCAATGTTCTTTCAGCTAATTGTACCCTAAGAACATTTCCTGTTGTAAAGAAACAAAGAATATGAAGAAGTATAAACGGATTGTGAAGAACATTTCCCATTGCAGACTAACAGACAATTCAGATATATAATCTGCATGACTCCAGAGAACATTTCTCTTTGCAAACTAACAGTGAATTCAAGGAAGTATCAGCTGATTATGTGTTAAGAACATTTCCCATTGAAAACTAACAGTGCATACAAAGTTCTACAAGCTCAGTGTGCACTAGGAATATTTCCCATTCTAAACTAACAGTGAATTCAAAGTTCTTTAAGCATATTGTCAACTAAGAACATTTCCCATTACAAACTACCAGGGATTTGACAGTTCTATAAGCCGAGAGACTACTGAAAATGTTTCTCATTGTTAACTGACAGTGAATTGAAAGAACTAAAAGATAATTATGTGTTAAGAACATTTCCCATTGAAAACTAACAGTGAAATCAAAGTGCTTTAATAGATTGTCTACTAGCAACATTTCCCATTGCAATTAACAGTGAATTCAAAGTTCTATACACTGACTGTCTACTAGGAGCATTTCTTTTGTAAACTAACAGTGAATTCAAAGTACTTTAAGATGATAGTGTAATAAGAACTTTTCCCATTACAAACTAACAGAGAATTCAAAGTTTTATAAGCTGAGTGTCCACAAAGAACATTTCCCATTATAAACTAACAGTAAATTTCAAGACCTATAAGCTGATTGTGTGTTAACAACACTTCCCACTGAAAACTAACAGGGAATTCAAAGTTCTATAACCTGAATGTCAATTAGGAACATTTCTGTGAGTTAACTAACAATGAAATTAAAGTTCTATAAGCTGATTGTCTAATAAGAACATTTCCCAATGTAAAAAAAGAGAGAATTCCCTAGTTTATAAGCTGAGTGTCCACAAAGAACGTTTCCCATTGTCAGATAAGAGTGAATTCAAAGAACTATAAACCGATAGGGTGTTATGAACATTTCCCACTGAAAACTAACAGCGAATTCAAAGAACTATAAGCTGATGGTGTGTTAAGAACATTTCTCATTGGGAATTAAAATTTGTATAAGCTGTGTCTACTAGGAAAATTTTCCATTGCAAAGTAACAGTGAACTCAATGTTCCATATGCTAATTGTCTACTAAGAGTATTTCCCATTGTAAGGTAACAAAGAATTCACTATTTTATAGGATGAGTGTCTGCTAAGAAGTTTCCTATTGCAAACTCACGGTGAATTCAAAGAACTATAAGCCGGTTGTGTATTAAGAGCATTTCCCATTGAAAAGTAACAGGGAGTACAAAGTTTTATAAGCTGAGTGTCTACTAGCAACATTTCACATTGAAAAGTAACATTGAATTCAATGTTCTATAAGCTAATTGTGTACTAAGAACATTTCCCATTACATTTATTTTTTTTAATTTTTATTAGTTTTGCAATCAGCAAATACAAGAAATTTGGTACCAGTATTAGGCTTCTCCGAACCTACCCTCTCCCCATTGGCCCTTCCTTGTTGAGTTATATGGGTCATGTATTGTGGACTTAGCTCACAGTTATTGGTACCATAAATGCCTCTGCATATCATGACCCAACATGTGACTCTTACATTCTGCAAAATTTCCCTGAGACATGTTGGGTTCATTTTGGGTCTCCTTCAGTGATGGGGTGTTGGGGGCCTCTGAGGCTCTAGCTCTCTGATTTGGTAGGAGTTTATTTTTCTCTGTGTTGGTCTCCTTCCCCCTTGTGCTGGTATCTGGTTCATCAGGAAGACAGCATTCTTGCTTGTTTGCCTAATTTTTCTTAGTTTCAGCTGAGGACATTATGAGGTATGATGGGGGGCTCTATCCTTAGGTTCTACATCTATCTGAAAGAGAGAAGCAGATTCTCCAACAGAGAGTAAGTTAGCACCAGGACAAATGAGATAACCCTGACTTTTTTTAATAGAGAGTTTAATACGTGTAGGCCCTCTTTTATCCCATGATTGATGGTAGCTTGATATTGGAGAGTGGGCTTATGTTTAGATATGGTTCTGACTTGTTTCCCAGCTCCAGCTATGGGTCCTGCACCACTTAGTGGATCAATTAGCCAAGTCAAGAGCAGCTGGTTCCCCACTATGGCTGTGTGCCATTATTGCACTTCTGTGGGCATCACAACAGGTTATTTACTGCTAAGTAGATTAGACCATGAGTTGGTTGGACAGATATTGGTCATTTCCCCCAGTCACCCATGTAGCACCTTCTGGCACTAGACTTACTGACTGTCTTGGGACTGACTCTTTCCTGGCTTTCAGCCATGCACTTCCATTTTATGTGTCAGCTACATATGGTGTCAGCAGTAGGGTCTTTCCACTAACCTCTGCTGGGTAATCAAGTATTTCATCAGAAATCTGTCATTCTTTTAGGAAACCTTGTAGGTCGCTCGGATCAAAAGCTCATTGTGGATGATATCTCCATGCTGGTACTGAGAGTTACAGGACAGTGCCCACTAAGAAAATAAGGAAAAAGATAACTAATATACAAGAGTTAGAGAGGAGAGAGGGGGTGGGATAGGGAGAAGGAGAGAGGGAAGGTGTAGAAGATTTAGGTTAGACTTGATCCTACCCTCTCCAGTTTCTTGTGATTCAGGTGTTTCCTGTAAGGTCCTGTTGAAGGTTCAGCCACTTGGTCTGCCTTTTAGGAAGTAGAATTCTATGGTACCATTGCGGTTTGGGTGTAGATTAATGTTTCCCACCCCTTTGATGCCCTCCTCTACCTCCTCATCCATACTAGTGTCTAGTCCATGAGATGCTTGCTGGATATGTAAGGTTTCTTGGGTAGATTCAGGTTAGGGGCTGTAGATGAGTGAGACTATGTGGCAATTTTTTTTCTGTGATTGGGTAAGTTCACTGAGAATGATCTGTTCCAGGTTCAACCATTTTTCCTCAAATTTTACTGTGTCATTTTTTCTTACTGCTGTATAAAATTCCATTGTGTATATATACCATGTCTTAGTTATCCATTCTTCTAGTGATGGACATCTGGGTTGATTCCAGCTCTTAGCTATTATAAATTGAGGGACTATAAATATGGTTGAGCCAATCTCTCTGGCCTGTGGTTTAAAGGTTTTAGGGTAGATGCCCAGTAAGGGAATAACTGGGTATGTTGGAATATCTATAGTAAGCTTTTTCAGGAGTCTCCATATTGATTTCCAAAGTGGTTGTACCATCCTACAATCCCACCAACAGTGGATGAGTATTCCTACTTCTCCATAGCCACACCAGCATTTATTTTCATTTGACTTTTTGATGTTTGCTACTCTTATTGGGGTAAAGTGGAATCCCATAGTTGTTTTATTTTGCCTTTCTCTGATGATTAGGGATGATGAACATTTTCTTGAGTGTGTTTTTGCCATTTGTGTTTCTTCCACTGTGAACTGCCTGTTCATATCATTGCCCCATTTTGTGAGTGGGGTGTTTAACTTCTTACTGTTTAGATTTTTGAGTTCTCTCTAGATTCTAGAGATTAGGCCTCTATCAGTTGGATAACCCACAAATGTTTTCTCCCATTCTGTGGGCAATTTATTGACTTTACTTATTGTGTGCTTGTCTGAAAAGAAACTCTTCAGCTTCATGTGATCCCATTGGTTGAGTGACTGTTTAAGATCGTTAGCTACTGTGGTTTTGTTCAGGAAATCGTTTTCCATTCCTATATCACGCTAAGCACTTCCTTAATTTTCTTCCTGTACTACTCAATACTCTGGTCTTGTGTTGAGGTCTTTGATCCATTTGGATTTGAGTGTAGTGCATGGTGAAATGTGTGGATCAAGTTTCATTTTCCTGAATGTGGTTATCCAGTTTGTCCAGCACCATTTGTTGAACATAGTGTCTTTTTTCCAGCCTATATTGTTTGGGCCTTTGTCAAATATTAAGTTGCTATAGTTGCTTGGCCCAAAGTCCAGGTCGTCAAGTCTATTCCACTGGTCTATACTCCTGTTTTTATGCCAGTACCATGCTGTTTTTATTACTATGGCTTTGTAATATAGCTTTAGATCAGGTATGGTGATGCCTCCAGAGGTATTTCTTTAGCTGAGGATATGTTTGGCTATGCGATGCCTTCTGCCTTTCCATATGAAATTTGAGATCATTTTTTATATCTCTGTGAATAACACTGTTGGGATTTTAATTGGAATTGCATTAAATATGTATATTGCCTTTGGTAGGATTGTTATCTTCACAATGTTAATTCTGCCTATCCATTTCCTCAAGTCCTCCCCAATTTGTTTTTTGAGTGTTTCTATCTCTTCAGTTTATAGAACTTTCACTTCCATGGTTAATGTTATTCCAAGGGTTTTTATTTTATTTTGCTATTGAAAATGGGACTATGTCCCTTATTTCTTTCTCTGTATTTTTGTCATTTGCACATAGAAAGGCTACTGATTGTTATTTATTGATTTTGTATCCTGCTACTTTGCTATAGAAGTTAATCACTTTCAGGAGTTTTGGGATGGAGTCTCATGGGTCTCTTACATATACAATGATGTCATCAGCAAATAGAGCTAACTTAACTTCCTCCTTTCCAAATTGTATCCCTTTTATTGCCTTCTCCTGTCTCATTGCTTGACCTAGGACTTCCAGTACTATATTGAAAAGCAGAGGTGAGAGAGGACAACCCTGTCTTGTTCCTGATCTTAATGGGACCTTCTCTAGTCTCTGTCCATTAAGTATTATTTGGGCCTTCAGAGCTTTGTATATTGCCTTTATGATGATAAGATATGAACCAACCTTGCCAATTCTCTCCAATGTTTTGATCATGAAGTGATGTTGTATCTTGTCAAAGGCCTTTTCTGCATCTATCGAAATCATGATGTGGTTTTTATGTTTAAACTTGTTTATTTGGTGTATTACATTGACATATTTCCATATGTTGAAGCTCCCCTGTGTTCCTGGGATGAATCCCACTTGGTCAAGGTGGATAATGCTTTTGATGTGTTGTTGGATTCAGTTTGTGAGGATTTTGTTCAGGAGCTTTGCATCTAAGTTCAATAGGGACATAGACTGATAGTTTTCTTTTCTTGTGGCATCTCCACCTGGTTTGGAATAAGGGTGATACTAGCTTCATAAAAGGGGTTGAGTAGCTTTCCCTTTTCTTCAATTGTGTGGCCCACTTTTAGGAAGACTTTTTTGAGTTCTTCCATGAAGGTTTGATAGAATTCAGCTGAGATGCCATCTGGTCATGGATTCCTTTTTTGGGAGTTTTTTGTTATTGTTGTTGTTGTTGTTATTTTTTCAATCTCCATAAGTGTGAAGGGTTCATTGAGGTGATTAATCTGCTCTGAGTTTAGCTTTGATAGATGGTATGCATCCAGGAACTTATCCATCTCCTCCACATTATCCAGTTTTGTGGAGTAGAGCTTTTTGAAATAACTCCTGATGAATCTCCCAAATTCACTTATGTCTATTGTGGTCTCTCCCCTTTCACTTTGAATTTTGTTAATTTGAGGCTTCTCCTTTTTTTCCTTGATCAAAGTGGCAAGAAGTTTATCAATCTGTTTTATTTTTTCAAAGAACCAACTCTTTGAATTGTTTCTTTGGTTTCCAATTCATTAATTTCTGCTCTGATTTTAATTATTTCTTTCCTTCTGGAGCTCTTTGGGTTGGACTTTTCTTGTTTTTCCAGTGCCTTTAGGTGGATGGTTAGGTTATTGATTTGGGATCTTTCTGTCTTTTTTATGAAGGCATTGAGTGCTAGGAATTTTCCCCTGACAACCGCCTTCATTGTGTCCCATTAAGTTTTCGTACGATGTGTTCTCATTGCCATTCAATACCAGGAATTTTGCAATTTCATTTAGAAAATATACCATTGGTTGCTGAGAAGAATTTGTAGTCTGTGGATTTTGGATAGAAAGTTCTGTAGATGTCTGTTAGGTCTAAGTGATCTTGGTTTTGTTGAACTTTCTTACTTTCCTATTGAGTTTCTGTTTGGATGATGTGTCTATTACTGATAATGGTGTATTGAAGTCCCCAACTATGATGGTGTTGGTGGTTATTTCTGTTTTATTGTCAAGTAGGTTTTGTTTTATGAACTATGGTGCCCTGTGTTTGATGCATACAGATTTATGACTGTTATATCCTTTTGATGGATTGTTCCCTTGATAAGTAGGAAGTAGCCTTCTTTGTCTTTTTTATTATTTTTGGTTTGGAGTCTATTTTATCAGATATTAATATAGTTACACCTGCTTGTTTCATTTTCCCATTTGCTTGGAATATTATTTTCCACCCTTTCACCCTGAGGAGGTGTCTGTCTTTATTATTGAGATGGGTTTCTTGAAGGCAATAGATTGATGGGTCTATTTCTTTGATCCATCCTCTTAGCTTGTGTCTCTTGATGGGTGAATTAAGGCCATGAATATTTAGGGTAATGACTGTGAGATTTGATTTTATCCCTGCCATATTGTGATGGTAGATGTGTGCTGGTGTTTCATGGGCTTTGAAGATTTTTGTGCCTACTTTGAGTTTGTTTATTGTGATCTGCTTCTTGTAGGCATTTTAGTTTGAATATTTGTTTCTTCACTGTGGAGAATTTCCTGAAATACTCTCTGTAAGTTTGGTTTTGTGTTCATATAGTTGTGAAGCTGAGTTTTGTCATACAAACAACTTTTTCCATTGTAAAGTAAGAGCAATTTCAAAATTATATAAACTGATTGTCTGCTAAGAATATTTCCTATTGCAAACTAACAGAGTTCACACTTCTATAAGCTGATTGTCTGCTAAGCACATTTAATATTGTATACGTACAGTGAATTCATAATTCTATAACCTGATTTTATGTGAAGAACATTGCCCATTGTAAAGGAATGATGGGAACTTAGTTCTTTAAGCTGATTGTCTGCAAAGAACATTCCCCATTTCAAACGAACAGTGAATTCAATGATGTAAAAGCTGATTGTCTGCAAGGAACATTCCTCTTTGCAAACTAACATTGAATTCAATGATCTATAAGCTGATTGTCTACTAAGAATATTTCCCTTGCAAAGTAACAGAGAATTCATATTTCTGTAAGATGATTGTCTGCTATGCACATTTCACATTGTATACTAACACTGAATTCATAATTCTATAAGCTGACTATCTGTGGAGAATATTTCCCATTGTAAACTAACCATTACTACTTAGTTCAATAAGTAGATTGTCTTCAAAGAATTTTCCCCATTGCAAACCTACAGTGAATTCAATGGTATATAAGCTGATTGCATGCAAAGGACATGCCCTATTGCAAACAAAAAGTGAATTCAATGATCTCTAAGCTGATAGACTGCAAGGAATATTCCCCATTGCACAGTAACAGTGGATTCAATGATCTATGAGCTGATTGTGTACAAAGAACTGTTCTCTTTGTGAGCAAACAGTAAATTCAATGCTCTATAATCTTATTGTCTAAGAAAAGATTATCCATAGTAAAACTATAGGGATTTCACATCTGTATAAGCTGTTTGTCTGAAAAAAAACATTCCACATTTCAAGTAACAGTGAATTCAATGATCTATAAGCTGATGGTCTAATAATAACATTTCTCATGGTAAGCAAAGAGTGAATTCAATGATCTATAAGCTCTTTGCCTACAAAGAACCTTTATCATTGTAAGAAAACAGTAAATTCAATGTTCTATAAGGTGAATGTCTACTAAGAACATTTTCCATTGAAATGGAGCTTTCCATTTGAAAGTTGTATATGCTGATTTTCTGTAAAGAACATTCCCCATTACAAATGAACATTGAATTCAATTATCTATAAGCTGATTGTCTACTAAGAACATTTCTCATTGTAAGCAAACAGTGAATTCAATGACCTATAAGCTGATTGTCTACTAAGAGCATCCCATTGTAAAATAACAGGGATTTCAAAATTGTATAAGCTGATTGTCTGCTGAGAATATTTCCCATTGCAAACTAACAGAGAGTTCATATTTCTACAAGCTACTTTTCTGCTAAGCATGTTTCAAATTGTATACTAACAGTGAATTCATCATTCTAAAACCTGATTTTCTGTTATGAACCTTTCCTATTGTAAACTAAACATGTCTACTCAGTTCTTTAAGCTGATTGTCTACAAATAATATTCTCCATTAAAGACAAACAGTGAATTCAGTGATCTGAAAGCTGATTGTCTGCACGGAATATTCCCCATTGCAAACTAACAGTGAATTCAATGATCTATAAGCTAACTGTCTACTAAAAAGTTTTCTCATTGAAAGCAAACAGTAAATTTAATGATCTATAAGCTCATTGTCTAGTCAGACCATTTCGCATGGTAAAATAAGAGGGTTTTCAAAGTTGTATATGCTAAATTTCTGCCAAAAACATTTCCCTTTGCAAACTAACACTGAATTCAAGAATCTGTAAGATCATGGTATACTAAGAACATTTCTAATTTTAAGCAAACAGTGAATTCAATGATCTATAAGCTGATTATCTACTAAGAATATTTCCCTTGCACACTAACAAATAATTCACAGTTCTATAAGCTTTTTGTCTGGAAATCACATTTCACATTGCATAACAGTGAATTCAACCTATATGCTAATATTTTAGTAAGAACTTTTCTCTTTGTAAGCAACCAGTAAATTTAAGATCAATAAGCTTATTTTCTACTGAGACCATTTTCCATAGTAAAATTACAGGGATTTCAAAGTTGTATAAGCTGATTGTCTGTGAAGAACATTCCCCATTGCAAATGTACAGTGAATTCAACCATCTATAAGCTGATTGCCTAATGAGAACATTTATCATTGTAAGCAAACCACACATTTAATGATCGATACGCGGATTGTATACTGAGAACATTTTCCATTGTAAAAAAACTGGGATTTCAAAATTGTTAAGATGAATGTCTGCCAAGAACATTCCCCATTGCAAACTAAGAGTCAATTTAATGATGTATAGGCTGATTGTCTCCTAAAAACATTTCTCCTTGTAAGCAAACAGTGAATTCAATGATCTATAAAATGATTGTGTACTAAGAACATATCCCATTGTAAAACAACAGGGATTTCAAAGATGTATAAGCTGATTACTTGCAAAGAACATTCCCCATTGCAAACTAACAGTGAACTCTATGAACTAAAAGTGATTACCTACTAATAATATTTCCCATTGTAAAATAACTGGGATTTCAACATTTTTATAAGCTGATTGTCTGGAAAGAACATTCCCCATTGCAAACTAACAGTGAATTCAAGGATGTATAAACTGATTGTCTACTAAGAACATTTCTCATTTTAAGCAAATGATGAATTCAATGATCTGTAATCTGATAATGTACTAAGAACATTTTCCATTGTAAAATACCAGGGATTTCAAAGTGGTATAAGTTGATTGTCTGCTAAGAATATTTCCCATTGCAAACTAACAGGGAATGCATGTATCTATAAGCTGATTATCTATTAAACACATTTCACATTGCATAGTAACAGTGAATTCATCATTCTGTAACCTGATTTTCTGTGAAGAACTTTTCACATTGTAAACTAACCAAGACTACTTGGTTCTATAACCTGATTGTCTGCAAAGAACATTACCTATTGCAAAGGAACAGTGAATTCAATGATCTAAAAGTTGATTATCTGCAAAAAACTTTCCCCATTGCAAATGAACATTGAATTCAATGATCTATAAGCTGATTGTCTGCAATGAACATTTCCCATTGCAAACTAACAGTGAATTCAATGATATATAAGATGATTGTGTACTAAGAACTTTTCTCCTGTATGAACTTTTCTGAGACCATTTTCCATGGGAAAATTACAATGATTTTAAACTTGTATAAGCTGATTATATGCAAAGAACATTTTCCACATAAAATAACAGGGATTTCAAGGTTGTATAAGCTGATTATCTGCTAAGAATATTTCCCCTTGCAGGTTAACAGACAATTCATACTTCTATAAGCTGATTATCTGCTAAGAGTATTTCCCATTGCAAACAGAGAATTCATACTTCTATAAGTTGTTTGTCTGTAAAGCACATTTCACATTGTATACTAACAGTGAATTCATAATTCTATAACCTGACTTTCTGTGAAGAACATTTCCCATTCACACTAAACATGACTACTTAGTTCAATAAGCTGATTTTCTACAAAGAACATTCCCTATTGCAAATGAACTGAGAATTCAATGATATATATTCTGATTGTCTGAAAAGATCATTCCCCATTGCAAACCAGCAATCAATTCAATGATCTATAAGCTGATTGTCTACTAAGAATATTTCCCATTGTAAGCAAACAGTGAATTTAGTGATTTATAAGATGATTGTCTGCTAAGAAAATTTTCCATTGTAAAATAACAGGGATTGAAAAGGTATATAAGCTTATTATCTGCAAAGAACATTCCTCACTGCCAGCTAATACTGAATTCAATGATCTTTAAGGTGATTATTTAATGAGATCATTTCTCATTGTAAGAAAACAGTGAATCTAGTGATCTATAAACTGATTCTCTATGAAGAACATTTCCCATTGTAAAATTAGAAGGATTTCAAAGTTGTATAAGCTTATTGTGTCCAAACAACATTTCCCATTGCCAACTAACTGTGAATTCAATACTCTATAAGCTGATTTTCTACTAAGAACATTTCTCATTGTAATCAAACAGTGAATTCAATCATCTATAAGCTTATTGCCTACTAAGAACATTTCTCATTGTAAGCAAACAGTGAATTCAGTGATTTATAAGCTGATTGTCTACTAAGTACATTTCTCATTGTAGGCAAACAGTGAATTCAATGATCTATATAATCTGATTGTGTGCTAAGAACATTTTCCATTGTAAAATAATGGGGAATTCAAAGTTGTATAAGCTGATTGTCTGCAAAGAACATTTCTTGTTACCAACTAAAAGTGAATTCAATGATGGATAAGGCGATTGTCTACTAAGAATATTTTTCATTGTAAGCAAACCGTGAGTTCAATGACCTATGAGCTAATTTTGTGCTAAGAACATTTAACATTGGAAAATAACAGGGATTTTAAAGGTGTACAAGCTGATTGTCTGCTAACCATATTTCACATTGCACACTAACAGAGAATTCATACTTTTATAAACTGAATGTCTGCAAATCACATTTCTCATTGTATATTAACAGTGAATTCATAATTCTAAAACCTGATTTTCATTGAAGAACATTTCCTATTTTAAAGTAACCATGAGTACTTAGTTCTGTAAGCTGATTGTCTGCAAAGTACATTCTGCATTGCAAACTAACAGTGAATTCAATGATCTATAAGCTGATTGTCTACTAAGAATATTACCCATTGCAAACTCTCAGTGAATTCAATAATCTATAAACTGATTGTGTACTTATAACATTTATCATTGTAAACAGTGAATTCAATCATCTATAAGCTGATTGTCTACTAAGAACAATTTACATTGAAAAACAATGGGGATTTCAAAGGTGTATATGTTTATTGTCTGGAGAGAACATTCCCTATTGCAAACAAAAATGAATTCAATCATCTATAAGCTGATTGTCTACTAAGAATATTTCCAGCTGCAAACTAACAGAGAATTCATACTTCTATAATCTGATTGTCTGCTAAGCACATTTCACATTGTATACTAACATAGAATTCATATTTCTATAAACTTATTTTTGGTGAAGAACATTTCCCATTCTAAAATACCCATGAATACTTAGTTCTATAAGTTGATTGTCTGCAAAGAACATTTTTCATTGCAAACTAAAAGTTAATTTAATGATCAATAAGCTGATTGTCTACTTAAAGCATTTTACATTGTTAGGTGATTGTCTGCTAAGAATAATTCACATGGGAAACTCCCAGAGTTCATAATTCTATAAGCTGATTGTCTGCTAATCACATTTCACATTGTATCACATTGTAGAATTCATAATTCTATAACCTGATTTACTGTGAAGAACATTTCGAATTGAAACTAACCATGACGACTTAGTTCAATAAGCTGATTGTCTGCAAAGAACATCCCCATTGCAAACTAACAGTGAATTCAATGATTTATAAGCTGATTGTCTACTAAGAACATTTCTCATTGTAAGCAAACAGTGAATTCAATAATCTATAAACTGATTGTTTACTAAAAACATTTTCCATTTTAAAATAACAGGGATTTCGGAGTTCTGGCCAAGATGGCGACTGCCTTGCAAAATACCTGGGAAAGAAAGGCAAGACATTAAGGTTTTTCAGGGTCTTCTTGTCAGTGGGAGGGCACAGAGGGGGGAAAAACAGGGAATTGTGGATCCCCTCTCTGGCAGGTACATCCCCCCTCCTCCAAACAGCCACCACTGTGCTCCAATCGCTTGCCTACTGGGCCAGCTGCCACTGTGCTCTGATTGTGCACCCACTAGGCCCACCGCAGCTGTGATCCAATCCACAGGTGCCTCTGCACCCCGATCCCACGTTCAGCAGGCCCACTAACACAGCAAGGGCCACACAAGCCCAGACTGAGTCTCTCACTAGTAGGAGCTCAGGTGCAATTCCCTACCTCTCTGTCCCAGCCATCCCCCACTCCTCTGTGGCAGGGGAGCAAAGACTGTTTCTGGGTCCCAGTTTCCCAGCCAGTTTGGGAAGCTTCAGGGCTTGGTACATCAGTCCCCCTCCAAGCTCTAAAGCAGGCAGCTTTGGCAGCATTACTGCTTGAGAATTCAGGCAACTTTGGTACCCCTGTCAGGCAGTAGATAGGTGGTTTAGGCAAGTGAGAACCAAAGCCCAGGCTACTTGGCAACTGCCCCAGGCTGCCTCAGATTCCCATTGTGCTAGAGCCTAGGCTGACCCACACACCTACCTGCCCATACACTGTCATGGGTAGACCACAGTCCAAAAGTAATACCATGAAAAATCAAATGCAAGAAAATCCAGGTAGATCACCCAGTCCTACAAGGAATACATCTAACCAAAACATAGAAGAGTTATTAGGATCAGAACATCAAATGGAAGCTATGAGCAATGCAACCTTGACCAACCTACTGCTAGAACTTTCAGGAAAGCAACAAAGGACTGATAATCATGTGGATGCTATCATCACTAAGCTAGAAAAAAATTATAAGACATTGGAAGGAGTTCAAAGAGAATTAAGAGATTTGAGGGAGAGTGAAAATAAAGAGGTCCTTAAAAATCAGCTGGCCACAATAAATGAAGACATAAAGAAATATAAGGATGAATTCCAAGAATCATCAAGAAAATCAGAAAATGATGTGAAAAGGGAGCTTGACAGACTGAAGGAAATGATAAATAGAAAAGTAGTAGAAAATGCAAACTTAATTGAACAAGCTCAGAACTCTCTAGAGGCTCTCAAGAATAGAGTCAGCTAAATGGAGGATAGAGATTCTGATCTGGAAGACAAGATGGAAGAAACAGTTCAAGAGTTCAAAAATTTCAATAAGTTCAACAGTTCCTGTGACAGAACATGAGGGAATTGTGGGATACACTTAAATGCCATAATACCAGAATCATTGGAATACCAGAAGGAGAAGAATTTCAGACCAAAGGCATCTCCGGAGAACTTATATAACAAAATAATTGAAGAAAACTTCCCCAGTCTCTTAAAAGAAAGACCCGTCAAGATACAAGAAGCAAACAGAACTCCAAACAGACTGGACCAAAGGAGAAACTCTCCAAGACACATTATCATTAAGACTGTAAACACTGACACCAAAAAGAAAATCCTAAAAGCAGCTAGGGAAAAACAGTGTGCCAATTTCAAAGGAAACCCCATCAGAATTACTTCAGACTTCTCAATAGAAACTCTGAAAGCTAGAAGGGCCTGGAACTAACAGTGAATTCAAAGTTATATAGGCATATTGTTTTCTATGAACATTTCCCATTGCAAAATAATAGTTATTTCAAAGTTCTAGGAGGTGATCATCTGCTAAGAACATTTTCCACTGTAAACAAACAATGCATTTATAGTTCTGTAAGCAGATTGATGCGAAGAACATTTCCCATTGTAAACTAACAGTCAATCCAAAGTTCTGTAAACTGATTGTTATGAACATTTCCCATTGATAATTCAGTGAATTCAAAATAGTATAATCTGATCATCTACTAATAATATTTCCCATTGAAAACTAACCTAAATTCAATGATCATTAAGGTGATTGTCTAATAAGAACTTATCCCATTGTAAACATTTCCCTTTGTAAACTAGCAGTGAATACAATGTTGTATTTGCTGATACCTGCTAAGACCATTTCCTATTGCAAAATAACAGTGAATTCAAAGTAGTAAAATCTGATCATGTACTAACAATATTACCCAGTGTAAACTAAACATGAATTCAATGATCTATAAGCTGATTGTCTACTAAGAACCATTATCATTGTAAATGAACAGAGACTTCATAGTTCCCTAAGCTGCTGGTCTGGTAAGAACATTTCCCATTGCAAACTAACCATAAAAACAAAGTTGTATAATATGATCACCTACTAAGAAGACTTTCCGCTGTAAACTAACTGAGAATTCAATGATCTATAAGTGGACTGTTTTCTAAAAACATATCCCATTGTAAACTAGCATTGAATTCAATGTTGTATAAGCTGATTTTCTTTTATCATTTCCCAAAGAATTTATTCAATGATTTATAAGCTGATTGTCTACTAAGAAAATTTCCCATTGTATACTAAGAGAGAATTCATACTTCTATAGGCTAATTATATGCTAAGAACATTTCACATTGCAAAGTAATAGTGAATTCAAAGTCTTATAATCTCATCATCTATGAAGAACATTCCCCATTGCAGACTAGCTATGAATTCAATGATGTATAAGATCATTGTCTGCTGAGAACATTTCCCATTGCCAACTAGTAGTGAATTCAAAGTAGTATAATCTGATCATCTACTAAGAACATGTCCCATTGCAAACTAAGCATGAATTTAATGATCTGTAAGATGATTGTCTACTAATAACATTTCCCATTGTAAGCTAACAGAGAATTCATAGTTCTATAAGCTGATTCTCTGCTAAGAACATTTGCAATTGTAAACTAACAGTGTTGTATAAATTGCGTGTCCACAAAGAACATTTCCCATTTTAAACTAAGAGTGAATTACAAGATGTATAAGCTGATTGTGTGTTAACATTTCCCATTGACAACTAACATAGAATTCAAAGTTTTATAAGCTGAGTGTCTAAAAAGAACATTTACCATTCGAAACTAACAGATAATTCACTGTTGAATAGCTGAGTGTACACAAAGAAGGTTTCCCATTTAAGCTAACAGTGAATTCAAACAAGTGTAAACTGCTAGTGTGTTAAGAACATTTCCCACTGAAAACTAACAGGGAATTCAAATTTCTATAAGCTGAGTGTATAATAAGAACATTTCCCACTATAAACTCCCAGAGAATTCACCATTTTATAGGATGAGTGTCTACTAAGAAGTTTCATATTGTAAACTCACAGAGAATTCAAAGAACTATAAGCTGATTTTGTGTTAAGAACATTTCCCATTGACAACTAACATGGAATTCAAAGTTCTATAAGATGAGCGTCTAATAAGAAAATTTCCCATTTGGACCTAACAGAGAATTCACTATTTTATAAGTTGAGTGTCCACATAGAAGTTTCCCCATGGTAAGCTAACAATGAATTCAAAGAACTGTAAACTGATACTGTGTTAACAACATTTACCATTAAAAACTAACAGTGAGTTGAAAGTTCTATAAGCTGAGTGTCTAATGAAAACATATCCCATTGAATACTAATAGAGAATTCATTGTTTTATAACAAATAACAAATAATGTTTCCCCATTGTAAACTAACAATGAATCCAAACAACTCTAAGTTGATTGTGTGTTAAGAATATTTCCCATTGAAAACTAACAGTGAATTCAAAGTTCTATAAGCTGAGTGTATGATGATAACATTTCCCATTGCAGAGTAATAGAGAATTAACTGTTGTATAAGCTGACTCTCCACAATGAACGTTTCCCATTGTAAATTAACTGTGAATTCCAAAATGTATATGCTGATTGTGTGTTAACAATGTTTCCTGTTGAAAACTAACATGGAATTCAAATTTCTATCATCTGAGTGTTGAATGAGAACATTTCCCTTTGTAAACGAATAGAGAATAAACTGTTTTATAAGCTAAGTGTCCAAAAAGAATGTTTCCCATTGTAAAACAACAGCAAATTCCAAGAAGTATAAACTGATTGTATGTTAACATTTCCCATTGAAAACTAACATGGAATTCAAAGTTCTATAAGATGAATGTCAAATGAGAACATTTCCCATTCAAACTAACAGAGAATTCACTGTTGTATAAGCTGATTGTCCACAAAGAATGTTTCTCATTGTGAGCTACTAGTGAATTCAAATAACTGTAAACTGATTATGTTTTAAGAACATTTCCTGTTGAAAACTAACAGGGAATTCAAAGTTCTATAAGCTGAGTGTCTAAAAAGAACATTTCCCATGTGGAACTAACAGAGATTCACTGTTTTGTAAGCTGAGTGTCCACAAAGAATGTTTCCCTTTGTAAAGTAATACTATTCAAAGAACCATAAGATGAATGTGTGTTAAGTACATTTCCAGTTGAAAACTATCAGGTAATTCAAAGTCCTATAAGCTGTGTCTACTATGAACATTTCTCATTGCAAACTAACAGTGAATCAATGTTCTATATGCTAATTTTGTACTATGAACATTTCCCAATGTAAACTGTCATAGAATTCACCATTTTATACACAAGTGTCTACTAAGAAATTTCCCATTGAAAACTCGAAGTGAATTGAAAGAACTATAAGCTGATTGTGTGAAGAACATTTCCCATTGTAAACTAACAGGGAATTCAAAGTTCTATAAGCTGAGTGTCTAATAAGAACATTTCCCATTAGAAACTAACAGATAATTCACTGTTTTATAGGAAAAGGGTCTACTAAGGACTTTCCCATTGTAAACTCACAGTGAATTCAAGGCACTACTAGCTGATTGTGTGTTAAGAATATTTCACATTGAACTCTAACAGGGAATTCAAAGTTCTATTAGCTGAGTGTATAACATGAACATATCTCAATCAGAACTAACAGAGAATTCACTGTTGTATAAGCTGAGTGTCCACAGAGAACGTTTCCCATTGTAAGATAACAGTGAATTCAAAGAACTGTAAACTGATAGTGTGTTAAGAACATTTACCATTAAAAACTAATAGTGACTTTAAAGTTCTGTAAGCTGAGTGTCTAATAAGAACTTTTCCCATTCAGAACTAACCAAGAATTCATTGTTGTATAAGCTGAGAGTCCACAGAGAACGTTTCCCAGTGTAAGCTAAAAGTGAATTCAAATAACTGTAAATTGATAGTGTGTTAAGGACATTTCCCATTAAAAACTCACAGTGAGGTTAACTTTCTGCAAGGTGAGTGTCTACAAAGAACATTTCCCATTGCATACTGACAGAGAATTCACTGTTGCATAAGCTGAGTGTCAACAATCAACGTTCCCCATTGTAAACTAATAGTGAATTCAAAGAACTATAAGCTGAATGTATGTTAAGAATATTTCCCCATTGAAAACTAACAGGGAATTCAAATTTTATTAAGGTACATCTATTAGGAAAATTTCCCATTGCAAACTAAGAATGAATTCAATGTTCTATAAGCTGAGTGTATAATAAGTGCATTTCCCTCTATAAACTAACAGAGAATTCACTGTTTTATAGGATGAGTGAATACTAAGAAGTTTCCCATTGTCAACACTCAGTGAATTCCAAGACTATAAGCAGATCGTGTTTTAAGAACATTTGCCAATGAAAACTAACAGGGAATTCAGTGTGTATAAGCTGAGTGTGTAATAAGAACATTTCCCATTGGACATTAACAGAGAATCCTCAGTTGTATACTGTGTGTTCACAAAGAATGTTTCCCATAGGGAACTAACTGTGAATTCCAAGATGTATAAGCTGATTTTGGGTTAACAACATTTCCTGTTGAAAACTAACATGGAATTCAAAGATGTATAAGCTGAGTTTCTAATAAGAACATTTCCCATTTGGACCTAACAGAGAATTCACTGTTGTGTAAGCTGAGTGTCCTCAAAGAACATTTCCCATTGTGAGCTAAAAGTGAATTCAAAGAACTGTAAACAGATAGTGTATTAAGAACATTTCCCACTAAAAACTAATAGTGGACTTCCGGTTAAGATGGCAGCGTAGGTACCACACCAAAGCAGCCTAGGGGGGGAAAAAAGACCAAAAAATCCTCAGCAAAATATACACTGTTACTAAAAAGTGAGGTGTATAGGAAATTGAAGCGGCAGCAGAGAAGTAGAAGAGATCCAGAGCATCCAGAGCCCGCACAGGCCGGCAAAAGTGGCTCCGTCAGCTAGGCCCACCCCGGTGGCGGCGGCACTCCAGAAAGCCGCCAGGCTCAGCTTCAGCTGCAGGAAAAGCCAGGTGCGGGAGCTTCCCCTCACACCGGCCCTCTCTGCAACTCAGGAAACGTGAAGGGAGAGAGGCAGTGAGCAACAGAGGAGCAGACCACGAGGTAGAAGAACACGTGGAGCAGTGAGAGAACCAGAGCAGCTGCGACTTCCTCCCCTTCCCCACTGCCTGAGCCCAGCTCCGGCGAACAGAGCAACGGTCCCGGGACCTGGCCATGCCAACTTGAGCCAACAACGGAACCCAACCAGGAGCAGAGTTCGGCAGCAACATCAGTGGCTCCGGCACTGGTAACAGAGGCCCCAGCAATAGCAGCTCCAGTCACAGCAGCAGCAGCAGACCCAGCAGCAGCAGACCCAGGAGCGGCAGCAGCGGCAGACCCAGCAGCAGCAGCTTCTGTGGGAGCAGTGGCAGTGGACACAGCAGCAGCAGCTTCAGCAGCAGTGGTGGCTCTAGCAGTGGCAGCTACAGCAGCAGAGGAGGCAGCAGCAGTGGTGGGTCCAGCAGCAGCAGCTTCAGCAGCAGCAGCTACAGACCCAGCAGTGGCAGGTTGAGCAGCAGTTCCAGCAGCAGGGGTGATGATGTGCAGGGCCACACTTGCCAGGCTTGGTTTGCCCTGCAGGAAAAGCCAGTGCCAAGCTCCAGAAATCAGAACAGCAGCAGCCTGACGACCGAGGCAGCAACTTGACTGAGACCAAAACCATCCAAGGTAACTGGTATTGCACCAGGGAAGGGTGTCACTTGGTCGCAAGCTGACTTGGATCCCTCAACAGACCAGAAATCTTAACCTTTTTGTTGATAGAGGATCTGGTCGTTATAATAACCACTCTTCATTACATACTCGGGGCTGTTTTTGATTGAATGTGTACAGTGTTTAGTTAAACTTTAAAATCGACCTGTATTTTATTCCACCCAGCCTGCTTCAATACTCCTATAGCAGGGAAACTCAACCCCTAAGAACATCTTTGTAGATACTCTGAGAGTCTTAAGAGCCGCACCTAACAACTTAAGCTCCTACCCTGAAAATATATTACATCAAATCAATTGATACAGCTAAGAATGCCCAGCTAGCTAGAAAATCCAAGCATTAACTTAATCCAAGATGCAAAAATATATACATTATAACACAAGAAACACTAAAAAGCAAGACGATATAAATCCACCTAAGAGTATTAATGCATCAGAAATGTCCTCCAGCAAGAATGAGTTAGAGGAAATGCCTGAAAAAGAGTTCAAAATAATGATTGTAAATATGTTCAAAGAGGTCAAAGAACAAATCAAAAGAAACAAAGAAGAAATCAAAGAGGAAATCAAAGGAATCAAAGAAGATGCAGGACACCAATTTCATGAAATAAAGAAGGCAATACAAGACATAAATAAGGAAATAGAAAAAGTAAAGAAAAACCAGTCAGAATTACTAGCAATGAAGAACACAGTTAGCGAAATAAAAAACTCTGTAGAAAATCTCACCAGTAGGATGGATGAGAGAGAGGACAGAATATCTAAGCTAGAAGACCAGGTGGCAGATCTAATACAGTCCAACAAAGAGAAAGACAAACTTGTAGAAAAGTATGAGTGGGAATTTCAAGATATTCGGGACACTATGAAAAGATCCAATATAAGAATTCAGGAAATAGTAGAAGGAGAAGAAATCCACTCCAAAGGCATAGTATGCATCCTCAACAAAATCATAGAAGAAAATTTCCCCCAAATTGGGAAAGAGGTGCCAATGCAGATACAGGAAGCCTTTAGAACCCCAGCCAGACAAAACCCGGAGAGAACCTCTCCTTGCCATATTATAATCAAACTTCCAAACACATACACCAAAGAAAAAATATTGAAAGCAGTTAGAGAGAAAAATCAAGTTACCTACAAAAGCAAGCCCATCAGGATTACAGCAGATTATTCAGCACAAACTTTTAAAGCCAGAAGGGCTTGGTATGTTATATTCCAAGTTCTGAAAGATAACAACTGTCAACCAAGGTTACTTTATCCTGCAAAGTTATCCATTCAAATAGACGGAGAAATGAGGACATTCCATGACAAAAGCAGGTTATAGGAGTATTTGAAGACAAAACCAGCTCTACAGAAAATACTTGATACAATCCTCCATGCTGAAGAAAAGGAAAAGCACACATATAAGGAACCTAGAAAAAACAAGCAATACTCACATACTAGTTAACTGAAGAGAGCACAAGTATAACCGGAACCACAAAAAAAAAAAAAAAAAGGCAAACATAAATACACACCTTTCAATAATATTTCTTAATATCAATGGCCTCAATGCCCCAACGAAAAGACATAGGTTTTCAGACTGGGTTAAAAAGCAGGATCCTACAATTTGTTGTCTCCAAGAAACTCACCTTTCTACAAAAGATAAACATTACCTTAGGGTGAAAGGTTGGAAGACGGTGTTTCAAGCAAATGGGCCTAGAAAACAAGCAGGGGTTGCTATCCTAATATCTGACAAGGTAGACTTTAGTCCAACATTAGTCAAGAAAGATAAGGAAGGTCACTTTATATTGATTAAGGGCATACTCCAACAGGAGGACATTACAATCCTAAACATATATGCACCTAACATGGGGGCTTCCAAATTCATCAAACAAACACTGTTGGAACTAAGGTCACAGATAACACCAAACACAGTGGTGATGGGTGACTTCAACACCCCACTCTCATCACTTGACAGGTCATCCCAGGAAAAAATAAACAGAGAAGCAACTGGACTAAACGAGGTCATAGAAGGAATGGACCCAGCAGATATATACAGGACATTTCATCCAAAGGCTGCAGAATATACATTCTTTTCAGCAGCACATGGAACATTCTCTAAAATAGACCATATATTAGGACACAAAGCCAATCTTAACAAATTCAGGAAAATTGAAATAATTCCTTGCATTCTATCTGACCACAATGGAATTAAACTACAAATCAGTAGCAAGAAAGGCTATAGAGCATACACAAAATCATGGAAACTAAACAATACACTACTAAGTGATGAATGGGTCAATGAAGAAATCAAGAAGGAAATCAAAAAATTTATAGAGTCAAATGATAATGAGAACACAACATACCAAAATCACTGGGACACAATGAAGGCAGTTCTAAGAGGTAAATTTATAGCCCTAGGTGCCTATATTAAGAAATTAGAAAGGTCGCAAGTAAACGACCTAATGCTTCGCCTTAAAGCCTTGGAAAAAGAAGAACAAGGCAAACCAAAAATCAGTAGACAGGAAGAAATAATAAAGATTAGGGCAGAAATTAATGAAATAGAAACAAAAAGAACAATCCAAAGAATTAATGAAACAAAGAGTTGGTTCTTTGAAATGATAAACAAGATTGATAAACCCTTATCAAATCTGACCAAATGAAAGAGAGAAGAAATTGAGAAAAAACATAACTAATATACAAGAGTTAGGAGGAGAGAGATAGAGGGGAGAGGAGGAGAGGGAGGGAGGGAAGATGTAGGTAGAAGACACTAGAAAGTGGAGAAACATCCCTTGTTCCTGGATTGGAAGAATCAATATTGTGAAAATGGCAATATTACCTAAAGCAATCTACACATTTAATGCAATCCCTATCAAAATTCCACAGGCTTTCTTCATGACAATAGAAAAAACAATCCAACACTTCATTTGGAATCTCAAAAAATCTCAAATATCTAAAATAATACTGAGCAACAAAAATGAGGCTGGCAGTATCACCATACCTGATTTTAACCTATACTACAGAGCCATAGTAACAAAACCAGCATGGTACTGGCACAAAAACAAACATGTAGATCAGTGGAACAGAATAGAGGACCCAGATGTAAGCCCAAGTAGCTATAGCCACCTGATATTTGATAAAAATGCCAAAAACACTCATTGGAGAAGAGACAGCCTCTTCAGCAAATGGTGTTTTGAAAACTGGATATATATCTGCAGAAGGATGAAAATAGGTTCTTCTCTCTTGCCATGCACAAAAATTAAGTCCAAATGTGCCCCAACCCGCGGGACCTAAGTTATTCATGGGGGCACAAGGAGGACCTCAGCCTGCAAAAGAAAACAGGCGAGAAAGGGGAATGGACTCAGGCAAACAGATGCTTGTTGAGAGTCATTTATTTAGCCAGAAGGCTCATCTTTTAAAGTTGATTTTGAATAGGGGAGGGGTAAAAGGAGGAGTGGATGGGAAAGTACAGAATCTTCTTGCACAAGGCCTAAACACGTAAAATCTAGTGAGGTATAGGAGGAAGTAGGTGGTGGGAAGTTACAGACTCTTCTTGACCCTAGGCCAGGACCATTCTGCAATTGTTCGGGGAAGTCATGGTTCATGGATCTCAGTTCTGCAACTGCCAAGCAGGATGTCTGTTCATCGGTTGAGGTGCAGCAAGTGTGGGGAAAAGTGAGGGAAGGGCTGAGGATTTTTCAGACCTGTCTCTAACATTTCCCCCTCTCTAGTACAAAACTAAGGTGGGAAGGTTACCGTGGCCCCCATGTTTAATGTTCCAACGAGGGGCTTGTTTTGGTGGCCAATTATTTTACCTTCATCCTAAAATGTAACAGGCGTACCCAGTGGAATAGCCTATTAGGTTTCAATGACAGGGAGGCAAGCGTCCCCCAAAACTTATTGAGGCAATCACCTCTCAATTAAGGCATTTGGGTCAATTTCTTTATAAGGGGCACAAACGGGGTCTGAGCCTGTTAGAAGGGCAGTGTTGGACCCTTACCTGTCATGGGATCGGCCTCCTCTTGGCGAGGTCGTCCTGTCTTAGGCGGGCCGAGACTTAGCCACCCGTTCCATCACTGACTTACCAGACCACTCACTTTGTGGAATTACAACACACCTCTCCCAAAATAAAACACCATCGAGAATAAAACACCATCGAGGCTCTCCAGGGTTCCTGAAGGACAAATGTTATACAGCCAATAAGTAGAAGGGGCTGAGGAGACCTAAACCCTCACGCAGAAGGGTGGGACCAGAACTTCCATTTGGGGGTGGATTTTTGTAATAGGGAAAAATCCAGGGGTTGGGTAGGAGGGTTGCTTGGTTCCCTGGGCATATAGGCGGTAGTCATTTCTTCAGTGGCGAGGCGATGATAATGGACTTCTACCGGCTTGATTGCAGCATCTACCTGGTTCTTAATAAAACTTGTTAGTCGTTTGAGGGCCCAGGGGCCAAAGTAGATAAGCAAAAGAAACCCAATAAAGGGGCCTAAAAGACTAGGGAGAAGAGTGGTCAACCACGGAGACATGGAGAACCAATTCTTGTACCATGACTCTTGCTGTTCTCGGGCTCTTTTTCTATCTTCTAGATTTCTTTTTATCTTGTCAAGGCTATTTTGTACTAACCCAGTCTTATCAGAGTAAAAACAACATTCCTCTTTTAGGGCCACACAGAGCCCACCTTCCTTTAAGAAGACCAAATCTAATCCTCTTCGGTTTTGAAGTACAACTTCAGAAAGAGAAGCCAAAGAATCTTTGAGATCCTGTATCCCCTCATGTATGAGGTTAAGATCTCTATCTACTAAGGAACTGAGTTGTGAAAAATGTTGTTGGGAGGTTACCAAAGAGGCGATGCCTGACCTGGCTCCTGCAACACCAAGTCTCAGGAGCACAGTAAGGGTGATAGCAGTCAAGGGCTCCCTCTTTGGTCTAATGGCGATGCCTTGCTCTACAGTAGTTGTGAAACTTTCAGGATCATGGATGAAAAACTGCGGTAAAACTGAAACCACAACACAATAATCTTTAGCTTGTAAAAAGTCCTTGTTGACAATAAAGGGAGTCAGCCCCATGGAACAAGCAAGATAGGAGTAACTAGGGGCTTTAGTATATATAAAGGAGTCATTGATAATAGCAGTTTGGTTGCATACCGGTTCAAGAGTCAGAGGAGGGAGCATATCAGGGCCTAATAGACACAGTCCAAGGCCGGAAATGGATGCAAGAGTAATACCCCCCTCTGGGGCAGTGTCAGAATAATCCCTCTGCATTGTTAGTAGACACAGGAGATGTAAGGATGCCAATTCCCTCATAAAAGGGAGGTATTGGAGAGAAACAAATCCAACATTCCTGGTAGGCAGGATTACTAGTATTATGGATAGCCTCTAAGGAGGCATTGACCAAAGAAACAATAAGGTTGGCTGAACTTGGGGGTCCTTCAGGAACAGTGGGGTGAAACAAGGTATGTTCTGAAGGGAGCAAGGTCAGAGGTGCGGGGGGCAGCAGCACAGCAGAGGGTTTGGGTTTAGATGGTGGAAATAACTCATGATTAGGGCCTATAGCAGTAGAATTTTTTGTTGGGGATAGACTTAAGTAATTTAATTTTAAAAGTAAGGCCAGGGTCTGTCCCGGAGACATATAACCTAAGGCCCCACTCAAGTCCTCTGAGATTTTCCCATTTTATCTTTTTTCCTTCTTTCATAAAAGATATCAGGATGGGGTTGCACCAACTGTTACATTTTTCCTGGGGAAGAACAATAAGTCTTCCCTGTCCCCCAATGGAGGTCTTAGGTAAATCTTTTTCTTCTATTGGATTTTTTCTTTTTACTGTAATATAATCCCATGAGGAGGTGGGATGTCAGTACCCATCTCCGGTAGTCTCACATCCCCAGGAGGCACAAAAATAATCTTTATTATAGCCACAATAATTTGATATTCTCGGCCTATGGTAGGGTCCAGGGCAGACATAAATTGGTGCTGAGGTGAGAAGGGTTCTATCAACCGTATTGCCACACCCATACTGAGGGAGGTATTGATATCTAACATTTATAGGCTCACTTTGTGGCCAAAAATGCTTGGGGGTGCCCCACTGTGGGTCGGCTCCTAGGGCAAGGGCACAAAGGTCTACCTCCAAATTAGACCATTGGGGCTGGGACCCGACCGAATAGATAGAGTTGATAATGTCTCCAGCCTGGTTTTCAATGATCCAAGTGTAGTTATAAATTTGATAAGGGGAGGAGTCACTTACCATCAGCCAGGTTGCAATTAGAATTGAGAGAATGACAAGGCCGAACATCTTTCTGTAATTAAGCACAATTGAAGTCTTTCTCAGGGGTTTCCCTGGGAGAATTAATCAATTTTATTACCCTCTCTGGGAGCCATCTAGCATTTTGTTCTTTAGAGTTGTATATGCAAGCATGTCTTTTCCCCCAGATTAACACAGGATCTGGGCCAGACCACTCATGAGTTAATGGGTCCTTCCACAATGCCTGAGCATAATTATTTGATGTAGAAGGGTGCCAGAATCTATCAGCCGCAGCCTTGCCCTCTTTATCTAAGGTTAAAAAGTTTAAAACAAACAGGGCATGATTTAGTAACGTCTTTGGGTTTTTTGCTGGGCAGTACAATATCCCTCCAGAATGTTGTAACTTAGCATATTTTTAAGGGTTTGATGGGCTCTTTCGACTATGCCTTGTCCTTGAGGATTATATGGAATACGAGTAAGATGTTTAATTTTTAGAAGAGCACAAAAATTGTTTAAAGCTAGTGCTGATATATCTGGGAACATTGTCTGTTTTGATGACCTTTGGCAGTGGCATAAAGGCAGAGCAAGCAAATATATGATTGATAACATTTTTAGTGGCTTCTGCTGTTTGAAGGGAAGCACAAATAAATCCACTAAAGGTATCTATAGACACATGAATATATTTTAATTTGCCAAAAGGTGAATAATGGGTAACATCCACTTGCCATAATTCTCCTGTTGTAAGGCCACGAGGATTAACTCCTAAATGTGGCTCAGGCAGAAATGTTACACAGCCCTGGCACTGGTGGACTATCTGTCGGGCTTGTTCTTGGGTGATAGAGAGCATCCGTCAGAGAGTTTGGGCATTAAGATGGTGTAACCGATGTGCCTCTTGTGCCTGAGATATGGGGTCAGGTGGAGCGACTATTCCAGTTAGGACAACAGAACTATTTTGAGTTGACTGATCCACAAGGTTATTTCCTTCACTTAAAGGCCCAGGAAGGCCAGAATGTGCTCGAATATGTCCTACAAAGAAGGGGTGAATCCTGGCCAGGATTAGTTGTTGAAGTTTAGCAAAAAGAGGGGAAGCATTGGTAGAGGGACGGATGTAAGGGACCGTCTCGAGCAAAGGGACTGAGCTGGCTACATAGGCGCTCTCAGTATAAAGGTTAAATGGGTGATTGGAGAGAGTCTCAAACACCTGTATAACAGCAACCAATTCCACAAGCTGTGCCGAAGAAAGTTTAGTTTGGACTTTGGAGATTTTTCCATTGATGTTAAAGGCTGCAATTCCAGATGAAGAGCCATCAGTAAAGACTAACATAGCTCCATGGATGGGAGAGATTTTAGTCTGTTTTGGGAAAACAATGGACTGTCTATAAAGGAATTGAATTAGTCTGTCTGAAGGATAATGATTATCTATTTTGCCTTGGAAGGAAACACAATCAATAGCCCATTCATCAGAGGACTGTACCAGCCATTGAACCTGGGAGGCGCTATAAGGCACACTAATGCTGTCTGGGTCTTTTCCAAAAAGTTTAAGAGAACTTTCTCTCCCAAGTTTTAAAACCTGGGCAACCAGGGAGGGGTAGGTAGGCAGAATCTTGGGGGTGGGGGGGCAGCTGGTAAATGGATCCAATATAAAGGCTTAGTCTGCCATAAAAGACCAGTGGGTGTAAAAGTTGTAGGGAAAATAAGTAACCATAACGGGGAGGTGGGAGAGAAGTATCCAATCTTTTGTGCCTGAATGGCCTTTTCAACAATTTGTAAAGAATTTTTAGCCTCTGTAGTAAGCTCTCAAGCAGAGGAGGGGTCAGAATCCCCTCGCAAAATATCAAACAAAGGTTTAAGTTCTCCAGTAGTTAATTTTAAATAAGGTCATAACCAATTAATGTCTCCCAGTAAGCATTGAAAGTCATTAACTGCCCTTAGGGAATCAGTTCTTAATTGAATTTTCTGAGAAAGGACATTATTGGGATGTAACTCAAACCCAAGGAATAGGTGGGGAGGATGTATTTGAATCTTTTCAGGGGCTATTTGTAACTCATGTTGTTGTAGTTTGAGAATTAATTTTTGGGATATTTGTAGTAATTCATTGGGGTCTTGTCCTGCCAATAGGATATCATCCATATAATGGATAATATACAGATCAGGATATTTAAGGCGGAAAGGGTCTATTAATTGTGACACATATTTTTGGCAGAGAGTAGGACTGTTTGCCATTCCTTGAGGTAAGACTTTCCACTGGAAGTGTGGTGAGAGTCCAACACAATTAACTATTGGCAGACTGAATGCAAACCGTTTACAGTCCTCAGGGTGTAGGGGATGCAGAAAAAACAATCCTTGAGGTCAATGACTATTTTATTAAATCCTCTAGGTATGGCAACTGGTGAGGGGAGGCCAGGCTAAAGGGCCCCCATTGGAACCATGGTTTTATTAATTTCTCTTAAGTCTTGGAGTAATCTCCATCTTCCCCCCCTTCTTTTGTATGACAAAAATGGGTGTATTCCAGGGGGAGGCGGAGGGTTCAATATGACCAGCCACTATTTGTTCCTGCACCAACTGTGTGGCTGCTGCTAACTTATGCTGAGGGAGGGGCCATTGGTCCACCCAGACAGGTGAGTCACTTTTCCAGGTTATTTTATCTGCCTGGTGTGCAGGAGGAACAACGGCCCTTAGGAAAAATGTGAGTCATAGCCAAGACCTGTTTGAGTGGTCTTTGGGATCACCGAGAGAGGCTCAGGTATCCCCTGGTTGTTCTTCCCAAGACCCTTACCTGGAATAAAGCCTTGATCAAGCATTTGTTGAATGACTGCTTCTGAGGGGCTAAACATAAACACTCACACTCCCATTTGGGCTAAGATGTCTCTTTCCCAGAGATTGACTGGAAGACCAGGAACTATAAACGGCCGGACATGTCCAGTGTTTCCTTCTGGGTCTTCCCATGTTAACAGTTGAGAGCTTTGAAGGGTGTTGGTAGATTGACCAATACCTTTAAGGTGGGTCAGGGAAGGCTGAAGGGCCCAAGAAGGGGGCCAAGCATTTTGTGAAATTACGGTGGAATCTGCCCCTGAGTCCAGGATGCCCTCAAAAATTCTGCCATTGATTTTAAGTTTTAGACTAGGACGTTCTTGGGTCATTTTTTGAATCCAATAAATATCTGAAGACCCAGGCTTGGAAGCTCCTCTATGGGGACCTATTGAAGGAGCCATTGAGTCTAAGGGTAGGCGAAGGGCCTGTGTTAGACGTTGTCCTGGTATAATAGGAAGAGGCCCTTGTGTGCTGGTGGCCAGAATTTTTATTTCTCCTGTATAGTCATTATCAACTACTGATGGAAAAATAGTAATGTCCTTTAAAGTACTAGATGCCCTTCCCAGAATTAGATAATAGGTTTGTGGTGGGGGTGGGCCAAAAACTCCTGTAGGAATTATTTGGACTCCTTCTTCAGGCATTAGTATTGAGTTGGTGGAGGCACACAAGTCCAGTCCTGCACTCCCGGGGGTGGCCCTGTGGAGGCAGGTGGTTGGCTGGAAATTTGGCAATTGTCCGGCTGGCTGTTCCCTGAGGCCGGCTGTAAAGGTATTGGTTGGGGGGCCCGCGGCTGGCCCTTCAACCCATTTCCCGACAGGGGAGGAAGAGGGTTACCAGAAATGTCTGTCTTAGAGCGATACATATTGGCCCAATGTTTACCACGACGGCAACGAGGGCAGACTGGTAGGTGGGGGGGCGGGCCCCTCCAAACTGACCAGGAAGCTGTGGTTGACCAGTGGATTGTCCCATGGTTCCTTGGGGGCACTGCCATGCAAAATGTCCTGTCTGCCCGCACTTAAAGCAGGATTGACAGGAATTGTTAGGTTGAACGACCGCTCCAATGGCCAGATTTATTGCTTGGGAAACTTTATGGGTAAATAAGTCCACATCTTGGCACATGCGGATCATGTCATGTAAATCCTTATCCTTATATTTGCCACGTAAAGCGCTCTACAGGCCGAATTAGCATTTTCATAAGCAAGTTGTTTGAGAAGTTTATTTTTATTTTGACCAGGACCTAGGGCCCTCTCAGCAGCCTCCAAGAGGTGGCTAACAAAATCACTATATTCCTCATGATTACCTTGGATGATCTTAGTCAGAGGTGAAAGGACAGATCCCTTAGTGGGAATTGCACGCCAGGCTGCCATACCAGCATTGGCAGTCTGGGCCAGGACACCCAGAGGAAGTTTTTGTTGTTTTTGATTGGAGGAATATTTTCCTTTCCCAGTGAGTTTTTCAAGGGTCCAACCAGCAAAGGGCGCTCCAGGTCTTTTAATATTAGCATTGGCTAGGGAGCAACAGCAATCGATCCAGTCCACCTGCCATGAGAGAAATTGTCCCCTAGTTAAAACTGATTGGACGATTGTATTTCATTCATTTGGAGTAAGATGCCCACCTCCATTAAGAGACTCTAGTAGGGAGAATGTAAAGGGTGCATTAGGGCCATAATTTTTAATTGCTGAGTTTAATTTTTCTAAGTTTTTAAAATGGAGCCGCTTATATACTGTTTTATCAGTAGAGTCAGAGTCTTCTTCTATCTCGGTGTTACTTTCATTTTTGCTAGTTGAATCTTCTCCCTCAAGTGGAGGCATACGAATAGAAATGGAAGGAACAGTGCAAGAGGTGGAGTGGGAGCCAGCCGCAGGGGTAGAGGAAGTGGGAGCACAGGCAGAAGCAGGGGAAGGAGCCAGGGGGTCTTCACGCCGAGCGTGGGACCGAGTGAGTACAGGACAAGTAAGGCCGGGAGAAGAGAGAGAAAGCAGGGGGCCAGGGGAGCAATGAGCAGTGAGACGAGAGAGTTGATGCTGGAGTTGGAGGATTTCAGTCAAATCATGGATTTGTGAAGACAATTGAAGCTTGGTTTCAGAGAAGGAGTCAGGTGTAATGGCCGGAAATGAAGGCAAGACAAGCGGGGGCGCAGAAGGACAGGTCTGGGAAGGGGGGGCTGAGGAATTAGGGATGAGAGGTGGCCAATCAGGATCATGGTAATGGGCGGCCTCATCCTCAAGGGTGGCTATGTTATCAGGGTTGAGAGGGTCCCCAGAGGGAGGGGAAGAAAGAGGAAGGTGGTTGTGTTTTTTAGAGGAAGGCTGTTTCTTCAGGACAGGATTAATTAGGGCTGATGAAGGCTTATATGGGGGAGGCTTAGAGGGATCGAGGGGGGACAAAGGAGGATAAAATTGAGGGAGGTTTGAAGAATCAGAGACATGGGAGTCAGAAGCTTCCACAAGGGAAAAGGAGTCAGAAATGCGAGAAGAAGGGCAGGAGGGCTCACGGGAGTCAGGTTGTGAGGAAAGGCAATATTCAGCCACAGAGAGAAGATGATGTTTATCTGAATCTCCCTCAGCTTCCTCGACAATATCTCTAATAATTCCCCAAAAGAAGAAGACAGTGGGAGATAGAGCATCATTACTCTCAGTAGTAAGTTTTTGATTTAATTCTTTACCGGCTCTTTGCCATTTCTTGGGATGAATGTTAGGTCCATCAATCATAAACCAACGGCAAGCTTTATCAATAAAAAGAAAGAAATTAAGAAGGTCCTTTTTCTTTACCTTAATTCCCCTATCTCTGAGAGAAGACTTTAAGTCCTTAATAAAGAAAGCTTCTTTAGACAAAGAATGGCCCATTTTATGGGACGGAATGTGTGAACTTACCAGATCTAGCCATCACCTCTGGTAAAGAAGTAGTGATCACAAGGAAATGCCTCCAGAGAGTTGTCTGTAAGGCAGAGGTCTCCGTCTGACTAGGTCTGTGCCTGGAGCCCCACGTTTGGGTGCCACTTGCCCCGACGGGACCTAAGTTATTTATGGGGGCACCAGGAGGACCTCAGCCTGCAAAAGAAAATGGGCGAGAAAGGGGAATGGACTCAGGCAAACAGATGCTTGTTGAGAGTCATTTATTTAGCCAGAAGGCTCATCTTTTAAAGTTGATTTTGAATAGGGGAGGGGTAAAAGGAGGAGTGGATGGGAAAGTACAGAATCTTCTTGCACAAGGCCTAAACACGTAAAATCTAGCGAGGTATAGGAGGAAGAAGGTGGTGGGAAGTTACAGACTCTTCTTGACCCTAGGCCAGGACCATTCTGCAATTGTTTGGGGAAGTCATGGTTCATGGATCTCAGTTCTGCAACTGCCAAGCAGGATGTCTGTTCATCGGTTGAGGTGCAGCAAGTGTAGGGAAAAGTGAGGGAAGGGCTGAGGATTTTTCAGACCTGTCTCTAACACAAATGGATTAAAGACCTTAACATCAGACCTGAAACTCTGAAACTGCTAGAGGAAAAAGTAGGGGAAACCCTTCAATATATTGGTCTAGGCAAAGACTTTCTGAATATAACCCCAATTGCTCAGGCAATAAAACCACAGATTAATCACTGGGACCTCATGAAATTACAAAGATTTTGCACTGCAAAGGACACAGTGAAAAAAGCAAAGAGGCAACCTACAGAATGGGAAAAAATGTTCACCAGCTATATATCTGATAGAGGATTAATATCTAGGATATACAAAGAACTCAAAAAGTTAAATAATAAGGAATCACACAAGCCAATCAAAAAATGAGCTATGGAGCTAAATAGAGCATTCTCAAAGGAAGAAATACAAATGGCATATAAGCATCTAAAAAAATGTTCTACGTCACTAGTCATCAGGGAAATGCCGACTAAAACTACATTGAGATTCCATCTCTCTCCTGTCAGATTGGCCACCATCATGAAAACAAATGATCATAAATATTAGCAAGGATGTGGAACAAAAGGAACCCTTCTGCACTGCTGGTGGGAATGCAATCTGGTCCAGCCATTGTGGAAAACAGTGTGGAGGTTCCTAAAACAGCTAAAGATTGATCTAGCATATGACCCAGCTATAGCACTCCTAGGCATATATCCTAAGGACTCATCTCATTTCCTTAGAAGTACTTGCTCACCCATGTTTATTGCTGCTCAATTTATAATAGCTGGGAAATGGAACCAGCCTAGATGTCCCTCAACTGATGAGTGGATAATGAAGATGTAGCACATTTATACAATGGAGTTCTACTCAGCAGTAAAGAAAAATGAAGTTATAAAATTTGCAGAAAAATGGATGGACCTGTAATGGATTATACTAAGTGAGGTAACCCAGGCCCAGAAAGCCAAGTGCCACATGTTCTCCCTCATATGTGAATCCTAGCTACAGATGATTGCGCTTCTGTGTGAGAGTGAAAATACTTAGTAGCAGAGGCCAGTAAGTTGAAAAGGAGACATAAAGGAAGAGAAAGGAAGGGAGGAGGATACTTAATAGGTTGATATTGTATATATGTAATTACAATGATTGTGATTGGGAAGTAATATGATGGAGAATGGAATTTCAAATGGGAAAGTGTGGGGGTGAGGAGGGAGGGAATTACCATGGGATATATTTTGTAATCATGGAAAATGTTAATAAAAATTAAAAAAAAAAAAAACTAATAGTGACCTTAAAGTTAGATAAGCTGAGTGTCTAATTAGAACATTTCCCACTTGGAACTAAGCAAGAATTCACTGTTGTATAAGCGGAGTGTCTCAAAAGAACATTTTCCATGTGGAACTAACAAAGAATTCACTGTTTTATAAGCTAAGTGTCCACAAAGAATGTTTCCCTTTGTAAAGTAATACTGAATTCAAAGAACCATAAGATGAATGTGTGTTAAGAACACATGGCGTTGAAAACTATCAGGGACTTCAAAGTACTATAAGCTGTGTCTACTAGGAAAATTACTCATTAAAAACTAACAGTGAATCTATATTCTATAAGCTAATTGTGTGCTATGATCATTTCCCACTGTAAACTGTCATAGAATTCACTGTTTTATACTCAAGTGTCTACTAAGAAGTTTCCCATTGAAAACTCAGAGTTAATTGAAAGTACTATAAGCTGATTGTGTTAAGAACATTGCCCTTTGAAAACTAACATGGAATTCAAAGTTCTATTAGTTGAGTGTATAATATGAACATTTCCCAATTGGAACCAACAGAGAATTCAGTGTTGTATTAGCTGAGTGTCCACAAAGAACATTCCCATTATGAGCTAACAGTGCATTCAAAGAACTATAAACTGATAGTGTGTTAAGAACATTTCCCATTAAAAACTAATAGTGATATTAAAGTTCTATAAGCTGAGTGTATAATAAGAACATTTCCCATTTGGAACTAACAGAGAATTCACTGTGTTATAACCTGAGAGTCCACAGAGAACATTTCTCATTGTAAACTAACAGTGAATTCAAATAACTGTAAATTGAGAGTGTGTTAAGAATATTTCACTTTAAAAACTCAGAGTGAGGTTAACTTTCTATAAGCTGAGTGTCTAAAAAGAACATTTCCCTTTGCATACTGACAGAGAATTCACTGTTGTATCAGCTGAGTGTCAACAAAGAATGTTCCCATTGTAAACTAATAGGGAATTCAAAGAACTATGTTGAATATGTGTTAAGAACATTTCCCATTGAAACTAACAGGGAATTCGAATTCTATAAGCTGTGTCTACTAGGAATATTTCCCATTGCAAACTAACAGGGAATTCATCATTCTATAAGCTGAGTGTATAGTGAGAACATTTCCCACTGTCAACTAACAGAGAATTCACCATTTTATAGGACGAGTGTCTACTAAGAAGTTTCCCATTGTAAACTCACAGTGGATTCCAAGATATATAAGATTATTGTTTGTTAAAAACATTTCCCAATGAAAACTAACTTGGAATTCAACGTTGGATAAGCTGATTGTCTACTAAGACCATTTCCCATTGGACACTAACAGAGAATTTACTGTTGTATAAGCTGAGTGTCCACGGGGAGCATTTCCCATTGTAAGCTAACAGTGAATTCAGACATCTGTAAACTGATAGTGTGTTTGAAAGGATAAAAGTTGCCCTATTTCTGCTGCCCTGTTTTCTAGATGCTCTGCTAACCTGCCTTTTTAAGCTTCTGTAATATGGCTTGCTTGCTGCTGCACTGAATCACAGAACTGCCATTTTGCAACTGCCTCCATTTTGTAAAAAGTATGCAACCACCTCCATTTTGTAAAAAGTATACCATGAGGACCTGACCTTTTGTACGCCCTACCCAATCAGAGGGACCCACACGAGCCCATCCCGTGGGCCCCACCCAATCAGAGGGAGCCACTGCTGAAAAGCCCCTATGACTCTGCATACCTGTGGTTTTAGCCTTTATAAGCTGACCAAACTCCTGGCTAGGGGCTCTTCACTCCCTCCCCTCCTGTGAGAGGGATCTGTGTTGAGCCCCGATGCATCGGATTCAATAAACCTCATGCGGTTTGCATTGAGAGCATCCTGCGTGATTGTTCTTGGGGTCGCGTAGACAGCCCTGAGCGGGGACCCCTCTGGGGAACCCCACATGTTAAGAATATTTCCCGTTAAGAAGTAATAGTGACTTCAAAGTTCTATAAGCTGAGTGTCTAATAAGAACATTTCCCATTCGTACTAAGAGAGAATTCACAGTTGTATAAGCTGAGTGTCCATAGAGAACTTTTCCCAAAGTAAGCTAACAGTGAATTCAAAACACTATAAAAGGATTGTGTGTTAAGAACATTTCCCGTTGAAAACCAACAAGCAATTCAAAGTTGTATCAGCTGAGTTTCTAATGAGAACATTTCCAATGCATGACGAACAGAGAATTCACTGTTGTGTAAGTTAAGTGTACACAAAGAACATTTCCCATAGTGAACTAACTGTGAATTCCAAGATATATAAGCTGATTGTGTGTTAACATCTCCCATTGAAAACTAACATGGAATACAAAGTTGTATCAGCTGAGTTTCTAATAAGAACATTTCCAATTCGGAACTAACAGAGAATTCACTGTTGTGTAAGCTGTGTCCACAAAGAACATTTCCCAAAGTAAGCCTACAGTGAATTTAAATTACTATAAACTGATTGTGCATTAAGAACTTTTCCCATTGTAAACTAACAAGGAATTGAAAGTTCTATAAGCTGAGTGTAGAAAAAGAACATGAGTGACTACTAAAAAGTTTCCCATTGTAAACTCACAGTGAATTCAAAGATCTATAAGCTGATTGTGAGTTAAGAACATTTCCCATTGAAAACTAACAGGGAATTCAAAGTTCTATAAGCTGCGTGTCTAATGAGAGCATTTCCCATTGGAAACTAACAGAGAATTCACTGTTGTATAAGCTGAGTGTCCACAAAGAACGTTTCCCATAGTGAACTAACAATGAATTCAAAGAAGTATAAGCTGATTGTGTGTTAAGAATAATTCCCATTGAAAACTAACAAGGAATTCATAGTTCTAGAAGCTGAGTGTGTAATTAGAACATTTCCCAATGTAAACTAACAGTGAAGTCAAGGTTCCATAAGCTAATTGGGTACTATGAACATTTCCCAGTGATAACTAACAGAGAATTCACCATTTTGTAGCACGAGTGTCAACTAAGAAGGTTCCCATTGTAAACTCACAGTGAATTCAAAGACCTATAACATATCCCATGGAAGACTAACAGGGAGTTCAGAGTTCTATAAGCTGAGTGTCTAATGAGAATATTTCCCATTGCAGAATAACATAAATTCACTGTTGTATAAGCTGAGTGTTGACAAAGATTGTTTGCCATTGGAAACTAACAATGAATTCAATGAACTATAAGCTGATTGTGTGTTAAGAACATTCCCCTATTGTGGGCTGGAGAGATGGCTTAGCAGTTAAGTGCTTGCCTGTGAAGCCTAAGGACCCCAGTTCAAGGCTCAGTTCCCCAGGACCCATGTTAGCCAGATGCATAATGGGACACATGCATCTGGAGTTCCTTTGCAGTGGCTGGAGGCCCTGGCACACCCATCCTCTCTTTCTCTCTCTATCTGCTTCTTTCTCAGTCTGTCACTCTCAAATAAATAAATAAAAAGTAACAAAAATTTTTTAAAAGAATATTCCCCTATTGAAACTAACAGGGAATTGAAAGATCCATAAGCTGAATGTACAATAACAATATTTCCTACTGTAAACTAACAGAGAATTCACTGCTTTATAGGACAAGTGTCTACTAAAAAGTTTCCCATTGTAAATTAATAGTAAATTCAAACAATTATAAGCTGATTGTATGTTAAGAACATTCCCATTGAAAACTAATAGGGAATTCAAAGTTCTAGAAGTGAGACTCTAATGAGAACATTTCCCATTGGAAACTAAAGAGAATTCACTGTTGTATAAGCTGAGTGTCCACAAAGAACATTGCCCATAGTAAACTAACAGTGAAATTCCAAGTAGTATAAGCTGATTGTGCATTAACAACATTTCCCGTTGAACACTAACATGGAACTCAAAGTTCTATAAGCTGAGTTCCTAATAAGAACATTTCCCATTCGGAACTGACAGAAAAATCAATGTTGTGTAAGCTGAGTGTCTTCAAAGAACGTTTCCCATTGTAAATTAACCTTGAATTCAAATCACTATAAGCTGATTGTGTGTTAGGAACATTTCCCATTGAAAACTAAGAAAGAATTCAAAGTTCTATATGGTGTGTCTACTAGGAACATTTCCCATAGTAAACTAAGAGTGAACTCAATGTTCTATAAGCTAATTGTGTACTATGAACATTTCCTACTGTAAGCTAACAGAGAATTCACCATTTTATAGGACAACTGTCTACTAAGAAGCTTCCCATAGTAAACACACAGTGAATTCAAAGAACTATAGGTTGATTGTGTGTTAAGAACATTTCCCATTGAAAACCAGCAGGGAATTCAAAGTTCTATAAGCAGAGTGTCTAATGAGAACATTTCCCATTGGAAACTAGGAGAGAACTAACTGTTCATAAGCTGAGTGTCCACAAAGAACATTTCCCATTGTCAACTAACAGTGAATTCCAAGAAGTGTATGCTGATTGTGTGTTGACATCATTTCCTGTTGAAAACTAACATGGAATTCAAAGTTCTATAAGCTGATTGTCTAATAACAAAATATCCCATCCAGAACTAACAGAAAATTCACTGTTGTATAAGCTGAGTGTCCATAAAGAATGTTTCCCATTGAAAGCTAATAGTGCATTCAAAGAACTGTAAACTCACAGTGTGTTAAGAACATTTCCCGTTAAAAACTAACAGTGAGTTTTAAGTTCTATAACCTGAGTTTCTAATAAGAACATTTCCCGATGGAAACTAACAGAGAATTCAATGTTTTACAAGCTAAGTGTCAACAATGAATGTTTCCCATTGTAAACGAATAGTGAATTCAAAGAACTATAAGCTGATTGTGTGTTAAGAACATTTCCAGTTGCAAACTAACATGGAATTCAAAGTTTGATAAGCTTGGTTTCTAATAAGAATATTTCCCATTTGGGACTAACAGAGAATTCACTGTTGTGTAACCTGAGTACCCAAAAAGAAAATTTCCCATTGTAAGCGAGTAGTGAATTCAAATTACTATATGCCAATGGTGTGATAAGAATATTAATCATTGAAAACTAACAGGGAATTCAAAGTTCTATAAGCTGTCTGTATAATGAGAACATTTCCCCTGTAAACTAACAGAGAATTCACTCTTTTACAGGAAGAGTGTCTACTAAGAAGTTTCCCAATATAAACTCACAGTGAATTCAAAGAACAATAAGCTGGTTGTGTCTTGACAATATTTCTTGTTGAAAAGTAACAGGGAATTAAAAGTTCTATAAGATGAGTGTCTAATAGAAATATTTCCCATTGCAAACTAACAGAGAATTCACTGTTGTATAAGATGAGTGTCCACAAAGAATGTTTCCCATTGTAAACTAAAAATGAATTCAAAGGACTATAAGCTGATGGTGTGTTGGTAACATTTCCATTGAAAAATAATAGGGAATTCAAAGTTCTATAAGCTGAGTGTCTAATGATATTTCCCATTGGAAACTAATAGAGAATTCAATGTTTTACAAGCTGAGTGTCAACTAAGAACACTTCCCATTGTAAACTAATAGTGAATTCAAAAAACTATAAGCTGAATGTGTGTTTAGACCATTTCCCATTGAAAACTAACAGGAATTTTAAGTTGTATAAGCTGTGTCTACTAGGAACATTTCCCATTACAAACTAACAGTGATCTTAATGTTCTATAACTAATTGTTTACTATGAACATTTCACACTGTAAACTAACAAAGACTTCACCATTTTATAAGATGAGTGTCTACTAAGAAGTTTCCCATTGTAAACTCACATTGAAGTCATAGAACTATAAGCTGATTGTGTGTTAAGAATATTTCCTGTTGGGCTGGAGAGATGGCTTAGCAGTTAAGCGCTTGCCTGTGAAGCCTAAGGACCCCGGTTCGAGGCTCGGTTCCCCAGGTCCCACGTTAGCCAGATGCACAAGGGGGCGCACGCGTCTGGAGTTTGTTTGCAGAGGCTGGAAGCCCCGGCGCGCCCATTCTCTCTCTCTCCCTCTATCTGTCTTTCTCTCTGTGTCTGTCGCTCTCAAATAAATTAAAAAAAAAAAATTTAAAAAAAAGAATATTTCCTGTTGAAAACTAACAGGGAATTCAAAGTTCTATAAGCTGTGTGTCTAATGAGAATATTTACTACTGTAAACTAACAGAGATTTCACTGTTTTATTGGACGAGTGTCTACTAAGAAGATTCCCATTGTAAACTCACAGTTCATTCAAAGAACTATAACGTGAACGTGTGTTTAGAACATTTCCCTCTGAAAACTAACAGGGAATTCAAAGTTCCATAATCTGTGTCTACTAGGAACATTTCCCATTAGAAACTATCAGCAAACTCAATGTTCTATAAACTATTTGGGTACTATGAACATTTCCCACTAAAAGAGACTTCACCTTTCTATAGGACAACTGTCTACAAAGAAGTTTCCCACTATAAACTAGCAATGAATTCAAAGAACTATAAGTGCATTGTGTTTTAAGAACATTTCCTGTTGAAAACTAACAGGGAATTCAAAGTTCCATAAGTTGTGTCTACTAGAAGCATTTCTCATTACAAACTAACAGTGAACTCAATGTCCTATAAGATATTTGTGTACTATGAACATTTCCCACTGTAAACTAACAGAGGATTCACCATTTTATAGGACGAGGTTCTCCTAAGATGTTTTCCATTTTAAACTCACAGTGAATTCAAAGAACTATAAGCTGATTGTGTGTTAAGAAGATTTCCCATTGAAAACTAACAGGAAATTCAAAGTTCTATAAGCTGAGTGTATAATAAGAACATTTCCCACTGTCAACAAACAGAGAATTCACTGTTTTATAGGATTAGTGTCTACTAAGAAGTTTCCCATTGTAAACTCACAGTGAATTCAAAGAACTATAAGCTGATGGTGTGTTAAGAACATTTCCCAAAGAAAATTAACAGGTTATTCAAAATTGTATAAGAGGTGTCTACTAGGAACATTTCCCATTTCAAACTGAAGACGAACTCAATGTTCTATAAGCTAATTGTGTACAATGAACATTTCCCATTGTAAACTAACAGAAAATTCACCATTTTTTAGACAGGTGTCTATTAAGAAGTTTTCCATTTTAAACTCACAATTAATTTAAAGAACTATAAACTGATTGTGTGTTAAGAACATTTCCCACTATAAATTAACAGGGAATTCAAAGTTCTATAAGCTGAGTGTATAATAAGAACATTTCCCACTGTAAACTAGCAGTGAATTCACCATTTTATAAGATGAGTGTCTACTAAGACATTTCCCATTGAAGCTGAGTATCCACAAAGAACGTTCCCCATTGTAAACTAACACTGAATTCTAAGAAGTATAAGCTAATTGTGGGTTCAGTACATTTCCCGTTGAAAACCAACATGGAATTCAAAGTTCTATAAACTGAGTATCTAATAAGCATATTTCCCATTCTGAACTAACAGAGATTTCACTGTTTTATAAGCTGAGTGCTAACAAAGTACATTAACCATTGTAAACTAATAGTGAATTTAAAGAACTATGAGCTGAATATGTGTTAAGAACATTTTCTGTTGATAACTAACAGGGAATTCAAAGTTCTATAAGCTGTGTCCACTAGGAACATTTCCCATTGCAAACTAACAGTGTATTCAATGTTGTATAAGCTAATTGTGTACTATGAACATTTCCCACTGTAAACTAGCAGTGAATTCACCATTTTATGAGTGTCTACTAAGACGTTTCCTGTTGAAGCTGAGTGTCCACAAAGAATGTTCCCCATTGTAAACTAACATTGAATTCTAAGAAGTATAAGCTAATTGTGGGTTAAGTACATTTCCCGTTGAAAACTAACAAGGAATTCAAAGTTCTATAAATTGAGTATAGGACGAGTGTCTGTAAGAAGTTTCCCATTGTAAACTCACAGTGAATTCAAACAACTATAAGCAGATTGTATGTTAAGAGCATTTCCCATTGAGTACTAACATGGAATTCAAAGTTCTATAAGCTGAGTGTCTAATAAGAACATCCTGATGAACCAGATACCAGCACAAAGGGGAAGGAGATCAACAGAGAAAAACACACAACACCTCATCACTGAAGCAGACCAAAAATGAACCCAACATGGCTCAGGGAAATTTTGTGGAAGAGGGGGAAAGAATGTCAGAGTCACATGTTGGGTCATGATATGCAGAGACATTTATCGTACCAATAACTGTGGGCTAACTCCACAATGCACGACCCATGTATATCAACAAGGAGGGGCCATTGGGAGGGGGTAGGTCACGGGTGAGCCTAAACAATGGTACCAAACTGCCTGTATTTGCTGAAAACTAATAAATTTAAAAAAAAAAAAACAGTCTCATGACACAATAAAAAAAGAACATTTATCATTGCATAATAACAGAGAATTCACTGTTTTATAGGATGAGTGTCTACTAAGAAGTTTCCCATTGTAAACTCACAGTAAATACAAAGAACTATAGGCTGATTATTTGTTAAAAACATTTCCCATTGAAAACTAACAGGGAATTCAACATTCTCTTAGATGAGTGTATAATAAGAACATTTCCCACTGTAAAAGAACAGAGAATTCACCATTTTATATGATGAGTGTCTACTGAGAAGTTTGCCACTGTAAAATCACAGTACTATAAGCTCATTGTGTGTTAAGAATATTTCCCAATGAATACTAACAGAAAATTCAACGTTATATAAGGTGAGTGTCTAATAAGAGCATTTCCCATTGGAAACTCACAGAGAATTCACTGTTGTATAAGCTTAGTGTCCACAAAGAACATTTCCTATTGAAAACTAACAGTGAATTCCAAGAAATATAAGGAAATTGTGTGTTAACAACATTTCCCATTGAAAACTAACATGGAATTCAAAGTTGTACAAGCTGAGTGTCTAATAAGGACATTTCCCATATGGAACGAACAGAGAATTCACTGCTTTATAAGCTGAGTGTCTACGAAGAACATTTCCTATTGTAAGCTAACTATGAATTCAAAGAACTGTAAAGTGATAGTGTGTTAAGAACATTTCCCATTAAAAACTAACAGTGAGTTTAAAGTTCTATAAGCTGAGTGTCTAATAAGAACATTTCCCATTGCATACTAACCAAGATTCACTGTTTTACAAGGTGAATGTCAACAAAGAATGTTGCCCATTATAAACTAATAGTGAATTCAAAGAACCATAAACTGAATGTGTGTTAAGAACATTACCTGTTGAAAACTAACAGGGAATTCAAAGTTGTATAAGAGGTACCTATTAGGAACATTTCCCAATTCAAACTAAAAGTGATCTCAATGTTCTATAAGCTAATTGTGTACTATGAACTTTGTAAACTAACAGAGAATTCACCGTTTTATAGGGCTAGTGTCAACTAAGAAGTTTCCCATTGCAAGCTAATAGTGAATTGAAAGAAGTATAAGCTGATTGTGTGTTAAGAACATTTCCCATTGAAAACTAACAGGGAATTCAAAGTTCTATAAGCTGTGTCTACTAGGAACGTTTCCCTTTGGAAATGTACAAAGAACTCAATATTCTATAAGCTAATTGTATACTATGAACATTTCCCACTGTAAACTAACAGAGAATTCACTGTTTTATAGGACAAGTGTCTACTAACAAGTTTCCCATTGTAAACATACACTGAATTCAAAGAAATATGAGCCGATTGTGTTTTAAGACCATTCCCCAATGAAAACTAACAGGGAATTCAACATGCTGTAAGCTGGGTGTCTAATAAGAACATTTCCAATTCAGAACTAACAGAGAATTCACTGTTATATAGCCTGAGTGTCCACAAAGAATGTTTCCCATTGTAAACTAACAGTAAATCCAATAAGCATAACCTGATTGTGTGTTAAGAACATTTCCCACTGAAAACTAATAGGAAATTGAAAGTTTTGTATACTGTGTCTACAAGGAACATTTCTCATTGCAAACTGACAATGAACTCATGTTCTGTAATCTAATTATGTAATATGAGTATTTCCCACTGTAAACAGAGAATTCACCATTTTATAGGACGAGTGTCTACTAAGAAGTTTTCCATTAAACTTACAGTGAATTCAAAGAACTATAAGCTGATTGTTTAGAACATTTCTGAATGAAAACTAACAGGGAATTCAAAGTTCTGTCAGCTGATTGGCTAATAAGAACATTTCCCAGTGGAAACTAACAGAGAATTCACTGTTGTATAAGCTGAGTGTCCAGAAAGAATGCTTCCCATTGTAAGCTAACAGTGAATTCAAAGTAATGTAAACTGATATTGTGTTAAAAACATTTCCCATTGAAAACTAACAGGAAATTCAAAGTTCTATAAGCTGAGTGTCTAATAAGTACATTTCCTATTTGGAACTAACAGAGATATCCCTGTTGTATAACCTGAGTGTCCACAAAAACATTTCCCATTGCAAGCTAACAGTGAATTCAAAGAACTGTAAGCAGAGATCCACTGTTTCATAAGCTGAGTATCAACACAGAGTGATTCTGATTGTAAACTAATGGTGAATTCAAAGAACTATATGCTGAATGTGTGTTAAGAACCTTTCCTGTTGAAAACTAACAGGGAATTCAAAGTTCTATAAGCAGCATCTATCAGGAACATTGCCTATTGCCAACTAACAGTGAACTCAATGTTCTACAAGCTAATTGTGTACTATGAACATTTCCCACTACAAACTAGCAGAGAATTCATCATTTTATAGGACTGTGTCTACTAAGAAATTTCACATTGTAAACTCACAGTGAATTTAAAGAACTACAAGCTGATTATGTGTTAAGAACATTTCCCACTGTAAACTATCAGGAAATTCAAAGTTCTATAAGCTCAGTGTATAATAAGAACGTTTTGCACTGTAACTAATAGAGAATTCACCTCTTTATAGGATGAGTGTCTACTCAGAATTTTCCCATTGTAAACTCACAGTGAATTCAAAGAACTATAAGCTTTTTGTGTGTTAAGAACATTTCCCAATGAATACTAACAGGGAATTGAAAGTTGTGTCAGCTGAGTGTCTAATAAAAACATTTCCCATTCAGAACTACCATAGATGTCACTGTTATATAAGCTGAGTGTCAAAAGAACTTTTCCCATTGTAAACTAACAGTGAATTCAAAGAACTGTAAACTGATAGTGTGTTAAGAACTTTTCCCATTAAAAACTAACAGTGGGTTGAAAGTTCTATAAGCTGAATGTCTAATAAGAACATTTCCCATTGTAAACTAACAGTGAATTCCAAAAAGTATAAGCGGATTGTGTGTTAACAACATTTCCTCTTGAAAACTACAGGGAATTCAAAGTTCTATAAGCTGTGGATACTAGGAACATTTCCCATTGCAACCTAATGGTGACCTTAATATTCTTCAAGCTAATTGTGTACTATGAACATTTTCCACTGCAAACTAACAGAAAATTCACAGTTTTATGGGGCAGATGCCTACTAAGAATTTTCCCATTAAAAACTAACAGAGAATTCACTGCTGTATAAGCTGAGTGGCCACAAAGAACTTTTCCCATTGTGTACCAGCAGTGAATTCCAAGAAGTATAAGCTGGTTGGGTGTTAACAACATTTCCCATTGAAACCTAACATGGAATTCAAAGTTCTATAAGCTGAGTGTCTAATAAGAACATTTCCCATTCAGAACCCTCAGAGAATTCACTGTTGTATAAGGTGAATGTCTACTAAGAAATTTCCCATTGTAAACTCCCAATGAATTCAAAGGACTATAAGCTGATTGTGTATTAAGAACATTTCCCATTGAAAAGTAACAAGGAATTCAGAGGTCTATAAATTGAGTGTCTAATAAGGACATTTCCCATTTGGAACTAATAGAGAATACACTGTTGTATAAGCTGACAGGCCACAAAGAAAATTTCCCATTGTAAGCTAACATTGAGTTCAAAGAAATATAAACTGATAATATTTTAAGAACATTTCCTGTTGAAAGCTAACAGGGAATTCAACGTTCTATGAGCTGAGTGTCTACTAGGAACATTTCTGTTTGTAAATTAACAATGAAATATAAGTTCTATAAGTTGATTGTCTAATAAGAACATTTCCCAACAGTGAATTCAATGTTTTATAAGCTGAGTGTCAACAGGCACATTTCCCATTGTAAGCTAACAGTGAATTCAAGGAACTGTAAACTGATTGTGTGTTAAGAACATTTCCCATTGAAAACTAACACTGAATTTATAATTCTATGACCTGAGTGTCTAATAAGAACATTGCACATTGCAAACTAACAGAGAATTCAGTGTTGTATAAGCTGAGTCTCCACAAAAATATTACCCATTGTAAAGTAATGGAGAAATCAAAGAACTATAAGCTGATTGTGTGTTAAGAGCATTTAGCATTGAAAACTACCTTGAATTCAAAGTTCTATAAGCTGTGTCTACAAGAAAATTTCCTATTGCAAACTAACAGTGTATTCAATGTTCTAGAAGCTAATTGTGTACACTGAACATTTCCCACTGTAAACTAACAGAGAATTCGTCGTTTTATAGGATGAGTGTCTACTAAGAAGTTTCCCATTGTAACTCTCATTGAATTCAAAGTTTGATAAGCTGACTGTGTGGTAAGAACATTTCCTATTGAAAACTAACAGTGAATTCAAAGTTCTATAACCTGAGTTTCTATTAGTTACATTAAAAATTGCAAACTAAAAGTGAATTTGCAGTTCTGTAAGCTGATTGTCTAATAAGAACATTTCCCATTGCAAACTATCAGAGAATTCACTGTTTTATAAGCTGTATGTCCACATAGAACGTTTCCCATTGTAAGCTCACAGTGAAATCAAAGAACTATAAACTGATAGTGTGTTAAGAACATTTCCCTATGAAAACTAACAGTGAATTTAAAGTTCTATAACCTGAGTGTCTAATAAGAACATTTCCCATTGCCAACTTACAGGGAATTTACTGTTTTATACGCTGAGTGTCCAGAAAGAAAGTTTCCCATTGTAACCTAACAATGAATTCAAAGAACTATAATCTGATTGTGTGTTAAGAACATTAACCAGTGAAACTAACAGGGAATTTAAAGTTTTATAAACTGAGTGTCTAATAACATTTCTAATTCAGAACTAACAGAGAATTCACTGTTGTATAAACAGAGTGGCCACAAATAACATTTCCCATTGTAAGCTGACAGTGAATTCAAAGAACTATACACTGGTAGTGTGTTAAGAACATTTCTTGTTAAAAACTAAGAGTGAAATTCTATAAGCTGAGTGTCTAATGAGAACATTTCCCATTGCAAACTAATAGAGAATTCAATGTTTTATAAGCTGAGTGTCCACAAGGAACATTTCCCATTGTACAGTAATACTGAATTCAAAGAACTACTAGCTGATTGTGTGTTAAGAACATTTCCTGTTGAAAACTAACAGGGAATTCAAAGTTAAATAAGCTGAGTGTCTAATAAGAATATTTCCCACTCTATACTAACAGAGAATTCTCCGTTTTATAGGACGAGTGTCTACTAACAAGTTTCCTGTTGTAAACTCACAGTGAATTCAAAGAACTATAAGCTGATTGTGTGTTAAGAACATTTCCTGTTGAAAACTAACAGGGTATTGAAAGTTCCATAAGCTGAGTGTCTAATAACATTTCCCATTGGAAACTAACAGAGAATTCACTGTAGTATAAGCTGAGTGTCCACAAAGAACTTTTCCCATTGTGAACCAGCAGCAAATTCCAAGAAGTATAAGCTGATTTTGTGTTAACAACATTTCCCATTGAAAACTGACATGGAATTCAAAGTTCTACTAAGAACATTTCCCATTGGAAACTAACAGTGAATTCACTGTTGTTTAAGCTGAGTGTCTACTAAGAAGTTTCCCATTGTAAACTAATAGTGAATTCAAAGAACTATAAGCTGATTGTGTGTTAAGAACATTTCCCATTGCAAACTAATAGGGAATTCAGAGTCCTATAAGCTGAGTGTCTAATAAAAACATTTCCCATTCAGAACTAACAGAGAATTCACTGTTGTATAAGCTGAGTGGCCACAAAGAACATTTCCATTTGTAAACTAACAATAAAATTAAAGTTCTATAAGCTGATTGTCTAATAAGAATATTTCCCATTGCAAACTAACAGTGAATTCAATGTTTTATAAGTTGAGTGTCAACAGGCACGTTTCGCATTATAAGCTAACAGTGATTTCAAAGAACTGTAAACTGAATGTGTGTTAAGAACATTCCCCATTGAAAACTAACAGTGAATTTAAAATTCTATGAGCTGAGTGTCTAATAAGAACATTTCCCATTACAAACAAGCACAGAATTCACTGTTGTATAAACTGAGTATCTTCAGAAATGTTACCCATTGTCTAATAAGAACATTTCCCATTTCCAGCTTACAGAGAATTTACTGTTATATATGCTGAGTGTCCACAAAGAATGTTTCCTATTTTAACCTAACAGTGAATTCAAAGAACTATAAGCTGATTGTGAGTTAAATACATTTCCTATTAAAAGCTATTAGGGAAATCAAAGTTCTATAAGCTGTGTCTACTAGGAACATTTCCCATTGCAAAGTAATAATGAATTCAATGTTCTATAACTAATAATGTACTAGGAATATTTCCCATTGTAAACAAACAGAGAATTCACAGTTCTTAAACTACTTGTACACTATGAACATTTCCCCTTGCAAACTAAAAGAGAATTCAAAGTTTTTTCAGCTAATTGTATCCTGAGAATATTTCCTATTGTAAAAAAACAATGAATTCAAAGAATTTTAAGCTGATTATGAAGAACGTTTCCCATGATGACTAATAGAGAATTCACAGTTATATAAGCTGAGTGTCCACAAAGAATATTTCCTATTGTAAACTACCTGGGAATTCACTGTTGTATAAGCTGAGTGTCCACAAAGAATGTTTCACATTGTAAATTAACTGATATTTCATAGTTCCGTAAGCTGATTGTCTGGTATGAACATTTCACATTGCAAATAAAGGGTGAATTAATAGTTCTCTAAGCTGATTTTCTGCTAGGAACATTTCCCTTTACAAACAGAGAATTCATAGTTCTATGAGCTGATTTTGTCCTAAGAACATTTCCCAATGTAAACAGACAGTGAATTAATGGTTCTCTAAGGTGATTGTCTACTAGGAACATTTCCCATTGTAAATTAGCAGTGAATTTATAGTTCTATAAGATGATTGTCTTCTAAGAACATTTTGCACTGCCAACTGACAGTGAATTAATGGTTCCTAAACTGATTGTCTACTAGAAACATTTCACATTCTAAACTAACAGTGAATTCATAAGTCCATAGGTTGATTGTCTGCTAAGAACATTTCCCATTGCAAACTAACAGTGAATTCAAACTTCTGTAAGCTAATCATGTACAAAGAACATTTCCAGTGGTAAACAGTAAATTCATAGTACTATGAGAGGATAGTCTGCTAAGAACTTCTCCTGTTGTAAACTGCAAGAGAATTCATAATTTTATAAGCTGATTATCTACTCATAACATTTCCACTTGTAATCCAAGAGTGAATTCTTAGTTCTATAAGATGACTGTCTGCTAAAAACATTTCCCATTGCAAACTAACAGTTAATTCATAGATGTATATGCTGATTGTCTGCTAAGAACATTTCCCTTCACAAGGTAACAGTGAATTCAAAGTTCTATAAGCTGATCATATACTAAGAACATTTCCCATTGTCAACTGACAGTGAGTTAATGGTTCTCTAAGCTAATTGTGTAGTAGGGACATTCCACGTTATAAACTAACAGTGAGTTCACAGTTCTTCAAGCTGATGGTCTGCTAAGAACATTTCCCATTGTAAACAAACAGTAAATATAAAGTTGTATAAGCATATTTTCTGATGAGAATATCTCCGGTTGCTAATTGCCCGAAAATTCAAAGGTTTGTAAGTTGATTGTCCACTAAGCACATTTCCACTTGTGAACTAAGAGTAAATTCTTAGCACCATAAGCTGATTGTCTGCTAAGCACATTTCACAATGTATACTAAGAGTGAATTCATAATTCTATAACCTCATTTTCAGTGAAGAACATTTCCCATTGTAAACTAACCAAGACTACTTAGTTCTATAAGCTAATTGTCTGCAAAGAACATTACACATTGCAAACTAGCAGTGAATTGCATGATGTATAAGGTGATTGACTACTAAGAACATTTTCCATAGTAAAATAACAGGAATTTTAAAGGTGTATAAGCTGATAGTCTGCAAAGAACACTTTCCCCATTGTAAACTGACATTGAATTCAATGATCTATAAGCTGATTTTCTACTAAGAATATTTCTCATTGCAAACTAACACAGATTTTGTACTTCTATAATGATTGTCTGCTAACCACATTCCCCATTGCAAACTAATAGTGAATTCAATAATATATAAACTGATTGTCTTCTAAGAACATTTTCCATTATAAAATAACTGGGATTGAAAAGTTGCATAAGCTGATTTTATGCAAAGAACATTCCTCATTGCAAACTAACAGTGAATTCTGTGATCTATAAGCTGATTGTCTACTAAAAACATTTCTCAGGTGTGTGTTTGCCATTTGTATCTCTTCCTCTGTGAATTGCCTGTTTAATTCTGTGCCCCATTTTGTGAGTGGGGTATTTGTCTTCTTATTGTTTAGACTTTTGAGTTCTTTGTAAATTCTAGAGATAAGGCCTCTATCTGTTGGATAACCTGCAAATATTTTCTCCCATTCTGTGGTTATTCTATTGGCTTTGCTTATTATATGCTTGTCTGTAAAGAAACTCTACAGCTTTATATGATCCCAATGGTTGAGTGACTGTTTAAGAACTTGAGCCACTGGGGTTTTATTCAGGAAGTCTTTTTCCATTCCTATATCATGGAAAGTACTTCCTAAATTTTCTTCCAGTAATTTTTGAGTTTCTGGTCTTATGTTGAGGTCTTTGATCCATTTGGATTTGAGTGTTGTGCATGGTGAAATGTGTGGATCAAGTTTTAGTTTCCTGCATGTGGTTATCCAGTTTGTCCAGCACCATTTGTTGAAGATGCTATCTCTTTTCCAGTCTATATTGTTTGGGCCTTTGTCGAATATCAAGTAGCTATAGTTGCTTGGCCCAAAATCCGGGTCCTCAAGTCTATTCCATTGGTCTATACTCCTGTTTTTATGCCAGTACCATGCTGCTTTTATTACTATGGTTTTGTAATATAATATAGCTTTATCTCGGGTATGGTGATGCCACCAGAGGTATTTCTTTTGCTGAGGATATGTTTGGATATGTGAGGCCTTCTGCCTTTCCATATGAAATTTGAGATAGCTGGAGCTGGGAAACAAGTCAGAACCATACCCAAACACAAGCCCACTCTACAATATCACGCTACCATCAATCACAGGGTATAAGAGGGTCTACACCTACCATACTGTCTATCAAAAAAGTAAGTGTTATCTCAATTTTCCGGGTGCTAACTTACTATCCATTGGAGAATCTGCTTCTCTTTTCCAGATAGATACAGATCCTAAGAAGAGAGCTGCCCCAACATACCTCAGAAGGCCCAACTGAAACTAAGGACAACTGGCGAAATAAGCAAGGGTAATGTTTTCCTGTGAACCAGATACCAGCACAAAGGGGAAGGAGACCAACGCAGAGAAAAATCAACTCCTACCAAATCAGAGAGCCAGAGCCTTAGTGGCCCCCAACACCTCAGCACTGAAGCAGACCAAAAATGAACCCAACATGGCTCAGGGAAATTTTGCGGAAGAGGGGGTGGAAAGAATGTCAGAGTCACATGTTGGGTCATGATTTGCAGAGACATTTATCATACCAATAACTGGGGGCTAACTCCACAATGCATGACCCATTTTCATTAACAAGGGGGGTCTAATGGGAAGGGGTAGATCACAGATGAGCCTAAATAATGGTACCAAACTGCCTGTATTTAATAAAAGAAAACTAATAAATTAAATTTAAAAAATAAAAATAAAACATTTCTCACTGCAAGAAAACAGTGAATGCAAAGATCTAAAAGCTGATTGTCTTCTAAGCACATTTTCCATTGTAAAATAACAGCGATTTCAAAGGTGTATAAGCTGATGTCTGCAAAGAATATTCCCCATTGCAAGCTAACGGAGAATTCAATGATGTATAAGCTGATTTCCTATTATGAATATTTCTCATTGCAAACTAACAGAAATTTCATACTTCTGTAAGCTGATTTTCTGCTAACCACATTCCCCATTGCAAACTAACAGTGAATTCAATGATATATAAACTGATTGTCTACTAAGAACATTTCTCATTGTAAGAAACCAGTGAATTCCATGATGTATAAGTGATTGTCTACTAAGAACATGTTTCATTGTAAAATAACAGGGGTATCAAAGTTGTATAAGCTGGTTGTCTACTAAGAATATTTCCCATTGCACACTAACAGAGAATTCATACTTTTAAGAACTGATTGTCTTGTAAGCACATTTCACATTGTATACTAACAGTGAATTCATGATTCTATCAACTGATTGTCTGTGAAGAACATATCCCATTGTAAACTAAACATGACTAGTTAGTTCTATAAGCTGATTGCCTGCAGAGAACATTCCCCATTGAAAACTAAGAGTGAATTCAATGATCTGTAAGATGACTGTCTATGAAGAACATTTCTCATTGTAAGAAACCAGGAAACTCAATGATCTATAAAATGATTGTATACTAAGAACATTTTCCATTGTAGCATGACAGGGATATCAAAGTTGTACAAGCTGGTTGTCTGTTAAGAATATTTCTAATTGCAAACTAACAGGGAATTCATACTTTTATAAGCTGATTGTCTGCTAAGCATATTTCACATTGTATACGAAGAGTGAATTCATAATTCTATAAGCTGATTTTCTGTGAAGAACATTTACTGTTGTAAACTAACCATGACTACTTAGCTCAATAAGATGATTATTTGCAAAGAACATTCCCCATTGTAAAGTAACAGTGAATTCAATAACCTATAAGGTGGTTGTTGAGTAAGAACATTTCTCATTGTAAGCAAACAGTGAATTTAATGATCTATAAGCTGATTGTCTACTAAAAACATTTTCCATTTTAAAATTACAGGATTTGAAAGGTGTATAATCTGATTGTCTTCTACAAACATTCCCCAATACAAACAAGCAGTGAATGCAAAGATCTATAAGCCAATTTTCTACTAAGAACATTTACAATGGTAAGCAAACAGTGAATTCAATGATCTATAAGCTTATTGTCTACTAAGAACATTTCTCATTGTAAGCAAACAGTGAATTCAGTGATCTATAAGCTGATTATCTATTAACACCATTTTCCTTGTAAAATAACAGGGATTTCAAAAGTGTATAAGTGGATTGTCTGCAAAGAACATTCCCCATTAAAAATTAACAGTGGAATCAATGATCTATAAGCTGATTGCCTGCAAAGAACATTCCCATTACAAGATAACAGTGAATTCAATGATCTATAAGCAGGTAGTCTAATAACTATTTTCCATTGGAAACTAACAGAGAATTCATACTTCCAAAAGCTGATTGTTTACTAAGCACATTTCACATTGTATACTAACAGTGGATTCATAATTCTATAACCTGATTTTCTGTGAAGAAAATTTCCCATTGTAAACTAACCATGACAGATCTATAAGCTGATTGTCTGCAATGAATATTCTCCATTGCAAACTAACAGAGAATTAACACTTCTATAAGCTGATTGTTTGCTAAGCACATTTCACATGGTATATTAACAGTGAATTCATAAATTTTAACCTGATTGTCTGTGAAGAACATTTACCAATTAAATCTAACCATTACCACTTAGTTTAATAAGCTGATTGTCTGCAATGAACATTCCCCATTGCAAACTAACAGTGAATTCAATGATCTGTAAGCTGATTGTCTACTAAGAACATTTCTCATTGTAAACACAGTGAATTCAATTATCTAAAAGTTGATTATCTACTAAGAACATTTTCCATTGAAAGATAACAGGGATTTCAAAGTTCTATAAGCTGATTGCAATGAACATTTCCCATTGCAAACAAACAGTGCATTCAATGATCTATATGTTGATTGTCTACTAAGAATATTTCCCATTGCAAACTAACAGAGAATTCATGCATCTCTAAGCTGATTGTCTGCTAAGCACATTTTCCTTTGTACACTAACAGTGAATTTATAGTTCTATAACCTGATTTTCTGTGAAGAACTTTTTCCATTGTAAACTAACCATGACTACTTAGTTCTATAAGCTGATTGTCTGCAAAGAACATTACCCATTGCAAAATAAATGTCAATTCAGTGACATATAAGCTTATTGTCTGCTGAGAACATTTCTCATTGTCAGCAAACAGTGAATTCACTGATCTATAAGTTGATTGTCTACTAAGAACATTTCTAATTGTAAGCAAACCATGAATTCAATAATCAAAATAATCAAAAGCAGACAATCAGCTTGTAAACCTTAGGAATTCTTGTTATTTTACAATGTAAAATGTTCTTAATAGCCAATCAGCCTATAGATCATTGAATTCACTGTTTGCTTACAATGGGAAATAATAGTAGTAGACAAAAGCTTATAGATCACTGAGTTCACTGTTTGTTTGCAATGGGGATTGTTCTATGCAGACAATCAGCTTATTGGACTAAGTAGTCCAATAAGTTAGTTACAATGGTTATGTTTACAATGGAAATGTTCTTCAGAGGAAGTCAGATTATAGAATTATGAATTCACTGTTAGCATACAATGTGAAAAGTGCTTAGCAGACAATCAGCTTATAGAAGTATGAATTCTCTGTTCATTTGCAATGGGAAATATTGTTAGAAGACATTCAGCTTATAGATCATTGAATTCACTGTTTGCAATGGGGAATGTTCTTTGCAGAAAATCAGCTTATAAATCATTGAATTCACTGTTAGTTTGCAATGGAGAATGTTCATTGCAGACAATCAGCTTATTGAACTAAGTGGTAATGGTTAGTTTACATTGGGAAATGTTATCCACAGATAATAAGATTAAAATTCGTGATTAATAAGATTAATATTCATGAATATACCATGTGAAATGTGCTTAGCAAGCAATCAGCTTATAGAAGTGTTAGTTCTGTGTTAGTTTGCAATGTGAAATGTTCTTAGCAAAAAATCAGCTTAAACAACTTTCAAATACCTGTTATTTTTCAAAGGAAAATGTTCTTAGAAGACAATCAGCTTATAGAAAATTGAATTCATCAGTTGATTACAATGAGTAATGTTCTTAGTAGACAATCAGATTCTAGATCCTTGAATTTGCTGTTTGCTTACAATGAGAAATGTTCCTGGTAGACAATCAGCTTGTTGATCATTGAATTCATTGTTTGTATACAATGAGAAAAGTTCTTAGTAGACAATCAACTTATACATCATTGAATTCACTGTTACTTTGCAAAGTGAGTGCTCTTTGCAGACAATCTGCTTATACAACCTTGAAATCCCTTTTATTTTACAATGGGAAAGGTTCTTAGTAGACAATGAGCTTATAGATCATTAAATTAACTGTTTGCTTACAAAGAAAAATGTTCTTAGTAGTCAATCAGCTTATAGATCATTGAATTCACGGCTACTTTGCAATGGGTAATGTTCTTTGCAGACAATCAGCTTATAGAACTAAGTAGTCATAGTAAGTTTGCAGTGGGAAATATTCTTCACAGAAAATTAGTTTATAGAATTATGAATTCAAAGTTAATATACAATGTGAAATGGGCTTAGATGACCATCAACTTATATATGTTTGAACTCTCTGTTAGTTTACAATGAAAATATTCTTAGAAACAATCTGGTTATATATCATTGAATTCACTTTTAGTTTGCACTGAGGAATGTTCTTTGCAGACAATCAGCTTATAGAACTAAGTAGTTCTGGTTGGTTTAAAATGGGAAATGTTCTTCACAGAAAGTCAGTTTATAGGATTATGAATTCATTGTTAGTACACAAGTGAAATATGCTTAGCAGACAATCTGCTTATAGAAGTATGAATTTTCTGCTGGTTTGCAATGGGAAATATTCTTAGTAGACAATCAGCTCATATATCATTGAACTCTCCATTAGTTAACAATGGGTAATATTCTCAGAAGACAACCAGGTTATAGATCATTGAATTCACTGTTTGCTTACAATGAGAAATGTTCTCAGTAGATCATAAACTTATAGATCATTGAAATCACTTTTAGTTTGCAATGGGGAATGTTGTTTGCAGACAATCAGTTTATACATCTTTGAAATCCTTATTGTACAATGGACAATGTTCTTTTTATTATTTTATTTTTTGTTTTTCGAGGTAGGGTCCCACTCTGGTCCAGGATGACCTGTAATTAACTCTTTCATCTCAGGGTGGCCTTGATCTCATGGCAATCCTCCTACCTCTGCCTCCCTAGTGCTGGGATTAAAGGCATGCGCCACAACGCCCAGCTTACAATGGACAATGTTTTTAGTAGATAATCAGCTTATAGATCATTAAATGCACTGTGAGCTTACAATGAGAAATGTTCTTAGTAGGCACTCAGTTTATACATCATTGAAATAACTGTTTTCTAACATTGAAATATGTTGTTAGTAGATGATCAGCTTACATATCATTGAATTCACAGTGTGCTTAAAATGAAAAATATTCTGAGTAGACAATAAGCTGTTAGAAGGATGAATTCTCTGTTAGTTTGCAATGGGAAATATTCTTAGTAAACAACGTGCTTATAGATCACTCAATTCATTGTTAGTTTGCAATGGGGAAAGTTCTTTGCAGACAAACAGCTTATAGATCATTGAATTCAGTGTTAGTTTCCAATGGGGAATGTCCTTTGCAGGCAATCACCTTTGAAATCCGTGTCATTTTACAATGGAAAATGTTCTTAGTAGACAATCATCTTATAGATCACTGAATAAACTATTTGCTTACAATAAGAAATGTTTTTAGTACACAATCAGCTTATACATCATTGAATTCACTGTTAGTATACAATGTGAAAAGTGCTTAGCAGACAATCAGCTTATTTACTGTTTACTTACAAAGACAAGTTTTTGAGTGGATAATCAGCTTATAGATCATTGAATTCACTCTTTGCTTAAATAAGAAATGTTCTTGGGCTGGAGAGATGGCTTAGCGGTTAAGCGCTTGCCTGTGAAGCCTAAGGACCCCGGTTCGAGGCTCGGTTCCCCAGGTCCCACATTAGCCAGATGCACAAGGGGGCGCACGCAACTGGAGTTCGTTTGCAGAGGCTGGAAGCCCTGGCGCGCCCATTCTCTCTCTCTCCCTCTGTCTTTCTCTCTGAGTCTGTCACTCTCAAATAAATAAATTAATTAATTAATTGAAAAAAAATAAGAAATGTTCTTAGTAGACCATCAGCTTATATATCATTGAATTAACTCTTAGTTTGCAATGGGGAATGTTCTTGGCAGACAATCAGCTTATACAACTTTGAAGTACCTGTTATTTTTTTTTTTTACAGATTGAATGTTTTCTTTTATTTATTTATTTATTTATTTATTTATTTATTTATTTTTATCTTTTCACAATTTTTATTGACATTTTCCACGATTATAAAATTATCCCATGATAATACACTCCCCCCTACACACTTTCCCCTTTGAAATTCCATTCTCCATCATATTACCTCCCCATCGCAATCATTCTACTTACATATATACAATGCCAACCTATTAAGTACACCCCTCCCTTCCTATCTCTTCCCTATATATCTCCTTTTTAACTTACTGGCATCTGCTACTAAGTATTTTCCTTCTCACACAGAATCCCAATCATCTATAGCTAGGATCCACATATGAGGGAGAACATGTGGCACTTGGCCTTCTGGGCCTGGGTTACCTCACTTAGTATAATCCTTTCCCGATCCATCCATTTTTCTGCAAATTTCATAACTTCATTTTTCTTTACTGCTGAGTAGAACTCCATTGTATAAATGTGCTACATCTTCATTATCCACTAATCAGTTGAGGGACATCTAGGCTGGTTCCATTTCCCAGCTATTATAAATTGAGCAGCAATAAACATGGGTGAGCAAGTACTTCTAAGGAAATGAGATGAGTCCTTAGGATATATGCTTAGGAGTGCTATAGCTGGGTCATATGCTAGATCAATCTTTAGCTGATTTAGGAACCTCCACACTGTTTTCCACAATGGCTGGACCAGATTGCATTCCCACCAGCAGTGCAGAAGGGTTCCTTTTTTTCCACATCCCCACCAACATTTATGATCATTTGTTTTCATGATGGTGGCCAATCTGACAGGAGTGAGATGGAATCTCAATGTAGTTTTAATCGGCATTTCCCTGATGACTAGTGACGTAGAACATTTTTTTAGATGCTTATATGCCATTTGTATTTCTTCCTTTGAGAATGTTCTATTTAGCTCCATAGCCCATTTTTTGATTGGCTTGTTTGATTCCTTATTATTTAACTTTTTGAGTTCTTTGTATATCCTAGATATTAATCCTCTATCAGATATATAGCTGGTGAACATTTTTTCCCATTCTGTAGGTTGCCTCTTTGCTTTTTTCACTGTGTCCTTTGTGGTGCAAGATCTTTGTAATTTCATTAGGTCCCAGTGGTTAATCTGTGGTTTTATTGCCTGAGCAATTGGGGTTGTATTCAGAAAGTGTTTGCTAAGACCAATATGTTGAAGAGTTTCCCCTAACTTTTCCTCTAGCAGTTTCAGAGATTCAGGTCTGATGTTAAAGACTTTAATCCATTTGGACTTAATTCTTGTGCATGGAGAGAGAGAGGAATCTATTTTCATCCTTCTACAGATATATATCCAGTTTTCCAACATCATTTGCTGAAGAGGCTGTCTTTTCTCCAATGAGTATTTTTGGCATTTTTATCGAATATCAGGTGGCTATAGCTACCTGGACTTTCATCTGGGTCCTCTATTCTGTTCCACTGATCTACATGTCTGTTTTTGTGCCAGTACCACACTATTTTTGTTACTATGGCTCTGTAGTATAGGTTAAAATCAGGTATGGTGACACCACCAGCCTCATTTTTGTTGCTCAGTATTATCTTATACTTTCGAGGTTTTTTGTGATTCCAAATGAATTTTTGGATTGCTTTTTCTATTCCCATGAAGAATGTCTTTGTAATTTTGATAGGGATTGCATTAAATGTGCAAATTGCTTTTGGGAAGATTTCCATTTTCCCAACATTGATTCTTCCAATCCAGCAACAAGGGATGTTTCTCCACATTCTAGTGTCTTCTGTAATTTCTCGCTTGAGTGTTTTAAAGTTCTCATTGTAGAGATTCTTTACTTCCTTGGTTAGGTTTATTCCAAGGTACTTTATTTTTTTTTGATGCAACTGTGAATGGGAGTGATTCTCTGATTTCATCCTCTGTGTGTTTGCTGTTAGCATATATGAAGGCTACTGATTTCTGTGTATTTATTTTGTATCCTGCTACACGGTTGTAGGTTTTTATCAGCCCTAACAGTTTGCTAGTAGAGTCTTTGTGGTCCTTCATGTATAGAATCATATCATCTTCAAATAATGATAACTTGATCTCTTCCTTTCCAATTTGTATCCCTTTTATGTGTGTTTCTTGCCTTATTGCTATTGCTAAGACTTCCAGAACTATAAAAGTGGTGACAGTGGACACCTTTGTCTTGTTCCTGATTTTAGTGGAAAAGCTTCCAGTTTTTCCCCATTTAGTAATACGTTGGCTGCTGGCTTGTCATAAATAGCTCTTATTATATTGAGATATGTTCCTTCTATTCCCAGTCTCTGTAGGACTTTTATCATGAAGGGATGTTGGATTTTTTTTTGGGGGGGAGGGGGGATGTTGGATTTTGTTGAATACTTTCTCTGCATCTAATGAGATGATCAAGTGATTTTTGTCCTTCAACCCATTTATATAGTGTATACCATTTATAGATTTGCATATATTGAACCATCCCTGCATCTCTGGGATAAAACCTACTTGTTCATGATGGATGATCTTTCTGATATATTCTTGTATTCTGTTTGCCAATATCTTGTTGAGAAGTTTTGCATCTATGTTCGTGAGGGAGATTGGTCTGTAATTTTCTTTTTTTGTTCTATCTTTGCCTGGTTTTGGTATCAGGATGATGCTGGCTTCATAGAATGAGTTTGGTAGAATTCCTTCTTTTTCTATTTCCTGGAAAAGCTTAAGAAGCAAAGGTGTTAGCTCTTCTTTGAAGGCCTGGTAAAATTCAGCAGTGAATCCATCTGTGCCTGGGCTTTTTTTAGTTGGGAGATAATTGATAACTGTTCGTATCTCCATGTTTGTTTTAGGTCTATTTAAGTGATTAATCTCATCTTGATTTAATTTAGGTTAGTCATATTAATCAAGGAAACCATCCATTTCTTTAGGTTTTCATACTTTGTGGAGTATATGCTTTTATAGTATGTCCCTATGATTTTTTGAATTTCTCTGAGATCTGTTGTGATGTTTCATTTTTCATCTCTAGTGTTATTAATTTGTGTCTCCTCTCTCTTTCTTTTGGTCAGGTTTGCTAAGGGTTTACCAATCTTTATTATCCTTTCAAAGAACCAACACTTTGTTTCATTATTTTTTTGATTTCTATTTCATTAATTTCTGCCCTAATCTTTATTATTTCTTCCCATTTACTGATTTTTGGTTTGCCTTGTTCTTTTTCCAAAGCTTTAAGGTGAAGCATTAGGTCATTTACTTGTGACCTTACTATTTTCTTAATATTGGCACTTAAAGCTATAAATTTACCTCTTAGAACTGCCTTCATTGTGTATCAGAGATTTTGTTAGGTTGTGTTCTCATTATCATTTTACTCTATAAATTTTTTATTTCCTTCTTGATGAAATACCTGTTATTTAACAATAGAAAATGTTCATAGTAGACAATGTGCTTATAGATCATTGAATTCACTGTTTGCCTACAATGAGAAATATTCTTAGTAGACAATCAGCCTATAGATCATTGAATTCACAGTTAGTTTGCAAAGGTAAATGTTCTTTGCAGACAACCAGCTTATAAACCTCAAAATCCCTGTTATTTTACAATGGAAAAATGTTCTTAGTAGAAAATCATCTTATAGATCATTGAATTCTCAGTTTGTTTATAATGAGAAGACTTCTTAGTAGAAAATGAGCTTATAGATCATTGATTTCACTGTTAGTTGGCAGTGGGAAATATCTTAGTACACAATCAGCTGATTCAACTTTGAAATCTATGTTATTTTACAATGGATAATGTTAATAGTAGACAGTGAACTTATAGATCATTGAATTCACTGGTTTCTAACAATGAGAAATGATTTCAGCAGACAATCTACTTATAGATCATTGAATTCACTGTTATTTTTCAATGGGGAATGTTCTTTGCCAAAATCAGCTTATACAACAATGAAATCCCTGTTATTTTACAATGGAAAATGTTCTTTGCACACAATCAACATATAGATCATTAAATTCACTGTTTGTTTGCAGTGGGTAATGTTCTTTGCTTAGAATAAGCTTATAGAACTAAGTAGTCATGATTATTTTACAATGGGAAATGTTCTTCACAGAATATCAGGTTATAGAATTCTGAATTCACTGTTAGTAGCCAATGTGAAATGTGTTTAGCAGACAATAAGTTTTTACAAGTACAAATTCTCTGTTAGTTTGCAATGGGAAATTGTGGTGGTTTGATTCAGGTGTCCCCCATAAACTTAGGTGTTCTGAATGCTAGCTCCCCAGCTGATGGATATTTGGGAATTAATGCCTCCTGCAGGGAGTGTATTGTTGGGGGCAGGCTTAAGGACTTTATAGCCAGGTTCCCCATGCCAGTGTTTGGCACACCCTCCTGTTGCTATGTCCACCTTATGTTGGCCAGAGGGTGATGTCCACCCTCTGCTCATGCCATCGTTTTCCCTTGCCATCGTGGAGCTTCCCCTCGAGCCTGTAAGCCAAAATAAATCTCTTTTGCCCAGAAGCTGCTCTTGGTTGGGTGATTTCTACCAGCAATGCGAACCGGACTGCAACAGAAATATTCTTAGATGTTCAGTTTATAGTTCATTGAATTCAGCATTACTTAGAAATGGGGACCGTTCTTTGCAGACAATTATCTTATATATCATTGAATTCACTGTTAGCTTTCAATGGGCAATGTACTTTGCAGACAATAGCTTATACACCTTTGAAATCCCTGTTATTTTACAATGGAAAATGTTCTTAGTAGACAATCTGCTTATAGATCATGGAATTCACTGTTAGTTTTCAAAGGGGAATGTTCCTTGTAGACATTCACCTTATACACCCTTGGAATCTCTGTTATTAGATAGTGGAAAATGTTCTTAGTAAACAATCAGCTTATAGGTCATTAAATTCACTGTTTGCTTACAATGAGAAATGTTCTTATAGACAATCAGCTTATAGATCATTGAATTAACTGTTTCCTTACAATGAGAAAGGTTTTTAGTAGACAATAAGCTTATAAATCTTTGACTTCACTATGGGTTAGCAATGACAATGCTCTTTATAGACAATTAGCTTACATAACTTTGAAACCCCTGTTATTTTACAAAGGAAAATGTTCATAGTAGACAATCAGCTTATAGATCATTAAATTCACTATTTGCTTACAATGAGAAATGTCCATAGTAGATAATCAGCTTATATCTTGAATTCACTGTTAGATTGCAATGGGGAATGTTCCTTGCAACAATCAGCTTATAGAAGTAAGCAGTCATAGTTAGTTTACAATGGGAAATGTTCTTCACAAAATATCACTTTATAGAATTATTAATTCACTGTTAGTATACAAAGTGAAATGTGCTTAGCAGACAAAAGTTTATGGAAGTATGAATTCTCGGTTAGTTTGCAATGGGAAATATTCTAAGTAGACAATCATCTCATAGGTCATAGTACTCACTGTTATTTTGCAAAGGGGAATGTTCTTTGCATACAATCTGCTTACAGAACATTGAATTCACTGTTACTTTCAAATGGGGAATGTTCTTTGCAGACAATCAGCTTATACACCTTCGAAATACATGTCATTTTAAAATGGAAAATGTTCTTTGTAGACTATTATCTTATTGATCATTAAATCCACTGTTTGCTTACAATAACAAATGTTCTTACTAGACAATAAGCTTATACATCATTGATTTCACTGTTAGTTTGCAATGTGGAATGTTCTTTGCAGATAATCAGCTTACAGAACTAAGTAGTCATGGTCATTTTACAATGGGAAATGTTCTTCACAGAATATTAGGTTATAGTATTGTGAATTTACTGTTAGCATACAATGTGAAATGTGTTTAGCAGACAATCAGCTTATGGAAGTATGAATTCTCTGTAAGTTAGCAATGGGAAATATTCTTAGTAGACAATCAACCTATATATCATTCCATTCACTGTTAGTTTGCAATAGGGAATATTCTTTGCAGACAATGAGCTTATACACCTTCAAAATCCCTGTTATATGACAATGGAAAAAGGCAATTAATAGACAGTCAGCTTATAAGTTATTGAATTCACTGTTTGCTTAAAATGAGAAATGCTCTCAGTAGACAATCAGATTATAGATCATTGAGTTCACTGTTAGTTTGCAATGGGGAATGTTCTTTGCAGACAATTGGCTTATACAACTTTCAAATCCCTGTTATGTTACAATGGAAGATGTACTTAGTAGACCATCAGTTGATTTATCATTGAATTCACTGTTCGTTTGCAATGGGTACTGTTGTTTACAGACAATCAGTCTAGAGATTGTTGAATTCACTGTTACTTTGAAATGGAGAATATTCTTTTCAGACAATCTATTGAACTAAGTAGTCATGGTTAGTTTACAGTTGGAAATGTTCTTCATAAAAAATCTGGTTATAGAATTATGAGTTAACAGTTTGTATATAATGTGAAATGTGCTTAGCAGACAATCAGCTTTTATAAGTATGAATTGTATGTTAATATTCAATGGGAAATATTCTTAGTAGAAAAACAGCTTGTATATCATTGAATGCACTGTTCATTAGCAATGGGTAATGTTCTTTTCAGACAATCAATTTATTTAACTAAGTAATCATGGTTAGTTTAAAATGGGAAATATTCCTCACAGAAAATCAGTTTATAGAACTATGAATTCATTGTTAGTGTAGAGTGAAATGTGCTTATGAGACAATCAGTGCAAAGAAGTATAAATTCTCTGTTAATTTGCAATGGAAGATATTCTTAGTAGACAGTCAGCTTATAGGTCATTGAAGTCACTGTTAGTTTGCAATGGGGAATGTTCTTTACAGACAATCACCTTATAGATCATTGAATTCACTGTTAGGTTCCAATGGATAACGTTCTTTGCAGACAATCAGCTTATACACCTTTAAAATCCCTGTCATTTTACAATGTAAAATGTTCTTAGTAGATGATCATATTATAGTTCATTGAATGCACTGTTTGGTTACAATGAGAAAAGTTCTTAGTAGACAATCATGTTATAGTTCATTGAATTCTCAGTTTGCTTACAATGAGAAATGTTCTTAGTAGACAATCATCTTATAGATCATTGAATTCACTGGTAGTTCGCAAATGGGAATGTTTTTGCTGACAGTCATCTTATACAACTTTGAAATCACTGTTATTTTACAATGGAAATATACTTAGTAGACAATCAGCTTATAGATCATTAAATTAACTGTGTGCTCACAATGAGAAATGTTCTTAGTAGAAAATCTGCTTATAGATCATTAAATTCATGTTAGTTTGCAAGGGAAATGTTCTTTGCAGATAATCATGTTATACAACATTGAAACCCCTGTTATTTTACAATGGAAAATGTTCATACTAGACAATCAGCTTATAGATTGTTGAATTCTCTCTTATTTGGCAATGGGAAATATTCTTAGTAGACAAACAGCTATACAACATTGATATCCCTGTTATTTTACAATGGAAAATATTCTTAGTAGAATATCAGCTTATAAATCATTTATTTCGCTTGTTTCTAAGAATGAGAAATGTTCTTAGTGGACAGTCAATTTATAGATCATTTAATTCACTGTTAGTTTGCAATGGGGAATGTTCTCTGCAGACAATCAGCTTATAGATGTAAGTAGTCATGTTTAGTTTACAATGGGAAATATTCTTCAGAGAAAATCTGGTTACAGAATTATGAATTCACTGCTAGCGTACAACATGAAATGTGTGTAGCAGGGAATCGCCTTATAGAAGTATGAATTCCCTGTTAGTTTGCAATGGAAATATTCTTAGTATTCAATCAGCTTATAGATCATTGAATTCATTGTTAGGTTGCAATGGTGAATGTTCTTTGCAGACAATCAGCTTATACATCATTGAATTCACTGTTACTTTGCAATGGTGAATGTTCTTTGCAGACAATCAGTTTTTTGAAATAAGTAGCCATGGGTAGTTTAAAATGGGAAATGTCCTTCACAGAAAATATGGTTATAGAATTATGAGTTCACTGTTAATATACAAGGTGAAATGTGCTTAGCAGACAATCAGATTATAGAAGAATGTATTCTCTGTTACTTTGCAATGGGAAATATTCTTAGTAGACAATCATCTTATAGATCATTGAATTCACAGTTCGTTAGCAATGGGGAAAGTTCTTGGCAGACAATCAACTTATTGAACTAAGTAGTTATGGTGAGTTTACAATGGGAAAGTTCATCACAGAAAAAGAGTTTATAGGATAACCAGTTTGCAATGTGAAAGTTCTTCACAGACAGTTTATAGGATTCACTGTTCATGTACAGAGTGAAATGTGCTTAGAAGAAAATCAGCTTATAAAAGTATGAATTCTCTGTTAGTTTGCAAGGAGATATATACTTAGTCAACAATAGCTTATAGATTATTGAACTCATAGTTCATTTCAAATGGGGAATGTTTTTTACAGACAATCAGCTTATAGATCATTGAATTCACTGTTATTTTGCAATGGTGAATGTTCTTTGCAGACAATCAGCTTACAGAACTAAGTTGTCATGGTTAATTTACATTGGGTAATGTTCTTCACAGACAATCTGGTTACAGAATTATGAATTCACTGCTAGTGTACAAAGTGAAATGTGCTTAGCAGACAATCAGCTTATAGAAGTATGAATTCCCTGTTACTTTGGAATGGGAAATATTTTTAGTAGATAATCAGCTTATAGATCATTGAATTCACTGTTAGTTTACAATGGGGAATGTTCACTGCAGACAATAATCTTATAGATCATTGAATTCACTGTTAGTATGCAATGTGTAATGTTCTTTGCAGACAATCAGCTTATTGAAGTAAGCCATCATGGGAAATATTCTACACAGAAAATTAGTTTATAGAAATGAATTCATTGTTAGTGTAAAGAGTGAAACGTGCTTAGGAGACCATCAGTGTATAGAAGTATGAATTCTCCAGAATTCCGGCCAAGATGGCCACAGCCTAGCTGCACTCCAGATACCAAGAAAAAAAAAAAGGCAAGTATTAGAGGCTAATTAGGAAATTTTTGCAAGAGGGAGGGCACAGATTGGGGTAAAAGAGGGAAGCACACACCCCCGCGACCCACAACCTAGGTGACCCCTGCGCCTGCCGCAACCCACCGCACTGAACCCCATGAGCCCCGGGACTCCTGCGCCCCATCCCTGCATGCCCTGCACCCCTCCCCAGTGCCTCGTGCTCCCCCCCCTCGTGCACAGGGCCTGAGCGCCCCGCAAGTCCCGAACGCCCTGTGGTGTCCCGTGGCATCCCATGCCCCGGTGTGCCCTGCACGCCCTGCGCCCTGCACCCCCCCACATGCCCTGCACCCCAGCCCTCACGACACACGCGCTGCGCAAACCATTCACACCACGAACCCCACTCGCCGTGCGCCCCCCCGTGAGTTCTGAGCTCCCTGTAGTGACCCACAGCGTCCCGCGCCCCGGTGTGCCACACACCTCCCACGCGCCCCCAGAATGACCTGGCATGCCCAGTGCACCCCATGCCCCCACCCCTCCCAGGCTTCCCCCCTGAGCGCCCTCTGCCGCCTACCGCACACCCCAACCTGAGCACCTGGTGCCCCGTTGCGCCCCGCTCCCCCACCCGTGTGCCCCATGGCCCCCATGTGCCCCACTCGCGCCATACGCCTGATGCACCTGACACCTTCCGCATGCGCCCCACACCCACGCACCCTCCACACGCCCCACACCCCGCGAGGCTGTGCTCTGATCGGCACACACCAGCCAAGACTGATGGCCTGCTGCACTAAAGCTGAGACCCCCTACCTCACCCTTGTTCTCTGATCCTGATATTAGACCGGCCACGTGGTGCTTGGTTCGCAGGCCCGTGGGGCCCACCCCAGCCATGAATAGGTGGCTGCCAGATCCCCTGCTTCTGTGCTCACATCACTTGTCGCCAGTCAGCCGCTGCTGTGTCCTGATCCCATACCCACATCAGCTGCCTCTGCACTACAATTGCACGTGCAGCAGGCCCAGTCCCACAGCAAGAGCCACACAAGCCCACACTGAGTCACTAGCGCCAGCGCAGGTGCCATCCCCTACCTGTACATCGCCACCCATCCCACAATCCCCTGAAGTGGGAGAACACAGATTGTTTACAGGCCCCAGTGTACCCAGTCAGAGTGTGGGCAGCTTCAGGGCTTGCTACCTCAATCCACCTACCTGCCCATACACTGACATGGGTAGACCACACCAAAAAAGAAATAACATGAAAAATAAAATGCAAGAAAATCCAGACAGATCACCCAGTCCAATAAGGATTACATCTAACCAAAACATAGAAGAGTGTTTAGGATCAGAACATCAAGTGGAAGCTATGAGCAATGCAACCCTGACCAACCTACAGCTAGAACTTGCAGGAAAGCTACAAAGGACAGATAATCATGTGTATGCTACAATCACTAAGCTAGAGCAATATGATAAGACACTGGAAGGAATTCAAAGAGAGCTAAGAGAGTTGAGGGAGAATGAAAAAAAAGAGAACCTTTAAAAACAACTGGCCACACTAAATGAAAACATAAAGAAATGCAAGGATGATTTCCAGGAATCATCAAGAAAATCAGAAAATGAGGTGAAACGGGAGCTGGACAGAGCAATGGAAGTGATGCATAAAAAGTAGTAGAAAATGCAAACTTAATTGAACAAGTCCAAAACTCGCTAGAGGCTCTCAAGAATAGAGTCAGGGAAGTGGAAGATAGAAATTCTGATCTGGAAGACAGGATGGAAGAAACATTTCGAGAGTCCAAAAATTTCAGTAAGTTCACAAGTTCCTATGAACAGAACATGAGAGAATTGTGGGATACACTTAAACATCCTAATATCAGAATCATTGGAATACCAGAAGGAGAAGAATTTCAGACCAAAAGCATGGAGAACTTATTTAACAAAATAATTGAAGAAAACTTCCCCCATCTCTTAAAAGAAAGGCCCATCAAGATTCAAGAAGCAAACAGAACTCCTAACTGACTAGACCAATGGAAAAGCTCCCCAAGACATATTATCATTAAGACTCTAAACATTGACACCAAGGAAAAAAATCCTAAAAGCAGCTAGGGAAAAACAGCACACGACTTTCAAAGGAAAGCCTATCAGAATTACTTCAGACTTCTCAATGGAAACCCTGAAAGCTAGAAGGGCCTGGAGTGAAACTCTCCAAACTCTAAGAAACTATGGCTTCCAACCAAAACTACTCTACCCAGCAAAAAGTCTCCCTTATAATAGATGGTGAAAGGAAAACTTTCCATGACAAAACTCAGATTTACAATTATATGAACACAAAACCAAACCTACAGAAAGTACTCCAGGAAATTCTCCACAGAGAAGAAACGAATAACCAAACACAAATGCCTACAAGAAGCAGATCACAGCAACCAAACCCAGAGTAGATAGAAAAAAAAAAATTAAATTCCATGGAAATACCAACACACCTCTACCACCACAACATGACAGGGATCAAATCAAATCTCACAGTCATCACCCTAAACATTAATGGCCTTAATTCACCCATCAAGAGACACAAGCTTACAGGGTGGATCAAAAAATTAGACCCCTCAATGTGTTGCCTTCAAGAAACCCACCTCACCACTAAAGAAAGAAACCTCCTCAGGGTGAAAGGGTGGAAAACAATATTCAAGAAAATGGGAATAAGAAACAAGTAGGTGTAGCTATATTAATATCAAATAAAGTTGACTTCAAACCAAAAACAAACAAAAAAGACAAAGAAGTCTACTTCCTACTTATAAAGAGAACAATCCATCAAGATGATATTACAATCATAAATCTGTATGCACCAAACACAGGGGCACCACAGTTCATAAAACAAAATCTACTTGACAATAAAACAGAAATACCCACCAACAAAATCATAGCTGGGGACATTAACACACCATTATCAGTAATAGACAGATCATCCAATCAGAAGCTCAACAGGGAAGTAAGAGAGCTATACAAAACCATAGAGCACTTAGACTTAACAGACATATACAGAACTTTCCATCCCAAATCAACAGACTACACATTCATCTCAGCAGCCCATGGAACATTCTCTAAAATAGACCATATACTGGGTCACAAAGACACAAAGACAGCCTCCACATATTTAGGATAATTGACATAATTCCCTGCATGATATCAGATAATAATGCTATATTCCTAGAAATCAACAACAAAAAAAACCAACAAGAACCCCAATGGCAACTGGAAACTGAATAGCACACTCTTAAACAATAAATGGCTAGTGGATGAAATAAAAAATGAAATTGCAAAATTCCTGGAAATGAATGACAATGAGAACACATCATACCAAAACTTATGGGACACAATGAAGGCAGTCCTCAGGGGAAAATTCATAGCACTCAATGCCTTCATAAAAAAGACAAAAAGATCCCAAATCAATAGCCCAACCATCCACCTAAAGGCATTGGAAAAACAAGAAAAATCCAACCAAAGAGCTCCAGAAGGAAAGAAATTATTAAAATCAGAGCAAAAATTAATAAATTGGAAACCAAGGAAACAATTAAGGCAATTGACAAAAGAAAGAGCTGGTTGTTTGAAAAAATAAACAAGATTGACAAACCTCTGGCCAATTTGATCAAGCAAAAAAAGGAGAGACTCCAAATTAACAAAATTCAAAATGAAAAAGGAGAGATCACAACAGACATGAGTGAAATCGCAGAATCATCAGGACTTATTTCAAAAACCTCTACTCCACAAAACGGGAAAATGTGGAGGAGATGGAGAACTTCCTGGAAGCATATCATCTACCAAAGCTAAACTCAGAGCAGATCAACCACCTCAATGAAACAGGGAGAGCTACCCAACTCCTTCTATGAAGCTAGTATCACCCTAATCCCCAAACCAGGCAGAGATGCCCCAAGAAAAGAAAAGTATCGGCTGATTTCCTTAATGAACATAGACACAAAGATCCTCAACAAAATACTCGTAAACCGAATCCAACAACACATCAAAAGCATTATCCACCTTGACCAAGTGGGATTTATCCCAAGAACACAAGGGTGGTTCAACATACCAAAATCTGTCAATGTAATACACCACATAAACAAGCTTAAATATAAAAACTACATGATCATTTCAATAGATGCAGAAAAGGCCTTTGAGAAGATACAACATCACTTCATGATCAAAACATTGGAGAGAATTGGCATGGCCGGTTCACATCTTACCATAATAAAGGCAATATACAAAGCTCCAAAGGCCCAAATAATACTTAATGGAGAGAGACTGGAGGAATTCCCATTGACATCAGGAACAAGACAGGGATGTCCTCTCTCCCCTCTACTTTTCAATATTGTTTTGGAAGTCCTAGCTCAAGCAATAAAACAAGAGAAGGAAATAAAAGGGATTCAATTTGGAAAGGAAGAAGTTAAGTTAGCTCTATTCGCTGATGACATGATTGTATATGTTAGAGAACCGAGAGACTCCATCCCAAAACTCCTGAGGGTGATTAACTCCTATAGCAAAGTAGCAGGATACAAAATCAATGCACAAAAATTGGTAGCATTTCTGTATGCAAAAGACAAAGACACAAAAAAAGAAATAAAGGACATAGTCCCATTACCAATAGCAAAAAAAAAAATAAAATACCTTGGAATAATGTTAACCAAGGAAGTAAAAGATCTATACAACGAAAATATAAAAACTCTCAAAAAAGAAATTGAGGAGGACTTGCAAAGATGGAAAGACCTCCCATGCTCCTGGATAGGCAGAATTAACATTGTGAAGGTGACAATCCTACCAAAGGCAATATATAGATTTAATGCAATTCCAATTAAAATCACTACAGTGTTCTTCATAGAGATAGAAAAAATGATCTCAAATTTCATATGGAAAGGGAGAAGGCCTCGCATATCCAAACATATCCTCGGCAAAAGAAATACCTCTGGTGGCATCACCATACCCAATATAAAGCTATGTTAAAATGACATAGTAATAAAAACAGCATGGTACTGGCATAAGCACAGGAGTATAGACCAATGAAATGGACTTGAGGACACGGATTATGGGTCAAGCAACTATAGCAACTTGATATTCGACAAAGGCCCATTAAATATAGACTGGAAAAAAGATAGCATCTTCAACAAATGGTGCTGGACAAACTGGATAACCACATACAGGAAACTAAAACTTGATCCACACATTTCACCATGCACTACACTCAAATCTAAATGGATCAAAGACCTCAACATAAGACCAGAAACTCGAAACCTACTGGAAGAAAATTTAGGAAGTACTTTCCATGATATAGGAATGGAAAAAGACTTCCTGAACAAAACCCCAGTGGCTCAAGTTCTTAAACAGTCACTCAACCATTGGGATCATATGAAGCTGAAGAGTTTCTTTACAGACAACCATATAATAAGCAAAGCCAATAGAATACGCACAGAATGGGAGAAAATATTTGCAGGTTATCCGATTGATAGAGGCCTAATCTCTAAAATTTACAAAGAACTCAAAAGTCTAAACAATAAGAAGACAAATACCCACTCACAAAATGGGGCACAGAGTTAAAGAGGCAATTCACAGAGGAAGAGATACAAATGGCAAACACACACTTAGCAATAAGGCAAGAGACACACATAAAAGGGATACAAATTGGAAAGGAAGAAATCAAGTTATCATTATTTGCAGATGACATGATTCTATACATAAAGGACCCTAAAGACTCTACTAGCAAGCTGTTAGAGCTGATCAAAACCTACAGCAATGTAGCAGGATACAAAATAAATACACAGAAATCAGTAGCCTTCATATATGCTAACAACAAACACACAGAGGATGAAATCAGAGAATCACTCCCATTCACAATTGCATCAAAAAAATAAATAAATAAAGTACCTTGGAATAAACTTAACCAAGGAAGTAAAGAATCTGTACAATGAGAACTTTAAAACTCTCAAACGAGAAATTGCAGAAGACACTAGAAAGTGGAGAAACATCCCTTGTTCCTGGATTGGAAGAATCAATATCGTGAAAATGGCAATCTTACCTAAAGCAATCTACACATTTAATGCAATCCCTATCAAAATTCCAAAGGCTTTCTTCATAGAAATAGAAAAAACAATCCAAAAATTCATTTGGAATCACAAAAAACCTCGAATATCTAAAATAATACTGAGCAACAAAAAAGAGGCTGGTGGTATCACCATACCTGATTTTAACCTATACTACAGAGCCATAGTAACAAAAACAGCATGGTACTGGCACAAAAACAGACATGTAGATCAGTGGAACAGAATAGAGGACCCAGATGGAAGCCCAAGTAGCTATAGCCACCTGATATTCAATAAAAATGCCAAAAATACTCATTGGAGAAGAGACAGCCTCTTCAGCAAATGGTGTTTTGAAAACTGGATAAATATCTGCAGAAGGATGAAAATAGATTCTTCTCTCTCACCATGCACAAGAATTAAGTCCAAATGGATTAAAGACCTTAACATCAGACGGGAAACTTTGAAACTGCTAGAGGAAAAAGTAGGGGAAACCCTTCAACATATTGGTCTTGGCAAAGACTTTCTGAATACAACCCCAATTGCTCAGGCAATAAAACCACAGATTAACCACTGGGACCTAATAAATTACAAAGATTTTGCACCACAAAGGACACAGTGAAAAAAGCAAAGAGGCAACCTACAGAATGGGAAAAAATGTTCACCAGCTATATATCTGATAGAGGATTAATATCTAGGATATACAAAGAACTCAAAAAGTTAAATAATAAGGAATCAAACAAGCCAATCAAAAAATGGGCTAAGGAGCTAAATAGAGAGTTCTCAAAGGAAGAAATACGAATGGCATATAAGCATCTAAAAAAATGTTCTACGTCACTAGTCATCAGGGAAATGCCGATTAAAACTAATTGAGATTCCATCTCACTCCTGTCAGATTGGCCACCATCATGAAAACAAATGATCATAAATGTTGGCGGGGATGTGGAAAAACAGGAACCCTTCTGCACTGCTGGTGGGAATGCAATCTGGTCCAGCCATTGTGGAAAACAGTGTGGAGGTTCCTAAAGAGCTAGAGATTGATCTACCATATGACCCAGCTATAGCGCTCCTAGGCATATATCCAAAGGACTCATCTCATGTCCTTAGAAGTACATGCTCAACCATGTTTATTGCTGCTCAATTTATAATAGCTGGGAAATGGAACCAGTCTAGATGTCCCTCAACAGATGAGTGGATAACGAAGATGTGGTACATTTATACAATGGAGTTCTACTCAGCAGTAAAGAAAAATGAAGTTATGAAATTTGCAGAAAAATGGATGGACCTGGAAAGTATTATACTAAGTCAGGTAACCCATGCCCAGAAAGCCAAGCGCCACATGTTCTCTCTCATATGTGGATCCTAGCCACAGATGACTGGGCTTTTGCGTGAGAATGAAAATATTTAGTAGCAGAGGCCAGTAAGTTGAAAAGGAGACATAAAGGGTGGAGAAAGGAAGGGAGGAGGATACTTAATAGGTTGATATTGTATATATGTAATTACAATGATTGTAATGGGGAGGTAATATGATGGAGAACGGAATTTCAAACGGGAAAGTGTGGGGGTGGGGAGGGAGGGAATTACCATGGGATATATTTTATAATCGTGGAAAATGTTAATAAAAAAAAAAGAAAGAAAATGTTCATCATCCCAAATAATCAGAGAAATGCAAATTAAAACAACTATGAGATTCCACCTTACCTCAATAAGGATAGCCAACATCAAAAGGTCAAATGAAAATAAATGCTGGCGAGGATGTGGAGAAGCAGGGATACTCATTCACTGTTGGTGGGAATTGAGGATGGTACAACCGCTTTGGTAAGCAATATGGAGACTCCTGAAAAAGCTGACTATAGAATTACCAACAGACCCAGTTATACCATTACTGGGCATCTACCCTAAAACCTTCAAACCAAAAGCCAGAGAGATTTGCTCAACCATGTTTGAGGCAGTTCAATTCGTAATAGCTAAAAGCTAGAATCAAACCAGATGTCCATCATTAGAAGAATGGATAACAAAGATGTGGTATATCTACACAATGGAATTCTATACAGCAGTAAGAAAAAACGACATAAAGAAATTTGAGGAAAAATGGTTGAACCTGGAACAGATCATTCTCAGCGAACTTACCCAATCACAGAAAAAAAATCGACACATATTCTCACTCATCTAAATCACCTAACCTGAATCTACCCAAGATACCTTACATACCCAGCAAGCACCTCATGGACTAGACAATAAGATGGATGGGAGGGCGAGGAGGGCATAGAAGGGTGGAAAACAGTATTCCGGACCCAAACGGCAATGGTACCATAAAATTCTACTTCCTAAAAGACAGACCAAATGGCTGAACCATCACTAGACCCTTACAGGAAACACCTGAACCACAAGACACTGGAGATGGTAGGATCAAGACTGACCTAAATCTCCTACATCTACCCTCTCTCCCTCTCCCCTCTATTTCTCTCCTCTCTAACTCTTGTATATTAGTTATCTTTTTCCTCAATTTCTTAGTGGACAGTGACCTGTAACCCCCACTTCCAGCTTGGGCCTACCATCCACAATGAGCTTTTGATCAGAGAAACCTACAAGGTTTCCCAAAACAATGAAAGACTTCTGTCACAGTACTTGATGACCCACCAAAGGCCAGTGATAACACCCTATTGCTGAAGACTCCATACGCAGCTGACGCATAAAATGGAATGACATGGCTGGAAGCCAGGAGAGAGTCAGTCCCCAGACAGTCAGCGTGTCTAGTGCCAGAAGGCACTACATAGGCGACTGGGGGAAATGACCAAGATCTGTCCAAGCAATGCATTGTTTAACCTAATTAGCAACAAATAACCTGATGTGATTCCCACACAAGTGCACTAGTGGTACACAGCCATGGTGAGGAACCAATTGCTCTTGATTTGGCTAACTGGTCCACTCAGTGGTCCTAGACCCATATCTGGAACTGGGAAACAAGTCAGAACCATACCCAAACACAAGCTCACTCTACAATATCAAGCTACCATTAATCATGGGGTATAAGAGGGCCTAATTGCAGACAGTAAGCTTATACAACTTCAAAATCCCTGTTATTTTACAATGGGAAAAGGTTCTTAGTGGACGATCATTTTATAGACAATTGAATTCACATGTGCCTCCAATGAGAAATGCTCTTAGTAGACAATCAGCTTATAGATCATTGAATTCACTGTTTCCTTACATTGAGAAATGTTCTCAGTAGACAATCTGCTTGTAGATCATTGTATTCACTTTTAGTTTGCAATGAGAATGTTCTTTGCAAACAATCATCTTATACAACATTCAAATCCCTGTTATTTTACAGAGGAAAATATTCTTAGTAGACACCTATCTTATAGGTCATTGAATTCAGTGTTTGCTTACAATGAGAAATGTTCTTAGTAGACATTCAGTTTATACATCACTAAATTCAGTGTTAGTTTGCAATGGGGAATGTTCTTTGCAGACAATCATCTTATACAACTTTGAAATCCCAGTTATTTTACAATGGAAAATGTTCTTAGTAGACATCAGCTTATCATTCATTAAATGAGCTGTTTGCTTACAATGAGAAATATTCTTAGTATACAATTAGCTTATAGATCATTGAATTCACTTTTAGTTTGCAATGAGGAATATACTTTGTAGACATACAGCTTATACACCTTTGAAATCATTGTTTTACAATGGAAAATGGTTTTAGGAGACAATCATCTTATAGGTCATTGAATTCACTGGTAGTTTGAAATCACTGTCTGCTTACAATGAGAAATGTTCTTAGTAGAAAATCAGCTTATACACCTTTGAAATACATTATTGAATTGACTCTTAATTTTCAATGGGGAATGCTCTTTGCAGACATTCATCTTAACAACTTTGTAATCCCAGGTTTTTTACAATGGAAAATGTTCTCAGTATACAATCAGAATATCGATCATTAAATTTGTAGTTTGCTTACAATGAGAAGTGTTCTTATTAGACAATCAGCTTATAGATCATCGAATTTATGGTTAGTTGGCAATGGGAAATATTCTTAGTGGACAAACAGCTTATACAACTTTGATATCCCTGTTATTTTACATTCTAAAATGTTCTCACTAGACAATCAGTTTATAGATCATTGAAGTCACTGGTTTCTAAAAATGAGAAATGTTCTTAGTAGACAATCAACTTATAGATCATTGAATTCACTGTTAGTTTGCAATGGGGAATATTCTATGCAGACAATTAGCTCATACACCTTTGAAGTCCCTGTTATTTTACAATGGAAAATGTTCTTAGGAGACAATCAGCTTGTGCAACTTGAAATCCTTGTCATTTTACACTGTAAAATATCCGTAGTAGACAATCATCTCATAGATCATTGACTTCACTGTCTGCTTACAATGATAAATGTTTTCAGTAGACAATCTGCTTATAGATTATTGAATTCACTTTTAGTTTGCAATGGAGAATGTTCTTTGCAGACAGTCATCTTATACAACTTCAAAATCCCTGTTATTTTACAATATAAAGTGTTCTTAATAGAAAATCAGCTTATAGATCATTGAGTTCACTGATGGTTTGCAATGAGGAATGTTCAGTGCAGATAATCAGCTTAAAGGTCATTGGACTCACTGTTAGTTTGCAATGGTGAATGTTGTTTACAGACAATCAGCTTAATGAACTAAGTCATCATGGTTAGTTTACAATGGGAAATATTCTTCACAGAAAATCAGTTTATAGAATTATGAATTCATTGTTAGTGTACAGAGTGAAGCATGCTTAGGGGACCATCAGCCTTTAGAAGTATGAATTTGCAGGGCTCCTTCCTGGTCAGGTAGGTAGTGCCAAGGGAAGGACCAGGCCTACTGGTCCCTCCCTAGGGGTTGAGAAGGATGATGAGCATCAGACAACTTAAAAATCTCTCCTGGCCACTGGAGAAAAACCAACTGAGTCGATAGTCTTTAGGATGCAGGAACTCGCAGAAACAACTCACTTTATTACTCTGAGCAGTTGCCTATATCATGTTGTGGAGGAAGGTGGGCATTTTAGGATGGGGGAAGAGGTAAGGGCCAATAGTAATCTTTAACTATTGAAATGGTAATTACAATTGCCATGTGGAAGTGGCAGGCCAGAAGCCATTAGGCATCTTTCTGAGTCCTAGCTGACCAGAGACAGGTCACCAAACTTTAGCTAGGCTCAGGGAATTCCACTAGGCCTCATGCCTGGGCCTTTCACAGCCCAACACCTCCCCATTTTGTTTTTGTAAGAGCATTAGTCACCATGGCCCCTATCTTAGGTTGTCCCCCTCTGGGGATCTTATGTGTCATTGGTCACATGGAGGGCAGGGGAGGTGGCAGTGGTTCATCTGAGGAACTTAACTCCTGAGTTGCCAGCCTGTGGTAATGTATCTCAACCTGATGAACTTTTATTGCCTCTAGCCTCTGGTGAATAAATTGTGCAATTTTGTTAATTACACAAGGCCCGACAGTGAGGATAAGGAGAGGTCCAGTTAGAGGGAGGAGGTAGGGTAAGAAGTCATGTAAGCCCATCAACAGCAGGTTGTCCTGGGGGTCCCGTCACCTCTTCTCCAAGTCTTCCTGGAGCCTCTTAATCTTGGCCTGGATGATTCCCGATTTATTGGCATAAAAGTGACATGTTTCCTGTAAAAACAAACATATGCCTCCCTTTTTGGCCATTAGTAGGTCTAGTCCTCTCCTGTTTGGTAGGACTACCTCAGCCAGGGAATCTAGCTTCCAGGAATGATATCTACATGTTGGTTTAAGGTGGCTGGGGCACAAAGGCCTGTACAATTGGTGGGTAGAAAGTTATAGGCCATCTCACCTCCACAAATATAAGCCATTCCAGAAGGTGGGCAGCCTTGAGCACTAGGCTCAAGTTGTGTTAAAAGTACAGAAGGAAGGATGAATGTATCTCACATCTCTACTGGAATTATTAGGTGAAGGTGGGGCCCAAATGCCCAGAGAAAACATTGGGAAAAGCTGGACAGGGATGAGGAAGGTGGCTGAGCAGTTTTTTAAGGTCATATCGACAACTGTACTGTAATTAGCCAGAGAGGCCCAGATTGGAGGCAAAGCCAGTAATCCTCCACAAGGGAGGGAATTATTTAGTTTAGCAGGGTGAAGGACCATTTTAGGAACAGTCCTCAGGGGCAGGACACTGCCTAGAGAAGTGATTGTCACTGTCCCCTTGTTGGGACAAATATTTTAGGTCTCTCATTGGTACCCAAATGGGTATATTTTCTTTTTACCAAGTTTTTCCGTGGACAAAAATTTTATGATCTTGACACAAGTTTCTATCAAAAAACTTCTTTCTGTTACAGAGCTTTTGTATTTTAATTACTTCTCAGTACAAAAGACTATTAAGGCCAGCCAAATGGCTTCTGACACTGAATATACATGATCTTGCTTACATGTAGGTGCTAATGTCTTGCTGCCAGACCACCTTCCTAACACTGAATTAACATAATCTTGCTTGCTGTAGGTGCTATAGTTTTGCTAAAGCCTTGCTATAGTTTTGCTAAAGTGTTGCTGCCAAAAGCCCAGAGCTATGGATACAAGTCCAGCCAAAATGGCTCCTGACAATTCCCCCTTCTTTATTTATTATTTTTTATGAACCAGGATGCTCCAGGCCTCAGTGCAGAAAGACTGTGCCTGTCTTAGGTTGTTTTCTACAACATTTCAGCCTTACCCATCATCGGTACATGAATTCCATCATTCATGCCCTGTCTCAGGTTCACCTAACTCCAGAGAATCTTACCTGTCTTTGACTACCAGCCTCTTCAGGGTATTTAAGATAATATCTCAGGAAGCCGGGGTCAGGTCCATAGCTGTATCACATGTATTTCTGTACGGATATCTATAAAGGATCTTAAAAGGCTTTTAATGAGTATGGGCAGCAGACACAGAATGAGAAAAAGACAAACACCTGTAGCAGTAACGCTTCTTATCCAAGAAGTGAGAGAATTTCATCTAGGCAAGGCATACTTAAAAGCAGATATAAAGTCATCAGCAGCTTTAGCTGCATCAAAAGTAAGATGATTACTTTGTAAAGACAAAATCTCTGAATGTAACTGAATCAGAGCTAAGGAAATATTATCGTTGTGCCAAATATCTCTTAAATGTATTTTCCCAATGCTGTTGGGCTGTTATTATATTTTTTAGAAGTAACACAAATCCATTGAAAATCTACATGACACTCCAAACAAGTTTTAACTTTTAACCCTAGTATACAGAGAATTTAACAGGTATTTATATATGTATCTATTATAAGGATCAAGCCTAAGATCTTAAAGGGAGGTACAGTTTGAATTTTCTCAGGAACTACTTTGAAGCTGTGAGTATGAAGGATAGTTAGACATTAAAAGTACAAGCCTAAAGCCAGAGCCACAACACACTTTAGGAACTCCTGTTAGGCACACTTTGTATATCTTTAGATTGAAATCTGAAACCCACCATCACACCTTAAGATAAACAATTGAATATATTGTGGTCCATTTATTAAATTATCACATTCTGCTCCTGGAGCCCAATAGATTTATAACCATCACACATTATAAATTGGTAGAAAACATTAAAATATTTGGGGTAAATAAGGCCCTTTTTAGTTGGTCATGTGGGGGTAAGCATTACCCCTTTTGTTTTTTAATTGAGACTTGAGAGTTTGATTATGTCTTTTAACAATAGCCTGACCCTGGGGGTTGTATGGGATGCCAGTGGAATGTGAGATTTTCCAGGTCTGGAGAAAATCTACAAAGACTTTGCTTATGAAGTAGGGTCCATTATCTGTTTTAATTTGATCAGGCAGCCCAAGAGTGGTGAAACATTGAAGCATATAACTAATGGCATGTTTAGATTTTTTTTTTTTTCCGGCATGTGCTAATGCCCAGTAGGTGCAGGAAATGGTCAGTAAGCCCAGTCACCACGAGATGGAGGACTTCTCCCCTGTCCCCACCTGGGTCAGTCTAAGGAGGCCACGTGGCAGTCTCCCAGGAGGTGGATTGCCTGCCATTTTCCAGTAGGGGTGGGTAGGGCACAACTGCCAGGAGGGAGGCCATCTATTTAACTTACCAAATTACGCCCCTGGGTCCCAATGGATTTATAACTATCATATATTATAAATTTTACTCAGTTTAATTTTAAAGGTCTCCACAGTCTTGACCAAGTTAAGATATTAAGATCTGTAAAATTAAACAAATTAAACACATTTAACATATAAAGGCACAGAGTAAACATTTTTAACTGGTATAAGGAATAGCAAGGAGAGACTAAAACAATGTAAATTGAACCATCATAACCTAAAATTGTCTAAGTGTCTGTAATTTTAATTTGCTTGAGGTTTTTTAGCTTAAAATCTTAAGTCTTAGCCAGGCATGGTGGTGTACACCTTTAATCCCAGCACTCAGGAGGCAGAGGTAAGGAGGATTACCATGAGTTTTAGGCCACCCTGAGGCTCCTTAGGGAATTCCAGGTCAGCCTGGGCTAGAGTGAAATCCAACCTCAAAAAACCAAAAGAAAGAAAAAAACAAATCTTAATTTTTTTATTCTAATATCTCTAGCTAAGCATATCAGTCTATTACAAATTTAACCTTGATTAACCTCTTTGGGCCTGGGCAGCAGGATGTAGCCAGCCCTTATGCCAGTAGCCCAGTTCCAACGAAGTTCCCTGTGGTCTTTCTTTCCTCTTAGAAAGCTTATCAGGCAAGCCTTGAACTTTAATGCTGTCTGCACTTAGTATTTTTAAACTTTCGTCTGAATAGTCCATAAAATTTGGCTTGCCACTCTAGAATACACCTTTAGTTGTGTGTATCAAGTCCATTCCTATCCCTTTAAAACAAAGGTTCCAAAACATTAACATCCACATGGTCTGGTTCATCTCAGCTCATTAGACAGCTTTAGGTTTGCTGAGATAAACTTCCAGACCAGGTACAGTTATGGAGGAAGGAATAATTTTTGAAGCTTACAGATCCAGGGGAAGTTCTATAATGGCAGAAAAAGCTGGCCTGTCTTCACAGGCCAAAGCAGAGAGAGAGAGAAGCACAAGCCTTTAGAAATACAAAAGCCACTGGCAAACCAAAGGTGAAGGGGAAGAGAAAGGGAACAAAGTGATGTCAACAAGTAAGTACAGGCTATAGAAGCAAAGTTTAGTGCACTAAATATGGAGACTGCCTCATAACTCATGAGGGTACACTCACCCACACACACCGATTACCTCCTCAATGACTGCCTCTCACAGGGTACACTGGTCTGTCCAGGTCCCAGACCCCACATTGGGTGCCAGATGCAGGGCTCATTCCAGGTCAGGTAGGTAGTGCTGAAGGAAGGACCAACCCTGCTGGTTCCTCCCTAGGGGTTGAGAAAATGATGAGTGTCGGATGACTCAGAAACCTCTCCTGGCCACTGGAGAAAAACCACACTGAGTTGGGAGTCTTTTCGATGCAGGAACTCACAGAAACAACTCACTTTATTACTCTGAGGAGTTGCCTATATCATGTTGGGGAGGAAGATGGGGATTTGAGGATGGGGGAAGAGGTAAGGGCCAATAGTAATCTTTAACTATTGAAATGGTAATTACAATTGCCACACAGAAATGGCAGGCCAGAAGCCATTAGGCATCTTGCTGAGTCCTAGCTGGCCAGAGACAGGTCACCAAACTTTAGCTAGGCTCAGGAAATTCCACTAGGCCTCACGCCTGGGCCTTTCACAGCCCAACATGAATTCTCTCTTAGTTTGCAATGGGTAATGTTCTTTGCCGACAATCAACTATTGAACAATCAATCAACTATTGAACTAATTAGTCATGGTTAGTTTACAATGGGAACTATTCTTCACAGATAGAATTCATTGTTAGTGTACAGAGTGAAATGTGCTTATGAGACAATCATCTTATAGAAGTATGAATTCTCTGTTAGTTTGCAATGGGAAATATTTTTAGTAGACAATCAGCTTATAGATCATTGAAGTCACTGTTAGTTTGCAATGGGGAATGTTCTTTAAAATCAGCTTATAGATCATTGAAATCCCTGTTATATTACAATGTGAAATGTGCTTAGCAGACAATCAGCTTATAGAAGTATGAATTCTCTATTAGTTTGCCATGGGAAATATTCTTAGTAGACAATCAGCTTATAGATCATTGAATTCACTGTTAGTGTGCAATGGGGAATATTCTTTGCAGACAATCAGCTCATTGAACTAAGTAGTCATGGTTAGTTTACAATGGGAAAAGTTCTTCACAGAAACTCAGTCTATACAATAATGAATTCACTGTTAGTATACAATGTGAAATGTGCTTAGCAGACAATCAGCTTATAGAAGTATTAATGTTGTGTGTGTTTGCAATGGGAAATATTCTTAGCAGAAAATAAGGTTATACAACTTTGAAATTCCTGTTTTTACAATGGAAAATGTTCTCAGTAAACAATCAGCTTATTGATCATTGAATTCACTCTTTGTTTACAATGAGAAATGTTCTTAGTAGACAATCAGCTTGAATAAACTGTCAGTTTGCAATGTGGAATGTTCTTCACAGACAATCAGCTTATATACCTTTGAAATCCCTGTTATTTTTGAATGGGAAATGTTCTTACTTCACAATCTGCTTATGTATTATTGAGTTCACTCTTTACTTACAATGAGAAATGTACTTAGTAGACAATCAGCTTATACATCATCGAATTCATAGTTTCGTTACAATGAGAAATATTCATAGTGGACAATCAACTTATAGATCATTTAATTCACAGTTAGTTTGCAATGGGCAATGTTCTTCATATAAAATCTGATTATAGAATTATGAAATCACTTTTAGTGTTCAAAGTAAAATGTGCATAGCAGACAATCAGCTTATAGAAGTATGAACTCTCTGTTAGTTTGCAATGGGAAATATTCTTAGTAGACAATCAGCCTATAGATCACTGAATTCACTGTTCTCTTATCATGAGAAATGTTCTTAGTAGACAATCAACTTATAGATCATTGAATTTACTGTTAGTTGGCAATGTGAAATATTCTTAGCAGACAATCAGTTTATACAACTTTGATATCCCCATTATTTTACAATGGAAAATGTTATTAGTAGATGATCAGCTTATATATCATTGACTTTACTGTTTGCATGCAATGACAAATGTTGGTAGTAAACAATCAGGTATAGATCATTGAATTAAGTGGATTATTACAATGAAAAATGTTCTTAGTAGAAAATCACTTTATACATCATAAACTCACTGTTAGGTTGCAAGGGAGAATGTTCTTAGCAGACAATCAGTTTATAAACCTTAGAAATCCCTGTTATTTTACAATGGAAAAAGGTACTTAGAAGACAATTATCTTATAGATAATTGAATTTACTGTTTGCTTAAAATAAGAAGTGTTCTTAATAAACAATGAAATTATAGATCATTGAGGTCACTGTTAGTGGCCATGGAAAATATTCATTGTAAACAATCAGCTTGTAGATCATTGAATTCACTGTTTTCTAACAAAGAGAAATGTTTCTAGTAGAAAATCAAATTATGGATCATTGAATTCACTGTTATTTCACAATGGGGAATGTTCTTGTAGACAATGAGTTTATAGACTGAAGTAGTCATGGTTAGTTTACAACAGGAAATGTTCCTCACAGAAAATCAGATTATAGAATTCTGAATTCACTGTTAGTAGACAATGTGAAATGTGTTTAAGAGACAATCAGCTTCTATAAGTATGAATTCTCTGTTACTTTGCAATGGGAAATATTCTTAGTAGACAATCAGTTTATAGATCATTGAATTCACTATTAGTTTGCAATGGGACATGTTCTTTGTAGACAATCTGCTTATATATCATTGAATTCACTGTTAGTTTGCAATGGGGAAGGTTCTGTGCAGACAATCAGCTTATACACCTTTGAAATCCTTGTTATTTTACAATGGAAAATGTTCTAAGTAGACAATCAGCTTATAGATCATTGAATTCACTGTTAGTTTGCAATGCTGAATGTTCTTTGCAGACAATCAGCTTATTCACCTTTGAAATCCCTGTTATTTCATAATATATAATGGTCCTAGTAGACTATCAGCATATAGGTCATTGAAATCACTGTTTGATTAGTGACAAAGGTTGTTAGTAGACAATATATTTATAGATCATTGAATTCCCTGTTAGTTTGCAATGGGATATGTTCTTTGCAGGCAATTATTTTATACAGCTCTGCCATACTAGTTATTTTACAATTAGAAATGTTCTTAGTAGACAATCAGCTTATACATCACTGAATTCATAGTCAGGTTGCAATGGGAAATGTTATTTGCAGACCATCAGCTTACAGATCATTGATTTCACTGGTTTATTATAATGAGAAATGTTCTTAGTAGACAATCAGTTTAAAGATCATTGTTAGTTTGCAATGGGGAATATTTTTGCAGACAATCTGCTTATAGAACTTAGTAGTAATGGTTAGTTTACAATGGGAAAAGTTCTTCACTGAAAATCAGGTTATAGAATTACACATTTACTGTTAGCAGACAATGTGAAATGTGCTTATCAGGCAATCAGCTGATACAAGTATGAATTCTCTGTTCATTTGCAATGGGAAATATTCTTATTAGACAATCAGCTTATAGATCATTAAATTCACTGTTTGCATATAATGGGAAATGTTCTTAGTAGACATTCAGCTTATAGATCATTGAATTCACTGTTAGATATCAATGGAAAATGTTCTTTCCAGACAATCAGCTTATACAAATTTGAAATCCCAGTTATTTTACAATGGAAAATGTTCTTAGTATAATATCATGTTATAGATCATTGAATTCACTGTTTGCTTACAATGAGAAATGTTCTTAGTAGAACATCAACTTGTACATAGTTGAATTCACTGTTTGTTTACAATGAGAAATGTTCTTAGTACACAATCAGCTTATAGATCACTGAATTCACTGTTTGCAATGGGGAATGTTCTTGCAGACAATCAGCTTATACAACTGTGAAATCCCTGTTATTTTACAATGTGAAATGGTCTTTGTAGACAAACAGCTTATAGATCATTTAATTCACTGTTAGATTTCAATGGGAAGTGTTCTTTGTAGACAATCAGCTTATACACCTTTGAAATCCAAGTCATTTTACAATGGAAAATGTTCTTAGTAGACAGTCATCTTATAGATCATTGCATTCACTGCTTACAATGAGAAATGTTTCTAGTAGACAATAAGCTTATAGATCATTGAATTCACTATTAGATTGCAATGAGGAATGTTCTTTGCAGACTATCAGCTTATAGAACAAAGTAGTCATGGACAGTTTACAATGGGAAGTGTTCTGGACAGAAAATCAGGTTATAGAATTATGAATTCACTGTTAGTAGATGTGATGGTTTCATTCAGTGTCCCCCATAAACAGGTTTCCTGAATGCTAGGTTCCCAGCTGATGGACATTTAGGAATTAATGCCTCCTGGAGGGAGTGGATTTTGGGGGGCCTGCTTATGGGCTTCATAGCCTGTTTCTCCATGCCAGTGTTTGGTATACCCTCCTGTTACTGTGGTCTTCCTTATGTTGGCCAGGGGGTGATGTCCACCCTCTGCCCATGCCATCATTTCCCCCTGCCATCATGGAGCTTCCCCTTAAGCCTATAAGCCAAAATAAACATCTTTTTCCCAGAACCTGCTCTTGGTTGGGTTATTTCTACCAGCAATGCAAACTGGACTGTAACAGTAAAGTGGTACTGAGGAGTGGGATTGCTTCTAGACACCTAACTGTGTGACTTTGGCCTTTTGGAGCTTATTTTCAAGAGGAATGTGGTAGGATTTGAAACCTTGGCCTAAGAGACGCCTTGCAGTGCTTTAAGTACAGTTTGATTGACTATTCTGGTCAGAGCTTAAAGATCTGAAGGCAGTAAGAACTATGGACTGTGAGGTTTGGCTTATGAGGGTGAGGAAGAGCTTTTCCTGGACTGGGCTAGCAGTTTGTGTGAGAAGCTTGCGCTTATGCCCATGTCCTGAGAAGTTGTGCAGGGTTGCTTTGCATAGAAATGAACTGGTGTGAGCAAAGGGATATGGGCAAACTGTTGCCCATTCAGCTGCAACTGAGAGCTTACATCCTTTGAGACTGGGTTAGCTGACCTGTGCTAGGGCAAGAAGAAAAATGTACACTCTTTTGGAAGGGGTCTGAGTACTCTAGGAGTGTCCTGTTCTTCAAAGTCTGCTTTATTCCTCCATTGATTAACAAACTGTCACTCTATCTGGTATCGTAGAGTATAAGAAATGCTGGAAAGAGGGTCACTGAGTTTGCAACATGGTCTTGTGTTTTGGAAGTGGCCATGGACAGTATGAAGCAGGTTTGCTGGTTGCCTGCATAGGGACCACATGGGGCCATGAGGATAAACTGTGGTGTGCAGTGGAGATCCAGTGGAGATGCTGGGACCATGAGATGGCTGCCAAGGACAGATGAAGCCCCCTATGAAGTTTCCAAGGACTGTGAGTAGCCTAGCTGGAGGGGCAGAATTGGAATGCCAAAGACTAGTTGCTAGTTAGAATAATTGGACTTGAAGATTTGTCACTGGCTAGAGTTGCTGGACTTGAAGCTACAGAGTTTGATGTTTGCCCTGGTTGTTTAAAATCTTGTATTGGCAGAATGTTTCTTTGCTATGACCAATGCCATGTTTTGCAGTGTGAATATTTATTCTGTGCCATTATGGGTTTTTTGAGGTTATTTTTTGGTATTATGGCTCAGTTAAAAGATCTTGAACTATGGGGATGTATGAAATCATTGAGATTGATAAAAACTATGGTACTTTTAAAGTCAGACTGGATGCATTGTATTTTACATCAGGTATTGATATCAGTTTATGGGGGCCTGGGGCAGAATGTGGTGATTTGATTCAGGTGTCCCCCATAAACATAAGTGTTCTGAATGCTAGGTTCCCAGCTGATGGATATTTGGGAATTAATGGCTCCTGGAGGGAGTGTATTGTTGGGGGCGGGCCTATGGGCTTTATAGTCAGTTTCACCATTCCAGGGTTTGGCACACCCTCCTATTGCTGTGGTCCACCATATGTTGGCCAAGGGGAGAGGTCTATACTGTGCTCATGCCATCATTTTCCCTTGCCATCATGGAGCATCCCCTCAAGCCTGTAAGCCAAATAAAACCTCTTTTTCCCAGAAGCTGCTCTTGGATGGGTGATTTCTACCAGCAATGTGAACCGGACTGCAATAGTAGACGATGTGAAATGTGCTTAGCAGACAATTAGCTTATGGAAGTATGAGTTCTCTGTCAGTTTGCAATGGGAAATATTCTTAGTAGACAAGCAGCTTATAGATCATTTTATTCACTGTTTGTTTGCATTGGGGAATGTTCTTGGCAGAAAATAACTTTATACACCTTTGAAATCCCTGTTAGTTTACAAGGGAGAAAGGTTCTTCGTGGACAATCATGTTATAGATCATTGAATTCACTGTTTGCTTACAATAAGAAATGTTCTCAGTAAACAATCAGCTTATAGATCATTGAATTCACTGTTAGTTTGCAATGTGAATGTTTGCAGACAATCAACTTATACAACATTCAAATCCCTGTTATTTTAAACTGGAAAATGTTCTTAGACAATCATCTTATAGGTCATTGAATTCAGTGCTTTCTTACAATGAGAAATATTTTTAGTAGACTATCAACTTATACATCATTGATTTCACTGTTTGTTTGTACTTGGGAATGTTCTTTGCAGATAATCATCTCATACAACATTGAAATCCCTGTTATTTTACAATGGAAAATGTTCATAGTAGATAATCAGCTTATAGATCATGAAATTAGCTGTTTGCTTACAATGAGAAATGATCTTAGTAGACAATGAGCTCATTCATCACTGAATTCACTGTTAGTTGGCAATGGGAAATATTCTTAGTAGACCATCAGCTTATACAACTTTGATATTCCTGTTATTTTACAATAGAAAATGTTCTTACTAGACAAGCAGCTTATAGATCACTGAATTCACTGTTTTCTAACAATGAGTAATGTTCTTAGCAGACAATCAACTTGTAGATCATTGAATTCACTGTTAGTTTGTAATAGGGAATGTTCTTTGCAGACAATCATCTCATAGAACTAAGTAGTCATGGTTAGTGTACAATGGGACATGTTCTTAGCAGATCATCAGCTTACACATCATTAAATTCACTGCTTGGTTACAATGAGAAATGTTCTTAGTAGACAATCAGCTTATACAAGTATGAATTCTATGTTAATTTGCAAGGGGGAATATTCTCAGTAGACAATCAGCTTATAGATCATTGAATTCACTGTTAGTTTGCAGTGGGGAATGTTCTCTGCAGACAATCAGCTTATAGAACATTGAATTCACTGTTAGTTTTTAATAAGCAATGTTCTTTGCAGATAATCAGCTTATACACCTTTGAAATCCCTGTCATTTTATAATGGAAAATGTTCTTAATAGACAATCATCTTATAGATCATTGAATTCACTGCTTATAATAAGAAATATTTTTAGTAGACAATCCACTTATAGATCTTTTAATTCACTCTTAGTTTGCACTGTGAAATGTTCTTTGCAGACAATAAGCATATAGAAATATGTAGTCATGGTCAGTTTACAATGGGAAATGTTCTTCACAGAAAATCAGGTTATAGAATTATGAAGTCACTGTTAGTATGCACTGTGAAATGTGATTAAGAGACAATTAGCTTATGGAAGTATGAATTCGCTGTCAGTTTGCAATGGGAAATATTCTTAGTAGACAATCAGTTTATAGATCATTGAATTCACTGTTAATTTGAAAAGAGTAATGTTTGAAAGGGTAATGTTCAGCTTATACTACTTCAAAATCCCTGTTATTTTACAATGGAAAGAGGTTCTTAATAGAAATCATCTTATAGATCATTGAATTCACCGTTTGCCGACAATGAGACATGGTTGTGGTAGACAGCTTGTAGATCATTTAATTCACTGTTTGCTTACAATGTCATATGTTCTCAGTAGACATTCAGCTTATAAATCATTGAATTCACTCTTATTTTGCATTGGGAATGTTCTTAGCAGACAATCAGCTTACAGAACTATGAATTCTCCATTAGTTTACAATGGGAAATGTTCCTAGTAGACAATCAGCTTAGAGAACCATTAATTCACTGTCAGTTTAAAATGGGAAATGTTCTTAGTACATGATTAGCTTATAGAACTTTGAATTCACTGTTAATTTGCAAAGGGAAATGTTCTTAGCAGACAATCAGTTTATAGAACTATGAATTAGCTGTTAGTTTGCAATGGAAAATGTTCATGGTATATGAGCAGCTTATAGAATGTTGAATTCACCATTAGTTTGCAAAGGGAAATGTTATTAGACAACCAGCTCATATAACCATGAATCTACTGTTAGTTTACAACGGGGAATGTTCTTCATACATGATCAGCTTATAGAAGTTTGAATTCACTGTTAGTTTGCAATGGGGAACGTTAGCAGGCAATCAGCCAATGGAAGTATGAATTCACTTTTATTTTACAACGGGAAGTGTTCATAGTAGACAATCAGCTTAGGGAACCATTAATTCACTGTCAGTTTTCAATGGGAAACGTTCTTAGCAGACCATCAGCTTATAGAACTATGAATTCACTGTTAGTTTACAACGAGAAATTTTCCTAGTACACACTCAGCTTAGAGTACTATTAAATCACTGTTAGTTTGTAATGGGAAATGTTGATATCAGAAAATCAGGTTATAGAACTAAGATTCACACTTAGTTTACATGTGAAAATGTTCTGAGAAGACAATCAGGTAATAGAACTAAGAATTCACTCTTAGTTTATAAGTGAAAATGTTCTGAGCAGACAATCAGGTAATAGAACAAAGTATTCACTCTTAGTTTTCAAGTGGAAATGTTCTGAGCAAACAGTCAGCTTATAAAACAATGAATTCTCTGGCAGTTTACAACAGGAAATGTTCTTAGCAAAAATCTGCTTCTATAACTTTATATTCACTGTTGGTTTACAATGTGAAATTTGCTTTGTGGACAATCAGCTTACAGGACTATGAATTCTCTGTTTGCAAAGGGAAATGTTTTAACAGAAAATCAGCTTATAGAACTTCAAATTTACTGTTTACAATGGGAAATGTTCATAGTACATGATCAGCTTACAGAACTTTCAATTCATTGTTAGTTTGCAATGGGGAAAGTTCTTAGCAGACAGTCCACTTATAGAACTATGAGTTTACAATGGGAAATGTTCCTAGAAGACAATCAGCTTAGAGAACCATTAATTCACAGTGAGTTTGCAGTGGAAAATGTTCTTAGCACACAATCATCTTAGAGAACTATGAATTTACTGTTCATTGGCAAAGAGAAATGTTCTTAGCAGACAATCAATTCATAAAACTATGAATTCACTGTTTGTTTATAAAAGGAAATGTTCCTAGTACACAATCCCTTTAGAGAACTATTGATTCACTGTCAGTTTGCAATGAGAAATGTTCTTAACAGGCGATCAGCTTATAGAACTATAAATTCACTGTTAGTTTACAATGGGAAATGTTCTTATTAGATACTCAGCTTATATAACTTTGAATTCCCTGCTAGTTTTCAATGGGAAATGTTCTTAACACATAATTATCTTATAGTTCTTTCAATTCACTGTCAGTTAACAATGGGAAAAGTTTTCAGTAGACAATCAGCTTATAGAACTGTTAATTCTCTGGTAGTTGGCAACTGGAAATGTTCTTAGTTGACAATATGCTTATAGAACTTTGAATTCACTGTTGGTTTGCAATGGGAAATGTTCCTAGTAGACACTGAGCTTACACAGCTTTGATTTCACTATTAGTTTTCAATGGGAAATGTTCTTAACACATGATCACCTTTTACTTCCTTGAATTCACTGTTAGTTTACACAGAGAAACAGTCGCTGTAGACATGCAGTTTATATAGTCAGCAATGTGAAATGCTCTTTACACATAATTAGATTATAGTTCTTTGAATTCACTGTTTCTTTACAATGGGAAATGTTCTTAGTATACAATTAGCTTAGAGAACTGTGAATTCTCTGTTTGTTTACAATGAGAACTGTTCTTAGTACACAATTAGCTTAGAGAACATTGAATTCACTGTTAGTTTGCAATAGGAAATATTCCTGATACACACTCAGCTTATACAACTTTGAAATTTCTGTTACTTTTGAAGGGGAAATGTTGTAACAAACAATCAGCTTATAGTTCTTTGAATTCACTCTTATTTTACAATGGGAAACATTCTTTGTGGACACTCACCTTATAAAACAATGAATTCTCTGTTAGTTTGCAATGAGAAATGTTCTTATTAGACACTCAGCTTATAGAACTTTAAATTCCCTGTTAGTTTTCAATGGAAAATATTCTCAGTTGACAATATGCTTACAGAACTTTGAATTCACTGTTTGTTTGCAATGTAAAATGCTCCTAGTAGACACTGAGCTTACACAACTTTGAATGCACTGTTAGTTTTCAATGGAAAATGTTCTTCATACATAATCAGCTGACACTTCCTTGAATTCACTGTTAGTTTGCAATGAGAAAAGTTCTCTGTAGACATCCAGCTTATATAACTGTGAATTCTGTTAGTCTGCAATGGGAAATGATCTTAGCACACAATTAGCTTACAGTTCTTTGAATTCATTGTTTCTTTACAACGGGAAATGTTCTTAGTGTACAATTAGCTTCAATAACTGTTAATTCTGTTTGCTTACAATGTTAAATGTTCTTAGTACACAATTAGCTTGTAGAACATTGAATTCACTGTTAATTTGCATGGGAAATGTGACTAGTAGACACTCACCTTATAGAATTTTGAATTCCCTGTTAGGTTTCAATGGGAAATGGTCTTAACACACAATCACCTTATAGTTCTTTGAATTCACTGTTAGTTTACTATTGGAAATGTTCTTTGTGGACACTCAGGTTATAAAACAGTGAATTCTGTGTTAGTTTGCAATGGGAAATGTGCCTAGTAGACACTCACATTATAAAACTTTGAATTCCTTGTTAGTTTTCAATGGGAAATGTTCTTAACACATTATCAGTTTATAGTTCTTTTTAAAATTTTTCTTTTATTAATTAGTTTTGTATTCAGCAAATACAGTCAGTTTGGTACCATTATTAGGCTCATCTGTGACCTACCCCCACCCCATTGACCCATGGAGGAATATGGGTCATGCATTGTGGAGTTAGCCCACAGTTATTGGTACGATAAATGTCTCTGCATATGATGACCCAACATGTGGCTCTGACATTCTTTCAACCCCTCTTCCACAAAATTTCCCTGAGCCGTGTTGGGTTCATTTCTGGTCTGTGTCAGTGATGAAGTGTTGGAGGCCTCTGAGGCTCTGGCTCTCTGATTTGGTAGGAGTTGATTTTTCTCTATCTTGTTCTCCTTCCCCTTGTGCTGGTATCTAGTTCATCAGGAAAACAGAACCCTTGCTTGTTTTGCCAATTTTTCTTAGTTTCAGCCGGGGTCCTTTTGAGGTATAATGGGGTGGCTCTCTCCTTAGGATCTACATCTATCTGAAAAAGAGAAGCAGATTCCCCAACAGAGAGTAAGTTAGCACAAGGACAAATGAGATAACCCTTACTTTTTTTAATAAAGAATTTAATAGGTGTAGGCCTTCTTGTAGCCCATGATTGATGGTAGCTTGATATTGGAGAGTGGGCTAATGTTTGGATATGGTTCTGACTTGTATCCCAGCTCCAGCTATGGCTCCCATACCACTGAGGGAATCAGTTAGCCAAATCAAGAGCAGTTGGTTCCCCACCATGGCTTTGTGCCACTCTTGCACTTCTGTGGGTATTACAACAGGTTATTTGCTGCTAAGTAGGTTGGACCATGAGTTTCTTGGACAGATATTGGTCGTTTCCCCCAGTCGCCCATGTAGTACTTTCTGGCACTAGATAGGCTGACTGTGTGGGGACTGACTCTCTTCTAGCTTCAAGCCATGCCATTCCATTTTATGTGTCAACTGCATATGGTGTCTTCAGCAGTAGGGTCTTACCACTAACCTTTGTTGGGTTATCAAGTACTCTGATAGAAATTTGTCTGTCATCCTTTTAGGAAACCTTGTAGGTTTCTTTGACCAAAAGCTCATGGTGGATGATAGAACCATGCTGGTACTGGGAGTTACAGGTCAGTGCCCACTAAGAAAATGAGGAAAAAGATAACTAATATACAATAGTTAGAAAGAAGAGAGAGAGAGAGGGAAGGAGAGGGAGTGAGGGAAGATGTAGAAGACTAAGGTTAGCCTTTATCCTACCCTCTCCAGTGTCTTGTGGTTCAAGTGTTCCCTGTAAAGGCCTGGTGAAGTTTGAGCCATTTGGTCTGCCTTTTAGGAAGTAGAATTTTATGGTACCATTGCCATTGTGGTCTAGATTAGTGTTTCCCCCACATTCAGTGCCATGCCCTCCCTCCCCATCTATCCTAGTGTCTAGTCCATGAGATGCTTGCTGGATATGTAAGGTATCTTGGGTAGATTCAGGTTAGGTGCTATAGATGAGTTAGAAGATGTGGTGAATTTTTTTCTGTGATTGGGTAAGTTCACTGAGAATGATCTGTTCCAGGTTCAACCACTTTTCCTCAAATTTCATTGTGTCATTTTTTTCTTACTGCTGTAGAGAATTCCATTGTGTAGATATACCACATCTTAGTTATCCATTCTCCAGTGATGGACATCTGCACTGATTCCAGCTCTTAGCTATTACAAATTGAGCCACTACAAACCTGGTTGAGCAAAACTCTCTGGCCTATGGTTTGAAAGTTTTAGGGTAGATGCTCAGTAAGGGAATAACTGGGTCTGTTGGTATCTCTATAGTCTGCTTTTTAAAGAGTCTCCTTATTGCTTTCCAAATGGTTATACCATCCTACATTCCCACCAACATCCTACATCTCCACATCTTCACCAGCATTTATTTTCATTTGATATTTTGATGTTTGCTATCCTTATTGGGGTAGGGTGGAATCTCATAGTTGTTTTAATTTGCATTTCTCTGATGATTAGGGATGATGAACATTTTCTTAAGTGTGTGTTTGCCATTTGTATTTCTTCCTCTGTGAACTGCCTGTTCAGCTCTTTGCCCATTTTGTGAGTGAGGTGTTTGACTTCTTACTGTTTAGAGTTTTGAGTTCTTTGTAAATTCTAGAGATTAGACCTCTGTCAGTTCTATAACCAGTAAATATTTTCTCCCATTTTGTGGGTAATCTAATGGCTTTGTTTATTGGATGTTTGTCTGTAAAGAAACTCTTCAGCTTCATATGATCCCACTGGTTGAGTTACTGTTTAAGATTGTGAGCTACTGGGGTTTTGTTCAGGAAGTCTTTTTCAATCCCGGTATCATGGAAATGTTCCTAGTAGACAATGAGAATATAGAATTTTGAATTCACTGTTAGTTTACAATTGGAAACATTCTTTGTGGACACTCAGCTTATAAAAGTGAATTCTGTCAGTTTGCAATTGGGAAATGTTATTAGACACTCAGCTTATATAACTTTGAATTCTTTATTAGTTTTCAAAGGGGAATGTTCTTAACACACTATCAGATCATATTTCTTGGAATTCACTGTTAGTTTACAGAGGGAAAGGTTCTACTTAGACACACAGCTTATAAAACTGAATTCTCTGTTAGTTTGCAATGGGAAATGTTCTTACTATACACTCAGCTTTTAGAACTTTGAATTCCCTGCTAATTTAGAGAGGGGAATGTTCTTAACACACTATCAGTTTATATTTCTTTGAATTCTCTGTTAGTTTGCAAGGGAAAATGTTCTTATTAGACAATACTTTATAGAAATTTAAATTTACTGTTAGTTTATACAGGGAAATGTTCCTAGTAGATACTCAGCTTATAGAACTTTGAATTCACTGTTAGTTTTCAATGAGAAATGTTGTTAACACATAATCACCTGATACTTCCTTTAATTCGCTGTTACTTTGCAAAAAGAAAAGTTCTCTGTAGACACACAGCTTATATAACTGTGAATTCTCTGTTAATCTGCAATGGGGAATGTTCTTAACACACAATTAGCTTATAGTTCATTGAATTCATTGTTTCTTTACAATGGGAAATGTTGTTAGGATACAATTAGATAAAAAAAATTTGAATTCTCTTTTGGTTCACAATGGGAAATTTCTTAGTGCACAATTAACTTAAAGAACTATGAATTTTCTCTTTATTTACAATAGGAAAAGTGCTTCGTAAACCAATAGCTTATATAACATTGAATATCCTGTTAGTTTGCAATGGTAAATGTTACTACTAGACACTCAGATTATAGAACTTTGAATCCCCTGTTAGTTTTCAATGGGAAATGTTCTTAACACACAATCAGCTTATAATTCTTTGAATTCACTCTTAGTTTACAATGGGAAATGTTCTTTGTGCCCACACAGCTTAGAAAAAGGTGAATTTTCTGTTAGTTTGCAATTGGAAATGTTCCTATTAGACAATCAGCTTATAGAACTTTAAATTCACTGTTAGTTTACAAAGAGAAATGTACCTAGTAGACACTCAGTTTATAGAACTTGGAATTCACTGTTAATTACAATGGGAAATGTTGCTAGGAGACACTCAGATTAAAGTACTTTGAAGTCACTGTTAGTTTTCAATGGGAAATGTTCTTAGCACACTATCAGTTTATAGTTCTTTGAATTCACTGTAAGCTTACAAAAAGAAACATTATTGGGCTGGAGAGATGGCTTAGCGGTTGGGCGCTTGCCTGTGAAGCCTAAGGACACCAGTTGGAGGCTCAGTTCCCAAGGTCTCACATTAGCCAGATGCACAAGGGGGTGCAAGCATCTGGAGTTCGTTTGCAGAGGCTGGAAGCCCTGGTGTGCCCATTCTCTCTCTCTCCCTCTATCTGTCTTTCTCTCTGTGTCTGTAACTCTCAAATAAATAAATAAATAATTTTAAAAAAAGAAACATTATTTGTGGATTCTCAGCTTATAAAACAGTGAATTTTCTGAGAGTTTGCAATGGGAAATAATCTTAATAGGCAATCAGTTTACAGAACTTTAAATTCACTGTTAGTTTGCAGTGGCAAAGGTTCCTAGTAAACACTCAGCTTATAGAATTTTGAATTATCTGTTAGTTTTCAAAGGGAAAGGTTCTTAACACACACTCAGCTTATAGTACTTTGAATTCACTGTGAGTTTACAATGAGAAACTTCTTAGTAGACACTCATCCTATAAAACAGTGAATTCTCTGTCAGTTTACAGTGGGAAATATTCTTTTTTAGTACACAATTAGCTTATAGAACATTGAGTTCACTATTAGTTTGCAATGGGAAATGTACCTAGTCAACATAGCTTATAGAATTTTGAATTCCCTGTTAGTTTTCAAAGGGAAATGTTCTTAACAAACAATCAGCTTATAGTTCTTTGAATTCACTGTTAGTTTACAATGGGATACGTCCTTTGTGGATACCCAGCTTAAACAAAAGTGAATTCTCTGTTAGTTTGCAATGGAAAATATTCTCATTAGACACTCAGCTTATAGAACTTTAAATTCACTGTTATTTTTCAATGGGAAATGTTCATAACATACCATCAGTTTATATTTATTTCAACTCACTGTTATCTCACAATGGGAAATGTTCTTTGTGGACACTTAGCTTATAAAACAGTGAATTCTCTGTTTGTTTACAATGGGAAATGCTGTTAGTACACAGCTTATAGAACATTGAATTCACTGTTAGTTTGCAATGGGAAATGTTCCTAGTACACACAGCTTATAGAACATTGAATTACCTGTTAGTTTTCAAGAAGAAATGTTCTTTTTTTTTATTTGATTTATTAGTTTTCTTTTCATCAAATACAGGCAGTTTGGTACCATTGTTTAGGTTCATCTATGATGTACCCCCTCCCATTAGACCCTTCCTGTTGATGTAAATGGGTCGTGCATTGTGGAGTTAGTCCCCAGTTATTGGTATGCTAAATGTTCTGCAAATCATGACCCAACATGTGACTCTGACATTCTTTCCACCCCCTCTTCTGCAAAATTTCCCTGAGCCATGTTGGGTTCATTTTTGGTCTGCTTCAGTGCTGAGGTGTTGGGGGCATCTGAGGCTCTGGCTCTCTGATTTGGTAGGAGTTGATTTTTCTCTGTGTTGGTCTCCTTCCCCTTTGTGCTGGTGTCCAGTTCACAGGAAAACATCACCCTTGCTTGTTTCACCAATTGTCCTTAGTTTCAGTTGGGCCCCTTTTGAGGTATGTTGGGGCAGCTCTCTCCATAGGATCTGCATCTATCTTTTTCTCCCTGGTATCTGGAGTGCAGCTAGGCAGTCACCATCTTGGCCGGAAGTCTGAAGAAATGTTCTTAACACACAATCAGCTTATAGTTCTTTGAATTCACTGTTAGTTTACAATCGGAAACGTTGTTTGTGGACACTCAGCTTATACAACAGTGAATTCTCTGTTAGTTTGCAAAGGGAAATGTTCTTAATAGACACTCAGCTTACAGAACATTAAATTCACAATTAGTTGGCATGGGAAATGTTCCTACTAGACACTCAGCTTACAAAAATTTGAATTTCCTGTTAGCTTTCAATGGAAAATGTTCTTAACACACAATCAGTATAGTTCTTTGAATTAACTGTGAGTTTACCATGGGAAACATTCTTTGTGGACACCCACCTTATAATATAGTGAATTCTGTGTTAGTTTCCAATAGGACATGTTCTTATTAGACACTCAGTTTATAGAACTTTAAATTCAATGTTAGTTTTCAATGGGAAAAATTCTTAACACACTATCAGTTTATAGTTCTTTGAATTCACTGTTAGCTTAAAATGGGAAATGTTCTTTGTGGACACTCAGCTTAGAAAACAGTGAATTCTCTGTTAATTTGCAGTGGGAAATGTTCTTATTAGACAATCAGTTTACAGAACCTTAAATTCACTGTTACTTTGCAAAGGGAAATATTCCTAGTAGACACTCAGCTTACAGAACTTTGAATTCCCTGGTATTTTTCAATGGGAAATTATCTGAACACAAAATCAACTTATATTTCTTTGAATTCACTGCTAGTGTACAATGTCAAACATTATTTGTGGACACTCAGTTTATACAACAGTGAATTCTCTGTTAGTTTGCAAGGGGAAACGTTCCTAGTAGACACTCAGTGTATAGAAGTTTGAATTCCCTGTTAGTTTTCAATGGGAAATGTTCTTAACATATGATTATCTTATATTTATTTCAATTCACTGTCAGATGACAATGAGAAACATTTTCAGTAGACACTCAGCTTCTAGAACTGTGAGTTCCATGGTAGTTTGCAATGGGAAATGTTCTTAGTTGACAATATGCTTATAGAACTTTGAATTCACTGTTAGTTTGCAAAGGGAAGTGGGCCTTGTACACACTGAGCTTATAGAACATTGAATGCACTATTAGTTTTCAATGGGAAATGATCTTAACACATAATAAGCTGATACTTCCTTGAATTCACTGTTAGTTTGCCAAGAGAAATGTTCTCTGTAGACATGCAGCTTGTATACCTGTGAATTCACTTTTAGTCAGCAGTGGGAAATGTTCTTCACAGTCAGCTTATACTTCTTTGAATTCATTGTTTCTTTACAATGGGAAATTTTCTTAGGGTGCAATTAGCTGAAAGATCTTTGAATTCTCTTTTAGTTTTCAATGGGAAATGTTCTTAGTGTACAGTTAGCTTAAAGATCTGTGAATTCTTCTTTTTTTTAATTTTTATTTATTTATTTGAGAGCAACAGACACAGAGAGAAAGACAGATGGGGGAGAGAGAGAGAATGGGCGCGCCAGGGCTTCCAGCCTCTGCAAACGAACTCCAGATGCGTGCGCCCCCTTGTGCATCTGGCTAACGTGGGACCTGGGGAACCAAGCCTCGAACCGGGGTCCTTAGGCTTCACAGGCAAGCGCTTAACCGCTAAGCCATCTCTCCAGCCCTCTTTGTTTTTTTTTAATAATACAAAATGTTCTTATTACACAATTAGCTTATAGAACATTGAATTCATTATTAGTTTGCAATTGGAAATGTTCCTAGTAGACACAGGTTAGAGAACTTTGAATTCCCTGTTCATTTTCAATGGGAAATGTTCTTATCACACAATCAGGTTATAGTTCTTTGAATTCACTATTAGTTTACAATGGGAAACATACTTTGTGGACACTCAGCTTATAAGATTGAATTCTCTATTAGCTTGTAATGGGAAATGTTCTTATTAGACTGTTAGCTTATAGAACTTTAAATTTAATGTTAGTTTTCAATGGGAAAAGTAGTTAACACACTATGAGTTTATAGTTCTTTGGATTCGCTGTTAGCTTAAAATAGGAGACATTCTTTGAAGATACTAAGCTTATAAAACTGTGAATTCTCTGTTACTTTGGGATGGAAAATGTTCTTATTAGATCATCAGTTTACAGAACTTTAAATTCACTGTTACTTTACATAGGGAAATATTCATAGTAGACATTCAGCTTATAGAACTTTGAATCCCCTGGTATTTTTCATTGGGAAATTACCTTAACACAAAATCAGCTTATAGTTCTTTGAATTCTCTGCTAGTTTACAATGTCAAACATTTGTGGACACTCAGTTTATACAACAGTGAATTCTCTTTTAGTTTGCAATGGGAAATATTCTTATTTGACAATCAGCTTATAGTACTTTATATTCACTGTTAGTGTACAAAGGAAGTGTTCCTTGTAGACACTCATCTGATAGAACTTTGAATTACTGTTAATTGCAATGGGAATTGGTGCTAGTAGACACTCAGATTAAAACACTTTGATTTCACTGTAAGTTTTCAACGGGAAATATTCTTTACACATAATTATCTTATATTTCTTTCAATTCATGACAGTTGACAGTAAGAAACATTTTCAGTAGACACTCAGCTTCCAGAACTGTGAATTCGCTGGTAGTTTGCAATGGGAAATGTTCCTAGTGCACACTGAGCTTATAGAACTTAGAATGCACTGTTAGTTTTCAATGGGAAATGTTTTTAACACATAATAAGCTGATACTTCCTTGAATTCACAGTTAGTTTGCAAAGAGAAACCTTCTCTGTAGACATGCAGTTTATATACCTGTGAATTCTTTGTTAGTCTACAAAGGGAAGCATTCTTTACAATCAGCTTATAATTCTTTGAATTCATTGTTTCTTTACAATGGGAAATGTTCTTAAGGTACAATTAGCTGAAAGAAGTTTGAATTCTCCTTTAGTTTGCAAATGGAAATGTTCTTAGTGTACAATTAGCTTAAAAATACTGTGAATTCTCTGTTTGTTAACAATAGGAAATATTCTTAGTACACAATTAGCTTATAAAACATTGAGTTCACTGTTAATTTGCAATGGGAAAAGTTCCTGGTAGACACAGCTCAAAGAACTTTGAATTCCTTCTTAGTTTTCAATGGGAAATTTTCTTAACACACAATCAGCTTATAGTTCTTTGAATTCGTTGTTAGTTTAAAATGAAAAATGTTCTTAGCAGACAATAAGCTCATAGAACTATGAAATCACTGTTAGTTTTCCATGGGAAATGTTATTAGTACTTGATCAGCATATACAACTTTGTATTCACTGTTATATGCAAAGGGGAATGTTCATAGTATACAATCAGCCTATAGAACTATGAATTCACTGTGAGTATACAATGGGAAATGTTCCTCGTAGACAATCAGCTTAGAGTACTATTAATTCACTGTTAGTTTGCAAAGGGAAATGTTCTTAGCAGACAATCAGCTTATAGAATGTAGAATTCACTCTTAGTTTACAAGTGGAAATGTTCTGAGCAGGCAATCAGCTGATAAAACTATGAATTATCTGGCAGTTTACTACAGGAAATGTTCTCAGCAGAAAATCTGGTTATACAACTTCATATTCACTGTTGATTTATAATGGGAAATGTGCTAAAAGGGAAAAAAAGCTTATAGAACTATGAATTCTCTGTTTGTTTGCAAAGGGAAATGTTCTTAGCAGATATTCAGCTTATAGAACTATGAATTCACTGTTAGTTTATAACGGAAAATGTTTGTAGTACATGATCAGCTTATAGAACCTTGATTTCACTGTCAGTTTGCCATGGAGAATGTGCTTAGCAGACACTCAGCTTATATAAGTATGAATTCTCAGTTAGTTTACAATGGGAAATGTTCTTAGGAAAAAATAACCTCATAGAACTATGAATTTACTCTTAGTTTACAATGGGGAATGTTCTTAACAGACACTCATCTTATAGAACAATGAATTCATTGTTAGTTTACAATGGGAAATGTACCTAGTAGACAACCAGCTTAGTGAACTATTAGTTCACTGTTTTTTGCAGTCAGAAATGTTCTTATCAGATAATCAGCTTATAGAACTATGGATTCTCAGTTAGTTTACAATGGGAAATGTTCTTAGCAGATAATCAGCTTACAGAACTATGAATTCTCTGTTTCTTTGCAATGGGAAATGTTCTTAACAGACAATCAGCATATAGGCCTATGAATTTACTGTTAGGTTACTACAAGAAATGTTTTTTATCCATGAAAAGCTTATAAAACTCTGAATTCACTCTTAGTTTACAAGTGGAAATGTTCTGAGCAGACAATCAGCTTATAAAACTATAAATTCTCCTGCAGTTTGCTACTAAAAATGTTCTTAGCAGAAAATCTGGGTATACAACTTTATATTCACTTTTGGTTTACAGTGGAAAATGTGTTCAGGTAACATAAAGCTTATAGAACTATGAATTCTCTGTTTGTTTGCAAAGGGAAATGTTCTCTCTACAGACAATAAGCTTATAGAAATAGGAGTACACTGTTAGTTTGCAATGGGAAATGTTTGTAGTACAGGGTCAGCTTATAGAACTTTGATTTCACTGTCAGCTTGCCATGGAGAATATGCTTAGCAGACACTCAGCTTAAAGTATGAATTCTCAGTTAGTTTACAATGGGAAATGTCCTTAGCAAATAATCAGCTCATAGAAGTATGAATTTACTGTGAGTTTACAATGGGGAATGTAGTTAGCAGACAGTAATCTTACAGTATTATGAATTCACTGTTAGTTTACAAAATGAAATGTACCTAGTAGACAATCAGCTTAGAGAACTATTAATTCACAATTTTCTTGCAATCAGAAATGCTCTTAGCAATCAGCTTAAAGAACTATGAACTCTCAGTTAGTTTACAATGCATAATGTTCACACAGATAATCAGCTTATAGAAGTAGAAATTCTCTGTTTCTTCACTAAGGGAAATGTTCTTAATAGATAATCAGCATACAGACCTATGAATTTACTGTTAGTTCACTACAAGAAATGTTCTTTGTACATGATCAGCTTATAGAACTATGAATTCACTCTTAGTTTACAAGTGGAAATGTTCTTAGCAGACAATCAGCTTATAGAACTATGAAGTCTCAAATATATTACATTGGGAAATGTTCTTAGCAGCTAACCAGCTTATAGAACTAGGAATTCTGTGTTTGTTTGCAAAGTGAAATGTTTTTAACAGACAATTAGCATATAGAACTATGAATTTACTGTTAGTTTACAACAAGAAACATTCTTCATACATGATCAGCTTATAGAACTGTGAATTCACTGTCAGTTTACAATGGGAAATGTTCATAGAAGACAATCAGTTTAGAGAACCATTAATTCACTGTCAGTATGAAATGGGAAATGTTCTGACCAGACAATTAGCTTAGAGAACTATGAATTCACTGTTAATTTGCAAAGGGAAATGTTCTTAGCATGCAATGAGCTTATACAGCTATGAATTCCCTATTAGTTTACAACGGGAAATGTTCCGAGTAGATGATCAGCTTAGGGAACTATTAATTCACTGTTAGTTTGCAATGGGAAATGTTCATAGCAGAAAATGAGATCATAGAACTATGAATTCACTGTTGATTACCAAATGGAAATGTTCTTACCAGACAATCAGCTTAGAGAACTATGAATTCTCAGTTAGGTTACAATGGGAAATGTTCTTAGCAGACCATCAGCTTATAGCACTATGACTTCACTGTTGGTTTACAATGGGAAATGTTCTTAGTACATGATCAGCTTACAGAACTTTGAATTCACTGTTAGTATGCAATGAGTAATGTTCTTAGCAGACAATCAGCTTATATAACTATGAATTCATTGTTAATTTACAACGGGAATTGTTCTAGTAGAATATCAGCTTAGAGAACTATTAATTCACTGTTAGTTTGCAATGGGAAATGTTCTTAGGAGACAGTCAACTTATAAAACTATGAATTCACTGTTAATTTTCAAAGGGAAATGTTCTTACCAGACAGTTGGGAGTCTTTTCAATGCAGGAACTCGCAGAAACAACTCGTTTTATTACTCTGAGCAGTTGCGTATATCATGTTGGGGATGAAGGCGGGGATTTTAGGATGGGGGAAGAGGTAAGGGCCAATAATAAACTTTAACTATTGAAATGGTAATTACAATTGCCACGTGGAGGTAGCAGGCCAGAAGCCATTAGGCATCTTGCTGAGTCATTGCTGGCAAGAGACAGGTTGCCAAACTTTAGCTAGGCTCAGGAAGTACCACTAGGCCTCACGCCTGGGCCTTTCAGAGCCCAACATCTCTCCCTTTTTTTTTTTTTGGAAGAGCATTAGTTACCATGGTCTCTGTCTTAGGTTGTCCCCCTCTGGGGATCTTACCCATCATTGAGTACCAGGTGTTCAGCTCACTGAGAAGCCACTCCATGGCCTGTTTTAGGTTGTCCCCCTCTGGGGATCTTACCCATCATTGGTCACATGGAGGGCAGGGGAGGTGGCAGTGGGTCATCTGAGGAACTTAATTCCTGAGTTGCCAACCTGATGAAGTTTTATTGCCTCTAGTTGCTGGTAAATAAATTGTGTAATTTTGTTAATTACGCAAGGCCCAACAGTGAGGATAAGGAGAAGGGGAATGAGAAGGAGGGGGAGGGTCCAGGTAGAGTGAGAAGGTAGGGTAAGAAGTCATGTACGCCTGTCTGCAGCAGGTTCTCCTGGGGGTCCTGTCACTTCCTCTCCAAGTCTTCCAGGAGCCTCTTAATCTTGTCCTGGACTATTCCTGATTTATTGGAGTAAAAGTAGCATTTTCCTGTAAAAACAAACATATGCCTCCCTTTTCAGCCATTAGTAGGTCTTGTCCTTTCATGTTTTGTAGGACTACCTTAGCCAGGGAATCTAGCTTCCAGGAATGATATCTACATCTGGGATTAAGGTGGCTGGGGCACAAAGGCCCATCAAATTGCTGGGCAGAAAGTCATAAGCCATCCTGCCTCTACAAACATAAACCATTCCAGAAGGAAGGCAGCATTGAGCACTGGGCTCAGTTTTGTTAAAAATACAGAAGGAAGGATGAATGTATCCCACGTGTATACTGGAATTATTAGGGGAAGGCAGGGCCCAAATGCCCAGAGGAAACATTGGAAAAAGCTGGATGGGGATGTGGAAGGTGGCTGAGCAGTTTTTTAAGGTCATATGGACAACTGCACTGTAATTAGCCAGAGAGGCCCCAGATCAGAGGCAAAGCCAGCAATCCTCTGCAAGGGAGGGAGTTATTTAGTTTAGCAGGGTGAAGGACCATTTTGGAACAATCCTCAGGGGCAGGACACTCCCTAGAGAATGATTGTCAGTGTCCCCTTGTTGGGACAAGTATTTTAGGTCTCTCGCTGGTACCCAAATGGGAATTTTTTTTTTTACCAAGTTTTCCCATGGACAAAAATTTTATGATCTTCACACAAGTTTCTATCAAAAAACTGCTTTCTGTTATAGAGTTTTTGTATTTTAATTACTTCTTAGTACAAAGGTTGGGAAACAAATAAATCCTTTGATCTTAGCAATATAAGCATAAATATTAGGGAATGGCCAGCTGTTATCAATAACACTCAATGTGTATAATCTTGTTTACATGTAAATGCTAAAGTCTTGCTGTCAAATGGCCAAAGCTATGGATACAAGGCCAGCCAAATGGCTCCCAACAATTTTCTCTTTTTTATTATTTTTTTATGAACTGGGCCCCTCCAGCCCTTGGTGCAGATTAACTGTGTCTGTCTTAGGTTGTTTTCTACAATATTTAGGCCTTACCCATCATCGGTACATGAATTACATCATTCATGCCCTGTCTTAAGTTGACCTAACTCGAGAGAATCTTACACATCTTTGACTACCAGCCTCTGCAGGTGCTTTATGATAATGTCTCAGGAAGCTGGGGTCAGGTCTGTAGCTGTATCCCATGTACTTCTGTATGGATATCCATAAAGGATCTTAAAAGGCATTTAAGGAGTATGGGCAGCAGACACAGAATGAGCAAAAGACAAACACCTGTAGCAGCAAAGCTTCCTATCTAAGAAGTGAGAGAATTCCATCCAGACAAGGCAGACTTAAACACAGATATTAAGTCATCAGCAGCTTTAGCTGTATCAAAAATAAGCTGATTATTTTGTAAAGACAAAATCTCTGAATGTAACTGAATCAGAACTAAGGAAATATTATCATTGTGCCAAATATCCCTTAAATGCATTTTCCAAATGCTGTTGGCTGTTATTATATTTTTTAGGAGTAACACAAATCCATTGAAAATCTACATGACACTCCAAACGTGTTTTAAATTTTAACACTAGTATATAGAGCATTTAACAGGTATCTATGTATGTATCTATGGTAAGGATCAAGCCCAAGATCTTAAAGGGAGGTAAAGTTTGAATTTTCTCAGGAACTACTTTAAAGCTGTGAGTATGAAGGATAGTTAGACATTAAAAGTACAAGCCTAAAGCCTAAAGCCACAGCACACTTTAGGAACTCCTGCTAGCCACACTTTGTATATCTTTAGATTGAACCTTGAAACCCACCATCACACCTTAAGATAAACAATTGAATATATTGGGGATCATTTATTTAAATTATCATCTTCCGCCCCTGGAGCCCAATAGATTTATAACCATCACACATTATAAATTGTTAGAAAAAATTAAAATATTTAGGGCAAATAAGGCCCTTTTTAGTTGGTCATGTGGGGGTAAGGATTCCCCTTTTATGTTTGTAATTGAGACTTGAGAGTTTGATTATATCTTTTAACAATAGCCTGGCCCCACATTGGGTGTCAGATGCAGGGCTCCTTCCCATTCAGGTAGGTAGTACCGAGGGAAGGACCAGGCCTGCTGGTTCCCCCCTAGGGGTTGAGAAGGATGATGAACATAGGACAACTCAGAAACCTCTCCTGGCCACCGGAGAAAAACCACACCAAGTAGGGAGTCTTTTCAATGCAGGAACTCACAGAAACAACTCGCTTTATTACTCTGAGCAGTTGCCTATATCATGTTGGGGACGAAAGTGGGGATTTTAGGATGGGGGAAGAGGTAAGGGCCAATAATAAACTTTAACTATAGAAATGGTAATTACAATTGCCAAGCGGAGGTAGCAGGCCAGAAGCCATTAGGCGTCTTGCTGAGTCATAGCTGGCCAGTGACAGGTTGCCAAACTTTAGCTACGCTCAGGAAGTTCCACTAGGCCTCAAGCCTGGGCCCAACAAGCTTACAATTGGAAATATTCTTAGCAGACCATCAGCACTATGACTTCACTGTTGGTTTACAATGGGAAATGTTCTTAGTACATGATCAGCTTATAGAACTTTGAATTCACTGTTAGTGTGCAATGATGAATGTTCTTAGCAGACAATCAGCTTATATAACTATTAATTAATTGTTAATTTACAATGGGAATTGTTCCTAGTAGAAAGTCAGCTTAGAGAACTATTAATTCACTGTCAGTTTGCAATGGGAAATGTTTTTAGGAGACAGCTTATAGAACTATGAATTCACTGTTAATTTGGAAAGGGAAATGTTCTTATCAGACAATCAGATTATAGAACCAATAATTCACCCTTAATTCATAATTGCAAATGTTCTTTGCAGACAATCTGCTTATAAAACTTTTAATTCTCTAGCAGTTTAAAACAAGTAATGTTGTTAGCAAAAAATATGCTCATACAACTTTATGTTCACTGTTGGTTTACAATGGGAAATGTTCTCCATACATGATCAGCTTATAGAAGTTTGAATTCATTGTTCGTTTGCAATGGGAAATGTTCTCAGCAGACAATCAGGTTATAGAACTATGAATTCACTGTTAATTTGCAAAGGGAAATGTTGTTAGCAGACAATCAGCTTTCAGAACTAGGAATTCACTGTCAGTTTACAATGGGAAATATTTGTAGTAATGATCAACTTACAGAACATTGAATTCACTGTTAGTTTGCAATAGGGAATGTTCTTAGCTGATAATCAGGTTATAGAACAATGAATTCACAGTTAGTTTACAATGGGAAATGTTCCTAGAAGACAATCAGCTTATAGAACTACGAATTCACTCTTAGTTTGCAATGGGAAATGTTCCTAATAGACAATCAGCTTAGAGAAATATTAATTCATGGTTGTTTGCAATTGAAAAAGTTCATAGAAGACAATCAACTTATAGAATTTTGAATTCACTGTTAGTTAGCAACCGGGACTTTTCTTAGCAGATACTCAATCATAGAACTATGAATTCTCATTTAGTTTATAATGGGAAATTTTCTTAGCAGAGAATCAGTTTATAGAACTATGCATTCACTGTTAGTTTTCCATGGGAAATGTTCTTAGTACTTTATCAGCTTATACAACTTTTAATTCAGTGTTAGTATGCAAAAGGGAATGTTCTTAATATACAATCAGCCTATACAACTATGAATTCACTGTGAGTTTGCATCAGGAAATGTTCCTAGTAGACAATCAGCTTAGAGTACTATTAATTCACTCTTAGTTTGTGATGGGAAATGTTCTTAGCAGACAATGAGCTTAGAGAACTAAGCATTCAATCTTAGTTTACAAGTGGAAATGTTCTGAGCAGACAATGAGCGTATAAAACTATGAATTCTCTGGCAGTGTAAAACAGGAAATGTTCTTAGCAGAAAATCTGATTATACAACTTTCTATTTACTGTTGGTTTACAATGGGAAATGTGCTTACTGGACAATCAACTTATAGAACTATGAATTCACTGTTAATTTGCAAAGGGAAATATTCTTAGGACATAATCAGCTTATAGAACTATGAATTCCCTCCTAGTTTACAATGGGAAATGTTCTGAGCAGATGAAAAGTTTAGGCAGCTATTAATTCACTGTTTGCAATAGTAAATGTTCTTAGAAGACAATCAGCTCATACAAGTATGAATTCACTGTTAGTTTACATTGGGAAATGTTCTTAGTACATGATCAGTTTATACAACTTTGAATTCACTCTTAGTATACAATGGGTAATGTTCTTAGTATACCATTAGCCTGTAGACAATCAGCTCATAGAACTATGAATTCACTCTTAGTTTACAATGGGAAATGTTCCTAGTAGACAATCAGCTTAGAGAACCATTAATTCACTGTCAGTTTGCATTGGGAAATGTTATTACCAGACAATAAGCTTATAGAACTTTGAATTCACTGCTAATTTGCAAAGGGAAATGTTCTTAGAACACAATCCACACATAGAAATAGGAATGCCCTATTAGTTTACAACGGGATATGTTCCGAGTAGACGATCAGTTTAGAGAACTATCAATTATAGTTTAGTATGCAACGTAAAATGTTCTTAGCACACAATTAGCTCATGGAACTATGAATTCACTGCTAATTACCAAAGGGAAATATTCTTACCATACAATCAGCTTAAAGAACTATGAATTCTCAGTTAGGATACAATGGAAAATATTCTTAGCAGACCACCAGTTTATAGAACTATGAATTCACTGTTAGTTTACAATGGGAAATGTTCTTAGTATATGATCAGCTTAGAGAACTTTGAATTCACATTAGTATGCAATGGTGAATGTTCTTAGCAGACAATCACCTTATATGACTATGAATTCATTGTTCATTTACAACGGGAATTGTTCCTAGAAGAGAATCAGCTTAGAGAACTATTAATTCACTGTTAGTTTGCAATGGGAAATGTTCTTAGAAGACAATCAGATTATAGAACTGTGAATTCACTGTTAATTTGACATGGTAAATGTTCTTAGCAGACAATCAGATTATAGAACGATGAATTCTCATTTACTTTACAACAGGAAATGATCTTAGCAGACAATCACCTTATAGAACTAAGAATTCACTCTTAGTCCACAAGTGGAAATGTTCTTAGCAGTCGATCAGCTTATAAAACTTTGAATTCTCTTGCAGTTTACAACAGGAAATGGTCTTAGCAGAAAATCTGCTTATACACCTATATATTCACTGTTGTTTTACAATGGGAAATGTTCTTAGCAGACAATCTGCTCATATACCTATGAATTTACTGTTAGTTTAAAATGGGAAATGATCTTCATACATGATGAGCTTATAGACTTTTGAATTCACTGTTACTTTGCAGTGCAGAATGTTCTTAGCAGACAATCAGCTTATAGAACTATGAATTCACTGTTAGTTTAAAAGGGAAATGTTCCTAGTAGACAATCAGCTTAGAGAACCATTAATTCCCTGTCAGTTTGCACTGGAAAATGTTCTTACCTGACAATAAGCTTAGAGAGCTATGAAGTCTGTGTTCGTTTACAATAAGAATGGTTCCTAGTATGTAATCAGATTATAGATCATTGAACTCACAGTTAGTTTAAACCTGGAAATATTCTTAGTACATATTCAGATTATACCACTTTGAATTCATTGTTAGTTCTCAATGGAAAATGATATTAGCAGATATCAGCAAATAGAACAATGTCTTCTCTGCTAGTTTACAAGGGGAAATGTTCTTAGTAGATGATCATTTTATGGTACGTTTAATTAAGTGTTAGTATACAATGGGAATTTTTTTCACAGACTATCAGCTTATAGAACTAAGAATTCGCTGAATTACAATGGAGAGTGTTCTTAATAGACAATCGCCCTATAGATCATTAAATTCACAGCTCGTTTGTCTCAGTAGATGATCAGATTATACTCCTTTGAATTCACTATTAATTTGCAATGGGAAATGTTCTTTGCAGATAATCAGCTTATAGAACTATGAATTCTCTGTTAGTATACAATGGCAAATGTTCTTAGTAGACAATCAGCTTATCGATCATTAAATAAACTGCTAGTTTTCCATGGGAAATGTTCTTAGAAGACAATCATCTTATGCAACATTGAATTCAATGTTAGTTTGCAGTGGGAAATGTTTTTAGAAAACAGTCCACTTATAGATCATTGACTTCTCTTTTATTTCAAAATGGGAAGTGTTCTTAGTAGATGATCATATTATACCACTTTGAATTCACTGTTAATTTGCAATGGGAAATGTTCTTTCCAGACAATCAGCTTAGAGAACTATGAAATCTCTGTTCCTTTACAATGAGAATGGTTCTTAGCAGACAATCAGCTTATAGATCATTTACCTCCCTGTTATTCACAATGAGAAATGTTCATCAACAAAATCTGCTTATACAACATTGAATTTACTATTAGTTTACAATGGGAAATGGTCTTGTCAGACACTCACCTAATGGAACTATGAATTCTCTTTTAGATTACAATGGGAAATGATCTTAGTAGACAATCAGCTTATCAGTCATTGAATTCTCTGTCAGTTTAAAGTTGGAAATGTTCATAAAAACAATCATCCTATACAACCTTGAATTTACTGTTTGTTTACAACAGGAAATGTTCTTGTCAGACAATCACCTAATAGAACTATGAATTCTCTTTAGGTTACAATTGGAAATGTTCTTATTAGACAAACACTCTTAGTTTTCAATGGGAAATATTCTTAGTACATGATGAGATTATACTATTTTGAATTCACTGTTATTTTGCAATGGGAAATGTTCTTAGCAGATATCAGCAAATAGAACATTGCATTCACTGGTAGTTTACAAATGGAAATGTTCTTACTAGATGAGCAGCTTATAGTACATTGAATTCACTGTTACTTTGCAATGGGAAATATTCTTAGGACACAATCAGCTTAGAAATCAAAGAATTCTCTGTTAGTATACACTGGTATATGTTCTTAGCAGAACATCTCCTTATAGAACTAAGAATCAGTATTAGTTTACAATTGGAAAAGTTCTTATTAGACAATCACCTTATACATCCTTGAGCTCAGTGTTAGTTTTCAATAGGAAATGTTCTTAGTAGATGAAAAGATTATACTACTTTGAATCCACTGTTAGTTAGCAATGGGACATGTTCATAGCAGACAATCAGCATATAGAACATTGAATTGACTGTTAGCTTAAAATGGGAAATGTTCTTCACATCCATCTGCGTACAGAACGGTGAATTCATTGTTAGTTTACAATGGGATATGTTCTTAGTAGATGATCACCTTGTAGAACTTTGAATTCACTGTTATTTTGCAATCAGAAATGTTCATCGAGGACAATTTGCTTATACAACTTTGAATTCACTGTTAGTTGACAATGGGAAATTTTCTTAGGAGACAATCAGATTATAGAACTATGAGTTCATTGTTAGTTTACAATAGGAAATGTTCTTAGGAGGCAATCAGCTTACAGGGGTAAGAATTTATGGTTAGTTTATAATGGGAAATATTCATAGCAGACAATTAGCTTATACAACATTGAATTCAATTTTAGATTCCAATGGGAAATGTTCTTAGTAGATGACTAGTTCATAATACTTTGAGATCACTGTTAGTTTACAATGGGAAATTTCTTTGCACACTATCAGTTTATAGAACTATGAATTCACTGTTAGTTAACAACATCAAATGTTATTCATAGATAATCTGCTTATAGACATCTGAATTCACGGTTAGCTTACAATGTAAAATGGTCTTAGCAGACATTCAGCTTATAGAGCTATCAATTCACTTTTGTTTTGCATTGGAAAATGTCCGTTGCAGTCAATTAGCTTATAGAACTATTAATTCACTGTTAGTTTACAATGGGAATTTTTTGTAGTAAATAATCAGCTTATAGTACTTTGAATTCAGTTTTCTTTGCAATGGGAAATGTCCTTAGCACACAATTACCTTACAAATCATTGAATTTACAGCTGGTTCAAAATGGGAAATGTTCTTAGTAGATGATCAGATTATAATACTTTGAATTTACTGTTAATTTGCAATAGGAGATGTTCTTAGCAAATCATCAGCATATAGAACTATGAATTTTCTGTTAGTATAAAATGGGAAATGTTCATATTAGACAATCAGCTTATAGATAATTGAATCAACTGTTAGTTTGTAATGGGAAATGTTCATAAAAGATAATCAGTCTATATAACATTGAATTCAATGTTAGTTTACAATGGGAACTAGTTTTAGAAAACAGTCCACTTATAGATCATTGAATTCTCCTTTATTTTAAAATGGGAAGTGTGCTTAGTAGATTATCATATTATACTACTTTGAATTCACTGTTTATTTGCAATAGGAAATGTTCTTGCCAGGCAATCAGCTTAGAGAACTATGAAGTCTCTGTTTGTTTACAATGAGAGCAATTCTTAATAGACAATCAGTTTATAGATCATTGAATTCATGGTTAGTTTACACTGGGAAATATTATCAGTACATGATCAGATTATACTACTTTGAATTCACTGTTAGTTTGCAATGGGAAATGTTCCTAGCAGACATGAGCAAAAAAGAACATTGTATTCACTGCTAGTTTACAAAGGGAAATATTCTTAGTACATGATCACTTTATAGTACTTTAAATTCAGTGTTAGTATACAATGAGAAATTTCTTCGTAGACTATGAGTTTATAAAACTATGAATTCAACATTAGTTTACTACAGGAACCGTTCTTGCTATACAATCTGCTAATAGAACTATGAATTCCCAATTAGTTTACAATGGGAAATGTTCATTGCAGTCCATCTGCTTATAAAACTATGAATTCACTGTTAGTTTACAATGGAAAATGTTCTTCACAGTCAATCAGCTTGTACAATCATGAATTCACTGTTACTTTACAATGTGAAATGTTCTTAGTGGCAATCAGCTTATAGATCATTGAATTCTCAGTTAGTTTACAGGGGGAAGTGTTCTTAGTAGAAGATCATGTTATATTACTTTGAAATCACCGATATTTTGAAATGGGAAATGTTCTTAGTAGAATATGAGCTTATAGTACTTTGATTTCACTGTTATTTTGCAATGGCACATGTTCTCAGCTGACTACTAGTTTATAGAACTACGAATTCACTGTTATTTTACAATGCAAAATGTTCCTAGTAGACAATCAGCTTAGAGAACTATCAATTCACTTTTAGTTTACAATGGGAAATGTTCTTAGTACCTGATCACCTTATAGAACTTTGAATTCACTGTTAGTATGCAATGAGGAATGTTCTTAGCAGAGAATCAGCTTATAGAACTATGAATTCACTGTCAATTTGCAATGGAAAATGTTCTTAGCAGTCAATCAACTTATAGAACTAAGAAATCACTCTTATTTTACAAGTGGAAATATTAGCAATCATCTTATAAAACTATGAAGTCTCAGGCAGTTTACAATAGGGGATGTTCTTAGCATTCACTCAGCTTATAGAACTATGAACTCACTGATATTTTACAATGGGAAATGTTCTTAGTAGACAACTAGTGTATAGAACTATGAAATCTTGGGCAGTTTACAATTGGAAGTGTTCTTAGCAGACAATCAGCTTATAAAACAAAGAATTTACTGTTAATTTATAAAAGGAAATGTTCTTAGCAGACAATGAGCTTATAGAACTATGAATTCTCTGGCAGATTACAACAAGAAATGTTCTTAGCAGAAAATCTGCTTATACAAATTTATATTCACTGTTGATTTACAATGGGAAATGTGCTTAGCAGAAAATAAGCTTATAGAACTATGAATTCTCTGTTTGTTTGCAAAGGCAAATGTCCTTAACAGACAACCAGCTTATAGAACATTGAATTCACTGTTAGTTTGCAATGGGGAATGTTCTTAACAGACACTCAGTTTATAGATCTATGTATTCTCAGTTAGTTTACAATGTTAAATGTTATTAGCAGACAATCAGATCATAGAACTATGAATTCCCTGCTACTTTACACTGGCAAATGTGCTTAGGCCATGACCAGGGTATAGAACTTTGAATTCACTGTTAGTATGCAATTGGAATGTTCTTAGCAGACAATCAGCTTTTAGAAGTATGTATTCACTCTTTGTTTAGAACAGGAAATGTTCCTAGTAGACAATTAGCTTAGAAGACAATTAACTGACTATTAGTTTCCAATGGGAAATGTTCATAGTACATGATGAACTTATAGAACTTTGAATTCACTGTTAGTATTCAATGGGGAATGTTCTTAGCAGACAATCAGGTTATAGAACTATGAATTCACTGTCAATTTGCAATGGGAAATATTCTTAGCAGTCAATCAGCTTATAGAACTAAGAATTCACTCGTGGTTTACAAGTGGAAAGGTTCCTAGTAAACGTTCTTATAAAGCTATGAATTCTGTGGCAGTTTACAACAGGAAATGTTCTTAGTAGACAGTGAGCTTATACCACTATGAATTCACTATTAGGTTACAACGGGAAATGTTCCTACTAGGCAATCCACTAAGAGAACTATAAATTCACTGTTAGATCACAATGGGAAGTGTTCTTAGTACAAAATCAGCTTGTACAACTTTGAATTCTCTCTTAGTACACAAGGGGAATGTTCTTAGCAGACACTGGCCTTATGAAAGTATGAATTCTTAGTCTATAATGGAAAATGTTCTTACCAGACAATCAGCTCATAGAACAATGAATTCACAGTAAATTCACAATGGGAGATGTTCTTAGTACATGATTAGCTTATAGAACTTTGAATTTACTATTAGTATGCAATGGGGACTATCCTTACCAGACAATCAGCTTATAGAACTATGAATTGACTATTAGTTTACAACAGTAAATGCTCCTAGTAGACAATCAACTTAGACAACTATTCATTCACTGTTAGTTAGCAATGGGAAATATTCTTAGCAGAGAATGAGCTTATAGAACTCTGAATTCACTGTTAGTGTACAATGGGGAATGTTCCTAGTACACAATCAGCATAGTGAACTATTAATTCACTGTTAGTTTGGAAGGGGAAATGTTGTTACCAGAGAATCAGCTTATAGGACTGTGAATTCACTGTTAGTGTGCAATGGGGAATGTTCCTAGCAGTCAATCAGCTTATAGAACTAAAAATTCATTCTTAGTTTACAAGTGGAAAAGTTATTAGCAGACAATCTGCTTATACAACTTTATATGCACTGTTGGTTTATAGTAGGAAATGTGCTTAGCGGATAATCAGCATATAGAATGCTCTGTTTCTTTGCAAAGGGAAATGTTCTTAACAGAAAATCAGCATATAGAACAACGAATTCACTGTTAGTTTACAATGGAAAATGGTCATAGTAAATGATCAGCTTATAGAACATTGAATCCACTGTTAGTTTGCAATGGGGAATGACCTTAGCAGAGCCTCAGCTTATAGAACTATGAATTTTCAGTTAGTTGACAATGGGAAACGTTCATAGCAGACAATCAGCTAATAGAACGATGAACTTACTGTTAATTTGCAAAGGGAAATGTTCTTAGCTGACAAACAGCTTATAGAACTATGAATTCTCTGTTAGTTTACAAAGCAAAATGTTATTAGCAGACAATAAATTTATAGATCTTGAAAGGATAAAAGTTGCCCTATTTCTGCTGCTCTGTTGTCTAGCTGCTTTGCTAACTTGCCTTTTTAAGCTTCTGTAATATGGCTTGCTTGCTACTGCACTGAATCACAGAACTGCCATTTTGCAACTACCTCCATTTTGTAAAAAGTATGCAACTACCTCCATTTTGTAAAAAGTATACCATGAGGACCTGGCCCTTTGTACGCCCTACCCAATCAGAGGGACCCTCACAAGCCCACCTCGTGGGCCCCACCCAATCAGGGGAACCCACGGCTGAAAAGCCCCTATGACTCTGCATACCTATGGTTTTCAGCCTTTATAAGCTGACCAAACACGTGGCTAGGGGCTCTTCACGTTTCTTCCTGTGAGAGGAAATTTGTGTCGAGCCCCGATGCATCGGAATCAATAAACCTCGTGCGGTTTGCATTGAGAGCGTCCTGCGTGTTTTTGGGGTCGCGTAGACAGCCCTGAGCGGGGACCCCTCTGGGGAACCCCACAATCTAAGAATTCACTGTTATTTTGCTATGGGCTATGTTGTCCCGACCCGCAGGACCTCGTTATTCGTGGGGGCAAGGGGGACCCTAACCTGAAATAAGATGGGCAAGAGAGAGGAAGAGACTCAAGCAAATGTACACTTGTCAAGAGTCCAATTTTATTGAGCCACAGCGGCCTTTTTAAGGGTTAGGGTTAGGGTCTTGGGTGAGAGGGGGGCTGGAGGAGGCAGGTGGTGGAAAGTTACAGAATCTTCTTGGCCTTTGGCCTAGGACAGTTTGCAGTTATTCCAAGAATTCACGGTATAGTTCTCATATCTCTGCAGTCGCCAGGCAGGATGTTAATTAGTTAGGTGTGGTGGGGTGGGGGGATGGAATCAGTTAGGTATGGCAGGGTGGGAGGATGAAGAAAGGTCAGAAGTTGCTCAGGGCAGAAGTTATCTCAGGGCAGAGGTTATCTCAGGGCAAAGATCTGTTCAGGGCTCATCTCCTCGTCTCCAACATCTCCCCCTCTTCTGTATACAAGGACCAGGATAGGAAGGTTACCGTGACCCCTTAATGATGTCCCAAAGAAGGGCTTATTTTGGTGGCCGATTATTTTTGTTTAAGAGTAAAAATGGATCCAGAGGAGCAACCTGACATCAGAGAGGCGAGCGAGCGTTCCCTAGAGTAGGTTGAGGGCTGTTACTCATAGGTCATTGATTTTAATAAAGTCATTTGGATTGACCTTAGAACAGGGGGCACAAACGGGGTCTGAGCCTGTTAGAAGAGCAGTGCTGGACCCTTACCCGTCATTGGATTGGCCTCCTCTCGGCGAGGTCGTCCTGTCTTAGGTGGGTCGAGACTTAGCCACCCGTTCCGTCGCTGACTTACCAGACCACCCACTTTGTGGAAATGTAACGCATTTTGCTCTCAAAAAGACTGTCAAAGCCCCATAAGGATCCTGGAGGAAATATGTTTGGTAGCCAATTAGTATGAGGGGTCGTGCAGACCTGAGTTATTATTTGGAGGGGCAGGACCAAAATTTCCACCCCAGGGTGGATCTTTGCAGGGAGGTAAAGTCTAAGGGTCGAGATGGGGGGTTGTCTTGTTCTTTTGGTGGGTCAGCGGCAAATGTTTCTTCTGTGGCGAGGCGATGGTAATAGACTTCCATCGGCTTGATTGTAGAATATACCTGACTCTTAATGAAACTTGTTAATCGTTTAAAGGCCCAGGGGCCAAAAGAGAGAAGTAAAAGGAAACCTACAAAAGGTCCTAGCAGACTGGGAAGCAGAGTGGTTAGCCATGGAGATGTGGAAAACCAATTTTTGTACCATGACCCTTGTTGTTCTAGAGTCCTTTTTCTATCCTCTAGATTTCTTTTAACTTTATCAAGGCTATTTTGTACTAGCCCAGTCGTATCTGAGTAGAAACAGCATTCTTCTTTGAGGGCTACACAGAGTCCCCCTTCTTTAAGGAAGACTAGATCTAATCCTCTCCAATTTTGAAGAACTACCTCAGAAAGGGAAGCTAATGAATCTTTAAGATCTTGTATTCCCTCCTGTATGAGGCTGAGATCTCTATCCACTAAGGCACTGAGATGTGAAAAATGTTGTTGGGAGGTAACCATTGAGGCAATACCTGTCCCGGCCCCTGCAGCACTAAGCCCCAGGAGCACAGTCAGGGTAATAGCAGTTAAAGGCTCTCTTCTTTGTCTGATGGAGATACCCTGATCCAGAGTGGATAAAAATTCTTCTGGATTATGGACAAGGAATCGCGGTAGCACAATAACTACAACACAGTAATCTTTATTATTAATAAAATCCTTATTGACTATAAAAGGAGTCAGACCTGAGGAGCAAGCAAAGTAGGTGTTATTAGGGGCTTTAGTATAGGTGGAAGTTTCATTGACAATAGCAATCTGATTACAGACTGATATGAGTGAATGGGGGGCAACATTTTAGGGCCAACAAGACAGAGTCCAATACCTGAAATGGAACTAAGAGTAAGGCCTCCATGTGGGGCAGCATGCCAGGATAGGCCATCTGTATCATTGGTGAATATAGGGGCCATAAGCATCACAACACCCTCATAAAAGGGAGGTGTAGGAGAAAAGCAAATCCAGCATTCTTGATAATCGGGATTGCCAGTATTATGAATAGCTTCTAGGGAGGCGTTTACTAAAGAAACAATGATATCAGCCGAACTTGGGGGTCCCTCAGGGATGGTGGGTTGGAACAAGGTATATTTTTGAGATAACTGAGTGACAGTAGGGGGTGTGGTAGACCCAATAGTTAATTTGGGTCTGGCTGGCTTAAGTAAGATGGGGTTTGGTCCCATGGCTGCAGAATTTTTATTGGGAATAGACTTAAGTAATCTGATTCTAAAAGTAAGTCCAATATCTTTTCCTTCTTGATAGACTCTGAGCCCCCATTCAAATCCCCGACCGGTCCAATCTTGTTGTTTGGCCCAAGGGGTGAGTTGAATTAAGAGGGGGTTGCACCATCCACCTGTAGAGGAGTGGGCAGTATTACAGAGTCATCTTACATCCTGGGGGGAATGGTTAGGTGTCGCCTAAGGATGTTTCCACTTTCGTTTGACAGTAATGTAGTCCCAGGAGGAAGAAGGCTTCCAATAGGCGTCCCCAGTAGTTTTGCAACCCCAGGAGGCACAAAAATAGTCATTAGCCCACCCGCACTTATAATTGAGGGGTTTATCTCGGTGGGCTCCCAGGCAGACATAAAAACCCTGCAGGCCGTGAAGGAGACTTTTTTCGACATCGTTTCTACAGCCAGCGAAACTGGGGTTGTGTGCAGGAAGTTCAGGTGCTAAACCTTTGGGCCGAGGCCAGAATACCTCCTCAAGACCCCAATCAGGGTGTGCTCCAAGGGCAAGGGCACAGAGATCTATTTCTAGATCAGGCCATTGGGGCTGGGGTCCGACCAAAGAGCTAGAGTTAACAATATCTCCAGCCTGGTTTTCAATGATCCAAGTGTAGTTGTAAATTTGATAAGGGGAGGGGGCACTTACCACCAGCCGGGTTACAAGTAAAAATGAGAGAATGGCAAGGCCGAGCATCTTTCTGTAATTAAAAACAATTAAAATCTTTCTCAGGGGTTTTCCTGGGAGAATTAATCAATTATATTAGCCTCTCTGGGAGCCATCTAGCATTTTGTTCTTTAGAGTCATATATGCAAGCATGTCCTTTCCCCCAGATTAACACAGGATCTGGGCCAGACCACTTGTGAGTTATTGGGTCCTTCCATAATGCTTGAGCATAATTATTTGATGTGGAGGGGTGCCAGAACCTATCTGCTGCAGCTTTGCCTTCTTTATCTAAAGTTAAGAAATTTAAGACAAGCAGGGCATGGTTTAATAATGTTTTCGGGTTTCTTGCTGGGCAGTATAAGGTTCCCCCAGAATGTTGTAACTTAAAGAGCATGTTTTTAAGAGTTTGATGTGCTCTTTCTACTATACCTTGTCCCTGTGGATTATAGGGAATACCAGTAAGATGTTTTATTTTTAGTTGAGCACAGAATTGTTTAAAGCTAGTGCTGGTGACTTTTGGCAATGGCATAAAGGCAGAGCAAGCAAATATATGATTAATAACATTTTTAGTAGCTTCTCTCGTCTGAAGGGAAGCACAAATAAATCCACTAAAGGTATCTATAGACACCTGAATATATTTTAATTTACCAAAGGGCGAATAATGGGTGACATCCATTTGCCATAGCTCTCCAGGTGTAAGACCGCGAGGATTAACTCCCAAGTGTGGCTCAGGCAAAAATGTTATACAGCCCTGGCACTGGCGGACTATCTGTCGGGCCTGTTCTCGGGTGATAGAAAACATCTGTCGGAGAGTTTGGGCATTAAGATGGTGTAACCGATGTGTCTCTTGTGCCTGGGATATGGGGTCAGGTGGGGCGACCATACCAGTTAGGACAACAGAACTATTTTGAGTTGCCTGATCCACAAGGTCATTTCCTTTACTTAAGGGTCCAGTAAAACCAGAATGTGCTCGAATATGTCCTACAAAAAAGGAGTGAGTTCTGGCCAGGATTAGTTGTTGAAGTTTAGCAAAAAGAGGGGAAGCATTGGTAGAGGGATGGATGTAAGGGACCGTCTCGAGCAAAGGGACTGAGCTGGCTACATAGGCGCTCTCAGTATAAAGGTTAAATGGGTGATTGGAGAGAGTCTCAAACACCTGTATAACAACAACCAATTCCACAAGCTGTGCCGAAGAAAGTTTAGTTTGGACCTTGGAGATTTTTCCATTGATGTTAAAGGCTGCAATTCCAGATGAAGAACCATCAGTAAAAACTAACATAGCTCCAGGAATGGGAGAGCTTTTAGTCTGTTTTGGGAAAACAATGGACTGTCTATAAAGGAATTGAATTAGTCTGTCTGAAGGATAATGATTATCTATTTTGCCTTGGAAAGAAACACAATCAACAGCCCATTCATCAGAAAACTGTACTAGCCATTGAACCTGGGAGGTGCTATAAGGCACACTAATGGTGTCCGGGTCTTTTCCAAAAAGTTTAAGAGAACTTTCTCTCCCAAGTTTTAAAACCTGGGCAACCAGGGAGGGGTAGGTGGGCAGAATTTTGGGGGGGGGGGTAGCAGGTAAATGGATCCAATATAAAGGCTTAGTTTGCCATAAAAGACCAGTGGGTGTAAAAGTTGTAGGGAGAATAAGTAACCATAACGGGGAGATGGGAGAGAAGTATCCAATCTTTTGTGCCTGAATGGCCTTTTCAACGATTTGTAAGGAATTTTTAGCCTCTGTAGTAAGCTCTCGAGCAGAGGAGGGGTCAGAATCCCCTTGCAAAATATCAAACAAAGGTTTAAGTTCTCCAGTAGTTAATTTTAAATAAGGTCGTAACCAATTAATGTCCCCCAAGAGCCGCTGGAAATCGTTAAGTGTTTTTAAAGAATCTTTTCTTAACTGGATTTTTTGAGATAGGATTTTATTGGAGTGTAATTCAAATCCAAGGAAAAGGTGGGGAGGATGGATTTGAACCTTCTCTGGGGCTATTTGTAGTCCGAATTTTTGGAGTATAAGGATTAATTCTTGTCCCACCTCATATAATTTTGTTGTCTCTGGTCCTGCTAATAAAATATCATCCATGTAATGAATGATATATAAATTAGGATATTTAAGCCGAAAGGGATCTACTGCTTGGGCGACAAATTTTTGACAGAGGGTAGGGCTATTGGCCATCCCCTGCGGCAAAACTTTCCACTGGAAGCGGGGAGATGGACCGATACAATTAACAATAGGGAGGCTGAAGGCAAAACGTTTGTAATCCTCTGGGTGGAGGGGAATGCAAAAGAAGCAGTCTTTAAGATCTATGACTAATTTAGTATAGCCCTTAGGAATGGCTACTGGTGATGGGAGGCCAGGCTGAAGGGCCCCCATCGGAACCATGGTCTTGTTAATTTCTCTTAGATCTTGGCGTAATCTCCATTTTCCCCCTTTTTTTTGTATAACAAAGATGGGTGTATTCCAGGGGGAGGTGGAGGGTTCAATATGACCAGCCACTAATTGTTCCTGCACCAACTGTATGGCTGCTGTTAACTTATGTTGAGGAAGGGGCCATTGATCTACCCAGACAGGGGAATTATTTTTCCAGGTTATTTTATCTGCCTGGTGTGCAGGAGGAGCAATGGCCCTTAGGAAAAATGTGAGTCATAGCCAAGACCTGTCTGTGTTGTTTTTGGAGTAACTGAGACAGGGTCTGGTATTCCTTGGTTGTTTTTTCCAAGGCCTCTGCCTGGGATAAAACCCTGGTTAAGCATTTGTTGAGTAACTGCCTCAGATGGGCTGAACATGAGGACTCCCATCTGGCATAAGATGTCTCTTCCCCAGAGGTTGACCGGAAGGCCAGGGACTACGAATGGCCAAACATTTCCAGTATTTCCCTCAGGGTCCTCCCAAGTCAGGAGCTGGGAGCTCTGAAGGGTGTTAGTAGATTGGCCAATACCTTGAAGATGAGTCAATGAGGGCTGGAGGGCCCAGGAGGGGGGCCAAGCATTTTGTGAAATTACGGTGGAATCCGCCCCTGAGTCTAAGATGCCCTCAAAAATTTTACCATTGATTTTAGGCTAGGACGTTCTTGGGTCATTTTTTGAATCCAATAAATGTCTGAAGACCCAGGCCTGGAGGCTCCTCTATGGGGACCTATCGAAGGAGCCATTGAATCCAAGGGCAGGGGGAGGGCCTGTGCTAAACGTTGTCCTTGTATGATAGGAAGAGGCCCTCGTGTACTGGTGGCCAAAATTATTATTTCTCCTGTATAGTCATTATCAACTACTGATGGAAAAATGGTGATGCCCTTTAAAGTACTAGATGCCCTTCCCAGAATTAGATAATAGGTTTGTGGCGGGGGTGGGCCAAAAACTCCTGTAGGAATTATTTGGACTCCCTCTTCAGGTTTTAATATTGAGTCGGTGAAGGCACACAGGTCCACCCCTGCACTTCCAGGAGAGGCTCTGTGGAGGCAGGCAGTTGATTGGGGGTCTGGCTGTTGTCTGTCTGGCTGTTCCCCAAGGCCGGCAGGAAGGCTATTGGTTGAGGGGCCCGGGGCTGGCCCCTCATTCCGTTTCCCAGTAGGGGAGGGAGAGGATTGCCAGAAATGTCTGTTTTAGACCAGCAAGTATTAGCCCAATGTTTACCACGACGGCAGTGAGGGCAGACTGTGGTAGGTGGGGGGCGAGCCCCTCCAAGTTGACCAGGAAGCTGTGGCTGACCAATGGACTGCCCCACAGTTCCTTGTTGGCATTGCGTGCAAAATGGCCTGTTTGTCCGCATTTGAAGCAAGTATGTTTAGAACCATTGGGTTGAACAACCGCTCCAATGGCCAGATTGATTGCCTGAGAAACCTTATGGGTAAATAGATCTACGTCTTGGCATATGCGGATCATGTCATGAAGATCCTTGTCTCTATATTTGCTGCGTAGGGAGGCTCTGCAGGCCGAATTGGCGTTTTCATAAGCAAGTTGTTTAAGAAGTTTATTTTCATTTTGACCAGGTCCCAGAGACCTTTCGGCAGCCTCTAAGAGACGACTGACAAAGTCACTAAATTCTTCATGATTGCCCTGGATGATTCTTGTCAAGGGTGAGAGAACAGATACCTTAGAGGGAATTACACGCCAAGCTGCCATAGCGGCATTAGCAGTCTGAGCCAATAGGCCTAGAGGAAGGTTTTGTTGTCGTTGGTTAGAGGAATATTTTCCTTGTCCTGTAAGTTTTTTAAGTGTCCAGTCAGCAGAGGGCGTTCTAGGGTTTTTAGCATTATTATTAGCCAGAGTTCTACAGCGATCAACCCAATCAGCCTGCCATGAAAGGAATTGTCCTCTAGTTAAGACCGACTGTACAACGGTGAGCCACTCATTAGGAGTCAGATAACCTCCCCCGCCAAGGCTTTCCAATAAGGAAAGGGTAAAAGGGGCATTAGGTCCATAGTCCTTGACTGCTGAGTTAAGTTTTTCTAGGTTTTTAAAGTGGAGTCGGCGATAAACAGTCCCTCACCTTGACTATCTTGGCCTGTGGTGGGCATATTGTGGCGTGGTATACTCTGACTTTCTTCCTCCTCATTTTCATTTTCACTTTGAGAATCATCCTCATCAGAGGAAGGCAAGGGAACAGAAACTGCGGGGAGATGGCATGAAGAGGATGGGGCATCGTGATTAAGGACAGAGGAGGAAGGCCCGAGGGGGTCAGACCCAGATCTCCGATCAGGAGCATGTCTAGTTTGTGAGCGGAGAACAGGAAAAGCCAAACAAGGAGAAGACGAGGGGTGAAGGGGCTGGGGTAGGGGAGGGGGGAGTTCGGCAGAACAGTGAGCAGAGAGACGGGAAAGTTGTTTTTGAAGTTGGAGAATTTCAGTGAGATCTCAAACTTGAGAGGAGAGGCGAAGCTTGGTCTCAGAAAGGGAATTAGGCGGAACAATTGGAAAAGAGGGCAAGGTCAAAAGAGGAGCAGAGGGGAGAGTTTGGGGGGAAAGAGTTGGGGCAGCGGGGGCAAGGGGTGGCCGATCAGGATTGTGACAACGGGCGGCCTCACCTTTTAAGGTGGTTGCATCGCCAGGATCGAGAGGGTCATCTGGAGGGGAGGAAGAGGATGAGAGACCAGTAGGAGGAGGCTGAGGTTTAGTGGTAGGTTGCTTCTTTAGAACAGGATGGGCGCCACTTGTCCCGACCCAAGGGACCTTGTTATTCGTGGGGGCGAGGGGACCCTAACCTGAAATAAGATGGGCAAGAGAGAGGAAGAGACTCAAGCAAATGTACACTTGTCAAGAGTCCAATTTTATTGAGCCACAGCGGCCTTTTTAAGGGTTAGGGTTAGGGTCTTGGGTGAGGGGGGGTGCTGGAGGAGGCAGGTGGTGGAAAGTTACAGAATCTTCTTGGCCTTTGGCCTAGGACAGTTTGCAGTTATTCCAAGAATTCACGGTATAGTTCTCATATCTCTGCAGTCGCCAGGCAGGATGTTAATTAGTTAGGTGTGGCGGGGTGGGGGGATGGAATCAGTTAGGTATGGCAGGGTGGGAGGATGAGGAAAGGTCGGAAGTTGCTCAGGGCAGAAGTTATCTCAGGGCAGAGGTTATCTCAGGGCAAAGATCTGTTCAGGGCTCATCTCCTCGTCTCCAACACTATGTTCTTCACAGACAATCAGCATATAGAACTTTTAAATCACTGTTCTTTTACAAGGGGAAATGTTCCTAGTAGACAATCAACTTAGAGAACTGTTAATTCACTGTCATTTTGCAATGGTAAATATTCTAAGTAGACAATCAGCTTATAGAACTACGTATTCACTCTATTTTATAAAGGGAAATGTCCCTAGTAGATAAACAGCTTAGAGAACTAATAATTCACTGCTACTTTGCAATGGGAAATGTTCTTAGCAGACAATCAGTTTATAGAACTACAAATTCAGAGATAGTTTACAATGGGAAATGTTCGTAGTACATGATCAGCTTTTAGAACTTTCATTTCACTGTTAGTTTGCAAATAGGAATGTTCATATTATGCACTCAGCTTATGGAACTATGAATTAACTGTTATTTTAAAATGGGATATGTTTTTAGTCAACTAACAGTTTATAGAACTACGAATTCACTGTTAGTTTACAACAGGAAATGTTCCTAGTAGACAATCAGTTTAGAGAACTATTAATTCTCTGTAAGCTGACAATGGAAAATTTTCATATTACACGATCAGTTTAGAACTTACAATTCACTGTAGGTTGAAATGGGAAAAGTTCTTAGCAAGAAATCAGCTTATAGAACTATCAATTTACTGTTATTTACAACGAGAATTGTTCCTAGTAGACAATCAGCATAGAGAAATATTAATTCAATGTTAGTTTGCAATGGGAAATGTTCTTAGCAGACAATCAGCACATGGACCTATGAATTCACAGTTATTATGCAATGGGGAATGTTCTTAGCAGACAATCAGCTTATAGAACCATGAATTCACTATTAGTCTACAAAGGGAAATGTTCATAGTAGATAATCAGCTTAAAGATCAATTAATTCACTGTTAGTTTGCAATGGGGAATGTTCTTAGCAGACAATCAGCTTATTGAACTAAGTAGCATGGTTAGCTTACAATGGCAATTGTTCTTCACAGAAAATCAAGATATAGAATTGTAAATACATGGTTAGTATACAATGTGAAATGTGCTTAGAAGACAATCAGCTGATAGATCATTGAATTCACTGTTTGCTAACAATGAGAAATGTTCTTAGTAGATAATCAGCTTATAGATAATTGAATTCATTGTTAGTTGGCAATGGGGAATGTTCTCTGCAGAGAATCAGAGTATACATCTTTGAAATACCTGTTACTTTACAATGGGAAATGTTCTTAGTAGACAATGAGCTTATAGATCATTAAATTCATTGTTTGTTTACAATAAGAAATGTTCTTAGTAGACAGTCAGTTTATACATCATTGAACTAACATTTAGTTTGCATTGGGGAATGTTCTTTGCAGACAGTCAGCTTATTGACCTTTGAAATAACTATTATTTTACAATGGAAAATGTTCATAGTAGACAATCAGCTTATAGATCACTGAATTCACTGTTTGTGTACAATGACAAGGTTCTTAGTAGAGAATCAGCTTATACATCAATGAATCCACTCTTGGCTTACAATGAGAAATGTTCTTAGTGGGCAATCAGCTTGTAAAACATTGAATTCATGGTTAGTTTGCAATAGGTAATGTTCTTTGGAGACAATCAATTTATAGAATAAGGTTACTGAACTATGTACTCATGGTTAGTTAGCAATGGAAAATGTTCTTAACAGAAAATATGGTTATAGAATTATAAATTCACTGTTAGTATACAATGTGAAATGTGCTTAGCAGACAATCAACTTATAGAAGTATGACTTCTCTGTTAGTTTGCAATGGGAAATATTCTTAGTAGACATTCAGCCTATAGATTATTGAATTAATTGTTAGTTTCCATTGGGGAATGTTCTTTGCAGACAATTAGGTTTTAGATCATTGAATTCACTGTTTCTTTGCAAAGAGGAATGTTTTCTACAGACAATCAGCTTACTGACCTAAGTAGTCATGTTTAGTTTACAATGGGAAAGGTTGTTCAAAGAAAATAAGGTTATGGAATTATGAATTCACTGTTAGTATACAATGTGAAATGTGCTTAGCAGACAATCAGCTTATATAAGTATGAATTCTATCTTAGATTGCAATGGGAAATATTCTTAGTAGATAATCAGCTTATAGATAATTAAATTTACAATTAGCTTACAATAGGGAATGTTCCTTGCAGAAAATTATCTTATCGATCATTGAATTCATCTTTCATTCCAGATGGGCAATGTTCTTGGCAGACAAGTGGCTTATACACCTTTGAAATCCCTGTTATTTTAAAATGGAAAATATTCCTAGTTGACAATCACTTACAGATCATTGAATTCACTGTTTCCTTACAATGAGAAATGTCCTTAGTAAGCAATCAGCTTATAGAAAGTTGAATTCACTGTTATTTTGCAATGGGAAATGTGCTTAAGACAATCAGCTTATACAACTTTGAAATCCCTGTTATTTTACAATGGAAATATTCTTAGTAGACAATAAGCTTATAGATCATGAAATTCACAGTATGATAACAATGAGAAATATACTTAGTGGGCAATGAGCTTATAGAAATAAGTAGTCATAGTTAGTTTACAAAGGGAAATGTTCATCACAGAAAATCAGGTTAAAGAATTATGACTTCACTGTTAGTATATAATTTGAAATGTGATTAGCAGACAATCAGTTTACAGAAGTATGAATCTGTGTTAATTTGCAATGGCAAATATTCTATAGATCATTGAATTCACTGTTTGCTGATAATGGGAAATGTTCTTAGTAGACAAGCAGCTTATAGATCATTGAATTCACTGTTTGCTGATAATGGGAAATGTTCTTAGTAGACAATCAGCTTATAGGTCATTTAATTCACTCTTTGCTTACAATGAGAAATTATCTTAGTAGACAATGATCTTATACATCATTGAATTCACTGTTAGATTGCAATGGTAATATTCTATGTGAACAACCACCTTATTGACCTAAGTAGTTATGGTTAGTTACAATGGGGAATGTTCTCCACAGAAAATCAGTTTATGGAATTATAAATTCACTGTTAATATATAATGTGAAATGTGCTTCGCAGACAATCAGCTCATAGTAGTATGAATTTTCTGTTAGTTTGCAATGTGAAATATTCTTAGTAGACAATCAGCTTATAGATCATTAAATTCACTGTTAATTTGCAATCAGGAATGTTCTTTGCAGGCAATCAATCTATAGATCATCAAATTCACTGTTGTTTGTAATGGGAAATGTTCTTTACAGAAAATAAGCTTATAGGTCATTGAATCCATGGTTTGTTTTCAATGGGGAATGTTCTTTGCAGACAATCAGCTTATAGTTGAATGAATTCAGTTTATGCTTACAATGAGAAATGTTTTGAGTAGACAGTCAGTTTATAGGTCATAGAATTCAATGTTAGTTTGCAACTGGGAATGTTCTTTGCAGACTATCAGCTTATTGAAGTAAATAATCATGGTTATTTTACAATGGAAAATGTTCTTCATAGGAAATAAGTTTATAAAATTATGACTTCTCTGTTAGTATGCATTGTGAAATGTGCTTAGTAGACAATCAGCTTATAGAAGTATGAATTCTCTGTAAGTTTGCAATGGAAAATATTCTTAGTAGACAATCAGCTTATACATCATTGAATTCACTGTTACTTTGCAATAGGGAATGTTCTTTGAAGACAATCAGCTTATAAACTTTTGGAATTCCTGTCATTTTACAATGAGAAATGATCTTAGTATAAAATCAGCTTATACATCATTGAATTCACTGCTTGCTTACAATGAGAAATGTTTTTAGTAGACAATCAGCTTATAGATCACTGAATTCACTGTGAGTTTGCAATGTGGAATGTTCTTTGCAAACAATCCACTTATTGAACTAAGTAGTTATGGTTAGTTTACAATGGGGGGTGTTCTTCAGAGAAAATCAGACTATAGAATTATGAATTCACTGTTAATATACAATGGGAAATGTGCTTGCAGACAATCAGCTTATTGAAGTATGAATTCTCTGTTAGTTTGCAATGGGAAATATTCTTAGCAGACAAAAAGCTTATAGACCATTGAATTAACTGTTAATTTACAATCAGGAATATTCTTTGCAGGCAATCATCTTATAGATAATTGGATTCACTGTTGTTTAACGGGAAATGTTCTTTATAGACAGTCAGATTATAGAACATGGAATACAGTGTTTGTTTTCAATGGGGAATGTTCTTTGCAGACAATCTGCTTATACATAAATGTATTCAGTTTATGCTTACAATGAGAAATGTTCTTAGTAGAAAATCAGCTTATAGATGATAGAATTCACCATTAGTTTGCAATTGGGAATGTTCTTTGCAGACATTCAGCTTATTGAAGTAAATAGTCATGGTTATTTTACCTTGGGAAATGTTCTTCACAGAAAATCAGTTTATAGAATTATAAACTCTATTAGTATGCAATGTGAAATGTGCTTAGCAGACAATCAGCTTATTGAAGTATGAATTCACTGTTAGTTTGCAATGTGGAATGTTCTTTGAAGACAATTAGCTTATAAACCTTTGGAATTCCTGTCATCTTACAATGAGAAATGATCTTAGTATAAAATCAGCTTATAGATCATTGAATTCACTGCTTGCTTACAATGAGAAATGTTTTTAGTAGACCATCAACTTATAGATCATTGAATTCACTGTTAGTTTGCAATGGGGAGTGTTCTTTGCAGACAATTAACTTATAGATTGTTGAATCCACTCTTAGTTTGCAATGGGGAATGTTCTTCGAAGACAATCACCTTATACACCTTTGAAATCTCTGTTGTTTTACAATGGAAAAATGTTCTTAGTAGACAAACAGCTCATAGATCATTGAATTCACTGTTTATTTACAATGAGAAATCTTCTTAGTATACCATCAGCTTATAGATCCTGGAATTCACTGTTAGTTGGAATGGGGAATGTTCTTTGCAGACAATCAGCTTATATACCTTTGACATCCCTGTTATTTTACAATGGAAAATGTTCTTAGCAGACAATCAGCTTTAGATCAATGAATTCACTGCTTGCTTAAAATGAGAAATGTTCTTAGTAGACAATCTGCTTATAGATAACTGAATTCACTGTTAGTAGCCATGAGTAATGTTCTTTGTGGACAATCATCTTATAAAACTAAGTACTTATGCTTAGCTTACAATGGGAAATGTTCTTCACTGAATATCCATTTATAGAATTATGAATTCACTTTTATTTTGCAATGTGAAATGTGCTTAGTAGGCAGTCAGCTTCTTGAAGTATGAATTCTCTGTTAGTTGGCAATGTGAAATATTGAGAGCAGACAATCAGCTTATAGATCCTTGCATTCACTGTCAGTTTGCAATGGGGAATGTTCTTTACAGAAAATCAGTTTATAGAATTTTGAATTCACTGTTAATATACAATGCAAAATGTGCATAGCACACAATCAGCTTATAGAAGGATGAATTCTCTGTTAGTTTGCAATGTGAAATATTCTTAGCAGACAATCAGCTTATAGATCATTTAATTCTCTGTTAGTTTGCCATGGGGAATGTCCTTTGAAGACAATCCTTTTATACACCTTTGAAATCCCTGTTATTTTACAATGGAAACTGTTCTTGGACAATCAGCTTATAGATCAATGAATTCACTGTTTGCTTACAATGAGATAGGTTCTTAGTAGATAACCAGCTTATCGATCATTGAATTCACTGTTTGCAATGGTGAATGTTCTTGCAGACAATCTGCTTATATGCCTTTGAAATCCCTGATGTTTTACAATGGAAAATGTTCTTAGTAGACAAACAGTTCATATATCATTGAATTAACTGTTTGCTTAAAATGAGAAATCTTCTTAGCAGACCATCAGCTTATACATCCTGGAATTCAGTGTTAGTTTGCAATGGGGAATGTTCTTTGCAGACAATCAGCTTACAGAACTTTGAAATCCCTGTTATTTTACAATGGGAAATGTTTTTAGTAGACAATCATCTTATAGATCATAAAATTCACTGTTTGCTTACATTGAGAAATGTGCCCAGTAGACAGTCACCTTATAGATCATTGAATTCACTGTTGGTTTCCATTGGTAATGTACTTTTCAGACATTCAGCTTATAGAACTGAGTAGTTATGCTTAGTTTACAATGGGAAATGTTCTTCACTGAATATCCTTTTATAGAATTATGAATTTATTGTTAATACACAATGTAAAATGTGCTTAGTAGACAGTCAGCTTCTTGAAGTATGAATTCTCTGTTAGTTTGCAATGTGAAATATTGTTAGCAGACAATCAGATTATAGATCATTGAATTCACTGTTAGTTTGCAATAGGAAATGTTATTTACAGACAATCAGCTTATAGGTCTTTGAATTCACTGTTAGTTTAAAATGGAGAATGTTCTTTGCAGACAATCATCTTATGCAGCATTAAAATCCCTCTTATTTTACATTAGAAAATGGTATTAGTAGACAATAAGTTTATAGATCATTGAATTCACTGTTTGCTTACAATGAGAAATGTTCTTAGTAGACTTGTAGATCAGTGAATTCACTGTTAGTTTGCAATGGGGAATGTTCTTTGCTGAAAATCATTTATACAACTTGGAAATCCCTTTTACTATACAATGGGAAATGATCTTAGTAGACAATCAGTTTATACATCATTGAATTCACTGTTAGTTTGCAATACGGATTGTTCTTTCATACAATCATCTTATAGATCATTTAATTCACTGTTAATTTGCAATGGGGAATGTTCTTTACAGACAATCAGCTTAAAGGTCATTGAATTCACTGTTTGATTACAATGGGAAATGTTCACAGTAGACAATCTGCTCCTATATCACTGAATTCACTGTTAGTTTTCAAAGGGGAATGTTCTTTGCAGACAGCTTGTAGATCATTGAGTTCAGTGTTTGCTTACAACGACAAATATTTTTAGTAGACAATCAGCTTGTAGATCATTGAATTCACTGCTAGTTTGCAATGGGGAATGTTTGTTACAGACAATCAGCCTATACACTTTTGAAATCCCTGTTATTTTTCTTTGGAAAAAGTTCTTAATAGACAATCAGCTTATAGATCATTGAATTCACTGTTTGCTTGCAAGGAGAAATGTTCTTAGTAGAAAATCAGCTTATAGATCATTGAATTCACTGTTAGTTTGCAATGGGCAATGTTCTTTGAAGAAAAGCAGCTTATACAACTTTGAAATCCCTTTTACTGTACAATGGAAAATGTTCATAGTTCACAATCAGCTTACAGATCATTGAAGTCAATGTTAGCTTAAAATGAGAAATATTCTTAGTAGAAATTCAACTTATACATCATTGAATTCACTGTTAGTTTGAAATGGTGAATATTTTCTTCATTCAGTCATTTTATATATCATTTAACTCATTGTTCATTTGCAATGGGGAATTTTCTTTGCAAACAATCAGATTATAGATCATTTAATTCACTGTTAATTTGGAATGAGGAATGCACTTTTCAGTCAATCAGCTTATTTAAACTAACTTCACAGAAAATCAGATTAAGAATTGTGAATTCAGTATTATTATACCATGTGAAATGTGCTTAGCAGACAAGCAACTTATAGAAGTGGGAATTCTCTTTGAGTGTGCAATGGGAAATATTCTTAGTACACAATCAGTTATACATCATTGAATTCACTGTTAGTTTGCAATGGGGAATGTTCTTTGCAGATAATCAGCTTATGGATCATTGAATTCACTGTTATTTTACAATGGAAAATATTCTTAGTAGACAATCAGTTCATAGATCATTAAATTCACTTTTGAATACAATGAAAAATGTTATTCACAGACAATCAGCTTACAGAACTAAGTAGTTATGGTTTGTTTACAATGGGAAAGTTCTTCACAGAAAATAAGTTTATAGAATTATGAATTCACTGTTAATATACAATGTGAAATGTGCTTAGCAGACAACCAGCTTATAGAATAATTAATTCCCTCTTAGTTTGCAATGGGAAATATTTCTAGCAGACAATCTGCTTCTACATCTATGAAATCCCTTTTATGTTTCAATGGAAAATGTTCTTAGTACACCATCATATTAGAGATAATTGAATTCACTTTTTGCTTACAATGAGAAAGGTTCTTAGTAGAATGTGGGGTTTCCCAGAGGGGTCCCTGCTCAGGGCTGTCTATGCGACCCCAAGAACACTCACACAGGACGCTCTCAATGCAAACCACATGAGGTTTATTGAATCCGATGCATCGGGGCTCAACACAGATTCCTCTCGCAGGAGGGGTGAAGAGCCCCTAGCAACGGGTTTGGTCAGCTTATATAGGCTAAAGCCACAGGTATGCAGAGTCATAGGGGCTTTCCAGCCATGGCTCCCTCTGATTGGGTGGGGCAAACGGGGTGGGCTCGTGTCTGGGGGCTTCAGATATGTGTTGACCGTTGATTGGTTGTGTCCAGGTGGGGAGTTATCTTAATGAGGAACTCGAGTTCCTGGAATTTAGGCATTGTATAAGGCATACAAAAGGTCAGGTTCCTCATGGTATACTTTTTTCAAATGGAGGCAGTTGCAAAATGGCGGTTCTGTGATTCAGTGCAGCAGCAAGCAAGCCATATTACAGAAGCTTAAAAAGGCAGGTTAGCAGAGCAACTAGGAAACAGGGCAGCAGAAATAGGGCAACTTTTATCCTTTCATTTCCCCCTTTTCTTTGTCATAATTCCAATCATGGAATTTCAGTTTCTGCAAGAGACTGGTACTGTTGTTTAAGCATCATGACTTGGACAGTGCTGATCCTTTCTCTAATAAAGGTAACTAATCTATTTATTATGCATGGACCAAAGGTGAAGAGGAGAATTAAGATGATAAGTGGCCCTAGCAAGGTGGAGATTAAAGTAGTCATCCAGGGGGACCTGGTGAACCAGGATTCATACCAAGACTGGTCCTGTTGTCTTTCCCGTGTGCGTTGTTCTAGGCTTTCTCATACTTTCTGCAAGATGTTTCCTACTAATCCAGTCTTGTCTGCATAGAAGCAGCACTCTTCTTTTAGAGCTGCACAGAGTCCCCCCTGTTGTAAAAGTAATAAATCTAGGCCTCTTCTATTCTGTAATACAACCTCTGAAAGTGAAGAAACCGAGTCCTTTAGGTTCTGCATTCCTGACTGTAACTCTTATAGATCTTTGTCTATTGCTAAGCTGAGCTGAGTGTACTGTTGGTTGGAGGTGACAAGGGAAGCTATGCCAGTGCCTGCTCCTGCAGCGCCCAACCCCATTATTAAGGCTAATGTAAGGGTAGTTATAGGCTCTCTCTTATTCCTAGAAGGCGTGGAAGGGCCAGAATTCCAGATTCCTTGAAAATCATCAGAATTTCTTATAGCAAGTCTGGGCAGCAAGTTGATAAGCACAGAGTAGTCCTTTTTCTCTAGAAAAGTTGTTTTTTCTATATAGGTAGTTAACCCTGTGGAGCAAGCGAGGTAGGCGTCCGAGGGGGCTGAAACATATTTGTAATTTTGGGAGTCTATGCTGAGAGTCTGATTACAGATCTCCTGGAGGGAGGTAGGAGGCAACATACGAGGGCCTACCAGACAGAGTCCTGCTCCAGAGACAAAACTCATAGTGAGTCCCTGAGTGCCAGGTGGGGGCTGCCAGCGTAGGCCAGAGGTCTCATTGGTAAACGTTACATTTCCTGAGGCAGCTAGCCCTTCATAGAAGGGGGGGCTGGAAGAGTAACAAATCCAACATTCCTTTACAGTATGGTTGACAGAATTAAAGATCTGAATAGAGGAATTGATCAGAGTTAGGATGAGATCGGCAGAGGAGGGGGACCTTAGGGGAACCGTGGGTCTGAAAAAGGCAGAGGCAGCTGCAGTCGGGGAAGTAGAGGGGAGTGATTGCTGGGGTGGTTTAGGTTGAGCTGGGGATTGTGGGTTATGGAGTACAGGGTTGGGGCCTATACTGGCTTTTTGGGAATCTGGGAGAGTTTTGGTTAGCTTAATCTTAAAAGTTAGGCCGGGGTCCTTCCCTGACACGTATAACGAAGGCCCCACTCAAATCCTCTAAGTCCCCAATCCTTGGTTTTTGCATGTTCAGTGAAAGAGATAGATATCGGGTTACACCATTGTCGGCAAGCAGGTTCAGTTGACCAGCCAGGGGAAGTGAGGGAGAATTTAGATGGGGTTTTTCTTTTAACACTAATATAATCCCATTTAGAAGAGGGCTTCCAATAGGCGTCCCCAGTGGTCTCGCATCCCCAAGAGGCACAAAAATAATCAGAGGAATATCCACATTTTGAGTTTAAGGTCCGGTCCCTGTGGGTCCCTGGACAGACATATATGGGGGCCATGTTGAGTCGCGTGTGTCCGGTCTGGCTGTCACATCCAGGAAGGGAGGAGGACTCAAGGGGAGAGTGAGAATTTATGGGTGTGGCCTGGGGCAAAAAGTGGTCAGGGGTGCCCCAGGATGAGTCCGCCCCTAAAGCTAGTTTACAAAGGTCTACTTCTAAGATTGGCCAGGGGGTAGATGTTGACAGTTGAGATGTGGAGTTAGCAACATCTCCTGCTTGATTAATGATTTGCCAGGTGTAATTGTACAGTTGATAGGGTGAAGAGGATAGAGAACAAGGCAACAATATAGTTAACAATGTCCAAACCTTAAAAAACTTCATCATGATTGACAGAGACACGGCGAAGATGCAGTTTAAGGGGGTTATCAGTCTTTGTCAGCTGCCAAGGGGGTCAGGTGATGGAACTGGTTTCACATGAGATGCGTGGATCCAGGCAGCTATCCGGTCTATCTTCACGGCGGTGGGTGTCGTCAGGAGTACCGTGAAGGGCCCCTTCCAACGAGGTTCAAGGTTTGAGGGTCGGTGTCGCCTTACGTAGACTGAGTCCCCCAGCTGGTATGAGTGCAGGGCTGGGTCCTTAGCAGGTAGATAGCTCTCTTTCAGTTTTGGCCATAAGTCCTTTTGGAGGATATATAGCGCCTGGAGCCTGTGGTTCAGATCAGAGGAAGAAATTATATCTGGGTTCTGCATTAGCAATATTAAGTGGGGTTGGGACACCAAATAAAATCTCAAAAGGAGTTAGGTTAAACTTGTAAGGGGTGTTGCGAACCCGGAAGAGGGCCCACGGAAGGAGCATCATCCAATCTGTACAGCCAGTCTCTAAGGACAATTTAGTTATGGTCTCTTTTAATATTCTATTCATTCTTTCTACCTTTCCTGAGTTCTGTGGTCTATAAGCACAATGTAATTTCCAATTAATCCCCAAAGTTCTGGCCACCTCCTGACTTACCTGGGCAACAAAGGCAGGACCGTTGTCTGAGCCTATTACCTGAGGTACCCCATATCTGGGGATGATTTCTTCTAAAAGTTTTTTGGTTACCATTGTGGCTGTCTCTTTCTTAGTGGGGTAGGCTTCCACCCATGCAGAGAATGTGTCTATAAAAACTAGAAGATATTTATTCCCATAGCAGGCAGGTTTCAGCTCGGTGAAATCAGTCTCCCAATACGAGCCTGGTCGATCTCCGCGAAGTCTCTTACCAGGGTCCGTCTGGGAGGTCTGGGCATTTACTTTTTGACATGGGATGCATTGTTTTACCAGCTTCTCGACTATTTCTTTAAGTCCTATTATGTGATAATCAGTCTTTTTGAGAGTTTCTATTAATTTTCTAGCTCCAAAATGAGTTAGCCTATGTAGCTGTTGCAGAGTGGATTCTGCTTGTTGTCTAGGTAGGAAATGTTTCCCTTCTTCTGTCTCCCATCTTTGGGTGTCCTTATTAAATTTCTTTTGTATTCTAGTCATATCTTTTAGGTCCTGTTCAGTATATTCTGAAGGCTGTAATTTTGGGAGGCCAATTTCTTTTTCAACTAAGGGGAGCAGATACATTCCTTGAGCAGCCTTTTTGGCCTCTGCATCAGCCATCCTGTTTCATCTTGCCACTAGAGAGTTTCCTTTTTGGTGCCCAGGACATTGGACTATAGCCAGCTTGGCAGGCCGATGCAGGGCATTGAGTAAATCTAAAATTTGTTTGTTTTTGATTTCTTTTCCTGCAGAGGTTAATAATCCTCTCTGCGGGTAGGTGGCACCATGCACATGTGCAGTTGCAAAAGCATACTGGCTGTCTGTATATATGGTAGCCTTTTTCCCTTCTGCCATATTTAAGGCTTGGGTTAGTGCAATTAATTCGGCCTTCTGGGCTGAAGTCCCTTCAGGCAGTTTGTTAGCCCAGATCACCCTGTCTCTGTCAACAATTGCCGCCCCCGCCATCCGCTTACCTTCAAGGAGGTAGCTACTGCCATCAGTGAACCAGGTTACCTTGGCATCCGGTAGTGGCTGGTCCGTCAGATCAGTTCTCGTTCCGGTAACCTCAGCCAAGATGTCCCCACAGCTGTGAATTACTGTGGAGTCGGGATCTGGCCAGAGGGTAGCCCGATTTAGTTGAGTGGGGGGTGCAAACTTGACTCTGTCCGAGTTAAGGAGGAGACTCTGGTAGTGGGTGATTCGGGCATTTGAGAGCCATCGGTCTGGAGGCTGACGGATGACACTGTCCAGTGCATGGGATGCAATGACTGTGACAGTCTGCCCCAGAGTTAATTTATCAGCATCCTTTAAAAGTAAAGCCACGGCGGCAATAATCTTGAGGCAAGGGGGCCACCCAGCGGCCGCAGGATCCAAATTTTTGATAAAGAGGCCAATGGCTTTCGCCAGGGCCCTAGTTTCTGAGTCAGTACCCCTTTTGCAATGCCTTTCTGCTCATGTATATACAAGTAAAATGGCTTCGAGGTGTCAGGAAGGGAGAGAGCAGGTGCCTTTAGGAGGGCATGCTTGATGTTGTCAAAAGCCTGTTGTTGTTCCTCTCCCCATTGGAAAACTGCAGACGTCTTAGTCAAGGGGTAAAGGGGGGCCGCAAGGGCAGCGAACCCCGGTATCCACAGTCTACAAAATCCTGCAGATCTCAGGAATTCCCGTACTTGCCTGGCATTTGCAGGCACTGGGATCCATTCCACAGCCTGTTTACGTGCTTCCGTCAGCCATCTCTGCCCTCCTTCAGAGAATACCCCAAGTAGGTTACTTGCCTTTTGCAGAGTTGGACCTTCTTCGCCGAGGCGCGGTAACCCAGGCAGGCCAGTTTCTCCAATAGTGCCTTTGTCCCCTGTTCACATTCAGTTTGGGTTCCAGCTGCGAGGAGTAAGTCGTGAACGTATTGGAGTAGATTTACCTGGGGGTTTGAGGTTCAGAAGGAAGCCCGGTCCTGGTGAAGTGCCTCGTCAAAGATGGTGGGTGAATTTTTGAATCCTTGGGGCAGCCTAGTCCAAGTCAACTGTCTGGAGATTCCGGAGTCTGGGTCCTTCCATTCAACGGCAAAGATAGGTTCACTTTTTTCATTCAGTGGCAAACAGAAAAAGGCATCTTTCAGGTCCAAGACTGTGTACCAGTCTCGGTCTGGAGGTAGTGAACTCAGGAGGTTATAGGGGTTCGGCACGGTTGGGTGCAGGTCTTCAAACCTCTTGTTAACCTCCCTTTAGTCCTGAACTGGGTGATAGTCATTAGTATTTGGCTTGCGCACTGGTAGCAAAGGGGTATTCCAGGGGGATTGGCACCTTCTTAGGACTCCTAATTCTAAAAGCCTCATTATGTGAGGTTTTATTCCTTCTCTGGCCTCCTGACTCATGGGGTAATGACGTACTGAGACAGGTGTTGTGGAAGCCTTTAGATTAACAATTATTGGTGGTTGATGGGAGGCCAATCCCATCCCGGCAGTTTCAGCCCATGCTCCCGGGACTTTGGTGAGCCATTTCTCAATGTCTGCATTGGTCTGAGGCCTTTCAAATAGCCTATGTTCATCTTCTAATTTCATAGTTAAAACATGGATAATTTCCCCATGTTGGTCCGTCACTTGGGGGCCCTTCTTTGTGAAGGTAATTTGAGCTCCTATTTTTGTTAATAAGTCCCGTCCCAATAAGGGAGCAGGGCAGCCTGGAATCACGAGGAACGAGTGGGATACCCGGCCCACGCCTAGGTCCACCGTTCTTCGGGTAGTCCATGAAAATTGTTGATTTCCAGTAGCCCTGAGCACCCATGATTTCTTGTTATAAAGGGGTCCTTCTGGTTTCAGTAGGACCGAGTGTTGGGCACAAGTGTCCACTAGGAATTGAATGGGTTTCCCCTCCACCTTCAAGGTTACCCTAGGCTCGGGAAGGGGATCCGAGCCCCGTCCCCCTCATTCATCATCTTCTAGGGTCAGAACCTCTTTTGGTTTCTTTTTGGGGCAGTCCTTAATCCAGTGTCCCATCTCTTTGCAATAGGCACATTGGTCCTTTTCTAATTGGCGCCTGTTGCCCAGGTTTTGCTTCTGCCTAGTATCCCTAGGTCTGTCTGCGTCTCTTTTATTCTGGATTACGGCGGCCAGAATTCTAGTCATGTTTTTCTCATGCCTCTTATCACGTTTATGGTCCCTTTCTTCCTGTTCTTTTGCCCTTCTCTCTTCTTTTTCCTCTTCAGTTTCTCTTTTATTATAAACCTTTTCTGCTTCCTTAACTAAGTCTGACAGAGTATAATGGCTTAACCCATCTAGTCTTTGTAATTTCCTTCTGATATCTGGTACTGACTGATCTACAAAATACATCAGCACTGAAACTCTTTGTTCCTCCGCCATAGGATCAAAGGGCTTATACCTACGATAGGCCTCCATGAGGCGCTCAAGGAACACAGAGGGGACCTCATTAGGTCCCTGAATGACTTCCCTTACCTTGGCCAAATTGGTAGGGCATCTTGCAGCCCCGCAGAGACCAGCCACCAGAGCCTGGCGATAGATTCGGAGATGCACCCTACCGTCAGGGGTGTTGAAGTCCCAGTTGGGTCTGATCAGGGGAAACCCGTAATCTATGACGTTCTGGAGTTGGGTTGGGCGCCTGTCATCACCAGGGATGTTCTTTCTGGCTTCCAACAGGATACGTTCCCTCTCCTCGGTCGTGAAGATGGTCTGGAGTAACTGCTGGCAATCGTCCCATGTGGGCTGATGGGAGAAAACTAGGGATTCCATGAGTGCAGTTAATTTTGAGGGGTCCTCCGAGAAGGGAGGGTGGTTGGCCTTCCAATTAAAAGGTGTGCAGAGGAGAAAGGCCAATATTGTAGGGGTGGCAGAGGTCTCTGAGTTGGGTCATCCCCTGGTCCTAAAGGGGGTGGGGGTCCTATAGCCCTGAGTGGTAGGGCAACGGTAGTATCAGGAGACAGAACTCACCTACTTCGGGTCCCCGTGGCTGGGCCCCCCTGTGCCCCTTCTGGTGATGGGGCAGGAGGAGGAGCTGTGGGGTTGTGGGTTGGTGGGTAGGGTGGTGGTGAATCCAGGAGGAGCTCCGTCTGAATTTCCGGGTAAATCTTGTTTTCCTCCCGGGGCGGTCCTGCAACGAGAACTTTTGAACTCCCCGAGGGGCTACTGTTAGTGGGTAGGGGTGGAATCCAGGGCTTCAACCAGGAAGGCAGGTCTTGGACAAGATCCTGCCAAGTAAAAATGTAAGGCATCTGGTCGGGGTGGCCTCCGGGCTCCTGCAAGATGATCCGTTTAACAGCCTGAATAAGATCTGAGTTAAAGGTCCCTCCTTGGGGCCATCCAACATTAAACATAGTCCATTCTCCCTCACATAGAGTTTGCCATTTTCCTTTCTTTATTTCAACAGATAAACTATGAGCTCGGCTCTTAATGTCAGTCCAGTGAGCTAAAGTCAAGTCCAAAGGGGTTGAGATAGTCTGTCCCATGTTAGGAGGGGAATAAAAGAGATAGGAGAACAAAAGGATCTGGAGAACACCGAGAACAAAGAGACAAAGGCGGCCCGATCGCTGCTCAAGTAAAAATGAAACCGAAGCAGATGGCGGCGAGCAGGACCCAGATGATGCTTCCCGACAGAGGCGAACTCGATCCGAGTTCTTCAGATAGGAGACAGAAAAACCTGTCTCCTGGGGGCAATCAGGAGCGTCCTCCAGATTGCTAGGTGGTGGTCCTCAGGCCCGTCAGCCCCAACTCAGAGCACCCAAAGGGAAGGAATCCAGATACTGAAACTGGTTGAAATTGAAAATTTTTCCAGAGGACAGAGATAAAAGTACAGATGTACACAGACAAGACAGGAGGTGCCTCTTACCTCTGAGGGGTCCTAAATGAGGTCTGGGGTCTTGTAGAGTTTCCCGGCCAACGCACCAAATGTGGGGTTCCCAAGAGGGGTCCCTGCTCATGGCTGTCTACACGACCCCAAGAACACTCACACAGGACGCTCTCAATGCAAACCGCAAGAGGTTTATTGAATCCGATGCATCGGGGTTCAACACAGATTCCTCTCGCAGGAGGGGTGAAGAGCCCCTAGCAACGGGTTTGGTCAGCTTATATAGGCTAAAACCACAGGTATGCAGAGTCATAGGGGCTTTCCAGCCGTCGGTCCCTCTGATTGGGTGGGGCCCACGGGGTGGGCTCGTGTCTGGGGGCTTCAGATATGTGTTGACCGTTGATTGGTTGTGTCCCGGTGGGGAGTTATCTTAGTGAGGAACTCGAGTTCCTGGAATTTAGGCATTGTATAAGGCATACAAAAGGTCAGGTTCCTCATGGTATACTTTTTACAAAATGGAGGCAGTTGCAAAATGGCGGTTCTGTGATTCAGTGCAGCAGCAAGCAAGCCATATTACAGAAGCTTAAAAAGGCAGGTTAGCAGAGCAACTAGAAAACAGGGCAGCACAAATAGGGCAACTTTTATCCTTTCAGACAATTAGCTTATAGATTATTGAATTCACTGTTAGTTTGTGATGGGTAATGTTCTTTGCAGACAATCAGCTTACAGAACTAAGTACTCATGGTTAGTGTACAATGGGAAATGTTCTTCACAGAAAATCAGGTTACAGATTTATGAATTCACTCTTAGTATACAATGTGAAATGTGCGTAGCTGACTATCAGGTTATAGAAGTATGAATTATCTGTTAGCTTGCAATGGGAAATATTGTTAGCAGACAATCAGCTTATACACCTTTGAAATCCCTGTTATTTTATAATGGGAAAACTTCTTAGTAGACAATCAATTTATACATCATAAATTCACTGTTTGCTTGCAATGAGAAATGTTCTTAGTAGACCATAAGCTTATAGATCCTTGAACTCACTGCTAGTTTGTACTGGGGAATGTTCTTTGCTGCCAATCAGATTGTAGATCATTGAAATCACTGTTATTGTACAATGGGAAATGTTCTTAGTAGACATTCAGCTTATAGATCATTAAATTCACTGTTTGCTTACATCAAGAACTGTTCTTTGTAGACCATCAGCTTATAGATCATTGAATTCCCTATTAGTTTTCAATGGGTAATGTTCTTTGCAGACCACCATCTTGTAGAACTAAATAGTCATTGTTAGTTTACAATGGGAAATGTTCTTCACAGAAAATCAGTGTATGCAATTATGAATTCTCTGTTAATATACAAAGTGAAATGTGCTTAGCAGACAATCAGTTTTTAGAACTATGAATTTTCTGTTTGTTTGCAATGGCAAATATCTTAGTGGACAATCACTTTACACAACTTTGAAAATCCTGTAATTTTACAATGCAAAATGTCCTTAGTAGACAATCAGCTCAAACATCATTGAATTCACTGTTTTGTTACAATGATAAATGTTCTTAGTAGACAAACAGCTTATAGATCATTGAATTCTCTTACAGTTTGCAATGGGCTATATTCTTTGCAGACAATCAGCTTACAAAACTACGTAGTCATGCTTAGTTTACAATGGGAAATATTCTGCACTGAAAATCAGATTAAAGAATAAAGATTTATTGTTAGTATGCATTGTGAAATGTGCTTAGTAGACTATCAGCTTATAGAAGTATGAATTCTGGGTTAGTTTGCAATGGGAAATATTCTGAGTAGACAGTCAGCTTATAGATCATTGAATTCACTGTTAGCTTGCAATGGGGAATGTTCTTAGTAGTCGTTCACTTTATAGATCATTAAATTCACTGTTTGCTTTCATTGAGAAATGTTTTTAGTAGGCCATGAGATTATAGATCAGTGAATTCCCTATTATTTTGCAAAGGGTAATGTTCTTTGCAGACAATCATGTTATAGAACGAAGCATTCATTGTTACTTTACAATGGGAAATGTTCTTCACAGAAAATCAGTTCATAGATTTTTGAATTCTCTGTTAATAGACCATGTGAAATGTGCTTTGCAGACAATCATCTTATAGAACTGTGAATTCTCTGTTAGCTTGCAATGGTAGGTATTCTTTGTAGACCATCAATTTATACAACTTTGAAATCCCTGTTATTTTACAAAGGAAAATGTTCCTAGTATACAATCAGCTTATAGAAGACAGCAGACAACCAGCGTATAGAAGTATGAATTCTTGGCTAGTTTGCAATTTGAAATATTCTTAGTAGACAATCAGCTTATAGATCATTGAATTCACTGTTAGTTTGCAATGGGGAATGTTCTTGGCAGACAATCAGCTTATTGAAATAAGTAGCCATTGTTAGTTTCCAATGGTAAAGGTTCTTCACAGATAATCATGTTATAGAATTATGAATTCACTGGTAGCATATAATGTGAAATGTGCTTAGCAGACAATCAGCTTATATAAGCACCAATTCTCAGTTAGTTTGCAATTTAATATATTCTTAGTAGACAATCAGCTTATAAATCATTGAATTCTCTGTTAGTTTGCAATGGGGAATGTTCTTTCCAGACAATCATGTTATAGATCTTTGAATTCACTGTTTGCTTACAATGAGAAATGTTCTTAGTAGATAATCAGCTAACAGATCATTGAATTCACTGTTTCCTTACAATGGGAAATTTTCTTTGCAGACAGTCAGCTTCTAGAAGAAAGTACTCATGGTTAGTTTACAATGGGAAATGTTTTTCACAGAAAAACAGCTTATGGAATTATGAACCCACTGTTACTGTACAACATGAAATTTGCTTAGCAGACAATCAGATAATGGCAGTATGAATTTTCTGTTAGTTTGCAATGGGAAATATTTTTAGTAGACAATCAGCTTATAGGTCTTTGAATTCACCATTAGTTTGCAATGGGGAATGTTCTCTGCAGACAATCAGCTTATAGATCATCAAATTCACTGTGCTTACAATGAGAAATGTTCTTAGTAGACAATCAGCTTATAGATCATTGAATTCACTATTAGTTTGCAATGTGAAGTGTTCTTTGCAGACAATCAGATTATAGATAATTGAATTCACTGTTTGCTTACAATAAGAAATGTTCTTAGTAGACAATTGGCTTATAGGTCTTTGAATTCACTGTTAGTTGGTATTGGGGAATTTTCTTTGCAGACAATCAGCTTATAGAACTTTGAAGTCCCTGTTATTTTACAATGGGGAATGTTCTTACTAGACAATAAGCTTATGGACTGATGGACTGATGGGCTCCTCTGGCAAGCAGGTACTGCTGAGGGAAGGATCGGATCTGCTGGTTCCTCCCAAGGGTTTAAGGAAGAAGATGAGCATATGACTCAGAAACCTCTATTAGCCACCGGAGTAAACCTCTCTGAGTCGGGAGTCTGTTTGATTCAGGAACTCACAGGAACTCACTTTATTGCTATGAGTAGTTGCCTATATCATGTTTTGGACAAAGGCAGGGATTTTAGGATGGGGGCAGAGGTAAGGGCCAAGAGTAAACTGTAACTATTGAAGTGGAAATTTCAACTCCTGAGTGGAAGTAGCAGGCCAGAAGCCATTAGGCATCTTGCTGAGTCCTAGCTGACCAGAGATAGGTCACCAAATTTTAGGTAGGCTCAGGAAATTCTACTAGGCATCCTGCCTGGAACTTTCAGGGCCCAACATCTCCCCATTGTTTTTGTAAGAGCACTAGTCACCATGGCCCCTGTCTTAGGATATCCCCCTCTGGGGATCTTTCCTGTCATTGATCACATGGAGGGGTCATAATGGCAATCAATTTTACCTAGAAACCCCTCGAGAATGGTAGCAACTCTGTTATTATTTCTCTGAAGCTAGGTGAAATCTGTTATCTTAAAGGGAGTGACAATAAGGTGAGTTTCTATGCCAAACAACAGAACAGAGGTGTCTGTGTCCTTGATAAAGTAATCAGCAACCTGGTTGCTTATAGAATAAACTCTGGGAACCCCACCGATTAGGATGTGGACCCATTAGATGGGCTCACCTTCCTGGGCCAACAGTGCAGTGCATAATGTTTCCCCAGAGAAAATGTAGATGGTGATGGGCAAATCAGGATTGAACCTCTTTAGGGTGGCAGCATTTATAGCCTGTTGTACCTTATGAAAAGTTTGCTGATGACATGGGGACAAAATTACCTGAGAGGAGAAGTTAAGATCCTTTAGGAGGTCAAACAAAGGGGACAGCTCTTCAGTAGTTATGGGTATCCAGGCCTCATCCAATTAATTTCTCCCAAGAGCTTCTGGAGTTGAGGCAAGGTGTAAGAATCCTGAATATAAAGTTGTGGTTTAACAGGTGAAACTGTATCTAGGGTAAGGATTGAACCCAAGATCTTAAAGGGAGGCACAGTTTGAACTTTCTCAGGAGCTACTTTAAAGCTGTGAGTATAAAGGATAGTTAGACATTGGTGGGTAAGGTCCTGGAGCATGGAGAAATCTAGGCACTCAAGAATAATATCATCCATATAAATATAAAACAGGGTATTGGGGAGATTGATAAGAGAATAGAAAATGGATGACAGGTAATATTGACAAATCGATGGGCTATTAGCCATGCCCTGAAGTAAGACAGTCCATTCAAATCTCCTATCTGAGCCACAGAAATTAACAGCAGGTACAGAGAATGCAAATTTTTCCATGTCTCCTGGATGGAGAGGGATAGAGAAGAAGCAATCTTTAATGTCAATGATAGTAATATGGTATATATTGGGAATAGCTGAGATCCATGGGAGTCCCATCTCGGGGGTTCCGAAGGGGGCCATGCATTCATTGATCTTCCTTAAATAATGTAAAATCTCCAGAACCAATTAGGCTTTTTTATGACAAAGACAGGAGAGTTCCAGGGACTAGTGGAGGGACAGATATGTCTGCCCTCCAACTGTTGATCATAAGTATGTGGAGTTGGTGTAACTTAGAAGAAGGGAGAGGCCACTGCTCAAACCATATAGGATCCCCCTGTCTCCACTGGATTTTAAACAGGGTGGGGGAGCTGGGCAGTGGCCCTTAGAATTGGGGTGTTCATTGGAGTAATTGGGATGACATTCCCTCCCTTCCTCAAACTGTTGTTGATTTTTTTTTTTAATCTAACAAACCATGATAAAAGGCCTTATGGTCAGTAGTGATGAAAGCCTCAGCATCTCCAAGGATGTCTTGCCCCAGTAAGTTAGCAGTGAGCCCTGTCACCACAAGAGGGCAAACTTTTCCCCTGTCCCCACTTGGGTCAGTTCAAGGGAGCCACGTGGCAGTCTCCCAGGAGGTGGGCTGCCCACCAACTCCCAGTAGGAGAGGGCCGGGCACAAGCTGCCAGGAGGGGGCACTTCCTCCTTTCTCAGGACCATTCGGTACACTCCAGTGTCAATGAGAGTTTGAATTTTTTATTGCCAATATTGGGTCTAAGGCCGGGGAACAGGGGGACAGTCAATGGGCTTTGATGGTCTCTTTACCCTTCTTTATTGGGGCTGGGGGGAGCCCCAAGAGGAGTTTAAAGGCTTTCCCTGTATGTCAAAATTTGATTGACACTCCCTAGCCCAATGAAACCCCTTCTTGCATTTAGGGCAGCAGTTGCAAGGCTCATTGGTCATTCCCCCAGAAGGCAGGGGAGGCTTTGTCTTGTTGGGGTACTCCTTTTTAAAGTGGCTCTCTTCTCTGCACTCAAAACATGTTGACTTTTTAGGATTTAACTGTAATGCAGAGATCATAGTAGCCAAACCTCTCTGTTTATTTTCCTGAAGGGTAGCAGCAATGGCCCTAGCCTGATGGGAGATAGTTTCAATGTCCTTGGTGGCTACAATCCATCTACTAATGGAGTTGTCCTTGAGACCCACACAGGTGAGGTGGTGATCAGACATCATACCTTCCCAGACCAACATTTTAGTAAATTGACCCCATAATGCCCCTGGGGGAAATTTTCTTTGGGGACTTTTTTCCACCCTATCCATAAATGTAGCCAAGTTCTCAGATGGTTTTTGAGTAATACTCATAAGGGGGGATTCAGAGGGTCCCTCATCAAGCGTTTTCCATGCTACCAAGCCCAGTGCCCTGACCTGGTCCCTATACAGGTCAGGGATAGCCACCTGTTGAGTTCTCATAGCATATTGATCAGAGGTACTGGAGAGTATCCCAAAAGTTATCAACACAGGGGGTTGTTGACTTTGGTTTTGTTCTGCCTGTGTATGGCACTCATCTTTAAAAAATGTATAGGGGACCTGACAAGACAGCCCTGGCTAGATTTTTCCAATCTTGGGTTGTACAAGGTTGATGGGCAAGTCCCTGTAATAGGGTCTCAGCCCAAGGAGAGTTGAGTCCATCCTCTGAGGCCGCCTTTTTAAGCTCCTTAAAGTCCTGAGCTTCCCACGGATACCAGGCAGCACGGTGAGTGCCCCCAGGATCTAGATTGATGGGAAATAAAAACATAGCTTTATTTTCTGGTGGCTTGGCAGCCAAATATGAAGGAGGGACTGAGGAGATCCAGATAGGGTTAGTTGATGGAGGAGGTGGAGGAGGTCCCCCAGAAGGCCAGAGAGCACTATCAAAGGGATCAAGTGAGGAGTATAAAGATGTACCCTTTTCTGGTTTTTTAAAAGCTGTATCTCCAGGAGGAGTAGCTGGATCAGGCTGTATACTATCTTTTTCCTCTGTCTTTTGTTTATGTTTGGTTGGCCTTGGAGGGAAGCTTGAGTGTTGAGATCATAGGGAGGGCCCATGAGGGGGATATTTGACCCTTCTCCACATGTGCCCAACAAACAAGGGCCTCTACCCTATCCCATGTGCCCCAATCAAAGAGATTTCCTTCCAGGAGCCATGGAACCAGCTTAAGAAGACAACCCCAGGTCTGTCAGGCTGATTATCAGTCAAATTATGCCCTCAACTCTTTAGGAGTCCCATGAGAGATTCTAAGGCAGGATTAGATTTAGAGGTAGACTGTCCCTTATTATAAAGTTGAGAGAGAAATGTCCATAAAATTAGGGCAATAGCAACCCACATACACACGAGTACAACCACAAGGTTCCAAAGATAGGTAAACATGTTGTACAAAAGCCGCAGATGCAGCTTGTCTGCAAACTGAAAGTGAAAGGAAAGAGAAAGAGAATGACGAGATGTCAACAAGTAAGTACAGGTTATAGAAGCAAAGTTTAGTACATTAAATATGAAGATTGCCTTATAACTCATGAGGGTATGCTCAACTGCACATGTACACTGAATACCTCCTCAACGACTACCTCTCATGGGGACATTAATCTGTGGGACTCCAAGAGCCACATATTAGGCTCCAGATACCTGGCTTCTCCAGAGAGCAGGTTGTGCTGTGGTAAGGACCAGGCCTGCTAGTTCCTCCCTAGGGGTTAAGAAGTAAGATGAACATACAACAACTCAGAAACCTCTCCTACCCACCAGAGAAAAACCACACTGAGTCAGGAGTCTTTTCAAAGCATGAACTCACAGGAACTCGCATTATTGCTATAAGCACTTGCCTATATAATGTTGGGTATGAAGGCAGGAATTTTAGGATGAGGGGAGAGGTAAGGGACAATAGTAAACTCTAACTATTGAAATGGTAATTTCAACTCCTGCATGGAATTAGCAGGCCAGAAGCCATTAGGAGTCTAGTTGGCCAGAGACAGGTTGCCAAACTTTAGGAAGGCTCAGGAAGTTCCACAAGGCCTCACAACTGGGCCTTTCAGGGCCCAACAATGGACTATTAAATTCACAGTTAGCTTACAATGAGAAGTATTGTTAGTAGACAATTAGCTTGCAGATCATTGAATTCACTGTTAGTTTGCCATGAGAAATGTTCTTTGCAGACAATAAGCTTATACACCTTTGAAATCCCTGTTATTTTACAATGGATAATGTTATTAGTAGACAGTTTATAGATTAGTGAACTTACTGTTTGCTTACAATGACAAATGTTCTTAGTAGACAATCAGCTTATAGATCATTGAATTCACTGTTAGTTTGCAAGGGAGAATGTTTGAAGGAGAAAATCAGCATATAGAACTAAGTTGTCATGGCTTGTTTACAATGGGAAATGTTCTTCACAGGTAAGTTATAGAATTGTGAATTCACTCTTAATATACAATTCGAAAGTGCATAGCATACAATCAGCTTATAGAAGTATGAATTCTCTGTTACTTTGCAGTAGGAAATACTCTTAGTAGACAATCACGTTTTACAACTTTGAAATCCCTGTTATTTCACAATAGAAAATGTTCTTAGTAGACAATCAGCTTACAGATCATTGAATTCACTGTTTGTTTGCAATAGGTAATGTTCTTTGCAGACAAACATGTTATAGAACTAAGTAGTCATGGTTAGTTAACAATGGGAAATGTTGTTCACAGAAAATCAGGTTATAGAATTATGAATTCACTGTTAGTATACAATGTGAAATGTGCTTAGCAGAAAATCAGCTTATAGAAGTATGAATTCTCTGTTAGTTTGCAATGGGGAATGTTCTTTCATACAATCAGCTTACATAACTTTGAAATCCTTGATATTTTACAATGGAAAAGATTCTTAGTACATAATCAGCTAACAGATCATTGAATTCACTGTTAGTTTGCAATGGGGAATGTTCTTTGCAGACATTCAGCTTGTAGATTATTGAATTCACTGAAAATGGTCTTATAGACAATTGTCAGGAGCCACAGCTGCTCTTTGACCTTGGTAACTAAGGGTGTTCTCTTATTTCTTAATACAAAGGAGACCTGGTGATCTGAAGCTGCTCTTTGACCTTGGGAGCTAAGGGTGATCTCTAATCTCCTAATATCTTGATCCTAAGGCATTGTTTAGTATACAGCCTAGATAGAGTAAGCCCCTGACTCTAAAGCACTGTTTAGTGTACAGCCTGGATAAAGTAAGCACCTTATCCTAAGGCATTGTTCAGTATACAGCCTAGGTGGAGTGAGCACATCTAAGGGATTAACATATGACCCTGGTGAAGCTGACATTAGGCAAGTAGGCTTTGTGGAAAAAGTTCTATTTTCTGTATGTAAGCTTATGTTTACCTGAATAAAGCTGAGCCTTGATCAGAACTTGTCTTGGCTCCATGCTTTCTGTTTTTGTCTCAGGTTCATTCCCACTCCCTCCTTTGAGGTCCATTTGAATCTTTGTGCTGCGGGCCAGCACAACAATCAGCTTACAGATCATTGAATTCACTCTTTGCTTAAAATGAGAAATGTTGGGCTGGAGAGATGGCTTAGCGGTTAAGCGCTTGCCTGTGAAGCCTAAGGACCCCGGTTCGAGGCGCGGTTCCCCAGGTCCCACGTTAGCCAGATGCACAAGGGGGCGCACGCATCTGGAGTTCGTTTGCAGAGGCTGGAAGCCCTGGCGCGCCCATTCTCTCTCTCTCCCTCTATCTGTCTTTCTCTCTGTGTCTGTCACACTCAAATAAATAAATTAAAAAAAAATAGGTCATTGAATTCACTATTTGCTTACAATGAGAAATGTTCTTATTAGACAATAAGCTATAGATCATTGAATTCATGTTACTTGGCAATGGGAAATGTTCCTTGTAGACAATCAGTTTACAGCACTAAGTAGTAAGGGTTAGTTTACAATGGGAAATGTTCTTCACAGAAAGTCAGGTTATACAATTATGAATTCACTGTTAGTATACAATGTGAAATGTGCTTAGCAGACAATCAGCTCATAGTAGTATGAATTCCCTGTTACTTTGCAATGGGAAATATTCTTAGCAGACTATCAGCTTACACAACTTTGAAATCCCTGTTATTTTTCAATGGAAAAGGTTCTTAGTAGACAATCAGCTTATAAATCATTAAAGGCACTGTTTGCTTACAATTCAAAATGTTCTTAGTAGACAATCAGCTAATAGATCACTGTTATTTTGCAATGGGTAATGTTCTTTGCAGACATTCAGCTTACAGAACAAAGCAGTCATGGTTAGTTTACAATGGCAAAAATTCTTTTTTTTTCTTTCTTCTTCTTTTAAAATTTATTTTCTTTTTTCTTAATTTTTATTAACATTTTTCATGATTATAAAATATATCCCATGGTAATTCCCTCCCTCCCCACCCCCACACTTTCCCATTTGAAATTCCATTCTCCATCATATTACCTCCCCATTACAATCATTGTAATTACATATATACAATATCAACCTATTAAGTATCCTCCTCCCTTCCTTTCTCTACCCTTTATGTCTCCTTTTTAACTTATTGGCCTCTGCTACTAAGTATTTTCATTCTCACGCAGAAGCCCAGTCATCTGTAGCTAGGATCCACATATGAGAGAGAACATGTGGCGCTTGGCTTTCTGGGTCTGGGTTACCTCACTTAGTATAATCCATCCATTTTTCTGCAAATTTCATAACTTCATTTTTCTTCACCGCTGAGTAGAACTCCATTGTATAAATGTGCCACATCTTCATTATCCACTCATCTGTTGATGGACATCTAGGCTGGTTCCATTTCCCAGCTATTATAAATTGAGCAGCAATAAACATGGTTGAGCACGTACTTCTAAGGAAGTGTGATGAGTCTTTTGGATATATGCCTAGGAGTGCTATAGCTGGGTCATATGGTAGATCAATCTCTAGCTGTTTTAGGAACTTCCACACTGTTTTCCACAATGGCTGGACCAGATTGCATTCCCACCAGCAGTGCAGAAGGGTTCCTTTTTTTCCACATCCCCGCCAACATTTATGATCATTTGTTTTCATGATGGTGGCCAATCTAACAGGAGTGAGATGGAATCTCAAAGTAGTTTTAATCTGCATTTCCCTGATGACTAGTGACGTAGAACATTTTTTAGATGCTTATATGCCATTCGTATTTCTTCCTTTGAGAACTCTCTATTTAGCTCCATAGCCCATTTTTTGATTGGCTTGTTTGATTCCTTATTATTTAACTTTTTGAGCTCTTTGTATATCCTAGATATTAATCCTTTATCATATATATAGCTGGCGAAGATTTTTACAATGGCAAAAATTCTTTACAGAAAAACAGGTTATAGAATTATGAATTCACTGTTCATATACAGTGAGAAATGTGCTTAGCAGACAAGAAGTATGAATTCTCTGTTATTTTGCAACAGGAAATATTCTTAGTAGACAATCAGCTTATAAAACTTTGAAATCACTGTTATTTTACAATGGAAAATATTCTTAATAGACAATCATGTTACAGATCATTGAATTCACTGATTTGTTACAATCAGAAATGTCATTAGTAGAGAATTAGCTTAAGGATCATTTAATTCAGTGTTAGTTTGCAATAGTAAAAGTTCTTTGCAGACAATCAGCTTACAGAACTAAGTGGTCATGGTTAGTTTACAATGGGAAATTTTCATAGAAAATCAGGTTACAAAATTATGAATTCAATGTTAATTTGCAATGAGAAATGTGCTTAGCAGACAATCAGCTTATAGAAGTATGACTTCTTTGTTAGTTTACAATGGCAAATGTTCTTAGTAATCAATCAGCTTATAGGTCTTTGAATTCCCTCTTAGTTTGCAATGGGAAATGTTCATAAAAACAATTATCTTATACAACTTTGAATTTACTGTTAGTTAAAAATGTGAAATGTTCTTAGTGAAAAATCAGCTTATAGATCATTGAATTCACTGTTTGTTTAAAATGAGAAATGTTCTTGGTTGTCAACCATCTTACTGATCATTGAATTCATGTTTATTTTACAATGGAAAATGTTCTTAGTAGATCATCAGATTATTCCCCTTTGAATTCACTGTTAGGAATGGGAAATATTCTTAGCCAACAATAACCTGATAGAACTATGAATTCTCTGTTAGTTTACATCTGAAATGTTCTTAATAGACAATCTGCTTATATAACTAAGTCTTCACTGTTAGTTTACAAAGGAATATGTTCTTAGAAGACCATCACCATATAGATCATTTAATTTCATATCTAGTTTGGTATGGGAAATGTGCTTGGTAGATGTTGAGATTATACTACTTTGAATTCACTGTTACATTGCAATGGGAAGTGTTCCTAGTAGACAATCAGCTTATAGATCATTGAATTCCCTGTTAGTCCTCAATGGGAAATGTTCATAAACACAATCAGTTCATACAACTTTCAATTTAATGTTAGTTTACAATGGCAAATGTTCTTACTAGATGATCAGATTGTACTACTTTGAATTCACTATTATTTTGCAATGGGAAATATTCTTCGTAGGGATTAAGTTGACAGAACTATGAATTCTCTGTTAGTTTACAATGGAAATGTTTTTAGCAGACAGTCAGCTTATAGATCTAAGAACTAAGTGTTAGTTACCAAAGCAGAATATTCTAAATAGACTATCACTATATAGATCATTTAATTCACAGCTATATTGCAATGGGGAATGTTCTCACTACATGATCAGATTATACTACATTGAATGCACTGTTACTTTGCAGAAGGAAATGTTCTTAATAAATAACCAACTTATACATCATTGAATTGCCTGTTAGTCTGCAATGGGAAATGTTCATAAACACAATCAGCTTATACAACTTTCAATTTACTGTTAGTTTACAAAGGGAAATATTCTTAGTAGACAATCAGCTTATAGATCATTGAATTCATGGTTAGTTTACAATGGTAAATGTTCTTTGTAGATGATCAGATTATACTACTTTGAATTTACTATTAGTTTGCAATGGGAAATGTTCTTAGCAGGCATTAAACAGATAGAACTATGAATTCTCTGTTAGTTTACAATGGAAATGTTCTTAGCAGACAATCAGCTTATAGAACTAAGAACTCACTGTTAGTTTACAAGGGAGGATGTTCTAAATAAATATCACTTTATAGATCATTTAGTTAGCAGCTAGTTTGCAATGGAGAATGTTCTTACTAGATGATCAGATTATATATACTACATTGAATTCACTGTTACTTTGCAGTAGGAAATGTTGTTAATAGACAGTCAGCTTATACATCATTGAATTACCTGTTCGTCTGAAACAGGAAATGTTCAAAAACACACTCAGCTTATACAACTATGAATTATGTTAGTTTACAATGGAAAATGTACTTAGTAGGCACTCAGCTTATAGATCACTGAATTACCTGCTTGCATACAATGAGAAATGTTCTTAGTAGACAATCAGCTTATAGATCATTGAATTCACTGTTATTATGTAATGAGTAATGTTCTTTGCAGACATTCAGCTTACAGAACTAAGTAGTCATGGTTAGTTTACAATGGGAAATGTTCTTCACAGAAAATCAGGTTATAGAATTATGAATTCAGTGTTAGTATGCAATGAGAAATGTGCTTAGCAGACAATCAACTTATAAAAGTATGAATTCTTTGTTAGTTTGCAATGGAAAATGTTCTTAGTAGACAATCAGCTTATAGATCATTGAATTCATGTTTAGGTTACTCTGGGAAATATTCTTAGTACATGATCAGAATATACTACTTTGAATTCACTGTTAGTTTGCAATGGGAAATGTTCTTAGCAGATATCAGCAAATAGAACATTGTATTCACTGATAGTTTACAAAGGGAAATGTTCTTAGTAGATGATCAGCATATAGTACATTGAATTCACTGTTAGTTTGCAATTGGAAATGTTCTTAGCAGACAATCAGCTTATAGATCTATGAATCCTCTGTTAGAATACAATGGTATATGTTCCTAGCAGACAATCTCCTTATACAACTAAGAATTCACTATTAATTTACAATGGGAAAAGTTTTTTTTTTTATTAGAGAATCACCTTATAGATCATTGAATTCAGTGTTAGATTTCTTTTTTTTATTAAATTGTTTTTTATTCAGTAAACACAGTCAGTTTGGTACCATTATTAGGGTCATCTGTGACCTACTCCCACTCCTTGACCCTTCCTTCTTGAGGTATATGGGTCATGCATTGTAGAGTTAGCCCACAGTTATGGGGAAGATAAATGTCTCTGTCTATCATGATTCAACATGTGGCTCTGACATTCTTTCCACCCCTCTTCCACAAAATTTCCCTGAACCATGTTGGTTCATTTTTGTCTGCTTCAGTGATGAAGTTTGGCTCCTCTGGGTCTCTGGCTTTCTGATTTGGTTGGAGTTGATTTCTCTCTGTTGATCTCCTTCCCCTTTGTGTTGGTATCCAGTTTATCAGGAAAACAACACTCTTGCTTGTTTCACCAATTTTTCTTAGTTTCAGCCGGGGCACATTTGAGGTATGGTGGGGTGATTCTCTCCTTAGGATCTACATCTATCTGAAAAAGAGAAGCAGATTCTCCAACAAAGAGGAGGTTAGCACCAGGAAAAATTACTTACTTTTTTAATAGAGAATTTAATAGGTGTAGACCCTCTTGTAGTCCATGATTAGTGGTAGATTGATACTAGAGAGTGGGCTTATGTTTGGATATACTTCTGACTTGTTTCCCAGCTCCAGCTATGGGTCCCATACCACTAAAGGAATCAGTTAGCCAAATCAAGAGCAGTTGGTTCCCCACCATGGCTGTGTGCCACTACTGCATTTGTGTGGGCATCACACTAGGTTATTTGCTGCTAAGTAGGTTAGACCATGAGTTGCTTGGATGGATATTGGTCATTTTCCCCGAGGCACCCATGTAGCACCTTCCAGCACTAGATGCACTGACTCTCTGGGGGACTCTCTTCCAACTTCCAGCCAAGCCATTCCATTTTACATGTCAACCACATAAGGTGTCTTCAGCAGTAGGGTGTTACCACTAACCTTTAGTGGCTCATCAAGTACTCTGACAGAAATCTGCCTTTCTTTTAGGAAACCTTGTGAATCTCTCTGATCAAAAGCTCATTGTGGATGATAGCCACATGCTGGTACTGGGAGTTACAGGTAAGTGCCTACTAAGAGAAGGAGGAAAAGATAACTGATATATAAGAGTTAGAGAGAAGAGAGAGAGAGGGAGAGGAAGAGAGAGAGAGCAAAGTTGTAGAAGATTAAGGATAGTTGCATCATAAACTCTCTGGTGTCTTGTGATTCAGGTGTTCCCCATATGGGCCTGGTGAAGGTTCAGACATTTGGTCTGCAGTTTAGGAAGTAGAATTTAGTTGTACCATTGCTTTTGGATCTAGATTTGTGTTTCCCACACCTTCAATGCCCTTTCCTCATCCCCATCCATCCTAGTGTCTAGTACACGAGATGCTTGCTGGGTATGTAAGTATCTTGGGTAGATTCAGGTTAGGTGCTGTAGATGAGTGAGATTATTTGGTGATTTTTTTGTTGTTGTTGTTATGGGGTAAGTTCACTGATTATGATCTGTTCCAGGTTCAACCATTTTTCCTCAAATTTCATTGTGTCATTTGTTCTTACTGCTGTAGAGAATTCCACTGTGTAGATATACCACATCTTAGTTATCCATTCTCCAGTGATGGATATCTGAGTTGATTCCAGTTTTTAGCTATTACGAATTGAGCCACTACAAACATGGATGAGCAAATCTCTCTGGTCTGTGTTTAGAAGGTTTTAGGGTAGATGCCCAGTAAGGGAATAACTGGGTCTGTTGGTATCTCTATAGTCAGCTTTTCCAGGAGTCTCCATATTGCTTTCCAAAGAGGTTTTGAGAGACCAGAAAGAAATAACACGTAACTAATTAAACAATGACACTGCCATTGTAGGACAAACCATTGTGAACAAAGGAGGATCCCGGGCTCGGCTCAGATAAGGAACTAACTGATTAAAGTGCCGACCTTTGCTTCTGTAACTCATGCTCGCTTGCTCAACAGGACATTCCAGAAATACTTAGCTCTGGGGGCCTCCGGCCCCTTGAAAAAGATAGGATCTGCAAGCAGTCTGCTGACCAGAGATGAGCAACTAGAAATGTTCCCGCGCGCGCCTTCTTGGAACCAATCATTTTAAAAGATGCTATGTGATGTAACCCCTTTTCCCCCTTCCCACTCTTTTCCTTTATAAACCCCTACTTTTAGAAGGTCGGGGCTCTCTCCCACTCCCGCTGCGTCGGTCTGTGTGGATTGAGTCCCTGCTTAAGCTTGACATTAAAAGAAACCTGTTGCTTTTACATTCGAGTGTCTCGGCTTCTGTGGCGGTCCTCTAGGTGATTCCTGGGTGACCGGGGGTCTTGGCTCCTGGTCAGGGGTCGTGGCACAACATCTTGGGGGCTCGCCCGGGATCCCTACAGACCCCCAACGAACCCAAGACCCCGAAGGTTTCTTCTCTGACCGGCCGGGTGAGTAACTGAGCGCTCCTTTTCCTTTTCTTTTTTTTCCCTTTTACTTTCAGTTTGCTGGCAAGCCGCATTCATGGCATTTGTAGTCCTGTAATTTTGGACAGGTCTTATGTCCCTGGTGGACGCACCATAAGGGCAGACCTGGAGGAGGCTTGAGACGTCTTGCCCCCTCATTTGAGTAGGGACCCTGTCCTGGAGGACAGAGCCAACCTACTGAGGAGACCAGCTCCCATTTGTACCGTGTTTGGTATTGTTGAGCCGTCCCTTAAGGACACAGACTCGTTTGGCCATCACGGATTTGGGGAGACCAGCTCCCATTTGTATCATGTTTGGTATTGTTGAGCTGTCTCTTAAGGACACAGACTCATTTGGCCATCACGGATTTGAATTTAGCTCTGAAGTGCACATAACTCTCTATTGGGCCGTCTGTGTTTGTGTTGTACTTGTATGTCTGTGTGTTACGTTCACCCTGATCCTACGGACGCTTTTCCCTGGACGTTTATAACATGGGACAGACACCTTCTTCTCCTCTAGGACTCTGTCTGGCACACTGGAAGGATGTCAAAAGTGTCGCCCGAGAAAACGGAATAGCTGTTAAGAAAGGCAAATGGATCATGCTCTGTACCTCTGAGTGGCCCACCTTTAATGTAGGATGGCCACCAGAGGGAACTTTCCACCTGAATACCATATTAGAAGTTGAAAAAATTGTTTTTCGTCCTAGGAGTGGACACCCTGACCAAATTCCTTATATTGCAACCTGGAGAAATTTGATAGAAGAACCTCTTCCTTGGATAAAGCCTTTCCTTCCTCCCCTACCCCTTTCTTCACGGGTGCTGGCCGCCTCCCCTAAAAGAGATACCAAACCCACTGCAGAGGTGACGGCCCCCATCCTCACAGGAGGAAACGAGGAAATCGACATCTTCCCTCCCCCCTATGTACCTCCTCCCAACCCTAATCCTCCCCAACCTCCATTAGAGGCCCCAGCCCCAGCCAGCCTGCCTCCAAATCCACAGGGACCAGCTCAGGCTACACGGAGCCGGAGGGCAGCTACCCCACAAGTCCCTGACCAGACAGTGGCTCTACCGCTCCGCCCTGCTGGACCCATTGATGCGGATGGGAATCAGCCCTTTCACTATTGGCCTTTTGCCACCAGTGACCTGTACAACTGGCATTCTCAGAATGCTCCCTTCTCTGAGAATCCTAGGGGACTGACTAATCTGTTAGAAACTGTGCTCTTCACCCACCAGCCCACCTGGGATGATTGTCAGCAGCTCCTACAGGTTTTGTTCACCACTGAGGAGCGAGGCAGGATCATTGAAAGTGCCCACAAACTCGTTCCAGGGCCTACAGGAGATCCCATCACCGACCCTGCCATAATAAATGGCAGTTTCCCGACTACCCGCCCCACCTGGGACTACAATACGGCACAAGGTAGGGAGAGACTCCTGATCTATCGCCGGACTCTGTTAGCGGGTCTCAGGGCAGCAGCAAGAAAGCCTGCCAATATGTCCAAGGTATATGATGTCAGACAGGGACCAGATGAGAGTCCAGCCGCTTACCTAGAAAGACTCCAAGAAGCCTTCCGCAGATACACTCCATATGAGCCTGAGTCAGGGGAAGCGGCTACCACTGTCATGTTTGCTTTTATTAATCAGGCCGCCCCTGATATTAAGAAAAAGTTACAGTCATTAGAAAGGTTAGGAGAGAAAAATATTAGGGACTTAGTAGCAGTGGCGGAAAAGGTCTTTGATAAAAGAGAAAGCATAGAGGAAAAAGAAATTAAACGAGAAAGGAGACAGGAAAGAAATTTAACTAAGATCTTAGAACTACAACAGACCAAGCATCGTCAAGATCTTAAGGAAATTCTGGCTGCCACTGGAAATCTCACCACCCAGGACACCACTTGCATGAGGAGACCCCATTGGAAGGGAGACAATAAAGGAACAAAATCTAAGGTAAGAAAGAATCAATGTGCATACTGTAAGGAGGAAGGACATTGGGTCCGAGATTGTCCCAAAAATAAACAACGGACTAATATCCTGGCAGCCAGTAAAGAAGACAGTGACTGAGGGGGACAGGGCTCAGTTCCCCTCCCTGAGCCCAGGCTAACCCTTGATGTGGAGGGGAAGAAAATAACTTTTATGGTGGATACTGGGGCAGAAAATTCGGTACTATTACAAGCAGAGGGGCCCATGACAAAGAAAACTACCTGGGTCCAGGGAGCCACAGGCACCAAACCTTACCAATGGACAACTAGGAGGACTGTTAATTTAGGCACCAACCAGGTGACCCACTCCTTCCTGGTCATACCTGAATGTCCATATCCATTGTTGGGACGTGACTTGTTATCTAAAATGAAAGCCCAGATATCCTTTTCAGAACAGGGGGCACAAGTTTCTGCCATGGGTGGATCTTCACCCAAATTAAAAGCTACAATAGCCCAAATTCTTATAACTACCAATCTAACAGAAGAATACAGGCTTTTCCAAAAACATGCAAAGGAGGGGGAACTTTTAGATTCTTCCTGGTTGATGGCATATCCGCAAGCTTGGGCAGAAACTGGTGGGATGGGATATGCACAACACAGGCCCCCCATACTGGTGGAACTAAAACCCGGAGCCACACCAGTTAGGGTATGACAATACCCAATGCCAATGGAGGCCAAACAGGGGATCACCCCTCACATCAGACGGCTCCTCCAGTTGGGGGTCCTAAAGCCAGTCCAGTCAGCTTGGAACACTCCCCTCCTACCAGTGAAAAAGCCTAACTCAAACGACTACCGCCCAGTCCAGGATCTGAGGGAAGTAAATAAAAGAACAATGGATATCCACCCAACAGTTCCTAATCCTTATACTTTGTTGGGAAGCCTAACACCTCAGCTCATTTGGTATACTGTCCTGGACTTAAAAGATGCGTTCTTTAGCCTACCCTTAGCCCCACAGAGCCAACCATACTTTGCTTTTGAATGGCATGATCCGGACATTGGAATCAACGGCCAACTCACCTGGACTCGGCTGCCTCAAGGATTCAAAAACTCTCCTACAATCTTCGATGAGGCTTTACATGAAGATCTCTCAAACTTCCGGGTACGTAACCCAGGACTTACTCTGTTACAATATGTGGATGATCTTTTAATAGGAGCAGTCAGCCAAGAGATATGCCTGGCGGGAACCAGAGACCTCCTACAGACGTTGGGCAATCTGGGATACCGGGCCTCTGCTAAAAAGGCCCAGATCTGCAAGCAGCGGGTGACATACCTAGGATACATCCTCCGGGATGGACAACGCTGGCTGTCAGATGCCCGGAAAGAGACTGTTCTCCGGATCCCAACACCAACCTCACCCAGGCAAGTTAGAGAATTCCTTGGCACAGCAGGCTTCTGCCGTCTGTGGATCCCTGGATTCGCGGAACTGGCAAAACCTCTATATGAAGCCACCAAGGAAAACCAGCCTTTCCAATGGACAGATCATCACCAACAAGCTTTTGATGACTTAAAGGTACGCCTTCTAGAAGCCCCGGCCCTAAGCCTCCCGGATGTGACTAAGCCATTTATGCTCTTCATAGATGAACATAATGGGATAGCAAAGGGAGTCCTCGCCCAAAGCTTAGGACCCTGGCGGCGCCCTGTTGCCTACTTGTCAAAGAAACTGGACACTGTAGCAGCAGGGTGGCCCCCATGTCTGAGGATTATAGCTGCCACAGCCCTTCTAGTCAAGGATGCAGACAAGCTGACTTTGGGGCAAAACCTTACGGTTGCCACCCCTCACGCCATTGAGGGAGTGCTAAAGCAACCGCCGGACCACTGGCTCAGCAACGCCCGCATGGTCCACTATCAGACTCTGCTCCTGAATCCAGCCAGAATAACTTTCCAGACGCCCATTACTCTGAACCCCGCCACTCTGTTGCCTGATCCGGACTTGGAGATGCCTCTCCATGACTGTGTGGAGATACTGGCTCACGTGTACAGCGTAAGGCCAGATCTCAAGGACACCCCGCTCAAAGACGCTGAAGTAACCTGGTTTACAGATGGCAGCAGCTTCATCCAGGATGGACACAGGTACGCGGGGGCCGCAGTCACATCGGGGACAGATGTCATTTGGGCAGAGTCTCTTCCAGCAGGCACATCAGCCCAAAAGGCAGAACTTATAGCCCTCACCAAAGCCTTACAACTAGGGGCTAATAAAAAACTAAACATATATACGGACAGCCGTTACGCATTTGCTACAGCACATGTCCATGGAGCAATATACAGAGAGAGGGGGCTCTTGACAGCTGAAGGAAAAACCATTAAAAACAAGCAAGAGATCCTAGATCTGCTCCAAGCCCTCTGGGGCCCTACACAGGTGGCTATCATTCACTGTTCAGGACACCAAAAAGGGGACGGACTAATTCCCCAAGGAAACAACTTAGCTGACCAGATAGCCAAACGTGTGGCCCTGGCAACTAGGATAGCCCCTGTCCTGGTAGACCCCAGAGGCAGAAAACTTCCAGACGTTCCAAAATACACCTCAGAAGACTTAACATGGATTAAACAATTAAAAGGAGCCCAACAGTCTGATGACTGGTGGAAAACAGAGGATGGCCGCCTGATTCTACCTCAAAGATTGGGACGGAGAATTCTAAAAAAGATCCACCATTCTTCCCATCTAGGAATCAAGCGGATGCAGGAGTTACTGCGTAACTCCCACCTCAAAATAAAAAATGCCAGTCAGATCATTGAGCAAATTGTATCTAATTGCCAGCCTTGCTGTATGACTAATGCTACAGCTCTTCCCTCCAATCCAGGAACCAGACTGAGAGGAACCAGACCAGGAGCCTATTGGGAATTAGACTTTACTGAAATTAGGACTGGAAAAACAGCATATAAGTATCTCCTAGTGTTTATAGATACATTTTCAGGCTGGGTAGAAGCCTTCCCTACAAAAACAGAGACTGCACAGGTGGTTGCTAAGAAGATACTAGAAGAGATATTGCCCAGGTATGGCTTCCCAATCTCTCTAGGTTCAGACAACGGACCAGCTTTCATATCTCAGGTAAGTCAGGGAATAGCCACTGCACTGGGGGCCAATTGGAAGTTGCACTGTGCTTATCGCCCTCAGAGTTCAGGACAGGTAGAAAGAATGAATAGAACTCTAAAAGAGACCTTGACTAAATTAGCTTTAGAGACCGGCGCTGACTGGGTGTCTCTCCTTCCCTTTGCTTTGTTCCGAGTTCGGAACTCCCCATATCATATGTGTCTGACCCCTTTTGAGATAATGTTTGGAGTGCTGCCTCCTATTATCCCAAGCCTCCAAATTGACCTTCTAGAACAAATGGATGACCAGGACCTAATTCGCTCTTTAAAGCGTTTACAGCTCACTCACAAAGAGATCTGGCCACATTTAAGGGCTGTATATGAGACTGTTGCTCCCCCAAAACCCCACAGGTTCCAACCAGGAGACAAAGTACTCGTCAGAAGATACCAACGGAGGTCCTTAGAACCCAGATGGAAAGGCCCCTACATCGTGCTGATGACCACTCCCACAGCCATAAAGGTAGATGGCATCACTTCATGGATCCATTGGACCCACGTAAAGCCGCTTCCCTGGCAAGCTGGAGACACATGGACGTGCCATCCAGACCCCGAGGACCCACTGAAGCTCCGCCTCCACCAGAAAGACCCAAATTAAAACAAGTACTGATACTGTTACTTACTGTTTGCTTAATTAATAGCCAGGTTTGCTGGGCTGCTAGAAACCCTCATCTCCCACATAACATTTTCTGGCAGATCATCACCCCTAGTTCCAAACAGGTGGTAGTGCAAACTTGGGAAACACATCCCCCTGGAACTTGGTGGCCCAATCTGACTCTAGACTCATGTGCCCTTTTTAAACAGGACCCCCATCACCAAGGCAGGATAGGAATCCCAGGATGTGGAACTCATACTGCCATGCAAAACTTACAGGGCACCTGCTTTTATGTATGTCCAGTCCCCACAGATAGGAGGAAAATCTCAAAATGTGGGGGAGAAGCAGATTTTTATTGTAAAGCATGGGGATGTGAACAGACTGGGACTTGTTCTTGGGTAAAGCCATCCCCCTCGAGCCTCATTAAGATCCGAAGGAGCGAGGCCACTCAATGTACCCCGAGGCAACCTACATGTAATCCCATTGTCGTTTCCTTTACTGAAGCAGGAAAAAAGGAGACAAAATGGGATGCAGGGATTACTTGGGGATTGCGACTCTACCAGTCAGGATATAACAATGGAGTCCTGTTCACCATTCTCTTAAAAATTACACCCCTACAGCCACCCCAGGCTATAGGGCCCAATAAGGCTTTAACTCAAGCCGCACCAGTTAAACCCCTTGCCCCACATAATAACACCAGGACCCTACCTCCTTCAAAGCCCCATCCCCCCCCCATCACAAGCCTATAAAATGACAACACAAAAACCTCCAGGGAGGCCTGCAGAAGACACAGAAAGAAACCCTAGCAGGGATTTAATGCAAGAAGAAGAACACAACCCTCTTCTCTCACTCTTAGACTCTACCTATCGTTTCCTTAACTCCTCTAGACCTGATCTCACCGAATCCTGTTGGTTATGCTATAATGCGAGGCCCCCATTTTATGAAGGGGTCGCAGTCTCTGATTCATATAATGTATCATCAGATATAAACAAATGCAGATGGCAACAGCCAAGAAATATAAAACTTACCCTCCAACAGGTATCCGGACAAGGACTATGTGTCACTGGTGCCCAATCTAACTCAATTCCCTCTCCTTTATGTGATCAGACCATTTTTCTCAATGCCTCTTCCTCCTATCTTATTCCCTCTGAAGACTCTTGGTGGGTTTGCAATACAGGGCTCACACCCTGCATTAATGCAGCTGTGCTAACCACTGCTGAGGATACCTGTGTTCAGGTACGATTAATCCCCAAAATAACCTACTACTCAGCTGAAGAGATGAAGCGCTATCTGGGTGTAGACTTAATCAGAACAAAGAGAGAGCCGATTACCGCCCTAACTGTTAGTTTACTACTAGGTTTGGGACTTTCAGGAGCAGGAACGGGAATAGCTTCCATAGTGACTCAGAACCAACAGTACACTGACCTCAGAATAGCAATAGACTCAGACATCCAAGAATTAGAAAAGTCAATCTCCCATTTACAAGAGTCACTTACTTCCCTAGCGGAGGTAGTTCTTCAAAATAGAAGGGGTTTAGATTTACTCCTTCTACAACAAGGGGGACTATGTCAAGCTTTAGGAGAAGAATGTTGCTTCTATGTTGATCATTCTGGAGTAATTAAAAAATCAATGACTAAAATAAGGGAGGGATTAGAGAAGCGGCAACGTGAACGCATACTTCAAGAAGGATGGTTTGAATCATGGTTCAATCGCTCCCCCTGGTTCACTACCTTGATATCCACCCTCCTAGGACCCCTACTCATCCTACTTCTATTGCTTACTTTTGGCCCCTGTATTTTAAATAAGCTGGTACAGTTTATGAAACAACGGCTAGGCACCATCCACTTGATGGTACAAAGAAATTACTCCTACCAACCAGTGACAACCAACATAGATACAGGAAATATTTAAACACTCAAATAGGGACCCTAGATAGGCTCCCCAAGACACATAGAGAGGGGGAAATGAGAGACCAGAAAGAAATAACATGTAACTAATTAAACAATGACACTGCCATTGTAGGACAAACCATTGTGAACAAAGGAGGATCCCGGGCTCGGCTCAGATAAGGAACTAACTGATTAAAGTGCCGACCTTTGCTTCTGTAACTCATGCTCGCTTGCTCAACAGGACATTCCAGAAATACTTAGCTCTGGGGGCCTCCGGCCCCTTGAAAAAGATAGGATCTGCAAGCAGTCTGCTGACCAGAGATGAGCAACTAGAAATGTTCCCGCGCGCGCCTTCTTGGAACCAATCATTTTAAAAGATGCTATGTGATGTAACCCCTTTTCCCCCTTCCCACTCTTTTCCTTTATAAACCCCTACTTTTAGAAGGTCGGGGCTCTCTCCCACTCCCGCTGCATCGGTCTGTGTGGATTGAGTCCCTGCTTAAGCTTGACATTAAAAGAAACCTGTTGCTTTTACATTCGAGTGTCTCGGCTTCTGTGGCGGTCCTCTAGGTGATTCCTGGGTGACTGGGGGTCTTGGCTCCTGGTCAGGGGTCGTGGCACAACAGTTTTACCATCCTACATACCCAGCAACAGTGGATGAGTGTTCCTACTTCTCCACATACTCGCCAGCATTTATTTTCATTTGATTTTGTTTTTTTTTTGTTTGTTTGTTTGTTTTTTTGCGGTAGGGTCTCACTCTGGTCCAGGCTGACCTGGAATTAACTCTGTCATCTCAGGGTGGCCTTGAACTCATGGCAATCCTCCTACCTCTGCCTCCAGAGTGCTGGGATTAAAGGCGTGCACCACCATGCCCGGCTTCATTTGATATTTTGATGTTTGCTATTCTTATTGGGGTAAGTTGTAGTCTCATTTGTTTTAATTTGCATTTCTCTGATGATTAGGGATGATGAACATTTTCTTAAATGTGTGTTTGCCATTTCTATTTCTTCCTCTGTGAACTGCCTGTCTTTGCCCCATTTTGTGAGGGGGGTGTTTGACTTCTTACTGTCTAGACTTTTGAGTTCTTTGTAGTTTCTAGAGATTAGGCCTCCATCAGTAGGATAACCCACAAATATTTTCTCCCATTCTGTGGGTAATCTGTTGGCTTTGCTTATTGTATGCTTGTCTGTAAAGAAATTGTTCAACTTCATGTGATTCCATTTGTTGAGTGACTGTTTAAGATTGTGAGCTATGGGTGGTTTGTTCAGGAAATCTTTTCCAATTCCTATATCATGGAAAGTGCTTCCTAAATTTTCTTCCAGTAGTATTCGAGTTTCTGGTCTTATAATGAGGTCTCTGCTCCATATGGACTTGAGTGTAGTGCATGGCGAAATGTGTGGGTCAAGTTTCAGTTTCCTGCATATGGTGATCCAATTTGTCCAGCACCATTTGTTGAAGATGCTGTCTTTTTCCTAGCCTATATTGTTTGAGCCTTTGTCAAGTATGAAGTAGCTATAGTTGCTTTACCCAATGTCCGGGTTCTCCAGTCTATTCCATTGGTCTATACTCCTGTTTTTATGCTAGTACCAAGATGTTTTTATTACTGTGGCTTTGTAATATTGCTTTAGATCAGGTATGGTGATACCTCCAGAGGTGTTTCTTTTGCTGACAATATGTTTGATATGCGAGGCCTTCTGCCTTTCCATATGAAATTTGTGGTCATTTTTTCTATCTCTGTGAAGACACTGTAGGTATTTTAATTGGAATTGCATGGAATTGCATTACATCTGTATGTTGCCTTTGGTAGGATTGTCATCTTCACAGTGTTATTTCTGCCTATCCAGGAGCATGGGAGGTCTTTCCATTTTCTCAAGTCCTCCTCAATTTCTTTTTTTAGTGTTTTTACGTTTTGGTTGTAGAGGTCTTTCACTTCATTGGTTAACATTCTTCCAAGGTATTTTATTTTTTTTGTCGCTCTTGAAAATGGGATTATATCCCTTATTTCATTCTCCATATCTTTGTCATTTGCATACAGAAAGGATACTGATTTTTGTGCATTGATTTTGTAACCTGTTGCTTTGCTATAGAAGTTGATAACCTTCAGGAGTTTCGGGATGATGTGTCTCTCTGGTCCCTTACATATATAAACATGTCATCAGCAAATAAAGCTAGCTTGACTTCTTCCTTTCCAAATTGTATCCCTTTTATTTCCTTCTCCTGTCTAATTGCTTGAGTTGGACTTCAGGTACTATATTGAAAACCATAGGTGAGAGTGGACAACCCTGTCTTGTTCCTGATCTTATTGGGAATTCCTCCAGTCTCTCTCCATTAAGTATTATTTGGGCCTTCAGAACTTTGTATATTGCCTTTATTATGTTAAGATATGAACCAGCTATGCCAATTCTTTCTAATGTTTTCATCATGAAGTGATGTTGTATCTTGTCAAAGTCCTTTCCTGCATCTATAGAAATGATCATCTGGTTTTTATGTTTACCCTTGTTTATGTGGTATATTACATTGACAGATTTCTGTATGTTGAACCACCCCTGTGTTTCTGAGATGTCTCACTTGGTCAAGGTGGATAATGCTTTTGATGTGTTGTTGGATTCGGTTTACAAGGATTTTGTTCAGCATCTTTGCATCTAAGTTCATCAGGGAAATAAGTTGGTAGTTTTCTTTGCTTGTGGTATCTCTGCCTGGTTTTGGAATTAGGGTGATTGTTGGGAGCCATTTTGGCTGGACTTGTATCCCTAGCTCTGGCCTTTTGGCAGCAACACTATAGCAAAATTATAACAAGGTTTTAGCAAAACTATAGCACCTACATGTAAGCAAGATTATGTATATTCAGTGCCAGAAGCCATTTGGCTGGTCTTAAAAGTCTTTTGTACTGAGAAGTTATTGAATTGCAAAAACTCTGTAACAGGAAGGTTTTTTATTTATTTATTTATTTATTTATTTATTTATTTGTGATAGAAACTTGTGTGAGGCTCATGGAACTTTTTTCCATGGAAAAACTGTATGTAAGAAGACATAAAAAGGAATGCGATGAAATAAACCTTGCTTCAGTCCTGGCTTGAGTCCCTGCTTCAGCCCTGGACTGGAGTCCTTGCTTTCAGTCTTTCTTCTGTCTTTCCTTAATACTCACTCCCCAACAGGCTCAAAACCTCTCATCAGGCATGCTCCAGCAAATGGCTCCCTACCTGGGGCCTGAAGACAGGGATCAAGTGAAAGACACTGCTGGATTGAAAAGAAGCACTTGGGAAAAGACAAAGGGAGTGGTGAGTAATATAAGTAAAAATGGGACATGGTAACAGTCGTATGCTTTTTGCTCATATGCTGAAAAATATGTCACATGCTCAGGGAGCAATAGTTAGTCTACAACTTAGTAACTTTTTGGAATTTATAAAAATAGTCTGTCCTTGGTTCCCAGAAGTAGGAACTATTGATTTAAAAATCTGGCCAAAGTAGGGACTGGGCTTCAAGATTATTATGATACCCATGGGCCAAGTAAAGTACCAGTGGAAACTTTTAGCTTGTGGGATTTTGTTAGAGATAGTTGAGATCCTAGACATGAAAGAGATAAAGTTAAATCAGGTACACTTAAAGACAAAGGACTGCTTCCCAGCATGGACTTAGAAAGTGAAACTAAGACTTCTATTTCACCTGAGGAACCAGAGTCTAGATATAAGCTATTATCTAGAGAAGAAGAATGTTGTCTTGATCATTCAGATTCAGATAGAGAAGCAGAAGTAGAGGAAGGGGTGGCAAAAGGTCGCCAAGAGGAAGACTTTCCATCTTTTATAACTTTTACTAAATCTGAGGATGAACAGAAAGAAAAATATTTAGAGGAGATGCAGCGTTTGTAAAGTATGGTTAAATCAGTGTCTTTACAAGTACAGCAATGTCAGGGAAAGCATACTCCAGGAAATACAGTCACTCCCAATCCTCCTGTTGTAACAAAACCTCACGTTATTGCAGTAGTGTCAAAACCTGATGGTGAATTTCATCCTTTATCTTTGATTCAGACTTCTGTCTCACCCCTGCAAGCCACTTGTGCAGGAGCTGCACAAAGAGGAGAAGATATGCAGGGATTTGATGTGTATTCTATTTTTGAACAAAAAGGTAGTCCAGGGAATAAAGTAAGATCTCATAACCCTATACCTTTTGAGAGGTTGAAGGAATTCAAAGCAGCTTGGCCCTACAGCTCCTTTCTCACTTGCTAATATAGACTCTATGGCATTTGAGGTGCTCCTTCCAGGGGACTGGAAACAAGTAGCAAAGGCATGTTTGTCAGGAAGAGACTATTGTGGAAAACAGAATATATGGAAAACTGTCAGGCTATTGCTGAGGTGAATAAGGCTCAGGGGGTACCTATTACTTTTGATATGCTGGCAGGAGAGGGACCATATCTAGAACTGGAGAATCAATTGAAGTTTTATGTAGGTGTTTATGCTCAGGTTAATGCACAAGCTAAAAAGGCTTGGCATAAGCTTCCATCCCTTGGGAGGGGGACTGAAGGTTTGTTAAAAATTAGGAAAGGACCTGATGAATTATATCAAAACTTTGTGGATAGATTATTACAGGCTGCTAGCAGACTGGTTGGGGATTCTGAAGCAGGAATTGCGCTTGTAAAATTATTAGCCTACGAGAATGCTAACTCTGCTTGTCACGCTGCCTTGAAGCCATTTAGGAGAAAGGAGAACCTAACTAAATACATTAGACTATGGTCTGAATGTCTAGAAAATATTTTGGGAAGGAACTGGTTATTATAGGGGTTCTGTTTACAAAACAACAAGTAGATTGGCTATTTCAAAATGTGGACACTTGGGCTATTGCTTTTGCACATTATCCTGGTATTATAGATAAACATTACCCTAGAGAAAAATTGCTGCAATTTGCAAATTCTAATTCCTTTATTTCCCACCCCCCCCCCCCAGTACAGTCAGGGCAGAGGCTATTGTAGATGCTTCAGTTGTGTTTACAGATGGATCCTGTAATGGCAGAACAGCATATGTTATTCAAGAACAGTCTTATTCATTTTCTACTCCCCCAGCATCAGTTCAAGTAGTGAAACTTAGAGCTGTAGCTACAGTATTTAATGTTTTAGCTGCAACTCCATTTAATTTGTATACTGATAGTCAATATATTGCTAAAGCTTTACAGGTGCTTAAAACCGTGTCTTATATTGAAACTGCTAATACTCAAGTGCAAGATTTGTTTAGTCAAATACAGAGATACATACATACTCGCTCTCATCCTTGTTTTGTAGGTCACATACGAGCTCATTCAGGCTTGCCAGGTCCTTCAGCATTGGGAAATGATATGGTAGATAAAGCCACACAGATCATAGGTATATCTCAATTGGAATTAGCTCAAAGATCTCATAATTTACATCATCAAAATAGTAAAAGTTTAAGAAAACAGTTTCAAATTACTAGAGAAGCTGCTAGACAAATTGTGTGACAATGTAATACCTGTCCTGAATATCACTCAATTCCTCAGTATGAAATAAACCCTAGAGGATTAAAACCAAATCTTCTGTGGCAGATGGATGTAACTCATATTCCTGAATTTGGAAAATTAAAATATGTTCATATATCCATTGATATTTACTCAGGATTTCTGATGGCTACAGCACAGACTGGGGAAACTACTAAACATGTCATAGCACATTGAATGAAATGTTTTGCTGAAGCAGGTATGCCATTAATTATAAATACAGATAATGGTACAGGTTACACTAGTCAATCTTACCAGCACTTTTGTGCTCAATTATCAATTGTTCATAAAACAGGCATACCTTATAACCCTCAGGGACAAGGAATTGTTGAAAATGCTCATGGAGCTTTAAAGAATCAATTACAAAAAATAAAAAGGGGGAGTTTTATCCTTGGTCACCACAGAATGCTTTAAACCATGTACTCTTTATTTAAAATTTTTTAAATGGGGATGCATCCGGTCATTCTGCTGCAGACAGATTATGGCATCCTAGAACATTGGACACTTATGCTTAGGTTAGATGGAAGGACCCCGTTGATGGACAATGGCATGGCCCCAACATGGTATTAATATGGGGATACAGGTATATTTTTGTTTTCCCACAGGACACTGACAATGCCAGGTGGCTGCCGGAGAGGTTGGTCCAGTTGGCAGGGACTGAACATCAGAAGAATGATGCCTCTGCTCCTGATGATGTGGATTCAACTCCTAATGATCCATAGTGAGCTGTATTGGGCTGATGTTCCTGACCCACCCATCGTACATCCAGCAACTTGGGGAAATAGAGAATTTATAGTTTTGGTATGAGGGACTCCTTAAATCATGTGTAACATCTCTGGAACTAAAAGGCATATTAAGGACTGGTCAGGAAATCCTGGAGCAAAAGGGAGTGGTAAATGGAACAATGACTGGACTGGTGGACTCTCTGCTGCACTTTGTTGGTCTGCTGAGGGCTTCCAAGAGACTTATTTATGGAAAATTGCTGGGACCATGGGAGGAGTGAGCATCACCTCCACCAGGAATAACAGTTCTTCCCTCCCAAAGGGAAGGGTCATAGCTTGTGTTACTCCACCCTATGCTATGTTAATGGGAGACATAAATATTACATGGACTGAGGAAATGTTCAATGTTACATGTAACAATTGTACTTTGTCTAATTGTGTTTCAGATTTGTCCTCTGATAAAGTTATGATTTTTAAGCAACCAGCATTTGTTATGATTCCTGTTAATGTGATGAGGACTTGGTATTCTGACAAGGGAATACAGGTGTTACAGGAAGTAAAGAATATAGATATAGATAGAAAATTGGAAGAAAAAATAGATGCTCTGTATAATGAGGTTACATATTTGGGGGAAGAGAGACTAGGGTTGAAAGTTAGAACTCATATGGAGTGTCATGTAGATTTTCAATGGATTTGTGTTACTTCTAAAAAATATAATGACAGTCAATAGTTTGGGGAAAAGATAAACAAGCAATTAAGAAGTGACTGGCATAATGATAATATCTCCTTGGATCTGATTCAGTTGCATTCAGAGATTTTGTCTTTGCAAAATAATCATCTTACTTTTGATGCAGCTAAAGCTGCTGATGACTTAATATCTGCTTTTAAGTCTTCCTTGCCTGGATGGAATTCTCTCACTTCTTGGATAGGAAGCTTTGCCGCTACATGTGTTGTCTTTTGCTCATTCTGTGTCTGCTGCCCATATCATTAAATGCTTTTTGAAATCCATTATTGATATCCTCGCAGAAATCCATAGGATACAGCCATGGACCCAAACTCAGCTTCCTGAGACATTGTCTTAAAGCCCCTGCAGAGGCTGGGAGTCTAAGACGGGTAATTTTCTCTCGACTTAGTCAACTTAGGACAGGGCATGAATGATGGAATTCATGTACTGATGACAGGTAAGGCCTAAATATCTTAGAGGACAATCTAAGACAGGCACAGACTTTCTGCACCAAGGCCCAGAGGGGACTCGTTCATAAAAGTAATAAATAAAGAAGGGGGAATTGTTGGGAGCCATTTTGGCTGGACTTGTATCCATAGCTCTGGGTTTTTGGCAGCAACACTTTAGCAAAACTATAGTAAGATTTTAGCAAAACTATAGCACCTACATGTAAGCAAGATTATGTATGTTCAGTGCCAGAAGCCATTTGGCTGGCCTTAAAAGTCTTTTGTACTGAGAAGTGATTGAAGTGCAAAAACTCTGTAACAGGAAGGTTTTTTTTTTTTTTTTTGTTTTTGTTTTTGTTTTTTTGTTTTTTGATAGAAACTTGTATGAGGCTCATGGAACTTTTGTCCATGAAAAAACAGTTTGTAAGAGATATAAAAAGGAATGCTGTGAAATAAACCTTGCTTCAGTCCTGGCTTGAGTCCTTGCTTCAGCCCTGGACGGGAGTCCTTGCTTTCAGTCTTTCTTCTGTCTTTCCTTAATACTCACTCCCCATCAGGCTCAAACCATTTCAGCCGGCAGACTCCGGCAGGTAATACTAGCTTCATAAAAGGAGTTGGGTAGCTTTCCCTATTCTCATATTGTATGGCACAGTTTGATAAGATTGGTTTGAGTTCTTCCATGAAGGTTTATAGAATTCAGGTGAGAACCATCTGGTCCTGGACTCTTCTTTTGGGGGAGGTTTTTTTTATTATTATTATTACTTTTTCAATCTCCGTGAGTGTGATGGGTTCATTGAGGTGATTAATCTGCTCTGAATTTAGCTTTGATAGATGACATGCATCCAGGAATTTATCAATTTCCTGCACTTTATATAATTTTGTGGAATAGAGGTTTGTGAAATATGTCCTGATGATTCTCCCAATTTCACTTATGTCTGTTATGATCTCTCCTTTTTTATTTTGAATTTTGTGAATTTGAAGCTCTTTTTGCTTGATCAAATTGGCTAGGGGTTAGTCAATCTTGTTTATTTTTTCAAAGAACCAGCTGTTTGTTTTGTCAATTGTCTTAATTGTCTTCTTGGTTTCCAATTCATTGATTTCTGCTCTGATTTTAATTATTTCTTTCCTTCTGGACTCTTTGGGTTGGATTTTTCTTGTTTTTCCAGTGCCTTTAGGTACATGGTTAGGTTATTAATTTTGGATCTTTCTGTCTTTTTTATGAAGGCATTGAGTGCTATGAATTTTCCCCTTATGACCGCTTCATTGTGTCCCATAAGTTTTGGTACAATGAGTTGTAATTGTCATTCAATTCCAGAAATTTTGCAATTTCATATTTTATTTCATCCACTATCCATTTATTGTTTAAAAGTGTGCTGTTCAGTGTCCAGGTGGTGTTGGGATTCTTGGTGGGTCTTTTGTTGTTGATTTCTTGCATTATAGCATTGTGAACTGATATCATGCAGGCAATTATGTCAATGTTCCTAAATATGTGGAGGCAGTCTTTGTGACCCAGTATATGGTCTATTTTATAGAATTTTTCATGGGCTGCTGAGAAGAGTGTGTAGTATGTGGACTTGGGCTGGAAAGTCCTGCAGATGTCCATTAGGTCTAAGTGATCTATGGTTTTGTTGAGTTCTCTTACTTCCCTGTTGAGTTTGTTTGGATGATCTGTCTATTACTGATAATGGTGTATTGCAGTCCCCAGCTATGATGGTGTTGGTGGTTATTTCTGTTTTATTGTCAAGTAGGTTTTGTTTTATGAACTGTGGTGCCCCTGCGTTTGGTGCATACAGATTTATAATTGTAATATCCTCTTGATGGATTGTTCCCTTGATATGTAGGAAGTGGTCTTCTTTTTTTATTATTTTTCTTTAAAGTCTATTTTGTCTGATATTAATATAGTTACACCTGCTTGTTTCTTATTCCCATTTGCTTGGAATATTGTTTTCCACCCTTTCACCCTGAGAAGGTGTCTGTCTTTAGTGGTGAGGTGTGTTTCTTGAAAGCAACAGATTGAGGCATCTAATTTTTTGATCCATCCTGTTAGCTTGTGTTCCTTAATAGATGAATTAAGTCCATTACTATTTAGGGTAATGACTGTGAGATTTTATTTGATCCCCACCATGTTGTGATGGTAAATGTGGGTTGGTGTTTTCATGGACTTTGAAGTTTTTTGTGCCTACTCTGAGTTTAGTTATTGTGATCTGCTTTTTGTAGGTATTTGTGTTTTGTTATTAGTTTCTTCTCTGTGGAGAATTTCCTAAAATACTCTCTCTAGGTTTGGTTTTGTGTTCATTTAATTGTATAGCTGAGTTTTGTCATGGAAAGTTTTTCTTTCACCATCTATTATGAGGGGTAATTTTGCTGTGTAGAGTAGTTTGGGTTGGAAGTCATAGGATCATCTTAAACATTGCTGTGTTTCATTCCAGGCCCTTCTAGCTTTCAAGGTTTCCATTGAGAAGTCTGAAATAATTCTGATTGTGATACCTTTGAAAGTGGTGTGCTGTTTTTCCCTAGCTGCTTTTATGATGTTCTCTTTGGTGTCAATGTTTAGTCTTAATGGCAATATGTCTTAGAGAGTTTCTCCTTTGGTTCAGTCTGTTTGGAGTTCTGTTGGCTTTTTATCTTGATGGGCCTTCCTTTTAAGAGACTGGGGAAGTTTTCTTCAATTATTTTGTTAAATAAGTTCTTCATGCCTTTGGTCTGAATTTCTTCTCCTTCTGGTATTCCAATGATCCTGATATCAGGACATTTAAGTTTATCCCACACTTCCCTCATGTTCTGTTCACATGAACTTTTGAATCTACTGAAATATTTGAACTCACAAACTGTTTCTCACATCTTGTATTCAAGATCAGAGTTTCTATCCTCCACTTGTCTGACTCTATTTTTGAGAGCTTCTAGAGAGTTTTGGACTTGTTCAATTAAGATTGCATTTTCTACTACTTTTCTATGTATAATTTCCATCCCTCTGTCAAGCTCCCTTTTCACCTCATTTTCTGATTTTCTTGATGATTCTTGGAATTCATCCTTGCATTTCTTTATGTCTTCATTTAGAATGGCCAGCTGATTTTTAATGTCTTCATTTTTTTCTTTCACTCACCCTCAAATCTCTTCATTCTCTTTGAACTCCTTCCCATTTCTTATCTATTAGTTCTAGTTTAGTGATGGCAGCATCCACATGATTATTGGTCCTTTGTTGTCTTCCTGCAAGTTCTACCAGTAGGTTGTTGAGGGTTGCATTGATCATAGCTCCAGTTTGATGTTCTGGTCCTAATAACTCTTCTATAGTTTGGTTAAATATATTCATTGTATGACTGGGTGATCTAACTGGATTTTCTTGCATTTGATTTTTCATGTATTTCTTTTGTGCTGTGGTCTGCCCATGACAGTGTATGGGCATGTAGGTGGGTGGATCAGCATGGGCTCAAGTGCAATGGGAATCTGAGGCAGCCTGGGGCAGTTTCCAAGCAGCCTGGGCTTTGGCTCTCACTTGTCAAAATCGCCTGATCTACTGCCTGGTAGGGGTGCCAATGTTGCCTGTATTTTCAAGCAGTAATGTGCCACAGATGCCTGCTTTCAAGCAAAGAGGGACAGTGAGGCACCAAGGACTGAGTCAGCCCAAACTCTGGCTGGGAACACTGGGACCCAGAAATAGTCTGCGCTCCCCTGCCACAGGACAATGGGGTTGGCCTGCATGGCAGACAGGTAGCAGATGGCACCTGAGCTGACAGAAGCAAGAGACACAGTCTGAGATAGTGTTGCAGTTGCTGTGGGTCTCAGCTAACTGAAGCACAGCAGCAGGAGCAGTGAGTGAATGGGTGGATCATTCTAAACTTCCACATGCATGTATAGATCTGTGCATGGCTGTGCTGTGGATAGGTGGCTATTTGGGGGGAGTGGTGGGCTGCCTGCTGGCGAGGGTATCTGAAATTCTGTGTTATTATCAGGATTCACTGAGTACCCGGTGGCCAGAGCAATAACAGGGTGAGTGGGAGGAGCTGAATAAGCTTCTGTAACCAGGGATTGGTGCACGGTGGCTCCTGGATCCATGGAAATGGTGGATATTTGAGGGGAGGGGATCAGCAATTCGCTGTCCCCCCCACCCCCCCCCATGTACTCCCACTGACAATCCATTGGAGATTGCTCTCCCCTAAAGGATCCAGTGAACCCCTAATGGCTTGTCTTTCCTTCCCCAGGATTTGCAGGGCAGCTAGATGGTTGCCAGCTTGGCTGGAAGTCCTCAGTGTTACTTTTCAGTGGGAAACGTTCTTAGTAGATGATCAGATTATACTACTTTGAATTCACTGTTAGTTTGCAATGGGAAATGTTCTTTTCAGATGTCAGCAAATAGAACATTGTATTCACTGCTAGTTTAAAAAGGGAAATGTTCTTAGTAGAAAATCAACTTATAGTACATTGAAGTCACTGCTATTTTGCAATTGGAAATGTTCATAACAGACAATCATCTTATAGAGTATGAATCCTCTCTTAGTACACAATGCTATGTGATCCTAGCATATAGTCTCCTTATGCAACTAAGAATTCACTATTAGTTTACAATGGAAAAAGTGCTTATTAGACAATCACCTTATAGATCATTGAATTCAGTGTTATTTTTGAATGGTAAATGTTCTTAGTAGATGATCAGATTATACTACTTTGAATTCACTTTTAGTCAGCAATGGGAAGTGTTCATAGCAGACAATCAGTTTATAGAACTTTGAATTGACTGTTAGTTTACAATGGGTAATGTTTTTGCATCAATCTGCTTACATAACTATGTATTTATTGTTAGTTTACAATGTGAAATGTTCTTGTCAGAAAATCATCTTATAGAACTATAAATTCTCTGTTAGTATAAAATTGGAAATGATCTTAGTAGACAATCAGCTTATTGATCATTGAATTCCCTGTTAGTTTCCCAGGGGAAATGTTCATAGAATACAATCACCTTATAGAACTTTCAATTCACTGTTATTTTACAATGGTTAATTTTTTCGCAGACTATCACCTTATAGAACTAAAAATTCACTGTTAGTTTTCATTGGGAAATGTTCTCATCAGACACTCACCTAGTAGAACTATTAATTCTCTGTTAGGTTACAATGGGAAATGTTCTTAGAAGACATTCAGATTATAGATCATAGAATTCCCTGTTAGTTCAAAATGGGAAATGTTCTCACCAGACAGTCAGCTTATAGAACTATGAATTCTCTGTTAGCCTACAATGGGAAATGTCCTTAGTAGACAATCAGCTTATAGATCATTGAATTTATGGTTAGTTTACAGTGGGAAATGTTCTTCAGAGTCAATCAGCTTATAAAATAATGTATTCACTGTTATTTAACAATGGGAAATGTGCTTAGCAGACAATCACCTTATAGAACTATGAATTCTCTGCTACTTTACAATGGGAAATGTTCTTGGTAGACAATAATTTTATAGGTTATGGAATTCACTGTTAGTTTACAATGGGAAATGTTCATAGAAGACAATCTGCTAATAGAACTTTCAATTCACTGTGAGTTTACCATGGGGAATGTTCAAAGAAGGCAATCAACTTATATGTCATTGAATTCACTATTAGTTACAAAGGGAAATGATTGTAGTACAAGACCATATTCTACTACTTTTAATTAACTGTTAGTTTGCAATGGAAAATGTTCTTACAAGACAATAAGCTTAGAGAACTATGAAGTCTCTGTTAGTTTACAATGAGAACAGTTCTTAGCACACAATCAGCTTATAGAACTATGAATTCAATGTCAGTTTGCAATGGGAAATATTCTTAACAGATGATTAGCTTATAGAACTATGAATTCACTGTTAGTTTGGAAAGGGAAATGTTCTTAGCAGACAATCAGCTTACAAAACTTTGAATTCTCTGGCAGTTTACAAAAGGAAAAGTGCCTAGTGGATAAGCAGCTTATAGAACAATGAATTCTCTGTTTCTTTGCAAAGGGAAATGTTCTTACCAATCAGCTTATAGAAGTAACTACATAATCAGCTTATAGAACTTTGAATTCATTGTTACTATGCAATAGGGAACGTTCTTAGCAGACAATCAGCATATAGAACTATAATGTTCTTAGCAGACAATGAAATTATAGAACTATCAATTCTCTGTTTGCTAAGGGATATGTTCTTAAGAGACAATCAGCTTATAGAACTACGAATTCACTGTTAGTTTAGATTGTAAAATGTTCGTAGTAAATGATCAGCTTATGGAACTTTGAATTCACAGTTTGCAATGGGGAGTGTTACAGCAGACACTCAGCTTATAGAATTGTGAATTCTCGGTAGTTTGCAATAGGAAATGTCAACACTTGAAAATCAGCTCATAGAACTATGAATAAACTCTTAGTTTACAATGGGAAATGTTCTTATCAGACAATCAGCTTATAGAACTATGAATTCACTGTTATTTTACAACAGGAAATGTTCTCAACAGACAATCAGTTTATATAACTATGAATTCTCTGGCAGTTTACAAGAGGAAATGTTCTTAGCAGAAAATCTGATTATACAACTTTATATTCACTGTTGGTTTACAATGGAAAATGTGCTTAGCAGACAATCAGCTTATAGAACTATGAATTTACTGTTAGTTTACAATGGGAAAAGTTCGTACTACATGATCAACTAATAGAATTTTGAATTCACTGTTAGTGTGCAATGAGGAATGTTATAGCAGACACTCAGCGTATAGAACTATGAATTGTCAATTAGTTTACAATGGGAAATGTTCTCACCAATCAGCTCATAGAACTCTGAATTCACTGTTAGTTTACAATGGGAAATGTTCTTAGTAAATGATCAGCTTATAGAACGTTGAATTCACTGTTAGTTTATAACAAGAAATGTTCCTAGTAGACAATCAGATTAGGGAACTATTAATTCACTGTTAGTTTGCAATGAGAAGTGTTCTTAGCAGACATTCACCTTACAGATCTATGAATTCACTGTTAATTTGCAAAGGGTAATGTTCTTAACAATCAGCTTATAGAACCAGGAATTCTCTCTTAGTTTACAAGTGGAAATTTTCATACCAGACAATTAGCTTATAAAACTATGAATTATCTGGCAGTTTACAACAGGAAATGTTCTGAGCAGAAAATCAGATTATTGAACAAAAAACTTCACTCTTAGTTTACAAGTGTAAATGTTCTTATCAGACAATCAGCTTATAGAACTATGAATTCTCTGTAAGATTACAATGAGAAATTGTAGACCATCAGCTTATAGATCATTGAATTCATCGTTAGTTTGCAATGGGAAATGTTCATAAACACAATCAGGTTATGCAACTTTGAATTTGCTCTTAGATTACAATGGGAAACGACCATAGTAGACAATCAGCTTATAGATCATTGAATTCCCTGATAGTTTCCAATGGGAAATGTTCTTCACAGTCAATCAGCTTATACAATTATGTGTTCACTGTTATTTAACAAGGGAAATGTGCATAGCAGACAATCACCTTATAGAACTGTGAATTCTCTGCAAGTTTACAATGGGAAATATTCTTGGCAGACAAAAGATCATTGAATTCACCGTTACTTTGCAATGGTAAATGTTTATTCAAGACAATCAGCTGATACAACTTTCAATTCACTGTTAGTTGACCATGGGAAATGTTCATAGTAGACAATCAGCTTATAGGTCATTGAATTCACTGTTAGTTTACAAAGGGAAATGTTCTTAGTAGAGGATCATATTAAAATACTTTGAATGTACTGTTAGTTTGCAATCAGAAATGTTCATAGAAGTTAATCAGCTTATACAACATGGAATTCAATGTTAGTTTACAATGGGAAATGATCTCAAAACAGTCTACTTATAGATCATTGAATTCTCATTTCATTTACAATGGGAAGTGTTCTTAGTAGATGATCATATTATACGACTTTGAATTCACTTTTAGTTTGCAATGGGAAATGTCCTTACCAGACAATCAGCTTAGAGAACTATGAAGTTTCTGTTCACTTACAATGAGAATGGTTCTAAGTTGACAATCAGCTTATAGATCATTTAATTCACTGTTATTCACAATGGGCTGAATTCTCTGGCAGTTTACAAAAGGAAATGTTCTTAGCTGAAAATCTGCTTATACAACCTTATATTCACTGTTGGTTTACAATGGGAAATGTGCTAAGTGGAAAATCACCATGTAGAACTATGAATTCTCTGCTTGTTTGCAATGTGAAATGTTCTTAGCAGACAACCAGCTTACAGAACTATGAACTCACTTTTAGGTTATAAGGGGAAATGTTCTTAGTACATGATCAGTTTATAGAGCATTGAATTCACTGTTAGTTTGCCATGGGGAATGTACTTAGCAGACATTCAGCTTATAGAACTATGTATTCTCAGTTAGTTTAAAATGTTAAAGATTATTAGCATACAATCAGATCATAGAACTACAAATTCACTGTTACTTTACACTGGGAAATGTTCTTAAAACATTATCAGGTTATAGAACCTTGAATTCACTGTTAGTAAGCAATAGGGAATGTTCTTAGCAGACAATCAGCTTATAGAACTAAGAATTCATTCTAAGTTTACAAGTGGAAATGTTCCTAGTAGACACCCAGATTAAAACATGTTGATTTCAGTTAGTTTGCAATGGGAAATGTTCTTAAGACATAGTTATCATATAGTCCTTTAAATTCATTATCAGTTGACAATGAGAAACGTTTTCAATAGACACTCAGCTTCTAGAACTGTGAATTCCCTGGTAGTTTGCAATGGGAAATGTTCTTAGTTGACAATCTGCTTATAGAACTTTGAATTTACTGTTAGTTTGCAAAGGGATATGTTCCTAGTACACACTGAGCTTATAGAACATTGAATGCACTGCTAGTTTTCAATGGGAAATGTTCTTAACACAAAATCAGCTGATACACTCTTGAATCACTGTTAATTTGCAAGAGCAATGTTCTCTGTAGACATGTAGCTTATATACCCGTGAATTCTCTGTTAGTCTGCAAGGGGAAATGTTCTTCACAATCAGCTTATAGTTCTTTGAATTCATTGTTTCTTTACAATGGGATATGTTCTTAGGATACAATTAGCTGAAAGAACTTTTAATTCTTTTTCAGTTTGCAATGGGAAATATTCCTAGGGTACAATCAGCTTAAAGAACCGTGAATTCTCTGTTTATTTACAATGGGAAATGTTCTTAGTACACAAATAGCTTATAGAACATTGAATTCACTGTCAGTTTGCAATGGGAAATGTTCCTAGTAGACACAGCTTTTAGAACTTTGAATTCCCTGTTAGTTTACAATGGTAAATGTTCTTTGTGGACACTCTGCTTATAAAACAGTGAATTCTCTGCTAGTTTGCAATGTGAAATTCTTTTATTAGACACTCAGCTTATAGAACTTTAAATTCACTGTTAGTATACAAAGGGAAGTATTCATAGTAGACACTCAGCTTATAGAACTTTGAATTACCTGTTAGTTTTCAATGACAAATTATCTTAACACAAAATCAAATTATAGTTCTCTGAATTCACTGTTAGTTTACAATGTGAAACTTTATTTGTGGAAATTCAGCTTATACAACATTGAGTTCACTGTTAGTTTGCAATAGAAATATTCCTAGTAGACACAGCTTATAGAACTTTCAAGTCTTTGTTAGTTTTCAATGAAAAATGTTTTTGACACATAATCACCTTACAGTTCTTTGAATTCACTGTTAGCTTACAATGGGAAATGTTCTTTGTGGACACTCAGCTTATAAAACAGTGAATTCTCTGCTACCTTGCAATGGGGAATGTTCTTATTAGACACTCAGCTTATAGAACTTTAAATTCACTGTTAGTTCAGAAAGGGAAGTATTCGTAATAAACACTCAACTTACAGAACTTTGAATTCCCTGTTAGTTAGTTTTCAATGGGAAATTATCTTAACACAAAATCAGCTTATACTTCTTTGGATTCACTGTTAGTTTACAATGTGAAACTTTATTTTTGGACACTAAGCTTATAAAACAGTGAATTCTCTGTTAGTTTGCAATGGGAAATGTTCTTATTAGACAATCAGCTTGCAGAACTTTAAATTATCTGTTCCTTTCCAATGGGAAATGTACCTAGTAGACACTCAGCTTATAGAACTTTGAATTCCCTATTAGTTTTCAATGGGAAATGTTCGTAACACACAATCAGCTTATAGTTCTTTGAATTCACTGTTAGTTTACTATGGGAATCGTTCTTTGTGGACATTCAGCTTATACAACAGTGAATCTGCTGATAGTTTGCAATAGGAAATGTTCTTATTACACACTCGGCTTATAGAACTTTAAATGCATTGCCAGGGAAATGTTCATAACAGACTATCAGTTTATAGTTCTTTGAATTCACTGTTAGCTTACAAAGGGAAACAGCCCTTTTGGAAACTCAGCTTATAAAACAGTGAAATCTCTGTTAGTTTGCAATATTTAATGGTCTTATTAGACAATCAGCTTATAGAACTTGAATTTCATTGCTAGTTTTACAAACTGAAATGTTCCTCGTAGACACTCAGATTATAGAACTTTGAACTCCCTGTTAGTTTTCAACGGGAAATGTTCTCAATACACAATCAGCTTATAGTTCTATGAATTCACTGTTAGCTTACAATGGGAAACATCCTTTGTGGACACTCAGCTTATAAAACAGTGAATTCTCTGTTAGTTTTCAATAGGAAATGTTCTTGTTAGACAAACAGCATATAGAACTTTAAATTCAGTGCTAGTTTGCAAATGAATTTTTTCTAGTAGACCATCAGCTTATTGAATTTTGAATTCACTGTTAATTGCAAAGGGAAATGTTCCTTGTAGACACTCATCTGATAGAGTGGAATTCATTGTTAATTACAATGGGAAATGTTGCCAGTAGACACTCAGATTAAAGCATGTTGATTTCACTGTAATTTTTCAATGGGAAATGTTCTTAAGACATAATTATCATATAGTTCTTTCATTTCACTGTCAGTTGACAAAGAGAAACATTTTCAGTAGACACTCAGCTTCTAGAACTGTGCATTCCCTGGTAGTTTGCAATGGGAAATATTCTCACTTGACAACATGCTTATAGAACTTTGAATTCACCGTTCATTTGCAAAGGGAAATGATCCTAGTTCACACTGAGCTTATAGAACTTTGAATGCACTGTTAGTTTTCAATGGTAAATGTTCTTAACACATAACCAGCTGGTAATTCCTTGAATTCACTGTTAGTTTGCCAAGAGAAATGTTCTCTGTAGACATGCAGCTTATATACCTGTGAATTCTCTGTTAGTCTGCAATGAGAAATGTTCTTCACAATCAGCTTATGGTTCTTTGAATTCATTCCTTCTTTACAATGGGAAATGTTCTTAGGGTACAATTAGCTGAAACAACAATTAGCTTGTAGAACTTTAAATGTACTCTGAGCTTACAAAGGAAAATATTCATAGTAGCCACTCAGGTATAGAACTTTTAATTCCCTGCCAGTTTTCAATGGGAAATTATCTTAACAAAAAATCAGCTTATAGTTCTTTGACTTCACTGTTAGTTTACAATGTGAAACTTTATTTGTGGACATTCAGCTTATAAAACAGTGAATTCTCTGTTAGCTTACAATGGGAAATGTTCTTTGTGGACACTCAGCTTATAAAATAGTGGATTCTCTGCTAGTTTGCAGTGGGAAATGTTCTTATTAGACACTTAGCTTCTAGTACTTTAAATTCACTATCAGTTTTCAATGGGAAATTATCTTAACACAAAATCAGCTTATAGTTCTTTGAATTCACTGTTTGCTTACAATGGGAAACGTTGTTTGTGGACACTAAGCTTATAAAACTGTGAATTTTCTGTTAGTTGGCAAGGGAAAATGTTCTTATTAGGCAATCAATTATAGAACTTTAATTTCACTGTTAGTTTACAAAAGTAAATATTCGTAGTAAACAGTCAGCTTATAGAACTTAGAATTCACTGTTAATTGCAATGGGAAATGTTGCTAGTAGACACTCAGGTTAAAGCAGTTTGATTTCGTTGTTCATTTTCAATTGGAAATGTTCTTAACACATATAGTTCTTTCAATTCACTGTCAGTTGACAATGAGAAACATTTTCTGCAGACACTCAGCTTCTAGACTGAATTCCCTGGTGGTTTGCTGTGGGAAATGATCTTAGTTGACAATATGCTTATAAAACTTTGAATTCACTGTTTGTTTGCAATGGGAAATGTTCCCAGTACACACTGTGTTATAGATCATTGAATTCACTGTTAGTTTACAATTGAGAATGTTCTTTACAGATAATCAGCTTATAGATATAAGAAGCCATGGTTTGTTTACAATAATAAATGTTCTTCACACAAAATCAGGTATAGAATTATGAATTCACTGTTAGTATACAATGTGAAATGTACTTAGTGGGCAATCAGCTTGTAGATGTATGAATTTTCTGTTAGTTTGCAATGGGAAATATTCTTAGTAGACAATCAGCTTATAGGTCAATTAATTCACTGTTAGTTTACAATGGGGAAACTTCTTTCAGACAATCAGCTTATAGAAACAAGTAGTCATGGTTTGTTTACAATGAGAAATGTTCTTCACTCAAAATCAGTTATGGAATTATGAATTCACTGTTAGTATACAATGGGAAATATGCTTAGCAGGCAATCAGCTTATAGATCATTGAATTCACTGTTAGTTTGGAATGAGCAATGTTCTTTGCAGACAATCAGTTTGTACACCTTTGAAGTCCCTGTTATTTTACAATGGGAAATGTTCTTACTAGACAAAAAGCTCATAGATCATTAAATTCACTGTTTTCTTACAATAAGAAATGTTCTTAGTAGACAATCAGCTTATAAATCATTGAATTCACTGTTAGGTGGCAATGGGGAATGTTCTTTGCAGACAATCAGCTTATACAACTTTGAAATCCCCATTATTTTCAATTTGAAATGTTCTTACTAGACAATCAGCTTATAGATCTTTGTTTTTTTTTAAGATTTTTTTTTAAAAACACTTTATTTTTATTTATTTGAGAGCAACAGACAGAGAGAGAAAGAGAGAGAGAGAGAAAGAATGGGTGCGCCAGGGCCTCCAACCACTGCAAACAAACTCCAGGCACTTGCGCCCCCTTGTACATCTGGCTAACGTGGGTCCTGGGGAATAGAGCCTCGAACCGAGGTCCTTAGGCTTCACAGGCAAGCGCTTAACCACTAAGCCATCTCTCCAGCCCTTAAGATTTTTTTTTATTTTTATTTATTATTATTTATTTATTTGAGAGCAACAGACACAGAGAGAAAGACAGATAGAGGGAGAGAGAGAGAATGAGCGCGCCAGGGCTTCCAGCCTCTGCAAACAAACTCCAGATGTGTGTGCCCCCTTGTGCATCTGGCTAACGTGGGACCTGGGGAACCGAGCCTTGAACCGGAGTCCTTAGGCTTCACAGGCAAGCGCTTAACCACTAAGCCATCTCTCCAGCTCAGCTTATAGATCTTTGAATTCACTGCTTACAATGAGAAATGTACTTGGCAGATGATCAGCTTATAGAAGTATGAATTCACTGTTAGTTTTCAAAGGGAAATATTCTTAGTATACAATCAGCTTATAGATCATTGAATGCACTGTTAGTTTGCAATGGGGAATGTTCTTTGCTGAAAATCAGGTATAGAATTGTTAATTTACTGGTATAAAAAAAATGTGAAATGTGTAGCAGGCAGTCAGCTTATAGAAGTATGAATTCTCTGTAAGTTCACAAAGGGAAATATTCTTCGTAGACAATCAGCTTAGAGATCATAGAATTCACAGAACTAAGTACTCATGGTTAGATTACAATGGGAAATGTTCTTCAAAGAAAATCATGTCATAGAATTATGAATTCACTGTTAGTATACAATGTGAAATATGCTAAGCAGACAATCAGCTTATAGAAGTATGAATTCTCTGTTAGTTTGCAATGGAAAATATTCTTAGCAGACAATCAGCTTACACAACTTGGAAATCCCTGTTATTTTACAATGGAAAATGTTCTCAGTAGACAATCAGCTTATAGATCATTTAATTCACTGGTTTCTTACAACGAGGAATGTTCTCAGTAGATAAACAGTTTATATATCATTGAATTCACTATTAGTTTTCAATGGGGAATATTCATTGCAAACAATAAGCTTATAGAACTAAGTAGTCATGGTTAATTTACAATGGAAAATGTTCTTCACAGAAAATGAGTTTATAGAATTATAAATTCACTGTTAGTGTACAAAGTGAAATGTGCTTAGCAGACAGTCAACTTATAGAAGTATTAGTTTTCAATGGGAAATATTCTTAGTAGACAAAATTTACAATGGAAAATGTTCTTCACAGAAAATGAGTTTATAGAATTATAAATTCACTGTTAGTGTACAAAGTGAAATGTGCTTAGCAGACAGTCAACTTATAGAAGTATTAGTTTTCAATGGGAAATATTCTTAGTAGACAATCAGCTTATGAATCATTGAATACACTCTTAGTTTGTAAAAGGGAATGTTCTGCAGACAATCAGCTTATAGATAATTGAATTCACTCTTTGTTTGCAATGGGTAATGTTCTTTGCAGACAATCAAATTAGAAAAGTAAGTAGTCATGGTTAGTTTACAATGGGAAATGTTCTTCACAGAAAATCAGACTATAGAATTATGAATTCACTGTTAGTATCCAATGTGAAATGTGCTTAGTTTGCAATGAAAAAATGTTCAAAAATACAATCAGCTTCTACAACTTTGAATTTACTATTACTTTAGAATGGGTAATGTTCTTGTCAGACAATCAGTGTATCGAACTATCAATTCTCTGTTAGTTTACAATGGGAACTGATCTTAGTAGGCAATGAGCTTATGGATCATTGAATTCCCTATTAGTTTGCAATGGGAAATGTTCATAAACACAATCAGCTTATACAACTTTGAATTTACTGTTACTTTACTATGGGAAATGTTCTTGCCAGGCAATCACCTAAAAGAGCTATGTATTATCTGTTAGTTTACAATGGGAAATGTTCTTAGTGGACAATCAGATTATATGTCGTGGAATTCACTGTTAGTTTACAAGGAGAACTGTTCCTAGTAGAAAATCAGCTTAGAGGACTATTAATTAAGTTTTAGTTTGCAATGGTAAATGTTCTTATAAGACAATCAGCTTATAGAACTAGGAATTCACTGTTAATTGGCAAAGGAAAAGTTCTTAGCAGATGATAAGATTATAGAACAATTAATTCTCAGTTAGTTTACAAAGGGAAATGTTCCTAGCAGACAATCAGCTTATAGAACAATGAATTCACTCTTAATTTACAAGTGGAAATATAATTAGCAAGCAATCAGCTAATAAAACTTTGAATTCTCTGGCAGTTTACTAGAGGAAATGTTCTTAGCAGAAAATCTCCTTGTACAACTTTATATTCACTGGGAAATGTTCCTAGTAGACAATCAGCTTAGAGAACCATCAATTCATTGTCAGTTTTAAATGGGAAATGTTCTTACCAGACCATCAGGTTATAGAACTATGAATTCACTGTTAATTGGCAAACAGAAATGTTCTTAGCACACAATCATCTTATAGAACTATGAATGCCCTATTAGTTTACAACAGAAAATGTTTTTATTAGACAATCAGCTTAAAGAACTATTAATTCACTGTTAGTTTGCAATAGGAAATATTCTTAGCAGACAATCAGCTCATAGAAAACGAATTCACTGTTATTTAGCTAAGGGAAATGTTCTTAGGGGACAATCAGCTCATAGAACTATGAATTCAATGTTAGTTTGCAATGGGAAATGATCTTAGTTCTTGATAACCTTATAGAACTTTGAATTCACTGTTAGTATGCAATGGGGAATGTTCTTAATATAAAATCAGCCTATAGCACTATGAGTTCACTGTGAGTTTACAAAGGGAAATGTTCCTAGTAGACAATCAGCTTAGAGTACCATTAATTCACTGTTAGATTTCAATGGAAAATGATTTTGCACCAACCTTATTATAGAACTATGAATTCATTTTAGTTTACAATGGAAAGGTTCTTAGTAGATGATCAGTTTATATTACTTTCTGTTCACTGTTAGTTTACAATGGGAAGTTTCTTTGCAGACTGTTAGCTTATAGAACTATGAATTCTCTGTTAGCTTACAGTGGGAAATGTCTTCAGTAGACATTCAGCTTATAGATCATTGAATTCCCTTTTAGTTTCCAATGGGTAATGTTCTTCGCAGTCAATCAGCTTATACCATTATGTATTCACTGTTATGTAACAATGAGAAACGTGCTTAGCAGACAATCACCTTATAGAACTGTGAATTCTCTGCAAGTTTACAATGGGAAATGTTCTTGGCAGACAATCAGCTTATAGATCATTGAATTCACTATTTGCATACAATGAGAAATGTCCTTAATAGAAATCAGCTAATAATTTAAAATTTTTTTTATTAGTTTTGTATTCAGAAAATACAGGCAGTTTTGTACCAATATTAGGCTCATCTATGTCCTTCTACCTCCCCATCGACCCCTTCTTGTTGAGGTAATGGGTTGTGCATTGCAGAATTAGCCCACAGTTATTGGTATGATAAATGTCTCTGCATATCATGACACAACATGTGGCTCTGACATTCTTTGTGCCCCCTCTTCCACAAAATTTCCCTGAGCCATGTTGGCCTCATTTTTGTCTGCTTCAGCGATGAGGTGTTGGGGGCCTCTGAGGCTCTGGCTCTCTGATTTGGTAGGAATTGATTTTTCTCTGTGTTGGTCTCCTTCCCCTTTGTGCTGGTATCAGATTCTTCAGGAAAACAGAACTCTTGCTTGTTTTTGCCAATTTTCCTTAGTTTTAGCCAGGGCCCTTTTGAGGTATGATGGGGTGGCTCTCTCCTTAGGATCTTCATCTATCTGAAAAAGAGAAGCAGATTCTCCAATGGAGAGTAAGTTAGCACCAGGACATATGAGATAACCCTTACTTTTTTTATAGAGAGTTTAATAGGAGTAGGCCTTCTTGTAGCCCATGATTGATGGTAGCTTGATATTGGAGAGTGGGCTTATGTTTGGATATGGTTCTGACTTGTATCCCAACTCCAGCTATGGGTCTTGTACCACTGAGGAGATCAGTTAGCCCAATCAAGAGCAGTTAATTCCCCACCATGGCTGTGTGCCACTATTGCACATGACATTAAATTCACTGTTACTTTGCAATGGGGAATGTTCTTTGAAGACAATCATTAATAGATTATTGAATTCACTGTTTGCATACAATGAGAAATGTTCTTAGTAGATAATCAGCTTATAGATCATTAAATTCACTGTTAGTTTATAATGGGGAATGTTCTTTGCAGACAATCAGCTTATTGAACATTGAATTCACATTTAGTTTGCAATGGGTAATGTTCTTGGCAGACAATCACATTACATAACTAAGTAGTCATGGTTAGTTTACAATATGAAATGTTCTTCAAAGAAAATCAGGTTATAGAAATATGACTGTTACCACACAATGGGACATGTGCTAAGCAAACAATCAGCTTATAGAAAAAAGTGTGAATTCTCTGTTAGTTTGCAATAGGAAATACTGTAAGTAGACAATCAACTTATACAACTTGGTAATCCCTGTTATTTTACAACAGAAAATGTTCTTAGTAGACAATCACCTTATAGAACATTGAATTCAGTATTTCCTTACAATGAAAAATGTTTTAGTAGATAATCAGCTTATAAATCATTGAATTCACTGTTAGTAATCAATGTGGAATGTTCTTTGCAGATAATCAGCTTATACATCATTGAATTCACTGTTCCTTTGAAGTGGGAATGTTCTTTGCCAAGAATCAGCTTATTGAACTAAGTAATCATGGTTAGTTTACAATGGGAAATATTCTATATGGATAATCAGATTATAGAATTATGTATTCACGATTACCATACAATGTGAAATGTCCTTAGCAGACAATCAGCTTATGGAAGTGTGAATTCTTTTTTAGTTTGCTTTGTAAAATATTATTAGCAAATATCAGGTTATACAACTTTGAAATCCCTGTCATTTTTAATGGACAATGCTCTAGGTAGACAATCAGCTTATAGATCATTGAATTCACTGTTTGTTTGCAATGGGGAAAGTTCTTTGCAGACAATCACATTATAGATCATTGAATTCACTGTTACTTTCCAATGGGGAATGTTTTTTAAAACAATCAGGTTATTCAACTAAGTAATCAGAGTTAGTTTACATTGAGAAATGTTCTTCACAGATAAATATGTTATAGAATTATGAATTCACTGTTAGTATACAATGTGAAATGTCCTTAGCTGACAATCAGCTTATGGAAGTGTGAATTCATTGTTAGTTTTCAATGTGAAATACTGTTAGCAGATAATCAGCTTATTCAACTTTGAAATCCCTGTTACTTTTCAAAGGAAAATTCTCTAGGTAGACAATCAGCTTTTAGATCATTGAATTCAGTGTTTGCTTACAATGAGAAATGTTCTAGTAGACAATCAGCTTATACAACATTGAATTCATTGTTAGTTTGCAATGGGTAAAGTTCTTTGCAGACAATCAGATTGGAGAACTATGTAGTCATGGTTAGTTTGCTATGGGAAATGTTCTTCACAAAAAATCAGATTATAGAATTATGAATTCACTGTTACGATACAATATGAAATGTGCTTAGCCTACAATCAGCTTATAGAAGTATGAATTCTCTGTTAGTTTGCAATGGAAAATATTCTTAGTAGACAATCAGCTTATGGATCATTGAATTCACTGTTAGATTACAATTGGGAATGTTCTTTGCAGACAATCAGGTTATACAACTTTGAAACCCCTGTTATTTTTTCATGGAAAATGTTCTTAGTAGACAATCAGCTTATAGATTATTGAATTCACTGTTCATTTGCAATGGAGTATGTTCTTTGCAGACAATCAGCTTATAGATTATTGAATTCACTGTTAGTTTGCATTGGGGAATGTTCTTTGCAGAAAATCATCTTATACAGCTTTGAAAATCCTATTAACTTTCAATGGAAAATGTTCTTAGTAGACAATCAGCTTATACAAAATAGAAGTCCCTCTTATTTTACCATGGAAAATGTTCTTACTGGACAATCAGCTTATATATCATTGAATTGTTCTGTTAGTTTGCATGGGTGATGTTCTTTGAAGACAATCAGCATATAGAACTAAGTAGTCATCTTTAGTTAAAATGGAAATGTTCTTCACAGAAAATCAGGTTATGCAATTATGAATTCACTGTTAGTATGCAATGTGAAATGTGCTTAGCAGACAATCAGCTTATAGAAGTATGAATTCTTGTTGGTTTTCAATGGGAAATATTCTTAGTAGACAATAAGCTTATAGATCATTGAATTCACAGTTAGTTTGCAATGGGGAATGTACTTTGCAGAGAATCAGCCTATAAATCATTGAATTCACTGTTAATTTGCAATGGGGGATGTTATTTGCAGACAATGAGTTTATACACTTTGAAATCCCTAGTTTTTACAATGCAAAGTGTTTTTAGTAGAGAATCAGTTTATAGATAATTGAATTAACTGTTTGCTTCCAAAAGAAATGTTCTTAGTAGACCATCAGCTTATAGATCATTGAATTCATGGTTTGGTTGCAATGGGGAATGTTCTTTGCAGACAATCAGCTTATAGATCATTGAATTCACTGCTTGCTTACAATGAGAAACGTTCTTTGTAGACAAACAGCTTATAGATAGTTGAATTCACTATTCATTTGCAAGACGGAATATTCTTTGCAGACAATCAGCTTATTGAACTAAGTAGTCATGGATAGTTTACTATGGGAAATGTTCTTCAGAGATAATCAGGTTATAGAATTACCAACTCACTGTTAGTATATAATGTGAAATGTGATTAACAGACAATCAGCTTATGGAAGGATAAATTCTCTGTTAGTTTGCAATGTGAAATAATCTTAGCAAAAAATCAGCTTATACAACTTTGAAATCCCTGTTATTTTTCAGTGGAAAATGTTCCTGGTACACAATCAGCTCATAGATCTTTGAATTCATTGGTTTGTTATAATGAGGAATGTTGTTAGTAGACAATCAGCATATAGATCATTAAAGTCACTGCTTGCTTACAATGAGAAATGTTCTTAGTAGATAATCAGGTTATAGATCACTGAATTCACTGTTAGTTTCAATGGGCAATGTTCTTTGCAGACAGTTTACAGACCCATGTAGTCACAGTTAGTTTACAATGGGAAATGTTCTTCGCATAAAATCAGGTTATAGTGAAAGGATAAAAGTTGCCCTATTTCTGCTGCCCTGTTTTCTAGTTGCTCTACTAACCTGCCTTTTTAAGCTTCTGTAATATGGCTTGCTTGCTGCTGCACTGAATCATAGAACCGCCATTTTGCAACTGCCTCCATTTTGTAAAAAGTATACCATGAGGAACCTGATCTTTTGTATGCCTTATACAATGCTTAAACTCCAGGAACTCGAGTTCCTCATTAAGATAACTCCCCACCTGGACACAACCAATCAATGGTCAACACATATCTGAAGCCCCCAGACATGAGCCCACCCCGTGGGCCCCACCCAATCAGAGGGACCCAAGGCTGGAAAGCCCCTATGACTCTGCATACCTGTGGTTTTAGCCTATATAAGCTGACCAAACCCGTTGCTAGGGGCTCTTCACCCCTCCTGCGAGAGGAATCTGTGTTGAGCCCCAATGCATCGCATTCAATAAACCTCGTGCGGTTTGCATTGAGAGCATCTTGCGTGAGTGTTCTTGGGGTTGCGTAGACAGCCCTGAGCAGGGACCCCTCTGGGGAACCCCACATTTGGTGTGTTGGCTGGGAAACTCTACAAGACCCCAGACCTCATTTAGGACCCCTCAGAGGTAAGAGGCGCCTCCTATCTTGTCTGTGTACGTCTGTACTTTTATCTCTGTCCTCTGGAAAAATTTTCAATTTCAACCAGTTTCAGTATCTGGATGCCTTCCCTTTGGGTGCTCTGAGTCGGGGCTGACGGGCCTGAGGACCACCACCTAGCAATCTGGAGGATGCTCTTGATTGCCCCCAGGAGACAGGTTTTTCTGTCTCCTATTTGAAGAACTCAGATAGAGTTCACCTCTGTCGGGAAGCATCATCTGGGTCCCGCTCGCCGCCATCTGCTTCAGTTTCATTTTTACTCGAGCAGCGATCGGGCCGCCTTTGTCTGATAAGAACACTTCCGTTAAAAAATTTAGAGTAAATTCATAGTTATATAAGCTCATTGTCTGCCAAGAACATTTTCTGCGAAGAACATTTCCTCTTGTAAACTGCCAGAGAATTCATAGTTATATAAACTGATTGTCTGTTGAGAACATTTCCTGTTGTAAAATAACAGTGAATTCATAGTTCTATAAGCTGATTGTCTGATAAGAACATTTCCCATTGTAAACTAAGAGTTTATTCATAGTTCTATGAGCTGATTTTCAAGTGTTGACATTTCCTATTGCAAACTACCGAGAATTCACAATTCTATAAGCTGAGTGTCTGCTGTAACACTCCCCATTGCAAACTGTGAATTCAAAGTTCCATAAGCTGATCATTTACTACGAACATTTTACAATCTAAACTAACAGTGAATTCGTAGTTCTATAAGCTGATTGTCTCTTAAGAACATATCCCTTAGCAAACAGAGAATTGATAGTTCTATAATTTCATTGTCTGCTAAGAACATTATAGTTCTATATGCTGATTGTCTGCTAAGAACGTTCCCTATTGCATAGTAACAATGAATTCAAAGTTCTATAAGCTGATTATGTAGTTACTTCTATAAGCTGATTGGTAAGAACATTTCCCTTTGCAAAGAAACAGAGAATTCATTGTTCTATAAGCTGCTTATCCACTAGGCACTTTTCCTTTTGTAAACTGCCAGAGAATTCAAAGTTTTGTAAGCTGATTGTCTGCTAAGAACATTTCCCTTTCCAAACTAACAGTGAATTCATAGTTCTATAAGCTAATCATCTGTTAAGAATATTTCCCATTGCAAACTGCTTTTGAATTCATAGTTCTATAAGCTGATTGTGTGCTAAGAACTGTTCTCATTGTAAACTAACAGAGACTTCATAGTTCTCTAAGCTTATTGTCTTGTAAGAACATTTTCCATTGCAAACTAACAGTTAATTAAAAGTAGTAGAATATGGTCTTGTACTACAATCATTTCCCTTTGTAACTAATAGTGAATTCAATGACATATAAGTTGATTGCCTTCTTTGAACATTCCCCATGGTAAACTCACAGTGAATTGAAAGTTCTATTAGCAGATTGTCTTCTATGAACATTTCCCATTGTAAACTAACAGTGAATTCCATAACCTATAAAATTATTGTCTACCAAGAACATTTCCCATTGTAAAGTAGCAGAGAATTCATAGTTCTATAAGGTGATTGTCTGCTAAGCACATTTCCCATTGTTAAATAACAGTGAATACATTATTTTATAAGCTGATTGACTCTGAAGAACATTTCCCACTGTAAACTAACCATAAATTCAATGATCTATAAGCTGATTGTCTACTAAGGACATTTCCCATTGTAGGCTAACAGAGAATTCATAGTTCTATAAGCTGACTGTCTGGTGAGAACATTTCCCATTTTGAACTAACAGGGAATTCTATGATCTATAATCTGAATGTCTTCTAAGAACATTTCCCATTGTAACCTAACAGAGAATTAATAGTTCTACTAGGTGAGTGTCTGATGAGAACATTTCCCAATGAAAACTAACAGTGAATTTTTAGTTCTATAAGGTGATAGTCTGCGAAAAAATTAACCATTGTAAAATAACAGTGAATTGAAAGTTCTATAAGGTGATTGTATTCTATGAACATTTCCCCTGGGAAACTAACAGGGAATTCAATGATCAATAAGCTGATTGTCTACTAAGATCATTTCCAATTTTATACTAACAGAGAATTTATAGTTCTATAAGATGATTTTCTGACAAGAACATTTCACATTGTAAACTAACAATAAATACATAGTTATGTAAGCAGATTGATGCAAAAACATTACCCATTGTAAACTAACAGTCAATTCAAAGTTCTATAAACTGATTGTCTGCTATGAACATTTCCCATTGCTGACTAAAAGTGAATTCAAAGTAGTATAATCTGATCATCTACTAAGAACATTTACCATTCAAAAATAACACTGAATTCAATGATCTATAAGGTGATTGTCTAATAAGCACTTTTTCCATTGTAAACTAATAGTGAATTCTTAGTTGCATAAGGAGACTATATGCTAGGATCACATAGCATTGTGTACTAAGAGAGGATTCATACTCTATAAGATGATTGTCTGTTATGAACATTTCCAATTGCAAAATAGCAGTGACTTCAATGTACTATAAGTTGATTTTCTACTAAGAACATTTCCCTTTTTAAACTAGCAGTGAATACAATGTTCTATTTGCTGACATCTGAAAAGAACATTTCCCATTGCAAACTAACAGTGAATTCAAAGTAGTATAATCTGATCATCTACTAAGAACGTTTCCCACTGAAAAGTAACACTGAGGACTTCCAGCCAAGCTGGCAACCATCTAGCTGCCCTGCAAATCCTGGGGAAGGAAAGACAAGCCATTAGGGGTTCACTGGATCCTTTAGGGGAGAGCAATCTCCAATGGATTGTCAGTGGGAGTACATGGGGGGGGTGGGGGGACAGCGAATTGCTGATCCCCTCCCCTCAAATATCCACCATTTCCATGGATCCAGGAGCCACCGTGCACCAATCCCTGGTTACAGAAGCTTATTCAGCTCCTCCCACTCACCCTGTTATTGCTCTGGCCACCGGGTACTCAGTGAATCCTGATAATAACACAGAATTTCAGATACCCTCGCCAGCAGGCAGCCCACCACTCCCCCCAAATAGCCACCTATCCACAGCACAGCCATGCACAGATCTATACATGCATGTGGAAGTTTAGAATGATCCACCCATTCACTCACTGCTCCTGCTGCTGTGCTTCAGTTAGCTGAGACCCACAGCAACTGCAACACTATCTCAGACTGTGTCTCTTGCTTCTGTCAGCTCAGGTGCCATCTGCTACCTGTCTGCCATGCAGGCCAACCCCATTGTCCTGTGGCAGGGGAGCGCAGACTATTTCTGGGTCCCAGTGTTCCCAGCCAGAGTTTGGGCTGACTCAGTCCTTGGTGCCTCACTGTCCCTCTTTGCTTGAAAGCAGGCATCTGTGGCACATTACTGCTTGAAAATACAGGCAACATTGGCACCCCTACCAGGCAGTAGATCAGGCGATTTTGACAAGTGAGAGCCAAAGCCCAGGCTGCTTGGAAACTGCCCCAGGCTGCCTCAGATTCCCATTGCACTTGAGCCCATGCTGATCCACCCACCTACATGCCCATACACTGTCATGGGCAGACCACAGCACAAAAGAAATACATGAAAAATCAAATGCAAGAAAATCCAGTTAGATCACCCAGTCATACAATGAATATATTTAACCAAACTATAGAAGAGTTATTAGGACCAGAACATCAAACTGGAGCTATGATCAATGCAACCCTCAACAACCTACTGGTAGAACTTGCAGGAAGACAACAAAGGACCAATAATCATGTGGATGCTGCCATCACTAAACTAGAACTAATAGATAAGAAATGGGAAGGAGTTCAAAGAGAATGAAGAGATTTGAGGGTGAGTGAAAGAAAAAAATGAAGACATTAAAAATCAGCTGGCCATTCTAAATGAAGACATAAAGAAATGCAAGGATGAATTCCAAGAATCATCAAGAAAATCAGAAAATGAGGTGAAAAGGGAGCTTGACAGAGGGATGGAAATTATACATAGAAAAGTAGTAGAAAATGCAATCTTAATTGAACAAGTCCAAAACTCTCTAGAAGCTCTCAAAAATAGAGTCAGACAAGTGGAGGATAGAAACTCTGATCTTGAATACAAGATGGGAGAAACAGTTTGTGAGTTCAAATATTTCAGTAGATTCAAAAGTTCATGTGAACAGAACATGAGGGAAGTGTGGGATAAACTTAAATGTCCTGATATCAGGATCATTGGAATACCAGAAGGAGAAGAAATTCAGACCAAAGGCATGAAGAACTTATTTAACAAAATAATTGAAGAAAACTTCCCCAGTCTCTTAAAAGGAAGGCCCATCAAGATAAAAAGCCAACAGAACTCCAAACAGACTGAACCAAAGGAGAAACTCTCTAAGACATATTGCCATTAAGACTAAACATTGACACCAAAGAGAACATCATAAAAGCAGCTAGGGAAAAACAGCACACCACTTTCAAAGGTATCACAATCAGAATTATTTCAGACTTCTCAATGGAAACCTTGAAAGCTAGAAGGGCCTGGAATGAAACACAGCAATGTTTAAGATGATCCTATGACTTCCAACCCAAACTACTCTACACAGCAAAATTACCCCTCATAATAGATGGTGAAAGAAAAACTTTCCATGACAAAACTCAGCTATACAATTAAATGAACACAAAACCAAACCTAGAGAGAGTATTTTAGGAAATTCTCCACAGAGAAGAAACTAATAACAAAACACAAATACCTACAAAAAGCAGATCACAATAACTAAACTCAGAGTAGGCACAAAAAACTTCAAAGTCCATGAAAACACCAACCCACATTTACCATCACAACATGGTGGGGATCAAATAAAATCTCACAGTCATTACCCTAAATAGTAATGGACTTAATTCATCTATTAAGGAACACAAGCTAACAGGATGGATCAAAAAATTAGATGCCTCAATCTGTTGCTTTCAAGAAACACACCTCACCACTAAAGACAGACACCTTCTCAGGGTGAAAGGGTGGAAAACAATATTCCAAGCAAATGGGAATAAGAAACAAGCAGGTGTAACTATATTAATATCAGACAAAATAGACTTTAAAGAAAAATAATAAAAAAAGAAGACCACTTCCTACATATCAAGGGAACAATCCATCAAGAGGATATTACAATTATAAATCTGTATGCACCAAACGCAGGGGCACCACAGTTCATAAAACAAAACCTACTTGACAATAAAACAGAAATAACCACCAACACCATCATAGCTGGGGACTGCAATACACCATTATCAGTAATAGACAGATCATCCAAACAAACTCAACAGGGAAGTAAGAGAACTCAACAAAACCATAGATCACTTAGACCTAATGGACATCTGCAGGACTTTCCAGCCCAAGTCCACATACTACACACTCTTCTCAGCAGCCCATGAAAAATTCTATAAAATAGACCATATACTGGGTCACAAAGACTGCCTCCACATATTTAGGAACATTGACATAATTGCCTGCATGATATCAGTTCACAATGCTATAATGCAAGAAATCAACAACAAAAGACCCACCAAGAATCCCAACACCACCTGGACACTGAACAGCACACTTTTAAACAATAAATGGATAGTGGATGAAATAAAATATGAAATTGCAAAATTTCTGGAATTGAATGACAATTACAACTCATTGTACCAAAACTTATGGGACACAATGAAGCGGTCATAAGGGGAAAATTCATAGCACTCAATGCCTTCATAAAAAAGACAGAAAGATCCAAAATTAATAACCTAACCATGTACCTAAAGGCACTGGAAAAACAAGAAAAATCCAACCCAAAGAGTCCAGAAGGAAAGAAATAATTAAAATCAGAGCAGAAATCAATGAATTGGAAACCAAGAAGACAATTAAGACAATTGACAAAACAAACAGCTGGTTCTTTGAAAAAATAAACAAGATTGACTAACCCCTAGCCAATTTGATCAAGCAAAAAGAGCTTCAAATTCACAAAATTCAAAATAAAAAAGGAGAGATCATAACAGACATAAGTGAAATTGGGAGAATCATCAGGACATATTTCACAAACCTCTATTCCACAAAATTATATAAAGTGCAGGAAATTGATAAATTCCTGGATGCATGTCATCTATCAAAGCTAAATTCAGAGCAGATTAATCACCTCAATGAACCCATCACACTCACGGAGATTGAAAAAGTAATAATAATAATAAAAAAAACCTCCTCCAAAAGAAGAGTCCAGGACCAGATGGTTCTCACCTGAATTCTATAAACCTTCATGGAAGAACTCAAACCAATCTTATCAAACTGTGCCATACAATATGAGAATAGGGAAAGCTACCCAACTCCTTTTATGAAGCTAGTATTACCTGCCGGAGTCTGCCGGCTGAAATGGTTTGAGCCTGATGGGGAGTGAGTATTAAGGAAAGACAGAAGAAAGACTGAAAGCAAGGACTCCCGTCCAGGGCTGAAGCAAGGACTCAAGCCAGGACTGAAGCAAGGTTTATTTCACAGCATTCCTTTTTATATCTCTTACAAACTGTTTTTTCATGGACAAAAGTTCCATGAGCCTCATACAAGTTTCTATCAAAAAACAAAAACAAAAAAAAACAAAAAAAAAAACCTTCCTGTTACAGAGTTTTTGCACTTCAATCACTTCTCAGTACAAAAGACTTTTAAGGCCAGCCAAATGGCTTCTGGCACTGAACATACATAATCTTGCTTACATGTAGGTGCTATAGTTTTGCTAAAATCTTACTATAGTTTTGCTAAAGTGTTGCTGCCAAAAACCCAGAGCTATGGATACAAGTCCAGCCAAAATGGCTCCCAACAATTCCCCCTTCTTTATTTATTACTTTTATGAACGAGTCCCCTCTGGGCCTTGGTGCAGAAAGTCTGTGCCTGTCTTAGATTGTCCTCTAAGATATTTAGGCCTTACCTGTCATCAGTACATGAATTCCATCATTCATGCCCTGTCCTAAGTTGACTAAGTCGAGAGAAAATTACCCGTCTTAGACTCCCAGCCTCTGCAGGGGCTTTAAGACAATGTCTCAGGAAGCTGAGTTTGGGTCCATGGCTGTATCCTATGGATTTCTGCGAGGATATCAATAATGGATTTCAAAAAGCATTTAATGATATGGGCAGCAGACACAGAATGAGCAAAAGACAACACATGTAGCGGCAAAGCTTCCTATCCAAGAAGTGAGAGAATTCCATCCAGGCAAGGAAGACTTAAAAGCAGATATTAAGTCATCAGCAGCTTTAGCTGCATCAAAAGTAAGATGATTATTTTGCAAAGACAAAATCTCTGAATGCAACTGAATCAGATCCAAGGAGATATTATCATTATGCCAGTCACTTCTTAATTGCTTGTTTATCTTTTCCCCAAACTATTGACTGTCATTATATTTTTTAGAAGTAACACAAATCCATTGAAAATCTACATGACACTCCATATGAGTTCTAACTTTCAACCCTAGTCTCTCTTCCCCCAAATATGTAACCTCATTATACAGAGCATCTATTTTTTCTTCCAATTTTCTATCTATATCTATATTCTTTACTTCCTGTAACACCTGTATTCCCTTGTCAGAATACCAAGTCCTCATCACATTAACAGGAATCATAACAAATGCTGGTTGCTTAAAAATCATAACTTTATCAGAGGACAAATCTGAAACACAATTAGACAAAGTACAATTGTTACATGTAACATTGAACATTTCCTCAGTCCATGTAATATTTATGTCTCCCATTAACATAGCATAGGGTGGAGTAACACAAGCTATGACCCTTCCCTTTGGGAGGGAAGAACTGTTATTCCTGGTGGAGGTGATGCTCACTCCTCCCATGGTCCCAGCAATTTTCCATAAATAAGTCTGTTGGAAGCCCTCAGCAGACCAACAAAGTGCAGCAGAGAGTCCACCAGTCCAGTCATTGTTCCATTTACCACTCCCTTTTGCTCCAGGATTTCCTGACCAGTCCTTAATATGCCTTTTAGTTCCAGAGATGTTACACATGATTTAAGGAGTCCCTCATACCAAAACTATAAATTCTCTATTTCCCCAAGTTGCTGGATGTACGATGGGTGGGTCAGGAACATAAGCCCAATACAGCTCACTATGGATCATTAGGAGTTGAATCCACATCATCAGGAGCAGAGGCATCATTCTTCTGATGTTCAGTCCCTGCCAACTGGACCAACCTCTCCGGCAGCCACCTGGCATTGTCAGTGTCCTGTGGGAAAACAAAAATATACCTGTATCCCCATATTAATACCATGTTGGGGCCATGCCATTGTCCATCAACGGGGTCCTTCCATCTAACCTAAGCATAAGTGTCCAATGTTCTAGGATGCCATAATCTGTCTGCAGCAGAATGACCGGATGCATCCCCATTTAAAAAATTTTAAATAAAGAGTACATGGTTTAAAGCATTCTGTGGTGACCAAGGATAAAACTCCCCCTTTTTATTTTTTGTAATTGATTCTTTAAAGCTCCATGAGCATTTTCAACAATTCCTTGTCCCTGAGGGTTATAAGGTATGCCTGTTTTATGAACAATTGATAATTGAGCACAAAAGTGCTGGTAAGATTGACTAGTGTAACCTGTACCATTATCTGTATTTATAATTAATGGCATACCTGCTTCAGCAAAACATTTCATTCAATGTGCTATGACATGTTTAGTAGTTTCCCCAGTCTGTGCTGTAGCCATCAGAAATCCTGAGTAAATATCAATGGATATATGAACATATTTTAATTTTCCAAATTCAGGAATATGAGTTACATCCATCTGCCACAGAAGATTTGGCTTTAATCCTCTAGGGTTTATTTCATACTGAGGAATTGAGTGATATTCAGGACAGGTATTACATTGTCACACAATTTGTCTAGCAGCTTCTCTAGTAATTTGAAACTGTTTTCTTAAACTTTTACTATTTTGATGATGTAAATTATGAGATCTTTGAGCTAATTCCAATTGAGATATACCTATGATCTGTGTGGCTTTATCTACCATATCATTTCCCAATGCTGAAGGACCTGGCAAGCCTGAATGAGCTCGTATGTGACCTACAAAACAAGGATGAGAGCGAGTATGTATGTATCTCTGTATTTGACTAAACAAATCTTGCACTTGAGTATTAGCAGTTTCAATATAAGACACGGTTTTAAGCACCTGTAAAGCTTTAGCAATATATTGACTATCAGTATACAAATTAAATGGAGTTGCAGCTAAAACATTAAATACTGTAGCTACAGCTCTAAGTTTCACTACTTGAACTGATGCTGGGGGAGTAGAAAATGAATAAGACTGTTCTTGAATAACATATGCTGTTCTGCCATTACAGGATCCATCTGTAAACACAACTGAAGCATCTACAATAGCCTCTGCCCTGACTGTACTGGGGGGGGGGGGTGGGAAATAAAGGAATTAGAATTTGCAAATTGCAGCAATTTTTCTCTAGGGTAATGTTTATCTATAATACCAGGATAATGTGCAAAAGCAATAGCCCAAGTGTCCACATTTTGAAATAGCCAATCTACTTGTTGTTTTGTAAACAGAACCCCTATAATAACCAGTTCCTTCCCAAAATATTTTCTAGACATTCAGACCATAGTCTAATGTATTTAGTTAGGTTCTCCTTTCTCCTAAATGGCTTCAAGGCAGCGTGACAAGCAGAGTTAGCATTCTCGTAGGCTAATAATTTTACAAGCGCAATTCCTGCTTCAGAATCCCCAACCAGTCTGCTAGCAGCCTGTAATAATCTATCCACAAAGTTTTGATATAATTCATCAGGTCCTTTCCTAATTTTTAACAAACCTTCAGTCCCCCTCCCAAGGAATGGAAGCTTATGCCAAGCCTTTTTAGCTTGTGCATTAACCTGAGCATAAACACCTACATAAAACTTCAATTGATTCTCCAGTTCTAGATATGGTCCCTCTCCTGCCAGCATATCAAAAGTAATAGGTACCCCCTGAGCCTTATTCACCTCAGCAATAGCCTGACAGTTTTCCATATATTCTGTTTTCCACAATAGTCTCTTCCTGACAAACATGCCTTTGCTACTTGTTTCCAGTCCCCTGGAAGGAGCACCTCAAATGCCATAGAGTCTATATTAGCAAGTGAGAAAGGAGCTGTAGGGCCATATTGCAGACAAGCTGCTTTGAATTCCTTCAACCTCTCAAAAGGTATAGGGTTATGAGATCTTACTTTATTCCCTGGACTACCTTTTTGTTCAAAAATAGAATACACATCAAATCCCTGCATATCTTCTCCTCTTTGTGCAGCTCCTGCACACGTGGCTTGCAGGGGTGAGACAGAAGTCTGAATCAAAGATAAAGGATGAAATTCACCATCAGGTTTTGACACTACTGCAATAACGTGAGGTTTTGTTACAACAGGAGGATTGGGAGTGACTGTATTTCCTGGAGTATGCTTTCCCTGACATTGCTGTACTTGTAAAGACACTGATTTAACCATACTTTACAAACGCTGCATCTCCTCTAAATATTTTTCTTTCTGTTCATCCTCAGATTTAGTAAAAGTTATAAAAGATGGAAAGTCTTCCTCTTGGCGACCTTTTGCCACCCCTTCCTCTACTTCTGCTTCTCTATCTGAATCTGAATGATCAAGACAACATTCTTCTTCTCTAGATAATAGCTTATATCTAGACTCTGGTTCCTCAGGTGAAATAGAAGTCTTAGTTTCACTTTCTAAGTCCATGCTGGGAAGCAGTCCTTTGTCTTTAAGTGTACCTGATTTAACTTTATCTCTTTCATGTCTAGGATCTCAACTATCTCTAACAAAATCCCACAAGCTAAAAGTTTCCACTGGTACTTTACTTGGCCCATGGGTATCATAATAATCTTGAAGCCCAGTCCCTACTTTGGCCAGATTTTTAAATCAATAGTTCCTACTTCTGGGAACCAAGGACAGACTATTTTTATAAATTCCAAAAAGTTACTAAGTTGTAGACTAACTATTGCTCCCTGAGCATGTGACATATTTTTCAGCATATGAGCAAAAAGCATACGACTGTTACCATGTCCCATTTTTACTTATATTACTCACCACTCCCTTTGTCTTTTCCCAAGTGCTTCTTTTCAATCCAGCAGTGTCTTTCACTTGATCCCTGTCTTCAGGCCCCAGGTAGGGAGCCATTTGCTGGAGCATGCCTGATGAGAGGTTTTGAGCCTGTTGGGGAGTGAGTATTAAGGAAAGACAGAAGAAAGACTGAAAGCAAGGACTCCAGTCCAGGGCTGAAGCAGGGACTCAAGCCAGGACTGAAGCAAGGTTTATTTCATCGCATTCCTTTTTATGTCTTCTTACATACAGTTTTTCCATGGAAAAAAGTTCCATGAGCCTCACACAAGTTTCTATCACAAATAAATAAATAAATAAATAAATAAAAAACCTTCCTGTTACAGAGTTTTTGCAATTCAATAACTTCTCAGTACAAAAGACTTTTAAGACCAGCCAAATGGCTTCTGGCACTGAATATACATAATCTTGCTTACATGTAGGTGCTATAGTTTTGCTGAAACCTTGTTATAATTTTGCTATAGTGTTGCTGCCAAAAGGCCAGAGCTAGGGATACAAGTCCAGCCAAAATGGCTCCCAACAATCACCCTAATTCCAAAACCAGGCAGAGATACCACAAGCAAAGAAAACTACCAACTTATTTCCCTGATGAACTTAGATGCAAAGATGCTGAACAAAATCCTTGTAAACCGAATCCAACAACACATCAAAAGCATTATCCACCTTGACCAAGAGAGACATCTCAGAAACACAGGGGTGGTTCAACATACAGAAATCTGTCAATGTAATATACCACATAAACAAGGGTAAACATAAAAACCAGATGATCATTTCTATAGATGCAGGAAAGGACTTTGACAAGATACAACATCACTTCATGATGAAAACATTAGAAAGAATTGGCATAGCTGGTTCATATCTTAACATAATAAAGGCAATATACAAAGTTCTGAAGGCCCAAATAATACTTAATGGAGAGAGACTGGAGGAATTCCCAATAAGATCAGGAACAAGACAGGGTTGTCCACTCTCACCTATGGTTTTCAATATAGTACCTGAAGTCCAACTCAAGCAATTAGACAGGAGAAGGAAATAAAAGGGATACAATTTGGAAAGGAAGAAGTCAAGCTAGCTTTATTTGCTGATGACATGTTTATATATGTAAGGGACCAGAGAGACACATCATCCCGAAACTCCTGAAGGTTATCAACTTCTATAGCAAAGCAACAGGTTACAAAATCAATGCACAAAAATCAGTATCCTTTCTGTATGCAAATGACAAAGATATGGAGAATGAAATAAGGGATATAATCCCATTTTCAAGAGCGACAAAAAAAATAAAATACCTTGGAAGAATGTTAACCAATGAAGTGAAAGACCTCTACAACCAAAACGTAAAAACACTAAAAAAAGAAATTGAGGAGGACTTGAGAAAATGGAAAGACCTCCCATGCTCCTGGATAGGCAGAAATAACACTGTGAAGATGACAATCCTACCAAAGGCAACATACAGATGTAATGCAATTCCATGCAATTCCAATTAAAATACCTACAGTGTCTTCACAGAGATAGAAAAAATGACCACAAATTTCATATGGAAAGGCAGAAGGCCTCGCATATCAAACATATTGTCAGCAAAAGAAACACCTCTGGAGGTATCACCATACCTGATCTAAAGCAATATTACAAAGCCACAGTAATAAAAACATCTTGGTACTAGCATAAAAACAGGAGTATAGACCAATGGAATAGACTGGAGAACCCGGACATTGGGTAAAGCAACTATAGCTACTTCATACTTGACAAAGGCTCAAACAATATAGGCTAGGAAAAAGACAGCATCTTCAACAAATGGTGCTGGACAAATTGGATCACCATATGCAGGAAACTGAAACTTGACCCACACATTTCGCCATGCACTACACTCAAGTCCATATGGAGCAGAGACCTCATTATAAGACCAGAAACTCGAATACTACTGGAAGAAAATTTAGGAAGCACTTTCCATGATATAGGAATTGGAAAAGATTTCCTGAACAAACCACCCATAGCTCACAATCTTAAACAGTCACTCAACAAATGGAATCACATGAAGTTGAACAATTTCTTTACAGACAAGCATACAATAAGCAAAGCCAACAGATTACCCACAGAATGGGAGAAAATATTTGTGGGTTATCCTACTGATGGAGGCCTAATCTCTAGAATCTACAAAGAACTCAAAAGTCTAGACAGTAAGAAGTCAAACACCCCCCTCACAAAATGGGGCAAAGACAGGCAGTTCACAGAGGAAGAAATAGAAATGGCAAACACACATTTAAGAAAATGTTCATCATCCCTAATCATCAGAGAAATGCAAATTAAAACAAATGAGACTACAACTTACCCCAATAAGAATAGCAAACATCAAAATATCAAATGAAGCCGGGCATGGTGGTGCACGCCTTTAATCCCAGCACTCTGGAGGCAGAGGTAGGAGGATTGCCATGAGTTCAAGGCCACCCTGAGATGACAGAGTTAATTCCAGGTCAGCCTGGACCAGAGTGAGACCCTACCGCAAAAAAACAAACAAACAAACAAAAAAAAAAACAAAATCAAATGAAAATAAATGCTGGCGAGTATGTGGAGAAGTAGGAACACTCATCCACTGTTGCTGGGTATGTAGGATGGTAAAACTGTTGTGCCACGACCCCTGACCAGGAGCCAAGACCCCCAGTCACCCAGGAATCACCTAGAGGACCGCCACAGAAGCCGAGACACTCGAATGTAAAAGCAACAGGTTTCTTTTAATGTCAAGCTTAAGCAGGGACTCGATCCACACAGACCGACGCAGCGGGAGTGGGAGAGAGCCCCGACCTTCTAAAAGTAGGGGTTTATAAAGGAAAAGAGTGGGAAGGGGGAAAAGGGGTTACATCACATAGCATCTTTTAAAATGATTGGTTCCAAGAAGGCGCGCGCAGGAACATTTCTAGTTGCTCCTCTCTGGTCAGCAGACTGCTTGCAGATCCTATCTTTTTCAAGGGGCCAGAGGCCCCCAGAGCTAAGTATTTCTGGAATGTCCTGTTGAGCAAGCGAGCATGAGTTACAGAAGCAAAGGTCGGCACTTTAATCAGTTAGTTCCTTATGTGAGCCGAGCCCGGGATCCTCCTTTGTTCACAATGGTTTGTCCTACAATGGCAGTGTCATTGTTTAATTAGTTACGTGTTATTTCTTTCTGGTCTCTCATTTCCCCCTCTCTATGTGTCTTGGGGAGCCTATCTAGGGTCCCTATTTGAGTGTTTAAATATTTCCTGTATCTATGTTGGTTGTCACTGGTTGGTAGGAGTAATTTCTTTGTACCATCAAGTGGATGGTGCCTAGCCGTTGTTTCATAAACTGTACCAGCTTATTTAAAATACAGGGGCCAAAAGTAAGCAATAGAAGTAGGATGAGTAGGGGTCCTAGGAGGGTGGATATCAAGGTAGTGAACCAGGGGGAGCGATTGAACCATGATTCAAACCATCCTTCTTGAAGTATGCGTTCACGTTGCCGCTTCTCTAATCCCTCCCTTATTTTAGTCATTGATTTTTTAATTACTCCAGAATGATCAACATAGAAGCAACATTCTTCTCCTAAAGCTTGACATAGTCCCCCTTGTTGCAGAAGGAGTAAATCTAAACCCCTTCTATTTTGAAGAACTACCTCCGCTAGGGAAGTAAGTGACTCTTGTAAATGGGAGATTGACTTTTCTAATTCTTGGATGTCTGAGTCTATTGCTATTCTGAGGTCAGTGTACTGTTGGTTCTGAGTCACTATGGAAGCTATTCCCGTTCCTGCTCCTGAAAGTCCCAAACCTAGTAGTAAACTAACAGTTAGGGCGGTAATCGGCTCTCTCTTTGTTCTGATTAAGTCTACACCCAGATAGCGCTTCATCTCTTCAGCTGAGTAGTAGGTTATTTTGGGGATTAATCGTACCTGAACACAGGAATCCTCAGCAGTGGTTAGCACAGCTGCATTAATGCAGGGTGTGAGCCCTGTATTGCAAACCCACCAAGAGTCTTCAGAGGGAATAAGATAGGAGGAAGAGGCATTGAGAAAAATGGTCTGATCACATAAAGGAGAGGGAATTGAGTTAGATTGGGCACCAGTGACACATAGTCCTTGTCCGGATACCTGTTGGAGGGTAAGTTTTATATTTCTTGGCTGTTGCCATCTGCATTTGTTTATATCTGATGATACATTATATGAATCAGAGACTGCGACCCCTTCATAAAATGGGGGCCTCGCATTATAGCATAACCAACAGGATTCGGTGAGATCAGGTCTAGAGGAGTTAAGGAAACGATAGGTAGAGTCTAAGAGTGAGAGAAGAGGGTTGTGTTCTTCTTCTTGCATTAAATCCCTGCTAGGGTTTCTTTCTGTGTCTTCTGCAGGCCTCCCTGGAGGTTTTTGTGTTGTCATTTTATAGGCTTGTGATGGGGGGGGGATGGGGCTTTGAAGGAGGTAGGGTCCTGGTGTTATTATGTGGGGCAAGGGGTTTAACTGGTGCGGCTTGAGTTAAAGCCTTATTGGGCCCTATAGCCTGGGGTGGCTGTAGGGGTGTAATTTTTAAGAGAATGGTGAACAGGACTCCATTGTTATATCCTGACTGGTAGAGTCGCAATCCCCAAGTAATCCCTGCATCCCATTTTGTCTCCTTTTTTCCTGCTTCAGTAAAGGAAACGACAATGGGATTACATGTAGGTTGCCTCGGGGTACATTGAGTGGCCTCGCTCCTTCGGATCTTAATGAGGCTCGAGGGGGATGGCTTTACCCAAGAACAAGTCCCAGTCTGTTCACATCCCCATGCTTTACAATAAAAATCTGCTTCTCCCCCACATTTTGAGATTTTCCTCCTATCTGTGGGGACTGGACATACATAAAAGCAGGTGCCCTGTAAGGTTTGCATGGCAGTATGAGTTCCACATCCTGGGATTCCTATCCTGCCTTGGTGATGGGGGTCCTGTTTAAAAAGGGCACATGAGTCTAGAGTCAGATTGGGCCACCAAGTTCCAGGGGGATGTGTTTCCCAAGTTTGCACTACCACCTGTTTGGAACTAGGGGTGATGATCTGCCAGAAAATGTTATGTGGGAGATGAGGGTTTCTAGCAGCCCAGCAAACCTGGCTATTAATTAAGCAAACAGTAAGTAACAGTATCAGTACTTGTTTTAATTTGGGTCTTTCTGGTGGAGGCGGAGCTTCAGTGGGTCCTCTGGGTCGGGATGGCTCGTCCATGTGTCTCCAGCTTGCCAGGGAAGCGGCTTTACGTGGGTCCAATGGATCCATGAAGTGATGCCATCTACCTTTATGGCTGTGGGAGTGGTCATCAGCACGATGTAGGGGCCTTTCCATCTGGGTTCTAAGGACCTCCGTTGGTATCTTCTGACGAGTACTTTGTCTCCTGGTTGGAACCTGTGGGGTTTTGGGGGAGCAACAGTCTCATATACAGCCCTTAAATGTGGCCAGATCTCTTTGTGAGTGAGCTGTAAACGCTTTAAAGAGCGAATTAGGTCCTGGTCATCCATTTGTTCTAGAAGGTCAATTTGGAGGCTTGGGATAATAGGAGGCAGCACTCCAAACATTATCTCAAAAGGGGTCAGACACATATGATATGGGGAGTTCCGAACTCGGAACAAAGCAAAGGGAAGGAGAGACACCCAGTCAGCGCCGGTCTCTAAAGCTAATTTAGTCAAGGTCTCTTTTAGAGTTCTATTCATTCTTTCTACCTGTCCTGAACTCTGAGGGCGATAAGCACAGTGCAACTTCCAATTGGCCCCCAGTGCAGTGGCTATTCCCTGACTTACCTGAGATATGAAAGCTGGTCCGTTGTCTGAACCTAGAGAGATTGGGAAGCCATACCTGGGCAATATCTCTTCTAGTATCTTCTTAGCAACCACCTGTGCAGTCTCTGTTTTTGTAGGGAAGGCTTCTACCCAGCCTGAAAATGTATCTATAAACACTAGGAGATACTTATATGCTGTTTTTCCAGTCCTAATTTCAGTAAAGTCTAATTCCCAATAGGCTCCTGGTCTGGTTCCTCTCAGTCTGGTTCCTGGATTGGAGGGAAGAGCTGTAGCATTAGTCATACAGCAAGGCTGGCAATTAGATACAATTTGCTCAATGATCTGACTGGCATTTTTTATTTTGAGGTGGGAGTTACGCAGTAACTCCTGCATCCGCTTGATTCCTAGATGGGAAGAATGGTGGATCTTTTTTAGAATTCTCCGTCCCAATCTTTGAGGTAGAATCAGGCGGCCATCCTCTGTTTTCCACCAGTCATCAGACTGTTGGGCTCCTTTTAATTGTTTAATCCATGTTAAGTCTTCTGAGGTGTATTTTGGAACGTCTGGAAGTTTTCTGCCTCCGGGGTCTACCAGGACAGGGGCTATCCTAGTTGCCAGGGCCACACGTTTGGCTATCTGGTCAGCTAAGTTGTTTCCTTGGGGAATTAGTCCGTCCCCTTTTTGGTGTCCTGAACAGTGAATGATAGCCACCTGTGTAGGGCCCCAGAGGGCTTGGAGCAGATCTAGGATCTCTTGCTTGTTTTTAATGGTTTTTCCTTCAGCTGTCAAGAGCCCCCTCTCTCTGTATATTGCTCCATGGACATGTGCTGTAGCAAATGCGTAACGGCTGTCCGTATATATGTTTAGTTTTTTATTAGCCCCTAGTTGTAAGGCTTTGGTGAGGGCTATAAGTTCTGCCTTTTGGGCTGATGTGCCTGCTGGAAGAGACTCTGCCCAAATGACATCTGTCCCCGATGTGACTGCGGCCCCCGCGTACCTGTGTCCATCCTGGATGAAGCTGCTGCCATCTGTAAACCAGGTTACTTCAGCGTCTTTGAGCGGGGTGTCCTTGAGATCTGGCCTTACGCTGTACACGTGAGCCAGTATCTCCACACAGTCATGGAGAGGCATCTCCAAGTCCGGATCAGGCAACAGAGTGGTGGGGTTCAGAGTAATGGGCGTCTGGAAAGTTATTCTGGCTGGATTCAGGAGCAGAGTCTGATAGTGGACCATGCGGGCGTTGCTGAGCCAGTGGTCCGGCGGTTGCTTTAGCACTCCCTCAATGGCGTGAGGGGTGGCAACCGTAAGGTTTTGCCCCAAAGTCAGCTTGTCTGCATCCTTGACTAGAAGGGCTGTGGCAGCTATAATCCTCAGACATGGGGGCCACCCTGCTGCTACAGTGTCCAGTTTCTTTGACAAGTAGGCAACAGGGCGCCGCCAGGGTCCTAAGCTTTGGGCGAGGACTCCCTTTGCTATCCCATTATGTTCATCTATGAAGAGCATAAATGGCTTAGTCACATCCGGGAGGCTTAGGGCCGGGGCTTCTAGAAGGCGTACCTTTAAGTCATCAAAAGCTTGTTGGTGATGATCTGTCCATTGGAAAGGCTGGTTTTCCTTGGTGGCTTCATATAGAGGTTTTGCCAGTTCCGCGAATCCAGGGATCCACAGACGGCAGAAGCCTGCTGTGCCAAGGAATTCTCTAACTTGCCTGGGTGAGGTTGGTGTTGGGATCCGGAGAACAGTCTCTTTCCGGGCATCTGACAGCCAGCGTTGTCCATCCCGGAGGATGTATCCTAGGTATGTCACCCGCTGCTTGCAGATCTGGGCCTTTTTAGCAGAGGCCCGGTATCCCAGATTGCCCAACGTCTGTAGGAGGTCTCTGGTTCCCGCCAGGCATATCTCTTGGCTGACTGCTCCTATTAAAAGATCATCCACATATTGTAACAGAGTAAGTCCTGGGTTACGTACCCGGAAGTTTGAGAGATCTTCATGTAAAGCCTCATCGAAGATTGTAGGAGAGTTTTTGAATCCTTGAGGCAGCCGAGTCCAGGTGAGTTGGCCGTTGATTCCAATGTCCGGATCATGCCATTCAAAAGCAAAGTATGGTTGGCTCTGTGGGGCTAAGGGTAGGCTAAAGAACGCATCTTTTAAGTCCAGGACAGTATACCAAATGAGCTGAGGTGTTAGGCTTCCCAACAAAGTATAAGGATTAGGAACTGTTGGGTGGATATCCATTGTTCTTTTATTTACTTCCCTCAGATCCTGGACTGGGCGGTAGTCGTTTGAGTTAGGCTTTTTCACTGGTAGGAGGGGAGTGTTCCAAGCTGACTGGACTGGCTTTAGGACCCCCAACTGGAGGAGCCGTCTGATGTGAGGGGTGATCCCCTGTTTGGCCTCCATTGGCATTGGGTATTGTCATACCCTAACTGGTGTGGCTCCGGGTTTTAGTTCCACCAGTATGGGGGGCCTGTGTTGTGCATATCCCATCCCACCAGTTTCTGCCCAAGCTTGCGGATATGCCATCAACCAGGAAGAATCTAAAAGTTCCCCCTCCTTTGCATGTTTTTGGAAAAGCCTGTATTCTTCTGTTAGATTGGTAGTTATAAGAATTTGGGCTATTGTAGCCTTTAATTTGGGTGAAGATCCACCCATGGCAGAAACTTGTGCCCCCTGTTCTGAAAAGGATATCTGGGCTTTCATTTTAGATAACAAGTCACGTCCCAACAATGGATATGGACATTCAGGTATGACCAGGAAGGAGTGGGTCACCTGGTTGGTGCCTAAATTAACAGTCCTCCTAGTTGTCCATTGGTAAGGTTTGGTGCCTGTGGCTCCCTGGACCCAGGTAGTTTTCTTTGTCATGGGCCCCTCTGCTTGTAATAGTACCGAATTTTCTGCCCCAGTATCCACCATAAAAGTTATTTTCTTCCCCTCCACATCAAGGGTTAGCCTGGGCTCAGGGAGGGGAACTGAGCCCTGTCCCCCTCAGTCACTGTCTTCTTTACTGGCTGCCAGGATATTAGTCCGTTGTTTATTTTTGGGACAATCTCGGACCCAATGTCCTTCCTCCTTACAGTATGCACATTGATTCTTTCTTACCTTAAATTTTGTTCCTTTATTGTCTCCCTTCCAATGGGGTCTCCTCATGCAAGTGGTGTCCTGGGTGGTGAGATTTCCAGTGGCAGCCAGAATTTCCTTAAGATCTTGACGATGCTTGGTCTGTTGTAGTTCTAAGATCTTAGTTAAATTTCTTTCCTGTCTCCTTTCTCGTTTAATTTCTTTTTCCTCTATGCTTTCTCTTTTATCAAAGACCTTTTCCGCCACTGCTACTAAGTCCCTAATATTTTTCTCTCCTAACCTTTCTAATGACTGTAACTTTTTCTTAATATCAGGGGCGGCCTGATTAATAAAAGCAAACATGACAGTGGTAGCCGCTTCCCCTGACTCAGGCTCATATGGAGTGTATCTGCGGAAGGCTTCTTGGAGTCTTTCTAGGTAAGCGGCTGGACTCTCATCTGGTCCCTGTCTGACATCATATACCTTGGACATATTGGCAGGCTTTCTTGCTGCTGCCCTGAGACCCGCTAACAGAGTCCGGCGATAGATCAGGAGTCTCTCCCTACCTTGTGCCGTATTGTAGTCCCAGGTGGGGCGGGTAGTCGGGAAACTGCCATTTATTATGGCAGGGTCGGTGGTGGGATCTCCTGTAGGCCCTGGAACGAGTTTGTGGGCACTTTCAATGATCCTGCCTCGCTCCTCAGTGGTGAACAAAACCTGTAGGAGCTGCTGACAATCATCCCAGGTGGGCTGGTGGGTGAAGAGCACAGTTTCTAACAGATTAGTCAGTCCCCTAGGATTCTCAGAGAAGGGAGCATTCTGAGAACGCCAGTTGTACAGGTCACTGGTGGCAAAAGGCCAATAGTGAAAGGGCTGATTCCCATCCGCATCAATGGGTCCAGCAGGGCGGAGCGGTAGAGCCACTGTCTGGTCAGGGACTTGTGGGGTAGCTGCCCTCCGGCTCCGTGTAGCCTGAGCTGGTCCCTGTGGATTTGGAGGCAGGCTGGCTGGGGCTGGGGCCTCTAATGGAGGTTGGGGAGGATTAGGGTTGGGAGGAGGTACATAGGGGGGAGGGAAGATGTCGATTTCCTCGTTTCCTCCTGTGAGGATGGGGGCCGTCACCTCTGCAGTGGGTTTGGTATCTCTTTTAGGGGAGGCGGCCAGCACCCGTGAAGAAAGGGGTAGGGGAGGAAGAAAAGGCTTTATCCAAGGAAGAGGTTCTTCTATCAAATTTCTCCAGGTTGCAATATAAGGAATTTGGTCAGGGTGTCCACTCCTAGGACGAAAAACAATTTTTTCAACTTCTAATATGGTATTCAGGTGGAAAGTTCCCTCTGGTGGCCATCCTACATTAAAGGTGGGCCACTCAGAGGTACAGAGCATGATCCATTTGCCTTTCTTAACAGCTATTCCGTTTTCTCGGGCGACACTTTTGACATCCTTCCAGTGTGCCAGACAGAGTCCTAGAGGAGAAGAAGGTGTCTGTCCCATGTTATAAACGTCCAGGGAAAAGCGTCCGTAGGATCAGAGTGAACGTAACACACAGACATAAAAGTACAACACAAACACAGACGGCCCAATAGAGAGTTATGTGCACTTCAGAGCTAAATTCAAATCCGTGATGGCCAAATGAGTCTGTGTCCTTAAGAGACAGCTCAACAATACCAAACATGATACAAATGGGAGCTGGTCTCCCCAAATCCGTGATGGCCAAACGAGTCTGTGTCCTTAAGGGACGGCTCAACAATACCAAACACGGTACAAATGGGAGCTGGTCTCCTCAGTAGGTTGGCTCTGTCCTCCAGGACAGGGTCCCTACTCAAATGAGGGGGCAAGACGTCTCAAGCCTCCTCCAGGTCTGCCCTTATGGTGCGTCCACCAGGGACATAAGACCTGTCCAAAATTACAGGACTACAAATGCCATGAATGCGGCTTGCCAGCAAACTGAAAGTAAAAGGGAAAAAAAAGAAAAGGAAAAGGAGCGCTCAGTTACTCACCCGGCCGGTCAGAGAAGAAACCTTCGGGGTCTTGGGTTCGTTGGGGGTCTGTAGGGATCCCGGGCGAGCCCCCAAGATGTTGTGCCACGACCCCTGACCAGGAGCCAAGACCCCCGGTCACCCAGGAATCACCTAGAGGACCGCCACAGAAGCCGAGACACTCGAATGTAAAAGCAACAGGTTTCTTTTAATGTCAAGCTTAAGCAGGGACTCAATCCACACAGACCGATGCAGCGGGAGTGGGAGAGAGCCCCGACCTTCTAAAAGTAGGGGTTTATAAAGGAAAAGAGTGGGAAGGGGGAAAAGGGGTTACATCACATAGCATCTTTTAAAATGATTGGTTCCAAGAAGGCGCGTGCGGGAACATTTCTAGTTGCTCATCTCTGGTCAGCAGACTGCTTGCAGATCCTATCTTTTTCAAGGGGCCGGAGGCCCCCAGAGCTAAGTATTTCTGGAATGTCCTGTTGAGCAAGCGAGCATGAGTTACAGAAGCAAAGGTCGGCACTTTAATCAGTTAGTTCCTTATCTGAGCCGAGCCCGGGATCCTCCTTTGTTCACAATGGTTTGTCCTACAATGGCAGTGTCATTGTTTAATTAGTTACGTGTTATTTCTTTCTGGTCTCTCAAAACCTCTTTGGAAAGCAATATGGAGACTCCTGGAAAAGCTGACTATAGAGATACCAACAGACCCAGTTATTCCCTTACTGGGCATCTACCCTAAAACCTTCTAAACACAGACCAGAGAGATTTGCTCATCCATGTTTGTAGTGGCTCAATTCGTAATAGCTAAAAACTGGAATCAACTCAGATATCCATCACTGGAGAATGGATAACTAAGATGTGGTATATCTACACAGTGGAATTCTCTACAGCAGTAAGAACAAATGACACAATGAAATTTGAGGAAAAATGGTTGAACCTGGAACAGATCATAATCAGTGAACTTACCCCATAACAACAACAACAAAAAAATCACCAAATAATCTCACTCATCTACAGCACCTAACCTGAATCTACCCAAGATACTTACATACCCAGCAAGCATCTCGTGTACTAGACACTAGGATGGATGGGGATGAGGAAAGGGCATTGAAGGTGTGGGAAACACAAATCTAGATCCAAAAGCAATGGTACAACTAAATTCTACTTCCTAAACTGCAGACCAAATGTCTGAACCTTCACCAGGCCCATATGGGGAACACCTGAATCACAAGACACCAGAGAGTTTATGATGCAACTATCCTTAATCTTCTACAACTTTGCTCTCTCTCTCTTCCTCTCCCTCTCTCTCTCTTCTCTCTAACTCTTATATATCAGTTATCTTTTCCTCCTTCTCTTAGTAGGCACTTACCTGTAACTCCCAGTACCAGCATGTGGCTATCATCCACAATGAGCTTTTGATCAGAGAGATTCACAAGGTTTCCTAAAAGAAAGGCAGATTTCTGTCAGAGTACTTGATGAGCCACTAAAGGTTAGTGGTAACACCCTACTGCTGAAGACACCTTATGTGGTTGACATGTAAAATGGAATGGCTTGGCTGGAAGTTGGAAGAGAGTCCCCCAGAGAGTCAGTGCATCTAGTGCTGGAAGGTGCTACATGGGTGCCTCGGGGAAAATGACCAATATCCATCCAAGCAACTCATGGTCTAACCTACTTAGCAGCAAATAACCTAGTGTGATGCCCACACAAATGCAGTAGTGGCACACAGCCATGGTGGGGAACCAACTGCTCTTGATTTGGCTAACTGATTCCTTTAGTGGTATGGGACCCATAGCTGGAGCTGGGAAACAAGTCAGAAGTATATCCAAACATAAGCCCACTCTCTAGTATCAATCTACCACTAATCATGGACTACAAGAGGGTCTACACCTATTAAATTCTCTATTAAAAAAGTAAGTAATTTTTCCTGGTGCTAACCTCCTCTTTGTTGGAGAATCTGCTTCTCTTTTTCAGATAGATGTAGATCCTAAGGAGAGAATCACCCCACCATACCTCAAATGTGCCCCGGCTGAAACTAAGAAAAATTGGTGAAACAAGCAAGAGTGTTGTTTTCCTGATAAACTGGATACCAACACAAAGGGGAAGGAGATCAACAGAGAGAAATCAACTCCAACCAAATCAGAAAAACAGAGACCCAGAGGAGCCAAACTTCATCACTGAAGCAGACAAAAATGAACCAACATGGTTCAGGGAAATTTTGTGGAAGAGGGGTGGAAAGAATGTCAGAGCCACATGTTGAATCATGATAGACAGAGACATTTATCTTCCCCATAACTGTGGGCTAACTCTACAATGCATGACCCATATACCTCAAGAAGGAAGGGTCAAGGAGTGGGAGTAGGTCACAGATGACCCTAATAATGGTACCAAACTGACTGTGTTTACTGAATAAAAAACAATTTAATAAAAAAAAGAAATCTAACACTGAATTCAATGATCTATAAGGTGATTCTCTAATAAAAAAAAAAACTTTTCCCATTGTAAATTAATAGTGAATTCTTAGTTGTATAAGGAGATTGTCTGCTAGGAACATATACCATTGTATTCTAACAGAGGATTCATAGATCTATAAGCTGATTGTCTGCTAAGAACATTTCCAATTGCAAACTAACAGTGAATTCAATGTACTATATGCTGATCATCTACTAAGAACATTTCCCTTTGTAAACTATCAGTGAATACAATGTTCTATTTGCTGATATCTGCTAAGAACATTTCCCATTGCAAACTAACAGTGAATTCAAAGTAGTATATTCTGATCATGTACTAAGAATATTTCCCAGAGTAACCTAAACATGAATTCAATGATCTATAAGCTGATTGTCTACTAAGAACATTTTCCATTGCAAACTAACAAAGAATTCATACTTTTATAAGTTGATTGTCTGCTAAGCACATTTCTCATTGCATACTAACACTGAATTCATAATTCTATAACCTGATTTTCTGTGAAGAACATTTCCCATTGTAAACTAACCATGACTACTTAGTTCTGTAAGCTGAATGTCTGCAAAGAACATTACTCATTACATAATAACAGTGAATTCAATGATCTATAAGCTGATTGTCTACTAAGAACATTTCTCATTGTATGCAAGCAGGTAATTCAGTGATCTATAAGCTGAGTGCCTACTAAGTACATTTTCCATTGTAAACTAACATAATTCATAGTTGTATAAGCTGAGTGTGTTTTTGAACATTTCCTGTTTCAGACGAACAGGTAATTCAATGATGTATAAGCTGACTGTCTATTAACAACATTTCCTACTGCAAAGTAACAGTGAATTCAATGTAGTATATATAATCTGATCATCTAGTAAGAACATTCTCCATTGCAAACTAGCTGCTAACTAAATGATCTATAAAGTGATATTTATTTAGAACATCCTCCCTTGTAAACTAACAGTGAGTTCTTAGTTCTATAAGCTGATTGTCTGCTAAGAACATTTCCATTGTAAACTAACAGAGAATTCATAGTTCTATCTGTTTAATGCCTGCTAAGAACATTTCCCATTGCAAACTAATAGTAAATTCAAAGTAGTATAATCTGATCATCTACAAAGAACATTTACCATTGTAAACTAACCATGAATTCAATGATCTATAAGCTGATTGTCTACTAAGAATATTTCCCTTTGTAAACTAACAGTAAATTGAAAGTTGTATAAGCTGATTGTGTTTATGAACATTTCCCATTGCAGACTAACAGGCAATTCAATGATGTATAAGTTGGTTATTTATTAAGAACATTTCCTTCTGCAAAGTAACAGTGCATTCAATGTAGTATAATCTGATCATGTAGTGAGAACATTCCCCATTGCAATATAGCTGTGAATTAAATGATCTATATAGTGATAGTCTATTTAGAATATTCTGCTTTGGTAACTAACACTTAGTTCTTAGATCTATAAGCTGACTGTCTGCTAAAAACATTTCCATTGTAAACTAACAGAGAATTCATAGTTCTGTCAACTTAATCCCTACGAAGAATATTTCCCATTGCAAAATAATAGTGAATTCAAAGTAGTACAATCTGATCATCTAGTAAGAACATTTGCCATTGTAAACTAACATTAAATTGAAAGTTGTATGAACTGATTGTGTTTATGAACATTTCCCATTGAGGACTAACAGGGAATTCAATGATCTATAAGCTGATTGTCTACTAGGAACACTTCCCATTGCAATGTAACAGTGAATTCAAAGTAGTATAATCTCAACATCTACCAAGCACATTTCCCATACCAAACTAGATATGAAATTAAATGATCTATATGGTGATGGTCTTCTAAGAACATATTCCTTTGTAAACTAACAGTGAAGACTTAGTTATATAAGCAGATTGTCTATTAAGAACATTTCAGATGTAAACTAACAGAGAATTCATAGTTCTATCAGGTTATTGTTGGCTAAGAATATTTCCCATTCCTAACAGTGAATTCAAAGGGGAATAATCTGATGATCTACTAAGAACATTTTCCATTGTAAAATAAACATGAATTCAATGATCAGTAAGATGGTTGACAACCAAGAACATTTCTCATTTTAAACAAACAGTGAATTCAATGATCTATAAGCTGATTTTTCACTAAGAACATTTCACATTTTTAACTAACAGTAAATTCAAAGTTGTATAAGATAATTGTTTTTATGAACATTTCCCATTGCAAACTAAGAGGGAATTCAAAGACCTATAAGCTGATTGATTACTAAGAACATTTGCCATTGTAAACTAACAAAGAAGTCATACTTCTATAAGCTGATTGTCTGCTAAGCACATTTCTCATTGCAAATTAACATTGAATTCATAATTTTGTAACCTGATTTTCTATGAAAATTTCCCATTGTAAACTAACCATGACCACTTAGTTCTGTAAGCTGATTGTCTGCAAAGAACTTTTACTATTGCAAACTAACACTGAATTAAATGATCCTTAAGCTAATTCTCTACTAATGACATTTCTGATTGTAACAAATTAGTGAATTCAATGATCTGTAACATGATTGTCTATTAAGAATATTTTCCATTGTAAAATAACAGTGATTTCAAAGTTTTATAAGCTGATTGTCTACTAAGAATATTTCCTGTTGCAAAATAACAGAGAATTCATACTTCTTGTCTGCTAAGCACATTTCTCACTGTATATGAACAGTGAATTCATAATTCTATAACCTGTTTTTCTGTAAAGAATTTTTGCCATTGTAAAAATCTTCGCCAGCTATATATATGATAAAGGATTAATATCTAGGATATACAAAGAGCTCAAAAAGTTAAATAATAAGGAATCAAACAAGCCAATCAAAAAATGGGCTATGGAGCTAAATAGAGAGTTCTCAAAGGAAGAAATACGAATGGCATATAAGCATCTAAAAAATGTTCTACGTCACTAGTCATCAGGGAAATGCAGATTAAAACTACTTTGAGATTCCATCTCACTCCTGTTAGATTGGCCACCATCATGAAAACAAATGATCATAAATGTTGGCGGGGATGTGGAGAAAAAGGAACCCTTCTGCACTGCTGGTGGGAATGCAATCTGGTCCAGCCATTGTGGAAAACAGTGTGGAAGTTCCTAAAACAGCTAGAGATTGATCTACCATATGACCCAGCTATAGCACTCCTAGGCATATATCCAAAAGACTCATCACACTTCCTTAGAAGTACGTGCTCAACCATGTTTATTGCTGCTCAATTTATAATAGCTGGGAAATGGAACCAGCCTAGATGTCCATCAACAGATGAGTGGATAATGAAGATGTGGCACATTTATACAATGGAGTTCTACTCAGCGGTGAAGAAAAATGAAGTTATGAAATTTGCAGAAAAATGGATGGATTATACTAAGTGAGGTAACCCAGACCCAGAAAGCCAAGCGCCACATGTTCTCTCTCATATGTGGATCCTAGCTACAGATGACTGGGCTTCTGCGTGAGAATGAAAATACTTAGTAGCAGAGGCCAATAAGTTAAAAAGGAGACATAAAGGGTAGAGAAAGGAAGGGAGGAGGATACTTAATAGGTTGATATTGTATATATGTAATTACAATGATTGTAATGGGGAGGTAATATGATGGAGAATGGAATTTCAAATGGGAAAGTGTGGGGGTGGGGAGGGAGGGAATTACCATGGGATATATTTTATAATCATGAAAAATGTTAATAAAAATTAAGAAAAAAGAAAATAAATTTTAAAAGAAGAAGAAAGAAAAAAAAAGAATTTTTGCCATTGTAAACTAACCATGACTGCTTTGTTCTGTAAGCTGAATGTCTGCAAAGAACATTACCCATTGCAAAATAACAGTGATCTATTAGCTGATTGTCTACTAAGAACATTTTGAATTGTAAGCAAACAGTGCCTTTAATGATTTATAAGCTGATTGTCTACTAAGAACCTTTTCCATTGAAAAATAACAGGGATTTCAAAGTTGTGTAAGCTGATAGTCTGCTAAGAATATTTCCCATTGCAAAGTAACAGGGAATTCATACTACTATGAGCTGATTGTCTGCTAAGCACATTTCACATTGTATACTAACAGTGAATTCATAATTGTATAACCTGACTTTCTGTGAAGAACATTTCCCATTGTAAACTAACCCTTACTACTTAGTGCTGTAAACTGATTGTCTACAAGGAACATTTCCCATTGCCAAGTAACATGAATTCAATGATCTATAGCTTATTGTCTAATAAGAACATTTCTCATTGTAAGCAAATAGTGAATTCAATGACCTATTTTTTTTTAATTTATTTATTTGAGTGTGACAGACACAGAGAGAAAGACAGATAGAGGGAGAGAGAGAGAATGGGCGCGCCAGGGCTTCCAGCCTCTGCAAACGAACTCCAGATGCGTGCGCTCCCTTGTGCATCTGGCTAACGTGGGACCTGGGGAACCGCGCCTCGAACCGGGGTCCTTAGGCTTCACAGGCAAGCGCTTAACCGCTAAGCCATCTCTCCAGCCCAACATTTCTCATTTTAAGCAAAGAGTGAATTCAATGATCTGTAAGCTGATTGTTGTGCTGGCCCGCAGCACAAAGATTCAAATGGACCTCAAAGGAGGGAGTGGGAATGAACCTGAGACAAAAACAGAAAGCATGGAGCCAAGACAAGTTCTGATCAAGGCTCAGCTTTATTCAGGTAAACATAAGCTTACATACAGAAAATAGAACTTTTTCCACAAAGCCTACTTGCCTAATGTCAGCTTCACCAGGGTCATATGTTAATCCCTTAGATGTGCTCACTCCACCTAGGCTGTATACTGAACAATGCCTTAGGATAAGGTGCTTACTTCATCCAGGCTGTACACTAAACAGTGCTTTAGAGTCAGGGGCTTACTCTATCTAGGCTGTATACTAAACAATGCCTTAGGATCAAGATATTAGGAGATTAGAGATCACCCTTAGCTCCCAAGGTCAAAGAGCAGCTTCAGATCACCAGGTCTCCTTTGTATTAAGAAATAAGAGAACACCCTTAGTTACCAAGGTCAAAGAGCAGCTGTGGCTCCTGACAATTGTCTATAAGACCATTTTCAGTGAATTCAATAATCTACAAGCTGAATGTCTGCAAAGAACATTCCCCATTGCAAACTAACAGTGAATTCAATGATCTGTTAGCTGATTATGTACTAAGAATCTTTTCCATTGTAAAATATCAAGGATTTCAAAGTTATGTAAGCTGATTGTATGAAAGAACATTCCCCATTGCAAACTAACAGAGAATTCATACTTCTATAAGCTGATTTTCTGCTAAGCACATTTCACATTGTATACTAACAGTGAATTCATAATTCTATAACCTGATTTTCTGTGAACAACATTTCCCATTGTTAACTAACCATGACTACTTAGTTCTATAACATGTTTGTCTGCAAAGAACATTACCTATTGCAAACAAACAGTGAATTCAATGATCTGTAAGCTGATTGTCTACTAAGAACATTTTCTATTGTGAAATAACAGGGATTTCAAAGTTGTAAAACGTGATTGTCTACTAAGAGTATTTCCTACTGCAAAGTAACAGAGAATTCATACTTCTATAAGCTGATTGTATGCTATGCACTTTCGAATTGTATATTAAGAGTGAATTCACAATTCTATAACTTACCTGTGAAGAACATTTCCCATTGTAAACAAGCCATGACGACTTAGTTCTATATGCTGATTTTCTCCTTCAAACATTCTCCCTTGCAAACTAACAGTGAATTCAATGATCTATAAGCTGATTGTCTACTAAGAACATTTGTCATTGTAAGCAAACAGTAAGTTCACTAATCTATAAACTGTCTACTAATAACATTATCCATTGTAAAATAACAGGGATTTCAAAGGTGTATAAGCTTATTGTCTGCAAAGAACATTTCTCATGGCAAACTAACAGTGAATTCAATGATCTGCAAGCTAATTGTCTACTAACAATACTTCTCATTGTAAGCTAACTGTGAATTTAATAGTCCATTGTTGGGCCCTGAAAGGCCCAGTTGTGAGGCCTTGTGGAACTTCCTGAGCCTTCCTAAAGTTTGGCAACCTGTCTCTGGCCAACTAGACTCCTAATGGCTTCTGGCCTGCTAATTCCATGCAGGAGTTGAAATTACCATTTCAATAGTTAGAGTTTACTATTGTCCCTTACCTCTCCCCTCATCCTAAAATTCCTGCCTTCATACCCAACATTATATAGGCAAGTGCTTATAGCAATAATGCGAGTTCCTGTGAGTTCATGCTTTGAAAAGACTCCTGACTCAGTGTGGTTTTTCTCTGGTGGGTAGGAGAGGTTTCTGAGTTGTTGTATGTTCATCTTACTTCTTAACCCCTAGGGAGGAACTAGCAGGCCTGGTCCTTACCACAGCACAACCTGCTCTCTGGAGAAGCCAGGTATCTGGAGCCTAACATGTGGCTCTTGGAGTCCCACAGATTAATGTCCCCATGAGAGGTAGTCGTTGAGGAGGTATTCAGTGTACATGTGCAGTTGAGCATACCCTCATGAGTTATAAGGCAATCTTCATATTTAATGTACTAAACTTTGCTTCTATAACCTGTACTTACTTGTTGACATCTCGTCATTCTCTTTCTCTTTCCTTTCACTTTCAGTTTGCAGACAAGCTGCATCTGCGGCTTTTGTACAACATGTTTACCTATCTTTGGAACCTTGTGGTTGTACTCGTGTGTATGTGGGTTGCTATTGCCCTAATTTTATGGACATTTCTCTCTCAACTTTATAATAAGGGACAGTCTACCTCTAAATCTAATCCTGCCTTAGAATCTCTCATGGGACTCCTAAAGAGTTGAGGGCATAATTTGACTGATAATCAGCCTGACAGACCTGGGGTTGTCTTCTTAAGCTGGTTCCATGGCTCCTGGAAGGAAATCTCTTTGATTGGGGCACATGGGATAGGGTAGAGGCCCTTATTTGTTGGGCACATGTGGAGAAGGGTCAAATATCCCCCTCATGGGCCCTCCCTATGATCTCAACACTCAAGCTTCCCTCCAAGGCCAACCAAACATAAACAAAAGACAGAGGAAAAAGATAGTATACAGCCTGATCCAGCTACTCCTCCTGGAGATACAGCTTTTAAAAAACCAGAAAAGGGTACATCTTTATACTCCTCACTTGATCCCTTTGATAGTGCTCTCTGGCCTTCTGGGGGACCTCCTCCACCTCCTCCATCAACTAACCCTATCTGGATCTCCTCAGTCCCTCCTTCATATTTGGCTGCCAAGCCACCAGAAAATAAAGCTATGTTTTTATTTCCCATCAATCTAGATCCTGGGGGCACTCACCGTGCTGCCTGGTATCCGTGGGAAGCTCAGGACTTTAAGGAGCTTAAAAAGGCGGCCTCAGAGGATGGACTCAACTCTCCTTGGGCTGAGACCCTATTACAGGGACTTGCCCATCAACCTTGTACAACCCAAGATTGGAAAAATCTAGCCAGGGCTGTCTTGTCAGGTCCCCTATACATTTTTTAAAGATGAGTGCCATACACAGGCAGAACAAAACCAAAGTCAACAACCCCCTGTGTTGATAACTTTTGGGATACTCTCCAGTACCTCTGATCAATATGCTATGGGAACTCAACAGGTGGCTATCCCTGACCTGTATAGGGACCAGGTCAGGGCACTGGGCTTGGTAGCATGGAAAACGCTTGATGAGGGACCCTCTGAATCCCCCCTTATGAGTATTACTCAAAAACCATCTGAGAACTTGGCTACATTTATGGATAGGGTGGAAAAAAGTCCCCAAAGAAAATTTCCCCCAGGGGCATTATGGGGTCAATTTACTAAAATGTTGGTCTGGGAAGGTATGATGTCTGATCACCACCTCACCTGTGTGGGTCTCAAGGACAACTCCATTAGTAGATGGATTGTAGCCACCAAGGACATTGAAACTATCTCCCATCAGGCTAGGGCCATTGCTGCTACCCTTCAGGAAAATAAACAGAGAGGTTTGGCTACTATGATCTCTGCATTACAGTTAAATCCTAAAAAGTCAACATGTTTTGAGTGCAGAGAAGAGAGCCACTTTAAAAAGGAGTACCCCAACAAGACAAAGCCTCCCCTGCCTTCTGGGGGAATGACCAATGAGCCTTGCAACTGCTGCCCTAAATGCAAGAAGGGGTTTCATTGGGCTAGGGAGTGTCAATCAAATTTTGACATACAGGGAAAGCCTTTAAACTCCTCTTGGGGCTCCCCCCAGCCCCAATAAAGAAGGGTAAAGAGACCATCAAAGCCCATTGACTGTCCCCCTATTCCCCGGCCTTAGACCCAATATTGGCAATAAAAAATTCAAACTCTCATTGACACTGGAGTGTACCGAATGGTCCTGAGAAAGGAGGAAGTGCCCCCTCCTGGCAGCTTGTGCCCGGCCCTCTCCTACTGGGAGTTGGTGGGCAGCCCACCTCCTGGGAGACTGCCACGTGGCTCCCTTGAACTGACCCAAGTGGGGACAGGGGAAAAGTTTGCCCTCTTGTGGTGACAGGGCTCACTGCTAACTTACTGGGGCAAGACATCCTTGGAGATGCTGAGGCTTTCATCACTACTGACCATAAGGCCTTTTATCATGGTTTGTTAGATTAAAAAAAAAAAATCAACAACAGTTTGAGGAAGGGAGGGAATGTCATCCCAATTACTCCAATGAACACCCCAATTCTAAGGGCCACTGCCCAGCTCCCCCACCCTGTTTAAAATCCAGTGGAGACAGGGGGATCCTATATGGGTTGAGCAGTGGCCTCTCCCTTCTTCTAAGTTACACCAACTCCACATACTTATGATCAACAGTTGGAGGGCAGACATATCTGTCCCTCCACTAGTCCCTGGAACTCTCCTGTCTTTGTCATAAAAAAGCCTAATTGGTTCTGGAGATTTTACATTATTTAAGGAAGATCAATGAATGCATGGCCCCCCTCGGAACCCCCGAGAGGGGACTCCCATGGATCTCAGCTATTCCCAATATATACCATATTACTATCATTGACATTAAAGATTGCTTCTTCTCTATCCCTCTCCATCCAGGAGACATGGAAAAATTTGCATTCTCTGTACCTGCTGTTAATTTCTGTGGCTCAGATAGGAGATTTGAATGGACTGTCTTACTTCAGGGCATGGCTAATAGCCCATCGATTTGTCAATATTACCTGTCATCCATTTTCTATTCTCTTATCAATCTCCCCAATACCCTGTTTTATATTTATATGGATGATATTATTCTTGAGTGCCTAGATTTCTCCATGCTCCAGGACCTTACCCACCAATGTCTAACTATCCTTTATACTCACAGCTTTAAAGTAGCTCCTGAGAAAGTTCAAACTGTGCCTCCCTTTAAGATCTTGGGTTCAATCCTTACCCTAGATACAGTTTCACCTGTTAAACCACAACTTTATATTCAGGATTCTTACACCTTGCCTCAACTCCAGAAGCTCTTGGGAGAAATTAATTGGATGAGGCCTGGATACCCATAACTACTGAAGAGCTGTCCCCTTTGTTTGACCTCCTAAAGGATCTTAACTTCTCCTCTCAGGTAATTTTGTCCCCATGTCATCAGCAAACTTTTCATAAGGTACAACAGGCTATAAATGCTGCCACCCTAAAGAGGTTCAATCCTGATTTGCCCATCACCATCTACATTTTCTCTGGGGAAACATTATGCACTGCACTGTTGGCCCAGGAAGGTGAGCCCATCTAATGGGTCCACATCCTAATCGGTGGGGTTCCCAGAGTTTATTCTATAAGCAACCAGGTTGCTGATTACTTTATCAAGGACACAGACACCTCTGTTCTGTTGTTTGGCATAGAAACTCACCTTATTGTCACTCCCTTTAAGATAACAGATTTCACCTAGCTTCAGAGAAATAATAACAGAGTTGCTACCATTCTCGAGGGGTTTCTAGGTAAAATTGATTGCCATTATGACCCCTCCATGTGATCAATGACAGGAAAGATCCCCAGAGGGGGATATCCTAAGACAGGGGCCATGGTGACTAGTGCTCTTACAAAAACAATGGGGAGATGTTGGGCCCTGAAAGTTCCAGGCAGGATGCCTAGTAGAATTTCCTGAGCCTACCTAAAATTTGGTGACCTATCTCTGGTCAGCTAGGACTCAGCAAGATGCCTAATGGCTTCTGGCCTGCTACTTCCACTCAGGAGTTGAAATTTCCACTTCAATAGTTACAGTTTACTCTTGGCCCTTACCTCTGCCCCCATCCTAAAATCCCTGCCTTTGTCCAAAACATGATATAGGCAACTACTCATAGCAATAAAGTGAGTTCCTGTGAGTTCCTGAATCAAACAGACTCCCGACTCAGAGATGTTTACTCCGGTGGCTAATAGAGGTTTCTGAGTCATATGCTCATCTTCTTCCTTAAACCCTTGGGAGGAACCAGCAGATCCGATCCTTCCCTCAGCAGTACCTGCTTGCCAGAGGAGCCCGTCAGTCCATCAGTCCATAAGCTTATTGTCTAGTAAGAACATTCCCCATTGTAAAATAACAGGGACTTCAAAGTTCTATAAGCTGATTGTCTGCAAAGAAAATTCCCCAATACCAACTAACAGTGAATTCAAAGACCTATAAGCCAATTGTCTACTAAGAACATTTCTTATTGTAAGCAAACAGTGAATTCAATTATCTATAATCTGATTGTCTGCAAAGAACACTTCACATTGCAAACTAATAGTGAATTCAATGATCTATAAGCTGATTGTCTACTAAGAACATTTCTCATTGTACGCACAGTGAATTTGATGATCTATAAGCTGATTGTCTGCAGAGAACATTCCCCATTGCAAACTAATGGTGAATTCAAAGACCTATAAGCTGATTGTCTACTAAAAATATTTCCCATTGCAAACTAACAGAAAATTCATACTGCCATTATCTGATTGTCTGCTAAGCAAATTTCATGTTGTACAGTAACAGTGGGTTCATAATTCCATAAGCTGTTTTTCTGTGAAAAACATTTCCCATTGTAAACTAACCATGAGTACTTTCTTCTAGAAGTTGACTGTCTGCAAAGAAAATTTCCCATTGTAAGGAAACAGTGAATTCAATGATCTGTTAGCTGATTATCTACTAAGAACATTTCTCATTGTAAGCAAACAGTGAATTCAAAGATCTATAACATGATTGTCTGGAAAGAACATTCCCCATTGCAAACTAACAGAGAATTCAATGATTTATAAGCTGATTGTCTACTAAGAATATATTAAATTGCAAACTAACTGAGAATTGGTGCTTATATAAGCTGATTGTCTGCTAAGCACATTTCACATTATATGCTACCAGTGAATTCATAATTCTATAACATGATTATCTGTGAAGAACCTTTACCATTGGAAACTAACAATGGCTACTTATTTCAATAAGCTGATTGTCTGCCAAGAACATTCCCCATTGCAAACTAACAGTGAATTCAATGATCTATAAGCTGATTGTCTACTAAGAATATTTCAAATTGCAAACTAGCCAAGAATTCATACTTCTATACGCTGGTTGTCTGCTGTCTTCTATAAGCTGATTGTATACTAGGAACATTTTCCTTTGTAAAATAACAGGGATTTCAAAGTTGTATAAATTGATGGTCTACAAAGAATACCTACCATTGCAAGCTAACAGAGAATTCACAGTTCTATAAGATGATTGTCTGCAAAGCACATTTCACATGGTCTATTAACAGAGAATTCAAAAATCTATGAACTGATTTTCTGTGAAGAACATTTCCCATTGTAAAGTAACAATGAATGCTTCGTTCTATAACATGATTGTCTGCAAAGAACATTACCCTTTGCAAAATAATAGGGAATTCACTGATCTATAATCTCATGGCCTACTAAAAACATTTCTCAATGAAAGCAAACAGTGAATTTAATGATCTATAAAGTGAACGACTACTAAGAACATTCCCCATTGCAAGCTAACAGTGAATTCAATGATCTATAAGCTGACTGTCTACTCAGAATATTTCCCATTGCAAACTAACCCAGAATTCATACTTCTATAAGCTGATAGTCTACTAAGCACATTTCACAATGCATACTAACAATAAATCTTTATTCTTTAATCTGATTTTCAGTGCAGAATATTTCCCATTGTAAACTAAGCATGACTACGTAGTTTTGTAAGCTGATTGTCTGCAAAGAATATAGCCCATTGCAAACTGTAAGAGAATTCAATGATCTATAAGCTGTTTGTCTACTAAGAACATTTATCATTGTAACAAAACAGTGAATTCAATGATGTTTGAGCTGATTGTCTACTAAGGACATTTTGCATTGTAAAATTACAGGATTTTCAAAGTTGTGTAAAGTGATTGTCCACTAAGATATTTGCCATTGCAAACAAACAGAAAATTCATAGTTCTAAAAACTGATTGTCTGCTAAGCACATTTCACTTTGTATATTAACAGAGAATTCATAATTGCATACACTGATTTTCTGTGAAGAACATTTCCCATTGTAAACTAACAATGACTAGTTCTACAAGATGGTGGTCTGCAAAGAACATTACCCATTGAAAACTAATAGGGAATTCAATGATCTATAAGCTGATGGTCTACAAAGAACAGTTCTTGATGTAAGCAAACAGTGAATTTAATGATCTATAAGCTGAATGTCTACTAAGAACATTTCCCATTGTACAATAACAGTGATTTCAATGATCTACAATCTGATTGGCAGCAAAGAACATTCCCCAGTACAAACTAGCAGTGAGTTCAAGGATCTATAAGCTTATGGTCTACTAAGAACATTTCTCATTGCAAGCAAACAGTGAATTTATGATGTATAAATTGATTGTCTACTAAGAAGTTTTCCCATTATAAAATAACAGGGATTTCAAAGGTGTATAAGCTGATTGTCTGCTAACAATATTTCCCATTGCAAGCTAACAGATAATTCATACTTCTATAACCTGATAGTCAGCTACGCACATTTCACATTGTATACTAAGAGTGAATTCATAAATCTGTAACCTGATTTTCTGTGAAGAACATTTCCCATTGTACACTAACCATGAGTACTTAGTTCTGTAAGCTGATTGTCTGCAAAGAACATTACCCATCACAAACTAACAGTGAATTCAATAATCTATAAGCTAATTGTCTGAAAGGATAAAAGTTGCCCTATTTGTGCTGCCCTGTTTTCTAGTTGCTCTGCTAACCTGCCTTTTTAAGCTTCTGTAATATGGCTTGCTTGCTGCTGCACTGAATCACAGAACCGCCATTTTGCAACTGCCTCCATTTTGTAAAAAGTATACCATGAGGAACCTGACCTTTTGTATGCCTTATACAATGCCTAAATTCCAGGAACTCGAGTTCCTCACTAAGATAACTCCCCACCGGGACACAACCAATCAACGGTCAACACATATCTGAAGCCCCCAGACACGAGCCCACCCCGTGGGCCCCACCCAATCAGAGGGACCGACGGCTGGAAAGCCCCTATGACTCTGCATACCTGTGGTTTTAGCCTATATAAGCTGACCAAACCCGTTGCTAGGGGCTCTTCACCCCTCCTGCGAGAGGAATCTGTGTTGAACCCCGATGCATCGGATTCAATAAACCTCTTGCGGTTTGCATTGAGAGCGTCCTGTGTGAGTGTTCTTGGGGTTGTGTAGACAGCCATGAGCAGGGACCCCTCTTGGGAACCCCACATTTGGTGCGTTGGCCGGGAAACTCTACAAGACCCCAGACCTCATTTAGGACCCCTCAGAGGTAAGAGGCACCTCCTGTCTTGTCTGTGTACATCTGTACTTTTATCTCTGTCCTCTGGAAAAATTTTCAATTTCAACCAGTTTCAGTATCTGGATTCCTTCCCTCTGGGTGCTCTGAGTTGGGGCTGACGGGCCTGAGGACCACCACCTAGCAATCTGGAGGACGCTCCTGATTGCCCCCAGGAGACAGGTTTTTCTGTCTCCTATCTGAAGAACTCGGATCGAGTTCGCCTCTGTCGGGAAGCATCATCTGGGTCCTGCTCGCCGCCATCTGCTTCGGTTTCATTTTTACTTGAGCAGCGATCGGGCCGCCTTTGTCTCTTTGTTCTCGGTGTTCTCCAGATCCTTTTGTTCTCCTATCTCTTTTATTCCCCTCCTAACATGGGACAGACTATCTCAACCCCTTTGGACTTGACTTTAGCTCACTGGACTGACATTAAGAGCCGAGCTCATAGTTTATCTGTTGAAATAAAGAAAGGAAAATGGCAAACTCTATGTGAGGGAGAATGGACTATGTTTAATGTTGGATGGCCCCAAGGAGGGACCTTTAACTCAGATCTTATTCAGGCTGTTAAACGGATCATCTTGCAGGAGCCCGGAGGCCACCCCGACCAGATGCCTTACATTTTTACTTGGCAGGATCTTGTCCAAGACCTGCCTTCCTGGTTGAAGCCCTGGATTCCACCCCTACCCACTAACAGTAGCCCCTCGGGGAGTTCAAAAGTTCTCGTTGCAGGACCGCCCCGGGAGGAAAACAAGATTTACCCGGAAATTCAGACGGAGCTCCTCCTGGATTCACCACCACCCTACCCACCAACCCACAACCCCACAGCTCCTCCTCCTGCCCCATCACCAGAAGGGGCACAGGGGGGCCCAGCCATGGGGACCCGAAGTAGGTGAGTTCTGTCTCCTGATACTACCGTTGCCCTACCACTCAGGGCTATAGGACCCCCACCCCCTTTAGGACCAGGGGATGACCCAACTCAGAGACCTCTGCCACCCCTACAATATTGGCCTTTCTCCTCTGCACACCTTTTAATTGGAAGGCCAACCACCCTCCCTTCTCGGAGGACCCCTCAAAATTAACTGCACTCATGGAATCCCTAGTTTTCTCCCATCAGCCCACATGGGACGATTGCCAGCAGTTACTCCAGACCATCTTCACGACCGAGGAGAGGGAACGTATCCTGTTGGAAGCCAGAAAGAACATCCCTGGTGATGACAGGCGCCCAACCCAACTCCAGAACGTCATAGATTACGGGTTTCCCCTGATCAGACCCAACTGGGACTTCAACACCCCTGATGGTAGGGTGCATCTCCGAATCTATCGCCAGGCTCTGGTGGCTGGTCTCTGCGGGGCTGCAAGATGCCCTACCAATTTGGCCAAGGTAAGGGAAGTCATTCAGGGACCTAATGAGGTCCCCTCTGTGTTCCTTGAGCGCCTCATGGAGGCCTATCGTAGGTATAAGCCCTTTGATCCTATGGCAGAGGAACAAAGAGTTTCAGTGCTGATGTATTTTGTAGATCAGTCAGCACCAGATATCAGAAGGAAATTACAAAGACTAGATGGGTTAAGCCATTATACTCTGTCAGACTTAGTTAAGGAAGCAGAAAAGGTTTATAATAAAAGAGAAACTGAAGAGGAAAAAGAAGAGAGAAGGGCAAAAGAACAGGAAGAAAGGGACCATAAACGTGATAAGAGGCATGAGAAAAACATGACTAGAATTCTGGCCGCCGTAATCCAGAATAAAAGAGACGCAGACAGACCTAGGGATACTAGGCAGAAGCAAAACCTGGGCAACAGGCGCCAATTAGAAAAGGACCAATGTGCCTATTGCAAAGAGATGGGACACTGGATTAAGGACTGCCCCAAAAAGAAACCAAAAGAGGTTCTGACCCTAGAAGATGATGAATGAGGGGGACGGGGCTCGGATCCCCTTCCCGAGCCTAGGGTAACCTTGAAGGTGGAGGGGAAACCCATTCAATTCCTAGTGGACACTTGTGCCCAACACTCGGTCCTACTGAAACCAGAAGGACCCCTTTATAACAAGAAATCATGGGTGCTCGGGGCTACTGAAAATCAACAATTTTCATGGACTACCCGAAGAACGGTGGACCTAGGCTTGGGCCGGGTATCCCACTCGTTCCTCGTGATTCCAGGCTGCCCTGCTCCCTTATTGGGACGGGACTTATTAACAAAAATAGGAGCTCAAATTACCTTCACAAAGAAGGGCCCCCAAGTGACGGACCAACATGAGGAAATTATCCATGTTTTAACTATGAAATTAGAAGATGAACATAGGCTATTTGAAAGGCCTCAGACCAATGCAGACATTGAGAAATGGCTCACCAAAGTCCCGGGAGCATGGGCTGAAACTGCCGGGATGGGATTGGCCTCCCATCAACCACCAATAATTGTTAATCTAAAGGCTTCCACAACACCTGTCTCAGTACGTCATTACCCCATGAGTCAGGAGGCCAGAGAAGGAATAAAACCTCACATAATGAGGCTTTTAGAATTAGGAGTCCTAAGAAGGTGCCAATCCCCCTGGAATACCCCTTTGCTACCAGTGCGCAAGCCAAATACTAATGACTATCACCCAGTTCAGGACTAAAGGGAGGTTAACAAGAGGTTTGAAGACCTGCACCCAACCGTGCCGAACTCCTATAACCTCCTGAGTTCACTACCTCCAGACCGAGACTGGTACACAGTCTTGGACCTGAAAGATGCCTTTTTCTGTTTGCCACTGAATGAAAAAAGTGAACCTATCTTTGCCGTTGAATGGAAGGACCCAGACTCCGGAATCTCCAGACAGTTGACTTGGACTAGGCTGCCCCAAGGATTCAAAAATTCACCCACCATCTTTGACGAGGCACTTCACCAGGACCGGGCTTCCTTCTGAACCTCAAACCCCCAGGTAAATCTACTCCAATACGTTCACGACTTACTCCTCGCAGCTGGAACCCAAACTGAATGTGAACAGGGGACAAAGGCACTATTGGAGAAACTGGCCTGCCTGGGTTACCGCGCCTCGGCGAAGAAGGTCCAACTCTGCAAAAGGCAAGTAACCTACTTGGGGTATTCTCTGAAGGAGGGCAGAGATGGCTGACGGAAGCACGTAAACAGGCTGTGGAATGGATCCCAGTGCCTGCAAATGCCAGGCAAGTACGGGAATTCCTGAGATCTGCAGGATTTTGTAGACTGTGGATACCGGGGTTCGCTGCCCTTGCGGCCCCCCTTTACCCCTTGACTAAGACGTCTGCAGTTTTCCAATGGGGAGAGGAACAACAACAGGCTTTTGACAACATCAAGCATGCCCTCCTAAAGGCACCTGCTCTCTCCCTTCCTGACACCTCGAAGCCATTTTACTTGTATATACATGAGCAGAAAGGCATTGCAAAAGGGGTACTGACTCAGAAACTAGGGCCCTGGAGAAAGCCATTGGCCTCTTTATCAAAAATTTGGATCCTGCGGCCGCTGGGTGGCCCCCTTGCCTCAAGATTATTGCCGCCGTGGCTTTACTTTTAAAGGATGCTGATAAATTAACTCTGGGGCAGACTGTCACAGTCATTGCATCCCATGCACTGGACAGTGTCATCCGTCAGCCTCCAGACCGATGGCTCTCAAATGCCCGAATCACCCACTACCAGAGTCTCCTCCTTAACTCGGACAGAGTCAAGTTTGCACCCCCCACTCAACTAAATCGGGCTACCCTCTGGCCAGATCCCGACTCCACAGTAATTCACAGCTGTGGGGACATCTTGGCTGAGGTTACCGGAACGAGAACTGATCTGACGGACCAGCCACTACCGGATGCCAAGGTAACCTGGTTCACTGATGGCAGTAGCTACCTCCTTGAAGGTAAGCGGATGGCGGGGGCGGCAATTGTTGACAGAGACAGGGTGATCTGGGCTAACAAACTGCCTGAAGGGACTTCAGCCCAGAAGGCCGAATTAATTGCACTAACCCAAGCCTTAAATATGGCAGAAGGGAAAAAGGCTACCATATATACAGACAGCCAGTATGCTTTTGCAACTGCACATGTGCATGGTGCCACCTACCCGCAGAGAGGATTATTAACCTCTGCAGGAAAAGAAATCAAAAACAAACAAATTTTAGATTTACTCAATGCCCTGCATCGGCCTGCCAAGCTGGCTATAGTCCAATGTCCTGGGCACCAAAAAGGAAACTCTCTAGTGGCAAGATGAAACAGGATGGCTGATGCAGAGGCCAAAAAGGCTGCTCAAGGAATGTATCTGCTCCCCTTAGTTGAAAAAGAAATTGGCCTCCCAAAATTACAGCCTTCAGAATATACTGAACAGGACCTAAAAGATATGACTAGAATACAAAAGAAATTTAATAAGGACACCCAAAGATGGGAGACAGAAGAAGGGAAACATTTCCTACCTAGACAACAAGCAGAATCCACTCTGCAACAGCTACATAGGCTAACTCATTTTGGAGCTAGAAAATTAATAGAAACTCTCAAAAAGACTGATTATCACATAATAGGACTTAAAGAAATAGTCGAGAAGCTGGTAAAACAATGCATCCCATGTCAAAAAGTAAATGCCCAGACCTCCCAGACGGACCCTGGTAAGAGACTTCGCGGAGATCGACCAGGCTCGTATTGGGAGACTGATTTCACCGAGCTGAAACCTGCCTGCTATGGGAATAAATATCTTCTAGTTTTTATAGACACATTCTCTGCATGGGTGGAAGCCTACCCCACTAAGAAAGAGACAGCCACAATGGTAACCAAAAAACTTTTAGAAGAAATCATCCCCAGATATGGGGTACCTCAGGTAATAGGCTCAGACAACGGTCCTGCCTTTGTTGCCCAGGTAAGTCAGGAGGTGGCCAGAACTTTGGGGATTAATTGGAAATTACATTGTGCTTATAGACCACAGAACTCAGGAAAGGTAGAAAGAATGAATAGAATATTAAAAGAGACCATAACTAAATTGTCCTTAGAGACTGGCTGTACAGATTGGATGATGCTCCTTCCGTGGGCCCTCTTCCGGGTTCGCAACACCCCTTACAAGTTTAACCTAACTCCTTTTGAGATTTTATTTGGTGTCCCAACCCCACTTAATATTGCTAATGCAGAACCCAGATATAATTTCTTCCTCTGATCTGAACCACAGGCTCCAGGCGCTATATATCCTCCAAAAGGACTTATGGCCAAAACTGAAAGAGAGCTATCTACCTGCTAAGGACCCAGCCCTGCACTCATACCAGCTGGGGGACTCAGTCTACGTAAGGCGACACCGACCCTCAAACCTTGAACCTCGTTGGAAGGGGCCCTTCACGGTACTCCTGACGACACCCACCGCTGTGAAGATAGACCGGATAGCTGCCTGGATCCACGCATCTCATGTGAAACCAGTTCCATCACCTGACCCCCTTGGCAGCTGACAAAGACTGATAACCCCCTTAAACTGCGTCTTCGCCGTGTCTCTGTCAATCATGATGAAGTTTTTTAAGGTTTGGACATTGTTAACTATATTGTTGCCTTGTTCTCTATCCTCTTCACCCTATCAACTGTACAATTACACCTGGCAAATCATTAATCAAGCAGATGTTGCTAACTCCACATCTCAACTGTCAACATCTACCCCCTGGCCAATCTTAGAAGTAGACCTTTGTAAACTAGCTTTAGGGGCGGACTCATCCTGGGGCACCCCTGACCACTTTTTGCCCCAGGCCACACCCATAAATTCTCACTCTCCCCTTGAGTCCTCCTCCCTTCCTGGATGTGACAGCCAGACCGGACACACGCGACTCAACATGGCCCCCATATATGTCTGTCCAGGGACCCACAGGGACCGGACCTTAAACTCAAAATGTGGATATTCCTCTGATTATTTTTGTGCCTCTTGGGGATGCGAGACCACTGGGGACGCCTATTGGAAGCCCTCTTCTAAATGGGATTATATTAGTGTTAAAAGAAAAACCCCATCTAAATTCTCCCTCACTTCCCCTGGCTGGTCAACTGAACCTGCTTGCCGACAATGGTGTAACCCGATATCTATCTCTTTCACTGAACATGCAAAAACCAAGGATTGGGGACTTAGAGGATTTGAGTGGGGCCTTCGTTATACGTGTCAGGGAAGGACCCCGGCCTAACTTTTAAGATTAAGCTAACCAAAACTCTCCCAGATTCCCAAAAAGCCAGTATAGGCCCCAACCCTGTACTCCATAACCCACAATCCCCAGCTCAACCTAAACCACCCCAGCAATCACTCCCCTCTACTTCCCCGACTGCAGCTGCCTCTGCCTTTTTCAGACCCACGGTTCCCCTAAGGTCCCCCTCCTCTGCCGATCTCATCCTAACTCTGATCAATTCCTCTATTCAGATCTTTAATTCTGTCAACCATACTGTAAAGGAATGTTGGATTTGTTACTCTTCCAGCCCCCCCTTCTATGAAGGGCTAGCTGCCTCAGGAAATGTAACGTTTACCAATGAGACCTCTGGCCTACGCTGGCAGCCCCCACCTGGCACTCAGGGACTCACTATGAGTTTTGTCTCTGGAGCAGGACTCTGTCTGGTAGGCCCTCGTATGTTGCCTCCTACCTCCCTCCAGGAGATCTGTAATCAGACTCTCAGCATAGACTCCCAAAATTACAAATATGTTTCAGCCCCCTCGGACGCCTACCTCGCTTGCTCCACAGGGTTAACTACCTATATAGAAAAAACAACTTTTCTAGAGAAAAAGGACTACTCTGTGCTTATCAACTTGCTGCCCAGACTTGCTATAAGAAATTCTGATGATTTTCAAGGAATCTGGAATTCTGGCCCTTCCACGCCTTCTAGGAATAAGAGAGAGCCTATAACTACCCTTACATTAGCCTTAATAATGGGGTTGGGCGCTGCAGGAGCAGGCACTGGCATAGCTTCCCTTGTCACCTCCAACCAACAGTACACTCAGCTCAGCTTAGCAATAGACAAAGATCTATAAGAGTTACAGTCAGGAATGCAGAACCTAAAGGACTCGGTTTCTTCACTTTCAGAGGTTGTATTACAGAATAGAAGAGGCCTAGATTTATTACTTTTACAACAGGGGGGACTCTGTGCAGCTCTAAAAGAAGAGTGCTGCTTCTATGCAGACAAGACTGGATTAGTAGGAAACATCTTGCAGAAAGTATGAGAAAGCCTAGAACAACGCAAACGGGAGAGACAACAGGACCAGTCTTGGTATGAATCCTGGTTCACCAGGTCCCCCTGGATGACTACTTTAATCTCCACCTTGCTAGGGCCACTTATCATCTTAATTCTCCTCTTCACCTTTGGTCCATGCATAATAAATAGATTAGTTACCTTTATTAGAGAAAGGATCAGCACCGTCCAAGCATTGATGCTTAAACAACAGTACCAATCTCTTGCAGAAACTGAAATTCCATGATTGGAATTATGACAAAGAAAAGGGGGAAATGAAAGGATAAAAGTTGCCCTATTTCTGCTGCCCTGTTTTCTAGTTGCTCTGCTAACCTGCCTTTTTAAGCTTCTATAATATGGCTTGCTTGCTGCTGCACTGAATCACAGAACTGCCATTTTGCAACTGCCTCCATTTTGTAAAAAGTATACCATGAGGAACCTGACCTTTTGTATGCCTTATACAATGCCTAAATTCCAGGAACTTGAGTTCCTCATTAAGATAACTCCCTACCTGGACACAACCAATCAACGGTCAACACATATCTGAAGCCCCCAGACTCGAGTCCACCCCTTGGGCCCCACCCAATCAGAGGGACCCATGGCTGGAAAGCCCCTATGACTCTGCATACCTGTGGTTTTAGCCTATATAAGCTGACCAAACCCGTTGCTAGGGGCTCTTCACCCCTCCTGTGATAGGAATCTGTGTTGAGCCCCGATGCATGGGATTCAATAAACCTTGTGCGGTTTGCATTGAGAGTGTCCTGCGTGAGTGTTCTTGGGGTCGTGTAGACAGCCCTGAGCAGGGACCTCTCTGGGGAACCCCACAATAGAATTATGAATTCACTGTTAGTACACAGTGTGAAATATGCTTAGCAGACAATTAGCTTATAGAAATATGAATCCTTTGATAGTTGGCATTTGGTAATATTCTTCATAGACAATCAGCTTATTGATCAATGAATTCACAGTTTTCAATAAGAAAAATTCTTAGTAGACAGTCATCTTATACAACTTTGAAATCCCTGTTATTTTACAATGGAAAAAGGATCTTAGTAGTCAATCAGCTTATAGATCATTGAATTCACTGTTAGTTTGCAATTGGTGATGATCTTTGCAGATAATCAGATTACAGAACTGAGTAGTCATTGTTTGTTTACAATGGTAAATGTTCTTTACAGAAAATCAGGTTATAGAATTATGAATTCACTGTTAGTATACAATGTCAAATATGATTAGCAGACTATTAGGTTATAGAAGTATGAATTATCTCTTAGTTTGCCATGGGAAATATTCTAAGTAGACAATCTGCTTATAAATCTTTGAATTCACTGTTTGCTTACAATGAGAAATGTTCTTAGTAGTACTCAGCTTATAGATCATTTAATACACTGTTAGTTTGCAATGGGGAATGTTGTTTGCAGATAATTACCTAATCCACCTTGGAAATCCCTGGGATTTTACAATGGAAAATGTTTTTAGCAAACAACAATCTTATACATCATTTAATTCACTGTTAGTTCTCAATGTGAATGTTCTTTGCAGATAATCATCTTATACAACTTGGAAATCCCTGTTATTTTACAATGGAAAAAGTTCTTAGTAGACAATCAGATTATTGATCATTGAATTCACTGTTAGTTTGCAATGGGGAATGTTCTTTACAGAAAATCATCTTATATAAATTAGAAACCACAGTTATTTCACAATGAAGTCTGTTCTTAGTAGACAATCAGATTACATATCATTAAATTTACTGTGTGCTCACAATGAGAAATACTCTTAGTAGAAAATCAGCTTATACATCATTGAATTCACTGTTTTCTTACATTGAAATATGTTGTTAGTAGACAATCAGCTTATATATCATTGAATTCACAGTTTGCTTACAATGAGAAATATTCTTGGTAGATAATAAGCATATAGATCATTGAATTCACTGTTAGTTTTCAATGGGGAATATTCTTTAGAGACAATCAGCTTATACAGTTTTGAAACCCCTGTTATTTTACAATGGAAAATGTTCTTAGTAGACAATTGGCTTATAGATCATTAAATTCACAGTTAGTTTACAATGAGAAATGTACTTAGTAGACTATCCGCTTATAGATCATTGAATTTAGTGTTATTTTGCAATGGGGAATGTTCTTTGCAAACAATCTGCTTACAGAAGTAAGTAGTCATGGTCATTTACAATGGGAAATATTTTTCACAGAAAATGAATTTATAGAATTATGAATTCACTGTTAGTATTCAAAGTGAAATGTTCTTTGCAAACAATCAGCTTATAGAAGTATGAATTTTTTGTTAGTTTGCAATGGGAAATATTCTTAGTAGACAATCAGCTTATAGATCATTGAATTCACTGTTTGCTTACAATGAGAAATGTTCTCAGTAGACAATCCACTTATAGATCATAGAATTCACTGTCAGTTTGCAAGGGGAATGTTCTTGCAGACAATCAACTTATACACCTTCGAAATCCATGTTATTTTATGATGGAAAATGTTCTTAGTAGACATTCAGCTTATATATCATTAAATTCACTGTGTGCTCACAATGAGAAATGTTCTTAGGAGACCATCAGCTTATAGATCATTGAATTCACTGTTTGTTTGCAATGGGGAATGTTCTTTACAGACATCCATTTTCTACAACTTTGAAATACCTGTTATTTTACAGTGGAAAATATTCTTAGTAGACATTCAGCTAATAAATCATTAAATTCACTGTGTGCTGACAATGAGAAATGTTCTTAGTAGAAAATCAACATATAGATCATTGAATTCACTATTAGTTTGCAATTGGCAATGTTCTTTGCAGACAATCAGCTTCTAGAACTACGTAGTCATTGTTAGTTTATAATGGAAAATGTTCTTCACAGAAAATCATGTTATAGAATTATGAATTCACTGTTAATATCAGATCTGAAATGTGATTATCAGGCAATCAGTTTATAGAGGTATGATTTATCTGTTACTTTGCAATGGGAAATATTCTTAGAAGACAATCAGCTCATAGATCATTGAACTAAATTTTAGTTTGCAATGTTTAATATTCTTTGCCGACAATCAGGTTACACACCTTTGAAATCCCTGTCATTTTTCAATGGAAAATGTTCTTAGTAGACAATCATCTTATAAGTCATTGAATTCACATGTTCTTATTAGACAATCAGCTTATAGATCATTGAATTCACTGTTAGTTTGCACTGGGGAATATTCTTTGCATACAACATCTTATTGTTCTAATTAGTCATGTTTAGTTTAAAATGGATAATGTTCTTCACAGAAAATTAGTTTATGTAATCATGAATTCACTGTTAGTGTACAGAGTGAAATGTGCTTAGCAGACAATCATAGAAGGATAAATTCTGTTAGTTTGCAATGGGAAATATTTTTAGTAGACAAACAGCTTATAGATCTTTGAACTCACCTTTATTTTGCAATGGGGAATGTTATTTGCAGACAATCAGCTTATACACCTTTAAAATCCCTGTCATTTTACAATGGAAAATGTTCTTAGTAGACAGTCATCTTATACATCATTGAATTCACACTTTGCTTACAATGAGAAATGTTCTGAGTAGACAATCAGCTTATAGATAATTGAATTCACTGTAAGTTTGCAATGTGGAATGTTCTTTACAATCAGTTTATAGAAATAAGTAGTCATGGTCAGTTTACAATATGAAATATTCTTCACAGAAAATCAGGCTTTAGAATTATGAATTCACAGTATACAATGTGAAATGTGCTTATCAATCAGCTTATGGAAGTATGAATTCTCTTTCAGTTTGCATTGGGAAATATTCTTAGTAGAAAATCAGCTTACAGATCATTGAATTCAGTTAGTTTGCAATGGGGAACGTTCTTTGAAGACAATCAGCTTATACACCTTTGAAATCCCTATTATTTTACAATGGAAAATGTTCTTAGTAGACATTCAGCTTATACATGGTTAAATTCACTGTGTGCTCACAATAACAAGTGTTCTTAGTGGATAATCAGTATAAAGATCATTGAATTCACTGTTAGTTTGCAAAGGGGAATGTTCTTAGTAGACAATCAGCTTCCAGATCATTGAATTCACTGTTAGTTGGCAAAGGGAAATATTCTTAGTACAAAATCAGCTTACACAACTTTGATATCCCTGTTATTTTACAATGGAAAATGTTCTTTGTAGATAATCACCTTAGAGATAATTTAATTCAGGGGTTTCTAACTGTGAGAAATGTTCTTAGTAGACAATCAAGTTATAGATCATTGAATTCCCTGTTAGTTTGCAATGGGCAACATTCTTTGCAGACAATCAGCTTATAGAACTAAGTAGTCATGGTCTGTTATGTTATTTGTTATATATTAGATATGTTATTTGTTATATGTTAGTTATGTTAGTTAGAAATGTTGTTCACAGAAAATAATGTTATAGAATTATGACATCACTGTCAGTTTACAATCCAAAGTGTGCTTATCAGACAATCAGTTTATAGAAGTATGAATTCTCTATTAATTTGCAATGGGAAATATTCTTAGTAGACAGTCAGCTTATAGATCATTGAATTCACTGTTAGTTGGCAATGGAGGATGTTCTTTGCAGACAATCAGCTTATGCAACTTTCCAATCCCTTTTATTTTACAATTGAAAATGTTCTTAGTAGACAATCAGCTTATAGATTATTAAATTAACTGTTTGCTTACAATGAGAAGTGTTCTTAGGAGACAATCATCTTATAGATCATTGAATTCACTGTTAGTTTGCAATGTGGAATGTTTTTTTGCAGACTTCAGCTTATAGAACTAATTAGTCATGGTTAGTTTACAATTGGAAATTTTCTTCACAGAAAATCAGTTTACAGAATTATGAATTCACTGTTAGTATACAATGTGAAGTGTGCTTAGCACTCAATAAGCTTAAAGAAAAATGAATTCTCTGTTAATTTGCAATGGGAAATGTTCTTTGCAGACAGTCATCTTTTTTTGTTGTTGTTGTTTTTGGTTTTGTTTTTGTTTTTCAAGGTAGGGTCTCACTCTGGTCCAGGCTGACCTGGAATTAACTCTGTAGTCTCAGGGTGGCCTCGAACTCATGGCGATCCTACTACCTCTGCCTCCCAAGTGCTGGGATTAAAGGCGTGCGCCACCACGCCCGGCTACAGACAGTCATCTTATACAACTTTGAAATCCCTGTTATTTTACAATGGAAAAAGGCTCTTAGTAGTCAATCAGCTATTTATTTAATTGATCATTAAATTCACAGTTTGCTTACAATGAGAACTGTTGTTAGCAGACAAGCAACTTATAGATCATTGAATTCACTGTTAGTTTGCAATGGGGTATTGGGCCTTGAGAGGCCTGAGCGTGAGGCCAAGAGGAACTTCCTTAGCGTAGCTAAGGTTTGGCAACCTGTCTCTGGCCAGCTAGGACTCAACAACATGCCTAATGGCTTCTGTCCTGTTACTTCCATGCAGGAGTTGGAATTTTCATTTCAATAATCACAGTTTACTATTGGCCCTTGCCTCTTCCCCCATCCTAAAATCCCTGCCTTCATCCTCAACATTATATAGGCAACTGATTTTAACAATAAAGCGAGATCCTGTCAGTTCCTGCTTCCACAAGTCTCCCGACTCAGAATGTTTTTTTTTCTGGCAACTAGGAGAGGTTTTGAGTCTTCTGACACTCATTCTTCCTCCTCAACCCCTTGGGAGGAACCAGCGGCCTTGGTTCCTCCTCAGCACTACCTACCCACTGGGGAGGAGCCCGGCATCTGGCGCCTAATGTGGGGCTCTGGTAACCCCACCAACTAGTGCCCCTTGAGAGGCATGCATTGCAGAGGTAATCAGTGTACATGTGCAGGGGGTCGTACCCTCATAAGTTATGAGGCAGTCTTTATATTTAATGCGCTAATCTTTGGATCTATAACCTGTACTTGTTTGTCAACATCTCTTTGTTCTTTCTCTCTTTCCTTGCACTTTCAGTTCACCTGCAATTTTTGTATTTCTAAACAGGGCCTAGCAAACTTCATATGCAGCTTTTGTATTTCTGAAGGCTTGTGGTTCTCTCTCTCTCTCTCTCCTTGGGCCTGTATAGGCAGGCCAGGTTTTTCTGTCATTAGGGAACTTCCCCTGGATCTGTAAGCTTCAATAAATATCCCTTCCTCCATAACTGTACCTGGTCTGGAAGTTTATCTCAGCAAACCTGAAACTATCTGATAAGTGGACTGAGAAGAACCTGACCATGTGGATGTTGATCTTTTGAAACCTTTGTTTTGGAGGAATAGGCATGGAATTGATGCTTGCAACTGAAGTTGCCTTCTGGAGTGGTAAGCCAAATTTTATGGACTATTCTGATAAGAGTCTAAAAATGCTAAGTACAGACAGTATTAAACTTGAAGGCTTAGCTTATGAACTTTCTAAGGGAAAGGAAAGACTGCAGGGGACTTTGTTGGAACTGGGCTACTGGCATAAGGGCTGGCTGCATCCTGCTGCCCAGGCCCAGAGAGTTTAATCAAGGTTAAATTTGTAATGGACTGATGTGCTTAGCTAGAGATATTTGACTGAGAAATTTAAGATGTTTTTATTTGTTTTGGTTTTTTGAAGTAGGGTTTTACTCTAGCCCAACCTGACCAAGGATTCCTTATGGAGTCTCAGGGTGGCCTAAAACTCATGGTAATCTTCCTACCTCTGCCTCCCAAGTGCTGGGATTAAAGGCGTGAACCACCACGCCTGGCTGAAATTTAAAATTTTAAGCTAAAAAGAAACCTCAAACAAATTAAAATTACAGACACTGAGACTAATTTTAGGTTATGGTGGTCCAATTTACATTGTTTTTGTCTCTCCTTACTATGCCCTATACCAGTTAAAAATGTTTACTTTGTGCCTTTATATGTTAGAAGTGTTTAACTTGTTTAATTTTACAGAGCTTAATATCATAAATTGGTCAAGACTATGAGGACCTTTAAAATTAAACTGAGTACAATTTATATATAATGGGTGATGGTTATAAATCTATTGGGAACCAGGGACAAAATGTGGTAATTTAAATAAATGGCCCCCTCCTGGAAGCTTGTGCCCGGCCCTCCCCTAATGGGAGTTAGCAGGCAGTCCACCTCCTGGAAGACTGCCACGTGGCTCCCTTGGGCTGACCCAAGTGGGGACAGGGGAGGAGTCTGCCCTCTCATGGTGACTGGGCTCACTGATATTTTTCTTTCATTCAATACCTCTTCCCATGCCTGCTGGATATCAGCACATGCTGGGAAAAAAATCTAAACATGCCATTAGTCATATCCTTCAATGCTTTGCCACCCTTGGACTACCTGACCAAATTAAAACAGATAATGGCCCCTGATTCATAAATAAGGCCTTTATAGATTTTCTTCAGACCTGGAAAATCTCACATTCCACAGACATTCCATATAACCCCCAGAGCCAAACTATTGTTAAAAGATATAATCAAAGTCTCAAGTCTCAATACAAAGACAAAAGGCGGAATCCTTACCCCCACAAGACCAACTAAAAAAGGCATTATTTACTCTAAATATTTTAAATTTTTCTAACAATTTATAATGTGTGATGGTTATAAATCTATTGGGCTTCTGGGGTGGAATATGGTTATTTAAATAAATGGCCCCCAATATATTAAATTGTTTATTTGCTTGTAGTCTACATCCTACAGCCACCTGACAGTCAGTGCCATTGTGTGGATTTTAAGGTGTGATGGTGGGTTTCAGATTTCAATCTAAAGATATGCAAAGTGTGCCTAGCAGGAGTTCCTCTCTAACTATCCTTCATACTCACAGCTTTAAAGTAGCTCCTGACAAAGTTCAAACTGTGCCTCCCTTTAAGATCGTGGGCTCAATACTTACCCTAGATACAGTTTCACCTGGTAGATGCTCTATATACTAGAGTTGAAAGTTAGAACTCGTTGGAGTGTCATGTAGATTTTCAGTGGATTTGTGTTACTTCTAAAAAATATAATGACAATCAACAGTGTTGGGAAAATACAGTTAAAAGATGTTTGACATAATGATAATATTTCCTTGGATCTGATTCAGTTGCATTCAGAGATTTTGTCTTTGCAAAATAATCATCTTACATTTGATGCAGCTAAAGCTGCTGATGACTTAATATCTGCTTTTTTTTTTAAATTTTTTTTTGTTCATTTTTTATTTATTTATTTGAGAGACAGACAGAGAGAAAGACAGATAGAGGGAGAGAGAGAGAATGGGCGCGTCAGGGCTTCCAGCCACTGCAAACGAACTCCAGACGCGTGTGCCCCCTTGTGCATCTGGCTAACGTGGGACCTGGGGAACTGAGCCTTGAACCGGGGTACTTAGGCTTCACAGGCAAGCGCTTAACCGCTAAGCCATCTCTCCAGCCCTTAATATCTGCTTTTAAGTCTGCCTTGCCTGGATGGAAGTCTCTCACTTCTTGAATAGAAAGCTTTGCTGCTACAGGTGTTTGTCTTTTGCTCATTCTGTGTCTTCTGCCCATACTCATTAAATGCCTTTTGAGATCCATTATAGATATCCATGCAAAAGTACATGGGATACAGCTATGGGCTGACCTCAGCTGCCTGAGACATTATCTTAAAGCCCCTGCAGAGGCTGGTAGTCAAAGACTGGTAAAATTTTCTCAAGTTAGGTCAACCTAAGGCAGGGCATAAATTATGGAATTCATGTACTGATGATGGGTAAGGCCTAAATATCATAGAGGACAACCTAAAACAAACACAGTCTTTCTGCACTGAGGCCCAGAAGGGCCTGATTCAAAAAATAGAGGGGGGGGGGTGTAAGGAATTGTCTAGAGCCATTTGGCTGGCATGGTATCCATAGCTCTTGGCCATTTGACTTCAAGACTTTAGCACCTACATGTAAGCAAGATTATGCACATTCAGTCTTACTGATAAGAGCTGGCCATTCCTTAATATTTGTTTATGTTGCTGAGATCAAAGGGTTTGTTGGTTTCTCAACCTTGGGATAATCTTTTGTCCTAAGAAGTGATTGAAGTGCAAAAACTCTATAACAGAAAGGAGTCTTTTGATAGAAACTTCTATGAAGCTCATGGAATTTTTATTCATGGGAAAACTTTGTAAAAAGAAAAAGACCCATTTGGGTACCAGCAAGAGACCTAAAATATCTGGGCCTCCCTGGCTGCTTGCAGTACAATTGCTCAGCCACCTTCCCCATCCCCATCCAGCTTTTCCCAATGTTTCCTCTGGAACTTGCATTTGGGCCTCACCTTCTAAGAATTCCAGTGTAGATTAGGGGTACATTCATCCTTCCTTATGTACTTTTTTTTTTTCCTGATTCTCTCTTTTTTTAAAATTTTTATTAGTATTTTCCATGATTATAAAAAAAAATCCCGTGTTAGTTCCCTCCCTCCCTCCCCCACCACCACTTTCTCCTTTGCCTTATGTACTTTTAACACAACTGAATCCAGTGCTCAACACTGCCCACCTTCTGGAATGGTTTATGGATGTGGGATGGCCTATAACTTTCTGCCCACCAATTGGATGGGCCTTTGTGCCCCAGCCACCTTAATCCCAGATATAGATAACATTCCAGGAAGCCTGATTCCTTTGCTGAGGTATTCCTACAAAACAGGAAGGGACTAAGCCTACTAATGGCCAAAAGGGGAGGCATATGCTTATTTTTAGAGGAAAAATGCTGCTTTTATGCCAGTGAATCAGGAATATTCTAGGACAAGATTAAGAGGCTCCAGGAAGTCTTGGAGAGGATGCAATGTGACCCCCAGGACAGCCCTGTGGATGGGCTTACATGGCTTCTTACCCTACCTCCTCCCTTATCTTAGGCCCCTCCTTCCCTTCCTCCTTATCCTCACTGTCGGTCCTTGTGTAATTAACAAAATTACACAATTCATACACCAGCTGCTAGAGGCAATAAAACTCCATCAGGTTGAGATATATTACCACAGGCTGGCAAATCAGGAATGAAGCTCCTCAGATGACCCACTACTACCTCCTCTGCCCTCCATGTGACCAGTGATGGGTAAGATCTCATACTGAGACAACCTAAGACAGGCCATGGAGTGGGTTCTCAGCAATCTAAACATATGGTACCAGGTGATGGGTAAGATCCACAAAAGGGGACAACCTATGACTGGGGCCATAGTGACTAATGCTCTTACAAAAACAAAAGAGGGAGATGTTGGGCCTTGAAAGGCCCAGGCAAGAGGCCTAGTAGAACTTCCTGAGCCTAGCTAAAGTTTGGCAACCTGTCTCTGGCCAGCTAGGACTCAGCAAGATGCCTAATGGCTTCTGGCCTGCTACTTCCATGCATGAGTTGGAATTATCATTTAAATAGTCACAGTTGACCCTAACCTCCTCCCCCATCCTAAAATCCCCACCTTCATCCCCAACATTATATAGACAACTGATTTTAACAATAAAGTGAGTTCCTGCCAGTTCCTGTTTCCACAAGACTGGTTTGTCTCCAGTGACTGCCAAAGGGTTTTGAGTTGTCTGATGCTCTTTCCTTTTCCCCAACCCCTTGGGAGTAACCAGCAGGCCTGGTCCTTCCTTCAGCACTACCTACCCGCTGGGGAGGAGCCTGGCATGAATTTTCATGTGGTTTACAATGGGAAATGATCTTAGCAGACAATCAGCTCATAGAAATATGAATACACTGTTAGTTTACAATGAGAAATGTTCAAAGCATATGATAAACTTATAGAATGTTAAATTCAGTGTTTGTAGCAGACAATCAGATTATAGGACAATGAATTCTGTGTAATGTACAATGGGAAATGTTCTTAACAAACAAGCAGCTTAGAGTAGTATTATTTCACTGTTAGTTTGCAATGCAAATGTTCTTACCAGACAATCAGCTCATAGAACTATGAATTTACTGTTAATCAACAAAGGGAAATGTTCTTAGCAGACAATCAGCTTATACAACTAAGAATTACCCTTAGTTTACAAGTCTAAATGTTCTTACCAGACAATCAGCTTACACACTATGAATTCTCTGGCAGGGTACAACAGGAAATGTGCTCTGCAGAAAATCTGCTTATACACTTTATATCCACTGTTTTTTTACAATGGGAAATGTGCTCAGTGGACAATCAGCTTAAACAACTATTAATTCTGTTTGTTTGCATAGGGAAATGTTCTTAACAGACAATCAGCTTATAGAACTAAGAATTCACTGTTAGTTTACAATGGGAAATGTTCATAGTATATGATCAGCCTATGGAACATTAAATTCATCATTAGTTTTCAATTGGGAATGCTCTTAGCAGATACTCAGCTTCTAGAACTATGAATTCTCAGTTTGTTTACAATGGGAAATGTTCTTAGCAGACAAACAGCTTATAGAACATTGAATTCACTGTTAGTTTGCAATGGGGAATGCTGTTAGCATACACTCAGCTTATAGAACTGTGAAATCTCAGTTTATAAACAGAAATATTCTTAGTACACGATCAGCTCATAGAAGTATGAATTCACTGTTAGTATGCAATGGGGAATGCTCTTAGCAGATGATCAGCTTATAGAAATATGAATTCATAGTTAGATTACAACGGGAAATGCTCCTAGTGGAAAAACAGCTTAGAGAACTAATAATTCACTCTTAGTTTGCAATGGGAAATGTTCTTTGAAGACAATCAGCTTATAGAACTATGAATTCACTGTTAATTGGCAAAGGGACATGTTCTTAGCAGACAATCAGATTATAGAATGATGAATTCTCAGTTAGTTTATGACAGGAAATGTTCTTAGTAGACAATCAGCTCATAGAACTACAAATTCACTGTTAGTTTACAATGGGAAATGTTCGTAGTACATGATCAGGTAATAGAACTTTGAATTCACTGTTAGTATGCAATGGGGAATGTTCTTAGCACACAATAAACTTATAGAAGTATGAATGCCCTATTAGTTTACAATGTAAATGTTCCAAGTAGATGATCAGCTTATAGAACTATGAATTCACTGTGAATTTCCATATGGAAATGCTCTTAGCAGAAAATCTGCTTATACAACTATGAATTCAGTGTTAATTTACAATGGGAAATGTTCTTAACAATCAGCTTATAGAACTATGAATTCACAGTTAGTTTGCAATGGGAAATGTCCTTAGCAGACAATGAGCTTATAGAACTATGAATCCAATATTATTTTGCAATAGGATATATTCTTAGCCAACTATCAGCTTATTGAACAATAAATTCACTATTAGTTTACAAAGGGAAATGTGCCTAGTAGACAGTCAGCTTACAGAAGTATTAATTCACTGTTATTTTGCAATGGGAAATGTTCTTAGCTGACAAATAGCTTATAGAACTCCAAGTTCACTGTTAGTTTACAATAGGAAATGTTCATAGTAGATGATCACCTTATAGAACTTTGAATTCACTGTTACTTCGCAATGGGAAATGTTCTTAGCAGAGAATCAGCTTATATAACTAAGAATTCACTCTTAATAGAGGAAATGTTCTTAGCAGACAATACAAGAATAGAATGATGAATTCTCAGTAAGTTTACAATGGGAAATGTTCTTAGTAGACAAGCAGCTTATTGAACTAAGAATTCACTCTTTGTTTACAGGTGTAAATGTTCATTGCAGACAATCACCTTAGAAAACTGAATTCTTTGGCAGTTTCCAGCAGGAAATGTTCTTAGCAGAAAATCTGCTCATACAACTTTATATTCACTGTTGGTTTACAATGGGAAATGTACTAAGGGAACAATCAGCTCATAGAACTATGAATTCTCTATTTGTTTGCAAAGGGAAATGTTCTTAACAGACAATCAGCTTATAGAACTATGAATTCACTGATAGTTTACAATGGGAAATGTTCATGATACATGATAAGCTTATAGAACATTGAATTTACTGTTAGTTTGCAATGGGAATGTTCTTAGCAGACACTCAGCTTATAGAACTACAAATTCACAGTTAGTTTACAATGGGAAATGTTCTTAGTATATGATGAGCTTATAGAACTTGGAATTCATTGTTAGTATGCAATGGGAAATGTTCTTAGAAGACAATTGGCTTATAGAACTATGAATTCATTGTTAGTTAATATGGGAAATGTTCCTAGTAGAAAATCAGCTTAGAGAACTAGTAATTCAGTGTTAGTTTGCAATGGGAAATGTTCTTCAAAGACAATCAGCTTATAGAACTATTAATTCACTGTTAATTTGAAAGAAAAATGTTCTTAGCAGACAATCAGATTATAGAATGATGAATTTGCAGTTTGTTTACAAAGGAAAATGATTCTAGTAGAAAATCAGCTTAGATAACTATTAATTCACTGTTAATTAACAATGGTAAATGTTCTTAGGAGACAATCAGCTTATAGAACTATGAAGTCACTGTTAATTTGCAAAGGGAAATGTTCTTATCAGACAATCAGCTTATAGAACTATGAATTGTCATTTAGGTTACAATTGGAAATGTTCTTAGTAGACAATCAGCTTATAGGACAAAGAATTCACTCTTACAAGTGGAAATGTTCTTAGTGGAAAATCAGCTTATAAAACTATGAATTCTCTGGCAGTTTACAACAGGAAATGTTCTTAGCAGAAAATCTGCTTACACAACTTTAGATTCACCATTGGTTTACAATGGGAAATGTTCTTAGCAGACAATCAGCTCATAGAAGTATGAATTCACTGTTACTTTACAATGGGAAATGTTCATAGTCAATGATCAGATTATAGAATGTTGAATTGACTGTGAGTTTGCAAAGGGGAATGTTCTTAGCAGACACTAAACTTATAGAACTATGAATTGTCAGTTAGTTTACAATGGGAAATGTTCTTAGTACATGATCAGCTTATAGAACTTTGAATTCCCTCTTAATTTGCAAAGGGAAATAATCTTAGAATAAAATGAGCTCATAGAACTATGAAATCATTGTTAATTTCCAAAGGGAAATGTTCTTGGCAGACAGTAAAGTGATAGAACGATGAATTCTCAGTTAGGTTATCACAGGAAATGTTCTTAGCAGAGTCAGGTTATAGAACTAAGAATTTACTGTTAGTTCACAAGTGGAAATGTTCTTAGCAGACCATCAGCTCATAGAACTATGAATTTACTGTTAGTTTACCACAGGAAATGTTCTTCATATATGAGTAGCTTATAAAAGTTTGAATTCACTGTTAGTTTGCAATGAGTATTGTTCTCAGCAGACAATCAGCTTATGGAATGATGAATTCACTGTTAGTTTAGAACAGGAAATGTTCCTCATAGACAATCAGCTTAGAGAACTATGAATTCTCAGTTAGTTTACAATGGGAAGTATTCCTAGCAGGCAATCAGCTCATTGAACTATGAATTCACTCTTAGTTTATAATGGGAAATGTTCTTAGTACATGATCAGGTTACAGAACTTTGAATTCACTCTTAATTTGCAAAGGGAAATGTCTTTGCAGACAATCATATGCTAGAATGATGAATTCTCAGTTAGTTAACAGGAAAATATTCTTAGAAGACAATCAGCTTCTAGAACTAAAAATTTACTCTTAGTTCACAAGTGGAAATGTTCTTAGCAGACAATCAGATTAAAAAACATTGAATTCTCTGGCAGTTTACAACCAGAAATGTTCTCATCAGAAAATATGCTTACACAACTTTATGCTCACTGTTGGTTTACAATAGGAAATGTTTTTAACAAAAATTCAGCTTACAGAACTACTAGGAAATATCCCTAGTAGAAAATCAGCTTAGAGAACCATTAATTCACTGTCAGTTTACAATGGGAAATGTTCTTAGTTCATGATCAGTTTATAGAGCTATGAATTTTCAGTTAGTTTACAATGGGAAATATTTGTAGCAGAAAATCAGCTTAGAGAACTCAGAATTCACTCTTAGTTTACAAGTGGAAATATTTTGAGTAGACAATCAGTTTATAAAACTCTGAATTCTCTGGCAGTTTATAACAGGAAATTTTCTCATCATAAAATATGCTTATACAACTTTATATACACTGTTGGTTTACAATGGGAAATGTTCTAAGCAGACAATCAGCTTATAGAACTATGAATTCATTGTTGGTTTACACCAGGAAATGTTCTTAGTAGACAATCAGCTTAGAGAACCATTAATTAACTGTCAGTTTAAAATGGGAAATGTTCCTAGTACATAATCAGCTTATTAAACTATGAATTTACTGTTAGTTTGCAATGGGAAATGTTCTTAGCAGACAATCAGCTCATAGAACTATGAATTCACAGTTATTATGCAGTGGAGAATGTTCTTACCAGACAATCAGCTTATAGAACTATGAATTCTCAGTTAGTTTACAATGGTAAATATTCATAGCAAAAAATCAGCTTATACAACTAATAGTTCACTCTTAGTTTACAAGTGGAAATGTTCTGAGTAGACATTCAGCATATAAAACTATAAATTCTCTAGCAGTTTACAACAGGAAATGTTACTAGCAGAAAAATCTGCTTATACAACTCTATATTCGCTGTTGGTTTACAATGGGAAATGTTCTTAGCAAACAATCAGCTCACATGACTATGAATTCTCTGTTGGCAAAGGCAAATGTTCTTAACAGACAACCAGCTTATAGAACTATGAATTCACTGTTTGTTTACAATTGGAAATGTTCGTCATACATGATCAGCATATAGAACATTGAATTCACTGCTAGTTTACAATGGGAAATGTTTGTAGTAAATGATCAGCTTATACAACATTGAATTCACTGTTACTTTGCAAAGGGGAATGTTCTTAGCAAACATTCCAGCTTATAGAACTATGAATCATCAGTTAGTTTACAATTGGAAATATTCTTAGCAGACAATCAGCTAATAGAACAATGATTTCACTGTTTACAATGGAAAATGCTCTTAGTACATAATCAGCTTATAGATCTTTGAATTCCCTGTTAATTTCCAAAGGAAAATATTCTTAGAAGACAATCAGCTCATAGAACTATGAATTCACTGTTAATTTGCAAGGGAAATGTTCTTAGCAGACAATCAGATAATAAAACCAGAAATTCTCAGTTAGTTCACAAGTAGAAATGTTCTCAGCAGACAATCAGCTTATAAAACTTTGAATTCTCGTGCAGTTTACAACAGGAAATGTACTCATCAGAAAATATGCTTATACAACTTTATATTCATTGTTGGTTTAAATGGGAAATGTTCTTACCAGACAATCAGCTTATAGAACTATGAATTCACTGTTACTTTGCAAAGGGAAATGTTCTCAGCACACGACTTATAGAACTGTGAATTCCCTATTAGTTTACAACAGGAAATGTTGCGAGTAGATGATCATCTTAGAGAACTATTAATTCACTGTTAGTTTGCGAAGGAAAATGTTCTTAGAAGACAATCATCTCATAGAACAATGAATTCACGGTTAAGAAATGAAATGTTCTTAGCAGACAATCTGCTTATAGAACTATGAATTCCCTGGCAGTTTACAATAGGGAATGTACTTAGCAGAAAATCTGCTTACATAACTTTATATGCATTGTTGGTACACAATGGGAAATGTTCTTAGCAGACCATCAGGATATAGGACTATGAATTCATTGTTAGTTAATAATGGGAAAGGTTAGTAGAATATCAGCTTAGACAACTCTTAATTCACTGTTAGTTTGCAATGGGAAAAGTTCTTAGCAGACTATCAGCTCATAGACCTATGAATTCACTGTTAATTTGCAAAGGGAAATGTTCTTACCACACAATGAGATTATAGAACTATGAATGCCCTATCAGTTTGCAATGGAAAATGTTCTTAGCAGACAATCAGCTTATAGAACGACGAATTCACTCTAAGTTTACAAGTGGAAATATCATTAGCAGATAATCAGCTTATAAAACTTTGAATTCTCTGGTAGTTTAAAACAGGAAATGTTCTTAGCAGAAAATGTGATTACACAACTTTATATTCACTGTTGGTTTACAAAGGGAAATGTGATTAGCAGACTGTCAGCATATAGAACTATGAATTCTCTGTTGGTCTGCAAAGGGAAATATTCTTTTTTTTTCCCCTCAAGTTTTATTAACATTTTCATGAGTATAAAAAATGTACCATGGTAATACCCTCCTTCCCCCCTCACCTGCTTTCCCCTTTGAAATTCCATTCTCCATCATATCTCCTCTCCATCTCAATCCTTCTACTTACATATATACAATACCAACCTATTAAGTACCCTCCTCCCTTCCTTTCTCTTCCCTTTATATCATCTTTTTAACTTACTGGCCTCTGATACTAAATTTTTTCCTTCTCACGCAGAAGGACAATCATCTGTAGCTAGGATCCACATATGAGGGAGAACATCTGGCACTTGGCTTTCTGGGCCTGGTTTACCTCACTTAGTATAATCCTTTCCAGATCCATCCATTTTCTGCAAATTTCATAACTTCATTTTTCTTTACCGCTTAGTAGAACTCCATTGTATTAATGTGCCACATCTTCATTATCCACTCATCAGTTGAGGGACATCTAGGCTGGTTCCATTTCCCAGCTATTATAAATTGAGCAGCAATAAACATGGTTGAGCATGTACTTCTAAGGAAATGAGATGATTCCTTTGGATATATGCCTAGGAGTGCTATAGCTGGGTCATATGATAGATCAATCTTTAGCTGTTTTAGGAAACTCCACACTGAGTTCCACAATGGCTGGACCAGCTTGCATTCCCACCAGCAGTGTAGAAGGGTTCCACTTTTTCCACATCCCCGCCAACATTTATGATCATTTGTTTTCATGATGGTAGCCAATCTGACAGGAGATGGAATCTCAATGTAGTTTTAATCTGCATTTCCCTGATGACTAGTGATGTAGAACCTTTTTATAGATGCTTATATGCCATTTGTATTTTGAGAACTCTCTATATAGCTCCATAGCCAATTTTTTCATTGGCTTGTTTGATTCCTTATTATTTAACTTATTGAGTTCTTTGTATATCATAGATATTAATCCTCTATCAGATATATAGCTGGCAAAGATGTTTTTCCCATTCTGTAGGTTGCCTCTTTGATTTATTCACAGTATCCTTTGAAGTGCAAAATCTGTAATTTCATGAGGTCCCAGTGATTAATCTGTGGTTTAATTAATTTAATTAATCTGAGCAATTGGGGTTGTATTCAGAAAGTCTTTGCCAAGACCAATATGTTGAAGGGTTTCCCTTACTTTTTCCTTTAGCAGTTTCACAGTTACAGGTCTGATGTTAAGGTCTTTAATCCATTTGCACTCAATTCTTGTGCATGGAGAGAGAGAAGAATCTATTTTCATCCTTCTACAGATATATATCCAGTTTTCCCAACACCATTTGCTGAAGAGGCTGTCTTTTCTCCAATGAGCATTTTTGGCATTTTTATCAAATTTCAGGTGACTATATCTACCCGGACTTACTTGCAGGTCCTCTATTCTGTTCCATTGATTGACATGTCTGCTTTTGTGCCAATACCACACTGTTTTTGTTACTATGGCTCTGTAGTATAGGTTAAAATCAGGTATGGTGGTACCACCAGCCTTATTTTTGTTGCTCAGTATTATTTTAGATATGCCAGGTTTTGGGGATTCCAAATGAATTTTTGGATTATTTTTTCTATTTCCATTAAGAATGTATTTGGAATTTTGATGGCGATTGCACTAAATCTGTAGATTGCTTTTGGTAAGATTGCCATTTTCACAATATTGATTTTATTTTTAATTTAATTTATTAGTTTTCTTTTCAGCAAATACAGGCAGTTTGGTACCATTGTTTAGACTCATCCATGATCTACCCCCTCCCATTGGACCCTCCTTGTTGATGTAAATGGGTCGTGCATTGTGGAATTAGTCCACTGTTATTGGTACGATAAATGTCACTGCATATCATGACCCAATATGTGATTTTTACAATCCAGGAACAAGGGATGTTTTTCCACTTCCTAGTGTCTTCTGCAATTTCTTGCTTGAGTGTTTTAAAGTTCTCATTGTAGAGATTCATTACGTCCTTGGTTAGGTTTATTCCCAGGTACTTTATTATATTTTATTTTTTGATGCAATTCTGAATGGGAGTGATTCTCTGATTTCATCCTCTGTGTGTTTGTTGTTAGCATATATGAAGGCTACTGATTTCTGTGTATTTATTTTGTATCCTGCTACATGACTTTAGGTCTTTATCAGCTCTAACATTTTGCTAGTAGAGTCTTTTCTGTCCTTTATATATAATGTCATTTTCAAATAATAACTTGATCTCTTCCTTTCCAATTTGAATACCTTTTATATGTGTCTCTTCCATTATTCCTATGGCTAAAACTTCCAGAACCATATCAAATAAATTTGGGATAGTGGACACCCTTGTCTTTTTCCTGATTTTAGCAGAAAAGCTTCCAGTTTTTCCCCTTTTTGTAATATGTTGGCTGTTAGCTTGCCATAAATAGCCTTTATCATATTGAGATATGTCCCTTCTATCCCCAGTATCTGTAGAAATCTTATCATAAGGGATGTTGGATTTTGTCAAATGCTTTCTCTGAGTCTAATGAGATGACCATGAGATTTTGTCCTTCAATCCATTTACATAATGTATTACATTTATAGATTTGCATATATTTTTCTTTAAATTTAATTTATTGGTTTTCTTTTCAGCAAATATAGGCAGTTTGGTACCATTGTTTAGGTTCATCCATGATCTACCCCCTTCCAATGGACCCTCCTTGTTGACGTAAATCGGTCTTGCATCGTGGAGTTAGTCCACAGTTATTGGTACAATAAATGTCTCTGCACATCATGACCCAACATGTGACTCTGACATTCTTTCTGTCCCCTCTTCCACAAAATTTCCCTGAGCCATGTTGGGTTCATTTTTCATCTATGTCAGTGCTGAGGTGTTGGGGGCCTCTGAGGCTCTGGCTCTCTGATTTGGTAGGAGGTGATTTTTCTCTGTGTTGGTCTCCTTCCCCTTTGTGCTGGTATCCGGTTCATCAGGAAAACAGCACCCTTGATTGTTTCAACAATTTTCTTTAGTTTCAGTCAGGCCCCTTTTGAGGTATGTTTGGGCAGCTGTCTCCTTAGCATCTGCATCTATCTGAAAAAGAGAAGCAGATTCTCCAATGGAGAGTAAGTTAGCACCCAGAAAATTGAGATAACAATTACTTTTTTGATAGAGAGTTTAATAAGTGTAGGCCCTCTTGTACTCCATGATTAATGGTAGCTTGATATTGGAGAGTGGGCTTATGTTTGGATATGGTTCTGACTTGTTTCCCAACTCCAGCTATGTGTCTCATACCACTGAGGGGATCAGTTAGCCAAATCAAGAACATGTGGTTCCCCACCATGGCTGTGTGCCACTATTGCACTTGTGTGGGCATCACAACAGGTTATTTGTTGCTAATTAGATTAGACCATGAGTTGCTTGGACAGATATTGGTCATTTCCCACAGTCGCCCATTTAGCACCTTCTGGCACTAGACATGCTGACTGTCTGGGGACTGACTCTCTCCTGGCTTCCAGCCATGCCATTAGATTTTACTTGTCAGCTGTGTATGGAGTCTTCAGCAATGGGGTCTTACCACTGACCTTTGGTGGGTCATCAAGAACTCTGACAAAAGTCTGTCATTGTTTTAGGAAACCTTGTAGGTTTCTCTGATCAAAAGCTCATTGTGGATGATAGCCCCATGCTGGTAGTGGGGGTTACAGGTCAGTGCCCACTAAGAAAATGAGGAAAAACATAACTAATATACAAGAGTTAGAGAGAAGAGTGAGAGGGTGGATAGAGGGAGAGGGAGGGAAGGAAGTTGTAGAAGATTAAGGTTAGCATTTATCCTACCATCTCCAGTGTCTTGTGGATCAGGAGTTTCCTATAAGGGCAAGGTGAAGGGCATGGTGAAGGTTCAGCCATTTGATCTGCCTTTTAGGAAGTAGAATTTTACATTACTTTTGCCATTTGGGTCTAGATTATGTTTCCCACCCCTTTGATGCCCTCCCCTCTTTCCCCATAAATCCTAGTGTCTAGTCCACGAGATGCTTGCTGGATATGTAAGGTATTTTGGGTAGATTCAGATTAGGTGCTGTAGATGAGTGAGACTATGTGGTGATTTTTTTTTCTGTGATTGGGTAAGTTCACTGAGAATGATCTGTTCCGGGTTCAACCTTTTTTCCTCAAATTTCATTGTGTCATTTTTTTCTTACTGCTGTATAGAATTCCATTGTGTAGATATTCCACATCTTAGTTATCCATTCTTCTACTGATAGACATCTGGGTTGATTCTAGCTCTTAGCTATTATGAATTGAGGAGCTACAAACATGGTTGAGCAAAGCCCACTGGACTGTGGTTTGAAGGTTTTAGGGTAGATGCCCAGTAAGGGAATAACTGGGTCTGTTGGTATCTCTGTAGTCAGCTTTCTCAGGAGTCTCCATTTTACTTTCCAAAGTGTTTGTACTATTCTACATTCCCACCACCAGTGGATGAGTGTTCCTTTGTCTCCACATCCTCACCAGCATTTATTTTCATTTGATTTTTTGATGATTAATATACTTATTGGGGTAAGGTGGAGTCTCATAATTGCTTTAATTTGCATTTCTCTGATGATTAGGGATGTTGAACATTTTCTTAAGTGTGTGTTTGCCATTTGTATTTCTTCCTCTGTGAACTGCCTGTTCAGCTCTTTGCCTTATTTTGTGAGCAGGGTGTTTGATTTCTTATTGTTTAGATTTTTGAGTACTTGGTAGATTCTAGAGATTAGGCCTCTATCAGTTGGATATCCCACAAATATTTTCTCCCATTCTGTGGGTAATCTATTGGCTTTGCTTATTGTATGTTTGTCTGTAAAGAAGCTCTTCAGCTTCATGTGATCCCATTGGTTGAGTGACTATTTAAGATTGTGAGCTACTAGGGTTTTTTTCAGGAAGTCTTTTTCCATTCCTATATCATGGAGGTATTTCTTATATTTCCTTCCAGTAGTATTGGAGTTTCTGCTCTTATGTGTAGGTCCTTGATCCATTTGGATTAGAGTGTAGTATATGGTGAAATGTGTGGGTCATGTTTCAGTTTCCTGCATATGGTTATCCAGTTTATCCAGCATCATTTGTTGAAGATGCTGACTTTTTTCCAGTCTATATTTTTCAGGCATTTGTCGAATATCATGTAGCTATAGTTGCTTGGCCCAAAGTCCTGGTCCTCAAGTCTATTCCCCTGGTCTATACTTCTGTTTTTATGTAAGTACCATGCTGTTTTTATTACTATGGCTTTGTAATATAGCTTTAGATCAAGTATGGTGATGCTTACAGAGGTTTTTTTTTTTCAGACAATATGTTTGATATGCTAGGCATTTTGCCTTTCCCTTTGAAATTTGAGATAAATATCTCTGTGAAGAACACTGTAGGGATTTTAATTGGAATTGCATTAAATCTGTATGTTGCCTTTGGTAGGATTGTCATCTCACAATGTTAATTCTGCCTATCCAGAAGCATGCGAGGTCTTCCCATTTTCCCAAGTCCTACTCAATTTCTTTTTTGAGTGTTTTAATGTTTTCATTGTATAGATCTTTCACTTCCTTGGCTAACATTATTCCAAGGTATTTTGTTATTTTTTTGTTGCTATTGAAAATGGGACTATGTCCATTTTTCCTTTCTCTGTAACTTTGTCATTTGCATATATAAAGGCTACTGATTTTTGTGCATTGATTTTGTATCCTGCTACTTTGCTATAGGAGTTATCTTCAGGCGTTTTGGAGTCTCTTGGGTCTCTTCCATATACAATCATGTCATCAGCGAATAGAGCTAACTTAACTTCTTCCTTTCCAAATTGTATCCCTTCTATTTCCTTCTCCTGTCTTATTGCATAAGCTAGGACATCCAGTACTATATTGAAAAGCTGAGGTGAGAGTGGGCAACCCTGTCTTGTTCCTGATCTTAATGGGAATTCTTCCAGTCTCTCTCCAATAAGAATTATTTGGGACTTTGGAGCTTTGTATATTGTCTTTATTATGTTAAGATATGCACTAACTATGCCAATTCTCTCCAATGTTTTGATTATGAAGTGATATTGTATCTTGTCAATGTCCTTTTCAGCATCCATCGAAATCATCATGTGGTTTTTATGTTTAAACTTGTTTATTTGGTGTATTACATTCACAGTTTCCATATGTTGAACCACCCCTGTGTTCCTGGGATGAATCCCACTTGGTCAAGGTGGATAATGCTTTTGATGTGTTGTTGGATTCAGTTTGCGAGGATTTTGTTAAGGATCTTTGCATGTAGATTCATCAGGGAAATAGGGCGGTAGTTTTCTTTTCTTGTAGCCTCTCTGCCTGGTTTTGGAGTTAGTTTGATACTAGCTTCATAAAAATTACTGGGTAAATTTCCCTGTTCTTCAATTGTGTGGCATAGTTTAAGGAATATTGGTTTGAGTTCTTCCATGAAGGTTTGATAGAATTCAGATGAGAAGCCATATGATCATAGTCTCTAAATTTCACCTATGTCTGTTGTGATATCTCCTTTTTCATTTTGAATTTTGTTAATTTGAAGCTTCTCCTTTTTTTTTCTTGCTCAAATTAGCTAGTGGTTTGTCAATCTTTTCACTTTTTCAATGAACCAGCTCTTTGTTTTGTCAGTTGTCTTAATTGTTTCATTGGTTTCCAATTCATTAATTTCTGCTCTGATTTTAATTATTTCTTTTCTTCTGGAGCTCTTTGGGTTGGATTCTTCTTGCTTTTCCAGTGCCTTTAAGTGGATGGTTATGTTATTGATTTGGGATCTCTCTGTCTTTTTTATGAAGGCATTGAGTGCTATGAATTTTCCCCTGAGGACAGTCTTCATGGTATCCCATAAGTTTTGGTATGAAGTGTTCTCATTGTCATTCAATTCCAGAAATTTTGCAATATCATTTTTTATTTCCTGCACTATCCATTTATTGTTTAAAGTGTGCTTTTCAGTTTCCAGGTGCCATTGAGATTCTTGGTTGGTCTTTTTTTTTTTTGATTTCTAGCAATATAGCACTGTGATCTGATATCATACTGGGAATTATGTCAATCTTCCTAAATATGTCAAGGCAGTCTTTGTGACCCAGTATATGGCTTACTTTAGAGAATGTTCCATGGATTGCTGAGAAGAATGTGTAATCTGTGGATTTAGGATGGAAAGTTCTGTAGATGTCCGTTAGGTCTAAGTGATCTATGGTTTTGTTGAGTTCTCTTACTTCCCTGTTGAGTTTCTGTTTGGATGATCTGTCTATTACTGATAATGGTTTCTCCTTTGGTCCAGTCTGTTTGGAGTTCTGTTTGCTTCTTATATCTTGATGGGCCTTTCTTTTTAGAGACTGGGGCAGTTTTCTTCAGTTATTTTGTTCATGCCTTTTGTCTGAATTTCTTCTCCTTCTGGTTCCAGTGATCCTGATATTAGGACGTTAAGTGTATCCCACAATTCCCTGATGTTCTGTTCACAGAAACTTTTGAACTTACTGAAATTTTTGAACTCTTGAACTGTTTCTTCCGTCTTGTCTTCCAGACCAGAGTTTCTATCCTCCACTTCGCTGACTCTATTCTTGAGAGCTTCTAGAGAGTTTTAGACTTGTTCAGTTAAGTTTGCATTTTCTACTGCTTTTCTATGTATAATTTCAGTCCCTCTGTCAAGCTCTGTTTTCACATCATTTTCTGATTTTCTTAATGATTCTTGGAATTCATCCTTGCATTTCTTTATGTCTTCATTTAGAATGGCCAGGTGATTTTTAAGGTCTTCTATTTTTCCCACTCTCCCTCAAACCTATTAACTCTCTTTGAACTACTTCCAATTTCTTATCTATTAGTTCAAGTTTAGTGATTGCAGCATCTACACGATTATCAGTCCTTTGTTGCTTTCCTGCAAGTTCCAGCAGTATGTTGGTCATGGTTGCATTGCTCATAGCTTCAATTTGGTGTTCTGATCCTAATGACTCTTCTATGTTTTGGTTAGATATATTCATTGTAGGACTGGGTGATCTAACTGTATTTTCTTACATTTGATTTTTCATGTTATTTGTTTTGTGCTGTTGTCTGCCCATGACAGTGTATGGGCATGTAGGTGGGTGGATCATCCTGGTCTCAAGCACAATGAGAATCTGAGGCAGGACAATGGTGGATGGTTGGTGCAGCAGACAGGTAGGGGATGGCACCTGAGCTGGAGCAAGTGAGAGACACAGTCTGTGCTCTGTGGTTGTTGCTGTAGGACTGGGCTCCTGAATGTGCAGTGGCAGGAGCAGTATGCAAGCGAGTGGGCAGAGCACTCTAAACTTTCATGCACTGGGATCAATCTGTGCACAGCTGCACTATGGATATGGAGAGCAGTGGGCTACCCACTCCTGAGGGAATAAGGGATTCCCTGTAATTGCCAGGAGTCACTGAACACGCAGTAGCTGGAGCAGTAGATGGGTGAGTGTGTGGAGCTGTCTAAGCTTCCCCATGCAGGGATTGAACAGTGCACAGCAGCAGAAGCGGCAGAGAAGGTGACTATTTGGGGGAAGGAGTGGGCTACCCACCTGAGAGGCGATCCGTGACTCCCTGTTTTCCCCCCAGCTCTACCCTGTCACTGAAAATCTGTTGGAGATTGCTCTCTACTTAAAGCCCCAATGTACCCTTAACATCTTGCCTTTCTTTCCCCAAGATTTGCAGCGAATCTAGGTGGTCACCCTCTTGGCCTGAGCCCAGACAATCATCTTATAGAACTGTGAATTCTCTGTTAGTTTACAATGGGAAATGTTCTTAGTAGACAATCAGGTTATACCTCATTGAATTCCCTGTTAGTTCACAATGGGAAATGTTCATAAACATAATCAACTTATACAACTTTGAATTTACTGTTAGTATACAATGGGAAATGTTCTGATCAGATAATCAGCTTATAGAACTATGAATTCTCTGTTAGCCTACAATAGGAAATCTCCTTAGTAGACAATCAGCTTATAGATCATTGAATTCCTGGTTAGTTTACAATGGGAAGTGTTCTTCATAGTCAATCAGCTTATACAATTATGTATTTACTATTATTTAACAATTGGAAATGTGCTTACCAGACAATCAAGTTACAGAACTATGAATTCTCTGTTACTTTACAGTGGGAAAAGTTCTTATCCGACACTCACCTCATGGAACTATGAATTCTCTGTTAGTTTACAATATGAAATGCTCTTAGTAGACAATCAGATTATAGGTCATTGAATTCCTTATTAGTTTACAATGGGAAATTTTCTTATCAGACAATCAGCTTACAGAACTATGAATTCCATCTTCATTTACAATGGCAAATGATCTTAGTAGACAATCAGCTTATAGATCATTGAATTAACTCTTAGTTTACAATGGGAAATGTTTATATCAGACATTCAGCTTATAGAACTGTAAATTCTCTGTTCACAAAATGGAAAAAATTGCTGGGCGTGGTGGCACACGCCTTTAATCCCAGCACTCGGGAGGCAGAGGTAGGAGGATCACCGAGAGTTCAAGGCCACCCTGAGACTCCATGGCGAATTCCAGGTCATCCTGAGCCAGAGTGAGACCCTACCTCGAAAAACCAAAAAAAAAAAAAAAAAAAGGGAAAAGTTCTTAGTAGACAGAATGAACTGTTAGTTTGCTATGAGAAATGGTCATAAACACAACAAGTTTATACAACTTTGAATTTACTGTTAGTTTACAATGGGAAATGTTCTTGGAAGACAATCCCCTATAAAGAACTATGAATTCTCTCTTAGTTTACAATGGGAAATGATCTTAGTAGACAATGAGCTTATAGATCATTGAGTTCCAGTTTAGCTTGCAATGGGAAATGTTCATAAACACAATTAGCTTATACAACTTTGCATTTACTGTTAGTTTACAATGGGAAATATTTTTGGCAGACATTCCCCTAATAGAACTATGAATTCCCTGTTAGTTTACAATGGGATGTGATCTTCATAGACAATCAACTTATAGATCATTTAATTCACTCTTAGTTGGCAATGTCAAATGTTCTTGTCAGACAATCACCTTATAGAACTAATAATTCTCTTAGTTTATCATGGGAAATAATCATAGTAGACAATCAGCTTAAAGATCATTGAATTCCCTGATAGTTTTCAATGAGAAATTTTCTTTGTAGTCATACTTTACTGTTCACTGAATTCACTCTTAGTTTACATTGGGCATGTGCATGTCAGACAATCTGCTAATAGAACTGTGAATTCTCTGTTAGTTTACAATGGACATGTTTTTAGTAGAAAATCACCTTAAAGATCATTGAATTCCCTGTTGGCTTGAAATGGGAAATGTTTATAAACACAATCAGCTTATACAACTTTGACTTTACTGTTAGTTCACAATGGGAAATGTCCTTTTCAGACACTCACCTAATAGAACTAGGAATTCCCAGTTAGTTTACAATGCGAACTGTTCTTAGTAGACAATCACTTTTGGTCATTTAATTCCCTGTTAGTTTACAATGGGAAATGTTATTATCAGACAATCAGCTTATAGGACTATGAACTCTCTTTAGTTTACAATTGGAAATGATTTTATTAGACAATCACCTTATATATCATTGAATTCCCTGTTAGTTTACAATGGGAAATGTTCTTATCAGACATTCAGCTTATAGAACTATGAATTCTCTGTTAGTTTACAATGGCAAATGATCATAGTAGACATTCAGCTTTTAGATGATTGATTTCCATGTTAGTTTGCAATGGGAAATGTTCTTAAACACAATGAGTTTATGCAACGTTGAATTTACTGTTAGTTAACACTGGGAAATGTTCTTATCAGACACTCACCTAACAGAGCTATGAATTCTCTGTTTGGTTACAATGGGAAATGTTCTTAGCAGACAATCAACTTATAGATCATTGAAATCCCAGATAGATGCAGTGGGTAATGTTCATAAACACAATCAGTGTATACAACTTTCAATTTATTGTATTTTACAATGGGAAATATACTTGTCAGACACTCACATAATAGAACTATGAATTCTCTGTTAGGTTAGAGTGGGAAATGATCTTAATAGACAATCTGCATATAGATCATTGAATTCCCTGTTAGTTTGTAATGGGAAATGTTTATAAACACAATCAGCTCATACAACATTGAATTAACTGTTAGTTAACAATGGGAATTGTTCTTCTCAAACAATCATCTTATAGAACTATGAATTCATCTTAGTTTACAATGGGAAATGGTTTCCATAGACCATCAGCTTATAGATCATGTAATTCCCTGTTAGTTTGCAATGGGAAATATTCATAAGCACAATCAGCTTGTACAACTTTGAATTTACTGTTAGTTTACAATGGGAAATGATCTTACCAGACAATCAGCTCATAAAACTATGAAATCTCTGTTAGCTTACAATGGGAAATATTTTTAGTAGATGATCACCTTTTATTACTTTGATGAACTGTTTTTCTTGCAATGGGAAATGTTCATAGAAGAAAATCAGCTTATACAGCTTTGAATTCACTATTAGTTTTCAATGTGAACTGTTCTTAGCAGACAATCAGCTTATAGATCATTGAATTCACTGTTATCTTACAATGGGAAATATTCTTTGCAATCTATCAGCTTATAGAACTATGAATTCTCTGCTGGTTTACAGTGGGAAATGTCCTTAGTAGACAATAAACTTATAGATCATTGAATTCACTGTTATTTTGCAAGGGTATATGATCATAGAAGACAATCACCTTATAGAACTTTCAATTCATTGTTAGTTTACAGTGGGAAGTTTCTTACCAGATTATCAGCTAATAAAACTGAATTCATGGCTACTTTGCAATTGTGAAGTCTTTTAGGATACAATCAGCATATAGATCTATGAATTCATTGTTAGTTTACAATGGGAAATGATCTTAGTAGACAATCAGTTTATGGATCATTGAATTAACTCTTAGTTTACAAGGGGAAATGTTCTTCAAAACAATCAGCTTATGCAACTTTGGATTTAATGTTAGTTTACAATGGGAAATTATCTTAGTAGACAATCAGCTTATAGATCATTGAATTCCCTGTTAGTTTACAATGGGAAATGTTCATAAACACAATCAGCTTATACAACTTTGAATTTACTATTAGTTTACAAAGGGAACTGTTCTTGTCAGACACTCACCTGATAGAACTATGAATTCTCTGTTAGGTTACAATGGGAAATGTTCTCATCAGACAATCAGCTTATAGAACTATGAATTTTGTGTGAGTTTAAAATGGGAAATGTTCTTAGTAGACAATCAGTTTATAGATCATGGAATTCCCTGTTAGTTTGCAATGGGAAACATTCACAAACACCATCAGGTTTTACAACTTTTAATTTAATGTTATTTTCCAATGGGAAATTATCTTAGCAGACACTCAACTTATAGAACCATTTAATCTGTCTTACAATGGGAAATACTTTTAGTAGGTGATCACCTTGTAGTACTTTGAATTCCCTGTTATTTTTCAATGGAAAATGTTCATAGAAGACTAACTTCCTACTCAACTTTGAGTTCACTGTTAGTTTTCAATGGGAAATGTTTTAGCAGACAATCAGCTTATTGATCATTGAATTCAGTGTTATTTTTCCATGGGATGTTCTTAGCAGTCTATCAGCTTATAGAACTATGAATTCTCTGCTATTTTACAGTGGGAAATGCCCTTAGTAGGTAATGAGCTTATAGATCATTGAATTCACTGTTAGTTTGCAATGGGAAATGTTCATAAACACCATCAGCTTATGCAACTTTGAATTTACTGTTACTTTACAATGGGAAATGTTCTTAGTAGACAATCAGCTTATAGATCATTGAATTCCTTCTTAGTTTCCAATGCTAAATGTTCTTCACAATAAATCAGCTTATACAATTATGTATTCACTGTTATTTAACAATGGGAAATGTGCTTAGCAGACAATCACCTTATAGAACTGTGAATTCTCTGCAAGTTTACTATGGGAAATGTTCTTGGCAGACAATAAGTTTATAGATCATTGAATTCACTGTTAGTTTGCAATGGTAAAGGCTTATACAAGACAATCAGCTAATACAACTTTCATTTTACTGTTAGTTGACCATGGGAAATGTTCTTAGTAGACAATCAGCTTATAGGTCATTGAATTCACTGTTAGTTTACAAAGGGAAATGTTCTTAGTACAGGATCATATTATACTTTTTTTCCCACTGTTAGTTTGCAATCAGAAATGTTCATAGAAGACAATCAACTTATACAACATGGAATTCAATGGTAGTTTACAATGGGAAATGATTTTACAAAATAGTCCACTTATACATGATTGAATTCTCATTTCATTTACAATGAAAAGTGTTCTTAGTAGATGATCATATTATAGTACATTGAATTTACACTTACTTTGCAATGGGAAATGTTCTTACTAGTCAGCTTAGAGAACTATGAAGTCTCTGTTCGCTTACAATGAGAATGGTTCTTAGTAGACAATCAGCTTATAGATTTTTAATTCCCTGTTATTTGCAATGGGATGAATTCTCTGGCAGTTTACAACAGGAACTTAGAAGAAAATCTGATTATACAACTTTATATTCACAGTTGGTTTACAATGGGAAATGTGCTAAGTGGAAAATCACCTTATAGAACTATGAATTCTCGGTTTGCTTGCAAATGGAAATGTTCTTAGCAGACAACCAGCTTATACAACTATGAATTCACTGTTACGTTACAAGGGGAAATGTTCATAGCACATGATCAGCTTATGGAACTTTGAATTCACTGTTAGTTTGCCATGGGGAATGTACTTAGCAGACACTCACCTTATAGAACTATGTATTCTAGTTAGTTTACAATGTTAAAGATTATTAGCAGACAATCAGATCATAGAACTACAAATTCACTGTTACTTTACACTGGGAAATGTTCTTAGAACATGATCAGCTTTAGAATTTTTAATTCACTGTTAGTAAGCAATGGAGAATGTTCTTAACAGACCATCAGCCTATATAACATTGAATTCACTGTTAGTATACAATGGGGGATGTTCTTAGCAGACAATTAGCTTATAGAACTATGAATTCACTGTCAATTTGCAATGGGAAATGTTCTTAGCAGTCAATCAGCTTATAAAACTAAGAATTCACTCCTAGTTTACAAGTGGAAATATTCTTAGAAGACAATCAGCTTATAGGCTATGAATTCTCCATTAGCTTATAATGAGAAGTGTTCTTAGCAGACAATCAGCTTATATAACTATGAATTCACAGTTATTTTGCAATGTGATATGTTCTCAGCTGACTATCAGTTTATAGAACTATGAATTCATTGTTAGTTTACAATGGAAAATGTTCCTAGTATACAGTCAGCTTAGAGAAGTATTAATTCACTGTTAATTTACAATGCGAAATGTTCATAGTACATGATCAGCTTATAAAACTTTGAATTCACTGTTAGTTAGCAAAGGGGAATGCTCGTAGCAGACATTCAGCTTATAGAACTATGAATTCACTCTTATTTTGCAAGGGGATATGTTGTTAGCCAACTATCAGTTTATAGAACTACAAATTCACTGTTAGGTTATAAGGGGAAATGTTCCTAGTAGACTATCAGCTTAGAGAACTATTAACTCACTGTTAGTTTACAATGGGAAATGTTCATCGTACTTGATCATCTTACAGAACTTTGAATTCACTGTTAGTTGGCAACGGGGAATGTTCTTAGCAGACATTGAGCTTATAGAACTATAAATTCACTATTATTTTGCAATGGGATTTGTTCTTAGCCAACTATCAGTTTATAGATCTATAAATTCATTGTTAGTTTACAATAGGAAATGTTCCTAGTGGACAATCAGCTTAGAGAGCTATTAATTCACTGTTAGTTTACAATGGGAAATGTTCATAGCACATGATCAGCTTCTAGAACTTTGAATTTACAACAGGAAATGCTCCTAGTAGACAATAAGCTTAGAGAACTATTAATGCAGTATTAATTTGCATTGGAGAATGTTCTTAGATGACAATCAGCTTATAAAACAATGAATTCTCAGTTAGTTTACAATGGGAAATGTTCTAAGGAGACAATCAGCTTACAGAACTATGAATTCACTGTTAGTTAATAATGGTAAATGTTCATAGTATATGATCAGGTTATAAAACTTTGAATTCACTGTTAGTTCACAATGGGAAATATTCTTAGTACATGATCAGCTTATAGAACTTTGAATTCACTGTTACTATGCAATGAGGAATGTTCTTAGCAGACAATCAGCTTACAGAAATATGAATTCACTACTAGTTTACAATGAGAAATGTTCCTAGTAGACAATCAGCTTAGATAAATAATAATTCACTGTTAGTTTGCAATGGGAAATGTTCTTAGCAGACAATCTGCTTATAGAACTATGAATTCAGTGTTAGTTTTCAATGGGAAATGTTGCTATTAGACAATAAGCTTAGAGAACTATTAATTCATTGCTAGTTTATACTGGGAAGTATTCTTAGCAGATAATCCACTTATAGAACTATGAATTCACTGTTAGTTTACAACAAAAAATGTTCCTGGTAGACAATCAGCTTAGAGAACTATTAATTCACTATTATTTTACAATGGGAAATGTTCTTAGCAGACAATCAGCTTATGAAATGGTGAATTCTCTTGCAGTTTACAACAGGAAATGTTCTTGGCAAAAATCTGCTTATCCAACTTTATATTCACTGCTGATATACAATGGGATTTTTTCTTAGTGGACAATCAGCTTATAGAACTATGAATTCATTGTTTCTTTGCAAAAGGAAAGGTTATGAATGGACAATCAGCTTATAGAACTACAAATTCACTGTTATTTTATAGGGGGAAATGTTGGTAGTGCATGATCAGCTTATAGAAGTTTGAATTCACTGTTAGTTTGCAATGGTAATGTATCTTGGCAGACACTCAGCTAATACAACTATGAATTTTCAGTTAGTTTACCATGGGGAATGTTCTTAGAAGACAATCAGCACATAGAACTACAAATTCACTGGTATTTTATATTGGGAAATGTTCTTATTACATGATCAGTGTAGAGAACTTTCAATTCACTCTTAGTATGCAATGCACAATGTTCTTAGCTGATAATCAGCTTATAGAAATATGAATTCCCTGTTAGTTTACAATGGGAAATGTTCCTAGTAGACAATCAGATTAGAGAACGATTAATTCACTGTTAGTTTGCAATGGAAAATGTTCTTAGCAGACAATCAGCTTTTAAAACTATGAATTCACTGTTAATTTGCAAAGGGAAATGATCTTAGCAGAGATTCACGATATAGAACCACAAATTCACTGTTAGATCACAATGGGAAATGTTCTTAGTACAAGATCAGCTAATTGAACTTTGAGGTCACTGTTAGTATACAATGGTGAATGTTCTTAGCAGACAATGTTCTTAGTCAGTACCTTATAGAACTATGAATTCTCAATTTGTTTACAGTGAGAAATGTTCTTACCAGACAATAAGCTCATAGAATTACAATTTCACTGTTATGTCACCTTGGGAAATGTTCTTAGTATATGATCAGCTTATAGAACTTTGAATTCACTCTTAGTATGCAATGGGGAATGTTCTTATCAGACAATGTTCTTATAGAACTATGAATTCACTGTTATTTTACAATGGGAAATGTTCCTAGTAGACAATCAGATCAGAGAAGTATTAATTCACTGTTAGTTTACAATGGGAAATGTTCATAACAGACAATCAACATATAGAAGTAAGAATTCACTCTTAGATTACAAGTGGAAATGTTCTTAGCAGACAGTCTGCTGCTTATATACCTTTATATTCACTGTTCGCTTAACTTGGGAAGTGTGCTTAGCAGAAAAACAGCTTACAGAACAATGAAATCTCTTTCTTTGCAAAGGGAAATGTTCTTAATAGACAATCAGCTTAAAGAACTACGAATTCACTGTTAGTTTATAATGGGAAATGGTCATAGTAGATGATCAGCTTATAGAACTTTGAATTCACTGTTAGTTTGCAATGTGGAATGATCTTAGCAGACCCTCAGCTTATAGAATTATAAATTCTCAGTTAGTTTATAATGGAAAATGTTCTTAGAAGACAATCAGCTCATACAACTATGAATTCACTGTTACTTCACAATGGGAAATGTTCTTAGTATATGGTCAGCTTATAGAACTTTGAATTCACTTTTAGTATGCCATGGGTAATGTTCTTAGCAGACAATCAGCTTACAGAAATATGAATTCACTACTAGTTTACAATGAGAAATGTTCTTAGCAGACAATGAGCTTATAGGACTATGAATTTCCTGTTAATTTCCAAAGGGAAATGTACTTAACAGACAATTAGCCTATAGAACTATGAATTCTAAGTTAGTTTACCATGGATAATGTTCTTAGCTGACAGGATTGTGATGATGCTGATATTTATAGAATAAGAATTCACTTTTAGTTTACAAGCAGAAATGTTCTTAGCAGACAATCACCTTATAAAACAATTAATTCTCTGGCAGTTTAAAACAGGGAATGTTCTTAGCAGAAAATCTCCTTATACAACTTTATATTCACTGTTGGTTTACAATGGGAAATGTCCTTAGCAGACTATCAGCTTATAGAACTATGTATTCTATGTTTCTTTGCAAAGGGGAATGTTCTTAACCAACAATTGGCTCATAGAACTACGAATTCATTGTTAGTTTACAATGGGAAATGTTTTTAGTACATGATCAGCATATAGAACTTTGAATACACTATTAGTTTACAAAGGGAAGTGTTCCTAGTAGACAAACAGCTTAGAGAACTATTAATTCACTGTTTGTTTGCAATGCAAAATGTTTTCAGTAGACAATCAGCTATTAGAACTATGAATTCACTGTTGCAAAGGGAAATGATCTTAGCAGAGATTCATGATATAGAACCACAAATTCACTGTTAGTTCACAACGGGAAATGTTCTTAGTACATGATAAGCTTGTAGAACTTCAAGTTCACTGTTTGTATGCAATAGAAAATGTTCTTAGCAGACACTGACTTTATATAACTATGAATTCTCAGTTTGTTTGCAATGGTAAATGTCCTTAGTACATGTTTAGCTCATAGAACCATGAATTCACTGTTAGTTTACAATGGGAAATAGTCTTAGTACATGATCAGCTTATGGAACACTGAATTCAGTGTTAGCATGCAATGGGGAATGTTTTTAGCAGACAATCAGATTATAGAACTATGAATTCATTGTTAGTTTACAATGGGAAATGTTCTTAGTAGAAAATCAGCCAAAAATCTGAAGTTACCTGACTCCCAAATTTTTGGGACCAGACATCTTAACTGAAATTACAAAGAATGTATTTACCTTCTCCTCCTTCCAATCCAACCACCTCACAAAAATAAGAGAACTAAAACAATCCAAACATGATCATTTTTAAGAGTCCTTGAAAGAATTAAAACTTTTAGAGGAAAGGGTGGGGGGAGAAAAAAAAACAGGAACAAGGAGGGAAGCTTAAGAAAAGGGAAGGAGAACAATGGGCCTCTTTTATTTGGCGACAAGCAAGTGCAAGAAGTTCATGTAATTTGTTTAGTTGTCTGAGGTTTGTCTGAAGCACATCAGCATCTGCAGGTTCTTATAGTAGTTCTTCTTTGTCTCAATAATCTCAAAGCCAAACTTCCTATAGAAGTCAATTGCTGACTCATTGCTGATCTGGACATGTAGATAAATGTTGTCAAAAGTGCCATCTTTCTCATTGAATTCACTGTTAGCTTACACTGGGAAACGTTCTTTGTAGATGATTATTTTATAGTGCTTTGGGTTCATTGTAAGTTTACAATGGGAAACTTCTCAGACTATCAAGTTATAGAACTATGAATTCACCATTAGTTTACAATGGGAAATGTTGTTAGTAGACAATCAGCTTATAGATCATTAATTCATTGTTACTTTACAATTAGAAATGTTCTTAGTAGATAGTCAGACTACAGATCATTGCATTCACATTTGCTTTGCAATTAGAAATGTTTATAGAAGGCAATCAGCTTATAGAAATTTTATTCACCGTAAATTAACAATTGGAAATGTTTTTACTAGGTGACCAGATTACAATAATTTGAATTCACTTTAGTTTGCAATAGGAAATATTCTTTGCAGACAATCAGCTTATACAAGTATGAATTCTCTGATAGTTTTCAATGGGAAATGTACTTAGTAGACAATGAAGTTATAGATCATTGAATTCAGTTAGTTTACAATGGAAAATGTTTGCAGTAGAAGATCAGATTATGCTAATTTGAATTCACTCTCAGTTTAAGATGTTAATTGTTCCCAGTAGACTAACAGCATATAGAACTAGGAATTCACTTTTGGTATACAATGGGAAATGTTCCTAGTAGACTATCACCTCATAGAACTATGAATTGACTACTAGTTTTCAAAGGGAAATGTTCTCAGCAGACAATCCACTTATAGAACTATGAATTCACTGCTAGTTTATAATGGGAAATGTACTTAGCTGACTATCACTTTGTAAACTATAAATTCTTTCTTAGTTTGCAATGGTAAGTATTCTTAGCAGACTATAAGTTTATAGAACTAAGTTTTCACTTTTAGTTTACACTGGTAAATGTTCTAAGTAGACATTCAGCTTGCATATCATTGAATTCACTGTTAGTTTGCAATGGGAGATGTTCTATGCAGACATTCAGCTTATAGAACTAAGTAGTCATGGTTAGTTTACATTGGGAAATGTTCCTCACTAAAAATCATGTAACAGAATTATGAATTCACTGTTAGCATACACGGTAAAATATGCTTGGCAGACAATCAGCTTATAGAAGTATGAATTCTCTATTAATTGGCAATGGGAAATATTCTCAGGAGACAATCAGCTTATGTAACTTTGAAATCCCTGTTATTTTACAATGGAAAATGTTCTTAGTAGACAATCAGCTTATAGATCATTGAATTCACTGTTAATTTGCAATGGGGAATGTTCTTTGCAGACAATCAGCTTACAGAACTAAGTAGTCATGGTTAGTTTACAATGGGAAATGTTCTTCACACAAAATCAGTTTAAAGAATTATGAATTCTCTGTTAGTTTGCAATGGGAAATATTCTTAGCAGACAATCAGATTATACAACTTTGAAATCCCTGTTATTTTACAATGGAAAATGTTGTTAGTAGACAATCAGCTTATAGGTCATTGAATTCACTGTTTGTTTACAATGAGAAATGTTCCTAGTAGACAATAAGATTATAGATCATTGAATTCACTGTCAGTTTACAATGGGAAATGTTCTTTGCCGAAAATCAGAGTATAGAAATAAGTAGTCATGGTTAGTTTACAATGGGAAATGTTCTTCACAGAAAATCAGGTTATAGAATTATGAATTCATTGTTACTATACAATGTGAAATGTGCTCAGCAGACAATCAGCTTATAGAAGTATGAATTCTCCATTAGTTTGCAATGGGAGATATTCTCAGCAGACAATCAGCTTATACAACTTTGAAATCCTTGTTATTTTACAATGAAAAATGTTCTTAGTAGACAGTGAGCTTATAGACCATTGAATTCACTGCTTACAATGAGAAATGTTCTTAGTAGAAAATCAGTTTATAGATAATTGAATTCACTGGTAGGTTGCAATGGGGAATATTCTGTGAATACAATCAGCTTATACAACTAAGTAGTCATGCTTAGTTTACAATGGGAAATATTATTCACAGAAAGTAAGTTTACAGAATTATGAATTCACTGTTAGTACACAATGTGAACTGTGCTAGCAGACAGCTTATTGAAGTATGAATTCTTCGTTAGTTTACAATAAGAAATGTTCTTAACACACAATCAGCTTGTAGTTCTTTGAATTCACTGTTAGTTTACAGTGGGAAACGTTCTTTGTGTATATTAAGCTTATACAACAGTGAATTCTGTTAGTTTGCAATGGGAAATGTTCTTATTAGACACTCAGGTTATAGATCATTGAATTCACATTTTCATACAATGAGAAATGTTCTTAGTACCCAATCAGCTTAGATCATTGAATTCACTGCTCGTTTGCAATGGGGAATGTTGTTGCAGACAGTTATTGAACGAAGTAGTCATGGTTAGTTTTCTATGGGAAATGTTGTTCACAGAAAATCAGGTTATAGAATTATGAATTCACTGTTAGTATACAATGTGAAATGTGCTTAGCAATCAGCTTATAGAAGTATGAATTCTCTGTTAGTTTGCAATGGGAAATATTCTTAGCAGACAATCACCTTATATAACTTTGTAATCCCTGTTATTTTACAATGGAAAATGTTCTTAGTAGACAATCAGCTTATAGGTCATTGAATTCACATTTGCTTACAATGAGAAATGTTCCTAGTAGACAACAGATTATAGATCATCGAGTTCACCATTAGTTTGCAATGGGAATGTTCTTTGCAAAAAATCAATTTATAAAAGTACGTAGTCATGGCTAGTTTACAAGGGGAAATATTCTTCACAGAAAATCAGTTTATAGAATTATGAATTCACTGTTAGTATAAAATGTGAAATATGCTTAGGAGACAATCAGCTTACAGAAGTATGAGTTCTCTCTTAGTTTGCAATGAGAAATATTCTTAGTAGACAATGAGCTTACAGATCATTGAATTCACTGTTAGTTTGCAGTGCAGAATATTCTTTGCAGACTAAGAACTAAGTAGTCATGGTTAGTTTACAATGTAAAATGTTCCTCACAGAAAATCAGTTTATAGAATTATGAATTCACTGTTAGCATACAATGTGAAATGTGCTTAGCATACGATCAGCCTATAGAAATATGAATTCTCTGTTAATTTGCAATGGGAAGTATTCTTTGTAGACAATGAGCTTATAGATCATTGAATTCACTCTTTGTTTGCAATGAGGAATGTTCTTTGCAGATAATAACTTTATTAACCTTTCAAATCCCTCTTATTTTAAGATGGAAAATATTCTCAGTAGACAATCACCTTATAGATCATTGAATTCTCTGTTAGTTGGCAATGGAGAATGTTTTTTGCAGAAAGCCAGCTTATGCAACTTTGAAATCCCTGTTATTTTAGAATGGAAAGTGTTTTTAGTAGACAATCAGCTTATCTATCATTGAATTCACTGTTCATTGCAATGGGGAATGTTCTTTCCAGACAATTAGCTTATTGAATGCAGCAGTCATGCTAAGATTACAATGGGAAATGTTCTTCACATAAGATCAGTTTAAAGAATTATGAATTCATTGTGAGTATACAAGGCAAATTGTGCTTAGCAGATAATCAGCTTGCAGAATGATGAATTCTCTGTTAGTTTGCAATGGGAAATATTCTTAGCAGACAATAAGCTTATACAACTTTGAAATCCCTGTTATTTTACAATGTAAAATGTTCTTAGTAGACAATCAGCTTATAGATCATTGAATTCAATGTTTGCTTTCAATGATAAATGATCCAAGTATACAAACAGATTATAGATCATTGAATTGACTGTTAGTTAGCTATGGGGAATGTTCTTTGCAGAAAATAAGCTTATAGTACTAAGTAGTCATGGTTAGTTTACAATGGGAAATATTCTTCACAGAAAGTCAGGTTATGGAATTATGAATTCACTGTGAGTATACTATGTGAAATATGGTTAGCAGACAATCAGCTTGTAGAAGTATGAACTCTCTGTTAGTTTGCAAAGGGATATATTCTTGGTATACAATCAGCTTATAGATCATTGAATTCACTGTTAGTTTGCAATAGCAATGTTGCTTGCAGACAATCAGCTTGTGGAACTAAGTAGTCATGGTGAGTTTACAATGGGAAATGTTCTTCACAGAAAGTCAGTTTAAAGAATTATGAATTCACTGTTAGTAAACAATGTGAAATATACTTAGCAGACAATCATCTTATAGAAGTATGAATTCCCTGTTAATTTGCAATGGGAAATATTGTTAGTAGATAATCATCATATACAATTTTCAAATCCCTGTTATTTTAAAATGGAAAATGTTCTTAGTAGACAATCACCTTATAGATCATTGAACTCACTGTTTACTTACAATGAGAAATGTTTCTAATAGACACTCACCTTATAGAACTTTGAATTCCCTGTTACTTTTCAAGGGGAAATGTTCTTAACACACAATCAGCTTATAGTTCTTTCAAGTAAATGTTACTTTACAATGGGAAACTTTTGTTGTGGACACTCAGCTTATAAAACAGTGAATTCCCTGTTAGTTTGCAGTGGGAAATATTCTTATTAGACAATCAGATTACAGAACTTTCAATTCACTCTTTGTTTGCAATGAAAAATGTTCCTAGTAGACACTCAGCTTATAGAACTTTGAATTCTATGTTAGTTTTCAGTGGGAAATGTTTTTAACACACAACCAACTTATAGTTCTTTGAATTCACTGTTAGTTTACAATGGGAAACTTCTTAGTAGATAATCAGCTCATCCTATAAAATGGTGAATTCTCAGTTTGCATTGGGAAATGTTTTTTTTTTTTTTTTTTTTGAGCAGTTGTAACTTTAATCCATAGGGTTTACCACAGGAGATGAAGGGACTGGAGAATGAGGCCCCTTTAAAAGCACTTAAAACAGTCTTTTTTTTTTATGGGTGACTTTGTTATTTTTTTTTTTATTGACAACTTCTATGCTAACAGACAATAAACCATGATATTTCCCTCCCCTCCCCCACTTTCCCCTTCACAACTCTGCTCTCTGTCATATCCCCTCCCTCTCTCTATTAGTCTCTCTTTTAATTTGATGTCATCTTTTTCTTGTATTATGAAGGTCTTGTGTAGATATTGCTAGGCACTGTGAAGTCTTGGATACTGAGGCCAATTTTTGTTTAAACATGACTCTTGATATAACATGTATTTTTTTTTCTTAATCTAAAAACATGGCTATTAAAAAAACTTTAACTGAAAGCATTCATTTCTTTTTTCTCTTTTTTTTAAAATTTAACTTATTAGTTTTCTTTGCAGTAAATACAGGCAGTTTGGTACCATTATTTAGGCTCATCTGTGATCTACCCCCTCCCATTAGACCCTCCTTGTTAATGAAAATGGGTCGTGCATTGTGGAGTTAGCCCCCAGTTATTGGCACAATAAATGTCTCTGCATATCATGACCCAACATGTGACTCTGACATTCTTTCTGCCCCCTCTTCCACAAAATTTCCCTGAGCCATGTTGGGATCATTTTTGGTCTGCTTCAGTGCTGAGGTGTTGGGGGCCTCTGAGGCTCTGGCTCTCTGATTTGGTAGGAGTTGATTTTTCTCTCGTTGATCTCCTTCCCCTTTGTGCTGGTATCCGGTTCACAGGAAAACATCACCCTTGCTTATTTCGCCAGTTGTCCTTAGTTTCAGTCGGGCCCCTTTTGAGGTATGTTGGGGCAGCTCTCTTCTTAGGATCTGCATCTATCTGGAAAAGAGAAGCAGATTCTCCAATGGAGAGTAAGTTAGCACCCAGAAAATTGAGATAACACTTACTTTTTTGATAGACAGTATGGTAGGTGTAGGCCCTCTTATACCCCGTGATTGATGGTAGCTTGATATTGTAGAGTGGGCTTGTGTTTGGGTATGGTTCTGACTTGTTTCCCAGCTCCAGCTATGGGTCTAGTACCACTGAGTGGATCAGTTAGCCAAATCAAGAGCAACTGATTCCTCACCATGGCTGTGTACCACTATTGCACTTGTGTGGGCATCATATCTGGTTACTTGTTGCTAATTAGCTTAAACAATGTGTTGCTTGGACATATCTTGGTCATTTCCCCCAGTGGCCTATGTAGTGCCTTCTGGCACTAGACATGCTGACTGTCTGGGGACTGACTCTCTCCTGGCTTCCAGCCATGTCATTCCATTTTACTTGTCAGCTGCGTATGGAGTCTTCAGCAATAGGGTCTTACCACTGGCCTTTGGTGGGTCATCCAGTACTCTGACAGAAGTCTGTCATTGTTTTGGGAAACCTTGTAGGTTATTATTAGACAATCAACATATAGAACTTTAATTTCATTGTTAGTTTAGAAATGGAAATGTTCCTAGTAGACACTCAGAGTATAGAACTTTAAATTTCCTGTTAGTTTTCAATGGGAAAGATTGTTGACACACAATCAGCTTGTAGTTTTTTGAATTCACTGTGAGTTTACAATGGGAAACATTCTTTGTGGGCACTCAGCTTATAAAACAGTGGATTCTTTGTTAATTTGCAATGGAAAATGTTCTTATTAGACAATCAGCTTATAGAACTTTAAATTCACTGTTAGGTTACAAAGGAAATGTTCCTAGTAGACAGTCAGCTTATATAACTTTGAATTCACTGTTAATTGCAATGGGAAATGTTGCTAGTAGACACTCAGATTAAAGCACTTTGATTTAACTGTTAGTTTTCAATGGTAAATGTTCTTAACACATAATTATCTTATAGTTCTTTCAATTCACTGTCAGTTGACAATAGAAACATTTTCAGTAGACACTCAGCGTCTAGAACTGTGAATTCCCTGATAGTTTGCAATGGGAAATATTCTTAGTTGACAATATGCCTATTGAACTCTGAATTCACTTCTAGTTTTGAATGGAAAATGTGCTTAGCAGACAATCAGCTCATAGAACTACGAATTCACAGTTAGTTTACATTGGGAAATTGTGGTGGTTTGATTCAGGTGTCCCCCATAAACTTAGACGTTGTGAATGCTAGATCCCCAGCTGATGGATAGTTGGGAATTAATGCCTCCTGGAGGGAGTGTATTGTTGGGGGTGGGCTTATGGGCTTTATAGCCAGTTTCCCCATGCCAGTGTTTGGCATACCCTCCTGTCCTGTGGTCCACCTTATGTGGGCCAGAGGGTGATGTCCACCCTCTGCTCATGCCATTGTTTTCCCCTGCCATGGTGGAGCTTCCCCTCGAGCATGTAAGCCAAAATAAATCTCTTTTTCCCAGAAGCTGCTCTTGGTTGGGTGATTTCGAACAGCAACAAGAATCAGACTGCAACATTAAAGTGGTACCGAGGAGTGGGATTGCTGCTAGACACTTGACTATGTGGCTTCGGCCTTTTGGAGCTGATTTTCAAGAGGAATGTGGGAGGATTTGAAACCTTGGACTAAGAATGCCTTGCAGTGCTGTAAGTACAGTTTGATGGACTATTCTGGTCTGAGCTGCAAGACCTGAATGCAATAAGAACTATTGACTGTGAGGTTTAGCTTATGAGGGTGAGAAGAGCTTTGCTTGGATTGGGCTAGCAGTCTGTTTGAGAAGCTTGCGCTTATGCCCATGTCCTGAGAAGTTGTGCAGGGCTGCTTTGCATAGAAATGAAATGGTGTGTACAGAGGAATATGGCACAGAAAGAAAAATCTTTGGGTGAACTCTTGCCCATTCAGCTGCAACTGAGAGATTACAACCTTTGAGGCTGGGCTAGCTGACCTGTGTTGGGGTAACAGAAAGAATATCAACTCTTTTGAAGGGGCCTGAGTGTTCAAGGAGTGTCCTGTTCTTCAAAGTCTGCTTTATTCCCCCCTGGATTAACAAATTGGCTCCCTACCTGGTATCGTGGAATATAAGAAATGCTCAAAAGAGGGTCATTGAGTTTGCAACATGGTCTTGTGTTTTGGAAATGGCCATGGGCAGTGTGAAGCAGGTTTGCTGGTTGCCTGCATAGAGACCCCATGGGGCCATGACAATGAACCACAGCTTGCAGTGGAGACCCAGTGGAGATGCTGGGATCATGAGATAGCTGCCAAGGTGCTGCCGGCCCCAATGAAGTTTCCCAGGACTGTGAGTAGCCTAGCTGTAGGGGCAGAATTGGAATGCCAGAGACTTGTTGCTGGTTAGAATTATCGGACTTGAAGATTTGTCACTGGTTAGAGTTACTGGACTTGAAGCTACAGAGTTTGATATTTGCCCTGGTTGTTTTAAATCTTGTATTGGTTTAATGTTCCTTTGCTATGCCCAAAGCCATCTTTTGCAGTGTGAATATTTATTCTGTGCCATTATGGGTTTTTTGAGGTTATTTTTTGGTATTATGGCTCAGTTAAAAGATCTTGAACTATGGAATGTATGAACATCATTGGAATTGATAAAATCTATGGGGCTTTTAAAATTAGATTAATAGGGCTGGAGAGATGGCTTAGCAGTTAAGCGCTTGCCTGTGAAGCCTAAGGACCCAGGTTCAAGGCTCGGTTCCCCAGGTCCCATGTTAGCCAGATGCACAAGGGGGCGCATGCATCTGGAGTTCGTTTGCAGAGGCTGGAAGCCCTGGTGTGCCCATTCTCTCTCTCTCCCTCTATCTGTCTTTCTCTCTGTGTCTGTCGCTCTCAAATAAATAAAAAAAATTTAAAAAAATTTTAAAAATTATATTAATACATTGTATTTTACATCATGTATGGATATCAGTTTATGGGGGCCAGAGGCGGAATGTGGTGGTTTGATTCAGGTGTCCCCCATAAACTTAGATGTTGTGAATGCTAGATCCCCAGCTGATGGATAGTTGGGAATTAATGCTTCCTGGAGGGAGTGTATTGTCGGGGGTGGGCTTATGGGCTTTATAGCCAGTTTCCCCATGGCAGTGTTTGGCATACCCTCCTGTTGCTGTGGTCCACCTTATGTGGGCCAGGGGTGATGCCCACCCTCTGCTCATGCCATCATTTTTCCCTGCCATCGTGGAGCTTCCCCTCGAGCCTGTAAGCCAAAATAAATCTCTTTTTCCCAGAAGCTGCTCTTGGTTGGGTGATTTCTAACAGCAATGCAAACCGGACTGCAAAAGAAATATTCATAGTACATGATCAGCTTATTGATCTTCAAATTCACTGTTAGTTTGCAATGGGGAATGTTCTTACCAGACTCTAATGTTATAGAACTTTGAATTCACTGTTAGTTTACAACAGGAAATGTTCCTAGTACATAATCATCTTGGATAACTATTCATTCGCTGTTGTTTGCAATCAGAAATGTTCTTAGCCGATAATTGGCTTATATAATGATAAATTCACTGTTAATTTGCAAAGAGAAATTTTCTTAGCAGACAATCAGCTTATAAAACTATAAATTCTCTGGCAGTTTACAACAGGAAATGTTCTTAACAGAAAATCTGCTTATACAACTTTATATTCACTGTTGGTTTACAATGGTAAATGTGCTTAGTGGAAACTCAGCTTATAGAACTATGAATTCTCAGTAAGTTTATAATGGGAAATGTTCTTAGCAGACAATCAGCTCACAGAACTATGAATTTACTGTTAGTTTACGTTGGGAAATGTTCTTAGCAGACAATTAGCTCATAGAATTACTTATTCACTGCTAATTTACAATGGGAAATGTTCTTATCAGACAATCAGCTTATAGAAGTATGAATTCTCTGTTAGTTTTCAATGGGAAATAATCTTAGTAGACAATTAGCTTATAGATCATTTAATTCCCTGTTAGTTTGAAATGGGAAATGATCTTTTCAGACACTCACCTAACAGAACTCTGAATTATCTTTTAGGTTACAGTTGGAAATGTTCTTATTAGACAAGCACCTTATAGATCATTGAATTCACTTAGTTTTTAATGGGAAATATTCTTAGTACATGATCAGATTATACTATTTTGAATTCACTGTTAGTTTGCAATGGGAAATGTTCTTAGCAGATACCAGCAAATAGAACATTGTATTTACTGCTAGTTTACTAAGGGAAACATTCTTAATAGATTATCAGCTTATAGTACTTTGAATTACTGTTAGTTTGCAATGGGAAATGTTCTTAGCAGACAATCAGCTTACAGATCAATAAATTCTCTGTTAGTATGCAATGGTATATGTGCTTCGCAGACAATGTCCTTATAGAACTAAGAATTCAGTATTAGTTTACAATGGGAAAAGTTCTTATTAGAAAATCACCTTATAGGTCATTGAGTTCAGTGTTAGTTTAAACGGGAAATGTTCTTAGTAGATGATGAGACTACACTACTTTGAATTCACTGTTATTTAGCAATGGGAAATGTTCATATCAGACAATCAGCTTATGGAATGTTGAACTGACTTAGCTTACAATGGGAAATGATCTTCACATCAATCTGCTAACAAAACTGTGAATTCATTGTTAGTTTACAATGGGAAATGTTCTAAGTAGATGATCACCTTGTACAACTTTGAATTCACTGCTATTTTGCAATGGGAAATGTTCATCCAAGACAATTTGTTTATACAACTTTGAATTCAGTATCAGTTTACAATGGGAAATGTTCTTAGCAATCAGCTTATAGAATTAAAAATTCTCTATTAGTTTACAGAAGGAAATGTTCTTAGGAGACAATCAGCTTGCAGAAGTAAGAATTGATGGTTAATTTACAATGGGAAATGTTCTTAGCAAACAATCAGCTTGTACATCATTGAATTCAATTTTAGCTTCCCATGGGAAATGTTCTTAGTAGATGATCAGTTTATATTACTTTGAGTTCACTGTTAGTTTACAATGAGAAATTTCTTTGCACACTATCAGCTTATAGAACTATGAATTCACTGTTAGTTAAAACAGTAAATGTTTTTCATAGATAATCTGCTTATAGAACTCTGAATTCACAATTTACAATGGAATTTACAATGGAAAATGGTCTTAGCAGACTTTCAGGTTATAGATCTATGACTCACTGTTAGTATACAATGGAAAATGTTCTTCACAGTCAATTAGCTTATAGAATTATGAATTCACTGTTAGTTTACATTGGGAAATGTGCTTAGCAGACAATCAGCTTATAGAACTATGAATCCTCAGTTAGTTTACAATGGGAAATATTATTAGTAGACAATCAGCTTATATAACTAAGAATTCACTGGTAGTTTACAAGTGGAAATGTTCTTAGTAGATGATCAGCTTAAAGTACATTGAATTCAGTGTTAGTTTGCAATGGGAAATGTTCTTTGCAGACAATCAGCTTATATAACTAAGAATTAACCGTCTGTTTACAATGGGAAATGTTCTTACCAGACAATCAGCTTAGAGAACTATGAAGTCTGTTTGTTTATAATGAGAACAGTTCTTAGTAGACAATCAGCTTACAGATCATTGAATTCATGGTTAGTTTACACTGGGAAATATTCTTAGGACATGATCAAATTATACTACTTTGAAGTCACTGTTAGTTTTCAATGAGAAATGTTCCTAACAGATATCAGCAAATAGAACATTGTATTCACTGGTAGTGTACAGAGGAAAATGTTCTTAGTAGATGATCAATTTATAGTAGTTTGAATTCAGTGTTAGTATACAATGGGAAATTTCTTCACACACTATCAGCTTATAGAACTATGAATTCAACATTAGTTTAATATGGGAATCATTCTTCCTACACAATCTGCTAATAGAACTATGAATTCACAATTAGTTTACAATGGAAAATGTTCTTTGCAGTCAACCTGCTTATAAAACTATGAATTCACAGTTTACAATGGAAAATGTTCTTCCCAGTCAATCAGCTTTGAATCAGTCATTTCAATCAGTCATTGAATTCACTGTTACTTTAAATGCAAAATATTCTTAGAGGAAATCAGCATATAGATCATTAAATTCTTGGTAAATTTAAAGTGGGAAGTGTTCTGAGTAGATGATCATGTTATACTAGTTTGAAATCACCAATAGTTTGCAACAGGAAATGTTCATAGTAGGTGATCAGCTTTACTACTTTGAATTCACTGTTAGTTTGCAATGGGAAATGTTCGTAGCCGAAAACCAGCTTAGAGAATTAAGAATTCGCTGTTAGTTTACCATGGGAAATGTTCTTGGTAGATCATCAACTTATAGATTATTGATTTCACAGTTATTTTACTATGAGAAGTGTTCTTAGTAGAAAATCAGCTTATAGATCATTGCATTCACTGTTAGTTTACATTGAGAAGTGTTCTTAGTAGACAGTTTATAGATCTTTGCATTGACTATTAGTTTGAAATGAGAAATGTCCATAGAAGACAATCTTTATATAACTTTGAATTCACTGTTTACAATGGGAAATGTTCTTACTAGTTGTCCAGATTATAGTACTTCGAATTTGCTGTGAGTTTGCAATGGGAAATGTTCTTAGCAGACAAACAGCTAATATGGCTATGAATTCTCTGATAGTTTTCAATAGGAAATGTTCTTAGTAGACAATGAGCTTATAGATCACTGAATTTCATGGTTAGATTACACCAGGAAATGTTCTTAATAGAAGATCATACTATACAATTATGAATTCACTGTTACTTTGCAATGGGAAATGTTCTGAGCAGACAATTATCTTATAGAACTATGAATTCACTGTTTGTTTACAATGGTAAATGTTCTTAGCAGAAAATCTGCCTATACAACTATGAATTCACTGTTAGTTTACCATGGGAAATGTACTTAGCCAAAAATCAGCTTATAGATCTATGAATTCTTTCTCAGTTAGCAATGGGAAGTGTTCTTAGTGGACACTCAGCTTATGGAACTATGAATTCACTGTTAGTTTACAATGGGAAATGTTCTTGGTAGACCGTCAGATTATAGATCATTGAATTCACTCTTTGCTTACAATGAGAAATGTTCTTAGCAGACAATCAGCTGATAGAACTATGAATTCTCTGTTAGCTTACAATGGGAAATGTTCTTATCAGACAATCAGTTTATAGAACTAAGAACTCACTGTTAGTATTCAATGGAGAATATTCTTAATAGGCCATCACCTTTAGATCATTTAATTCACAGGTAGTTTGCAATGGGTCTTAGTAGATGATAGGATTATGCAACTTTGAATTCATTGTTACTTTGCAATAGAAAATGCTCTTAGTAGACAATCAGCTTATAGACCATTGATTTGCCTGTTAGTTTGAAATGTGAAATGTTCATAAACACAATCAGCTTACACAAGTTTGAATTTACTGTCAGTTTACAATGGGAAGTGTTCTTAGACAATCAGCTTATAGATCATTGAATTCACTGTTAGTTTACTATGAGAAATGTTCTTAACAGACAATCAGCTTTTGGATCATTGAATTCCCTGTTGCAATGGGAAATGTTCTTAGTAGACAATAAGCTTGTAGGTCATTGATTTCACTGTTAATTTACAAAGAAAAATGTTATTAGTAGACAATCAGCTTATATGTCATTGAATTATCTGTTAGGTTGAATTGGGAAATGTTCTTAGCAGACAATCAGCTTATAAAACTTTGAATTTACTGTAAGTTTACAGTGGAAAATGTTCTTAGTAGACTATCAGCTTGTAGATCATTGATTTCACTGTTAGTTTACAATTGGTAATGTTCTTGTCAGATAATCAGCTTATAGAACTATTAATTCTCTGTTAGTTTACAATTGGAAATGTTCTTAGTAGACAATCAGCTCTTTGATCAGTGAATTACCTGTTAGGTTACAATGAGAAATGTTCTTGTCAGACAATCAGCTTATATAACTAAGAATTCATAGTTAGTTAACAATGGGAAATGTTATCAGTAGAAGATCAGATTATACTACTTTGAATTCACTATTAGTTTGAAATGGGAAATGTTGTGAGCAATCAATCAGCTTATAGAACTATGAATTCACTGTTAGTCTACAATGGGACATGTTGTGAGCAATCAATCAGCTTATAGAACTATGAATTAACTGTCAGTTTACAAAGGGAAATGTTCCTAGTAGAATATCAGCTTACACAACTTTAATTTCTCTGTTAGTTTGCAATGGGAAATGTTCTTTGCAATCAGTTTATAGAACTAAGAATTCACTGTTAGTTTACAATGGGAAATGTTCTTAGTAGACAATCAGCTTATAGATCATTGAATTCACTTTTAGTTTGCAATGGGAAATGTTAATGGAAGACAACCACTTTATAGAACTGTTAATTCTCTCTTAGCTTACAATGGGAAATGTTCTTAGTAGATGATCAGTTTATAGTACCTTGAGTTCTCTCTTTAGTATTCAATGGGAAATTTCTTTCAGACTATAAGCTTGTATAGCTATGAATTCACCATTAGTTTACAACGGGAAATGTTCTTACTAGATAATCTGCTTATAGAACTATGAATTCACTGTCTGTTTACAATGGGAAATAGTCTTTGAAGACAGTTTGTATATAAAAATATGAAGTCACACTCAGTTGACAAAGGGAAATGTTCTTAGCAGACAATCAGCTTATAGAACTATGAGCTTACTGTTAGTTTACAATACCAAATGTTCTTCCCAGACCATCAGCTTATAGTGCTATGAATTCACAGTTATATTAGAATGGGAAATTTTCTTAGTAGACAATCAGCTTATAGATCATAGAATTCAGTGTTTGTTTACAATGCAAAATGTTCTTACTAGATGATCAGATTTTACTACTTTAAAATCACTGTTAGTTTGCAATGGGAAATGTTCTTAGCAGATATCAGCTAATAGACCATTGTATTCACTGTTAGTTTACAAAGGGAAATATTCTTTGGAGATGATCAGTTTATAGTACATTGAATTCACTGCTTACAATGGGAAATATTCTTAGTAGATTATCAGTTTATAGAACTAAGACTTCAGTGTTTGATTACAATGGGAAATGTTCTTAGTAGACAAACAGCTTATTAACATATGAATTCATTTTTAGTTTACAGTGGAAAATGTTCTTAGGAGACAATCAGCTTATATAACTAAGAATTCACTGTAAGTTTACAATGGGATATGTTCTTAGCAGAAAATCTGTTTATACAACTATGAATTCTCTGTTTATAATTGGAAATGTTCTTAGCAGACAATCAGCTTACAGAACTATGGATTCTCTACTAGTTTACATTGGGAAATGTTCTTAGTAGACAATCAGCTTCTAGAAGTAAGAATTCACCATTACTTTACAATGGAAGATGTTCTTGGCAGTCAATCTGCATAGGGAACTATGAGTTTACTGTTAATTTACAATGACACATGTTCTTCTCAGACTATCAGCTTATGAACTGTCTATTCACAGTTAGTTTACAATGAGAAATGTTCTTAGTAGACAATCAGCATATAGATCATTGAATTCACTCTTAGTTTACAATGGGACATGTTCTTAGTAGATGATCAAATGATTCTACTTTGAATTCACTGTTAGTTTGCAATGGAAAATGTTCTTAGCAGATATCACCTAATATAACATTTTATTCACTGTTAGTTTACAGTGGTAAATGTTGTGAGTATATGACCAGCAAATAGTAGTTTGAATTCACTGTTAGTTTGTAATGGGAAATGTTCTTAGCAGGCAATCAGCTTATAGAACTATGAATTCTCTGTTAGTTTACAATGGAAAATGTTCTTAGCAGACAATCATCTTATAGAACTAATACTTCACTGTTAGAATACAATAGGGAATGTTCTTAGCAGAAAATGTGTTTATGCTACTATGAACTGACTGTTAGTTTACAATGGGAAATGTTTTTAGTAGACAATCAGGTTATAGATCATTGAATTCACTAATTGTTTGCAAAGGGAAATGTTCATAGCATACAATCAGCTTATACAACTATGAATTTTCTGTTAGTTTGCAATGGGAAATGTTCTTAGTACACATTCAGCTTGTAGATCATTGAATTCACAGTTAGTTTAGAATGGGAAATATTCTTAGTAGATGATCTGATGATACTATGTTTAATTCACTGTTAGTTTGCAATGAGAAATGTTCTTAGCAGACAATCAGCTTATAGAACTATGAATTCTGTGTTAGTTTACAATGGGAAATGTTCTTAGTACACAATCAGCCATTGTATTCACAGGTAGATTATAATGGGAAATCTTCTCAGTAGATGATCAGATTACACTACTTTGAATTCACTGTTAGTTTGCAATGGGAAATATTCTTAGTAGATGATCAGCTTATAGAACTATGAATTCTCTCTGTACAATGGGAAATAATCTTAACAGGCAATCAGCTTATAGAACCAAAACTTCACTGTTAGATTAAAATTGGAAATTTTCTGAGGAGACAATCAGCTTTTAGAACTAAGGATTCTCTGTTAGTTTACAATGGGATATGTCCTTATCAGAAAATTTACTTATACAACTATGAATTCACTGTTAGTTTGAAATGGGGAGTGTTCTTAGTAGATAATCATCTTATAGTACTTTGAATTCACTGTCAGTTTACAACTGGAAATGTTCTTAGTAGATAATCAGATGATACTACTTGTAATTCACTGTTAGTTTGCAATGGGCAGCATTCTTAGCAGACAGTCAGCTTATACAACTGTGAATTCTTTGTGAGTTTACAATGGGAAATGTTCTTAGTAGATGATTAGCTTATAGTACTTTGAATTCAGTTTGTAATGGGCAATGCTCTTAGCACACAATAAGCTTATAGAACTATGAATTCTCTGTTATTTTACTATTGGAAATATTTTTATAAAATTATCAGATTATAGAACTAAGACTGAACTCTTTGATTACAATGAGTAATGTTCTTAGGAGACAATCACCTTATAGAACTAAGAATTCACTGTTAGTTTACAATGGGAAATGTTCTTACCAGACAATCAGCTTACAGGACTATGAATTCTCTGTTAATTTACAATGGGAAATATTTTTAGCAGGCAATCATCTTATAGAACTCAGACTTCATTGTTAGATTGCAATGAGAAATGTTCTTAGGAGAAAATCAGTTTATAGAACTAAGGATTCTCTGTTAGTTAACAATGGGAAATGTTCTTAGCAGACTATTAGCTTATAGATTACAAATTCTCTGTTAGTTTACAATGGCAAATATTCTTAGTAGAAAATCTGCGAATACTACTATGAATTCACTGACAGTTTGCAATGGGAAATGTTCTTAGTACACAATCAGATTATAGATCATTGAATTCACGGTTAGTTTAGAATGGGAAATGCTCTTAGTTGATGATCAAATTATATTATTTTGAATTTACTGTTTGAAATGGGAAATGTTCTTAACAGACAATCAGCTTATAGAACTATGAGTTCTATGTTAGTTTACAATGGGAAATATTCTTAGCAGACAATTAGCTTATGGAATTAAAACTTCACTCTTAGATTACAATGGGAAATGTTCTGAGAAGACAATTGGTTTATAGAACTAAGAATTCACTGTTAGTTTACAATGGGAAATGTTCTTAGCAGAATATCTGCTTATACAACTATGAATTCACTGTTAGTTTGAAATGGGAAATGTTCTTAGTAGACAATCAGCATATAGAAGTTTGACTTTACAGTCCGTTGGTCATGAGAAGTGTTCTTACTAGACAACAAGCTATTGAACTTTGAATTCACTGTTAGTTTACAATGGGAAATGTTCTTAATAGATAATCATCTTATAGTACTTTGAATTCACTGTTAGTTTGGAATGGGAAATGTTCTTAGCAGACAATCAGCTTATAGAACTATGAGTTCTCTGTTAGTTTACAATGGGAAATATTCTTAGCAGACAATCAGCTTATAGAACTATGAATTCACTGTTATATTACAATGGGAAATGTTCTTAGGAGACAATCAGCTTATAGAACTAAGGATTCACTGTTAATTTACCATGGGAAATGTTCTTAGCAGAAAATCTGCTTATACAACTATGAATTCATTGTTAGTTTGAAATGGGAAATGTTCTTAGCAGACAATCAGCTTAGAGAACTATGAACTCTCTGTTAGTTTACAATGGGAAATATTCTTAGCAGACAATCATCTTATAGAACTAAGACTTCACTGTTAGATTACAAATGGAAATGTTCTCAGCAGACAATCAGCTTATAGAACTATGAATTCTGTGTTGGCTTACAATAGGAAATGTTCTTAGTAGATGATCAGATTACACTACTTTGAATTCACTGTTAGTTTGCAATGGGAAATGTTCTTAGTAGACTATAAGCTTATTGAAGTTTGAATTCTCTGTTAGTTTGCAATAGGAAATGTTCTCAGTAGATATTCATCTTATGCCACTTTGAATTCAGTGTTAGTTTACAACCAGAAATGTTTTTAGCAGACAATCAGCTTATTGAACTTTGAACCCACTCTTAGTTTCTAATGGGAAAATATTCTTAGTACACAATTAGCTTATTGAACTTTGAATTCACTGTTAGTTTACAATGGGAAATGTTCCTATAGACAAGCTGATTAGAGTGTCACAACATGAGTCAGTTTTGTACAAGTTCTTTAAATGGTTCTTCTTTTCAAAGTAATAACATAATGATATCACAGCTAAGAGACAGTGATGTATTGAAATCCCTGCATTGAAAGAACATGATCAGAGCCAGGCATGGTGGCACACGCCTTTAATCCCAGCACTTGGGAGGCAGAGGTAGGAGGATTGTCATGAGTTTTAGACCACCCTGAGACTCCATAGTGAATTCCAGGTCAGCCTGGGCTAGCATGAGATCCTACCTTGAGAAACCAAAAAAAAAAAAAAAAAAAAAAAGAAAGAAAGAAAGAAAGAGAGAAAGAAAGAACATGATCTAAGTTTATTAATTGTATTTCTTATTTTCTTTTTTTTAAAAAATATTTTTATTTATTTATTTATTTGAGAGCAACAGACAGAGAAAGACAGGTAGAGGGAGAGAGAGAGAATGGGCACGCCAGGGCTTCCAGCCACTGCAACCGAACTCCAGACGCGTGCGCCCCCTTGTGCATCTGGCTACGTGGGACCTGGGGAACCGAGCCTCAAACCAGGGTCCTTAGGCTTCACAGGCAAGCGCTTAACCGCTAAGCCATCTCTCCAGCCCTGTATTTCTTATTTTCTAACACCATGAGTATTTATGAGTTTCTAAATTGTCTTCACTTCTTGTTTCCTATGTTATGGAACTTAAATATTACAAAATAGCAATTGTTTAGACACTCAAATTCTACATCAGAACAACTTTGAATTCTCTGTTATTTTGCAATCAGAAATGTTCTTAGCAGACAATCACTTTATAGAACTTTGAATTCACGTTTAGTTGACAATGGGAAATGTTCTTAGTTGCCAACCAGATTATAGAACTTTGAATTCAATGCTAGTTTACAAAGGGAAATATTTCTAGCAGACAATCTGATTAGAATGTAACAATATGTGTAAGTTTTATACAAGTTCATTTGATGGTTCTTCTTGTCATAGCAATTATGTAAAGATTTCAGAGCAAAGCGACGGTGACGTGTTGAAATCCCTGTGTTGAAAGAACATGATCTAAGTATACTAATTGTATTTTATGCTTTCTCACACCATGAGCAGTTATCAGTTTGTAAGTTCTCTTCAGTTCTTGTTTCCTATGTTAAGGAACTTAAATAATACAGAAGCACAATTATTTAGACACTCAAATTCTACATCACAAGAAGAAGTTTGAATTCACTGTTAGTTTACAATGGGAAACGTTCTTAGTAGACAATCAGCTTATAGAACTTTGAATTCATTGTTAGTTTACAATGGGAAATGTTCCTAGTAGAGAAGCTAATTAGAGTGTAACAATATGAGTCGGTTTTATCCAAGTTTCTCTGATGGTCCTTCTTTTCAAAGTAATGACATAATGATTTCAGAGATAAGGGACTGTAACATGTTGAAATCCCTGGATTGAAAGAACATGATCTAAATGTTCTAATTGTATTTCATTCTTTCTCACACCATGATCAGTAATCAGTTTGTAAGGTCTCTTCAGTTCTTGTTTCCTATATTATGGAACTTAAATATTACAGAAGCACAATTGTTTAGACACTCAAATTCTACATCACAAGAAGTTTGTATTCACTTGTAGTTTACAATGGGAAATGTTCTTAATATTCAATCAGTTTATAGAAGTTTCTATTCACTGTTAGTTTACAATGGAAAATATAATGAGCTGACAATCAGCTTAGAGAACTTTGAATTCACTGTTACTTCACAATGGGAAATGATTTCTGTAGACAATCAGCTCATAGAACTTTGAACTCACTGTTAGTTTACAATAGGAAATTTTTTAAAATTAAATTAAATTTAATTATTTATTTATTTTTTTCTCAATTTTTATTAACATTTTCCATGATTATAAAAAAAAATCCCATGGTAATACCCTCCCTCCCTCACCCCCCACATTCCCCTTTGAAATTCCAGTCTCGATCATATCCCTTCCCCATCTTAATCACTCTACTTACATATATACAATATCATCCTATTAAGTACCCTCCTCCCTTCCTTTCTTTTCCCTTTATATCTCCTTTTAAACTTACTGTCCTCTGCTACTGAGTTTCTCCTTCTCACACGGAAACCCAATCATCTGTAGCTAGGATCCACAGAAATGTTTTTAGTAGACAAGCTGATTAGAGTTTAACAATATGAGTCAATTTTACACGTTCTTTTAATTGTTCTTCCTTTCAAAGTATTAACATAATGATATCACAGCATTAATGGTGAGTTGAAATCCCTGCCTCAAATGAACATGATCCAAGTGTATTAATTGTATTTCATGCTTTCTCACTCCATAATCAGTTACAATTTTGTAAGTTCTCTTCAGTTCTTGTTTCCTATGTTAGGGAACTTGAAAATTACAGAAACACAATTATTTGGACATTCAAATTCTACATCACAAGAGAAAGTTTGAATTCACTTTTATTTTACAATGGGAAATGTCTTAGTATTCAATCAGCTTATAGAAATTTTATTTCACTCTTAGTTTAAATAGGAAATGTTATTAGTAGACAATGAGCTTATAGAACTTTGAATTCACTGTTTGTTTACAATTGGAAATATTCCTAGAGCACAATCTGATTAGAATGTAACAATATGTGTCAGTTTTATACAAGTTCCTTTGATGGTTCTTCTTTTCAAAGTAAAAACACAATGATTTCAGAGCTAAGGGACTGTGATGTGTTGAAATCCCTGGATTGAAAGAACATGATCGAAGTGTATTAATTGTATTTCATGTTTTCTTAAATCATGAGCAGGTATCAGTTTGTAAGATCTCTTCAGTTCTTGTTTCCTATATTATGGAACTTAAATATTACAGAAACACAATTCCTTAAACACTCAAATTCTACACCAGAAGAAGAAATGTGAACTCACTTTTAGTTTACAATGGGAAAGGTTCTTAATAGGCAATCTGCTTATAGAATTTGAATTCACTGTTAGTTTACAATGGGAAATGTTCTTAGTAGGCAACCACCTTATAGAACTTTGAATTCACTGTTATTTTAAAATGAGGAATGTTCTTAGTAGACAATCTGATTAGAGTGTAACAATATGAGTCAGTCTTATACAAGTCCTTTTAATGATTCTTCTTTTCAAAATAATAACACAATGATTGCAGAGCTAAGAGACTGTGAAGTGTTTAAATTCCTGCATTGAAAGAACATGATCTAAGTGTGTTGATGCTTTTCGGTGCTTTCTCACTCCACAAGCAGTTATGAGTTTGTAACTTCTGTTCAGTTCTTGTTTCCTATGTTAGGGAACTTAACTTTTACAGAAACGCAATTGTTTAGACATTCAAATTCTACATCAGAAGAACTTTGAATTCACTTTTAGTTTACAATGGGAAATGATCTTAGTATTAAATCAGGTTATAGAATTTTGAAATCACTGTTAGTTTAGAATGGGAAATATTATTAGTAGACAATCAGCTTTTAGAACTTTCAATTCAGTTAGTTTACCATGGGAAATGTTCTTACTAGACAATGAGCTTATAGAACTTTGAATTCACTGTTAGTTTGCAATGGGAAATGTTCTAAGTAGGCAATCTGATTAGAGTGTAACAATATGAGTCAGTTTTATACAAGTTATTTTAATGGGTTTTCTTTTCAAAGTAATAACATGATGATTTCAGAGCTAAGAGACATGTTGAAATCCCTGCCTTGTAAGAACATGTTCTAAGTGTATTAATTGTATCCCATGCTTTCTCCCTCCATGAGCAGTTATGATTTTCTAAGTACTCTTCCGTTGTTGTTTCTTATGTTAGGGAACTTAAATATTACAGAAACAAACTTGCTTAGACACTCAAATTCTATGTCACTGGCTGGAAGCCAGGAGAGAGTCAGTCCCCAGACAGTCAGCGTGTCTAGTGCCAGAAGGTGCTACATGGGCAACTGGGGGAAATGACCAATATCTGTCCAAGCAACTCATGGTCTAACCTAATTAGCAACAAATAACCTGTTGTGATGCCCACACAAGTGCAATAGTGGCACACAGTCATGGTGGGGTACCAACTGCTCTTGATTTGGCAACCTGATCCCCTCAGTGGTATGAGACACATAGCTGGAGTTGGGAAACAAGTCAGAACCATATCCAAACATAAGCCCACTCTCCAATATCAAGCTACCATTAATCATGGAGTACAAGAGGGCCTACACCTATTAAACTCTCTATCAAAAAAGTAAGTGTTATCTCAATTTTACGGGTGCTAACTTACTCTCCATTGGAGAATCTGCTTCTCTTTTTCAGATAGATGCAGATCCTTAGGCGAGAGCTGCCCCAACATACCTCAAAAGGGGCCTCACTGAAACTAAAGAAAATTGGCAAAACAAGCAAGGGTGCTGTTTTCCTGATGAACCGGATACCAGCACAAAGGGGAAGAAGACCAACACAGAGAAAAATCAACTCCTACCAACTCAGAGAGCCAGAGCCTCAGAGGCCCCCAACACCTCAGCACTGAAGCAGACCAAAAATGAATCCAACATGGCTCAGGGAAATTTTGCGGAAGAGGGGGCAAAAAGAATGTCAGAGTCACATGTTGGGTCATGATATGCAGAGACATTTATTGTACCAATAACTGTGGACTAACTCCAAAATCCACAACCCATTTACATCAACAAGGAGGGTCCATTGGGAGGGGGTAGATCATGGATGAACCTAACTAATGGTACCAAACTGCCTGTATTTGCTGAAAAGAAAACTAATAAATTAAATTAAAAAAAAATTCTATGTAACAAGAAGAAATTTGAATTAACTTTTATGGGAAAGGTTCTTAGTATACAATCAGCTTACACAACTTTGAATTCACTGTTAGTTTACAATGGGAAATGTTCTTAGTAGACAATCTGATTAGAGTGTAACAATATGAGTCAGTTTTACATGAATTCGTTTGATGGTTCTTCTTTTCAAATAATAATATAATAATGTCAGAGCCAAGAAACTTTGAGAAAGATGTATTGAAATCCCTGCTTTAGTGGAAAAATCTTCCCGGTGTAGTAATTGTATTTTGTTCTTTCTCACACCACGAGCAATTATGAGTTTTTAAATTCTCTTCTTTTCTGTTTTTGGTTGCTATGTTAGCAAAGTTAAAGATTATAGAAATACATTTATTATGACTCATATTCTACTGTAAGAAGATCTTTTAATTCACTGTTTACAATGGGAAAATACACTGTTTACAATGGGAAATGTTCTTAGTAGACAATCATAATAGAGTACTGTAAGTTACTTTTTGTCCAAGTTCATTTGATGGTTCTCCTTTTCAAAGTAGTAACATAATGATATCAGAGCTAAGAGACTGTGACAAAGATGTGTTGAAAACCCTGCTATAGATGACCATGATCCAAGTGTAGTAATCGTACTTCATACTTTCTTACACCACGAGCAGTTATGAGTTTGTAAGTTCTTTTCTGTTTTTGTTCACCGTTAGGAGACTTAAAGATTGCAGAGAAACATTTGTTATGACACTCAACTTCTACTGTCAGAAGAACGTTGAATTCACTGTTAGTTTACAATGGGAAATATTCTTAGTAGGCAATCAGATTAGAGTGTAGCAAGTATGAGTCTTTGTACAAGTTCATTTGATGTTTCTTCTTTTCAAAGTAGTAATATAATGATTTCAGAGCTAAGCTACTGTGCCCATAATGTGTTGACAACCTTGCTCTGAATGAACATGATCCAAGTGTAGTAATTGAATTTCATGCTTTCTCACACACAATTATTAGTTTGTAAGTTCTCTTTTTTTCAGTTTTTTTTTGGGGGGGGGATTAATTTTTGCTATGTTAGGGAACTTGAACATTACAGAAAACTATTTGTTGTGACACTGAAATTCTCCTTTGAAAAGAACTTTCATTTCACTGTTAGTTCATAATGGAAAATGTTTTTAGTAGACAATCAGAGTTTAAAAATATGTCAGTTTTGTACAAGTTCATTTCATGGTTCTACTTTTCAAAATAGTATCATAATGATTTCAAGCTATGAAACTGCCACAAAGAAGTGTTGAAAACCCTGCTTTGGATGAACATGATCCAAGTGTAGTTATTGTATTTTGTACATTCTCACACCATGAGCAGTTACAAGTTTGTAAGTTCTGTTCTTTTAAGTTTTTGTTTGCTATGTTAGGAAACTAAATATTACAGAAAAGTACATGTTATGCTGCACAAATTCTACCAGGTTGCTTTATAAAAAGGAAGCTAAGAGACACAGAGATGTGTGCTATTGTGTGAATATTAGTCTTGGTATTATCATGTCTTGGGGAATTGTACCAGTTTCCAGGTAAGCGTGAACTTTAATTTCACTGTTAGTTCACAATGGGAAATGATCTTAGTAGACAATCAGATTAGAGTGTAACAAATATGAGTCATCATTGCTTTGTTCTTTGTGAAAGTATGAGTTAGTTTTTGTACAAGTTCATTTTATGGTTCTTCTTCTTCTTATTTTTTGGTTTTTTGGTTTTTGTTTTTTCGAGGTAGGGTCTCACTGTAGCCCAGGCTGACCTGGAATTCACTATGGAGTCTCGGGGTGGCCTCAAACTCACAGCAATCTTCCTACTTTTGCCTCCCGAGTTCTGGGATTAAAGGCATGCACCACCATGCCTGATTCATTTTATGGTACTTCTTTTCAAAATAGTAATGTAATGATTTCAGAGCTAAGAGGCTGTGACAAAGATGTGTGGAAAACCCTGCTTTGGATGAATATGATCCAAATGTAGTAATTGTATTTTGTACTTTTTCATGCCACAAGCAGTTATGAGTTTGTAAGTTCTCCCCTTTTCATTTTTCACTTCCTATGTTCAGGAACTTAAAGAATGCTGAAAACCATGTTATGACACTCACATTCTACTTGGAAAAGAAGAACTTTAATTTCACTGCTAATTCACAATGGGAAATGTTCTTAGTAGACAATCAGATTAGAGTGTAACCAGTATAAGTTAGTTTTTGCAGAACTTCTTTCGATGGTTCTTCTTCTTTTTTTTTTTTTAATTTTTATTAACATTTTTCATGATTATAAAATATATCCCATGGTAATTCCCTCCCTCCCCACCCCCACACTTTCCCGTTTGAAATTCCATTCTCCATCATATTACCTCCCCATTAAAATCATTGTAATTACATATATACAATATCAACCTATTAAGTATCCTCCTCCCTTCCTTTCTCCACCCTTTATGTCTCCTTTTCAACTTACTGGCCTCTGCTACTAAGTATTTTCATTCTCACGCAGAAGCCCAGTCATCTGTAGCTAGGATCCACATATGAGAGAGAACATGTGGCGCTTGGCTTTCTGGGCCTGGGTTACCTGACTTAGTATAATACTTTCCAGGTCCATCCATTTTTCTGCAAATTTCATAACTTCATTTTTCTTTACTGCTGAGTAGAACTCCATTGTATAAATGTACCACATCTTCGTTATCCACTCATCTGTTGAGGGACATCTAGGCTGGTTCCATTTCCCAGCTATTATAAATTGAGCAGCAATAAACATGGTTGAGCATGTAGTTCTAAGGAAATGAGATGAGTCCTTTGGATATATGCCTAGGAGCACTATAGCTGGGTCATATGGTAAATCAATCTCTAGCTGTTTTAGGAACCTCCACACTGTTTTCCACAATGGCTGGACCAGATTGCATTCCCACCAGCAGTGCAGAAGGGTTCCTTTTTTCCACATCCCTGCCAACATTTATGATCATTTGTTTTCATGATGGTGGCCAATCTGACAGGAGTGAGAAGGAATCTCAATGTAGTTTTAATCTGCATTTCCCTGATGACTAGTGACGTAGAACATTTTTTTAGATGCTTATATGCCATTCGTATTTCTTCCTTTGAGAACTCTCTATTTAGCTCCATAGCCCATTTTTTAATTGGCTTGTTTGATTCCTTATTATTTAACTTTTTGAGTTCTTTGTATATCCTAGATATTAATCCTCTATCAGATATATAGCTGGCGAAGATTTTTTCCCATTCTGTAGGTTGCCTCTTTGCTTTTTTCACTGTGTCCTTTGCGGTGCAAAATCTTTGTAATTTCATTAGGTCCCAGTGGTTAATCTGTGGTTTTATTGCCTGAGCAATTGGGGTTGTATTCAGAAAGTCTTTGCCAAGACCAATATGTTGAAGGGTTTCCCCTACTTTTTCCTCCAGCAGTTGCAAAGTTTCCGGTCTGATGTTAAGGTCTTTAATACATTTGGACTTAATTCTTGTGCATGGCGAGAGAGAAGAATCTATTTTCATCCTTCTGCAGATATTTATCCAGTTTTCAAAACACCATTTGCTGAAGAGGCTGTATTTTTGGTTTGATGAGTATTTTTGGCATTTTTATCGAATACCAGGTGGCTATAGCTACTTGGGCTTCCATCTGGGTCCTCTATTCTGTTCCACTGATCTACATGTCTGTTTTTGTGCCAGTACCATGCTGTTTTTGTTACTATGGCTCTGTAGTATAGGTTAAAATCAGGTATGGTGATACCACCAGCCTCTTTTTTGTTGCTCAGTATTATTTTAGATATTCGAGGTTTTTTGTGATTCCAAATGAATTTTTGGATTGTTTTTTCTATTTCCATGAAGAAAGCCTTTGGAATTTTGATAGGGATTGCATTAAATGTGTAGATTGCTTTAGGTAAGATTGCCATTTTCACAATATTGATTCTTCGAATCCAGGAACAAGGGATGTTTCTCCACTTTCCAGTGTCTTCTGCAATTTCTTGCTTGAGTGTTTTAAAGTTCTCATTGTATAGATTCTTTACTTCCTTGGTTAGGTTTATTCCAAGGTATTTTATTTTTTTTGATGCAATTTTGAATGAGAGTGATTCTCTGATTTCATCCTCTGTGTGTTTGTTGTTAGCATATATGAAGGCTACTGATTTCTGTGTATTTATTTTGTATCCTGCTACATTGCTGTAGATTTTGATCAGCTCTAACAGCTTGCTAGTAGAGTCTCTAGGGTCCTTTATGTATAGAATCATGTCATCTGCAAATAATGATAACTTGATTTCTTCCTTTCCAATTTGTATCCCTTTTATGTGTGTCTCTTGCCTTATTGCTATGGCTAAGACTTCCAAAACTATATTAAATAAAAGTGGGGACAGTGGACACCCTTGTCTTGTTCCTGATTTTAGTGGAAAAGCTTCCAGTTTTTCCCCATTTAGTAATATGTTGGCTGTAGGCTTGTCATAAATAGCCTTTATTATATTGAGATATGTTCCTTCTATTCCCAGTCTCTGTAGGACTTTTATCATGAAGGGATGTTGGATTTTGTCAAATGCTTTCTCTGCATCTAATGAGATGATCATGTGATTTTTGTCCTTCAACCCGTTTATGTAATGTATTACATTTATAGATTTGCGTATGTTGAACCATCCCTGAATCTCTGGGATAAAGCCTACTTGGTCAGGGTGAATGATCTTTTTGATATACTCTTGTATTCTGTTTGCCAATATTTTGTTGAGAATTTTTGCATCTATGTTCATGAGGGAGATTGGTCTGTAATTTTCTTTTTTTGTTCTATCTTTGCCTGGTTTTGGTATCAGGGTGATGCTGGCCTCATAGAAGGAGTTTGGTAGAATTCCTTCTTTTTCTATTTCCTGGAAAAGCTTAAGAAGCAATGGTGTTAGCTCTTCCTTAAAAGTCTGGTAAAATTCAGCAGTGAATCCATCTGGGCCTGGGCTTTTTTTAGTTGGGAGATTATTGATAACTGTTCGGATCTCCATGTTTGTTATAGGTCTATTTAAGTGATTAATCTCATTTTGATTTAATTTAGGTAGGTCATATAGATCAAGGAAATCATCCATTTCTTTCAGATTTTCATACTTTGTGGAGTATATACTTTTGTAGTATGTCCCTATGATTTTTTGAATTTCTCTGGAATCTGTTGTGATGTTGCCTTGTTCATCTCTGATTTTATTAATTTGTGTCTCTTCTCTCTTTCTTTTGGTCAGATTTGCTAAGGGTTTATCAATCTTGTTTATCCTTTCAAAGAACCAACTCTTTGTTTCATTAATTCTTTGGATTGTTCTTTTTGTTTCTATTTCATTAATTTCTGCCCTAATCTTTATTATTTCTTCCCGTCTACTAATTCTTGGTTTGCCTTGTTCTTCTTTTTCCAAGGCTTTAAGGCGAAGCATTAGGTCGTTTACTTGCGACCTTTCTAATTTCTTAATATAGGCACTTAAGGCTATAAATTTACCTCTTAGAACTGCCTTCATTGTGTCCCAGAGATTTTGGTATGTTGTGTTCTCATTATCATTTGACTCTATAAATTTTTTGATTTCCTTTTTGATTTCTTCATTGACCCACTCATCATTTAGTAGTGTATTGTTTAGTTTCCATGATTTTGTGTATGCTCTATAGCCTTTCTTGCTACTGATTTGTAGTTTAATTCCATTGTGGTCAGATAGAATGCAAGGAATTATTTCAATTTTCCTGAATTTGTTAAGATTTGCTTTATGTCCTAATATATGGTCTGTTTTAGAGAATGTTCCATGTGCTGCTGAAAAGAATGTATATTCTGCAGCCTTTTGATGAAATGTCCTGTATATATCGGTTAGGTCCATTCCTTCTATGACCTCATTTAGTCCAGATGCCTCTCTGTTTATTCTTTCCCTGGATGACCTGTCAATTGATGAGAGTGGGGTGTTAAAGTCACCCACCACCACTGTGTTTGGTGTTATCTGTGACCTTAGTTCTAATAGTGTTTGTTTGACGAATTTGGGAGCCCCCATGTTAGGTGCATATATGTTTAGGATTGTAATGTCCTCCTGTTGGAGTGTGCCCTTAATCAATATAAAGTGACCTTCCTTATCTTTCTTGACTAACGTCGGACTAAAGTCTACCCGGTCTGATATTAGGATAGCAACCCCTGCTTGTTTTCTAGGCCCGTTTGCTTGAAACACCGTCTTCCAACCTTTCACCCTAAGATAATGTCTATCCTTTGTAGAAAGGTGAGTTTCTTGGAGACAACAAATTGTAGGATCCTGCTTTTTAACCCAGTCTGCAAATCTATGTCTTTTCATTGGGGCATTGAGACCGTTGATATTAAGAGATATTATTGAAAGGTGTGTATTTATGTTTGCCATTTGTGTGTGTGTGTGTGTGTGTGTTACTGGTTCTACCTGTGCTCTCTTCTGTTAACTGGTATTTGAGTATAACTTGTTTTTTTCTAGGTTCCTTATATGTGTGCTTTTCCTTTTCTTCAGCATGGAGGATTCTATCAAGTATTTTCTGTAGAGCTGGTTTTGTCTTCAAATACTCCTTTAACCTGCTTTTGTCATGGAATGTCTTTATTTCTCCATCTATTTGAATGGATAACTTTGCAGGATAAAGTAACCTTGGTCGACAGTTGTTATCTTTCAGAACTTGGAATATATCACTCCAAGCCCTTCTGGCTTTAAAAGTTTGTGTTGAATAATCTGCTGTAATCCTGATGGGCTTGCTTTTGTAGGTAACTTGATTTTTCTCTCTAACTGCTTTCAATATTTTTTCTTTGGTGTTTATGTTTGGAAGTTTGATTATAATATGGCGAGGAGAGGTTCTTTCCAGGTTTTGTCTGGCTGGGGTTCTAAAGGCTTCCTGTATCTGCATTGGCACCTCTTTCCCAATTTGGGGGAGATTTTCTTTTGTGATTTTGTTGAAGATGCCTACTATGCCTTTGGAGTGGAATTCTTCTCCTTCTACTATGCCCTGAATTCTTATATTGGATCTTTTCATAGTGTCCCGAATATCTTGAAATTCCCACTCATACTTTTCTATAAGTTTGTCTTTCTCTTTCTTGGACTGTGTTAGATCTGCCACCTGGTCTTCTAGCTTAGATATTCTGTCCTCTCCCTCATCCATCCTACTATGAGATTTTCTACAGAGTTTTTTATTTCATTAACTGTGTTCTTCATTGCTAGTAATTCTGACTGGTTTTTCTTTATTATTTCTATTTCCCTATTTATGTCTTGTATTGCCTTCTTTATTTCATTAAATTGGTGTCCTGCCTTTTCTTTGATTCCTTTGATTTCCTCTTTGATTTCCTCTTTGATTTCTTCCTTGATTGTTTTCATGTGTTCTTTGACCTCTTTGAATATATTTATAATTATTCTTTTGAACTCTTTCTCAGGCATTTCCTCTAACTCTTTCTCTCTGGAGGACATTTCTGATGCATTAATACTTTTAGGTGGATTTATATCGTCTTGCTTTTTAGTGTTTCTTGTGTTATAATGTATATATTTTTGCATCTTGGATTAAGTTTATGCTTGGATTTTCTAGCTAGCTGTGTATTCTTAGCTGTATCAATTGATTTGATGTAATATATTTTCAGGGTAGGACCTTAAGATATTAGGTGTGGCTCTTAAGACTCTCAGAGTATCTACAAAGATGTTCTTAGGGGTTGAGATTCCCTGCTATAGGAGTATTCAAGCAGGCTGAGTGGGATAAAATACAGGTAGATTCTAAAATTTAACTAAACAATGTACACATTCAATCAAAAACAGCCCCCAGTATGTATGCAAGAGTAGTTATTATAATGACCAGATCTTCTATCAACAAAGAGGTTTAGATTTCTGGTCTGTTGAGGGATCCAAGTCAGCTTGTAACCAAGTGAGACCCTTCCCTGGTGCAATCCCAGTTACCTTGGGTGACTTTGGTCTCAGTCAAGTTGCTGCCTGGGTCGTCGGGCTGCTGTTCTGATTTCTGGAGCTGGGCACTTGCTTTTCCTACGGGGCAAACCGAGCCGCTGCTGCTGCCTCTGCTGCTCCTATAGCTGCCACCACCGGAGCCACCACCGCTGCTGAAGCTGCCGCTGCCGTGACCACCGCCGCTGCTCCCCCCGAAGCCGCTGCTGCGGGATCTGCCGCCACTGCCGCTCCTGGGTCCGCTGCTGCTGGGGCCGCTGGTACCGGTGCTGGAGCCGCTGAAGTTGCTGCCGAACTCTGCTCCTGCTTGGGTCCCGCTGTCAGCCCAAGTTGGCATGGCTGGGTCCCGGGCCGCTGCTTTGTTCGCTGGAGCTGGGCTCAGGCGGTGGGGGAGGGGAGGGAGCCGCGGCTGCTCTGGTTGTCTCGCTGCTCCACGTGTTCTACTTCGCGGTCTTCTCCTCCCCTGCTCGCTGCCGCTCTCCCCTTACGTTTCCCGAGTTGCGGAGAGTGCGGTGTGAGGGGAAAATCCTGCACCTGGCTTTTCCTGCAGCTCGAGCTGGTCTGGCGGTTTTCTGCTGCGCCACGGCTGCGGCATTTGGCCGAGCTGCCTGAGCCGCTGGAGCCGCTTATCCTGCCTGTGCGGGCTCTGGATGCTCTATAACTCTTCTACTTCTCCGCTGCCGCCTCAATTTCCTATACACCTCACTTTTTAGTAAAAGAGTGTATTTTGCTGAGTTTTTTTGGTCTTTTTCCCCCCTAGGCTGCTTTGGCGTGGTACCTACGCCGCCATCTTAACCGGAAGTCGATGGTTCTTCTTTTCAAAGTAGTAATGTAATGATTTCACAGCTAAAAGACTGTGACCACAACATGTTGAAAACCCTGCTCCGTATGAACATGTTCTGAGTGTAGTAATTGTATTTCATACTTTCTTTCAGCACGACCAGTATGAATTTGTAAGTTTTCTTCTTTTCAGTTTTTATTTGTTATGTTTGGGAACATAAAGATTAGAAAACACCATTTGTTATGACACTCAAATTCTATATGTATGTTTTCTGAAAAGAAGGCTAAGAGAGCCAGAGACAGGTACATTGTGTCTGTATTAGACTTCGTATTATCATGTCTATGGGAATTGTACCAGTTTCCATCTTGGAGCAAGTAGGTAAGGAACTTTAATTTCACTGTTAGTTCACAATGGGCAATATTGTTAGACAATTAGGTTAGAGTGTATCAAGTATAAGTTGTCATTGCTTTGTTTCTTGTAAAAGTATGAGTTAGTTTGTTGAACAAGTACTTTTAATGGTTTTTCTTTTCAGACTAACAGCATATTGATTGCAGAGCTAAGAGACTGAGCCAAAGGAGCATTGAAAACCCTGCTTTTGCTGAACATGATCCCAGTTTAATAATTGTATTTCATAATTTCTCACACCACGAGCAGTGTACCTGCAGAGACAAATTGGTTGGTAAGTACAATTGGTTTCTGCTTTATGTTGCTAATCTTGGTAGCTTAATGATTTGAGAACATTGTATTGTGTGATGCAAGGTATATAAGTCTGTTCCTTGAGACACACTTATTCACAACTGAGATACTCACACAAAGAACTGCAGTTTTGTGTTTCTAAAATGAGTTTGCAATACCTTTTCTAGGATATCTACTTTGGTTTGATTGGAAATAGCCATTTGTTTGTAAGCAACTTCATTTCTGTGTTAATCATCAAACTTACACATAAACATGAGAATTTCACTTGACTAGGTAAAGAAGACCTCTGAACAGATTGTGTTGGAAACCCTGCTTTGGCTGAACATGTACCAATTGTATTTCATACATCTCACACCACAAGCAGTTATGAGTTTGTACGTTCTCGTCTTTTCAGTTTTTGATTACAATGTTAGGGAACTTAAAGATCACAGAAAACCATTGTTATGACACACAAGTTCTACTAGTCTCATTTCTAAAAAGAAAGCTAAGATATTCAGGGACATGTACTATTGTGTCTGTATTAGACTGATGGGAAATGTTCATAGTAGTCAATCAGATTAACATGTAACAAAGTCATCATTGCTTTGTTCCTCATAATACTATGAGTTAGTTTGTTGAACAAGTTCATTTGATGTTTTAAACTAATTAATTTTTTATTAATTAGATTTGTACTCGGCAAATACTGTCAAGTTGGTACCATTGTTGGGCTCATCCATGTCCTACCCCCTCCCCCTGGCCCCTCATTGTTGAGGTATATGGGTCATGCATTGTGGAGTTAGCCCTCAGTTATGGGTAGGAGAAATGTCTCTGTGTATCATGCTCCAACGCATGACATTCTTTCCACCCCCTCTTCTGCAAAATTTCCCTGAGCCATGTTGGGTTCATTTTGGGTCTGCTTCAGTGATGAGGTGTTGGGATCCTCTGTGTCTCTGGATATCTGATTTGATAGGAGTTGATCATTCTCTGCATTGATCTTCTTCACCCTTGTGTGGGTACCCGGTTCACCAAGAAAACAGCACCATTGCTTGTTTCACCAATTATTCTTAGTTTCAACTGGGGTCCTTTTGAGGTGTGATGGAGTGGTTCTCTCCTTAGCATCTGAATATATCTGAAAAAGAGAACCAGATTCTCCAATGGAGAGTTAAGTTAGCACCAGACAAATAGGATAACTCTTATTCTTTTATAGAGAATTCGATTCATGTAGGCCCTCTTGTAGCCCACAGTTGGTGGTAGCTTGATAATGGAGAGAGGGCTCATGTCTGGATATGGTTCTGACTTGTTTCCCAGTTCCAGCTATGGGTCCTGTTCCACTGAGTGGATCAGTTAGCCAAATCAAGAGCAACTGGTTTCCTACCATGGCTGTGAGCCACTATTGAACTTGTGTGAGCATCAAGACAGGTTATTTACTGCTAAGTAAGTTAGGCCATGAGTTGCTTAGATAGACATTGGTCATTTTTCCCAGTTGCCCATGTAGCAGCTTCTGGCACTAGATGTGCTGACTGTCTGGGATCTGACTCTCTTCCAGCTTCCAGCCATGTCATTCCATTTTATGTGTCAACCACATATGGTGTCTTCAGCAGTAGGGTCTTACCACTAACCTTTGGTGGGTCATCCAGTGCTTGGACAGAAATCTGTCATTCTTTTAGGAAACCTTATAGGTCTCTGTGATCAAAAGCTCATTGTGGATGATAGCCACATGCTGGTATGGGGAGTTACAGGTCAGTGCCCACCAAGAAAAGGAAGAAAAAGATAACTATTATAAAAGTTAAACTAATATAAAAGAGAGAGAGAGAAGCTGTAGAAGATTAAGATCAGTCTTCATCATACCCTCTCCAGTGTATTGTGGCTCAGGTGTTCCCTCTAAGGGCCTGGTGAAGATTCAGCCATTTGGTCTGCCTTTTAGGATGTAGAATTTTATGGTACCATTGCCCTTTGGGTCTAGATTTGGGTTTCCCATCCCCTCCGTTGCCCTCCCCTCCCTCTGCACCCATCCTATTGTGTAGTCCATGAGATGCTGGCTGGGTATGTAAGACATCTTGGGTAGATTTGGATAGGTACTGTAGATGGGTGTGACTATGTGGTGCCAGCATTTATTTTCATTTGATATTTTTGATGTTTGCTACCCATACTGAGGTAAGATGGAATCTCATAGTTGTTTTAATTTACATTTCCATGATGATTAGGGGTGACAAACATTTTCTTAAGTGTGTGTTTGCCATTTGTATTTCATGTTCTGTGAACTGCCTGTTCAGCTCTTTGCCCATTTAGTGAGTGGGGTGTTTGATTTCTTACTGCTTAGGTTTTGAGTTCTTTCATGTCATGTAGATTCTAGAGATTAGGTCTTTGTCAGTTCAATAACCAGCAAATATTTTCTCCCATTCTATGGGTAATATATTGGCTTTGCTTATTGCATGCTTGTCTGTAAAGAAACTCATCAGCTTCATGTGATCCCATTGTTTGAGTGACTGTTTAAGACCATGAGCTGCTGGAGTTTTGTTCAGGAAGTCTTTTACCATCCTATATCATGGAAAGTACTTCTTATATTATCTTCCAGTAGTAGTAGAGTTTCTGGTCTTATATTGAGGTCTTTGATCCACTTGAACATGAGTGTTGTGCAGGCTAGATGTGTGGATCAAGTTTCAGTTTTCTGCACATGGTTATCCAGTTTGTCCAGCACAATTTGTTGAAGATGCTGTCTTTTTTCCAGCCTATATTGTTAGGGTCTTTGTCAAATATCAAGTAGCTGTAGTTGCTTGACCCAAATTCTGGTTCTTCACTTGTATTCCATTGCTCTAGACTCCTGTTTTTATGCCAGTACCATGTTGTTTTTGTTACTATGGCTTTGTAATATAGCTTTAGATCAGGCATGATGATGCCTCCAGAGGTATTTCTTTTGCTGAGGATATGCTTAGATATCTGAGGCCTTCAGCCTTTGCATGTGAAATTTAAGATCATTTTTTTTATCTCTGTGAAGAACAAAGTTGGAATTGAATGAAATTTGTGTATTGCCTTTGGTAGGATTGTCATCTTCACAATGTTAATTCTGCCTATCCAGGAGCATGGGAGGTCTTTCCATTTTCTCAAGTCCTCCTCAATTTCTTTTTTGTGTTTTTATGTTTTCATTGCACAGATTTTCACTTCCTTGGTTAAAGTTATTCCAAGGTATTTATTTATTTATTTATTGCTATTGAAAATGGGACCATATACCTTATTTCATTATCTGTATCTTTGTTATTTGCATATAGAAAGACGACTGATTTTGTGCACTGATTTTGTATCCTGCTACTTTGCTATAGGAGTTAATCACCTTCAGGAATTTTGGAATGGAGTCTCTCGGGTCTCTTATATATACAATCATGTCATCAGCGAAGAGCTAACTTAACTTCTTCCTTTCCAAATTGTATCCCTTTTATTTCCTTCTCCTGTCTTATTGCTTGAGCTAGGACTTCCAGTACTACATTGAAAAGCAGAGATGAGAGTGGACAACACTGTCTTGTTCCTAATCTTAATGAGAATTCCTCCAGTCTCTCTCCATTAAGTATTATTTGGGCCTTAGGAACTTTGTACATTTCCTTTATTATTATTTATTAAGATATGAACCAACATGCCAATTCTCTCCATTGTTTTGATCATGAAGTGATGTTGTATCTTGTCTAAGGCCTTTTCTGTATCTATCAAAATGATCATTTTTTTGTGTGTGTTTTACTTTGTTTATCTGGTGTATTACATTGATAGATTTCCGTATGTTGAACCACCTCTGTGTTCCTGGGATGAATCCCACTTGGTCAAGTTGGATAATGCTTTTGATGTGTTGTTGGATTTGGTGTACGAGGATTTTGTTCAGGATCTTTGCATCTAAGTTCATTAGGGAAATAGGCCAGTAGTTTTCTTTTCTTGTGGCAATTCTGCCTGGTTTTGGAATTATGGTGACACTAGCTTCATAAAAGGAGTTGAGTAGCTTTCCCTGTTCTCCAATTGTGTGGCACAGTTTGAGGAAGATTGGTTTGAGTTCTTCCATGAAGGTTTGATTAAATTTAGCTGAGAAGCCATCTGGTCCTGGACTCTTCTTTTGGGGGAGTTTTTTTTTATTATTATTACTTTTTCAATCTCAATGCGTGTGATAGGTTCATTTAGGAGATTAATCTGCTCTGAGTTTAGCTTTGATAGATGATATGCATCCAGGCATTTATCCATCTCCTCCACATTATCTAATTTTGTGGAGTAGAGGTTTTTGAAATAAGTCCTGATGATTCTAACAATTTCACTTATGTCTGTTGTGATCTCTCCTTTTTCATTATGAATTTTGTTAATTTGAAGCATCTCTGTTTTTGCTTGATCAAATTGGCCAGGGGTTTATCAATATTGTTTATTTTTCCAAAGTACCAGCTCTTTGTTTTGTCAATTGCCTTAATTGTTTTCTTAGTTTCCAATTCATTAATTTCTGCTATGATTTTAATTATTTCTTTACTTCTGAAGCTCTTTGGATTGGGTTTCTCTTGCATTTCCCATGCCTTTAAGTGGAAGGTTAGGTTATTGATTTGGAATCTCTGTGTTTTTTAAAATTTTTTTGTTCCTTTTTGTTTATTTATTTGAAAGTGACAGATAGAGAGAGAAAGAGGCAGATAGAGAGAATGGGCATGCCAGGGCCTCCAGTCACTACAAAGGAACTCCAGATGTGTGCACCACCTTGTGCATCTGCCTAATGTGTTCTTGGGGAATAAAGCCTTGAACCAGGGTCCTCACGCTTCACAGGCAAGTGGTTAACCACTAGGCCATCTCTACAGCCTCACTCTGTGTTTTTTGTGAAGGCAATGAGTGATTTTTTTCCCCTGAAGACCGCCTTCATTGTGTCCCATAAGTTTTGGTATGATGTGTTCTTATTGTCATTCAATTCTAGAAATTTTGCAATTTTGTTTTTTATTTTATCCACTATCCATTTTGGTTAAAAGTGTGCTGTTCAGTTTCCAGGTGCCGTTGGGAAGCTTGCTGGGTCTTTTGTTGTTAATTTCTGGCAATATAGCATTGTGATCTGATATCATGCAGGGAATTATGGCAATCTTTCTAAATATGTGGAAGCAGCCTTTGTGACCCAGCATATGGTCTATTTTAGAGAATGTTCCGTGGGCTTATGAGAAGAATGTGTAGTCTTTGTAGTTAGCATAGAAAGTTCTGCAGATGTCAGTTAGGTCTAAGTGTCTATGGTTTTGTTGAGCTCTCTTACTTCCCTGTTGAGCTTCTGTTTGGATGATCTGTCTATTACTGATAATGGTGTATTGAAGACCCCAACTATGATGGTGTTGGTGCTTGTTTCTGTTTTATTGTCAAGTAGGTTTTGTTTTATGAACTGTGGGGCCCCTGTGTTCGGTACATACAGACTTATAATTGTAATATCCTCTTGATGGATCATTCCCTTGATATGTAGGAAGTGGCCTTCTTTTTCTTTTTTTAAAATTATTTTTGGTTTGAAGTCTGTTTTATCTGATATTAATATAGCTACGCCTGCTTATTTCTTATTCCCATTTGCATGGAACATTGTTTTCTACCCTTTCACCGTGAGGAGTTGTCTGTCTTTAGTGGTGAGGTGGGTTTCTTGAAGACAACTGATTGAGGGGTCTAATTTTTTGATCCATCCTGTTAGCTTGTGTCTCTTGATGGGTGAATTAAGTCCATTAATATTTAGGGTGATGACTCTGATACTTGATTTGATCCCAGCCATATTGGGATAGTATTTGTGGTTTGGTATTTTCATGGACTTTGAATTTTTTTTGTGCTTACTCTGAGATTGGTTATTGTGATCTGTTTCTTGTAGGCATTTGAGGTGGATTATTTGTTTCTTCTCTGTGGAAATTTTCCTGAAATACTCTTGGTAGGTTTGGTTTTGTGTTCATATAATTATAAAGCTGAGTTTTGTCATGGAAAGTTTTTTATTAATTATTTTTATATTCACCAAATACAGTCAGTTTGGTACCATTATTAGGTTCATCCGTGACTTACCCCCACCCCTTGCCCCCACCTTATTGAGGTATATGGGTCATGTATTGTGGAATTAGCCCTCAGTTATGGGCAGGGAATCTGTAGAAGATTAAGGTTGACCTTCATCATACCCTTTCCAGTGCCTTGAGGCTCATGTGTTCCCTTTAAGGGCCTGGTGAAGGTTCAGCCATTTTGTATGCCTTTTAGGGAGTAGAATTTTATAGTACCATTGCCATTTGAGTCTAGATTTGTGTTTCCCACCCCTCCATTGCCCTCACCTCACTCCTCACCCATCCTATTGTCTAGTCCAAGAGATGCTTGCTGGGTATTTAAGGCATTTTGGATAGATTCAGGTTAGGTGCTGTAGATGAGTGAAACTATGTGGTGATTTTTTTTTTTTTTCTGAGATTGGGTAAGTTCACTGAAAATCATCTGTTCCAGGTTCAACCATTTTTTCTCAAATTTCATTGTGTCATTTTTTTCTTACTGCTGTATAGAATTCCACTGTGTAGATATATCACATCTTAGTTATCTAGAAAGTTTTTCTTTCACCATCTATTATAAGGGATAGTTTTGCTGGGTAGAGTAGCTTAGGTTGGAAGCCATAGGTTCTTAGACTTTGCAGTGTTTCTTTCCAGGCCCTTCTAGCTTTCAGGGTTTCCATTGAGTAGTCTGGAGTAATTCTGATGGGGTGCGTTGGTTTGATTCAGGTGTCCCCCATAAACTTAGGTGTTCTAAATGCTAGGTTCACAGCTGACGGGAATTTGGGAATTAATGCCTCCTGGACGGAGTGTATTTTGGGGGGCAGGCTTATGGGCTTTATAGCCAGTTTCCCCATGCCAGTGTTTGGCACACCCTCCTGTTGCTGTGGTCCACCTTATGTTGGCCAGGGGGTGATGTTCACCCTCTGCTCATGCTATCATTTCCCCCTGCCATTGTGGAGCTTCCCCTCGAGCCTGTAAGCCAAAATAAATCTCTTTTTCCCAGAAGCTGCTCTCGGTTGGGTGATTTCTACCACAATGTGAACCGGGCTGCAGCATGGGGTTACCTTTAAATGTGGTGTGCTGTTTTTTCTTAGCTGCTTTTAGGATTTTCTCTTTGGTGTCAATGTTTAGAACGTTAATGACAATATGTCTTAGAGAGTTTCTCCTTTGGTCAAGTCTGTTTGGAGTGCTGTTGGCTTCTTGTATCTTGATGGGCCTTTCTTTTAAAAAACTGGGGAAGTTTTCTTTAATTATTTTGTTAAATAAGTTTTCCATGCCTTTGGTCTGAATTTCTTCTCCTTCTGGTATTCCAGTGATCCTAATATTAGGAGGCTTATGTGTATCCTACAATTCCCTCATGTTCTGTTCACAGAAACATATGAACTTACTGAAATTTTTGAACTCTCAAACTGTTTCTTCCATCTTGTCTTCCAGATCAGAGTTTCTATCCTCCACATGGCTTACTATTCTTGAGAGCTTCTTGAGAGTTTTGGACTTGTTCAATTAGGTTTGCATTTTCTACTTCTTTTCTATGTATAATTTCAATCCCTCTGTCAAGCTACCCTTTCACATCATTTTCTGATTTTCTTGATGCTTCTTGGAATTCATCCTTGCATTTCTTTATGTCTTCATTTAGCTTTGCCAGCTGATTTTTGAGGTCCTCTTTTTTTTTTTCACTCTCCCCCATATCTCTTAACTGTCTTTATACTCCTTCCATTGTCTTATCTATTAGGTCTAGTCTAGTGATGGCAGCATCCACACTATTATCAGTCATTTGTTGCTTTTTTGCAAGTTCTACCAGTAGCTTTGTCAGTGTTCCATTGCTCATAGGTTCATTTTAGTGTTCTGATACTAATGACTCTTCTATTTTTTTTTATTAGAGATGTTCATTGTAGGACTAGGTGATCTAACTAGATTTTCTTGCATTTGATTTTTCATGTTATTTCTTTTGTGCTGTGGTCTGCCCATCACAGTGTATGGGCATATAGGTGAGTGGATCAGCCTGGGCTCAAGCCCAGTGGGAATCTCAAGCAGCCTGAAGCAGTTGCCAAGCAGCCTGGGCTTTGGCGTTCCCTTGCCAAAGCTGCCTGAGCTCCTGCCTGGCCAGGTTACCAATGTTGCCTGATCTGTCTTGCAGTGATGCACCAAAGCTGCCTATGCTCATGCTAGGAGGGACACTGAGGCACCAAGCGCTGAAGCAGCCCTAACTCTGGCATCGCAGAACACTGGGACCTGGATGCAGTCTGCACTCCCCGGCAACAGGACAATGGCAGTCAGCTGGCATGGTAGACAGGGAAGTGAAAGCACTGAAGCTAGCACAAGTGACAGACACAGTCTGAGCTCACTTGGGAACTTGCAGTGGGCCTGGGCTCATACGTGATTGTGCGGTGGCCGGAGCAGTAAGTGGGCAAGTGGCCAGAGGAGGCTAAGTTTCCACAAGCAGGGATCTGGGCAGTGGTGCCATTTGGTGGGCAAATTGACCAAAGGAGCCTGAGCTTCATGGGCCAGCAGGCATAGCCTGGCCAAGATCACTCATGTGCAGGGGCAGCAGGGTGATTGCCCCTGTGCAGTGAGGTAAGTGGAACTATTTTGGCCTGGGACCCTTTTCCTACAGTAAGTTTTGGAGTTTCCTGAAGCTGGGACTGTGGGTAAGGCTGCTGCTTGGGGAGAGGGGTGGGGCACCCGCCAGCAGGGGAATCAGCGGTTCTTTGTTTTTTCCCCATTGTGTATGCCCACTGACAATCTATTGGAGATGGCTCTCCCCTAAAAGACCCCGTGAACCCTTAATGTCTTGCCTTTATTTCACAGGGTTGTGCAGCACAGTTAGGTGGTCACCATCTTGGCTGGAAATCCCTGCATTGTATTTTCTATCATGTATATTATCAGCTTATGGGGGCCAGGGGCAGAATGTGTTGATTTGATTCAGGTGTCCCCATAAACTTAAGTGTTCTGAATGCTAGGCTCCCAGCTGATTGAAATTTGAGAATTAATTCATCCTGGAGGCAGTTTATTGTTGGGAGCAGGCTTATGGGTATTATAGCCAGTTTCCCCTTGTGAGTGTTTTGCACACTCTCCTGTTGCTATTGTCAACCTTCTCTTGGCCAGGGGGTAATGTCCACCATCATGCCATCGCTTTCCCTTCTATCATGGAGCTCCACCTAGAGCCTGTTAGCCAAAATAAGCCTTTTCCCCCCGACAAGCTGCTCTTGGTTGGGTGATTTCTACCAGCAATGCAAACCTGACTGCAACAACAGTACATCTTCTATTCATAGTTATTCTCTATGTCTTCAAAACACAAAATGTTACTATACTTAACACATATTTTTAGGAACTCCTGACTGTTTAGCACAATAATTGATCTCTACACACTGCAGTCTATGTCAAGTATCATTTCAAAGTATAACAACAAATGCCATAAGACATTAATAAATATATACTGAGTAGGAATATCTTCAATATGGTTAGTAGAATATAGTTAAATATTTTAATTGCCAATACCACACTTAACGACCTTGTTTGAAAATTAAAATCCATGTTACATAGTCAACATATTCTTATACAAATTTCAGATATTTGAAAATTTGAAAGCTTTATCAAAAATGTTCATACATTGATTATGGTTGCAAATGTCTCTAATTCAGGCATTATGGAAGATTAAGGAAGGGGGCATGAATATCACAGTAGTATCAATTAAAATATGAGCTCAGAAACAGTACTGACTAAGCATTAAGATGATATCAAAAAGTAAGCAATTATGAAACTTCAATTCAGTGAAAACAATCACAATAGTGCCAAGGAACAGAAAGGCTATATAAATTGCCTCATAGGATTGGTAAAATTTGAACTAGGTCCTTGAACATATTCTTTAAATTAAAATCATCATGTAAAAATATCTGAACCTGTGCAGTTTATACACATTATCAAGGATAATGCCACTGATATGCATTTCCAGCAAAATTCTTTACTTTAAACTTATTCTCACTTTGATAAGGGATGTGATACCTACTAATGTGTGAATGGCAAAGGGTGTTTGCCATAATCTTTACATGTATAGAATTTCTGGTATGAATATTTGATGCAGAGTCAGGTGAAATATGGTATGGCTGAATATATTAGTGGGTTGTACTTGTTGTTGAATAACTTGAAGCATTGCTAATATCACTTGTGGTTCTAGGTCTCAATTTTCTGTTTCTTTTATTACTGATGTCTGTTCCACTTTCAGTAAGAAGCACTTGCACTATAATATTTTTCTGCATTTTGATGTGATGTTTTATTTTGCCTCATGCTAATTTTTACCTTTAGGTAGCAGTGAATCTCCACAGGTATGTGACTGGGGTAAGATGAAAAGCATGTCCCACCATCCCTGGCTAAGTTTTTTGCTTTGTATGGTCATTCAGCTAGAGAATGAAATGTATTTTTTGAAGTTTTGCTATGTTTTATTTAAGACAAAGAGAGAAAGAGTGAGAGAATATGGGCACACCAGGGTCTAAGCCACTGTAAAGAAACTCCAGACACATATGTCACCTTGTACATCAGGCTTATGTGGATCCTGGGTCCTTTGGCTTTGCAGGTAAATGCCTTAACCACCAAGGCATCTCTCCAGCCCTATGTTATTTATATTCTTGTTGCTGGAGGAAAACCCTATCAGAAGCACCTAAGGAAGGAGTGTTTTTATTTCCAGTTTATATTGACAAAATGATGTTCACTATGGCAGGAAAAGCACAGAAAAAGCAGGGACCTAGAATCATGTATTCACTTTCACAATAAGGAAGAAAAAGCAAAAAGATGGAATTTATTTTTACGTCGAAAATACCCTATACAGATTACAGTCTTGTTGCTGGATATGACCCATGTCTTACAAAAATAAATACCAGCTAAGCAAAAGCTTTCCTATATTCATTCAATTTTTTGGCAGTCTATTATTTCTGAAATGTCTCTATGCAAGGCTCATATTGATAATGTCAATGACGGTTTATCTTGCATGCTTGATAAAATGTACTTTTGATTTCCGGTTAAGATGGCGGTGTAGGTAGCATGCCAAAGCAGCCTGGGGGGAAAAAAGACCAATGAAACTCAGCAAAATACACACTTTTACTAAAAAGTGAGGTGTATAGGAAATTGAAGCAGCAGTGGAGAAGTAGAAGAGATCCAGAGCATCCAGAGCCCACACAGGCCGGCAAAAGCGGCCCCGGCAGCTCTGCCAACTGCGGCGGTGGCAGCGCACCAGAAAGCCACCAGACTCGGCTTCAGCTGCAGGAAAAGCCAGGTGCAGGGAGCTTCCCCTCACACCGGCGCTCTCCGCAACTCAAGAAACGTGAAGGGAGAGCGGCAGTGAGCAACAGAAGAGCAGACCACGAGGTAGAAGAACATGTGGAACAGCAAGAGAACCAGAGCAGCTGTGGCTCCCTCCCCTCCCCCATCACCTGAGCCCAGCTCCAGCAAACAGAACAGCAGTCCGGGGACCCGGGCACGCTTACTTGGGCTGAGAGCGGGACCGAAGCAGGAGCAGAGTCCAGTAGGAACATCAGCAGCTCCAGCACCAGTAACAGAGGGCCAAAGAGCAGCAGACCCAGTAGTGGCAGCAGTGGCAGACCCAGCAGCAGCAGACCCAGGAGCAGCAGGAGCAGCAGACCCAGAAGCAGCAGCTTCAGTGGCAGCAGTGGCAGTGGACCCAGCAACATCAGCAGCAGCAGCAGCAGTGGCTCAAGAAGTGGCAGCTACAGCAGCAGCAGCAGCAGAGGCAGCAGCAGCAGTGGGCCCAGCAGCAGCAGCTTCAGCTGCTGACAGACCCAGCAGAGGCAGCTTTAGCAGCAGCAGTTCCAGCAGTGGGGGTGCTGATATGCAGGGCCACAGTTGCCAGGCTCTGTTTGCCCCACAGGAAAAGCCAGTGCCCAGCTCCAGAAATCAGAACAGCAGCCCAGCGACCAGGCAGCAACTTGACTGAGACCAAAATCATCCAAGGTAACTGGGATTGCACCAGGGAAGGGTCTCACTTGGTCACAAGCTGACTTGGATCCCACAACAGACCAGAAATCTTAACCTCTATGTTGATAGAGGATCTCGTTGTTATAATAACTACTCTGGCATACATACATGGGGCTGTTTTTGATTGAATGGGTACAGTGTTTAGTTAACTTTTAGACTCTACCTGTATTTTATTCCCCTCAGCCTATTTGAATACTCCCATAGCAGGGAAACTCAACCCCTAAGAGCACATTTGTAGATACTCTGAGAGTCTTAAGAGCCACACCTAACACCTTAAGCTCCTACCCTGAAAATATATAACATCACATCAATTGATACAGCTAAGAATACCAGCTAGCTAGAAAATCCAAGCATAAACTTAATCCAAGATGCAAAAATATATACATTATAACACAAGAAACACTAAAAAGCAAGATGATATAAACCCACCTAAAAGTATTAATGCATCAGAAATGACCTCCAGTGAGAACGAGTTAGAGGAAATGCCTGAGAAAGAGTTCAAAAGAATGATTGTAAATATGCTCAAAGAAGTCAGAGAACAAATCAAAGGAGTCAAAGAGGAACTTAAAGAGGAAATCAAAGGAATCAAAGAAGATGCAGGACACCAATTTAATGACATAAATCAGGCAATACAAGACACAAATAAGGAAATAGAAATAATAAAGAAAAACCAGTCATATTTACTAGCAATGAAGAACACAGTTAATGAAATAAAAAAATACTGTAGAAAATCTCACCAGTAGAATGGATGAAGGAGAGGATAGAATATCTAACCTAGACCAGGTGGCAGATCTAATACAGTCCAACAAAGAGAAAGACAAACTTATAGAAAAGTATGAGTGGGAATTTCAAGATATTTGGGACACTATGAAAAGATCAAATATAAGAATTCAGATCATAGTAGAAGGAGAAGAATTCCACACCAAAAGCATAGTAGGCATCTTCATCAAAATCACAGACGAAAATTTTCCCCAAATTGGGAAAGAGGTGCCAATGTAGATACAGGAAGCCTTTAGAAACCCAGCCAGACAAAACCCAGAAAGAACCACTCCTCGCCATATAATAAACAAACTTCCAAACACACACACCAAATAAAAAATATTGAAAGCAGTTAGAGAGAAAAATCAAGTTACCTACAAAAGCAAGCCCATCAGGATTACAGCAGTTTATTCAACACAAACTTTTAAAGCCAGAAGGGCTTGGAGTGATATATTCCAAGTTCTGAAAGATAACAACTGTCAACCAAGGTTACATTATCCTGCAAAGTTATCCATTCAAATAGACAGAGAAATAAGACCATTCCATGACAAAAGCAGGTTAAAGGAGTATTTGAAGACAAAACTAGCTCTACAGAAAATACTTGATAGAATCCTCCATGCTGAAGAAAAGGAAAAGCACATATAAGCACATATAAGGAACCTAGAAAAAACAAGCAATACTCAAAAACTAGTTAATACAAGAGAACACAGGTAGAACAGGAACCATAAAAAAAAAAAAGGCAAACATAAATACACACCTTTCAGTATCTCTTAATATCAACGGCCTCAATGCCACAATGAAAACACTTAGGTTTTCAGACTGGGTTAAAAAGCAGGATCCTACAATTTGTTGTCTCCAAGAAACCAACCTTTCTACAAAGGAAAGACATTATCTGAGGGTGACATGCTGGAAGACAGTATTTCAAGCAAATGAGCCTAGAAAACAAGCAGGGGTTGCTATCCTAATATCTGACAAGGTAGACTTCAGTCCAACATTAGTCAAGAAAGATAAGAAAGGTCATTTTATATTGATTAAGGCCACACTGCAATGAGAGGACATTACAATCCTAAACACATATACAGCTAACATGGGGGCTCCAAAATTCATCAAACAAACACTATTAGGACTAAGGTCACAGATAACATGAAACACAGTGGTGGTGGGTGACTTTAACACCCAATTCTCATCAATTGACAGGTCATCCCAGGAAAAAATAAACAGAGAGTCACCTGGACTAAATGAGGTCATAGAAGGAAAGGAACTAACAAATATATACAAGACATTTCATCCAAAAGCTGCAGAATATACATTATTTTCAGCAGCACATGGAACATTCTCTAAAATAGACCATATATTAGGACACAAAGCAAAATTTAACAAATTCAGGAAAATTCAAATAATTTCTTACAATCTATCTGACCACAATGGAATTAAACTACAAATCAGTAGCAAGAAAGGCTATAGAGCATACACAAAATCATGGAAACTAAACAATACACTACTAAAAGATGAATGGGTCATTGAAGAAATCAAGAAGGAAATCAAAAAAACTTATAGAGTCAAATGATAATGAGAATACAACATATCAAAATCTCTGGAACACCATGAAGGCAATTCTAAGAGTTAAATTTGTAGCCTTAAGTGCCTATATTAAGAAAATACAAAGGTCTCAAGTAAACAAGCTAATGCTTCATCTTAAAGCCTTGGAAAAAGAAGAACAAGGCAAACCAAAATCAGTAGGTGGGAAGAAATAATAAAGATTAGGGCAGAGATTAATGAAATAGAAACAAACAACAACAACAACAAAAACAATCCAAAGAATTAATGAAACAAAGAGTCGGTTCTTTGAAAGGATAAACAAGATTAATAAACCCTTAGCAAATCTGACCAAAAGAAAGAGAGAAGAGACACAAATTAATAAAATCAGAGATGAACAAGGTAACATCACAACAGATTCCAGAGAAATTCAAAAAATCATAGAGACATAATATAAAAACATATACTCCACAAATATGAAAATCTGAAAGAAATGGATGATTTCCTTGATTTATATGACGTACCTAAATTAAATCAAAATGAGATTAATCGCTGAAATAGACCTAAAACAAACATGGAGATCTGAACAGTTATCAATAATCTCCCAACTAAAAAAAGCCAAGGCCCAGATGGATTCACTGTTGAATTTTACCAGGAAGAGATAACACCATTGCTTCTTAAGCTTTTCCAGGAAATAGAAAATGAAGGAATTCTACCAAACTCCTTGTATGAGGCCAGTATCACCTTGATACCAAAACCAGTCAAAGACAGAACAAATAAAGAAAATTACAGACCAATCTCCTTCATGAACATAGATGCAAAAATTCTCCACCAAATATTGGCAAACAGAATACAAGAGTACATGAAAATGATCATTCACCCTGACCAAGTAGGCTTATCCCAGAGATGCTGGGATGGTTCAATATATGCAAATCTATAAATGTAATACATTATATAAACAGGTTGAAGGACAAAAATCACATGATCATCTAATTGGACGCAGAGAAAGCATTTGACAAAATCCAACATCCCTTCACGATAAAAGTCCTACAGAGACTGGGAATAGAAGGAACATATCTCAATATAATAAAAGCTATTTATGACAAGCCTACAGCCAACATATTACTAAATGGGGAAAAACGGGAAGCTTTTCCACTAAATCAGGAACAAGATAAGGGTGTCCACTGTCCCCACTTTTATTTAACATAGTTTTGGAAGTCTTAGACATACCAATGAGGCAAGAGACACACATACATAAAGGACCCTAAAAACTCTACTAGCAAACTATTAGAGCTGATCAAAACCTACAGCCATGTAGCAGGATACAAAATAAATACACAGAAATCAGTAGCCTTCCTATATGCTAACAACAACCACACAGAGGATGAAATCTGAGAATCGCTCCCAATCACAATTACATCAAAAAATAAATAAATAAATAAATAAATAAATGAATAAAGTACCTTGGAATACACCTAACAAAGGAAGTAAAGAATCTCTACAATGAGAACTTTAAAACACTCAAGCGAGAAATTACAGAAGACATTAGAAAGTGCAGAAACATCCCATGTTCCTGGATTGGAAGAATCAATATTGTGAAAATGGCAATCTTACCAAAACCAATCCACCCATTTAATGTAATCCCTATCAAAATTCCAAAAGCATTCTTCATGGAAATAGAAACAAAAATTCAAAAATTCATTTGGAATCACAAAAAGATAGAACATCTAAAATAATACTGAGCAACAAAAATAAGGCTGGTGGTATCACCATACCTGATTTTAACCTATACTACAGAGCCATAGTAACAAAAACAGCATGGTACTGGCACAAAAACAGACATGTAGATCAGTGGAACAGAATAGAGGACCCAGATGTAGGCCTAAGTATCTATAGCCACCTGATATTTGATAAAAATGCCAAAAATACTCAGTGGAGAAAAGACAGCCTCTTCAGCAAATGGTGTTGGGAAAACTGGATATATATCTGTAGAAGGATGAAAATAGATTCTTCTCTCTCTCACCATGCACAAGAATTAAGTCCAAATGGATTAAAGACCTTAACATCAGACCTGAAACTCTGAAACTGCTAGAGGAAAAACCAGGGGAAACCCTTCAACATATTGGTCTTGGCAAAGACTTTCTGAATACAACCCCAATTGCTCAGGCAATGAAACCACAGATTAATCACTAGGACCTCATGAAATTACAAAGATTTTGTACTGCAAAGGACACAGTGAAAAAAGCAAAGAGGCAACCTACAGAATGGGAAAAAATCTTCACCAGCTATATATCTGGTAGAGGATTAATTTCTAGGATATACAAAGAGCTCAAAAAGTTAAATAATAAGGAATCAAACAAGCCAATCAAAAAATGGGCTATGGAATTAAATAGAGCATTCTCAAAGGAAGAAATACAAATGGCATATAAGCATCTAAAAAAATGTTTTATGTCACTAGTCATCAGGGAAATGCAGATTAAAACTACATTGAGATTCCATCTCACTCCTGTCAGATTGGCCACCACCATGAAAACAAATGATCATAAATGTTGGCGGGGATGTGGAAAAAAGGAACCCTTCTACACTGCTGGTGGGAATGCAATCTGGTCAAGCCATTGTGGAAAACAGTGTGGAGGTTCCTAAAACAGCTAAAGATTGATCTACCATATGACCCAGCTGTAGCACACCTAGGCATATATCCTAAGGACTCATCTCATTTCCTTACAAGTACGTGCTCAACCATGTTTATTGCTGCTCAATTTATAATCACTGGGAAATGGAACCAGCCTAAATGTCCCTGAACTGATGAATGGATAATGAAGATGTGGCACATTTATACAATGGAGTTCTACTCAGTGGTAAAGAAAAATGAAGTTATGAAATTTGCAGAAAAATGGATGGACCTGGAAAGGATTATACTAAGTGAGGTAACCCAGGCCCAGAAAACCAAGCGCCACATGTTCTCTCTCATATGTGGATCCTAGCTACAGATGATTGGGCTTCTGCATGAGAATGAAAATACTCAGTAGCAGAGGCCAGTAAGTTAAAAAGGAGACATAAAGGGAAGAGAAATACAATGATTGTGATGGGGAGGTAATATGATGGAGAATGTAATTTCAAAGGAGAAAGTTTGGGGAGGGGGTAGGGAATTAACATGGGATAATTTTTTTATAATCATGGTAAATGCTAATAAATTTTTTTTAAAGTACTGTTTTTTTTTTCTGAAGACAGCATGAGACTTATTCTAATAAGAATGTAATTTTAAGTGTGATAACCCAGTGAGTATGAGGAAAGTCTAATTTTTTGCCATTTATGTTTCCTCAGCTGACATTTTTTATTCTTTATTTCTCCATGTTTTGACTGGATACTTTATTATACTTTAGTTTGATTTATTTAATAAGTTATTTGAAGTATTTTGCTACAATAACTTTGTTTCAGTCTCTCGACTACTACATTTTCCCATAGAACAGATTCATGTTAGGTTTCTCTTTTTATTTCTCTCAAATGTTATTAACATCTTCCATGATTATAAAAAATATCCCATGGTAATACCTTCCCTACCCCCATTTTCCCATTTGAAATTCCATTCTCCATCATATCCCCCCCCATCTCAATCAGTCTCTATTTTATTTTGATGTCATGATCTTTTCCTCCTCTTATGATAGTCTTGTGTAGGTAGTGTCAAGCACTGTGAGGTCATGGATATCCAGGCCATTTTATGTCTGGAGGGAACACTTCGTAAGGAGTCTTACACTTCCTTTGGCTCTTACATTCTTTCTGCCACCACTTCCAGATTAGATCCTGAGCCTTGGAAGGTGTGATCGAGATATTACTCAGTGCTCCCATCACTTCTTTCCAGCACCATGGTACCTTCTGCATCATCCCAAGGCAAATGCCATTTGAAAAGACAATATTACCAAAAGAGAGAGTAGCATTAATATAAGGGTATGAATATTAAGAGAAGTGCCTACTGGAAAGTTTGAGATGCATAATTTATACATTTATACAGACATAAGCAGACGTTACCCCCCTAGGGCTCATGACTACCCCTGTTGTAAGTTTTCAATATCAGGGATGTATTCCCTCCCATGGAGTGGGCCTCCACTCCAATTAGAGGGCATGATAGACATACCACTATTGTACCTGTCAGCTCATTTGGCCTGGCTGGCCAAATGTATGGCTTGCAGTGCCCACTATTGAGTATCTTCACTGGTTATATCTCTTTCTACTGTTGAACTGCATGTAGAATGGCTTCTTCCAGCTTTCTGTCAGCTGGTCTACATGGAGGAGGTTATCAGCTCAGTTCCAGAAGGATTTCTCAGTGGCCTCAGCCCAAGTATGTGCAGTCTTCAGCAATGGGGTCTTACCATCTATTCCTAGTGAGAAACCAAGGGCCTTGGCAAAGGCATATAATGTTCTGGAGGAACCAGGGACTCCCTGGGCAACAACTCACTGGAAGCTATCCCATCCCTGGCACTGAAAATTTTCTAGCAACAATCTACAGCTCGTGAGTGTTCCATTTTTGTCTAAAAATGGAGGTTTCCACATGATTAATTTATATCTGTTTAGATTTTGACCAGCCCTCCCTCCACCTTATCTTTATTCAATCTCTTCCCCTGTCCTCACTTTGGGCCTTTTCACCACCATTAATCTATTCTTCTTCTTACATATATACAATAACATCCTATTAAGTACCCACTCCCTTCTTTCTCTCCCCTTTATATCTCTTTTTTAGCTTACTGGCCTCTGCTACTGAGTTTTTTCTTTATCACACAGAAACCCAATCCTCTGTAGCTAGGATATACATATGACAGAGAACATATGGCGCTTGGCTTTCTGGGCCTGGGTTACCCCATTTATGATAATCTTTTCCAGATCCATCCATTTTCCTGAAAATGTCACAACTTCATTTATTTTACAGCTGAGTAGAAATCCATTGTATAAATGTGCCATATCTTCATTATCCACTCATCATTTGAGAGATAGCTATGCTGGTTCCATTTCCCAGCTATTATGAATTCAATGGCAATAAACATGGTTGAGCATGTATTTGTATAGTAATGAGATGATTCCTTCAGATATATGCCTAGGAGTGCTATAGCTGGGTCATATGTTAGATCAATTTTTTTGCTGTCTTAGGAACCTCCACAATGATTTCCACAATGGCTGGACCAGATTGCATTCCCACCAACAGTGTAGAAGGGATCCTCTTTTACAACATCCCCACCAGCACTTATGATCATTTGTTTTCATGATGGTAGCTAATCTGACAGAGTGAGTTGGAATCTCAATGTAGTTTTAATCTGCATTTCCCTGATGACTAGTGACGGAAAACATTTTTTTAGGTGCTTATATGCCATTCATATTTCTTCCTTTGAGAATGCTCTATTTAGCTTCATAGCAAATTTTTTGATTGGCTTGTTTGATTCCTTATTATTTAACCTTTTTAAGTTCTTTTGTATATCCTAGAAATTAATCCTCTATCAGATGTATAGCTGGTGAAGAATTTTTCCCATTCTGTAGGTTGCCTCTTTGCTTTTTTCACTGTGTCCTTTGCAGTACAAAATCTTTGTAATTTCATGAGGTCCCAGTGATTAATCTGTGGTTCTATTGCCTGAGCAATTGGGGTTGTATTCAGAAAGTCTTTGACAAGACCAATATGTTGGAGGGCTTCCCCTGCTTTTGGCTCTAGCAATTTCAGAGATTCTGGTCTTATGTTAAGGTCTTTAATCCATTTGGACTTAATTCTTGTGCATGGAGAGAGAGAAGAAACTATTTTCATCCTTCTACAGATATATATCCAGTTTTCCCAACACCATTTGCTGAAGAGGCTGTCTTTTCTCCAATGAGAATTTTTAGCATTTTTATCAAATATCAGGTGGCTATAGCTACCTGGATTTACATCTGGATCCTCTATTCTGTTCCACTGATCTACATGTCTGTTTTTGTGCCAGTACCATTCTGTTTTTGTTACTATGGTTCTGTAGTATAGGTTAAAATCAGGTATGGAGATACCACCAGCCTTATTTTTGTTGCTCAGTATTATTTTAGATATTCTATCTTTTTGTGATTCCAAATGAATTTTTGGATTTTTGTTTCTATTTCCATGAAGAATGCCTTTGGAATTTTGATAGGGATTGCATTAAATGTGTAGATTTCTTTTGGTTAAGATTGTCATTTTCTCAATATTGATTCTTCCAATCCAGGAACAAGGGATTTTTTTTCCACTTTTTAGTGTCTTCTGCAATTTCTCACCTGAGTGTTTTAAAGTTCTCATTGTAGAGATTCTTTACTTCCTTGGTTAGGTTTATTCCAAGGCACTTTATTATTTTTGATGCAATTGTGAATGGGAGTGATTCTCTGATTTCATCCTCTCAGTGTTTGTTGTTAGCATATATGGAGGCTATTGATTTCTGTATATTTGTTTTGTATCCTGCTGCATGGCTGTAGGTTTTGATCAGCTCTAACAGTTTGCTAGTAGAGTTTTTAGGGTCCTTTATGTATAGAATCATGTCATCTGCAAGTAATGATAACTTGTTCTCTTCCTTTCCAATTTTTTTCCTTTTATGTGTGTCTCTTGCCTTATTGCTATGGCTACGACTTCCAAAACTATATTAAATAAAAGTGGGGACAGTGGACACCCTGTTCTTGTTCCTGATTTTACTGGAAAAGCTTCCAGTTTTCCCCATTTAGTAATATGTTGGCTGTAGGCTTGTCATAAATAGCTTTTATTATATTGAGATATGTTCCTTCTATTCCCAGTCTCTGTAGGACTTTTATCATGAAGGGATGTTGGATTTTGTCAAATGCTTTCTCTGTGTCTAATGAGATGATCATGTGATTTTTGTACTTCAACCCATTTATATAATATATTACATTTATAGATTTGCATATATTGAACCATCCCTGCATCTCTGGGATAAAGCCTACTTGGTCAGGGTGAATGATCTTTTTGACATATTCTTGTATTGTGTTTGCCAATATTTTGTTGAGAATTTTTGCATCTATGTTTATAAGGGAGACAGGTCTGTAATTTTCTTTTTTTGTTCTATCTTTGCCTGGTTTTGGTATGAGGATGATGCTGGCTTCATAGAAGGAGTTTGGTAGAATTCCATCTTTTTCTACTTCTTGGAAACACTTAAGAAGCAATGTTTTTAGCTCTTCTTTGAAGGTCTGGTAAAATTTAGCAGGGAGTTTATCTGGGCCTGGGCTTTTTTTAGTTGATAACTGTTCATATCTCTGTGCTTGTTATAGGTTTATTTAAGTGATTAATCTCATCTTGATTTAATTTAGGTACGTCATATAAATCAAGGAAATCATCCATTTCTTTCAGATTTTCATACTTTGTGGAGTATAAGTTTTTATAGTATGTCCCTATGATTTTTTGAGTTTCTCTGAAATCTATTGTGATGTTACCTTGTTCATCTCTGATTTTATTAATTTGTGTCTCTTCTATCTTTCTTTTGGTCAGATTTGCTAAGGTTTTTTCAATGTTGTGTATCCTTTCAAAGAACCAACTCTTTGTTTCATTAAATCTTGGGATTGGTTTTTTTTGTTGTTGTTGTTTTGTTTTGTTTCTATTTCGTTAATTTCTGACCTAATCTTGATTACTTCTTCCTGTTCCTGATTTTTGCTTTGCCTTTTTCTTCTTTTTCCAAGGCTTTAAGGTGAAGCATTAGGTTGTTTACATGCAACCTTTCTACTTTCTTAATACAGGCACTTAAGGCTATTAATTTACCTCTTAGAACTGCCTTAAATATGTCCCAGAGATTTTGGTACAATGTTTTCTCTGCATCCAATGAGAAGATTATGTGATTTTTGTCCCTCAGACCATTATATTGTATTGTATGACATTTATTACATTCATACATTACATTATATAAATGTATTATATTTATCAATTTGCATATGTTGAACCATCCCTGCATCTATGGGATAAAGCCTACTTGGTCAGGGTGAATGATCTTTCTGATATATTCTTATATAAATTTCTATAAATTTCCCCTAACAACTGCCTTCATTGTGTCCTAGAGATTTTGGTATGTTGTGTTCTCATTATCATTAGATTCTATAAATGTTTTGATTTCCTTCCTGATTTCTTCATTGACCCATTCGACACTTAGTAGTGTATTGTTTTGTTCCCATGATTTTGTGTATGCTCTATAGCCTTTCTTGCTATTGATTTGTAGTTTGATTCCATTGTGGTCCAATAAAATGTAAGGAATTATTTCAATTTTCCTGTATTTGTTAAGATTTGCTTTATGTCCTAATATATGATCTATTTTAGAGACGGTTCCATGTGCTGCTGAAAAAGAGTGTATATTCTGCAGCATTTGGATGAAATGTCCTGTATATATCTGTTGTGTCCATTCCTTCTATGACCTCATTTAGTCCAGATGCCTCCCTATTTATTTTTTCTGGGATGACCTGTTAATTGATGAGGATAAGGTGTTGAAGTCACCCACTACCACTGTGTTTGCTGTTATCTGTGACCTTAGTTCTAGTAGCATTGGTTTGATTTATTTGGGGGCCCCCATGTTAGGTATATATATGTTCAAGATTGTGATGTCTTCCCGTTGGAGTTTGCCTTTAATCAATATAAAGTGACCTTCCTTATCTTTCCTAACTAATGTTGGACTGAAGTCTACCTTGCCAGATATTAGTATAGCAGCCCCTGTTTGTTTCCTAGATCCATTTGCTTGAAACAACATTTTCCAAACTTCCACCCTAAGAAAGTGTCCATCCTTTGTAGAAAGGTGGGTTTCTTGGAGGCAACAAATTGAAGGGTCCTGCTTTTTAACCCAGTGTGCAAAACTGTGCCTTTTGGTTGGTGCATTGAGACTGTTGATACTAAGTAATATTATTGAAAGGTGTGTGTTCATTTTTGCCAATTTTTGTAGTTCTTTTGTTTTTACCTTTGCTCTCTTGTGTTTACTAGTATTTGAGTATTGTTTGTTTTTTCCAGGTTCCTTATATGTGTGCTTTTCTTTCTCTTCAGCCTTGAGGATTCTTTCAAGTATTTCCTGTAGAGCTGGTTTTGTCTTCAAATACTCTTTTAGCCTGCTTTTGTCGTGAAAATTCTTTATTGCTTAGTCTATTTGAATGGATAGCTTTTCAGGATAAATTAACCTTGGTTGACAGTTATTATCTTTCAGAATTTAGAATACATCACTCCCAGCCATTCTGGCTTTTAAAGTTTATGTTGAGTAATCTGCTGTGATCCTGATAGGCTTGCCTGTGTAGGTAACTTCAGTTTTCTCTCTAACAGCATTCAATATTTTTTCTTTGGTTTGTGTGTTTGGTAGTTTGATTATAATATGGCAAGGAGAGGTTTATTCCAGGTTTTGTCTTGCTGGTGTTCTAAAGGTTTCCTGTATCTGCATTGACACCTCCTTCCCAATTTGGGGGAAGTTTTCTTCTATGATTTTGTTGAAGATGCCTACTATGCCTCTGGACTTTTATCCATAGCTCTGGGCTTCTTTGGCAGCAAGACATTAGCAAAACTATAGCAGCCTACATGTAAGCAAGATTATGTAAATTCAGTGTCAGGAAGACGTTTGGCAGCAAGACCTTAGCACCTACTTGTAAGCAAGATTATGTATATTCAGCCTTTTGGCTGGTCTTTTGTACTGAGAAGTGATTGAAATGCAAAAACTCTGTAACAGGAAGGGGCTTTTGATAGAAACTTGTGAAGCTCATAAAATCTTTGTCCATGGAAAAACTGTTTGTAAAAAGATATAAAAAGGAATGCTATGAAATAAACTGCGTCTTCAGTCCTGGCTTGAGGCCTGGTTCAGCCCTTGACTGGGGTCTATGCTTTCAGTCTTTCTCCTGTCTTTCCTTAATACTCACTCCCCATCAGGCTTGAATTCTTTCAACCGGCAGGCTCTGGCAGATGATGTAACTGTAAATAATGTCTGACTCAACTTTCCAGCCAGTGTGATTTTACGGGGATTGTGTCTGAACAGCATTTTCTCCACAGTTGCTTCTGCCTACATTTTACTTCTATGCAGAGTATATTTGTGAAGATGAGTTTTATGGAAGTCAGAATACACAATGACACAGAAGCACAGAACCATTAGTCTATATTTTTAATAAACATAACAATGCAGAAAAAAATATTCTTTTTATACTGATTTCCTATTTTGAATCAGCATTGTAAAAAGAACCACCATTATAGAACTGCACCTTAAGGTTATTATTATAAGAATTTTATTACAGCAATGTGAAAATTACTAATAGCACTATAATATTTAAAAATATAAAGGATTAATGAGAGAATTTAGGTAAAATATCTTAATTCATAATTCCAAGACAACTTATGTAGGGAATTAAATGTTGGAATGCCTAAGAGTTATGGTTTGACATGGAGAAAGGTCATAAAGTGCATAAAGCATTATTCTCAGTAACAGGAGGCATTAAGACTTGAATAAAAGGTGATAGTTCTTTTCCCCAGTATGCATTTACTTGCCTGGATGTCTCTGGATTGAGTTTTCTGCTACACTTCATGATGAAAATCCAAAAAAAAAAAAAAAAAAAAAAAAAAACCTTCAAGATAAAATCTGTTTTGGTCACAGAGTTCTCTGTAAATGGGAAATAAATCAGGTGGGTTTATGAAAGATAACAGCTTCATTTCAGGGACTGTGATCTGCAGTTTCCTTAGAGAGGGTTTACACTCATACTGTTCACCAACCTGAATATTACCCAAAAGAGACATTAAGGGCTGGAGGGATGGTTTATCAGTTAATGCAAAGCCAAAGGACCTAGATTTGATTCCCCAGGGCCCATGTAAGCCATATGCACACGGTGGCACATACCTATGGAGTTCCTTTGCAATAGCTGAAGGCCCTGGCATGCCCATACTCTTTCTTTCTTGCTCTCAAATAAATAAAATAAAATGAATATTAAAAAATGTCATTAAACAGAATGATATATAAAAATTATTTTATGTTTTTTGGGTTTTTGTTTTTTTTTTTATAAGACAGGGTCTTACTGTAGCCCAATACTGTCCTGGAACTGACACTAGCTCTAGAATGTCCTCAAGCTCACCTTGATCCTCCTACATCAGTCCCCTAAATCCTGAGATTAAAAGCGTGCATCACAATATCCAGCTGAAAGCAGAGATTTTATTTTATTTTTTACTTTTTTTTTTTCTAGTGAGAGTACCTATCAGTATTTCTTTTTTTTTTTAATTTCTTTTTTTTAATAAGTATTCTATTCAGAAAATACAGGCATTTTGGTAACATTATTAGGCTCATCCGTGACCTACCCCTCCCCATAGGCCCCTCCTTGTTGAGGTATATGGGTCATGCATTGTGGAGTTAGCACAGAGCTATTGGTACGATAAATGTCTTTGCATATCATAACCCAACATGTGGCTCTGACATTCTTTCTGCCCCCACTTCTGGAAATTTCCTGGAGCCATGATGGGTTCTTTTTGGTCTGCTTCAGTGATGAGGTGTTGGGGGCCTCTGAGGCTCTGGCTCTCTGATTTGGTAGGAGTTGATTTTTCTCTGTGTTGGTCTCCTTCCCCCCTTGTGCTGGTATCCTGCTCACCAGGAAAACAGCACCCTTGCTTGTTTCACCAATTTTTCTTAGTTTCAGCTGGGGCCCTTTTGAGGTATGATGGGGTGGCTCTCTCCTTAGGATCTACATCCATCTGAAAAACAGAAGCAGATTCTCAATGGAGAGTAAGTTAGCACCAGGGCAAATGAGATAACCCTTACTTTTTTATAGAGAATTTAATAGGTGTAGACCCTCTTATAGCCCATGATTGATGGCAGCTTGATATTGGAGAGAGGGCTTTTGTTTAGATATGGTTCTGACTTGTTTCCTATCTCCAGCTATGAGTCCCATACCACTGAGGGGGTTAGTTAGCCAAATCAAGAGCAGTTGATTCTCCACCATGGCAGTGTGCCACTATTGCACTTGTGTGGCAATCACAACTGGTTATTTGTTGCTAAGTAAGTTAGACCATGATTTGCTTGGACAGATATTGGTCATTTCTCCCAGTCGCCCATGTAGCACTTTCTGGCACTAGATATGCTGACTGTCTGGGGACTGACTCTCTCCTGGCTTCCAGCCATGCCATTCCATTTTATGTGTCAGCTGCATATGGCGTCTTCAGCAATAGGGTCATATCACTAACCGTTGGTGGGTCATCAAGTACTCTGACAGAAATCTGTCATTATTTTAGGAAACCTTATAGGTTTCTGTGATCAAAAGCTAATTGTGGATGATAGACCTATGCTGGTACTGGGAGTTACAGGTCAGTGCCCACTAAGAAAATGAGGGAAAATATAATGAATATACAAGAGTTAGAGAGGAGAGAGAGAGAGAAAGAGAGAGAGAGAGAAACAGGGAGAGGGAGGGAGGGCAGATGTAGAAGGTTCAGGTTAGACTTGAACCTACCCTCTCCAAGGTCTTGTGGTTCAGGTGTTTCCTTTAAGGGCCTGGTGAAGGTTCAACCATTTGGTCTGCTGTTCAGAAAGTAGAATGTTATGGTACCATTGCTGTTTGGGTCTAGATTAGTGTTTCCCACCCCTTCGATGTCCTCCCCTTCCTCCCCATCCATCCTAGTGTCTAGTCCATGAGATGCTTGCTGGGTATGTAAGGTATCTTGGGTAGATTCAGGTTAGGTGCTGTAGATGAGTGAGACTATGTGGCGAATTTTTTTTTTTTTTTTTTCTGTGATTGGGTAAGTTCACTGAGAATGATCTGTTCCAGGTTCACCCATTTTTCCTCAAATTTCTTTGTGTCATTTTTTCTTGCTGCTGTGTAGAATTCCATTGTGTACATATACCACATCTTAGTTATCCATTCTTCTAGTGATGGACATCTGGATTGATTCCAGCTCTTAGCTATTATGAATTGAGCCACTACAAACATGGTTGAGCAAATCTCCCTGGCCTGTGATTTGAAGGTTTGAAGGTTTTAGGGTACATGGCCAGAAAGGGAAAAACTGGGTCTGTTGGTATCTCCATACTCAGCTTTTTTAGGAGTGGCCATATTGCTTTACAAAGTGGTTGTATCATCCTACATTCTACCAAATGGATGAGTGTTTCTACTTTTCCACATCCTCGCCAGCATTTATTTTTGTTTGATTTTTTGATGTTTGTTATCCTTATTGGGGTAAGGTGGAATCTCATAGTTGCTTTAATTTGCATTTCTCTGATTTTTAGGGATGATAAGCATTTCTTAAGTGTGTGTTTTCCATTTGTGTTTCTTCCTCTGTGAACTGCCTGTTCAGCTCTTTGACCCATTTTGTGAGTGGAGTGTTTGAGGAAACAATTAAGACAATTAACAAAACAAAGAGCTGGTTCTTTGAAAAATAAACAAGATTGACTAGCCCCTGGCCAGTTTGATCAAGCAAAAAAAGGAAGAGCTTAAAATTAACAAAATTCAAAATGAAATAGGAGAGATCACAACAGACATTACTGAAATTGGGAGAATCATCAGGACTTATTTCAAAAACCTCTACTCCACAAAACTGGAAAATGTGGAGAAGATGGATAAATTCCTGGATGCATAGCATCATTCAAAGCTAAACTCAGAGCAAATTAATCACCTCAATGAACCTATCACACTCATGAAGATTGAAAGAGTAATTAAAAAAAAAAAAAAAAAAAAAACCTACCCAAAAAGAAGAGTCCAGGACCAGATGGCTGCTCAGCTGAATTCTATCAAACCTTCATGGAAGAACTCAAACCAATCTTCCTAAAACTGTGCCACACAATTGAAGAACAGGGAAAGCTACCAAACTACTTTTATGAAGCTAGTATCACCCTAATTCCACAAGCAGGCAGAGATGCCACAAGAAAAGAAAACAACCGGTCTATTTTCCTAATGAACTTATATGCAAAGATCCTGAACAAAATCCTCTCAAACCGAATCCAACAACACATCAAAAGCATTATCCACCTTTACCAAGTGGAATTTATCCCAGGAACACAGGGATGATTCAACATATGGAAATATGTCAATGTAATACATAAACAACATAAACATAACATAAACAATGTTAAACATAAAAATCACATGATCATTTCGATAGATGCAGAAAAGACCTTTGACAAGATACAACATCACTTCAAGATCAAAACATTGGAGAGAATTGGCATGGTTGGTTCATATCTTAACATAATAAAGGCAATATACAAAGCTCTGAAGGTCCAAATAATACTTAATGGAGAGAGACTGGAGGAATTCCCCCTAAGATCAGGAACAAGACAGGATTGTCCTCTCTCACCTCTGCTTTTCAATATAGTACTGGAAGTCCTAGCTCAAGCAATAAGACAGGAGAAGGAAATAAAAGGGATACAATTTGGAAAGGAAGACGTTAAGTTAGCTCTCTTCGCTGATGACAGGAATGTATATGTAAGAGACCTGAGAGACACCATCTGAAAACTCCTGAAGGTGATTAACTCCTATAGCAAAGTAGCAGGATGCAAGATCAATGCACAAAAATCAGTAGCATTTCTATATGCAAATGACAAAGATACAGAGAAAGAAATAAGGTACATAGTCCCATTTTCAATAGCAGCAAAAGAAATAAAATACCTTGGAATACCATTAACAAAGGAAGTGAAAGATCTATACACTGAAAACATAAAAACACTCAAAAAAGAAATTGAGGAGGACTTGAGAAAATGGAAAGACCTCCCATGCTCCTGGATAGGCAGAATTAACATTGTGAAGATGACAATCCAAAGGCAATATATAGATTTAATGCAATTCCCATTAAAATCCCTACAGTGTTCTTCACAGAGATAGAAAAAATGATCTCAAATTTCATATGGAAAGGTAGAAGGCCCTGAATATCCAAACATATCCTCAGCAAAAGAAATACCTCTTGGCATCACCATACCTGATCTGAAGCTATATTACAAAGCCATAGTAATAAAAACAGCATGGTACTGCTATTAAAACAGGAATATAGACCAATAGAACAGACTTCAGGACTCGGACTTTGGGTCAAGCAACTATAGCTACATGATATTCTACAAAGGTCCAAAAAATATAGGCTGGAAAAAAGACAGCATCTTCAACAAATGGTGCTGGATAAACTGGATCACCATATGCCGGAAAGTGAAACTTGACCCACACATTTCACCATGCACTACACACAAAACCAGATCACTCAAAGACCTCAATATAAGACCAGAAACTTGAATAGTACTGGAAAAAAATTTAGGAAGTGCTTTCCATGTTATAGGAATGGAAAAAGACTTCCTGAACAAAACCCCAGTAGCTCATGATCTTAAACAGTCACTCAACCAATGGCATCACATGAAGCTGGAGAGTTTCTTTACAGACAAGTATACAATAAGCAAAGCCAATAGGTTACCCACAGAATGGGAGAAAATATTTGCGGGATATCCAACTGGTTGAGGCCTAATCTCTAGAATCTACAATGAACTAAAAAATCTAAACAGTAAGAAAGTTTAAAAAGTTTAAAAAATTTTAAAAAGGACATTAGCTGAATAGAAGATAAGGAGAAGGAACATAATAAAATCAGCAAAACAGAAAATGACATTTCTGACAAGTGAAACAAAGAAAGAGTGCTCATAAAAAATAATTCAAAACATTTATTAGGGAAACATTCAATTAAAGGAAGCAGAGGTTGAAGAATATTTGGAGCCCTGCAAGATCTGGAGTTAGTAACAGGTGAATCTGGCTTAAAACACAAGAAGAAGCAAAAAGAAAATGGAACTGGCCACCCAATGTTCCACTCTGGCCACTGCAAGTGAGTGACTACCAGCAGAGGCAAGTGCATAGGTCTTGGGAAGGGCTTTAGAGCTACATTGATAAGTCACTGAAAAAAACTGCATCACTATTTAAAAATGACTCAGGAAAATTAATAAATTGGTAAGACTGAAAGGAAGGATGATGAGCCTTATGATTTACAACAACTGCATTTAAGTAAGTGAATGCATGTAATGACCATGTTACAAAGTAATAAAAAAAATCACATAAAAATATGTCAGAAAATAATTTTATATTGTGGATAATAAATTGACATGAGTGATATGAACCTTAAGAGATTTAAATAGAAAATTCTTCTGTCATAGTATATTCAAACCAGCAACATTCTAATAAAACAAAGAAAATTGTAATAATTTCAAGTGCAAAGCTGACAGCCAGTTAAACACACACACACACACACACACAATACAGGAATTGGTAAATCCTTAGCTGTAAAGTTATACCTCATTTTTATAGTGATTTAGATATTACACAGACACAACACTAAACTACAGATTCAGTAACCTTGAGGAATATAGGAGTAAACTTGTAAATGAAACAAAACAAATAGGAATAACATATAAAAATGGTACAAACTATGGCCAGAGGGATGACTGCACAGATAACTGTGGTTCTTGTGTGCATGAAGCATGAAGACCTGAGGGGACATTAGACCACCCAAATTCAAATCTCCAGATCACATGTAAAACAGCTGTGAAAGATCAGGCAGGTCTGTAACACCAGTTCTGCATCAGAGAAGATGCCCAAGAATCTTTAGAGGTATGTAAGATCTGGAATCACTAGCAGGACATTCAGGCTTAAAAGAACAAGTTTAGGAGAAAGAACATTGGAGTGGAATGCCCAATATTTCATTATTGCCACTGCAAGTGAGAAACCACAGGCAGAGGTGAATGCATAGGCTTGGTAAGGGTATATGACACATAAATAACACACACACACGCTGCATGTACACACAAGCAAAAATAAAAATGAAAAGTACAAATTATGATTCACAGCAGGGATACAACAGTCATTATATGAAGTCAACCCCACTCAAAAAAAGGGGGGAAGGGAATTGAATTGAGAGTTCTCAAAGGGAAATATTCAAATGGCTTAAAAACACCTAAAAAGTTGCTCAACATTCCCAGCAATCAGGGAAAAGCACACTAAAATGACTTAGAGATACCGTCTCACCTTAGTCAAAATGGCAATCATCAAAAAAATGACAACAAATGCTAGCAGGAAGGAAGGAATACAGAGAAATCTACTGTTGTAAGAAGTGAAAATATGTACAACCACCATAGAAATCAGTTTGGAGACTCCACAAAAAGCTGGAAATAGACATAACACTTGATCCAGCTATACTAGTCCTGGGCATACACCCTAAAGTTGCTACTTTTGCTGTGGTGGTTGTTTTCAAGGTAGGGCCTCACACTAGCCCAGGCTGACCTGAAATTCATTCTGTAGTCCCAGGTTGGCCTCAAACTCACAGTGATCCTCCTACTGTTACCTCCTGAGTGCTGAGTGCTGGAATTAAAGGTGCATGCCACCATGCCCAGAAATACTCTACTTTTTACTATAGACACACTTTCTCAGCCATGTTTGTGCTCTATTCACAATAAGTAGAATGAAGAATCAGCCTAGATGATTATGAGCCAATGATTAATGAAGAAGTAGTACATATATACACAATAAAATTCTATTCAGCAGTAAGGAAAATGGAATAATGAAACTGGCAGGAAAATGGAGGGACTTGGAAAAAATCATTTTAAGTGAACTCAGACAAGCATGGAAAGACAAATGCCATATATTCTTCCCATATGTGATTCCTAACCTGTAATAGCCTGAATTTCAGGCATACCTGACAGACAGATCAAGGGACAGATAATAAGAAGGGAAGGATTTTGAGGGAGTGAAGAGGAGGATGGAGAGAGATAGAGAAAACTAAAACCAACATAAATTAGTGCCATAGCAACGTTTCTCCTTGATATCAAACTAAAAGATATAACCCCCAATGGTAGTGTGTGGGATCATCCAGGCAGGTGGTGCCTTAAGAAGGTGGGAGGAAACCTAATCCTAAAACCATTGGCTCTGGCTTATAACACCCAGTGCAAGAAATGGGTTATACCCTACAGAGAGTTGTTGGTCAGAGAGACCTATAAAGTCCCCCAAACAAGGCAAGCTTTTCTCAAAGCACTTGATCACCTGCTTAAGGTAAAAGGTAAGGCCATATTGCTAAAGACAGTAAAAAACATTGAAAGACCAGGCGGGAATTAGGAAAGAAGCTATCGCCGTGATGGCTATCCCTCATAGAGGTGGAAAGTGCCACATACGGTGCTGAGGGAAAATGGCCGCTAATGATGAAAAAGCACAGGGAATCCTGCTAGATATGAAGTCAACCAGCCAGGCAAGATGAAAACACCTGTGCAATAGTGGAAAACTTAGCCTAGATGAATAATTACTGTCTCTTAGATTGGATAAGAAGCCTACTCAATGGGAAGATACTCATAGCTGATACTTGTAACCAAGTCAGAATCCTATGAAGATGATCTTGGACTTCAGTGAGAAGCTCCTACTAGTCTTTGGCCAAGAGAGACTATACTCATCAAAATCTCTTAATTTAAGATGCCTATCCTGGACAGACTTCCAGCCAAGATGGTGACCACCTGGCTGCCCTGCAAAATACCTGGAAAAGAAAGGCAAAACATTAAGGGTTTTCTGGGTCTTCTTGTCAGTGGGAGGGCACAGAAGGGAGAAAAACATTGAATCGCGGATCACCTCTTGGGCGGGTAACACCCCCCCCCCTCCAAATAGCCGCAGCTGTACTCCTATCATGTGCCCACCGGGTTGCTGCGCCATGCTCTGATCTTGTGCTTTCCGGTGGCTGCTGCATTGATCTGATCGCGCGCCTGGAGTTGCAAGTGCCTCTGTGCTCTGATCACACGTTCAGTGGGCCCAATCCCACAGCAAGGGCCACATAAGCCCAGACTGAGTCTCTCACTAGCAAAGGCTCAGGTGCTATCCCCTACCTATCTGTCCCCACCATCCCCCACTCCTCTGTGGCAAGGGAGCACACACTGTTTCTGGGTCTCAGTGTTCCCAGCCAGATTGGGCAGCTTCAGGACTTGGTATCTCAGTACCCCTCCAAGCTCTAAGGCAGGCAGCTTTGGCAGCATTACCGCTTGAGAATTCAGACAACATTGGTGCCCCTATCAGGCAGTAGATAGGTGGCTTTGGCAAGTGAGAGACAAAGCCCAGACTGCTTGGCAAGTGTCCCAGGCTGCCTCAGATTCCCATTGTGCTAAAGGCAAGGCTGATCCACCCACCAACCTGCCCATACACTGTCATGGATAGACCACAGCACAAAAGAAATACCATGAAAAATCAAATGCAAGAGAATCCAGATAGATCACCCAGTCCGACAAGGAATATTTCTAACCAAAACATAGAAGAGTTGTTAGAATCAAAACATCAAATGGAAGCTATGAGCAATGCAACCATGACCAACCTACTGCTAGAACATGCAGGAAAGCAACAAAGGATTGATAATCGTGTGGATGCTACCATCATTAAGGTAGAAAAAAATGATAATACATTGGAAGAAGTTCAAAGAGAATTAAAAGATTGAGGGAGAGTAAAAAAAAAAAAAAAAAAAGAGGACCTTAAAAATCATCTGGCCACACTAAATGAAGACATAAAGAAATACAAGGATGGATTTCCAAGAATCATCAAGAAAATCAGAAAACTATATCAAAAGGGAGCTTGACAGAGTGATGGAAATGATACATAGAAAAGTAGTAGAAAATGCAAACTTAATTGAACAAGTCCAGAACTCTCCAGATGCTCTCAAGAATAGAGTCAGCGAAGTAGAGGATAGAAACTCTAATCTGGAAGACAGGATGGAAGAAACAGTTCGAGAGTCCAAAAATTGCAGTAAGTTCAAAAGTTCCTGTGAACAAAACATGAGGGATTTGTGGGATACACTTAACTGTCCTAATTTCAGAATCATTGGAATACCAGAAGGAGAAGAATTTCAGACCAAAAGCATGGAGAACTTATTTAACACAATAATTGAAGAAAACTTCCCCCGTCTCTTAAAAGAAAAGCCCATCAGGATACAAGAAGCAAACAGAACTCCTAACTTACTAGACCAAAGGAGAAACTCCCCAAGACATATTATCATTAAGACTAAACATTGACACCAAAGAGAAAATCCTAAAAGCAGCTAGGGAAAAACAGCACACCATTTTCAAAGGAAACCCCATCAGAATTACTTCAGGCTTCTCAATGGAAACCCTGAAAGCTAGAAGGGCCTGGAATTAAACTCTCCAAACTCTAAGAAACTATGTCTTCCAACCCAAACTACTCTACCCAAAAAAGTCTCCCGCATAATAGATGGTGAAAAAAAAACTTCCCATGACAAAACTCAGCTTTACAATTATATGAACACAAAACCAAACCTACAGAGAGTATATCAGGAAATTCTCCACAGAGAAGAAACAAATAACCAAACTCAAATGCCTACAAGAAGCAGATCACAACCAAACCCAGAGTAGGCACAAAAAATTTCAAAGCCTGTGAAAACACAAACACACATCTACCACCACAACATGGCAGGGATCAAATCAAATCTCACAGTTATTACCCAATGGCCTTAATTCACCCATCAAGAGACACTAGCTAACAGGATGGACCAGAAAATTAGGTCGCTCAATCTGCTGCCTTCAAGAAACCCACCTTACCACTAAAGACAGACACCTCCTCAGGGTGAAAGGGTGGAAAACAATATTCCAAGCAAATGGGAATAAGAAAGCATAGGTGTAGATATATTAATATCAGATAAAATAGACTTCAAACCAAAAATAATCAAAAAAGACAAAGAAGGCTACTTCCTACTTATCAAGAGAACAATACATCAGGAGTATATTACAATCATAAATCTAAATGCACCAAACACAGGGGCACCACAGTTCATAAATCAAAACCTACTTGACAATAAAACAGAAATAACCACTAACACAATCACAGCTGGGGACTTCAATACACCATTATCAGTAATAGACAGATCATCCAGACAGAAACTCAACAGGGAAGTAAGGGAGCTAACAAAACCATAGAGCACTTAGACCTAACAGGTATCAACAGAACTTTCCATCCCAAATACACAGACTACACGTTCTGATCAGCAGCCCATGGAACATTCTCCAAAATAGACCATATATTGGGTCACAAAGACTGCCTCCACATATTTAGGAATAGTGACATAATTCCCTGCATGATATCTGATCACAATGCTATATTGCTAGAAATCAACAACAAAAGAACCAGAAAAAATCCCAACGACACCTGGAAACTGAACAGCACACTTTTAAACAATAAATGGATAGTGAATGAAATAAAAAATGAAATTGCAAAATTCATGGAATTGAATGACAATGAGAACACATCATACAAAAACTTATGGGACACAATGAAGGAAGTCCTCAGGAGAAACATCATAGCATTCAATGCCTTCGTTTAAAAAAAAATAGAAAAAAAAAAACAAACAAAGATCCAAAACCTGACCATCCACCTAAAGGCACTGGACAAACAAGAAAAATCCAACCCAAAGAGCTCCAGAAGGAGAGAAATAATTAAAATCAGAGCAGAAATTAATGAATTGGAAACCAAGGAAACAATTAAGACAATTAACAAAACAAAAAGCTGATTCTTTGAAAAAATAAACAAGATTGACAGACCCCTGGCCAATATGATCAAGCAAAAAAAAGGAGAAGGTTCAAATTAACAAAATTCAAAATGAAAAAGGAGAGAACGTAACAGACATTAGTAAAATTGGGAGAATCATCAGGACTTATTTCACAAACCTCTACTCCACAAAACTGGATAATGAGGAGGAGATAGATAAAGTCCTAGATGCATACTATCTATCAAAGCTAAACTCAGAGCAGATTAATCACCTCAATGAACCCATCATACTCATGAAGATTAAAAAAGTAATAAAAAACTTCCCAAAAAAGAAGAGTCCAGGACCAGATGGCTTCTCAGCCGAATTCTTTCAAACTTTCATGGAGGAACTCAAACCAATCTCCTAAAACTGTGCCACACAATTAAAGAACAGGGAAAGCTACCCAACTCCTTTTATGAAGCTAGTATCACCCTACTCCCAAAACCAGGCAGAGATACCACAAGAAAAGAAAACAAGTGGACTATTTCCCTAATGAACTTAGATGCAAATATCCTGAACAAAATCCCTGCAAACCGAATCCAACATCAAATCAAAAGCATTATCCACCTTGACCAAATGGGATTCATCCCAGGAACAAAACGGTGGTTCAACATAAGGAAATCTGTCAATGTAATAAACTACACAACAAGCTTAAACATAAAAACCACATGATCATTTCTATAGATGCCAAAAAGGCCTTTGAAAAGATACATCACTTCATGATCAAAACATTGAAGAGAATTGGCATAACATAATAAAGGCAATATACAAAGCTCTGAAGGCTCAAATAATACTTAATGGAGAAGACTGGAGGAATTTCCAGTAAGATCAGGAACAAGACAGGGATGTCCTCTCTCACCTCTGATTTTCAATATAGTACTGGAAGTCCTAGGTCAAGCAATAAGACAGGAGAAGGAAATAAAAGGGATTCAATTTGGAAAGGAAGAAGTTAAGTTAGCTCTATTCACTGATGTTGTGATTGTATATGTAAGAGACCTGAGAGACTCCATCTCAAAATTCCTGAAGGTGATTAACTCCTATAGCAAAGTAGCAGGATACAAAATCAATGCACAAAAATCAGTAGCCTTTATATAAGCAAATGACAATGATACATAGAAAGGAATAAGAGACATAGTCCCATTTTCAATAGCAACCAAAAAAATACCTTGGAATAATGTTAACAAAGGAAGTGAAAGATATATGCAATGAAAACATAAAAACACTCAAAAAAGAAATTGAGGAGGGCTTGAGAAAATGCAAAGACCTACCATGTTCCTGGATAGGCAGAATTAACATTGTGAAGATGACAATCTTGCCAAAGGCAATATATAGAGTTAACCCAATTCAAATTAAAATCCCTACAGTGTTCTTCACAGAGATAGAAAAAAATGATCTCAAATTTCATATGGAAATGCAGAATGCCTCGCATATCCAAACATATCCTCAGCAAAAGAACTACCTCTGGTGGCATCACCATACCTGATCTAAAGCTATATTACAAAGCCATAGTAATAAAATCAGCATGTTACTGGAATGAAAACAGGAGTAGAGACCAATGGAATAGACTTGAGGACCCAGACTTTGGGTCAAGCAACTATAGCAACTTGATATTTGACAAAGGCCTGAAAAATATAGGCTGGAAAAAAGACAGCATCTTCAACAAATGGTGCTGGACAAACTGGATAAGCATATGCAGAAAACTGAAACTTGATCCACATTTTTCCCCATACACTACACTCAAATTCAAATGGACCAAAGACCTCAATATAAGACCAGAAACTCGAATACTACTGGAAGAAAATTTAGGAAGTACTTTCCATGATATAGGAATGGAAAAAGACTTCCTGAACAAAACCCCAGTAGCTCACGATCTTAAACAGTCACTCAACCAATGGGATCACATGAAGCTGAAGAGTTTCTTTACAGACAAACATACAATAAGCAAAGACAATAGGTTACCCACAGAATGGGAGAAAATATTTGCAGGTTATCCAACTGATAGAAGCCTAATCTCTAGAATCTACAAAGAATTCAAAAATCTAAACAGTAAGAAGTCAAACACCCCACTCAGAAAATGGGGCAAAGAGCTGAACAAATAGTTCACAGAGGAAGAAACACAAATGGCAAACATACACCTAAGAAAATGTTTATCATCCCTAATCATCAGAGAAATGCAAATTAAAACAACTATTAAATTCCACCTTACCCCAATAAGGGCAGCAAACATGAAAAAAATCAAATGAAAACAAATGCTGGTGAGGATGTGGAGAAGTAGGAACACTCTTCCCCTGTTGGTGGGAATGTAGTATAGTACAACCACTTTGGAAAGCAATATGGACACTCCTGAAAAAGCTAAGTATAGATATACCAACAGACCCAGTTATTCCCTTACTGGGCATCTACCCTAAAACCATCAAACCACAGGCCAGAGATATTTGCTCACCCATGTTTGTAGTGACATAATTCATAATAGCTAAGAGCTGGAATCAATCCAGATGTCCATCACTAGAAGAATGGATAACTAAGATGTGGTATATGTACACAATGGAATTCTCTACAGCAGTAAGAAAAAATGACACAAAGAAATTTGAGGAAAAATGGTTGAGCCTAGAACATATCATTCTCAGTGTACTTACCCAATCACAGAAAAAAAAAATCACCATATAGTCTCACTCATCTTCAGTACCTAACCTGAATCTACCCAAGATACCTTACATACCCAGCAAGCATCTCATGGACTAGACACTAGGATGAAGGGGGAGGGAGGGGAGGGCATCGAAGGGGTGGGAAACACTAATCTAGACCCAAATGGCAATGGTACTATGAAATTCTACTTCCTAAAAGGCAGACCAAATGGCTGAACCTTCACCAGGCCCTTATAGGAAACACCTAAACCACAAGACATTGGAGAAGGTAGGATGAAGTCTAACCTAAATCTTCTACATATTCCCCTCCCTCCCTCTTCCCCCCTTCTCTATCCTCCCTAACTCTTGTATATTAGTTATCTTTTCCTTCATTTTATTAGTGGACACTTACTTGTAACTCCCAGTATCAGCATGGGTCTATCATCCACAATGAGCTTTTGTTCAGAGAAACCTACAAGGTTTCCTAAAACAATGACAGAATTCTGTCAGAGTACTAGATGACCCACCAAAGATCAGTGGTAAGACCCTATTGCTGAAGACTCCATTTGCAGCTGACATGTAAAATGGAATGGCATGGCTGGAGGCCAGGAGAGAGTCAGGCCACAGACAGTCAGCCTGTCTAGTGCCAGAAGGTGCTACATTGCTGACTGGGGGAAATGACCAATATCTGTCCAAGCTGCTCATGGTATAACCTACTTAGCAACAAATAACCTCTTGTGATGCCCACACAAGTGCAATAGTGGCACAAAGCCATGGTGGGGAACCAACTGCTCTCAATTTGGCTAACTGATCCCCTCAGTGGTGCAGGACCCATAGCTGGAGCTGGGATACAAGTCAGAAACATATCCAAACATAAGCCCACTCTGCAATATCAAGCTACCATCAATCATGGGGTACATGAGGGCCTACACCTACTAAACTCTGTATTAAAAAAGTAAGGGTTATCTCATTTGTCCTGGTGCTAATTTACTCTCCGTTGGAGATTCTGCTTCTCTTTTTCAGATAGATGCAGATCCTAAGGAGAAAGCCAACCCAACATACCTCAAAAAGGCCCCAACTGAAACTAAGGAAAATTGGTGAAACAAGCAAAGGTACTGTTTTCCTGATAAACCAGATACCAGCACAAGGGGGAAGGAGATCAACACAGAGAAAAATCAACTCCTATCAAATCAGAGAGCCAGAGCCTCAGAGGTCCCCAACATCTCATCACTGAAGCAGACCAAAAATGAACCCAAAATAGCTCAGGGAAATTTTGCGGAAGAGGGGGCAGAAAGTATGTCAGAGCCACATGTTGGGTCATGATATGCAGAGACATTTATTGTACTAATAACTGTGGGCTAACTCCATAATGCGTGAACCATATACATCAACAAGGAGGGGCCACTAGGGAGGGGGTAGGTCATGGATGAGCCTAATAATGGTACCAAACTGCCTGTATTTGCTGAATAGAAAACTAATTTAAAAATTTTACAAAAAAGATGCCTATCCCTTTTAACCCATGCTGTTCTCACTCTTCACTGGCAAATTTAGTTTTCTGTTACAGAAGGCAGTGAAAACCAGGGAGAACCAAAAACCTTCAACATGACAAAAAAAAAAAAAAATAGCTGAGTCCCTCCCTTGAAATGAACTACCTCTTGCACATTAGGTAGGGTCCAGGTGAAACCACAGAAGAATTGATGAGTTCAGCATGTGTGCTCCTCTCAGAGTGCACCCAACAACTTGCTCCAAGGAGATGGTGACTGACAATGAGGACACTCAAATAGTATCAAAGCAGAAATCCAGAAGTTACCAAGAGCTTAACATTAAAGTTGACTTATCTCACACCTGCCAAGACTCATGGACCATTTCAGAAGAGGGGTGGAAAGATTAAAATAGCCACAGGTTGCGAAGAAGTAGCCAGAGGCACTGCCCACCCCCTATACACAAAATGACTGACTGTTCCTCTCATAACTCAAAACCCATTCACCCATGGTGAATACCAGTAATCCCACTGAGAAGGAGCTTCAGTGAAATGGGGGAAGAGAGAAGGGAAATGGGACCAATAAATGAATTGTTTATGTAAGAAGGTTTCTAATTAAAATAAAAGAACAAGCCAGGTGTGGTGGTGGACGCCTTTAACCCCAGCACTTGGGAAGCAGAGATAGGAGGATCACCGTGATTTTGATTCCATCCTGAGACTCCATAGTGAATTCCAGGTCAGCCTGGGGCAGAGTGAGACCCTACCTCAAAAAACCAAAAAATTAAAATAAAATAAAAGAATAAAACAAATGAATACTACAACCTGATTCACAGCAGAAATGTAAGTTGCCATGTGAAAATCACTGCAGCAATATGATCATAAAAATGCATAAAAATACTACAATAAGTACATATAAAAGTCACTTTACAAAATTCATTCTCAACATCAGCAAACTCAACAAATGGCTCAGCAGTTGAAGGCCCTTGCTTGCAAAGACTGAAGATCCAAGTTTGATGCTCCCCAGTACCCAAATCAAGCTGAACACAAATGACACATGCATGCCTGATCCTCATGGACATACGCCAATGTAAGTTAGAACTAAGATAATCTAAGATGTGAGGCCACATAGTCTGGCACATGCATGCTGTAACACACACACACACACACAAGAGAGAGAGAGAGAGACCAAACTAATTAAAGAAAAAGAAAATCACTCCATAAATTGACAATGGATTATAATGAAACAAATAATGTCATATATAACAGATGGCCTCCAGATCAATGAATGGGAAGTCTTAAAACTTTTCCTCTAAGGTCTGAAACAAAACAAGCATGTATTCTTCTACCACTCTTCTACAATACACAATTGAAGTCTTAATAATGAAAAATAGTGTAATGGCATAGTACATTTCAAGTATGAATGAAGCTTTAGGCTCAATTCATAGTATATAGAAAATAGAATTAAAAAGAAGATAAAGTCCTACTCTAAGACATAAGATAAGGGTAGTAGAGAAAGTACATCCAAATCACAAGGGGGAATAGAAAAGTCTCCCTGTTTGTAAGCCAAATGGCTACATACAGATAAAAAACTTAAAAAAGACAGAAAGAGAGAGAAGCCAGGTACGGTGGCTCACTCCTTTACCACCAACACTTGGGAGCCTGAAGTAGGAGAATCACTGTGAGTTTCATGCCAGCCTTGCCTACAGACAATGGTTCCAGGATAGAATAGGCTAAAGTGAGACACAGTCTCAAAAACAAAACAAAACATTAAAGTGAGTGTATGAACAGAAGGCATTATGTGGAGGGAAACAACATTCCACTAAAAGACTACTATAATTTTCTCAATTAAAATTACAATTGGGAATTGGATTGACAAGCCAGTTCTAAGTTGATTAGCTTTTAATTTTCCTTGCTCATTTTGAGTATATCAACCCACTGTCTTTTGGGATAGTGTGCTTCTGATAAGAAATTAGATGAGGGCCTTAAGAGGAAGTAATGGTGAAGTTCTCTTCCTCTCAGTCCCACAAATGATCATAACATGTTCTATGGTGTTTTAGAAAACAAAACATTTTGATACAGCATCACAATGAGAACAAGAGGCTACCATCTACTTTACATCAGCCCATCTGAATTTAAAGAAGCAAGAATAATTTCGATTTAGTTATGAAGAGGCCTATAAAAGCCAGAAGTTATTACAGAATTTGAGAGTCCAAGTGAAATGGCTACTAGAGCACCCAGTATTTCACTTACTTCCTAACACATATACATGTCTTTAGCCCAGTGGATCATCAAGCGTCTGGACCTTCTCATTCTTATTGTTACTGTGGCTCTCATTATTGTTAAAGTGGAAATGGTTCTTATTATTCTTTAGATGTGGGACTTTTGGAAAATAGGCTCATGTGTTTGAAAAATTTGTTTGAGGAGGTATTGGTGACTGGGGAAATTGTGGGAGCCTTAGGAGGGAGGTGAGTTCCAGATGGAATAAATGGATCACAAGGAGTATGGCCAACACAGACTTAACCAGCCATCTCACACTTCCTGTGCAAAAAAGTAAACTCCAGTGCTGTCTTTGTGGCTAAGGAGTATGACTGCCAAGCCTAAGGACCCTGGTTTGATTATTCAGGTTCCATGAAAGCCAGATGCACATGGTGGCACATGCATCTAAAGTTCATTTGCAGTGGCTAGAGGCCCTGGCATACCCATTCTCTCTCTCCCTCCCTCTTTCTCTAATAAATAAACAAACAAATAAGTAAATAAATTACTCCAAAAGGGTCAAAGATCTCAGTATAAGACCCAACACTCCGAAATTTCTAAAGGAAAGCAGTAATGAGCACATTACAAGATATAGGCATAGGTAAAGATTTCCTGCATAGGACCCAGTCACTCAGGAAATAAGATCAACAATTAACAAAAAGGGACCACCCAGATCTGAGTTCCTTGTGAGGTCACTGTGTGGGCAGGTGCTGTGGTCTGGAGGGATTAGGCAAGAACCATATCTGGGCTCCTCCCACCTCCTCCTGGATCTGAGTTCCTTACTAGGTCAGTGTGTGGGCAGATGCAGCAGTCTGGAGTGAGTAGGCCAGACCCATTTCTGGTTACCTCCCACTGTCCAGGTCTGAGTGCCTTGCACATATACCAGTTCAGCAACCTAGACTGGGGAGTTGGGAAGAGCCTAGATACAGGGGTCTGGGCTATTCACTCCAAAGGGCCATGGTAGCTGACACACAATGGTTGAGCAAATATTTCTGAACTGAGATGTGGAGCTTTTAGGATAAATGCCCAATTAGGAAATAAAAGTCTGCTAGTAACTCTATATCTATTATTTTCAGGAGTCTTCAAATTGATTTCCATAGTGGTTGTATGTAGGGAGCGGGTGTGGCAGCCATTCCAAGATGGCGCCCGGGACGGCTGCCAAGTCGTATGATTTGTACCTGACTTCCTTATACACCCCTGAATAGCCACGTCCGTGGTGCGCACTGCGCAGACGCGTTGCTATGCAAGATCAGACCATCTGACGTTTTACTGACGTGAGCCTATTGAAGAGACTTACGCGGCAGACTCCAGGTGGTGCAGGCTAGGGATTTAAGGACGGACAGAGAAGGGCTCGGGGTTCATTTTTTTTCTTTCTTTGCATGTGGTTAAGGTTCCTGAATAAACTGCTTTGAGAAGAACGTTGTTTGGCGTCGTTCCTTTCTGCTGGTCAGACTGAGAAGCAACAGTTGTACCAGCTTACATTCCCACAGACAGTAAATGAGGTTTCTTATTTCCCCACAGCCTTACCAACCTTTATTTTCATCTGACTTTTTTTTTTTTTTTTTTTTGAGGTAGGGTCTCACTCTACCCAGGCTGACCTGGAATTCACTATGGAGTCTCAGGGTGGCCTTAAACTCACAGCAATCCTCCTACCTCTGCCTCCCGAGTGCTGGGATTAAAGGCGTGCACCACCACGCCCGGCTCATCTGACTTTTTAATGTTTGCTATCCTTACTGGGGTAAGGTGAAAGCTCATCGTTGTTTTAATTTGCATTTCCTTAATTGTTAGGAATACTGGACATTTTCTTAAGTGTGTGTTAACCATTTGTAAATATTTCTCTGAGATCTCCCTATTTAGTTCTCTGCCCCACTTATGGAGTGGGTTGTTTGATATTTCATTGTTTAGTTTTTTGAGTTCTTTATAGATTCTAGACATTAGGCTTCTGTCAGTGTTACAGCTGGCAAAGATTTTCTCCCATTCAGTTGGTAAACTTTTGGCTCAGCACAAACTAGGATAGTTCCCTGTTGCCTTACTCCTCCTAGTCCCCTGATCCTGGTAGATCCTAAGGTGCCTTGCTCATGGAGGTGGCCCCTATGTGAGCTATGGAATCAGGCCTTTTGCTGTGGTTTCTTGACTGGCCACTAAGTCCCAGCATCCCTCTTCACCTGAGTCAGAGGGTGAATGGGCCAAAGGGCAAAAACTTGCTTCCTCTTCATTAAAATAGAGTCTTCCTAAAAAAAGTAGACAACACAAAAAAGCCAATGAAATTCAGAAACCTAAGAGATCTCTACCAAGGATGTCTAGTCCTACTATGGAAGCCTCCAGTGAAGTAATAGATATGAAAAGAAATTCATTCCAAAAATGAAAACAGAACAACCAATGAAACCCTGACTTAAAAAAAAAAATCACTGAACTTGAAGCAAACTATCAAAGAACCAACAATAATATCAATGAGATTGAATAGAATCATCTCTAGAGCATTTGGTTTTTTGAGAGTAGGCTTAGCTTGATGGAAGAAAACATTAGAACCTTCCAAATAAATATGAATGAATTGAAGGTAAGTCAAGAAGTGGAAGACCTCAACAACCAGTGATTTAACTTAAGGAAGACTTGATCAAATACAAGAATGAACTACAAGAAGCATCAAGAAAATCAGATTTTGGGCTGGAGAGATGGCTTAGCGGTTAAGCGCTTGCCTGTGAAGCCTAAGGACCCCGGTTCGAGGCTCAGTTCCCCAGGTCCCACGTTAGCCAGATGTACAAGGGGGCGCACGCTTCTGGAGTTCGTTTGCAGAGGCTGGAAGCCCTGGCACGCCCATTCTCTCTCTCTCCCTCTATCTGTCTTTCTCTCTGTGTCTGTCGCTCTCAAATAAATAAATAAAAAATAAATAAATAAATAAAATTTAAAAAAAAAGAAAATCAGATTTCAAATTGAAATCATACCTCAAAAGAGATGATCATTATAGAAAACAACACAACAGAAAACAAAAATCAAACAGAATTTATAAAAGCCTCTCTAGAACCATTCACCAACAGAGCTACTTATGTGAAAGACAGAACCTCTGATCTGGAAGATAAGACAGAAAAATTAGTTGGGAGGCCAAAAACTTTGCTAGGTTCAAAAAATCAAGTGAACAGAACATGAGGGAACTGTGGGACTAAGAAAAGACTTCTGGAACAAAACAAACAAACAAACAAACAAACAACAACAACAACAACAAAAACCCCAGTAGCCAAGGAAATTAAACAATCCCCTCAAACAATGGGATCTCATGAAGCTAAAAAGCTTTCGCACAGACAAGTACACCATAACCAGACCCAATAGATTACCCACTGAATCGGAGAAAATATTTGCCAGCTATAACAGTGACAGAAGTATATCTAGAACATACAAAAACTTAAAAAACTAAACAATAAAAAAATCAAACAACCTACTCCTCAAGTGGGGTAGAGAACTAAATAGAGAGTTCTCAGAGGAAGAACTACAAATGGCTAACACACACTTAGAGAAAATGTTAGCCAGGCATGGTGGTGCACGCCTTTAATCCCAGCACTTGGGAGGCAAAGGTAGGAGGATCAAGGCCACCCTGAGACTACATAGTGAATTCAAGGTCAGCCTGAGCCAGAGTGAGACCCTACCTTGAAAAATAAAAATAAAAAAGAAAGAAAATGTTCAACATTTCTAATCATTAAGGAAGTGGAAATTAAAATAATTATGAGATTCCACCTTACCCCAGTAAGGATAGCAAACATTTAAAAAAATCAAATGAAAACAAATGTTGGCAATATTGTGGAGGAATAAGAAACCCCATTTACTGTCAGTGGGAATGTAAGCTGGTACAACCACTATGGAAATCAATTTGGAGAATCGTGAAAAGGATGAATATAGAGTTCCCAGCAGACTCTGTTATTCCCGTACTGGACATTTACCCTAACAGCTCCACATCTCAGTTCAGAAATATTTGGTCAACCACATCTATAGCTGTTCAATTCATAATAGCTAAAACTGAAATCAACCCAGGTACCCATCATTGTATGAATGGATAACCAAGTTGTGGTATATCTACACAATGGAATTCTATTTAGCAGTAAGAAAAATGACACATTGAAATTTGTAGAAAAATGATCAAACTTGGAACAGATCATTTTACATGAACTCACATAATCACAGAAAGACAATCATTGCATGATCTCACTCAGCTGCAGTTCCTAACCTCGATTATTCCAAGTTGCTGACATAACTGAATAGCATCTTGAGGCTTGGACAATAGGGAGAGTAGGAATTGGGGGATGGGAAAGAGTGTGTATGTGTGTGTGGGGGGGTGAGACACAAAGTCTGAACCCAAAATGAACTGGTACCATAGAATCTTATATCCTGGAAATCAGACTAAAAGATGGAACCCTCAAGCAGACCTTAGAGGGAGCACCTGAATAGAAGGGCCCTGGAGAGAGTGAGATGAAACCTAACCTCAAGTTTTTCCTGTTTCTCTTTCTTCTCTGCCTTTTCCTTTTTCTTTTCTCTTGGTGCTGGCCTGTAATTCCATGTACTAGGGCATTATCCATTGTCTTGAAAACATTTGGGTGGGAGCAGTAAACTCAGAGCCCCTATTTTCTGAGAAGGACATGTTTCCTTGTGCTGTGAACTCAAGTTTCCAAATAGAGGCAAATTAGTCACGTTTCAAATGAACTCAGAGAAAGTAGTGATGGACTTTGCACATGGCTTCTTCATTTCCAAGAGCAGTAAAGAGAAATGTCTGACATTAACAATAGAAGCAAATGTGTCTTTGTCACACTTTGCTTGTATTAATATGTCTGGTATTTAAAATAACCTCAACCTGTACCAGAAAAAAAGCAATTCACCAGTCATGTCTTCAAAAACAAGTATTTTATTCAATTTTCAGGCAATATATTTTGCTGGTGGTAAATTTTCAGATCAGTGGGCTTCTGGCTAGAGAGAAAACTTGGAGTTAACTGAGCACAAGAAGGAAGTTGAATCACGAGAACAAAGAATTCTCAAGCACACAAAAGAATGATTGGTCATGGTTGGTGGCATACCACCTAAGTATATTCTTGTGTTGAACTTCCTGCACTCTTCTCGGGATGACTCCCTCTGGCTTTGTTATAAGTAACATATAAAGTAGTGATTGAGCCTGTTTTGCTCAGGGAACAGCTCCTGTCTTGCTGAAGGTATAGCTGCTTTTGATTTAATGTCAAGCATACTAACAATTTTCTTTGTCTTGGTTCACAATAAAAATCACCATGTCTCAGACCAAGGCACTTCTTCTCCAAGAGAGATTGAGTCTTCTGCTGATATTGGTGTTACATCTCATTTCTATGTCCTTAGTCGCATTGGCTCCAAATTCTGACAAAAACTGGCAGCATTTCTGGGAATGTGAGCTAATCATAAACCAACTATGGAGCATTCAGTTATAAACATTGGCCATGATTTGAATTATCAGACTCTTGGATTTTAAACTAAAGATAAGCTCCAAACATTTGCAATTGTACCAAGTTTATCATTCAGTAAATCAAGCTCACCCCACCACAAAGCCTTCCATAAACCCTTCCATCACACTTTCATAACTGCCTTGTTATTTATTATTTGCCTCATTACTTATGACCTGTCGTCATCTTGACTCTTGACCTTTCTGGGGTTTCCATGTTGTGTCCCCAAAATGGTTCATGTCAGGCCCTGCCAGGCACAGGCTGGAGCTTTCAGGAGACAGGCTTGAGCTGCCAGGCATAGCTAAGGACCCCCTGGCTATAGAAGGCCACTCCCTCTCCAAGCCTGGCACACCAGAACTTAGGCTTTGCCCATAGCTCTGTGACCTTTGGCCAGTTGCCTAGGGAACTCCTTATCAGCCAGCAGTCCTCACACAGTGCATACCTCTGTGACACTCTTCCCAACACTATGCAGATCACCTGACTCTCTTCCAGTGTTGCACCTGACTCTCTCCTTATGTCCCTAGGCATAGGCTAGCAACCTCTGAACCCACACTTAGAACCCTTTTCCTACTCTCAACTGCTGACTTCCCTAAAAAATTTCCCTAAGAAATATACAAGATGTTCACTGAAACTGCCTCCTGAAAGTGGTTCTTTTGTTGTGTGCCTGACCTTGGTCTTCACAGTTACCTGGATGCGTTCAGGGAACAGTAGCCCTGAGGATCCGGGAACCAACATCTGGTGCCCAAACAGGGACTTGAACCCTGGACTGTCCACTGGCATATGCCAGAGACTGCCTTATGGAAGTGGTTCTTTAATCGTGCTCACTCCCCATGGTTTCCTGGATGCCTTCAGGAAACTGTTAGAGGTCTTCTTCCAATTAATGAGCTGTAAGGAAGTGATTGGATCATGAGAACTTTGATATTAACTTGTGATTTAGCCATGGATGGATTCATAAGTTGATTACATTATTAGAATGTGTTGGATATCTTTAAAGATGGGGACACAGTGAGGAATTAAGTCACTGGTAGTGGAGGTTGTTCTGGGAAACTATAGATTATCCAGGCTCCTTTCTTGTTATCTTGCTCTCTGCCTTTGTAAAGTGATCAAAATGTTATATTTCTCTACAATTTTTTGTAACTAGCTTAGCGAAAAATAGAAGTCACTTCCTTGTAGGAGCTCATAAAAGAATGGACTGGACTTCCAGTCAAGATGGCGCCCGCCTAGCTGCACTACAGACAACAAGGAAAAAAAAAGGCAAGTATTCAAGGGAAATTAGAAACTTCTTGCAAGAGGGAGGGCACAGATTGGGGTAAAATAGGGAAGCACAACTCCCCCCCCCCCCGGCGACCCACACCCCATTGGCCGCGACCCGCTGCATTGGGCGCAGCCCGGCGCCCTTGCGACCCCGCGCACACCAAGCCCCACGCGCCCCGGTGGACCCGTGTTCCCCACAACCCCACGCCCACACAACCCCCGCCCATACAGCACCGCGCGACCCTCCCCCAAACCCCGAACACCCCATGCTCCCTATCCACAAACAGCAGGCTTGCCCCGAGACCCCCGCGCCCCACCCCCGCCCGCCTCGAGCCCCCCCGCGTGCCACGCCCCCCATGCGCTCCACACTCCCTATCCACACGCGGCAGGCATGCCCCAAGCGCCCCGCGGCGTCCTGCGCCCCAGGCGCCCAGGCGTGCCCCGCGGCCCCATGCCCCCCCACGTGCCCTGAGACAACCGCGCCCCACACCCGCGCACCTCGAGACCCCCTGTGCGCCCCAGGCTCCCTATCCACATGTGGCAAGCATGCCCTGAGCGCCCCGCGGTGTCCCGCGCCCCAGGCGCCCAGGCGTGCCCCGTGTCCCCGTGCCCACCGTGCACCCCGAGAACTCTGCGCCCACCCCTGTGATCCTCAAGCCCCGCGCACCCCGGCCCCCCCCCCGCATCCAGAGCACCCAGTCTTAACTCAACGTGCTCTGCCCCCCCCCGCATGACCCGCGACTCCCTACCCTGCGCGACCTGCCCCAACCCCCCCGTCGAGTCCAACCCCCCTGCGCCCACCCAAGTGCACCGCCCCCCTGGTGCGACCCGTGCTCCTAGCCGACCCCATGCGCACTGACCCCCCGCCCCGCACCCACACCCCCACACGCCCCCGGGCATCCAGTGTGCCCTGAACCCTGTACACCCCGCGGTGCCCCCTGACCCCCCCGCACCCCGCCCCAGCGCCTCCCGCCCACCCCAAGCTGTGCGCCCCTTGTCCAACCGCCAAACACAACCCGCGCACTCCTGCGTGTCCTGAGCACGCCCCTGCGTGCCCAGGCATGCCCCATGCCCCCCGCGCCCCACGACCCATGCGCCACACCCCCACGTGCCTCATGCCGCCCCCAGCTCCCCGCCCCCGCGCATCCTGTGCCCCAGCATGCCTCAGTGTGCCCCACACCCTCCATGCCCTGCACCCCCCACGCGACCCCTGTGACCCCCCCTCGCGCCCTGACCACCCCCGCCTGTCCAGAGCACCCTGCGGCATCTCATGGCCTCCTGCACCCTGGTGTGCCCTGCGCCCCCTACTCCCCATGCGCCCCGCGCCCCTAGCCCCCCGCGCACCGCGGCATCCCATGCATCCTGCACCTTCCGCATGCACCCCCGCAACCCCCTGTGTGCCCCATGCCCCCCGCGTGCCCCACGCCCCCCCGCTCCCCCCCCCCCGCACCCCGCACACACTCCTTGCACGCGCTCCCTCCCCATGCCCACGGCGCGACCCTCATCCCCCCAGACCGACCAGATTGCCCCATGCTCCCCGCCCCTCCAGGGTACCCCACCCTGCCCCACTGAGCCCTGCCACCTCCCGCACACCCCACCCTGATTACCCGGTGCCACGATGAGCCCTGCGAACCCCCACCGCGTGCTCCACTCGCTCCATACACCCCGTCGCACCCTGCGCCCCCTGTACGCCCACCCCCCATGCACCCTCCGCACATCCTGCGTGGCTGGGTTCTGATCAGGCACCCACCAGTCATGCCTGCCAGCCTGCTGCACTGAAGCTGAGACCTCCTTCCTCACCCTTGTTCTCTGATCCTGCGAGTAGACCAGCCATGTGGTGCTCAGTTCACAGGCCTAGGGGGCCACCCTGCTGTGAATAGGTGGCTGCCAGAACCCCTGCTGCTGTGCTCACATCACTTGCCACTGGTCAGACTCTGCAGTGTCCTGATTCCGTACCCACATTATCTGCCTCTGCACTATAATTGCACGTGCAGCAGGCCCACTCCCACAGCAAGAGCCACACAAGTCCACACTGAGTCACCAGTGCCAGCACAGGTGCAATCCCCTACCTGTACATTGCCACCCATCCCCCACACCCCTGACGCAGGAGAGCACAGAATGCTTACAGACCCCAGTGAACCCAGCCAGAGCCTGGGCACCTTAAATACTTGCTACCTCAGTGCCCTTTCAAGCTCAAAGGCAAGGAGCTAGGTGCATTACTGGGTGAGAATTTAGGCAACTTTGGGGCCCCTGTCAGGCTATAGATAGGCGGCTTTGGCAAGAGTGAGCAAAAACCCAGGCTGCTTGCAAATGCCCCAGGCTGCCTTGGATTCGCATTAAGCTAGATCCCAGGCTGCTCCACCCACCTACCTGCCCATACACTGACATGGGTAGACCACAGCGCAAAAGAAATAACACGAAAAATAAAATGGAAGAAAATCCAGACAGAACACCCAGTCCAACAAGGATCACAACTAACCAAAACACAGTAGAGTGCTTAGGATCAGAAAATCAAGTGGAAGCAATGAACAATGCAACCTTGACCAAACTACTGCTAGAACTAACAGGAACGTTACAAAGGATAAATAATCATATGGATGCTACCATCACTAAGCTAGAGCAATATGATAAGACACTGGAAGGAATTCAAAGAGAGCTAAGAGAGTTGAGGGACAGTGAAAAAAAAGAGGACCTTAAAAATCAGCTGGCCACACTAAATGAAAACATAAAGAAATGCAAGGATGATTTCCAAGAATCATCAAGAAAATCAGAAAATGAGACAAAAAGGGAGCTGGACAAAGCGATGGAAGTGATACATAGGAAAGTAGTAGAAAATGCAAACTTAATTGAACAAGTCCAAAACTCACTAGAGGCTCTCAAGAATAGGGTCAGCGAAGTGGAAGATAGAAATTCTGATCTGGAAAACAGGATGGAAGAAACAGTTCTAGAGTCCAAAAATTTCAGTAAGTTCAAAAGTTCCTGTGAACAGAACATGAGAGAATTGTGGGATACACTTAAACGTCCAAATATCAGAATCATTGGAATACCAGAAGGAGAAGAATTACAGACCAAAGGCATGGAGAACTTACTTAACACAATAATTGAAGAAAACTTCCCCCGTCTCTTAAAAGAAAGGCCCATCAAGATTCAAGAAACAAACAGAACTCCTAACCAACTAGACTAAAGGAGAAACTCCCCAAGACATATTATCATTAAGACTCTAAACATTGACACCAAGGAAAAAAATCCTAAAAGCAGCTAGGGAAAAACAGCACACCACATTCAAAGGAAACCCCATCCGAATAACTTCAAAGTTCCAATGGAAACCCTGAAATCTAGAAGGGCCTGAAATGAAACTCTTAAACTCTAAGAATCTATGGCTTCCAACCTAAACTACTCTACAGGGCAAAAGTCTCCCTTATAATAGATGGTGAAAGGAAAACTTTCCATGACAAAACTCAGCTTTACAATTATATGAACACAAAACCAAACCTACTGAAAGTTCTCCAGAAAATTCTCCACAGAGCAGAAACAAATAACCAAACACAAATGCCTACAAGAAGCAAATCACAGCAACCAAACCCAGAGTAGAGAGAAAAAAAAAATTAAATTCCATGGAATTGCCAACACACCTCTACCACCACAACATGACAGGGATCAAATCAAATTTCACAGTCATCACCCTAAACAAAATGGCCTTAATTCACCAATCAAGAGACACAGACTAACAGGGTGGATCAAAAAATTAGACCCCTCAATCTGCTGCCTTCAAGAAACCCACCTTACCACTAAAGACAGAAACCTCCTCAGGGTGAAAGGGTGGAAAACAATATTCCAGGCAAATGGGAATAAGAAACAAGCAGGTGTAGCTATATTAATATCAGATAAAGTTGACTTCAAACCAAAAACAATCAAAAAAGACAAAGAAGCCTACTTCCTACTTATAAAGGGAACAATCCATCAAGAGGATATTACAATCATAAATCTGTATGCACCAAACACAGGGGCACCACAGTTCATAAAACAAAACCTACTTGACAATAAAACAGAAATAACAACCAACACCATCATAGCTGGGGACTTCAACACACCATTATCAGTAATAGACAGATCATCCAAACAGAAGCTCAACAGAGAAGTAAGAAAGCTCAACAAAACCATAGACCACTTAGATCTAACAGACATCTACAGAACTTTCCATCCCAAATCCACAGACTACACATTCTTCTCAGCAGCCCATGGAACATTCTCTAAAATAGACCATATACAGGGCTACAAAGACAGCCTCCACATATTTAGGAAAATCGACATAATTCCCTGCATGATATCAGATCATAATGCTATATTCCTAGAAATCAAAACAAAAAAACCAACAAGAACCCCAATGGCAACTAGAAACTGAATAGCACACTCTTAAACAATAAATGGCTAGTGGATGAAATAAAAAATGAAATTGCAAAATTCCTGGAATTGAATGACAATGAGAAAACATAATACCAAAATTTATGGGACACAATGAAGGCAGTCCTCAGGGGAAAATTCATAGCATTCAATACCATCATAAAAAAGACAGAAAGATCCCAAATCAATAGCCTAACCATCCACCTAAAGGCATTGGAAAAACAAGAAAAATCCAACCCAAACAGCTCCAGAAGGAAAGAAATAATTAAAATCAGACCAGAAATTAATGAATTGGGAACCAAGGAAACAATTAAGGCAATTGACAAAACAAAGAGCTGGTTCCTTGAAAAAATAAACAAGATTGACAAACCTCTGGCCAATTTGATCAAGCAAAAAAAAGGAGAGACTTCAAATTAACAAAATTCAAAATAAAAAAGGAGAGATCAAAACAGACATAAGTGAAATTGGGAGAATCATCAGGACTTATTCAAAAACCTCTACTCCATAAAACTGGAAAATGTGGAGGAGATGGATAAATTCCTGGATGCATATCATCCACCAAAGCTAAACTCAGAGCAGATCAACCACCTCAAAGAAACCATCACACTCATGGAGATTGAAAAAGTAATAAGAACCTCCCAAAAAAGAAGAGTCCTGGACGAGATGGATTCCCAGCTGAATTTTATCAAAACTTCATGGAAGAACTCACACCAATCTTCCTAAAACTGTGCCACACAATTGAAGAACAGGGAAAGCTACCCAACTCCTTCTATGAAACTAGTATCACCCTAATCCCAAAACCAGGCAGAGATGCCACAAGAAAACAAAACTATTGGCCTATTTCCCTAATGTACATAGACACAAAGATCCTCAACAAAATACTCGCAAACCAAATCCAACAACACATCAAAAGTATTATCAACTTTGAAGAAGTGGGATTTATCCCAGGAACACAAGGGTGGTTCAACATACGAAAATCTGTCAATGTAATACACCACATAAACAAGCTTAAACATAAAAATCACATGATCATTTCGATAGATGCAGAAAATGCCTTTGACAAGATACAACATCACTTCATGATCAAAACATTGGAGAGAATCGGCATGGCCGGTTCATATCTTACCATAATAAAGGCAATATACAAAGCTCCAAAGGCCCAAATACTAATTAATGGAGAGAGACTGGAGGAATGCCCATTGAGATCAGGAACAAGACAGGGATGACCTCTCTCACCTCTGTGTTTCAATATAGTTCTGGAAGTCCTAGCCCAAGCAATAAGGCAGGAGAAGGAAATAAAAGGGATACAATTTGGAAAGGAAGAAGGTAAGTTAGCTCTATTCGCTGATGACATGACTGTATATGTAAGAGACCCAAGAGACTCCATCCCAAAACTTCTGAAGGTGATTACCTCCTATAGCAAAGTAGCAGGATACAAAATCAACGCAAAAAAATCGGTAGCATTTCTGTATGCAAATGACAAAGACACAGAAAAGAAATAAAGGACATAGTCGCATTTTCAATAGCAACAAAAAATAAAATACCTTGGAATAATGTTAACCAAGGAAGTAAAAGATCTATACAATGAAAATATAAAAACTCTCAAAAAAGAAATTGAGGAGGACTTGAAAAGATGGAAAGACCTCCCATGCTCCTGGATAGGCAGAATTAACTTTGTGAAGATGACAATCCTACCAAAAGCAATATATAGATTTAACACAAATCCAATTGAAATCCCTACAGTGTTCTTCACAGAGATAGAAAAAATGATCTCAAATTAAATATGGAAAGGCAGAAGGCCTCACATATCCATACACATCCTCAGCAAAAGAAATAACTCTGGTGGCATCACCATACCCGATATAAAGCTATATTACAAAGCCACAGTAATAAAAACAGCATGGTACTGGCATAAAAACAGCAGTATAGACCAATGGAATAGACTTGAGGACCCGGATTTTGGGCCAAGCAACTATAGCTACTTGATATTCGACAAAGGCCCAAGCAATATAGACTGGAAAAAAGATAGCATCTTCAACAAATGGTGCTGGACAAACTGGATAACCACATGCAGGAAACTAAAACTGGACCCACACATTTCACCATGCACTACACTCAAACCCAAATGGATCAAAGACCTCAACATAAGACCAGAAACTCGAAAACTACTGGAAGAAAATTTAGGAAGTACTTTCCATGATATAGGAACGGAAAAAGACTTCCTGAATAAAACCCCAGTGGTCAAGTTCTTAAACAGTCACTCAACCATTGGGATCATATGAAGCTGAAGAGTTTCTTTACAGACAAGCATATAATAAGCAAAGCCAATAGAATAACCACAGAATGGGAGAAAATATTTGCAGGTTATCCAATGGATAGAGGCCTTATCTCTAGAATTTACAAAGAACTCAAAAGTCTAAACAATAAAAACACAGATACCCCACTCACAAAATGGGGCACAGAGTTAAACAGGCAATTCACAGAGGAAGAGGTACAAATGGGAAACACACACCTAAGAAAATGTTCATCATCCCTGATCATCAGAGGAATGCAAATTAAAACAACTATGAGATTCCACCTTATCCCAATAAGGATAGCCAACATCAAAAGGTCAAATGAAAATAAATGCTGGCAAGGATGTGGAGAAGCAGGGACACTCATTCACTGTTGTTGGGAATGCAGGATGGTACAACCACTTTGGAAAGCAATATGGAGACTCCTGAAAAAGCTGGCTATAGAAACCCCAACAGTCCCAGTTATACCATTACTGGGCATCTACCCTAAAACCTTCAAACCAAAAGCCAGAGAGATTTGCTCAACCATGTTTGTAGCGGCTCAATTCGTAATAGCTAAAAGCTGGAATCAACCCAGATGTCCATCATTAGAAGAATGGATAACAAAGATGTGGAATATCTACACAATGGAATTCTATACAGCAGTAAGAAAAAACGACATAAAGAAATTTGAGGAAAAGTGGTTGAACCTGGAACAGATCATTCTCAGCGAACTTGCCCAATCACAGAAAAAAAATTGACACATAGTCTCACTCATCTGCAACACCTAACCTGAATCTGCCCAAGATACCTTACATACCCAGCAAGCACCTCATGGACTGGACAATAAGATGGATGGGAGGGCGGGGAGGGAATCAAAGGGTGGAAAACAGTAATCAGGACCCAAACGGCAATGGTACCATAAAATTCTACTTCCTAAAATACAGACCAAATGGCTGAACCTTCACTAGACCCTTACAGGAAACACCTGAACCACAAGACACTGGAGAGTGTAGGATCAAGACTGACCTAAATCTCCTACATCTTTCCTCCCTCACTCTCCCACTCTCTCCTCTTTATCTCTCTTCTATAACTCTTGTATATTAGTTGTGTTTTTCCTCAATTTCTTAGTGGACACTGACCTGTAACCCCCATCCATTGGGTCTACCATCCACAATGAGCTTTTGATCAGAGAAACCTACAAGGTTTCCCAAAACAATAACAGACTTCTGTCAGAGTACTTTATGACCCACAAAAGGCCAGTGGTAAGACCCTATTGCTGACGACTCCATATGCAGCTGACATGTAAAATGGAATGATATGGCTGGAAGCCAGGAGAGAGTCAGTCCCCAGACAGTCAGTGTGTCTAGTGTCAGAAGGCGCTACATAGGCGACTGGGGGAAATTACCAAGATCTGTCCAAGGAACACATTGTTTAACCTAATTAGCAACAAATAACTGGATGAGATGCCCACACAAGTGCAATAGTGGTACACAGCCATGGTGAGTTTGGTGTGTTTGGTGCATACAGATTTATGATTATAATAGCCTCTTGATGGATTGTTCCCTTTATAAGTAGGAAGTAGGCTTCTTTGTCTTTTTGGATTGTTTTTGGTTTGAAGTCAACTTTATCTGATATTAATATAGCTACACCTGCTTGTTTCTTATTCCCATTTGCCTGGCATATTGTTTTACCCTTCACCCTTAGGAGGTTTCTGTCTTCAGTGGTAAGTTGGGTTTCTTGAAGGCAGCAGATTGAGGGGTCTAATTTTTTGATCCACCCTGTTAGTCTGTGTCTCTTGATTGGTGAATTAAGGCCATTTTGTTTAGGGTGATGACTGTGAGATTTGATTTGATCCCTATCATGTTGTGGTGGTAGAGGTGTGTTGTCTTTTCCATGGAATTTAAATTTTTTTCTGTCTACTCTGGGTTTGGTTGCTGTGATCTGCTTTTTATAGGCATTTGTGTTTGGTTATTTGTTTCTTCTCTGTGGAGAATTTCCTGGAATACTTTCTGTAGGTTTGGTTTTGTGTTCATATAATTGTAAAGCTGAGTTTTGTCATGGAAAGTTTTCCTTTCACCATCTATTAAAAGGGAGACTTTTGCCCTGTAGAGTAGTTTTGGTTGGAAGCCATAGTTTCTTAGAGTTTGGAGAGTTTCATTCCAGGCCCTTCTAGATTTCAGGGTTTCCATTGAGAACGCTGAAGTATTTCTGATGGGGTTTCCTTCGAAAGTGGTGTGCTGTTTTCCCCTAGCTGCTTTTAGGATTTTTTCCTTGGTGTCAATGTTTAGAGTCTTAATGATAATATGTCTTGGGGAGTTTCTCCTTTGGTCTAGTTGGTTAGGAGTTCTGTTTGCTTCTTGTATCTTGATGGGCCTTTCTTTTAAGAGATGGGGAAATTTTCTTCAATTATTGTGTTAAATAAGTTCTCCATGCCTTTGGACTGAAATTCTTCTCCTTCTGGTATTACAATGATTCTGATATTAGGACGTTTAAGTGTATCCCACAATTCTCTCATGTTCTCTTCACAGGAACTTTTAAACTTACTGAAATTTTTGGACTCTCGAACTGTTTCTTCCATCCTGTCTTCCAGGTCAGAATTTCTGTCTTCCACTTCGCTGACTCTATTCTTGAGAACCTCTAGCGAGTTTTGGACTTGTTCAATTAAGTTTGCATTTTCTACTGCTTTCCTAAGTATCACTTCCAACACTTTGTCCAGCTCCTTTTCGTCTCATTTTATGATTTTCTTGATGATTCTTGGAAATCATCCTTGCATTTCTTTATGTTTTCATTTAGTGTGGCCAGCTGATTTTTAAGGTCCTCTTTTTTTTCACTCTCCCTCAACTCTCTTAGCTCTCTTTGAACTCCTTCCAGTGTCTTATCATATTGCTCTAGCTTAGTGATGGTAGCATCCACACGATTATCTGTCCTTTGTACCTTTCCTGCCAGTTCTAGCAGTAGATTGTTCAGGGTTACATTGTTCATTGCTTCCACTTGATGTTCTGATCCTAAACACTCTTCTATGTTTTGGTTAGATGTAATCCTTGTTGGACTGGGTGATCTGTCTGGATTTTCTTGCATTTTATTTTTCACGTTATTTCTTTTGCTCTGTGGTCTACCCATGTCAGTGTATGGGCAGGTAGGTGGGTGGAGCAGCCTGGTATCTAGGTTAATGAGAATCCAAGGCAGGCAGGGGGAGTTTCAAGGAGCCTGGGTTTTTGCTCTCTCTTGCCAAATCCGTCTATATACAGCCTGACAGGGCCGCCAAAGTTGCCTGACTTCTCACCCATTAATGCACCTATGCTGCTGCCTTGGAGCTTGAAAGGGGACTGAGGTAGCAAGCCCTGAAGCTCGCTAAATCTGGCTGGGAACACTAGGACCTGCAAACAGTCTGTGCTCTCCTGCCTCAGGGGAGTGGGGATGGGTGGTGATGTTCATGTAAGGGATGGCACCTGTGCTGCGCTAGTGACTCAGTGTGGTCTTGTGGGACCCTTGCAGTGGGACTGGGCCTGCTGCACATGCAATTGTAGTGCAGAGGCAGCTGATGCGGGTACAGGATCAGGACACAGCAGAGGCTGGCCGGCCAGCAAATGATGGGTGCACAGCAGCAGGGGATCTGGCAGCCACCTAATCACGGCAGAGGTGGCCCCCGCAGGCATACGAACCGAGCAACACATGGCTGGGCAACTCGCAGAATCAGAGAACAAGGGTGGAGGTTGCAGCTTTAGTGTAGTAGGCTGGCGGGCGTGGCTGGTGGGTGCCAGATCAGAGCACAGCCACCTGGGGCACGGGGTGTGCGGGGGGCATGCGTGGCATGTGGGGGTTGCACAGGGGGCGCACACGTGGTGCGATGGGGCACGTGGGGGGCTCAGGGCGTGTGGGGCATGGCAGGGCACATAGCGGGTGCGGGGCACGCGGGGGTGTGTGCTTCCCTGTTTTTCCCCAGTCTGTGCCCTCCCACTGGCAAAAGACCCTAATAGCCCTTGAATACTTGTCTTTTTTTCCCCTGGTATCTGGAGTGCATCTAGGCAGTCACCATCTTGGCTGGAAGTCTCTCATCTTGATTTAATTTAGGTAGGTCATATAAATCAAGGAAATAATTTCTTTCAGATTTTCATACTTTGTGGAGTATATGCTTTTCTAGTATGTCCCTATGATTTTTTGAATTTCTCTGGCATCTGTTATGATGATACCTTTTTCATATCTAATTTTATTTGTTTGTGTCTCTTCTCTCTTTCTTTTGGTCAGATTTGCTAAGGGTTTATCAATCTTGTTCCTCTCTATGTTTCATTAATTCTTTGGATTTTTTTGATGTTGTTGTTTCTATTTCATTAATTTCTGCCCTATCTTTATTATTTCTTCTTGTCTACTGATTTTTTGTTTGCCTTGTTCTTCTTTTTCCAAGGCTTTAAGGTGAAGCATTAGGTCATTTACTTGAAACCTTTCTAATTTCTTAATATAGGTACTTAAAACTATAAATTTACCTCTTAGAACTGCCTTCTTTGTGTCCCAGAGATTTTGGCATGTTATGTTCTCATTATCATTTGACTCTATAAATTTTTGATTTCTTTCTTGATTTCTTCATTGACCCATTCATCATTTAGTAGTGTATTGTTTAGTTTCCATGACTTTGTGTATGCTCTATAGCCTTTCTTGCTACTGATTTGTAGTTTAATTCCATTGTGGTCAGATAGAATGTAAGGAATTATTTCAATTTTCCTGAATGTGTTAAGATTTTCTTCGTGAGGTCTATTTTAGAGAATGTTCCATGGGCTGCTGAAAATAATGTATATTCTGCTGCATTTGGATGAAATGTCCTATATATATCTGTTAGGTCCATTCTTTCTATGACCTCATTTAGTCCAGATGCCTCTCTGTTTATTTTTTCCTGGGATGACCTGTCAATTGATGAGAGTGAGGTATTGAAGTCACCAACTACCACTGTGTTTGGTGTTATCTGTGACCTTAGTTCTCATAGTGTTTGTTTGATGAATTTGGGAACCCCCATGTTAAGCTCATACATGCTGAGGATTGTAATGTCCTTCTGTTAGAGTAGGCCCTTAATCAATATAAAGTGCCCTTCTTTATCTTTCTTCACTAATGTTGCACTGAAGTCTACCTTGTCAGATATTATGATAGCAACCCCTGCTTGTTTTCTAGTCCCACTTGCTTGAAACACCATTTTCCAAACTTTCACCATAAGATAATGCCCATCCTTTGTAGAAATGTGAGTTTCTTGGAAACAACACATTATAGGATCCTGCTTTTTAACCCAGTCTGCAAACCTATTTCTTTTGGTTGGGGCATTGAGGCCATTGATACTAAGAGATATTATTGAAAGTTGTGTATTTATGTTTGACTTTTTTTTTTTTTGTGCATCCAGTTCTACCTATGCTCTCTTGTGTTAACTATTATTTGAGTTAATTCATATTGAGATAAGGAACAAGACAAGGTTGTCCACTCTCACCTCTGCTCTTCAATATAGTACTGGAAGTCCAAGCTCAAGCAATAAGACAGGAGAAAGAAATAAATGGGGTACAGTTTGGAAGGGAAGAAGTTAAGTTAGCTCCATTCACTGATAACATGATTGTGTATGTAAGAGACCCGAGAGACTCCATCCCAAAACTTTTGAAGGTGATTAGCTCCTATAGCAAAGTAGCAGGATACAAAATCAATGCACAAAAATCAGTAGCTTTTCTATATGCAAATGACAAAGATACAGAGAAAGAAAGAAATGACATTGTCCCATTTTCAATATCAACAAAAATAAAGTAAAATACCTTGGAATAACATTATCCAAGGAAGTGAAAGATATATACAATGAAAACATAAAAATACTCAAAAAAGAAATTGAGGAGGAGTTGAGAAAATGCATAGGCAGAATTAACATTGTGAAAATGGCAATCCTACCAAAGGCAATATACAGATTTAATGTAATTCCAATTAAAATCCCAACATTGTTCTTCACAGAGATAGAAACAAATGATCTCAAAATTCATATGGAAAGGCAGAAGGCCGTGAATATCCAAGCATATCCTCAGCAATGGAAATACCTCTGGAGGCATCACCATACCTGAGCTGAAGATGTATTACAAAGCCATAGTAATAAAAACATCATGGTACTGGCATAAAAACAGGAGCATAGACCAATGGGATAGACTCGAGGACACAGACTTTGGGTCAAGTAACTACAGCTCCTTGATATTCGACAAAGGCCCTAATAATATAGGCTGGAAAAAAGACAGCATCTTCAACAAATTTTGCTGGACAAACTGGATAACCATATGGAGGAAATTGAAACTTGATCCACACATTTCACCATGCATAACACTCAAATCCTTTAATATAAGACTGGAAACTCAGCTACTAGTGGAAGAAAATATAGGAGGAACTTTTCAAGATATTGGAATGAAAAAAGACTTCCTGAACAAAACCCCAGGAGCACAGGATCTTAAATAATCACTCAACCAGTGGGATCACATGAAGCTGGAGAGTTTCTTCACAGACAAACATACAATAAGCAAAGCCAATAGATTACCCACAGAGTGGGAGAAAATATTTGCTGAATATCCAAATGACAGAGGCCAAATCTCTAGAATCTACAAAGAACTCAAATATCTGGAATATGTCCTAGAATTTCAACCCTTGATCACAGAACTCAATTTTATGTGCATTTCCTTTTATTCTACTTTATCCTCAGTCAGAATTGAAATAAACCCTTCAAGTTCAATTTCTCCAGCTTTCCCTCATGTCTCATGATAATTATTCATGTCTTCTTTTGAATATCCATAACCTGTTGCTTATGCCTTTTTAATATGACATTTCTAAAATACATTGCATTTTCATATTAATGGCATGATGATATTTTCATAGGATCTTTTCAAATGTCTAATGCAGTTACAGATTGATTGTAGGGGTTTGGGTGAGGGAACAGATTAAGAAAGCTTAAGCATCAGCTCTCAGTATCACCTGCCAATGCTCCTGCAAAACAGAACTACTGTCTCCAATACTAGCTCTCCCACAATCCTGATTTCCAGATTCAATTCTGGGTTCCTCATTGTCAGGGATTCAAACCTTGCAAACTCCCTAGAATACAGTTTATCTCAGTGTACTCATGCCCTCTGTGTCTTTATTTATACCCATTTTCCTCATTTTTTGAATCACTTTGTCTCTTTAAATAAATTTAAGGTACATAGGTCAATAATTAGCACTGAAGCAAACATGGACCTCATCCTCCATGTCCCAAATGAAGGAAGGATGTGATTTCTGAGACGAAGTCCCAAAGGTATGATCCAGTTTGAACAATACATGTTCACTGTAATTCCCTTATGCATCATACAAACTATCATACCTTTCTACCTTATGTATCAGTTATAAATAAAACATTGCAAGGACAAGGGCTATAGATATTGAGAACATATGTAATCTAAATGCAGGAGATCTTAAAATGCTGGGGTCACTGAGTAGGAAGTAAAGGATCTTGGAAGAAGGAACAAAATGTTTCTCTAATGAGATGATAATGACATGGGGTCAATTGGCAGTTAACAATTCATTTGTTCCATTACATGATACCTGTTCAAAGTTTAGTAAGCATAATTTTTCACCTATTTGACTAGCTGTCTACTGGCCAAAGAGACACTATTAATTTCTGCATAATAGTGTTCTGTTTAACTTCATATTAACATAATTACACATTGTAATTTATGGAGAATATGTAGAAGTAAGATACATATGCCTAGTCCCTAACTCATTGTGCTTTACTGTACAGTACATAGTTAGAAATAGAATGTGAAATTTAAGAAGAATCTAAGTTTTCTACCAGACAAAGTTCAGTGTCAATAATAATTAAGTAAAATTGAGCATTCGTTCCCTTGCTTTATATTTCACCTTGAGAATGAGCACAATTTGAATGTAAGAAAGCTGGTTTATGAATGTGAGCAGATAACTTTCTTTTGCCATTATTAAGGCAGAATTTAAGAGCCTCTTTCTGAATGTTAAACCACATAGCAAAAGTAAAGAAAATACCACCTGCAAATAAATTGTTTCTCACAGCTTTGAAAGCAGACAGGGGTAAATTGTCTGACTGGTTCTTAGTGTTGGATTTGTTCTCATCTACAAGGCTGACATTCTAACATTAGGTAAGAAGAGGAAGGCAAAGTCTATTGTTTTGAAATGTTTACTTTTGTTTACTAACCCCACACTTCCTCTCCTTCTGAGTTTCCCATTTTAACAGGAATGTGACAGGAGCAAATGATTAAAGGACACCTGTAGGAACATCTGAACTTGTCACTGGCAGAGTGACAGCACTCATCATTTCTTTCACCAGCTTTTCTCAGCTTCCAAACAAAGAGAGGCCTGCCCTCTTCTACTTCATGGCACAGGCGAACATGATGAGGAGAACCATGTGTTCTCTGATGCTGATGTTATTTTCCTTATAAATCCAGTGAGAATCTACACCTGGGCCCATTACAGCAATGAAAACTTAGGTGCTGGTCTCCTGGAGGATCTAAAGCATAATGGACAGGGCTGAGGAGGCAAAGAATGAAGACTCCAGGAACTTCATACATGACTGCCTCCTGCTCCTATCATGAATGTATCTTGGCAGTGATGGCAATTGGAAGAGCATCTACTGAAGAGGCTGTCAACTGATGTTCTCAGGAAGCAAAGGAAATGACTAAAAGGAGAAAGGAAGGTTGTGGGGCACTCAAAAGTAAGAACAGAAAGCTGTGAATCCTTAGTACCTCTCAAAATATGAGAAGGGTCTACAGCAAATTTGGGAGTTTGGAATGCAGACAAGAAACAAGCTAGCAAACCCTGCAGTGTCAGGGCTTGGATGTGACAGCACTGTAGCAAGCAGAATGAGAATAAGCTGTACTGTCAGGGATTCTTGACAAGTATCAAAGGGCAGACCTCTAAACATAAGGAGAAAAGCTGCTGAGTTGACAATTCATTACCTAGTTCTGCTAAAGTCCACATGTGAAAGTAGATTTTAAAACCTGCAACTTCTAATTTGTCAAGATTGGATGTTCCTTGTAATAATGTTCACTTCTCTAAATTATTTCAGTTTAACATTGTTCACAGTGTGGTATCTCCCAAAAGAGTTTTGTTCACAGGGCATATCCCTACTCCAAAAAAATGTTTTTATACCAGTCATAGCTTGTTTTACAAAATGCTATTAAGACAGTCACTTAATACATTTAAATATTCAGTAATGAAGAGAAAGAAGAGGATAGCATTAGCATGTGACCACTAAAATTAAATAACTATTTAGAGGTGAATTTGTAATTAGCACTTCCTTTTCCATCTTTCCTTGATTTTTCTATTCTTGCTTTAGCAAAAAGACTAAATCATAGTCTATCCTTTCTGTCTCCACTTTCTCTTATGATCTTGAATCCATTTCAGTTGAGGTTATAATGAATTAAATAGCTAAGTGGCATATGCTGTAATTCAAACAACTAATAAGGATTTTATCCAATGCCACAATAGTAAATACTTTTCTGAATGAAACAGTTTTTAACATACCTAAAACTAAGCACCTTAGCCCACAGGCTATTCAGAAAAGCCATCTTTGCTTTGTTCCCTAGGTCCTTCTCTCTGCTCACCTCAGCCTCCTGCCTTCTCTTTGGACTTGGAATCAGACACTAATTTTCTCCAGAGTCTTGGAGCTCTCCCTTTCTCTTTCACTTGCTGCATTTTTGTGCCATACCATGGCAGATGCAGCTATGGACACCATCTCTGAGATCACCACCAAAGATTTGAAGAAAAAGAAGAAAGTTATTGAGAAAGTAGAGAATGGAAGAGAAGCCCCTGTTGATAAGAAAAATGGGGAACAGGTGGCTGACAATAAGGTATATGAAGAAGGTAGGGAGGAAGAAGATTATGGTGAGGAAAAGGATGGAGATGAAGATGAGGAAGCTAAGGCAGCTACCAGAAAGTGGTCAGCTGAAGATGATGAGGATGATGTTGATACCAAGAAGCAGAAGATGGATGAGGATGACTACATAGCAAAAAAAGGAAGTTGTTGAGAAAAAGTTGTGGAGAGCCCCTCGGGCCAAGCCCTAAAGATGGCGCCTGATGGAAGTTCTATGCTTGGGACAAACAAGTCCATATTTGGAGGAGCTCGCCCTCACCGCTGCTCATTGGCTTCTGATGCTTCCATATTTGGAGGAGCTCACCCTCACCGCTGCTCATTGGCTTCTGATGCTTGCCTGGAGAGGTTGCGTAGCCTGGGGTGATTGGGCGGAGTGAGTGTGCTTATAAGGAAGCCCCGCCCAAGGCTTGGGGGAGATGAAGCTTGAAGTTGCCTGAATAAACTGCTGTAAGAACTGAACTGGTGGTTGTGTCTTCCTTGCTGGTCGAGGTGGACACGACAAGTGGTGGCCCATACGGGGAACCCAACTCCCCCACCAAAGAGTTAAGAACTTACAACAGTAAGGGGTGCGCACAGGGTAAGTCCCCGGTAAGTTGGGCTTACAACCCCAGGGTTTGGGGAAGGTCCTCAGGAAAATTAGAGGCTATTTAGGACACCAGGAAGCAGGTGCTAGAAAGGTAAAATTGAAAATTAGAGGCTATTTAGGATGCCAGGAAGCAGGCAGTAGAAAGGTAAAATTGAAAATTAGAGGCTATTTAGGACGCCAGGAAGTAGGCACTAGAAAGGTAAAATTGAAACTATGGGTGCGTCATCATCGCATCTGATTTATTCAGCATTGCAGGAACTGCTCAAATTAGAGGGGTTGGAATTGAGTAGAGCCACCCTGCAACATTTCTTGAAGGAATGTGATACAGCAGCCCCCTTGTTTGCCATGTTGGGAAACTTGACAGTGACCAGTTGGGAAAAACTAGGAAGAGATTTAGATTTTGCTAGAGAACATGGAACATTCAAACCAGGAGTAAGAGCAGTCTAGAAAATGGTTAGGAGCTGTCTTGAGGATGATAGGTGCTATGGCGCTTTAGAGGCAGGAAGACAAGCCTTAGATCAGTTAAGAGAGGAAAGATCTTTACGGTCAGAGAGAAGCATCTCTTCCTCTGGTAGTTCCAGTGAAGATTCAGAAGAGGAAGCAGAGGGACTCGTGCAACAGCTTGAAAGGACTAGCCTTTACCCCTCCTTGGCTCCATTCCAAGAAAATTGGAAGCCTAATAAAGAGGAAGTAAAACCCCAGAAACTCCCACCAAATACTAAGTTAGGGTATAACAGCAGTAGAAAGGGACAAGACATTGAAAGTATGTCTGCAGCACCCCCTGCTTATGGGGTGGAGTGTTCGAGCTCTTTCACTCAGCAAATTTCATTTTGCCCAGATGTTTGGCGCGAGGTTAGGTCTTCACAAATTGGGTTCCCAGTGTTCCAAGACCAGGCAGGTAACAGATTCCATGAGCCGCTGGATTTTAAAGTCATTAAGTCTTTGGCAGAATCAGTGAAAACATATGGCATAACAACTGCCTTTACTGTGGCTCAGGTTGAAGCTTTGCAGAGACATTGCATGATGCCTGATGACTGGTCTAGGCTGGCCAAAGCTTGTCTTTCTCCCGGACAATATCTAGACTGGAGAGCATTCATGTCTGAGTTTGCAAATGCACAAGCAGCCACCAATCAGGCTGCAGGGCACGCCCCTTGGGACAGGGATATGTTAATGGGGCAAGGCAGATTCGCCAATGCACAAACAGGATATCCTAAGGAGGTTTATGGACAGATAAATGGCATGGCTATTAAGGCATGGAAGGCTTTGCCCAACAGGGGAGAAGTATCAGGTAATCTTACCAAGATTGTGCAAGGATCAACCGAACCTTTCTCAGACTTTGTCATGAGGATGGTTGAAGCTGCAGGGAGGATCTTTGGTGACCCTGATAGTGCAATGCCTCTTATCCAGCAATTAGTTTTTGAACAGTGCACCAAGGAATGTAGAACCGTCATCACCCCCTATAAACACAAAGGTATAGAAGCATGGATGAAGGTCTGCAGGGAACTGGGTGGGCCCCTTACTAATGCAGGATTTGCCGCTGCAGTAATGCAATTGCAAAAAAGAAAGAAGACGATTCCTCCCGGGGTCTGTTTTAGATGTGGGAAGCATGGACATTTGAAGAAAGATTGCGCAGCAAGAGGGGCTGAATCAGGAGGGGGTAGAATGAGACAGCCAGGACTATGTCCTAGATGTAGAAAAGGTAATCATTGGGCTAATGAATGTAGATCAGTTAAAGATATTAATGGCCAGCCCCTCATTTCTGGCTTTGGTGGAGCACAGCCAAAAAATGGGCGGCGGGGCCCTCATCCTCAGGGCCCACAAGTATATGGGGCAATGGACAATTCACAGCAGAAAGAGGAGACCTGGCCAACACTGAGACACCCTCGGAACTGAGGAGAGCCACTGAGGGCTCCGCAGGATTGGACCTCCGCTCCACCACCAGACTTGTATTGACCCTTCAAATGGGAACACAATTAACTGAAACTGACTTTTCTGGCCCTTTACAAGAAAATACAGTGGGATTATTGATAGGGAGATCTTCATCGGCCTTACGAGGGCTGATAGTCCACCCAGGCATTATAGACCCTGACTATCAAGAGGTAGTTAAAATAATGGTTTCCTCCCCCAGGGGAATAATGTCCATATCACCCGGAGAATGTGTGGCTCAATTAGTTCTTTTGCCCAGTCTACATGACCAATTTCCTGCTAGAAATAAACAACGGAGGAAACAGGGGTTTGGATCTTCTGGCACAGAGTTAACTTTCCTGTCTTTACAACTAGATCAGTGCCCAGTGCTGGAACTTAAGGTAGATGAAAAAAGGATATTAGGATTGTTAGATACAGGGGTGGATCGTAGCATTAGTGCAAAAAAGGACTGGCCATCAGGATGGCCAGTACAGTCTTCTAATCAGGTGTTATGAGGACTAGGCTTCGCAAAAACTCCTGATATCAGTTCTAGAACATTGAAATGGACTGATGCGGAGGGACATTCAGGTGAAATACAGCCTTATGTACTAAACTTGCCCATTTCTCTTTGGGACAGGGACTTATTACAAAATTTAGGGATGAGACTTACAAATGAGTATTCTGCTGCTTCTCAACAAATGATACAAAATATGGGATATCATCCATCTTTTGGAATAGGTAAATATTTGCAGGGTCGGCGATCCCCTGTCCAACCAAGTGAAAGAAAGGGTAGAGCTGGAGTGGGTTTTTCCTAGGGGCCACTGAGGAGGGAATTCCCATTACTTGGAAAATTGAGGATCCAGTGTGGGTTCCTCAGTGGCCCTTATCCTCGGAAAAATTGATGGCAGCCCATGAACTTGTCCAAGAGCAACTTTCTCTTGGATATATCTGACCTTCTGTTTCCCGCTGGAATACCCCAATATTTGTAATCAAAAAGAAATCTGGAAAGTGGAGGCTTTTACATGATCTAAGAGCTATCAATCAACAGATGCAAATTATGGGACCTATCCAAAGGGGTCTTCCCCTATTAACCACCTTGCCTCAAGGATGGTCGTCAATAGTGATAGATATCAAAGACTGTTTCTTTTCCATCCCATTGAATGAGAAAGATGCTGAATGTTTTGCTTTCACCGTACCTTCCTGTAATCATGAACAACCCAACCAAAGATTCGAATGGATAGTTTTGCCCCAAGGGATGGCTAATAGCCCGACTATGTGTCAACTTTATGTAGGAAGGGCTTTGGCTCCTATAAGAGAAAAATTTAAAGGCTTAAGATGCATCCATTACATGGATAACATATTACTTGCTGCCAAAGAAGAACTTTATTTAAAAGAAGCCTATAGTAATCTAGTAAATGAATTAAAAGGTTGGGGTCTTTATATAGCCCCTGAAAAGGTACAACATGAATCAATCGTTTCTTACTTAGGGGCAAAGGTTTCACCTAACATGGTTTGGCCACAGAAAGTTAGTTTACGGTTAGATAATTTACATACCCTCAATGATTTTCAGAAGCTGTTGGGAGATATAAATTGGATTCGTCCATATTTAAAAATCCCTAATTATGTCTTAAAGCCACTATTCAAAATATTAGAGGGAGATACAGCTTTAAATTCACCTAGAATCCTGACAGAAGATGCCCAAAAAGCTATTAATGTTGTTAATGAAGAGATTTCTACTGCCCAATTACATAGAGTAATAGAAGGACCACCTGTAGATCTTTGCATCTTGCAAACAGTAGAACAGCCCACAGGTGTATTATGGCAGCAAGGTCCTCTGTTGTGGATACATCCTAAAAGTTCTCCTGGAAAAACAGTGGAGCATATCCCCACGGCTGTAGCTGTTCTTGCTATTGAAGGACTCCGCCAGTGTCTACAACATTTTGGGTTCATGCCACAGACTCTTATTGTGCCTTATGACAGTTATCAAGTCAGAGTCTTAACTGCAACTATAGATGCTTGGGCCATTTTAAGTTGTTGCTTTGATGGAAAAATGGATAATCATTATCCTAAACATCCTCTTATGACCTTTTTTAAATTGCATCCGGTTGTGTTCTATAAAGTGACAAAAACCCAGCCTATAGTTGGGGCCAAAAATATGTTTACAGATGGATCTAAAACAGGCTGTGGTGCTTATATGGTTGATTCTCAAGACCCTGTTATCAGGCAGTTTCTCCCTAACACCCCACAATTAGTGGAGCTTCAGATAGTGCTAGAAGTCTTTAAGGATTGCCCTTTTCCCTTTAACTTAATCTCTGACTCTAATTATGTAGTCAATTTGGTTAAAGATTTAGAAATAGCTGGAAAGATTAAACCCTCCACTGTTATATTTAAATATATTAGTGAATTACAACTTTTAATCTGGAATAGAAAAAATCCCTTTTTTATACATCACATCCGAGCACATAGTGGCCTGCCTGGACCTCTGTGTGAAGGAAATGACGTGGTTGATAAATGTTCTAGAATGCAGTTTATATTTTTGGCCTCATCTTTAGAACTAGCCAGAGAATTCCATTCTCAGTTCCATGTAAATGCCCGAGTGTTACAATTAAAATTTAATATAACATGTGCAGAAGCCAGAGAAATTATCTTAGCATGCCCGCAATGTATAGTTTATCAAAATCTCCCCTCACTTGGTATCAATCCCAGAGGGTTACTTCCATTACAATTATGGCAGATGGATGTTACACATATTCCTGAATTTGGGACATTAAAATATGTTCATGTATCTGTGGACACATGCTCAGGCATTGTCTTTGCTTCTCCACTCAGTGGGGAAAAGGCATCATATGTAATATAGCATTGCATGGGGAAAGCCCAAACAATTAAAAACAGATAATGGTCCAGCATATACCGCACATTACTTGAATACTTTCTGCCAACACATGGCGGTACAGATTAAGCATGGACTTCCCTATAATCCACAGGGTCAAGGTATCATTGAAAGAACTAATTGGACTTTAAAAGAATGTTTGCAAAAACAAAAAGGGGGAATTGTCCATGGCCAGTCTCCGAAGGTTAGGGTTTCCTTAGCACTATATACTTTAAATTTTTTAAAATTTGGATAAGGAGGGTCAGACAGCAGCTGATAGACATGCTTATCATGTCCCAGTAAATCGGGGAATGACAAAATGGAAAGATGTTCTCTCAGGACAATGGAAAGGACCAGATCCTATATTGGCATGGGCAAGGAGATCTGTTTGCATATTTCCACAGGATCAAACTGACCCAATTTGGGTGCCAGAGCGCTTGGTTCGGCGTTGTCAACATGAAGTCCAAGATCCTGTTAGTCCTATGGATGATGATGATAGCCCCGACAACATAACAGGAAGAGTGATGGGGGATCTTGTCGGTGTTCCCGAAACCGATGCCCATCCGTCATGATGCGCAAATGTTCCCCCATTTTTTCTCTACTAATAAAACTTTAGGACTGCCTTTTATACCAGATGATAAAAGTATATCACCTGTGGGGGAAAGCATTGCATTCAAGCTAGAAGGGAATTTGTGCTTTCATATTATTAGTAATATTAGTGAGAGTAGCCAATGTGTCATGCTTTATAACCAGACCGCAGCTGGGTTTGATAAAATAGGAAATCAAAATCACAATATTCTTGCAAATCGAACTAATGCTACTATTTTTAATGATACTTATTTAGACTGTAAGAATGATACCTGCAGGGCTGGAGAGATGGCTTAGCTGTTAAGCGCTTGCCTGTGAAGCCTAAGGACCCTGGTTCGAGGCTCGGTTCCCCAGGTCCCACGTTAGCCAGATGCACAAGGGGGCACACACGTCTGGAGTTCGTTTGCAGAGGCTGGAAGCCCTGGTGCGCCCATTCTCTCTCTCTCCCTCTATCTGTCTTTCTCTCTGTGTCTGTCACTCTCAAATAAATAAATAAATAAAAATTAAAAAAAAAAAGAATGGTACCTGCTTTTATACTTTATCCTGGAATGGGACTGCATTTCCCTTAGCTGAAGTGACTCGCATGCCCAGATTTGTCCCTGTGCCTGTCCTGGCCCCTAACTCCATGACCCTCTTTAAGAATAAGAGAGACTTTGGTATTACAGCAGCTGTGGTGGCAGCTATCACAGTGGCGGCAATGGGGGCTACTACGGCTGCCATTGCTATGACGCTTAATAACCTATCGGCAACTGTAGCCTCTGGCCTTGACAAACAGGCGAGCCTTAATTCACATCTAAAAGGTGGCATTATGATTTTGAATCAAAGAGTGGACCTGGTTCAGGAACAAGTTGATGCTTTATGGAAACTTGCTCAACTTGGTTGTGAATGGAAGCTACCCGGACTGTGTATTACCTCTGTTCAGTACCAAAATTATACGAGAGCAGCTAATCTGTCTAGGCTCTTATCCTCCCAATTGCAGGGAAGCTGGTCTCAAGGTTTTTAACAGTTCTTGCGGGATCTACGGCTTGAAATAGTGATGGTGAATTCTACTTGAGTAGATTATGTTTAGGGATTTCAGACCACTTAGTGTTTGCTTAAAAGACTGCATAGTTGTTAAAACATTGGAAATTATCAGTACTCACGTAAAGCCAGATACTCAAAATAGCACATGCATCTTTAGTTTGCAGTATCAAGGGTCCCTGGCATACCTGCACTTCTCTTTCTCTTTCTCTCTCTCCTATGTAAAATAAAAAATAAAAATTTCAAACAAGTAAAAGAATATTTGAAATTATAAACTCCCATGATTATTTACACATTTTAGACAACCTTCAGGTAAGTTTCCATTGATTGGGAAGATGTTAAATTGACGATATGGCAGATATGGTGAAAGACTATTATGGTAATGATACTGAGAATAAAAAGAAAGGTAAATTCAGCAGATTTAATATCAGGAGAATTTCAAATGTTTTTATGATAAAATTATATACATTATATGTAGTTATCTGTAAATCACACACACACACACACACACACACACACACACACACACACACCATGACCCTATCATTTATTTGGAATAATCATTGAATAAATGCAGAAAGATAAGGAGGAACCTGGCCCTTGCTTTCCATTTTGATCTATGATGGAAGCCAGAAGGGCATCATCACACATATAATAGGTAGATAGATAGGTAGATGACAGATAGATAGATATTTAGATAGATGAATAGATATAGATAGACATAAATAGATAAGATAGATATTTAATTTTATATAGCCTTTTTCTCTGTGTATCCCTGCCTTTTCCTCTTAACGGTGCTGTGGTGGTTTGAATGTAAAGTATCTTCCCTAGACTCATTTGCTTGAATATGTAATCCTCAGATGGTGGCATGGTTTGGGAAGGTTCTGGAACCTTCAAGAGCTTTGCTGGAGGAAGTACATTACTGAGGGTGAATCTTGATGTCCAGCCCTGCTTGCTCTATCTATTTTCCTCCAGGCTGATATGACAATGTAATGCCAGCTATCTGCTCCTTCTATGCCTTCTCCACCATAATGTCCACTTGCCCTGAAAACATAAGCCAAAACTAAACACTTTCTTTCTATAAGCTATTTCTGGTCAGGTGTTTTGTTCAAGCAGCAAGAAGGTAACTGATATGGGCTCCATCTACAAATATAATTTCATTGGCGACTGAATTTTTAAACCAGTGAACTTTGAGGAACAATTTTGCTGATAACACAATGTATAGACCATTCACAAATTTTATACTTTACATCACATGATTAAATTTCTGGAGATATGGCAGTGGACATTATGCAGCTTCTTGAGATCCTCTACATTTCCCTCATATATTAAATAATTAATAAGGACTTAGAAATTCTGGTGAGTCTACATAAAGACACAGAAGGGATGGAGCCTGACTCCTACAGAAAGATAAGGAGAAAGCTGGCCTTTGCCATATTGAACTATGATGGTAGTCAGTAGTGTGTCATTACTATTAAAATATATTTTGCCACATATGTATTGATCATTTTTAGAAGAAAATAATTTATGCACACATAAACAGATACAAAAATATTTAAGAATAAGAAATAGGGTCTGGGGAGATGGCTTAGCAGTTAATACTGCTTACTACACAAGCTTGAGTAGCTGAGGGCACCTGATTCACACTGAGTTTGATTTCCTAACACTCAGATAAATAATTGGGTATGGTCATGAATGCCTGTTCACATAGTCTTGTGGAGACAAAGAATTACTAGATCTCACTGATCATCCAGTCTGACTAGAAAACTCCAGTTTCACATTCGATGAAAGACTCCATCTCAAGGAGACATCTAGGTAAGAAATAGAGGTAGACAATGATGTTCTCCCCTGGCCATCTGCACCTACTGTACATACATGCCACACACATACCACATACCACTTACATATGCAAAAGGAAAAAAAATAATGGCAATGATTTCAATCCCCTGAATTTGGCTGACTTTGAGGATGGAGGAATGGATCTCCCTACTGGATTTACACTTGGGTCTCTTTTTTTACAGCATTGGAAAGCACTCAGTACACATCTGTACACAGTAATCCTGCACAGATACATAGAAAAATACTTAGACCAAACACTAAATATTAAGTTACTGTTCTCTGAGTATACTACTTTTTCAAAGTACGTATATTTAACTAACATACAAAGTAACATGTTTCATTATGGCAAAACCCCTCAATGACAGCCTGTAAGGAAACTTAAACTTGACAAATGTAAAGGGTTGAAATCTGCCCACAAACATAGCAAGTTAGAAAACAGACTGAACAAGCAAATCAGCCCTGCCAATAATTGACTTTATTGGGGTGAAAACCATGTCTGGTCTCTGACCTACAGAACTTTGAGATAATATACTTGTGTTGTGATTAAACTCATGGTAATTTGCCACAGTGGAAGCACAAAAATTCATTCACTATTTATATTAATGTTACAACTATGTAAACAAGAGCTGCCCAATGAACTTTAAAAAAAAATATTTTGTTTACTTAGTTATTTGACAGAAAGAGAGAAAAAAATACAGGTAGAAAGAGGGAGAGGGAGAGAGAGAAAGAGAATAGGTGGGCCAGGGCCTCTAGCCACTGTGAATGAACTCCACCTTGAACATCTAGCCTTAAGTAGGTACTGGGGAGTACTGGGGAATTGAACCTCCGTCCTTTGGCTTTGCATGCAAATGCCTTAACTGGTAAGCCTTCTCTCTCTCTATCCTCCAGTGAACTTTTTGATAATATAGGGCATGACTGGGAAGTTAGCTCAGTTGGTAAAATGTTTGCTTTGTAAGCATGAGGACCATGGTGTGATCCCCAGAAACCACATAAAACAAAAATATGGTCCTTAGCTTTTCCTACTGTATACCATAGTTTTTGTGTATGTTATATCAAATATCCCTACTGGATTTATACTTGAGTCTTTTTTTTCTGGCATTAGAAAGCACCTAGTAGAACACATCTTTATGTAGTAATTATGCACAGATGAATGGAAAAATACTTTAACCAAGTACTAAAAATTAAGTCACTATTCACTGAGTATATTACTCTCTTAAAGTGCATATTTTTAAAAGAATACACAGTAACATCCTTTCATTAAGGCATTTTAATTTAGACCTTGTTTTGGTTGATCCTATTTGCTCCTGCCCCCATCTTTCTCCTTCCCAGCTTATATCCTGTATTAGTCAGGGTTCTCTAGAGGAACAGAATTACTAAAATGAATTATTTTAAAAAGGGAATTTATTGGATTAGCTTACAGTAGTCCAATAGCAGTTGCAGGCCCGAGAATCACTGAACCTGGTAGCTGCTCAGTCCACATGGCTAGATGCCTCAGCAGTCCCGACCCAGCACTGCAGATGGTGCTGGAAAGCCTGGAGGCTTCCTAAGGAGCCACTGGGTTTTGATCCACGTGGGTCTTCAGTTGATGCTGGTCTTTAGTCCGTACTGGTCTTCAATCCATGCTAGAAGGTAGGGAGCAGCTCCGGCAGCCAAGTGGAAGGAAGGAAGGAAAAAAGGGAACTCTTCTACCCAGAGCTTCCTTATATCAAGTCCCTCTCTGAGCGGGCCGCCCACTCTGGGGGAAGGGCTCACCCTGGGAGAAAGTCCTCCTCCTTTAGTTGATCCTTCCTAGAAGCAGCCTGTGGATTACTAAACAGATCAAGTTGACAACACCTTAACTATCACATATCTTTCTAGCCCCAATAATCCCCTTTCTACTTTCCTGTTTCATGTATTTGATCACCTTCCAATCCACCTTTACCCAGTGTTTCAGAAAATAAAAAGCAATGGTTCAGTTTCTTTCAAAGAAATTCCAGGCAAATACAGACAGCTGTTTTCTTAGGCAGTTTACAATTAAAACAAGAAAACCCTACAGTTTAGAAGCTTGGATAGAGGTTAGAATGATTGTGTGGCAAAGACCACCTTTATTAACCTGTATGGTCAAGAAAAGTTGCAGGAAGAGCTGAGAACATTGTTTTCAACTGGATAATACTTAGACCAGACCTACCACCTGTGAATGTGAGAAAGCATCAGCATGGAATCTCCCTGTCATTTAGCCCTCCTCCTAAGTGCCCTCCCTGGAAGGGTGGGGATGTGTAAGTCCACATACTCTGACATGATGCTGCCATAAGTGCAATAGTGGCACATAGCCATGGTGGGTAACCAACTGCTATTGATTTGGCTAACTGCTCTGCTAAGTAGAATGAAACATATAGCTGGAGTTGGGAAACAAGTCAGAACCATATCCAAAAAATGTGTCCCACCAATCATGGGCTACAAGAGGGCCTACACCTACCAAATTCTGTCTAAAATAATAATGGTTTTTCCACATTTTTGTGATGAATTCACTCTCTGCTGGACAATTGGCTTCTCTTTTTCTGATGGATGCAGATCTTGAGGAGAGAATCAGCTCATCTCAACTCACCAGTGTCCTGGCTGGAACCAAGAGTAATTGGGGAAATGAACAAGAGTGATGCTTTCTTGGTGAACCTGGTACCAGCACAAAGGTGAAGGAGAGAGATACAGAGAACACTCAACTCCTACCAAACCAGATATCCAGAGACACAGTGGCTCCCAAGACATCATCATTGAAGTAGACCAAAAATGAACCCAACATGTCTCAGGGAAATTTGCAGAAGAGGGAGTGGAAAGATTGTTAGAGCCACATGTTGGGACATTATGCACAGAGACATTGCCTATTACCCATAACTGAATGCTAACCCCACAATGCATGGCCCACATTCTCCAATGACGAGGCTCCCCATGGAGGGGGAAGGACAGAGAGCTGGCTAATGATGGTATCAACATAGCTGTATACACAGTGTGTACATAACTAATAAAAAATATTTTGACAAAATAAATTAAGCATAGTTTATTTGAGTGAAGAACAGTTCTTACAGTGGTCATCATCTGAACCAGAAGAGGATAAGTTGTACCCAGTAGCAAGTCTTTATAGGCCAAAACTAGCCTATAAAACATAAAGAGCTGGGTGTAGTGGTTCATACCTTTAAGCACAGCACTTGATAGGTAGAGGTAGGAGGATCACTGTGAGTTCAAGGTCACCCTGAGAATACCTAGTGAATTCCAGGTCAGCCTGGACTAGAGTAAGATCCTACCTCAAAAATAAAAATAAAAAAGTAGACAACTTTTTTTTTCAAGACTTTTTTTTTATCCTGAAATTGGATGATAGGTTCACTGCCTACTATTAGATAAATCTTGGGCTTTTACCTGTTTATACACTAAGTAAGTTTATAGTTCACTGGTGGGATCTCAAAATATAGAGTCCACCTCACGACTAAATTACTTTCATACTACCACGATGTATCTCTTACTTGGACCTTCCTATTGTTCTTTTCATACAGCATCTGCAGCTACTATACTAGGATTCACCAGTCTCTGGAAGTTACAACCATCACTGATAATTGTGCTTCCATCTTTGCTTCCCAGTGCAATGGTCAATGGCATCTTTGTCCTTCTTCTCTTAAGTCCATCCTATCTTAATTGAATGTCACTTCCATTACTTTCATCATCTCTGCTGGGACATGAAGGCAATTCTGGTCTCTTTCCTGCCAAACATAGACAGGAGGAAATAAGCTCCCCATTTCTAGCCATGTGAAATGGACTATCAAAGGGATGCTACTGTGGGCCATGATCCTTGGAAGTCACTATGGAAATATGAATCTAAGAGAGAATTGTCTTAGCCCATAACAATAGTCTTCTTCCAGGATCTTGAAATTCTTGTTAGAAATATTGTTTCAAGTATGTCATTTGTAAAGATTTTATTGTTCTCTCCTTTCTTTATATGATCTCATGGATATTCTTTTATTTTTAAATATTTTATTTATTTGAGAGAGAGAGGGAGAAAGCAGATAAAGAGAATGGGTGTGATGGGGCCTCTAGCCATTGCAAATGAACTCCAGATGCATGTGCTACCTTGTGCATCTGGCTTACATGGGTGTTGGGGAATTGAACCTGGGTCCTTAGGCTTCACAGGAAAGCACCTTAACTGCTAAGCCATCTTTCAAACCCTGGATATTCTTTACCTAAGCATGCTTCTTACTCTTTATAGACACACATGGTTTTCAAACTTCAGAGTACTTTACCAGTATAATTTATATAAAGATCAAGAACAAAAACTCTGGATACAGGCTAACAGTGTTCAAATCTTAGTTTATACACTTGGGCTAATTCCTTCTTATCTCTGAGCCTGTTTCCCAAGTTCTGTTTATAAGGCATTTAATTTTTTTATTGCAAGCTTTAATATATGAGCACATTGCAATTTGGTCATGTTTCCATCATGTTATTCTTTTTGTCCCCTGCTCCCTACTCTCATTTCATTGAGGAACCTCTTTGTCATGGTAGTACTTTTCTCTGTTTTTGTCTTGTTCCTTTTGTCTTCTTTCTTCTCCATGTCAAAATGTTAATGGACTCAAAACAATGCAGTTCTTCTGTGTGTGTGGGAGGGGTGTCATTAATCACTGTAGGGTCATGTATGCACCAATTGTTTCATGTTGGGAAGATAGTAAGCCACAGTATTCCTCTCTACCATTAGGTCCTTACATTCTTTCTACCCCACTTCTGCAGCATTACTTGAGCCTTGGAGTATGTGTTAGAAATCTCCTTTAGAGGTGAGCTCTCAACAGCCTCTTATTTTCTGCTTTGATGTGTTTTGAGTCTTCTTGGTGTCTAATGGCATCTACCTAGAGGAGGCTCTCTGGCTAGCTGTGAGAGCAACACTCATATTCACTCTGTAATTTCCTCTGCAATATTCCTTGGACTATGACCTGAATGATGGATAATCCATCTAATGCTAGGCACTTGGCTTTCTCTTTTTATTATTTTGAGCAGTCTTGGGTCTCTCTGGTATTTGCTATCATTTGTAAAATGGAGGTTTTCTTACTACCAGTAGGGGCAGCACCAATCAAAAGAGATAAACATGGATTTAGAAACCTTTTTATGGTTATATTGCCTCCATTTAGACAAAGAACAAGGGAAGCTTCCCTCTAGGATGTATGAATTTCCAAGCCATAAGCCTTTGACTTGGTTATGAGGACCAGGAACAATGATTGTAAGAATATTTAACACAATCAAAAAGGATGCATAAACCTCCTAAGTAAATTCAAAGAGAATAAAAATAAAGAGCTGAATTAAATAAGAAAGTCAATAGAGGGTGAGAAACACAAGTTTAATAAAGAGATGGGCATTAATAAAGATAAAATAATATGAAAGTGTGCTCACTACAAATGAGGTCTATATGTTTCCATTTAAGGCAAAATTTATAAATCATGGGGATAGAAAGAGAACTTTGGGCTAAAAGGAAAAAAGATACATTAAATAAAAATCATAGCAGAAACTTCCCCAAATCTAGAGAAAGACATAAGCATGCAGATTCAGAAAGCACTTAGAGCATCAGACAAGAAAATAACATCCTCACGTTATAGTTTAAAATAAAAAAGAAAATACTAGGCATCAAGAACAAAGAAAAATATTTTAAAAGCTTCTAGATAGAAGAACCAAGTCACATACAAAGCCTACCTATCAGAATCAGACCAGATTTATGAACACAAACACAGTCATGTATTACAAGTATAGAAAGACAATAATTGCCAACACATTTTACTATATCCAGCAAAACTATTTGTCACAATTGGGGAAAGAACTTCCCACAGTAAGAACAACTAACAATAATTATTGACCACAAAACCAGCATTATAGAAATACTTGAAGGCATCCTTGAAACTGAAAAGGTAAATAAATACATCCATGAGGCTACAGGACAGAATAAACCATAGGTGTGCTGGCACGTGCGTTTAATCTCAGCATTCAAGAGGCTCAGGTATGAGGATGGTTGTGAGTTTGAGGCCAGCCTGAGACTGAATTCTAGGTCAGCCTGGGCTTGCACGAGACCCTACCTCAAAAAAAGAAAAAAAATGAGGAATAGGAAAATACCAAACACTACAAAATCAATAAAATGACAGAAATTATACATAATTTTCAATAATAACTTTGAATTCCCCCCAAAGATATAGATTGGATTAAAAACCAGGATTTATCTGTTTGTTGTCTCAAAGAAATGGACCTTACCATTAAGAAGTTATTCCAAAAAAAAAAGGAATTGTGTTGATACCCCCTAAGTCCTTACTGAGTTTATCTTTATTAGTCATTGAGACTATATGTAAACACACATAGTTTACTAACGATTTGGAGCATATGATGTCAATTTTATAGTTTTTCACAATGTTTGCTGCACATGCTCTAATGTCATTTGTGATTTCATTTCATATTTATGTGATGTCTGATTTTTCATTCAAGAAATTTCTCAAAATTAAAATATTTATTTCATAAAAGTCTGAGCTATTCAATACTTTTTCTGATTGTAGTAAGTGTTTGTGATCAGCATTGTGCCACATTCACGTTGCAGTCAAGACACATACTACAGTTTTTTCAGGAAGATATGAAAGTAGTACAAACATGGATGTGAAATTTACAAGGAATAAAACACTAGAATGTATAGAAAGAGTACAGAAAGCCATGCAACTTCTCTGAGGGAAAGGCAAACTTAAAAAGGAATGTATACTGTTTACTTATGCTTGATACCCCAACCATAATCATAATCTGACCAACTCTAATGAGAAGGAACTCTTATACTGAAGTAAGACATTCTTTTTAACCCTTCTCACACTGGCTTATGAGGACCTCTATATGGGCTGCCTTTGTGCCTGTGTGAGCATGTACATACAAGTATCTGTCCATGTTTGTTTGTGTCTGGTGAAAGCAGCCCTGGGGTTTCCAGGTATCACAGGTTTTATAGTCATAAACACTTGATAACATGCTAAGAAGTAGAAGCTAAAATATTCCCCCAGGGAATAGCTGGGCAACTATAGAGACCCTGAGAGACAAAGGGACTTGTCTGGGGTAACACTCCTGGTAGGAATGAGGCTATGGACAGTACTCCACTCTCCCTCTTCCACGCTGAGGAGTTGGTGGAAGCCAGATTTCCCAGGGCAGTGTGTGTCGGGGGGGGAGCGGGGGGAGGGTGTGAAACATGTTGCTATAACTATCTCCAGTTGTCCCTATGGCAAAGGGGTGGAACTCTAGGGTCCATTGGAAAGGACTTGTCTGAAGAGATTCAGTAAAGAGGTGTCCAGGAACTGACCTCACTTCCTTGACAACGGCCAATAGGACCTGGAACCCTGGTAAGCAGACAACCACAGTCCAGAGGCAACCTCAACTGACACACTTGTCTTGGCACCCTGGAAAGCGAAGGATGTTCTCTTCTTTCCTCTTGAGCTCTGTTGGTGCAGGCCTCCATATTGCCTGGAATATCAGCTTTCCAAAGCTCTGGAGATACTGCATACAAGGTTACTCACAATGACACAAAGGTGATATTGGACCGCCCACATCAGGCTCACACAGGCCAGAAAACTTCTGTGATACCCTGGAGCTACCACAGTACTCCCTGGAGTGTGTGTGTGTGTGTGTGTGTGTGTGTGTGTGTGTGTGTATACATAGAGAAACAGTCTTTTGGCACATATTCCACTTCAGTGTATGGCAATGAGTAATTTAGCAGTCTGTTGATGTTTCCACATTTTTGAATCAAACATTTTTGTCTCTCTACATGGTAAAAAGGTGTCAGCTAGGGATTTTGATATCAGCAATCCCAACCACATGGAGAAAGTAGTGAAGTACCTCACAACTGCGGTACAGAAGTCAGATTGCACTTTTGTTTGCTCATTCCAGGCTGTATACCCATAGCTCATTACCACCTGGAAGGTATCAGATCTCATAAGGAAATAGTGAGTCCCTACATCATGCTCAGGGCTTCTCCGCCTTTCTTTTTCAGTCTTTTGAGGGCTCAGATTTCTCTGAGGCTTTTGTTCTCATAGGGTGTGTTGAGGCTCAAGTGAGATTGTACCCTGACCATGTTGAGTCTGGGAGGGGAAGGACTGAGGGATCTGGTGGGTGACTTTCACCCTCCCCTACAAAATGCAGCTCTCTGTCCAGACTCTCCTTTCTTATGCCTCAGCCAAAGCCTCTGCTCAGATTACACAAAGCCACCACCAGCTATCACTGCAGACTCTCTAGCTAATTGGCAGGAAGTTTGATTTGTAGAATAATTAACAGAACCACACTCTGTTTGCCCTCTGCCTGATTGATGTGGACATTTAGTCAGACCAGGCCTCTGTTTGAGAGACAACTCTGGCACCTAAGAAGAGCTGATCCTCCCTAGGGAAAACATCCCTTTTACTTTTCTTGTTTTTGTTTTAATTATCTAGTTGTTAAGAGTTGAGATTAATAACATTTTATTGTTCATGTTAATCACATGAACTCAGGGGCATGAAGTCCACTTCTATAGTATAACCACTGGCACTGTCTAAATTTAGTCTGAAGCACCAAGACAAGAACTTTGGTCATGCAAAGAGGTCACTTGAGGCAATCAGGAGGCAGGTACAAGGACCTTGGCATGACTGGAAATAGGTGAATACAAGAACACATCTTGTGTCTGTAAGGAATGTAGATGTCATCAACATGGGCACACTGGCCTGTGCTAGAACAGTGTATATATGGGTTAAGGACATGACTGACGCCTGAGGTCAGGCTGACTGGAGGTCATTGTCAATTTTCCTTTTCAGTCCAGGGTTCTAGTTTGCCTGACAGTCACCCCCAACCAGGATGAGATTCAGCCAATGTAATAAAAACTGAATCAGACGTCAGAAGCAGAGCAGTGGCCGAGGTGGTGTTGGCCAGGCTGTGGGGTGGGAGCCCATGGCGGGATCCAGGTAAGCTGAGCACCCAGCTGTACTGACCCCTGACTCCTGCTGCCTACTGTTGAGCCATGGAGATCAGCACCGAAATCAGCCACAAGATCTGGAGTGCCATTAAGGGAAAATTGCAGGAATTAGGAGCTTATGTTGGCTTCATGTTGTGTTAGATAAACTTCACTCTGTTACAACTGAACCCTCTAAAGTCTTCTGGTACCAGCATCTTTGACAGTAATGTGCCTTCAGATAAGAGGAGTTTTAGTAGGGGACAATGAGAGAAGGCATGAAGCTGTTGTCCCTCCTCTTGCTATTCCCAGCAATAGACCTGAGAAAAGAGATCTCAGGGTTTCTACAAGTTCACAGGAGCAGAAAACCACTAATGTCAGACAGACTTGCTATGATGGAGCTTCAACATGACTAATGTCAATACTGAAACCTTTAAGAAAGCCAGCACCTTCTGAAGATGTGACTGATATTAAGCCAGAACCAGATGATCTTATTAATGAAGACTTCAATCTTGTGCAGGAGACTCACTATCTCAAAAAAACCTACAGTGACACTTGCATATGGTTCTTCTTGCCCTTTTATTGAAATATATAGACCTCCTGCAAGTAGAAATGCAGACACTGGTACTTATCTAAACATGCTGCAGTTTCAACCACAGCAGAACAGTATTCATGCTGTCAAGCAGCTTGATATACAGAACACCCAGGTAAATGAACCAGAGCACTTGTGTGAACCAGAAATACTTAACAGCTTACAGAAAACTTACAGTTCCTTCAGAAAAGAAAGTTGCCTGTGGTAAGTTCAGTTGTTCAAGTAAAGAAATTCAGTCATGATGGAGAAGATGAGGAGGAAGATGATGATTATGGCTCGTGGACAGGGAGTGTGTGCAGCAGTGTGTCAGTACCAGGAAAACTGGAGAGGAGACCTTTTCTTCCACCTTCTAAACAAGCTAACAAGAATCTGATTTTGAAGGCTATCTCTGAAGCTCAACAATCTGTAACAAAAACAACTAACTCGGGCTGGAGAGATGGCTTAGCGGTTAAGCGCTTGCCTGTGAAGCCTAAGGACCCCAGTTCGAGGCTCGGTTCCCCAGGTCCCACATTAGCCAGATGCACAAGGGGGTGCACATTTCTGGAGTTTGTTTGCAGAGGCTGGAAGCCCTGGCGTGCCCATTCTCTCTCTCTCTCTCTCTCTCTCTCTCTCTCTCTCTCTCATTGCTCTCAAATAAATAAATAAATAAATAAATAAAAAAACTAACTCCTCTACAGTACCACAGAAACATACACTTCCAGTTGCTCCCAGAACTTGAGCTTCTCAAGAATTGCTAGCAGAATTGGTCCAAGGGCAAAGTAGGACCCCCAGAATAAGTTCTCCTGTTAAAGAAAAGGGGGCAAAAGGAGAACATACAGAAAATATTCCAGGAAATCAATAGTGACAGTTGTTATCCTGACTACAAATTGACCAAGTTAATGGTAGAAACAATGGAGATGAGCCCAGCCAAGATGAATGATCTGAATATGGCATAAACCAGACAAGCTTTTGGAGTGCTACAAATACTTGCCTGCTTGTAAAAATGCAGACGAATGTACATACCATCATCCAGTTTTACCTTGCAAAGCCTTCCCCATTTGTAAATTTGCTGCAAAATGTTTGTTTGTGCATCCAAATTGTAAATATGATACAAAGTTTACTAAACCAGACTGTCCCTTCACTCACATGAGTAGAAGAATTCCAGTACTGACTCCAAACACAGCAGTCACTTCACCATCACCATCTTCTAGTGGTCAGCTCCGCCATCACTTTCCAGCTTGTAAGAGGTAGAATGTCCCTCCTATCATCCAAAACACTGTAGTTTTAATACTCAGCGTACAAGACCAGACTGCACCTTTTACTATCCCACCATTACTGTACCACCAAGACATGCCTTGAAATGGATTTGACCTAAAGCCAGCAAATGACACCCAGTCCTACCTGGCAGAAGATCATGCTGTTTGGAAGCTTCCATGTCCTGATGTAAGATGTTCTACAGAACTTGTCAAATCTTTGAAATTTATAGTATATTTCTTTTATAATAATTTTATTACCCAACTGAAGTACTTAATTTTTCATGTTTGTAAGTTTATTAAGTGGTTTCAACATTGTTTTGTTTTTGTTTTGATTATGAAAGACAGTTTAAAGAAAAAAACAAGTCCTATTAAAGCATTTGAGGTGTGTTTGTAAAAACAAACAAAAAAAATGAATCAAATTGTTGCCACCTGCTGTTGTGGCCATCACTCGGAGGGTGAGGTAGAAGGATTACCATGAATTTGAGGCCAGCCTACTACATATTGCATTATCAGTCACTCTGGGCTCATAAAAAGAAAACACAAAATCAATCATTACAACTCTCATCCTGGGCACTTGTAATTCTATCTGCCATGTAGTGGAGAATCAGTGTGGTCATGGCATGCTCATTTTGGGCATCTTATGAGACAGAGATCCCCCACAGCAAGATATCAACACACTTGGTATGAATAAAGATTATGTATGTCTGTGTGCCATAGGTACAAGGACCCTCAATTTCCACAGCCCATGTCACAGCATGTGGAGGTGAGCCCCAAATCACATCCAGTTATAGAGGCAGGGGATCTAATAAATAGGATGGTTGGGCACTCAGGGCTGCAGAACTCTAGTTGAAGGAATGCCCACCCAGACTTGGTGGAGACAGGCTTCCCATGGAATGTGCAGATAGAAGTCAGTCCTGCCCAGCAGGGGCAACAGTGTGAGCCATAGGCAGAGGCAGCATGGTTTGGCAGTGGCATAAATCAGCATAAAATTAAAGAGATTAAAAGGTCCATATATAGAAGGAAATACAACTATCCACTCACATGACATAGATGGTCAACATATGTGGAAAATCTTTCAGAATCCATACTATATTTTCACTACAAGTGAGTAAATTCAATCAAACCAGAAAGAAAATAAAATACATGAAATCCATCACATATCAAAGCAAACTGAAAGAAATGAAATTAAGAAAATTCAATAAGAATGAAGTGAGACATCTGGATAAGATGGCAGCATAGGAACCATGCCAAAGCAGCTTAGGGGAGAAAAAGCAAAAAAAAAAAAAAAAAAAAAAAAGGCAGCAAAATGCACACACACTTATCCTAAAAATTGAGGTATATAAGAAGAAAGTAAAAGGGCAGCAGAAAAGTAGGAGAGATCCAGAGTAGCCAGAGCCCACACAGGCAGGCCGAAGCAGCTCCAGCAGCAGCGGCTCTAGCAGTGATGGCTCCAGGCCCATGGGGCCACAGCTGCCAGGCTTGGCTTGAGCAGCAGGAAAAGCCAATGCCGAGCTCCGGCAAACAAAGCCACAGTCCAGTCTGCCTACTTGAACCCACAGTGCACCAAAGAGGGACCCAAGCAGGAGCACAGCATAACTGAGACCAAAATCATCCCAAAAGGTAACTAGGATTACAGCAGGTCAGTACCCACCTAATAAACCTGGTATATAGCCCTGAACTGGAAGTGCTAATTGCACCTTCCACATCAGGATAAATTATATGTTAAATCTGATAGATGATCAGATTTTTTTTCATTCTTAAATAAGCTATATCTTGGGCTTGTTATTTGTTGCTTCCTGATTTATAGTGGCTTTGTTTCCTCTTCTGTAATACATTAGGAAAGGGTCTCACTTAGTCACAAGCTGACTTGGAACCCTCAACATACCAGAAATCTTAACCTCCTTGTTGATAGAGGATCTGGTTGTCATAATACCTACTCCTGTCTAAATACTCTGTGCTGTTTTTCATTGAATGTGTACATTGTTTAGTGAAATTTTAGAATCTATCCATATTTTGTTCCACTCAGCCTACTTGAATACTCCCATAGCAGGCAAACTCAACACCTAGGTTCACTATTGCAGATACTCTGAGAGCCTTAAGAGCCATACCTAGCACCTTAAGCTCCTACCTTGAAGATATATAACATCAGATCAATTGATACAGCTAATAATACCCAGCTAACTAGAAAATCCAAGCATTAAAATAATCAAAGATGCCAAAATATATACATTATAACACAAGAAACACCAAAAATCTGGACAATACAAACCCACCAAAAAGTATTAATGCATCAAAAATGACCTCCAGTGAGAACAAGTTAGATGAAATATCTGAGAAAGATTTCAAAAGAATGATTGTAAATATGTTCAAAGAAGTCAAAGAAGAAATCAAAGAACCAAAGAGAAAATCAAAGAATCAAAGATGAAATCAAAGGAATCAAAGAAGACACAGGACACCAATTTAATGAAATAAAGAGGTCAATAAACAAGACATAAATAAGGAAATAGAAATAAAAAAGTAAAACCAGTCAGAATTACTCGCAGTGAAGAACACAGTTAATTAAATAAAGAACTCTGTAGAAAATATCTCCAGTAGAATGGATGAAGGAGAGTACAGAATATCTAAGCTAGAAGACCAGGTGGCAGATCTAATACAGTCCAATAAAGAGAAAGACAAAGTAATAGAAAAGTATGAATGGGAATTTCAAGATATTCAGGACACTATGAAAAGATCAAACATAAGAATTCAGGGTATAGTAGAAGGACAAGAATTTCACTCCAAAGACATAGCAGGTGGCTTCAACAAAATCATAGAAGAAAACTTCCCCAAAATTGGGAAAGAAGTGCCAATGAAGATACAGGAATCCTTTAGAACACCAACCAGACAAACCTAGAAAGAACCTCTCCTTGCCATATTATAATCAAACTACCAAACACACAAACCAAAGAAAAAATATTGAAAGCTGTTAGGGAGAAAACTCAAGTTACCTACAAAGGCAAGCCCATCAGGATCATAGCAGATTACTCAACAAAAACTTTAAAAGCCAGAAGGGCTTGGAGTGATGTATTCCAAATTCTGAAAGATAACAACTGTCAACCAAGGTTACATTATCTTCCAAAACTATCCACTCAAATAAATAGAGAAATAAGGACATTCCATGACAAAAGCAGACTAAAGGAGTATTTGAAGACAAAACCAGCTCTACAGAAAATACTTAAAAGAATCCTCCATGCTGGAGAGAAAGAAAAGCACACATATAAGAAACATGGAAAAAACAAACAATACTCAAATACTAGTTAACACAAGAGAGCAAAGGTAGAACCAGAAGAACTACAAAAAAATGGCAAACATAAATTCACACCTTTCAATAATATCTATTAATATCAATGGCCTCAATGCCCAAGCCAAAAGACATAGGTTTGCAAATTGGGCTAAAAAGCAGGATCCTACAATTTGTTGCATCCAAGAAACCCATCTTCTACAAAGGACGGACATTATCTTAGGGTGAAAGGTTGGAAAAGGGTGTTTCAAGCAAATGGGCCTAGAAAACAAGCAAGGGTTGCTATACTAATATCGGACAAGGTAGACTTCAGTCCAATGTTAGTCAAGAAAGATAAGAAAGGTCACTTTATATTGATTAAAGGCACCCACCAACGGGAGGACATTACAATTCTAAACATATATGCACCTAACATGGGGGCTCCCAAATTCATCAAACAAATGCTATTAGAACTAAGGTCACAGATAACACCAAACACAGTAGTAGTGGGTGACTTCAAAACCCCACTCTCATCAATTGACAGGTCATCCTGGGAAAAAAGAAACAGAGAGGCATCTGGACTAAGTGAGGTCATAGAAGGAATGGACATAATAGATATATACAGGACATTTCATCCAAATGCTGCAGAATACACATTCTTTTCAGCAGCACATGGAACATTCTCTAAAATACAACATACATTAGGACACAAAGCAAATCTTAACAAATTCAGGAAAATTGAAATAACTCCTTGCATTCTCTCTGACCCTAATGGAATCAAACTACAAATCAATAGCAAGAAAAGCTATAGAGCATACACAAAATAATGGAAACAAAACAATACACTACTAGATGATGAATGGATCAATGAAGAAATCAAGAAGGAAATCAAAAATTCATAGAGTCAAATGATAATGAAAACACAACATACCAAAATCTCTGGAACACAATAAAGACAGTCGTAAGAGGTAAATTTATAGCTTTAAGTGCCTATATTAAGAAATTAGAAAGGTCACAAGTAAATGACATAACACTTTACCTTAAAGCCTTGGAAAAAGAAGAATAAGGCAAACCAAAAATTAGTAGATGGGAAGAAATAATATGATTAGTGAAGAAATTAGTGAAATAGAAACCAAAAAAAAAAAAAAATTCAAAGAATCAATGAAACAAAGAGTTGGTTATTTGAAAGGATAAATAAGATTGATTAACCCTTAGCAAATCTGACTAAAAGAAAGAGAAGAGACAGAAATTAATAAAATTAGAGATGAAAAAGGTAACATCACAACAGATACCAGAGAAATTCAAAAAATCATAGGGACATACTACAAAAGCATATACTCCACTAAGTCTGAAAATCTGAAAGAAATGGATGATTTCCTTGATTTATATTACCTACCTAAATTAAATTGAGATCAATAAATTAAATAGACCTATAACAAATATTGAGATCCAAGCAGTTATCAAAAATCTCCTAACTGTGTGTGCACATGCATGTGATTATTGATATCAGATGTCTTCCTCCATCATACTTCATCATATATTTGAGACAGTCTTTCACTAAAGCTAGAGCTCACTGAATAGGCTAGATAAGCCTCCCAATAAACCCTGGAGATCCTCCTATCTCTGCCTCCCCAGTGCAGGGAATACAGGTGCACATCATCATACCAAGAATTTTATGTGGGTGCCAGGGGTCCTAATTCAAGTCCCCATGCTTGTGTAGAAAGTATTTTACACACAGATCATTCTCATCAGATGTACTTTTCTTAAACTATTAGTGTTAATATAACATTCGCCTATGGATACTCTCTTGCTTAAGCCTTGTGTTGGTGCTATTATACTCAAGCCCGCATTTCTCCATTACATTGTTCAGTCTTTGCAAGAGCCATAGTCAGCTTTTCTGAATGCACATTCAAGCTTACAATGAAACTCATATTATTGACCTATATGAAAAGAACATGGACCTCATGTCCATGGTTTGGGCACAAAGACAGAGTATCTAGTCATGGTTCATAGGGTATGGAGACTGTAGCAGTAGAGAGGGATTATTTGAGGAGCTGGTTTAACCAGATACCCAGTCAGAAGCTCAACAGAAGAGACTTGAATCATCCTGTTTGATCATGACCACCTACTTTCCCAAGATAGCCATTCTTTCCCCTGTATTTCCTGAAGCCCCGTGCAGTCCCGCAGGGAGGCACAGCCAAGTCTCAAGGTTATAGCTAGTCTGTGAAGCTTTGTGCTTGCTTCTTACTTTGTGTCTTAGGTTGCTACCTCTGAACCTATCTGTCTCTGAATATGTGTGACCCTCACTTTCCTCACAGTGTACTGTCACTGACCCATCTCTCTAGATTCCATGCATGTCTCACTATTTGTTCCTTAGGAAGCCTTTCCTTCAGGAACTAGGATTACTAGGTCATGGGCTGGAATCAGGATTCCCACCTCCTGGTTTTGGTGATTAGGCAATTTCCCTCTCTGAACCATTTATACATGTAACTGTGTGTTATCTTGGTCTGAGAAGTGTAGACAGCTGTCTAGCTTGGATATTTAATGGAAGATGCAGGATTTCAGGAGCAGTTGTGTGCAGAGGCTTTACCCCTCCCCATCTCCTTCTGCCTATACCTTTGTGTCCTCTTCAGTGCCCAGTTAAGGTGAAGTGGTAAGGGGGCCTCTCCCTTGGTTCAAATTTCCCTTCAAACCCAGATAGTGTAGGCCTGCGTTCCTAGTTGATGAGGACACATGCAGGAGAAAATGGACAAAGTTTAGAGCATCCTGTTATATTGAAAATCTAGATAAAGCTGGGCAAATTAGTAATCTTCTCTCAAAAATACTATGAGAGAACAAAAAGATAAAGAAAGGAAAAGAATAATGAAAAACTGCTGTGAGGTACAGTTCAGTAGTAGAGCTCTTGCCTGGCTGGCTGGTTTCATTCCCAATCACCGTCTCTGCATTGGACCTTGGAAGAGCCAATATACATTTTTAAGACTTATTTGTGTTGAACAATGGGATACAGTCACCTGCTGCCTGCCAGGGTTTTGAGGCCACAGTGAGGCAAGTGTATGCAATTCCCTCAGAGACTAGGATGATTTAACATTCACCAGCTGTGTCTGGTCCTTGCACTGTAGGGTTATGGCAGTGACACCTCTACAGTCCCCTGTCCTGTCCTCTGGGCTTGTCCTCTTCCTGAATGTAGAATGTTGAGGTCTAGCATAGAAATCCCCTAGGGAACTTAACACACTCTTCTCTGGAACACTTAGAAGGCACCTGGTTTCATGGTGCCACTGGAGTAAAAGGAAAGGAAGAACTCGCTTCCCACTGAGCATTTCTTGGTCCATGGAGGCTCAGAGATTGATTGATTAAGGGAATTACCAGCCTGGAAAACATGCTCTGTTCTCATAGGATTCACCAGGAAGGTGGAAAGGGGAAGCCACTGGCAGTGGTCATTCAATCATCCAGACCAGAAGGAGAAGGAACAATGAAGAAGGTTAGAGTAAGGCATGATGATATAGCTGAGTTTATCAACAGTTTTAGCTATAGTTTATCAAACCAGCTTGACCTACATGTCAAGTGCTAGTCTTACACTCCCTCCCCCATAAAAGTTGTGGGAAGGGCATAGGGAGCACATCCGTAATCTCAGCACTTAGTAGGCTGAGGTAGGAGGGTTGTTTGAGGCCAGCCTGTGGTAAATATAAGGAATTATGTGATGATTGAGGAAGTAAAAAGAGAAACAGAAAGACAAAACAGATAAATAAGATGGTGGAAAGGGAGAGACAGTGAGATGATGACTTAATTAGCTGCTCATGCCTCTCATCCCAGCACTTGGCAGTATGATGAATAAGAAGTTTGTGATTTCAAGATCTGTCTGGGATGCACTGTAAGATATCATTTCTAAAGAGGAGATAGGGCAGGGTTGTGAGATTACAAGATTGATTCTAATATCATAAGACTGGAACTCCCCAAGAGAAGGAAGATTTCCACCAGCCAACATGGAAACATCCTTCCTACAGTGTATGATTGTAAATAATGAAGAACTACAGATATATTTAAAATCAGTAGTTTTCAAGGTATAGTTGAAGTGTGTATGGAAAAGGAAGGGTGACTAATAGGTAGATGACATAGTATTTGGGGCATACTGACTCTATTCTACTTAATACTGGAGTACATAATACATGATATGTATTTGTTGAAAGCTACCAAAATATGCACAGTGAAGAGTATTCCCTGATGTATATTGTGGACTTAGTGACAAATTATTTGTTTATTATTATATATTATATATTTATTATTATTATCATTTGTTTATTATTTCTCATACACTGTATACATGAACTATTCTAGGAAGGGGAAAGCATGTCATAAAATATGAACATATGGAGAAATGTATGCTATATGTTCAGTTTCTCTGTAAAATTAGGTGGCTTTGAGACTAATGTGCAACCAGCAGTTCAGTGCTAGGAGAAAGTTAACAAACAAAAAAGCTGACCCAAATGATACTTTAAAACACAAGTTTCTATTGTGCAAGACTATTTTATAAGCATGACCAAATTCTCTTCCCTATGTGTGCAGCTGAACCCTGTTTAATTTATCTGGTTAGTACAGCCATGGGCACATATAGCTTTCTGTTCTACACTAGTACTTTTTTTTTTTTTGTGGTAAGGTCTCACTCTGGACCAGGATGACCTGGAATTAACTATGTAGTCTCAGGGTGGCCTCTAACTCATGTGATTCTCCTACCTCTGCCTCCCAAGTGCTGGGACTAAAGGTGTGTGCCACCACACCCAGCTAGTACTTTCTTATCACTGATTTATTGCTAAGGAACTTTCTGTTTGCTCCCCCAAATCCTGTAACTTTAGAAACTTGTAACCACCATATTGTAAAGAATTCATGATGATGCCAGACTGTCTGCCATACTATCAATAAAACCCACTAGATGTCAGAGCTCAGTACTCAGTCTTTGGAAGTTATTCTCCTTAGTCCATGTCAACATGAACAAATTTTCTGATGTTCCACTCTTTCTCTGTTGCCATCTCTGTGTGACTCAGTTTCCAGTTATAGTTCAGCCATACGTTCCAGGTTCTGGGGTGCTGATCTGTGCATGACATCCATGTACACTATGTGGTTAGCCATTTGCTGTATTTTAGTTATAAATATTAGGAAACAGTTTGTGTGGCTAAAGTCAAATATTAAAGTACAGATAATGCACTTCTTTGTATAGCTAGATTGCCACAGGATGAAAATGAATTCTTAGTGGGCACTAAGCCTAAATTAAATTAATGTCATTTTTTAATATAGAGTTTTCAAATACTGTAATAAGATTTTGTTTATAGACTTCCGTCAAGATAGTGTCTGCTTAACCACACTACACCTCCTGGGTGCATTGGGTCTTCTAGGGGGTAGCAGACTCTAATAGACCTCCAGTGGGAGGGCATGGAGAAGCAAAAAAGGCAATCAGCTGATTCCCACACTCTCAGGTAGACCACCAATCCCTCAATCCCCTCAAGCAGCCACCCTAGCCATAGTCCTAGCCGCAGGCTCCTCCTGCACTAACTGCAGGCAAGGAGACACAGGCCAGCATAGTTCCACCTGCATTGCTGTACACAGGAATCACCCACTCCCCTCTGCCCCACATGAAAGCTGCTTCACTTTCTCCACCCCTCAGGACCTCAGTCCTGCTCTCCCTACCCATGCATGCTCCATCCATCACTCCCACCCTCACAACCTCAGTTCTGCTCTCCCTGCCCCTCATGACCTCAGTCCCACTCTCCCCACCCCTCGCGACCTCCGCCCCACTCCTCCCCACCCCTCATGACTGCCATCCCACTCCCTCTACCCCTTGCAACCTCATTCCCACTCTCCCCACCCCTGGGGACTGGTGTACCATTTCCCATGTGCCTTGCGCCTACTGCCCTAGTTTCCCCACTACTTGCAACTGTCATCCCACTGCTCTGCCCCTCCCAACCTCAGTCCTGCTCTCCCTGCCCCTCATGACTGCCTTCCTGCTCCCCCTGCCCCTCACAACAGCTGTCTCATTCTCCCTGCCCCTTGTAAATGTCGTCCCACTCCCCACAGCACTGGTGACCCCAGTCCCACTGTCCCCACCCCTACACTGTGATGGTCAAACCACAGTGCAAAAGGAATAACATGATAAGTCAAATACAAGTAAATCCAATAAGATCACCTAATCCAATGGATGTCTCTAGTCAAAACAAGAGACATTAGGATCAGAATCCCAAAATGAAGACACAAGCTATACAACCTTGACCAAGCAAATAGCAGAATTTTCAGAAAAGCAACAAAGGGGCAATAATCATATGAATATTTTCCATGCTAGACTAGACCTAATGGATAAGAATGTGGAAGGGGTCCAAAGACCATTAAAGGACATGAAAGAGAGCGGGGGGGGGGGGAATAAAAAGGACCTCAATAACCAGCTGGCTAACTTCAATGAAGACATAAAGAAATGCAAGGTTGAATTCCAAGAAGCATGAAGAAAATCAGAAAAAGACATGAAAAGGGAACTTGACAGATGGAAACAATATTTAGAAAAGTAGTAGAAAATGCAAACCAAATTGAACAAGCCCAAAACTCTATAGATGCTCTCAAGAATACAGCAGACATGTGGAAGATAGAAACTCAGAACTGGAAGACAAAACAGAAGAAACAGTCCATGAGTCCAAAATTTTCAGTTAAGTTCAAAAATTTCTGTGAACAGAACATGAGGGAACTGTGGGATACCCTTAAACATCCTAACATTCAGAACATGGGAATACGAGAAGGGGAAGAAATTCAAACAAAAGGCATGGAGAGTTTATTCAACAAAATAATTGAAGAAAACCTTCCCACTCTCTAAAAAAAATAAGTCCCATCAAGTTAAAAGAAGCTAACAGAACTCCAAACAGCCTGGTCCAAAGGAGAAACTCTCCAAGACATATTGTCATTAAGACTCTAAACATTGATACCAAGGAGAAAATCCTAAAATCAGCTATGGATAAACAACACAACACATTTAAAGGTAACCCCATAAGAATTATTTTAGACTTCTCAATGGAAACCCTGAAAGCCAGAAGGGCCTGGAATGGAATGCTGTAAAGTCTAAGAACCAATGGCTTCCAACCCAAACTACTCTACCCAGCAAAAGTATCCCTCATAATAGATGGTGAAAGAAAAGCTTTCCATGACAAAACTCATATTTAAAACTATGTGAACAGAGAGCCAAACCTACTCAGAGTACTTCAGGAAATTGTCCACATAGAAGAATCAAATAATCAACCTCAAGTGCTGACAAGAAGCAGAACACAATAACCAAACTCACAAAAGGCACAAAAAACTTCAAAGTCCAAGAAAACACCAGACCACATAAACCAACACAATATGGTGGGGATTAAATCAAACCTCACAGTCATTACCCTAAATACTAATGGGCTTAATTCACCAATCAAGAGGCATAAGCTAACAGGGAGAATCAGAAACTGAGACCCCTCAATCTATTGTCTTCAAGAAACCCACCTAACTGTCCCGACCCATGGGACCTCGTTATTCGTGGGGGCAAGGGGGACCCTAACCTGAAATAAGATGGGCGAGAGAGAGGAAGAGACTCAAGCAAATGTACACTTGTCAAGAGTCCAGTTTTATTGAGCCACAGCGGCCTTTTTAAGGGTTAGGATTAGGGTCTTGGGGGGGGGGGGCTGGAGGAGGCAGGTGGTGGAAAGTTGCAGAATCTTCTTGGCCTTTGGCCTAGGACAGTTTGCAGTTATTCCAAGAATTCATGGTATAGCTCTCACCTCTCTGTAGTCACCAGGCAGGATGTTAATTAGTTAGGTGTGGCAGGGTGAGGGGATGGAATCAGTTAGGTATGGCAGGGTGGGGGGATGAGGAAAGGTCAGAAGTTGCTCAGGGCAGAAATTGCTCAGGACAGAGATTATCTCAGGGCAAAGATCTGTTCAGGGTTCATCTCCTCGTCTCCAACATCTCCCCCTCTTCTGTATACAAGGACCAGGATAGGGAGGTTACCGCGACCCCTTAATGATGTCCCAAAGAAGGGCTTGTTTTGGTGGCCAATTATTTTTGTTTAAGAGTAGAAATGGATCCAGAGGAGCAACCTGACAGCAACCTGACATCAGAGAGGCGAGCGATCCCCAGAGTAGGTTGAGCGCTGTTACTCATAGGTCATTGATTTCGATAAAGTCATTTGGATTGACCTTAGAACAAGGGGCACAAATGGTCTGAGCCTGTTAGAAGGGCAGTGCTGGACCCTTACCCGTCATTGGATCGGCCTCCTCTCGGCGAGGTCGTCCTGTCTTAGGCGGGTCGAGACTTAGCCACCCGTTCCGTCGCTGACTTACCAGACCACTCACTTTGTGGAAATGTAACGCATTTTGCTCTCAACAAGACCGTCAATGCCACATAAGGATCCTGGAGGAAATATGTTTGGTAGCCAATTAGTATGAGGGGTCGCGGAGACCTGAGTTATTATTCGGAGGGGCGGGACCAAAATTTCCACCCCAGGGTGGGTTTTTGCAGGGAGGTAAAGTCTAAGAGTCGAGATGGGGGGTTGTCTTGTTCTTTTGGCAGGTCAGCAGCAGATGTTTCTTCTGTAGCGAGGCGAGGTAGTGGACTTCCACCGGCTCGATTGCAGAATCTACCTGACTCTTAATGAAACTGGTTAGTCGTCTGAAGGCCCAGGGGCCAAAGGAGATAAGCAAAAGGAATCCAACAAAAGGGCCTAAAACACTGGGAAGCAAAGCAGTTAGCCAGGGAGATGTGGAAAACCAATTTTTATACCACGATTCTTGTTGTTCTCGAGTCCTTTTTCTATCCTCTAGATTTCTTTTAACTTTATCAAGGCTATTTTGTATTAGCCCAGTCTTATCTAAGTAAAACAACATTCTTCTTTGAGGGCTACACAGAGTCCCCCTTCCTTTAAGAACACCAAATCTAGCCCTCTCCGGTTTTGAAGTACAACCTCAGAGAGCGAGGCCAAAGAATCTTTGAGATCTTGTATCCCCTCATGTATGAGGTTAAGATCTCTGTCCACTAAGGCACTGAGTTGTGAAAAATGCTGTTGGGAGGTTACCAGCAAGGCAATACCTGTCCCGGCCCCTGCAGCACTAAATCCCAAGAGCACAGTCAGGGTGAGGGCAGTTAAAGGCTCTCTTTTTGGTCTAATGGCAATGCCTTGATCTATAGTAGTTGTAAAACTTTCAGAATCATGAATGAAAAATCGTGGCAAAACTATAACAGCAACACAATAGTCCTTAGTCTGTAAAAAGTCCTTGTTGACAATAAAGGGAGTCAGCCCCGTGGAACAAGCAAGATAGGAGTTACTAGGGGCTTTAGTATATATAAAGGAGTCATTGATAATAGCAGTTTGGTTGCATACTGGTTCAAGAGTCAGAGGAGGGAGCATATCAGGGCCTAATAGACAAGTCCGAGGCCGGAAATGGATGCAAGAGTAATACCCCCTCTGGGGCAGAGTGCCAGAATAATCCCTCTGCACTGTTAGTAGACACAGGAGATGTAAGGATGGCAATTCCCTCATAAAAGGGAGGTCCTAGAACTTTTAATCTGTATGGCATTTCAATCAAGCTCTATAATTTTATTTGAGGAACTTTAAATAAATTTATTTTAAGTAAACTTTATCTATGACAACAGGAACGTATGGTATAGACAGTCTATTTCCCTTTTGTTTCTCCCTCTCATGAAAAGACACTCTAACTGCTTTAGGGGGCTGGGTCGAAGACATCAGATCATTTACTACTTCCTGCTGAACGGGACACGAAGTGGAGACTTGTTGCAGTTGGAGAATCTCTCCTAGAGAGGGGAACTATTTTAATGTACCCCAGAGTGTAGGAAGATAATCTTGAAAGATAACTTTGGAAAGAAAGAATAAAAGTAAGGAGTTACTGAGAAGTGAACACACAGCAAACTGGTCTTTTTGTAGGTCGAGGGAATCCAGGTAGACAGGCTTGAATCATCTCAGGCCCATCTGAGGATGAGCTGGCTGAGATTTTCTTTCAGAACTGTTCATTAAATGGCACAGTAGTATTTAACATGGCTTGTAAAACAGATGAGATGCTAGCAGAGTTATCAGAAACATATACATAACATTTAATCTTAATAATAAAGAGCTATTTTTTATCTTTGGTTATACATTTTTCTCTGACTGTTTAAGACCTTGCAGATAGCCAAAAGTTAATTAAGGATTAATTTTGGAGGTCATTAATGGCTCTCCAAAGAGACTTTAGGGACACAGGAGTAGCCCCATAGCTTATTGGTGTCTTTTGCCTGTTAGGATGAGTCAGGGCCATGCTGGCCAAGTAGTTTTCCCTTCTTTGGGAAGTCAGGAGGACTGATTGCTTCTCAATTGTGACTCTCCTGTTTTACATTGTACACCACTTTTGTTTGGGTCTCCATATCCTCCCTGCTCAGGAAGACAGGTGACTTACCAGGGGGCCAGTGTAGAAGTGTCGCATCATCTCCAGTGGCCTCATGACATGGGAGCACAGGCCAAAATATTGACACTTTTTACTCCGATGATTCCAATTGGCTTTGGCTTCTACATAGGTGATTAACACACTTAGAAAGGAAGTTACATCAGCTTGGATGTACATACATATGGAGCACACTTAATTACTGAAATAGACTTTTAACTGAAGAATGGCACAGGGCTTCTAAAATCATTTTGTCCTATCTTTAAAATTTTTGTTGTACTGTGGTAGCATAAGCCATATATTTGAGGTATAGAAAGTAGGCACATCTCCCATTTTAAATATCCAACATTTATAAGTATAGGCAGAACCTGTTATCAGTCTTGAAAACAGTACCAGTTGATTTACAAACTTAACTTATTTAACCTAGAAAACAAGTAAGACAGTATAAGGTCTTAGCACCTGTGTGAAAACATCTTTGATTAGTTCAGATACCTGTGTGGGTACAAATTACCCAGAGAACATTGGAAACAGAACCATGGAGCTTGATTTATTTTTTTTCATATGAGGACCATTGTTTGAGCATGAGGCTGTGCCCTAAAGTAGGGAATATGTCTTAAGGGTTAATTTTGTTATAAGCACTGGACTTAAGATGCCAAAATTGAGACAGTTACTTTACATATAACAGAGTAGAATCTGGTCTTTTCTGAGCCCAAACAGCTAGCTAAATATTAATATAACCCTTGATAAATCTTTTTGAAAGAAAAAAACATTATTTGACAACCAATGATTTTGGCTTAAACTTGATAACTATTGATTTCATGCACCACAGAAATTTTTTATTAGCATAAAACAATTTTATGTTTTACCCATGACTTAAATTTGATAAAGCTCAAGCAAACTATCCCAACATACTTCAGCCTGAAAAAATTTTTTTTTTATCCCTGCAGCCAATATCCTATTTAAGTTCCTTTCTTGTCTCCTTTTCCCATTATTTTTTTCTCTCTTTTGCTTCCTTTTTTTCTCTCTCTCTCTCTTATGATAAACCTTTTCAGCTTCTTTAATTATGTCTGTCAAAGCTAGATCTTGTAAACCCTCCAGATGTTGCAATTTCTTTTTAATGTCTGGAGCGGACTGCCTTATCTATGTCATTGTTATCGCTGCCTGTTGACCCGGAGAAGTAGGGCCAAAAGGAGTATATCTCCGGGAAGCCTCCATCAAGCATTCTAAAAAAAAATAGAGGGAGGTTACCTTAGCCAGATTTGCGGGGCGGCGAGCAGCCCCCCTGAGACCTGCCATCAGAGCCTGGCGGTAGACTGTCAGTTGCTCCCTACCTTCTGCTGAGTTATAATTCCATTCAGGTCGGGTGAGAGGGAATCCCACATCAATCTCATTTGGGAGCTAGGTAGGCTACTCATTTGGGCCTGAGACATGCTAGGGTCAGGGGAGGACCAAAGGCTTGTACGGTGGAATCAGGTCCTTCAATTTCTAGTCCCTGTAGCGGGCCCATCTCCTCCTCCCTCAGGCAAAGCTGGAGCAGGGAGAGCAGGGGGCTAAGGTGGGGGAGATGGAATCAGGGCAGAGGGCCACTTGGGAGGGTCCTCTATTTCAGGATATATTTTGGGCTGAGCCAAGGGGTCTGGGGCCACTCGGCTTGGTTTTCTCATGGCTTCTTGGGCCACTGCCAGGACTCAGGAGCCTGACCGTGGCGGGGGGTGGATCCAGGGCTTGACCCATGCTGGGGGATCCATCACTAGGCTCTCCCAGACCAGGATGTATGGCTGTTGATCTGGGTGAGAATGGGTCCCTTCTGAAAAACAATATTCTTAACAGCAGAAATAATGGTTAGATCAAATGCTCCCTCTGGCAGCCACTCAAAGGAGCAGAAAGTCTGTTATTTACCTTTTTTAATTTTTACAGATTAGTCATGAGCCTTACTTCTAACTTCAGAGAAATGAGATACCGTCAGAGTCAGGGGGGTCGTCACAGTCTGTACCATAATTACAAACAAGAGTCCACAAACAAACACAAAATAGATACTGACAAAAAGAAACCAAAAACTGTGACACCTCCGATGCGTCCAGAACAGAAAACCAAATGTAGTTTCAGATGGAAGATGCCTCTGTGGTTTCTCCTGAAGGAGAACTACACAATCTTCCTTTACCAGATAGGAGACTGTCAGCCACCCTGACTCTCCTCAGATCCTGGGGCGTCCCCCAGGATTGCAGCCTGTGGTCCTGCCAACCACCGTTATCAGGTCCTCACGGTCCTGAACAACAGCTGCCCAAATTGAAATTAAAACAGATCAGAGCAACAGAAATCACTCAAACACTCAGACAAACACTCAGACAAGCAGCGCTGCAGACATTTACATTGTTTACCTCCAAGGGGGTCTCTGGAGTCCGGGGTAGACGTGAAAATCCCTGGACGAGTCCTCAATTGAAAGACCCCCAGAGGGAGACCTTCACTCAAGTCTCGAGATAGCATGCACCCAAAGACACACAGGAGACCCAACTTGCTGCAAAAGCATGAGGCTTTATTTAGGAAACCAGAGCTCTGGGGTCGACACATATCTCACGCAGGAGACAGAGGTGTCGACTCTTTGCCATTTCTTTAGTAGTAAGTTTTTTTTGTTTTTTTTTTTAATTTTTTATTTATTTATTTGAGAGCGACAGACACAGAGAGAAAGACAGATAGAGGGAGAGAGAGAGAATGGGCACGCCAGGGCTTCCAGCCTCTGCAAACGAACTCCAGATGCGTGCTCCCCCTTGTGCATCTGGCTAACGTGGGTTACCTGGGGAACCGAGCCTCGAACCGGGGTCCTTAGGCTTCACAGGCAAGCACTTAACCGCTAAGCCATCTCTCCAGCCCATAGTAGTAAGTTTTTGATTTAATTCTTTACTGACTCTTTGTCATTTCTTTGGATGAATGTTAGGTCCATCAATCATAAACCATGGACATGTCTTATCAACAAAAATAAAAAACTGTATAAGATCCTTTTTCTTTACCCGTATTCCTCGCTCTCTGAGAGAGGCTTTTAATGGCCCATCTTGATGGGACGGAATGAAGAGGGAAAACTTTCCAGGTCTTGCCGTCTTCTTGGGCGGAGAAGCGGTGACCATTCAGGAACACTCCTGAGCTCGTGTGCTGGGGGCTCTCCGTCTGGCAGGGGTCCATGCCTCGAGCCGCCACATTGGGCGCCACTTGTCCCGACCCGCGGGACCTCGTTATTCGTGGGGGCGAGGGGGACCCTAACCTGAAATAAGATGGGCGAGAGAGAGGAAGAGACTCAAGCAAATGTACACTTGTCAAGAGTCCAATTTTATTGAGCCACAGCGGCCTTTTTAAGGGTTAGGATTAGGGTCTTGGGTGGGGGGGGGCTGGAGGAGGCAGGTGGTGGAAAGTTGCAGAATCTTCTTGGCCTTTGGCCTAGGACAGTTTGCAGTTATTCCAAGAATTCACGGTATAGCTCTCACCTCTCTGTAGTCGCCAGGCAGGATGTTAATTAGTTAGGTGTGGTGGGGTGAGGGGATGGAATCAGTTAGGTATGGCAGGGTGGGGGGATGAGGAAAGGTCAGAAGTGGCTCAGGGCAGAAATTGCTCAGGACAGAGGTTATCTCAGGGCAAAGATCTGTTCAGGGCTCATCTCCTCGTCTCCAACACCTAACTACCAAAGACAGACACCTCCCCAGAGTGAAAGTGTGGAAAATAATATTCCAAGCAAATGGGAATAAGATAAAAGCAGGCATAGCTATATTAATATCAGATAAAATAGACTTCAAACCAAAAATAATCAAACAAGACAAAGATTTTTATAAAGTTGTAGAGATGTGCAAACCAGAGAACCTCATATATTTTTGGCATGTTTGAGAATTAATGTTCAGGGGCTCAGACTTAAACCTGGGCAGAGCAGAGAGAACAAAGTGCAGGGTGCCTTTGTAAATGAAAGAGGGTAGCATCTTAACATCTGCTAACACCACTCCTCACCCCTCTGGGGAAGGTTGACACTGCTGCCACCTGGTGGTTGTGGCTGGTAAAAACCCAGAAGTTGGCAGTCAAATTCATTGAGGTACTTCCCTTCTGCCTTCTAAGAGGTGCCATCTCTAAACTGAACTGGTGCTCTGTCCGCATGAGGCTGGTGACTAAACAGGACAGAGAGAGCTCATTCAGAAGACTTTAGTGAATCTAACCCTAAAAGGAAGGGTATGTGAAGGTGGGAGAGTTTACAGAAGAGATCTAAGTCTATATTGGAATCAATAGAGAGAGGGAGAGGGAGAGGAAGGCTATTATTTCAAGAAAGGACTACTCCACTAATACATACAAGTTATTTATAAATTTAATATATTAAGAGCCTAAAATTTCCATTATTTTTGAAGTGATATTTTAGGTTTATTTCTCTTTTATTAGTTTCTCCCAAGTTTATAATTGCTCTTATTTATTGACAAGATTTTTGATGACTCTTGTGAGAAAGCTCTTAACCAGTGGTAGCCATGGCTATGGAATTGCCATTTGTGTCCCTCCCCCACAGAGCCAGGGGTGTCTATCTTCTATGCTTTGCTCTGAAGAATGAGAAGACACTTAACTTTAGTGAGCTTCATTGGTCTCTGGTTTACTATAGCATATGTTTATGAGGCTGAGCTCTACTGATTCTCTTTTAATCAGGTGTTTTGTTTGTCTTGAATACAACACATAAAGCTTTTACTGACTTAGAAACTACCTGTAACTTACACATGTGACTTGGTTTGAAATGTTGGTGAGTTTTCATACCATTCCTGTTCAAAACTTACAATTTAAACGTAATGCCTCTATAACCTGAATAGTGATCTCAACTGGATATTTTCTGGTTATGAGCTAGAGTGTATTAAGGATTCAGCAAGTTAAAAAAGAATAACTTTAGATTTGACAGTAGCATAATAAAATGTAGCTAACTGAAACTGGCCAACGTGAACTCTGACATGTGGTGGATAGGACTTCCATGTTGCAGGTATGAGGAGCTGCCTTGTGTGAATTTCATTGAACTTTCCTGTGATTGTTGAAATGGGTTTCTTTCTACCTCCATGCCTGTGGAGGTTGAGTTGTATGGGAACTTAGTGATAAGCCTTTCATATACCACACAGTTTGTGACTCCATTGGGCTCTACCATAAAAGTCAGTTTTGAAGCCTGCAAATCCGGAGAAATTGTCTGATTCTGGAGCTAGGAGTTATTGCATAGATTTGGATAGTGCTTGTGCACATGTTTTAAAAGCCTCTTGTTTCAAATGTGTTTGTATTTAAAACTCCTCCAGCAAAGGATTTGTAACAGTAAGCAAACACAATGGAAAACAAATTTTAAAAAAAGACAAAGAAGGCCACTTCCTACTTATCAAGGGAACAATCCATCAAGAGGATATTACAATCATGAATCTGTATGTACCAAACACAGGGCACCACAGTTCATAAAACAAAATCTACTTGATAATAAAACAGAAATAAGAGCCAACACCATCATAACGGGGACTTCAATACACAATTATCAGTAATAGACAGATCATCCAAACAGAAACGCAACAGGGAAGTAGGAGAGCTCAACAAAACCATAGATCACTTAGACCTAACCGACATCTACAGAACTTTCCATCCCAAATCCACAGACTACACAGTCTTCTCAGCAGTCCATGGAACATTCTCTAAAACAGACCATATACTGGGTCACAAAGCCTGCCTCCACATATTTAGGAACATTGACATAATTCCCTGCATGATATAAGAACACAATACTATATTTCTAGAAATTAACAACAGACCCACCAAGAATCCCAATGGTACCTGGAAACTGAACCGCACACTTTTAAACAAAAATGGATAGAGGATGAAATAAAAAATGAAATTTCAAAATTTCTAGAATTAAATGACAATAGGAACACATCACACCAAAACTTATGGGACACAATGAAGGCAGTCCACAGGGGAAAATTCATAGCACTCAATGCCTTCACAAAAAAGACAGAGAGATCCCAAATCAGTAACTTAACTATCCACCTAAAGGCACTGGAAAAGCAAGAAAAATCCAACCCAGAGCTCCAGAAGGAAAGAGATAATTAAAATCAGAGCAGAAATTAATGAATTGGAAACTAAGAAAACAATTAAGAAAATTTATGAAACAAAGAGCTGGTTCTTTGAAAAAATAGACAAGATTGAAAAACCTGTGGTCAATCTGATCAAGCAAACAAAAAAGAGAAAGAGAGAGAGAGACACTTCAAATTAACGAAATTAGAAATTAAAAAGGAGAGATTACAACAGACATAAGTGAAATTGAGAGGATCATCAGGACTTATTTCAAAAACCTCTACTCCACAAAACTGGATAATATGGAGGAAAATTCCTGGACATATATCACCTACCAAAGCTAAACTCCAGAGCAGATTAATCTCCTAAACAAACCTATCACATCCATCAAGACTGAAAAGGTAATCAAAAACCTCTCCCCAAAAAAGAGCCCAGGACTAGATGGCATTCAGCTGAAATCTATCAAACCTTCATGGAAGAACTGAAACCAATCTTTCACAAACTGTGCCATACAATCACAAAACAGGGAAAGGTCTCCAACTCCTTCTATGAAGCTATTATCACCCTAATAACAAAACCAGGCAGAGATACCACAAGAAAAGAAAGCTACAGACCTGTTTCCCTGATGAACTTAGACACAAAGATCCTGAGCAATATCCTCACAAACTGAATCAAACAACAAATCAGAAGCATTATCCACCTTGATCAAGTAGGCTGCATCCCAGCAACACAGAGATGATTCAACATACAGAGATCTGTCAATGTAATACACCACATAAATAAGCTTAAACATAAAAACCACATGATCATTTTGATAGATGCAGAAAAGGCCTTAGACAAAATACAACATCACTTCATGATCAAAACTCCTTCTGCAAAGTAGCAGGATAAAAAATCAATGCACAAAAACAATAGCCTTTCTATATGCAAATGACAAAGATACAGAGAAAAAAATAAGTGACATTGTCCCATTTTCAACAGCAACAAAAAAATAACATACCTTAGAATAACATTAGCCAAGAATGTGAAAGATCTATACAATGAAAACATAAAAAACACTCAAAAAAGAAATTGAGGAGGATTTGAGAAAGTGGAAAGACCTCCCATTCTCTTGGATAGGAAGAATAAACAATCCTACCAAAGGCAATATACAGATTTAGTGCAATAACAATCAAAATCCCAACATTGTTCTTCACAGAGATATAAAAAATGATCTCAAAATTCATATGGAAAGGTAGAAGGCCTCAGATATCCAATCACATCCTCAGCAAAAGAAACACCTCTAGAGGCATCACTATACCTGATCTAAAGCTATATTTGCAAACCCATAGTAATTAAAACAGCACGGCACTGGCATAAAAGTAGGAGTGTAGACCAATGGAACAGAATTGAGGACCTGCACTTTGGGTCAAGTAACTACAGCTCTTTGATATTTGACAAAGGCCCTAGCAATATAGCCTGGAAAAAAGACAACATCTTCAACAAATGATTCTGGGTGAACTGGATATTCACGTGCAGGAAATTGAAACTTGATACACACATCACGCTATGCACAAAAATCAAATCTAAATGGACCAAAGACCTCAATATAAGACTGGAAACTCAGCTACTACTTTAAAAAGAAATAGGAGAAACTTTGCATGATATAAGAATGGGAAAAAACTTCCTGAACAAAACCCCAGTAGCTCAGGATCTCAAGAATGTGAAAAGTTTCTTCATAGACAAACATACAATAAGCAGAGCCAATGGATTACCCACAGAATGGAAGAAACATTTTTCTGGCTACCCCACTGACAGAGGCTGAATTTCTAGAATCTACAAAGAACTCAAAACCCTAAACAATAGAAGTCACACAACCCACTCACAAAATGGGGCAAAGAACTGGACAGGCAGTTCTCAGAGGAAGAAATACAAATGGCAAACACACACTTAAAAAATGTTCATCATCCCTAATCATCAGAGAAATGCAAATTAAAACAACTATGAGATTCCACCTTACCCCGGTAAGGATAGCAAACATTAAAAGATCAAATGAAAAAAAAAATCAAATGAAAATAAATGCTGGTAAGGATGTGCAGAAATAGGAATCCTCATCCACTGTTGGTGGGAATGTAAGATGTTACAACCAATTTGGAAAGCAATGTGGAGACTCCTAAAAAAAGTTGACTATAATAGCTGCTCAGTTTATAATGGGTGAGAGTAGATGAATGGATAACCAAGATTTGGTATATATACATAGTGGAATTCTACATAGCAGTAAGGAAAAAGGACACAATGAAATTCGAAGAAAAATGGTCAAACCTGGAACAGATCATTCTCAGTGAACTCACCCAATCACACAAAGATAATCACTGCATAGTCTCACTCATCTACAGCTCCTGACCTGAATCTACTTGAGATGCTGACATACCTAATAAACATAAGTTGAGTGAATGTGATCTGAAAGTAGAGATTTGGATGGGTTCTGCATCTGGAGGAAAGATCTGATGGAGAAGAGAAGTTAGAAGAGATCTTGTGGGAGAAGGCTTGGCCAAGAGAAAGACAGAGGAAAGGAGTGAAGGGAAAATTAAGGGGATACGAAAAGGGAAAGTAGCTCTTCACTCTGGCATCTGACTAAGGGTCAAGAATTTCAGCACCATTAGCAACATTTACTGTAGTTTGTCAACATACAGAGACCATACCTTTTATACAGTGATATTTCAAATACTATTAAAGTAGTGATAAACCATGCTTAGGTCATATTGTGTATATGATTTTTGAATATGGCCCTACTCCTTTTTCAGATGTAAACATGAAAATTTCTGATATTCCCTGTAACAAGCTTCTGTAAGGAGATTAAGGAAGAATACCTTATTTTTGTGGACTGGAATTTTTAGCCAGGGAGAAAAGCTGTGACTACTACATCTCCACCATAGGACAGTGTCTCCTGGTGCCTTATTGTCTAACCCATCTGGGTCCTAGGTTCTGTCTCATCCCATGATCCCCCAACTACTGAGGCCTTTTATATGATTTTTCAGGACATTTTAAACAGGTTTCTATACAATCTCATATCTGTCCCTAGTACAATATGTTCTGTTTAGTATGCTATCTATCCACAACTTCCATGTATTTGTGTTCTATACTCTCTATCTTTGGACTCTGGTGATCTTAGGTACATCCAATTAGGCATTGACCCTCAGAAGGCTACATCCTCTGACTAGCCAGCCTGGGGCATAGACTTAGACTTCTGAAAAAAAAAAAAAATCAAAGAATAATAACAACAAAATTCAAACCACAGACCAACAGGGTGAGGAGTTAGGAGTCAAGAGATGGAGGAACAGACAGGCAGAAGGGCTGGGAAAGCCATGGAAAACAGACTATGTGTTTTCCATAGCCCTTCATCTCTAGAGATTTCAACCCTGTCCTTTCACTCAGTGACCAAGTTTAAACCCAGAAAAGTATTGAAATTAGGATCTGTGGACCAACCACAGAGTGAAGATAAGAGAAGGGTCCCTCTGCCCTTCCTGTTCTGCTACTGAACAACTAGTTCATCTCCTCATTCCACGTGGCTTGTTCTCCTCCCCAAGGTAGAAGAGGATATATGTGATCAGAATTCTCTCTGTCTCTGCTTACAGGGTCCTAACTGCGCTGTGCTCATGTGTCTTATCTTGTTGCTAGTTCTGTTAGCTAACATGACTCACAGTCTCTGAACATCTATGTCTAGTCTCTCTTGATTTGAGTATTTAGCAACCACAGGGCACCACTTTATGCTTCATGATTCCAGCATAGAGAAGGGATAGTGCAAGGAGACACCCATTCTGCACTTTTTGCAGAAGCCCACCTCCAAACCTGCCACTGGAAGGCTTCATCAGGAGGCTGAAGTTGAGCCAAGGAGGCAGAAGGTAAGTTATCATATACTCTGGGCTCTTCTTTCTTCAGGGACATATAACTGACACTGAAAGTGCCGGCCTGTAATCCTAGATACTTGGGCAGGCAAGACAAGAGTATCCCAAGTTTAAGACCAGCCTGGTTTAGAGTAAGACTATGTCTAAAAACAAAACGTTAAGTTAAATACTGCACTAAGGATTTAGGTAAGTGGCAGATAGTTTTCCTAGCATTCAAGAAGTTCTATGTATGATTCTCTCTCTCTCTCTCTCTCTCTCTCTCTCTCTCTTACACACACACACACACACACACACACACACACACACACACACACTAAATGAGGGGAGTTATCTAATAAAGTTCATCCACCCTGACAGTGGGAATCTTCAATCCATTCCAGATGGTAGCAACACCAGTACCTGAAGAAGAGGTGGTGAGAGATTTAGAGACAGAAAGGAAAGATAAACTGGTAATAACAAACACAAAGATGTTGTTTGGAGGGGCACTCACACACCTAGTTTGAACAGTATAAAAGATAGTCATAGAGACAGAACTGATATACTGAGTCAGTAACACACACACAGAGGCACATATAGGGCTGCCCCAGAGCTGCGCAGGTGGGCTATAGTTGGGTGGATTCCACTTCTCATTGCTTTGGTGCAGGAAACCAAAATTATAGAGTAACAAAAGTCCCATCAGGTCAGCTGGTAGAAGATATCTGATGAAACCACCTTTCTGTACCACACTGTGGATGCAGTGTTCTGAACCATGCCTCATATTCTACAGGGTGCAGATACACTGGCTACTATACTCAGTGAGGCTGAATCAACCCAGTCTCCCTGGGTGATTTCCCAGTAGCTACAACATGCTGGTGGTTCATGGACCTCAGCCGGGAAGGGAAGATTGAGTAGCTTCCTGCCCGTCAGGGCCAAATTGGAGTAACCTAAGGTCATTGGAGCTCAGAGACAGAGCTTAGTATTAGATATTGAGGTCAAGATAGAAACACTGAGATCAACTGTTTCTTGAATCCAATACTTTATTTTAGCACCAGAAAAGCCAGGTGAGGTTTGAATTCATAGGGACAAATACAGGCATTGGATCATGGAAGGAGCAATAGAAGGAGGGAAGAAGGCCAGGGTAATAACAAGATGATTCAAAACTGGTAGAGAAAGCTAAAGAGGGCTTTTTAGGAAAAGGTTAGAAAATATCCTGTTAGAAAGGGGCCTTGAGTGACGTGTTAAAGAAGGTCCCTCATCTCAGCCATAGATACTCTTAATTACCATGACATGACTTAGTGCCAAAATCCCAGACTTCATCTAAGCATAGACAGGTGGCTGAAGAGAGCTCAAGGAGTGTTACATTAGAGACTTTTTGCTTACATAAAACAGAACAGAGAGCAAACTTTATATGAAAAAGGGATTGAAGGGGGGATGCCTCTTGGGATAATGGACAAAATAATCCTTATCTCTAACTGCCTTGTGCTAAATTGGGATGTTGTAGGATCATGAGACTGTCTCACATTAGGGTATCTGAGTCAGAAGCCCATACCTGTATTCTTGCATTAAGTGGATGAGGAAGTCATAATGGTGTGCTGGTTGGATGGTCTGGATGAATAAAGTTGACAGAGACCTGCAGAGGGGGCCTATGAATATAAAAACAGAAATAGTTATTGAGGAAGTAACAGCAAGAATTGTTGAAACCATTTGGATTCCGATCTGATAAAACACTGTATAAGCTAAATGGGCAAATTTAAGACTGAACTGGCATTGGTCAGAGAATTGTCCATTCAATGGCACTGGAAGGCAGAACATATCTAGTAAGTTGGGTATAATGGCACACACCGTTAATCTCAGCACATGGGAGGCATATGTAGGAGGATCATCATAAATTTTGAGGCCACCCTGAGACTAAATAGTGAATTCCAGGTCAGCCTGAGCTAAAATGAGACTGTACCTTAAAAAAGAGAGAGAGAAAGAAAAAGAAAAATCTAGTAAATGTGAGCCTGACATACAAAAGAATTTAATTTAAGTTTTTGCTTGAGATAGTGTCTTCCTCTGGCCAAGACTGACCTGGAATTCACCATGTGGTCCCAGCCTGGTTTCCAACTCACAGTGATCCTCCTACTTCAACCTCCAAAGTTCTGGGATTAAAGTTATGCACCACTATGCCTGGCTCAAGAGAATTATTTTACCTCAGAAATACAGAATGTCTCATGAGTTGGCTTATCTTAAAAAGGAATTTGTCTAGAACAACTACAATTTAGAATGGGGTCTGTCTCAGCTGGCCACAAAGGTGTCAAGTCATACACAGAAAAACATAATAAATTGCCCGTTTAAAATAGTAAATATAGCCCTTAATAATTTTTTCTCTGAACTTGTAACATTTCAACTTCACAATTCCTTGTTGCATGTCCCAACAAATAAGTATGACTGTCAGTGTGAGAAGCTGTTAGAGTCCAGGTTACTCTCCATAGAGTGGATGAATAAAAATGTGCAATAGAGCCAGACAGAAATTTAATGAAAGACACAGATGGCATAGGGAGAGTCTCCATAGTTGACAGCTGCAGAGATACTGAGGTCATAAATCCTTGTTGAGCCAAATAACATACTGCATGCTGATTAATATGTCAACAGGCCTATAGCTTTTGAAACAATAATATGGATGCTTTGGAGAGTTTCATATATGTCTCCCGCCATAGAGCTACAACATGTCTTTCCTGAGGGGGTTCTCATCCAAGCAGGACAGCAACACAGAAAGGGAAAGGGCAGATCAGCTTTCTTCTTGAACTACAGTCTGCATCTGTTCTTAGGTGATTTCTCTTTTTCTACCCAAGACTGGTGGGTGGATGTCAGGAGCCATAGAGCAAAAGCCTCTCCATTTTGCCTGGGCCTGCTCATAAACTGATGCATTACTCAGAAAGCTGGTCCATCCAGCTTTCTGTTAGGTACTTCTGGAACTGGTCAGCAGACTACTTACAGAATCTTATCTTTTGCAAAAAGCCAGTTTATGGTCAGGATGTGAAACCTGGTGCAGTCAGGATGTTAAGCCAGTTGGGCAAGATTAGATGAACACCTAATTACAACCCCTCTAGGTTTCCTGACAAGTCCTTGCTCTGGCCACATCCCCTTCCCCCTACAATCCTATATAAACCTACATGTAAGAATAAACTCTCGAGGCCGTGACAAATGTATAGCATGGTCTCCTTCTTGTGTCTGTTTGCCTACTTTCATTCAGGTTGATTTTCACCTCACTTCTTTGTTCGATTCCCCACTGGCCGGGCCAGGTGGATCTTTCAGGAGAGAGGCAAGGGAAGGACTTTCAGATCTCAAAGAGACATGAAGCCCAAAGTAGTTACTTTTGAAGCTACATTTAAAGGTGCTCTCATGGTACCAGCAGGTCCTGTTGTCTTGGCTTTTCTTAAGATTGCTGTGATAGTGGCTAAGTCTCAGCTCTATAGTGGAGAGGTAAGATACCTAGCAAATAGTTGGAAACCTCACATACAAGTTTTTTTTTAAATTTTATTATTATAAGTAACAACATATTTTGTATTATATATCATGTACTGGTACCCTCTTTTATCTTGTTCCTGCCCCCATTCTAGTGGGGACCCTCCTCAGTGGGGTTTCAGGTATTCCCTATGGGGTTCTGGTTATGCATTGTGGGAGCAAGAAATCATTTTTGGGGGGAGGAGGGAATGCCTTTAGAATGATGTCTTAATCTGTGGCTGTTACAATATTTCCGCATTCTCTTATGCAAAATTCCCTGGGCCGTGCTGGATGAGTTTTAAGACTATTTCAGTGATGAGCTCTTAGGAGCTTCTGGATCTCAACTTTGGTAACTGTTGAGTACCCTCAGGGTCTCTTTTTCACCCTGGCACTGATTATTAGGTTCACCATGGAAACAGCACTCATGCTTGTTTCCCCAGTTCCTCTGTGGTCTCAGCTGTGACTTGGATGAAATTCAAGAGGTAGTTTATGTTGTTCGGTCTCACTACCTTCTGAAAAAGAAGACAGGATTCTCCAACAGAAAGTGAAATCAGCTTGTTTTAAATGGGATAAGCACTATTAATTTAGGGAGAATTTGATGTATGTAACCCCTCTTTTAGCCAAAGACTAGTGAGAGCTTGACACTAGAGAACATATTCTTTGTCTCCATAGAATTCTGATCTCGTTCCCAATTTCAGATATGGGTTTCTTTACACTGAATGGATATCTTAGCCAATAGTATGATTCATTCTAGCAGTTTTGTTCCTGGAGAGAACCCTGACTAATACAAATTTTGGTATCAGAAGTGGTTCTAGAAAACAGAACTGTAAGGATGGATTCCTCTAGTGGGCTTAGTGCTATCTGGGGTTGGCCTTGAAGTTCAGTGCTACTAAAGGCCCTACTGGTAATAAGGATAGCACTTTTACTGGAATTAAGGATGGCACTAATAATCTATGATGTGAACTATTTAAAGAAATCCATGAGATAGATATATTTGGTGATCCTGAGTCATATCTTGTTAAGAGCAAGGAATTTAGTGACTCTGTATTTTAAACATTTGAATATTTGTGGAAAAGTAAGAGAAAGGATGAGGCTGGCTGGTTGCTTCTAGCATCTCTAGACAAACTGTTGACAGAACAACAGAAGCTCAGAAAGGAAAATTCCAAGCTTAAGACCCACATACATGATCTGAAGTTTTCTAAGGGTGCCATGGAGGAGAGTCTCCTCTCTATTCAGAACAGGGCTCAAATTGCAGAAAACCAAACCCAAGCTCTCATTGCAAGACTGGCTAACTTGCAACATAAACTCAAATCCAGGCCTCACTGGCTATCAGAAGTTAAAGTGAGGGCATTGATTGGAAAAAAGTGCCATCCTGTGACTTGGGATGGTGATGTGTGGGAAGACCCTAAATAATCTGGGCACTTTGAAGTCTAAGATTCTGAAGAAGTTGTTTTGCATCGAACTATGACCTCACCTCCCTTAGCAGTACTTGTAGCCACACCCTGAAGTATTACCCTCCCCACTCTTGCCTGAGGGAATTAATCCTTCTTTGCCTGAGGAATCAGCTGGAGGTGCTGATGCTTCTCAGTTCCCACCCATCTTCACCTCTAGGCCCATAAGCAGATGTAAGGCTAGGCAGCCCCCTAAAGGTGAGATAGAAAGTGTGACACAAGAGGAGGTGAGGTACACCCCTAAAGAACTTCAGGAGTTTTCTAACTTGTACAGGCAGAAGTATGGGGAATATGTGTAGGAATGGATTTTAAGGGTGTGGGATGATGGAGGAAGAAACATAAGATTAGATCAAGCTGAATTTGCTGAAATGGGCCCATTGAGCAGAAATTTTGGATTTAACACTGCAGCTCGTGCAGTTGGAATAAGTGCCAAGAGTTTATTTGGTTGGTCGGCTGAAGTATAGATCCAAAGATGTCCTACTGTGAGTGAGCTCCAGCTGCCTGATATCCCTTGGCTTAATGCTGATAAAGGGATTAAAAGGCTCAGAGAAGTTGGAATGCTGGAGTGGATTTGCCATGTAAACTCATCTTTGCCCCCACAATGGAAGCATACAGAAGATGTGCCCTTCACTAAGACTGTAAGAAACAGATTTGTGAGGGGAACATCAGCATATTTAAAGTGCCCCATCATTGGTCTTTTATGTAAAGAAATCATAGTGGGAGCTGCAATTGCTGCATTAGGTGACTTAGATGCAATGGGTCTAATTGGATCTCCAGTAACAAGGTCCAAGTGACAGTACTGAATCGCCAAAGGTGAGGTGAGCGTGTTTTCCATAATAGACAGTGTAGGCAAAATTATGCACATAAGGGTATGCCTCATATGGACCTTTGGCACTGGCTGATTAATCGTGGTATTCCCAGAGATCCAATAGATAAGAAGCCTATTGAGTTCCTGCATGGTCTGTATAAGAAGAAAAGTTACAGAGGAAAGGAACATAATGCTATTGAATTATAGCAACAGAGAATCAACTCCTCTTAAGCACTTTCCATACTTGAGCCAGTTTACAGATCCTGAGCCCTTTGATGGAAGGGATGGCTGGATGTCATGCTAAACTCATTAGTCAAGAGGCAGATTATCAGTGGCCATACTTTATTTATTCTTCACACATGTTAATCAAGTCAGGTACTGTTTTTCTTTTATCCTCTCAACTAGCCTAACTTCCTGGGCCTAACCAACTGGGGCACTCACATGACACATCACTTGGCCTGCAGGGTGGCATCCATCCAGGGTCTGGGCCTTGCTCTACTCCATGTATTGTTGCTAAGGGGTCCAACATGCTGCTACTTCTTGTGGCAGGTATCAACACAGAGAGAAACATGGAGTCTACTTCTCTAAGCTGGATGACAATTTACTGAGCTTTTGCTGGGGTTCTTACACCCAGTTTTTCCTCAGTCATCCTGGTTGCTGATAGCTACCTAAGTGTAGCTCATTGGCATATTAGCTTGCAGCAGATGGTCAGTCAGTCTTTGGTCTTGGCCCCTGGTTGCCATGGTGATCTTGTCACTGCTGAGTCAGTCCCCATTTTTACTTCTAACTATTGCCCCTAACAGCAGGTCACCTCAAGGAAGGACCCTCCTACAACCCCCCGCCCCCAAATTTCACTGCTAAGCTTACACTTATCCTTCCTCAAAGAGATCTTGGGGACTTCCTGCCAAGATGGAAACTGCCTAGCTGTACTGCAAATCCTGGGGAAAGAAAGGAAAGACATTAAGGGTATACCAGGGCTTTTAGGGGAGAGCAATCTCCAATAGATTGTCAGTAAGAGGGCACAGAAGGGGGGAAAACAGGGAATCGTAGATCCCCTTGCAGGCAGGTAGCCCACCCCAAACCCCAAATAGCTGCCATGTCTGCTGATGCTGCAAATCAATCCCTGCATGTGGAAGCTTAGACTGCCCCACACACTACCCACTCACACACTCACATCTACTGGTCCAGCAACCATACGTTCAATGAATCCTGGCAATAACAGGGAATCTCTGATTCCCTCAGGAGCGGGTAGCCCACCCCTCCCCATATCCACAGCACAGCTGCACGCAGATCAATCCCTGAACGTGGAAATTTAGAGTGCTCTGCCCACTCGCTTGCATACTACTCCTGCTGCTACAAGTTCAGCGAGCCCAGGCTCACATCAACTGCCACACAAGCTAAGACTGTGTCTGTCACTTGTGCCAGCTCAGGTGTCATCCCCTACCTGTCTGTCGTCCCAGCCATCCGCCATTGTCCTGTGGAGGGGAGCACAGACTGCTTCCGAGTCTGAGTGTTCCCAGCCAGACTTTGGGCTGCCTCAGGGCTTGGTACCTCAGTGTCCCTCCTAGCTCGAATGCAGGCAGCTTTGGTGCATTACCACTTCAGAATTCAGGCAATTTTGGTAGCCCTGCCAGGCAGTAGATAGGCGGCTTTGGCAAGTGAGAGCTCAGGCTGATTGACAACTGACCCAGGTTGCCCCAGATTCCCATTGCACTTGTGCCCAGGCTGATCCACTCACCTACGTGTCCATACACTGTCATGGGCAGACCACAGCACAAAAGAAATAACATGAAAAATCAAATGCAAAAAATTCCAGTTAGATCACCCAGTCCTAAAATACATCTAACCAAAACATAGAACAGTCATTAGGATCAGAACATCAAATTGAAGCTATTAGCAATGCAACCCTGACCAACCTACTAGTAGAACTTGCAGAAAAGCAACAAATGACTGATAATAGTGTGGATGCTGCCATCACTAGACTAGACCTAATAGATAAGACAATGGAAGGAGTATAAAGACAGTTAAGAGATATGGGGGAGAGTGAAAAAAAAAGAGGACCTCAAAAATCAGTTGGCAAAGCTAAATGAAGACATAAAGAAATGCAAGGATGAATTCCAAGAAGCATCAAGAAAATCAGAAAATGATGCGAAAGGGTAGCTTGACAGAAGGATGGAAATTATACATAGAAAAGTAGTAGAAAAGTCAAACCTAATTGAACAAGTCCAAAACTCTCGAGAAGCTCTCAAGAATAGTCAGCCATGTGGAGGTTAGAAACTCTGATCTGGAAGACAAGATGGAAGAAACAGTTTGAGAGTTCAAAAATTTCAGTAAGTTCAGGGCTGGAGAGATGGTTTAGTGGTTAAGCGCTTGCCTGTGAAGCCTAAGGACCCCGGTTCGAGGCTTGTTTCCCCAGGTCCCACGTTAGCCAGATGCTCAAGGGGGTGCACACGTCTGGAGTTCGTTTGCAGAGACTGGAAGCCCTGGCACGCCCATTCTCTCTCTCTCCCTCTATCTGTCTTTCTCTCTGTGTCTGTCGCTCTCAAATAAATAAAAAAGGCGTGCGCCCCCTTGTGCATCTGGCTAATGTGGGACCTGGGGAGCCGAGCCTTGAACCGGGGTCCTTAGGCTTCACAGGCAAGTGCTTAACCGCTAAGCCATCTCTCCAGCCCAATTTTTTTTTTTTTAAATTTCAGTAAGTTCATATGCTTCTGTGAACAGAACATGAGGGAATTGTAGGATACACTTAAACCTCCTAATATCAGGATCACTGGAATACCAGAAGGAGAAGAAATTCAGACCAAAGGCATGGAAAACTTATTTAACAAAATAATTAAAGAAACTTCCCCAGTCTCTTAAAAGAAAGGCCCATCAAGATACAAGAAGCCAACAGCACTCCAAACAGACTTGACCAAAGGAGAAACTCTCTACGACATATTGTCATTAACATTCTAAACATTGACATCAAAGAGAAAATCCTACGAGCAGCTAAGGAAAAACTGCATATCACTTTTAAAGGTAACCCCATCATAATTACTCCAGACTTCTCAATGGAAACCCTGAAAGCTAGAAGGGCCTGAAAAGAAGCACTGCAAAGCCTAAGAACCTATGGCTTCCAACCCAAGCTACTCTACCCAGCAAAAGTATCCCACATAATACATGGTGAAAGAAAAACGTTCCATGATAAAAAACAGCTTTAAAACTATATGAACATGAAACCAAACCTACAGAGAGTATTTCAGGAAATTCTCCACACAGAAGAAACAATAATCAAACTCAAATGCCTACAAGAAGCAGATCACAATAACCAAACTCAGAGTAGGCACAAAAAAAAGTCAAACTCCATGGAAACACCAACGCATGCCTACCATCAAATTATGGCAGGGATAAAATCAAATCTCACAGTCATTACCATAAATATTAACGACCTTAATTCACCCATAAGGAGATAGAAGCTAATAGGATGGATCAAAAAATTAGACCCCTAAATCTGTTGTCTTCAAGAAACCCACCTCACCACTAAAGACAAACACGTCCTCAGGGTGAAAGGGTGGAAAGCAATATTCTAAGCAAATGGGAATAAGAAACAAGCAGGCCTAGTTATAATAATATCGGATAAAATAGACTTCAAATGAAAAATAATAAAAAAGACAAAAAAGGCCACTTCCTACTTATCAAGGGAACGATCCATCAAGAGGATATTACAATCATAAATCTGTATGCACCAAACACAGGGGCACCACAGTTCATAAAACAAAACCTACTTGACAATAAAACAGAAATAACCACCAACACCATCATAGCTGGGGACATCAATAAACCATTATCAGTAATAGATCATCCAAAAAGAAACTCAAGAGGGAAGTAAGAGAGCTCAACAAAACCATAGATCACTTAGACCTAATGGACATCTACAGAACTTTCCACCTCATCCCAAATCCACAGACTACACAGTCTTCTCAGCAGTCCATGGAACATTCTCTAAAACAGACCATATACTGGGTCACAAAGCCTGCCTCCACATATTTAGGAACATTGACATAATTCCCTGCATGAACACAATGCTGTATTTCTAGAAATTAACAACAGACCCACCAAGAATCCCAATGGTCCCTGGAAACTGAACATCACACTTTTAAACAAAAATGGATAGAGGATGAAATAAAAAATGAAATTTCAAAATTTCTGAAAATTGAATGACAATGAGAACACATCAACCAAAACTTATGGGACACAATGAAGGCAGTTTTCAGGAGAAAATTCATAGCACTCATGCCTTCATGAAAAAGACAGAGAGATACCAAATCAATAACCTAAACATCTACCTATAGGCACTGGAAAAAGAAGAAAAATCCTACCCAAAGAGCTCCAGAAGGAAAGAAATAATTACAGTCAGAGCAGAAATTAATGAATTGATAACCAAGGAAACAATTAAGACAATTGACAAAAAAAAGAGCTAGTTCTTTGAAAAAATAAACAAGTTTGACAATCCCCTGGCCAATTTGATCAAGCAAAAAAAAGGAGAAGCCTCAAATTAACAAATTCAAAATGAAAAAGGAGAGATCACAACAGACAGAAGTGAAATTGGGAGAATAATCAGGACTTATTTCAAAAAGCTCTACTCCACAAAACTGGATAATGTGAAGGAGATGGATAAATTCCTAGATGCATACCATCCATCTATTAAAGCTAAACTCAGAGCATATTAATCACCTCAATGAATGCAACACACTCATGGAGATTGAAAAAGAAATAAAAAGCCTCCCCAAAAAGAAGAGTCTGGAACCAGATGGCCTCTCAGATGAATTCTATCAAGCCTTCATGGAAGAACTCAAACCAATCGCCCACAAACTGTGACACAATTGGAGAACAGGGAAAGTTACCTAACTCTTTTTAAGAAGCTACTAACACCCTAATGCCACAACCAGGCTGAGATGCCACAAGAAAATAAAACTACCATACTATTTCCCTGATGAACTTAGATGCAAAGATCCTGAACAAAATTCTCGCAAGCTGAATCCAACAATGCATCAAAAGCATTATCCACCTTGACCAAGTGGGATTCACCCAGGAACACAAGGGTGGTTCAACATATGGAAATCTGTCAATGTAATACACCACATAAACAAGGTTAAACATAAAAACAACATGATCATTTTGATAGATGCAGAGAACGCCTTTGACAAGATACACCACTTCATGATCAAAACAATGGAGAGAATTGGCATGTTGGTTCATATTTTAACATAATAAAGGCAATATACAAAGCTCCTAAGGCCCAAATAATACTTAATGGAGTCAGGTCACAGAGGAAGAAATGCACACTTAAGAAAATGTTCATTATCCCTAATCATCAGAGAAATGTAAATTAAAACAACTATGAGATTCCACCTTACCCCAATAAGGATAGCAAACATTAAAAAATCAAATGAAAATAAATGCTGGCGAGGATGTGGAGAAGTAGGAACACTCATCCACTGTTGGTGGGAATTTAGGATGTTACAACCACTTTGGAAAGCAATATGGATACTCCTGGAAAAGCTGACTAGAGATACCAACAGACCCAATTATTTCCTTACTGGGCATCTACCCTAAAACCTTCAAACCACAGGCCAGAGAGATTTGCTCAACTATATTTGTAGTGGCTTAATTCATGATACCTAAGAGTTGAAATCAACCCAGATGTCCATCAGTAGAAGAATGGATAACTAAGATGTGGTATATCTAGACAATTGATTTCTATACAACAGTAAGAAAATGTACACAATGAAATTTGAGGAAAAATGGTTGAACCTGGAACAGATCATTCTCAGTGAACTCACCCAATCATAGAAAAAAAACTTGCCACATAGTCTCACTCATCTACAGCACCTAACCTGAATCTACCCAAGATACCCTACATATCCAGCAAGCATCTCGTGGACTAGACACTAGGATGGATGGGGAAAGAGGGGAGGGCATCGAAGGGGTTGGAAACACAAATCTAGACCCAAATGGCAATGGTACAACTAAATTCTACTTCCTAAAAGGCAGACCAAATGGCTGAACCTTCACCAGGCCCTTACAGGGGACACCTAAACCACAAGAAACTGGAGAGGATAGCATCAAGGCAAACCTTCATCTTCTACATCTTCCCTCCCTCCTTCTCCTCCTCTCTTTCTCTGTCTCTTCTCTCTAACTCTTGTATATTAGTTACCTTTTTCCTCATTTTCTTAGTGGGTACTGACCTGTAACTCCCAGTACCATCATGGAGCTAACATCTACAATGACCTTTTCATCAGAGAGACCGACAAAATTTCCTAAAAGACAGACAGATTTCTGTCAGGGTACTTGATGACCCACAAATAGTTAGTGGTAAGGTCCTACTGCTGAAGACACCAGATGCAGTTGACACTTAAAATGGAATGGCATGGCTTGAAGCTAGAAGAGAGTCAGTCCCCAGACAACGCATCTAATGCCAGAGGGTGTTATATGTGCGACTGGGTGAAAATGACCAATATCTGTCCGAGCAATGCATGGTCTAAACTACTTAGCAGCAAATAACCTGTTGTGATGCCCACACAAGTGCAATAGTGGCACACAGCCATGGTGGGGAACCAACTGCTCTTGATTTGGCTAGCTGATCACTCAGTGGTATGGGACCCATAGCTGGAGCTGGGATACAAGTCAGAACCATATCCAAACATAAGCCCACTCTCCAATATCAAGCTACCATCATTCATGGGCTACAAGAAGGCCTACACCTATTAAATTCTCTATTAAAAAGTTAGGGTTATCTCATTTGTCCTGGTGCTAACATACTCTCCATTGGAGAATCTGCTTCTCTTTTTCAGATAGATGTAGATCCTAAGGAGAGAGCCACCCCATCATACCTCAAAAGGGTCTTGGCTGAAACTAAGAAAAATTGGTGAAACAAGCAAGGGTTGTTTTCCTGATGTACTAGATACCGGCACAAGGGGGAAGGAGATCAACACAGAGAAAAATCAACTCCTACAAAATCAGAGAGCCAGAGCCTCACAGGCCCCCAACACCTCATCACTGAAGCAGACCAAAAATGAACACAAGGCTCAGGAAAATTTTGCAGAAGAGGGGGCGGAAAGAATGGTAGAGCCACATGTTGGGTCATGATATGCAGAGACATTTATCCTACCCATAAATGTGGGCCAACTCCACAATGCACAACCAATATACGTCAACAAGGAGGGGCCAATGGGGAGGAGGTAGGTCACAGATGAGTCTAATAATGGTCCCAAACTGACTGTATTTGCTAAATACAAAACTAATTGATTTTAAAAAAAAATTTAAAAAGAGACGTGCTGCCTTGTGTTAGAGTAATTGGGGGAAAGGAAATAATCAGACCTTTAGGGTCTACTGGACACTGGCTTTGAATTGACAGTGATTCCAGGAAACCCCAAAAAGCACTGTGGCCCTCCAGTTAAAGTAGGTGTTTATGGAGGTCAGGTGATCAATGGAGTTTTGGCAAATGTTAAGCTGACAGTGGGTCTAGTTGGTCCCCGAGCTCACCCTGTACTTATTTCCCCAGTCCTAGAATGCATGGTTGGGGTAGATATAGTTAGAAGTTGGCAGAACCCCCACATTGGTACCCTGACTTGTGGGGTGAGGGCTATTATGGTTGGAAAGGCTAAATGGAAACCACTGAGACCCCTACCACTGGGAAGATAGTGAATCAAAACCAGTGTCGCATCCCTGGAGGGATTGCAGAAGTTAATGCCACTATCAAGGACTTGAAGGAAGCGGGGATAGTGGCTCCCACAACATCTCCCTTTAACTTTCCTATTTGGCCTGTTCAGAAGACAGATGAAGCCTGGCGAATGACAGTGAATTATTGGAAACTTAATCAGGTGGTGACTCCAATTGCAGCTGTTGTACAGATGTGGTGTCTTTTTTTGAGCAGATTAACACATCTCCTGGCATCTGGTATGCAGCTATTGATCTTGTGAGTGCTTTCTTCTCCATACCTGTCCATAAGGGCCACCAGAAGCAATTTGCTTTCAGCTGGCAAGGTCAGAAGTACACCTTTACTGTTTTTCCTCAATTTTATATTATATTAGCTCTCCAGCTCTGTGTCATAGCTTAGTTCGAAGGGATCTTGATCACATGTCCCTTCCACGAGGTGTCATATTGGCCTATTATATCAATGAGATTTTGCTGACTGGATCAAATGAGCAGGAGGTGGCAACCACTCTGGAGTTTCTGGCACATATGTGCATCAGGGGATGGGAAATAAATCCATCCAAAATTCAAAATTCACCTCAGTTAAATTTCTAGGAATTCAGTGGTGTGGAGCATGCAGGGATATTCCTTCTAAGGTGAAGGGTAAGTTGTGGCATCTGACCCCTCCTACCACTAAGAAAGAAGCACAATGCCTAGTGGTTCTATTTGGATTTTGAAGACAGCACATTCCTTATTTGGGTGACTTGCTCTACCCCATATACTAAGCAACTTGGGAAGCTACTAGTTTTAAATTGGGCCCAGAACAATAGAAGGCTCTTCAACAGGACCAGACTGGCTTGATAGAGTAGTGGAATGGCCTTTTAAAGAAACAGCTACATGGCCAATTAGGTGGCAATAGCTTGGGGGCCTGAGGAAGTGTCCTCCATCAGGCTATATATGCTCTGAAATCAGCACCCTATATAGGGTACTGCTTCTCCTATAGCCTGGATTCATGGGTTCAAGAATCAAGGGGTAGAAATGGAAATGGTCCCACTTGTCATCACTTCAAGTGACTCTTAGCTAAATTTTTGTTTCCTGTTTCTACAACCTTACACTCTGCTGGCCTAGAGGTCTTGGGGCCAGAGGGGGGAGTGCTTTTGTCAGGAGGCACAAAGCACATTCCATTGAACTGTCAACTAAGACTTCCCCATGGCCACTTTGGGCTCCTTGATGCCCTCTAGTTTATAGGCAAAGAAAGGAGTTACAGTGTTAGCAGGTGTGATTGATCCAGACTACAAGGGGGAACTGGACTAATCCTCCACAATGAAGGTAAGGAAGAGTATGTCTGAAGTACAGGAGATCCTTTAGAGTGTTTCTTAGTGTTACCATGTCCTGTTATCAAAGTCAATGGAGAACTGCAACAACCCAGTCTAGGTAGTGTGATAAAATGGCCCAGATCCTTCAGGAATGAATGGGTCACCCCTCCAGGTAAAGAACCAAGACTTGCTGGGGTGCTTGCTGAAGGTGGAGGAAGTACAGAATGGGTAGTAGAAGAAGGTAGTTACAAATACCAGCTAAGACCACATGACCAGTTACAAAAACAAAGACTAATTGTCATGTTTCTGACCTACTTTGATACAAAGTGTTTATACTTATATACACCAATATTAAGATTATATAACTAGATAACTGTTCTTGAATTTATGTTAGACCTACTATATTAGAGACTAAGCATTCCTCAAGAAACCTTGATTTGTGTTGGGGGAAAGATTTTATATTTCCAGTTGTACAAGGGATAGCTATACCTAGGTGGAATTATGAGCTCGTTACTCTCTTCATTTGGAAATTAAGTATTATGTAAGTAGATGTGATTTGATGTCAAGTTGACAAGGGGTGGACTTGTGATGGTTAAGGTGTTGTCAACTTGATCTCTTTAGTAATACTCAGAAATCCCTTTCTGGTGGGTCTCTGAGGTTGCTTCCAGGAAGGCTTAACTGAAGGAAGGAGTCCTTCCTCTAGAGCAAGCCCTTCCTCAGAGCAGGCAGCTTCTCTCAGATGGTAACTTTATGTAAGGAAGGTCTCAGTGAGAAGAGTCCTGTTCCTTTCACTTGGATGCCAGAGCTGCTTGCTGCTTTCCAGTGTGAATTGAAGACTTGTCAACTGAAGACGTGTGTGGATTGAAAACCAGTGGATCCTCGGGAAGCCTACAGGCATTCAGTGCTGAATTGGGACAGCTGAGGCATCTGGCCATGTAGACTGACCAGCTACTGGGTTCCGTGATTCTTGGGCCTGCTACTGCTGTAGGACTACTATAAACTAATCCAATAAATTGTCTTTTTAACATAATTCATCCTAGAAGTTATGTTCCTGTAGAGAACCCTGTCTAATACACTGGAGTTAGGTAGAATCTCATAGTTGTTTTAATTTGCATTTCCCTAATGGTTAGGAATGTTGAACATTTTCTTGTGTGTGTTAGCCATTTGTATTTCTTCCTCTGAGAATTCCCTATTCAGTTCTTTGTCCCATTTATGGAGTGGGTTGTTTGATTTTTTTTTATTGTTTAGCTTTTTGAGTTCTTTGTAGATGCTAGATGCTGAATTTCTGTCAGTGGTATAGCTGCCAAAGCTTTCTCACATTCAGTGGGTAATCTATTGGCTCTGCTTATGGTATGTTTGTCTGTGCAAACACATTTTAGCTTCAACAGATCCCATTGGTTGAGTGATTATTTAATTTCCTGGGCTACTGGCATTTTGTTCAGGAAGTCTTTCCCCACTCCTATGTCATGGAGAGTTCTTCCAGTAGGAGAAGAGTTTCAGGTCTTATATTGAGGTCTTTAATCCTTTTGGATGTGATTTTCGTGTACGGTGTAATGAGTGTTGCTAGTTTCATTTTTTTACATGTGGTTATCCAATTTGTCTAGCACCATTTGTTGAAGATGCTGTCCTTTTGGCAATCTAGTACTTTATTGGCACATTTGTCAAGAATCAGTAGCTGTTACTTGACATAAGGTCCATGTCTTCAATTATGTTCCCTTGCTCTATGTTTCTTTATGCCAGTACCATGCTGGTTTTGTTACTGTGGGTTCTTTGTAATATAGCTTTACATTGGGTATGGTGATACCTCTAGAGGTGTGTTTTTTTTTTTTTCCCTAAGGATATGTTTGAATATTTGAGGCTTTCTGCCATTCCATATGAATTTTGAGATCATTTTTTTTTCTGTTTCTGTGAAGAATGATGCTGCATTTTTATTGGTAGTGCATTAAATCTGTATACTAGCTTTGGTAGAATTACCACTTTCACAATATTAATTCTACCTATCCAAGAGCATGGAAGATCTTTCCATCTTCTCAAGTCCTACTTGAGTTCTTTCTGGAGTGGTTTTATGTTTTCATTACATAGGTCTTTCATATCATTGGTTACTGTTATTCCAAAATATTTAACTAATTGTTGCTATAAAAAATGGAACAACCTTGCTGATTTCTTTTTCTATATATTTGTCCTTTGCAACTGATTTTTGTGTGTTGATTTTGTATCCTGCCACTTTACTGAAGGAATTAATCACTTTTACTCATGTTGAGATGGAGACTTTTGGGCCACTTATATATAAGATCAGGTCATCTGTAAATAGGGCTAACTTGACTTCTTCATTTCCAATTTGTATCTTTTTTATTTCTTTCTCCTCTCTTATTGCTTGTGTTAAGACTTCTAGTACTGTGTTCAAGAGCAGTGCTGAGAGTAGACACCCTTGTCTTATTCTCAATCTCAGTGGGAATTCTTTGAGTCTTTCCCCATTAAGTATTATTCGGGCTTTGGCTACTTTATATATAGCCTTTATTGTTTTGAGATACAAACCTCCATGACAATTATCTCCAGCATTTTGATCGTGAAATGATATTGTGTTTTGTCTCTGCATCAATTGAGATGATTATGTGGTTCTTATGATTAAGTTTATTTATGTGGTATATTACATATTGAATGATTTCTGTATGTTGAACCTGCATCCCTGGGATGAAGCCTACTTGATCAAGGTGTATAATACTTTTGATGTTGTTGAAGTTGGTTTGCAAGGATTTTGTTCAGGATCTTTCCATCTTTCCATCAGGGATATTGGCCTGTAGTTTTCTTGTATTTCTGTCTGGTTTGGGGATTAGGGTTATGATAGCTTCATAAAAGGAGTTGGGGATGACTCCCTCATCTCTGATTATGTGAACAGTTTGAGAAAAAATTGGTTTCACTTTTTCAATGAAGGTTTAATAGAGTTTGGCTGAGAAGCCATCTAGTGCAGGACATTTTTTTTTTTTTTTGAGGAGGTTTTTGATTGCCATTTCAGTCTCCATGGATGTGATAGGTTTGTTGAGGAGATTAATCTCTTCTGAGTTTACTTTTGGTAGGTGGTATGTGGCTAGAAATTCATCTGTTTCTTTCAGATTATTCAATTTTGTGGAGTAAAGGTTTTGAAAGTATGTCCTAATGATTCTTCCAATTGCAATGATGTCTGTTGTTACCTCTCCTTTTTCATTTCTGATTTTCTTAATTTAAGACTTCTCTTTTATTTGCTTAATCAAATTGGTCAAAGTTTAATCAATCTTCTTTATTTTTTCAAATAACCAGCTCTTCATTTCATTAATTTTCTAAATTTTTTTTTATTTTCCAACTTACTAATTTCTGCTCTGATCTGAATTTTTTTCCATCTGGAGTTCTTAGAGATGGCTTTTTCTTGTATTTACAATGTCTTTGTCTTTAGGTGGACAGTTAGGTTATCCATTTGAGATCTCTCTGTCTTTGTTATGAAGGCATTTAGTGCTATGAATTTCCCACTTAAGATTGCCTTCATTATTTCTGTTTTATTGTCAAGCAGGTTTTTAATAATTTCTTTTTTATTGACAACTTACATAAGTATAGACAATAACCCATGGTAATTCCCTCTGCCCCCACCTTTCCCTTTTGAAACTCTACTCTCCATTATTCCCCTTCCCCCTCTCAATTAGTCTCTCTTTTATTTTGATGCATGTCATCTTATTATGATGGTACTGTGTACATAGTGTCAGGCACTGCAATGTCATGGATATCCAGGACATTTTGTGTCTTGAGGAGCATGCTGTGAGGAGTGCTTCCCTTCCTTTGGCTCTCACATTCTTTTCTCCACCTCTTCTGCAAAGAACCATGAACCATGAAAGGTGTGATAGAGATATTTCAGTGCTAAGCATATCTCTGCCATTTCTTGGCACCATGGTGCCTTCTGAGTCATCCCAAGGTCACTGCCATCTGAAAAGAGAAGCTTCTTTGACCAAAAGTGGGAGTAGCATTAATATATGGGCATGAACATTAAGAGAAGTGCTTACTAGGCAGTTTGGTGAGCATAATATATACATTTAGTCAGACATCAGCAGATATTACATGCTTTGTCATAGGTTTTCAGTATTAGGCATGTATTTCCACCCATAGAGTGGTTGGTTTCCTCCATAAAAGACATGCCAGCATTGCATCTCTTGGCTCATTTGGCCTGGCTGGCCAAATTTAAGCTTGAAGTGTCCACTATTGAGAATCTCCACTAGTGATTTCTCTCTCTCCCATGGAACTGAAGCTTTTTCCAGCTTTTTGTCAGCTTGTCTACACAGAGGATGTTTTCAGCTCAACTCCAGAAGGATTTCTTCATGAGCTTGCAGCCCAAGTATGTGGAATCTTCAGCAACAGGGTCTTACCATCTATTCCTGGTGGGAAACCAAGAGCCTTGGCAATGGCCTGTAATGTTTTGTGGGGCATCAGGGACCTCCCTGGCCAGCAACTCACTGGAAGGTATCCCATTCCTAGCACTGAAAATTGACTAGTAACAATCTATAGCTTCTGGGTGTTCCATTTGTCTAAAAAGTAGGTTTCCATATGACTTATTCATACCTTCTTAGATTTTGATTAGCCCTCCCTCAACCTTTCCTTTACTCAATATCTTCCTCCTGATCTCACTTAAACCTTTTCACCCCCATTAATCTGTTCTTGAGCTTACATATATACAGTACTATCCTATTAAGTGCCACCTCCCTCCCATTCTATTCCCTTTATATCCCCTTTCTAAATTACTGGCCTCTGCTACTGAATTTTATTCCAACTCACATAGAAGTCCAATCATTTGTAGCTAGGATCATCCACATATGAGAGAGAACATGTGACATTTGGATTTCTGGGCCTGGGTTACCTCACTGAGTATAATTCTTTCCAGATCCATCCATTCTAATGCAAATATCATAATTTCATTTTTCTTTACCACTGAGTAGACTTCTCTGTATAAATGTGCCACATCTTTATTATACACTCATGTAGACATGTAGGCTTGTTCCATTTCCTAGATATTGTGCCTAGAGTAGTACTAAACATGGTTGAGCAAGTTTCTCTCCCATAGTGAGACAAGGCTTTAGGATATATGCCTAGGAGTGATATACCTGGGTAATAGGGTAAATCTCTTTTTTGCTGTCTCAGGAACCTCCACACTTATTTTCATAATGGTTGTACCAGATTATATTCCTACAATTTATTTTCTGGATGGTAACCATTAAGACAGGAGTGAGAGAGAATCTCAAAGTAATTTTAATTAGAATTTCCCTGATGGCTAGGTATTTTAGAAGATTTTTTGAGATATTTGTAGGCCATTTGTGTTTCTTCCTTTGAGAACTCTCTGTTTAGTTATATAGCCCATTTTTAATTGGGTTGTTTGATTTCTTATTATTTATTTTTATTTTTGAATTCTTTGTGTCATGGATATTAATCGCTTGTCAGATGTACAGCTGGCAAAGATTTTCTCACATTCAATAGGTTGCCTTTTTGCTATATTCACAGTGTCTTTTGCTGTATAAAAGCTTTTTAATTTAATGGGGTCCCAGTGGTGGATCAGTGGTTTTATTTCCTGAGCAACTGGGGTTATATTCAGAAAGTCTTTGACAAGACCAATATGTTGATGGGTTTCCCCTACTTTTTCCTCTAGCAGTTTCAGAGGGGTTTTTTTGGGGGGGGGTCTGTTTTTAAGGTCTTTGATCCATTTGGACTCAAGTCTTAGGCATGGAGAGGGATAAGGATCTATTTTCATCCTTCTACAGATACATATCCAATTTTCCCAGTATCATTTGCTGAAGATGCTTTCTTTTTTCCTATGAGTATTTTTGGCATTTTTGTGGATGATCAGATGGCTTTAGCTACTCTGACTTACATCTGGGTCCTCTGTTCTGTTCCATTGATCTACATGTCTGTTGTCTGTTTTTCTGCCAGTACCATCCTGTTTTTGTTACTATGACTCTGTAATATAGGTTAAAATCATGTATAGTGAATCACCAGCCTTATTTTCTTTGCTTAAAATTGTTTTAGATATTTGAGATTTTTGTGCTTCCAAATGAATTTTAGTATTTTTTTCTGTTTCCATGAAGAATGTCATTGTAATTTTGATGGGGATTGCATTAAATGTATAGATTTCTTTGGGTAAAATTGCTATTTTCACACTATTGAGTTTTCCAATCCAAGAACAAGGGATGCCATTCCATTTCTTAGTGTATTCTGCAATTTCTGTCTTGAATGTTTTCAAGTTTTCATTGTAGAGATCATTAACTTACGTGGTTAGGCTTATTCCAGGGTACTTTATTATTTTTGGATGCAGTTGTGAATGGGAGTGGTTCTCTGATTTCATCATCTGTGTGTTGATTCTTAGCATATTGGAAGGCTACTGATTTCTGTTTTTTGTTTTTTGGTTTTTTTTTTGTATCCCACTACATTTCTAAAGTGTTTATCAGCTCCAACAGTTTGCTATATAGAGTCTCTAGGGTCATTTATGTATAGAATCATATCATCTGCAAATAATACTTGATCTCTTCCTTTCCAATTTGTATCCCTTTTATGAGTGTCTCTTATCTTATTGCTACACTTAAGACTTATATCTTATGTAAACATGGGGACTGTAGATACCCTTGTCTTTGTCCTGATTTTAGTGAAAAAGCTTCAAGTTTTCCTCCACTTGGTATTGTGTCGGCTGTAGATTTGTCATAAATAGCCTTTATTATGTTGAGATATGCTCTCTTCCCAGTTTCTTTAGGACTTTTATCATGAAGAGATGTTGGACATTGTCAAATGCTTTTTCTGCATCTAATGAGGTGATCATGGAATTTTTGTTCTTCATATGACTTTTGTTCTGCATTTCTGGGATAAAGCCCATTTAGTCAGGGTGAATGATCTTCATAATATGTTCTTGTGTTATGTTTGCCAATATTTTGTTGAGAATTTTTATGTCAATATTCATGAGGAAGATTGGTCTGTAATTTTCTTTTTTTGTTGTTGTTTTGTCTTTGTCTTGTTCTGTTATCAGGGTGATGCTGGCTTTGCAGAAAGAGTTTCTTTCAGTTTTATGGAAAAGTTTGAGAAGCATTGGTGTTAGTTCTTCCATGAAGGTCTGGTAAAATTCACCAGTGAATTCGTCTAGGTCTGGACTGTTTTTAGTTGGGAAACTTTTTATAACTGCTTGGATCTCCATGCTTTTTATAGCTCTATTTAAGTGGTTAATCTCATCTTGATTTAATTTTGGTACATCCTATAAATCAAGGAAATCATCCATTTCTTTCAGATTTTCAAACTAAGTGTTCTTATATATATGTTATATGTTATATATGTTCTTATAGTATGTTCCTATGAGTTTCTGAATTTCTATTGTAATGGTGCATTTTCATCTCTAATTTTAGTAACTTGTATCTCTTCTCTCTTTTTTTCAGATTTGCTAAGGGTTTATTAATCTTGTTTGTTCTTGCAAAGAACCAATTCATTATTTCATTGATTCTTTAGATTTTTTTTTTGGGGGGGGGGGTTCTGTTTCATTAATTTCTGCCCTAATCTTTATATTTCTTCCTGTCATTGATTTTTGGTTTGCCTTGTTCTTCTTTTTCCAAGGCTTTAAGTGAAGTTGTTTACTTGAGACCTTTCTAATTTCTTAATATAGGCACTTAATGCTAGAAATTTCCTTCTTTTGACTGCCTAAACGTCCCAAAGGTCTTGGTATATTGTGTTCTCATTATCATATGATTCTATGATTTTTTTGATATCTTTCTTGATTTCTTCATTGACATATTCATCATTTAGTAGTATATTCTTTAGTTTCTATGATTCTATGTATATTTTATAGTGTTTTTGCTATTGGTTTGTAGTTTAATCCCATTGTGATCAGATAGAGTGCAAGGAATTATTTCAATTTTCCTGTATGTGTTAACATTTGCTTGTGTACTAATATTCTGGCCTATTTTAGAAAATGTTCCATGTGCTGCTGAAAAGAATGTGTATTCTGCAGAATTTGGATGAAATGTTCTGTAGATCTCTGCTAGGTCCATTTGTTCTATGGCCTCATTTAATCTAGATGCATCTCTGTTTATTTTTCACTGGGATGACCTGTCAGTTGATGAGAAAGGGATGTTGAAGTCAGCCACTACCACTGTGTTTGATGTTATCGGTGACCTTAGTTCTAATACTGTTTGATGAAATTAGGAGCATATGTTAGGTGCATATATGTGTCAGATTGAAATGTCCTCCTGTTGGAGTGTTCCTTTAATCAGCATAAAGTGACCTTCCTTATCTTTCCTAAGTAATGTTGGTCTGAAGTCTACCCTGTGAGACATTAGGATAGTGACACCTGCTTGTTTTCTATGCCCCTTTTCCATTCTTTCACCCTACAATAGTGTCCATATTTTGTGGAAAGGTGAATGTCATTGAGGGAACAAATTGAAGAATACTGTTTTTTAACACAGTGTGCAAACCTCTGTCTTTTGGTGGGGGTATTGAGGCCATTGATATTAAAAATTAATGAAAGGTGTGTGTTTATTTTTACCATTTTTCTTGTTTTGTAGTTCTTCCCATTTTACTTATACTCTTGTATTAACTAGTATTTGAGTATAATTTGTTTATTGCAGGTTTCTTATGTGCATGCTTTTCTTTCCCTTCAGCATGGAGGATTCATTCAAGTATTTTCTGTAGAGATGTTTTGGTCTTCATACATTCCTTCAGCCTGCTTTTATTGTGGAATGTCTTTTCTCCATCTATTTGAATGGATAGCTTTTCAGGATAAAGTAATCTTGGTTGACAGTTGTTATCTTTCAGAACTTGTAATACATCATTCCAAGCCCTTCTGGCTTTTTAAAAAATATTTTATTTTTATTTATTTGATAGAGAAAAAGGAAGAGAGAGAGAGAGAATGGGTGCACCAGGGCCTCCAGCCACTGCAATGAACACCAAATGCATGTACCACCTTGTGCATCTGGCTAACATGGGTCCTGGGGAATCAAACCTGGGTCCTTTGGCTTTGCATGAAAATGCCTTAGCCATTCAGCCATCCCTCCAGCCCCTTTCTGGCTTTTAAAGTTGTGTTGAGTAATCTGCTGTTATCCAGATGGGCTTGTCTTTGTATGTAAATTGATTTTTCTCTCTAACTGCTTTCAATATATCTCCCTTGGTTTGTGTGTTTTGTAGTTTAATTATAATATGATGGTGAAAGGTTCTTTTCTGATTTTGTCTGGCATTCTAAAGGCTTCCTGTATATGTATTGGCAGCACTTTCCCTACTTAGGGAGAGTTTTCTTCTTTGATTTTGTTGATAATACCTGTCATGTTTTTGGAGTGAATTTCTTATGCCTGTACTAAGCCCTGAATTCTTGTGTTTGATCTCTTCACAGTATCCTGAATATCTTGAAATTCCCATTCATCCCTTACTATTAGATTATCTTTCTCTTTGCTGGACTGTATTGGATCTGTAACCTGGTCTTTTAGTTTAGATATTCTGTTCTCTCCTTTATCCATTCTACTGGTAAGACTTTCTGCAGTTCTCTATTTGACTTACTCTGTTTTTTATTATAGTGATTCATCTTGGTATTTTTTTTTTTCATTATTTCTATTTCCTTACTCATGTTTTGTATTGACCTCCTTATTTCATCAAGTTGGTTTCCTGTGTTCTCTTTCAGAATTTGGTTTTCTTCTTTGATTCCTTATATTTATTCATTGATTTCTTTAAACATAGATATAATCATTTTTTAAAATCTTTGTCAGGTATTTCTTCTAAAGCAGTCTCACTGGAGGTCATTTCTGAAGGATTTATAATGTTTTGTGGGATTGTATTGTCTTGAATTTTTGTGTTTCTTGTATTATAATGTAGAGATTTTTGCATCTTGAGTGTATTAGATGCTTGGGTTTTCTAATTGCAGTGTTATTAGCTGTATATATCTGACTTCATATATCTTTAGTGTAGGGTTTAAGGTTCCAGCTACATTTTTTATTCTCCAAGAGGAACAACATAAGTGGCCATGGGTGTTGAGTTTGCCTGCTGTTCAAGTATTGTAGTAGACTGGGTAAAGCAAATTACTGCAAAATTATAAAATTCAAATGGGCAATATAGATAGTCAATAAAAACTGGCACAGAGTATTTATTCAAGCACATAAATCTAGTAAATCTATTAAAGCTAGAGTCCCTCAGGGTGTGTGTCACCCCACACCCTTAATCCTGTCAACTGGGAGGTTGATATTTCTAGTATGAAATGGGTTCCTAGTCAGCCTGGGAGCAATCAGTCCATGACCCCAATAATGACAGAAGAAAAAGACAAAAGCCCTAAAAATTAGGAAACATCAAAGGCAATAATAGTCAACACCAAAATACAGCTTATTTGAGAAGTATACAACAAGCAAAATATATATCATTCAAATGTAATACATAACATTTCCTGGCATGGAAAGAGAGATTAACACTTCCAGTGCAGACCTATGTATCTGGTGTTGTATAAGTAGGCCCTGTTACCTTTTGTGGTGGCTTCCAATCTCACCAATACTGACTGCTCACCTTGTTCCCTCTTGGTGCTGGGTGGCCAGGGATGAAAGAGTTCAGTGAGTTCTCTGGATGTTCACAGTCCTGACAATTGGGATTAGGGAGACTTTACAGGGTGCCTGGAGTTGTAGCAGAGCTGCTCAGCTGGTCCCATTTGTATTCTCCTTTAGAAGCTGCTCAGCTAGTCTGTGATGCCTTCTCCCTCAGGTTTCTTGACTTTGCAAGGAGGGTGATGTGAGTGGAACATCCCCCTCGCTTTGTTTTTGCTCTTGCCACTCTGTGCCCCTAAGCATGTGATCTCACAGGTTGGGGTTGCTGTTGCCTCAGTGGGATTCTGGTCAATTTCCTCCTTTCTGGAAGATCTTGGTCTCTCCTGCTTCTCTGCTGTGTTGATAACAACTTATACACCTTCAACAACTTATACACATTTCAATAGAAGAGTGTATTTTTCTGTGTTTCTATTTATTTCCCTCCCTACACTATTTTTGGTGTGGTTACTTTGGTACCATCTTACCTGGAAGTGGGTTTTCTTTAAAAACTGGTGTACCTGTGTTTGCTGCATACAGATTTATGATTGTGATGTCCTCATATTAGATCATTCCCTTCAAGAGTAAGAAATGGCCTTCTTTGTCCTTTTTGATTACTTTTGGTTTGAAGTCTATTTTATCAGATATTCATATAGCAATACCTGCTTATTTCTTATTTTCATTTGCTTGGAATAGGTTTTTCCATCCTTTCACCCTGAAGAGGTGTCTGTCTTTTTTTTTTTTTTAATTTAATTTATTAGTTTTCTTTTCAGTAAATACAGGCAGTTTGGTACCATTATTTAGGCTCATCTGTGATCTACCCCTTCCCATTAGACCCTCCTTGTTAATGAAAATGGGTCGTGCATTGTGGTGTTAGCCCCCAGTTATTGGTATGATAAATGTCTCTGCAAAACATGACCCAACATGTGACTCTAACATTCTTTCCGCCCCCTCTTCCGCAAAATTTCCCTGAGCCATGTTGGGTTCATTTTTGGTCTGCTTCAGTGCTGAGGTGTTGGGGGCCGAGGTGTCTGTCTTTAGTAGTGAGGTGGGTTTCTTGAAGACAGCAGATAGAAGGGTCCATTTTTTTATGCACCCTGTTAACTCATGCCTTTTGATGGGTGAGTTAACACTGTTACTATTTAATGTTATAACTGTGAGGCTAGATTTAATCCCTTCCATGATGGGGTGCTTGATAGGGTTTGGTTCTTTCTTGTGTTTTGTATTTTTTTGAGCCTGGTCTAGTTTTGGTTATTGTGATTTTCTTCTTGTAGGCTGTTGGCATTGATAGTTTGACCCTGTGGAGTATTCCCTGAAGTATTCTGTGCAGGTTTTGCTTTGTGTTCATATAATCATAGAGTTAACTTTTTATGGAAAGATTTCCTTTCACCATCTATTATGAGGAATACTTTCATTGGGTACAGTAGCTTCAGTTGGAAGCCATAATTTTTTTTTTTTTTTTTTTTTTTTTTAGAATTTGAAGTGTTCTATTCCAGGCCATTCTGGCTTTCAGGGTTTCCATTGAGAAATCAGATGTAATTCTGATGGGATTGCCTTTGTATTTAGTGAATTGTTTCACTTTTCTTACTTTAGCATGCTCTATCTCTCTTTGCTTTCATTGTTAAGATGTGTCTTGGTGAGTTTCTTCTTTGGTCCTATCTGTTTGGTGTTCTGTGAGCTTCTTGTATCTAGATGAGCCTCTCAAGAGATTGTGAACATTTTCTTCAATAATTTTATTGAATAAGTTCTCTATGACTCTGGCCTGGATTTCCTCTCCTTCTGGTCTACCCATGATCTGGATGTTTGGTCATTTTAGGATATCCCACAGTTCCCTCATATTCTGTTTGCATAATTATTTGAGCGTGGAGGTTTTTGAACTTCCAATCAATTTCTTCTGTCTTATCTTCCAGCTCACATGAGTAACTCTGTTACTGAGGGGTTCTAGAGAGGTGTTTAAATGTTTTATTCAACTTTTTTTCCTGCTGTGTTATTTTAAATCATGTCCATCTCTTTTTTGAGGTATTATTTTACTTCAAGGTCTGATTTTCTTGATGTTTCCTGGATTTCATTCTGACATTTGACAAAATCTTCAGTAAGCTTAATAAACTGGTTCTTTTGAGGCTTCTAATGTTTTCTTTAATTCTTTAATTTCTTTAATTCAGTCAAGTCTAGTGTCAAAAGCTATAAGAGATGATTCTGTTCAAGTTCATTTATGTGACTGTTTTTTTTTTATTATTAATTAGTTTTGTACTCAGAAAATACAGAAAGTTTGGTACCATTATTAGGCTCATCCATGATCTACCCCCTCCCCTTAACCCCTCCTTGTTGAAGTATATGGGTCATGCATTGTGGAGTTATCCCACAGTTATGGGTAGGATAAATGTCTCTGCATATCATGACCAAACATATGGCTCTAACATTCTTTCCGCCCCCTCTTCTGCAAAATTTCCCTGAGCCATGTTGGGTTCATTTTTGGTCTGCTTCAGTGATGAGTTGTTGGGGACCTCTGGGTCTCTGGATCTCTGATTTGATAGTAGTTGATTATTCTTTGTGTTGATCCCCTTCACCCTTGTGCTGGTACCCTGTATGCCAAGAAAATAGCACCCTTGTTTGTTTCACCAATTTTTCTTAGTTTCAGATGGGACCCTTTTGAGGTATGATGGGGTGGCTCTCTCCTTAGGATCTACATCTATCTGAAAAAGAGAAGCAGATTCTCCAATGCAGAGAACAACAGACAAATGAGATAACACTTATTTTTTTTATAGGGAATTAAATATGTATAGGTCCTCTTTTAGCCCACAATTAATAGTAGCTGGATAATGGAGAGCAGGCTTCTGTTTGGATATGGTTCTGACTTGTATCCCAGCTCCAGCTATGGGTCCCTTAACACTGAAGGGATCAGTTAGCCAAATCAAGAGCAGGTGGTTCCCCACCATGGCTGTGTGCCACTATTGCACTTGTGTGGGCATAACAACAGGCTATTTGCTGCTAAGTAGGTTAGAACACGAGTTGCTTGGACAGATATTGGTTATTTGCCCCCAGTAGCAAATGTAGCACCTTCTGGCACTAAATGTGCTGTCTGGGTACTTACTCTCTTCCAACTTCCAGCCTTACCATTCCATTTTACATGTCAACCACATAAGGTGTCTTCAGCAGTAGAATCTTACCACTAACTTTTGGTGGGTCATCAAGTACTCGGACTGAAATCCGTCTTTCTTTTACAAAACGTTGTAGGTCTCTCTGATCAAAAGCTCATTGTGGATGATAACCACATGCTGGTACTGGGAGTTACAGGTGAGTGCCCACTAAAAAATGAGGAAAAAGATAACGAATATAAAAGAGTTAGAGAGAGGGGGGGAAAGAAGCTGTAGATTAAGGTCAGTCTTCATCATACCCTCTTCAGTGTCTTGTGGTTCAGGTGTTTCCTGTTAGAGACTGATGATGGTTCAACCATTTGGTCTGCCTTTTAGGATGTAGAATTTTATGGTACCATTGCCGTTTGGGTCTAGATTTGGGTTTCCCACCCCCTCTGTTGCCCTCCCCTCCTTCCCCACCCATCCTATTGTCCAGTCTACAAGATGCTTGCTGAGTATGTAAGGCATCTTGGGTAGATTCAGGTTAGGTGCTGTAGATGAATGACACTATGTGGGGATTTTTTTTTTTTTTTCTGTGATTGGGTAAGTTCACTGAGAATGATCTGTTCCAGGTTCACCCATTTTCCCTCAAATTTCATTGTGGCATTTTTCTTACTGATGTATAGAATTCCAATGTGTAGATATACCACATCATAGTTATCCATTCTTCTACTGATGAACATCTGGGTTGATTCTAGCTCTTAGCTATTACAAATTGAGCTTCTACAAACATGGTTGAGCAAATCTCTCTGACCTGTGGATTAAAGGTTTTAGGGTAGATACCCAGTAAGGAAATAACTGGGTCTGTTGGTATTTCTGTAGTCAACTTTTTCAGGAGACTCCATATTGCTTTCCAAAGTGGTTGTACCACCTTACATTCCAAACAACAGTGGATGAGCATTCCTACTTCTCCACATCCTCACCAGCATTTGTTTTCATTTGATTTTTTGATGTTTGCTATCCTTATTGGGTAAGGTGGAATCTAATAGTTGTTTTAATTTGCATTTCCCTGATGAGTAGGGATGATGAACATTTTTTTTTTTTCATTTCAGTTACTTTTCTTTTTTTTTTTTTTTTTTAATTTTTATTAACATTTTCCATGATTATAAAATATGTCCCATGGTAATTCCCTCCCTCCCCACCCCCACACTTTCCCGTTTGAAATTCCATTCTCAATCATATTACCTCCCCATTACAATCATTGTAATTACATATATACAATATCAACCTATTAAGTATCCTCCTCCCTTCCTTTCTCCACCCTTTATGTCTCCTTTTCAACTTACTGGCCTCTGCTATTAAGTATTTTCATTCTCACACAGAAGCCCAGTCATCTGTAGCTAGGATCCCCATATGAGGGAGAACATGTGGCGCTTAGCTTTCTGGGCCTGGGTTACCTGACTTAGTATAATACTTTCCAGGTCCATCCATTTTTCTGCAAATTTCGTAACTTCATTTTTCTTTACCGCTGAGTAGAACTCCATTGTATAAATGTACCACATCTTCATTATCCACAATGAACATTTTTTTAAGTGTGTGTTTGCCATTTGTATTTCTTCCTCTGTGTACTACCTGTTGAGCTCTTTGCCCTACTTTGTGAGTGGGGTGTTAGACTTTTTATTGTTTATATTTTTGAATTTTTTGTAGATTCTAGAGATTAGACCACTGTCAGTTGGATAACCCACAAATATTTTCCCCATTCTGTGGGTAATCTATTGGCTTTGCTTATTGTATGCTTATCTGCAATGAAACTCTTCAGCTTCATGTGATCCCATTGATAGAGTGACTGTTTAAGATCATGAGCTACTAGGGTTTTGTTCATTCCTGTATCATTGAAAGTACTTCCTATATTTTCATCCAGTAGTAGTCAAGTTTCTGGTCTTATATTGAGGTCTTTGATCCATTGGGACTTGAGTGTAGTGCATGGCAAAATGTGTGGATCAAGTTTCAATTTCCTGCATTTGGTATCCACTTTGTCCAGCACCATTTGTTAAAGATGGTGTCATTTTTCCAGCCTTTAATGTTAGGAGCTTTGTCAAATATCAAGTAGCTATAGTTGCTTGACCCAAAGTCCTAGTCTTCAAGTCTATGCCATTGGTCTATACTCCTGTTTTTATGCCAGTACCATGATGTTTTTATTACTATGGCTTTGTAATAGAGCTTTAGATCAGGTCTGATGATGCCTGCCGAGGTATCTCTTTTGCTGAGGATATGTTTGGACATACGAGGCCTTCTGCCTTTCCATATAAAATTTGAGATCATTTTTTCTATCTCTGTGAAGAACACTGTGGGGATTTTAATTGGATTTGCTTTAAATTTGTATATTGCCTTTGGTAGGATTGCCATCTTCACAATATTAATTCTGCCTATCCAGGAGCATGGGAGGTCTTTCCATTTTCTCAAGTCCTCCTCAATTTCTTTTTTGAGTGTTTTCATTGTATAGATCTTTCACTTCCTTTCTTAACATTATTCCAAGGTATTCTATTTCTTTTGTTGCTATTGAAAATGGGACTATGTCCCTTATTTCTTTCTCTGTATCTTTGTCATTTGCATATAGAAAGTCTACTGATTTTTGTGCATTGATTTTGTATCCTTCTACTTTGCCATAGGAGTTAATCACCTTCAGGAGTTTTGTGATGGAGTCTCTTGGGTCTCTTACATACATAATCATGTCATCAGTGAATAGAGCTAATTTAACTTCTTCCTTTCCAAATTATATCCCTTTTATTTCTTTCTCCTGTCTTATTGCTTGAGCTAGGACTTCCAGTACTGTATTGAAAGCAGAGGTGAGAGAGGACAACCATGACTTGTTCCTGATCTCAATCAGAATTCTTCCAGTCTCTCTCTGTTAAGTATTATTTGGGCCTTAGGAACTTTGTATATTGCCTTTATTATGTTAACATATGCACCAACCACACCAATTCTCTCTATTGTTTTGATCATGAAATGATGTTGTATCTTGTCAAAGGCCTTTTCTGCATGAATTGAAATGATCATGTGTTTTTTGTGTTTGACCTTGTTTATGTGGGGTATTACATTGACAGATTTCCATATGTTGAACCACTCCTGTGTTCCTGGGATGAATCCAACTTGGTCAAGGTGGATAATGCTTTTGATGTGTTGTTGGACTCTGTTTGCTAGTAATTTGTTCAGGATCTTTGCATCTAAATTCATCAGGGAAATAGTATCATAGTTTTCTTGTGGCATTTCTGCCTAGTTTTGGAATTAGGGTGATACTAGCTTCACAAAAAGAGTTGGGTAACTTTTCCCGTTCTCCATTTGTGTGGCAAAGTTCTTCCATGAATGTTTGATAGAATTCAGCTGAGAAGCCCTCTGGTCCTTGACTCTTCTTTTGGGGGAGTTTTTTTTTTTTTTATTGTTACCTTTTCAATCTCAATGAGTGTGATAGGTTCACTGAGGTGATTAATCTGCTCTGAGTTTAGCTTTGATAGATGGTATGCATCCAGGAGCTTATTCATCTCCTCCACATTATCCACTTTTATGGAGTAGAGGTTTTTGAAATAAGTCCTGATGATTCTCCCAATTTCACTTATGTCTGTTGTGTTCTTTCCTTCATCATTTTGAATTTTGTTCATTTGAAGCTTCTCTTTTTATCTTTTGCTTGATCAAATTGGCCACAGGTTTGTCAGTCTTGTTAATTTCTTCAGAGAACCAGCTCTTTGTTTTGGCAATTATCTTAATTGTTTTCTTAGTTTCCAATTCATTAATTTCTGCTCTGATTTTAATTGTTTCTTTCCTTCTGGAGCTCTGTGCATTGCATTTTTCTTGCTTTTCCCGTGCCTCTAGGCGGATGGTTAAGTTATTGATTTGGGATCTCTCTGTCTTTTTTTTTATTATTTTATTTTAATTTTTTAATTTTTTATTTATTTATTTGAGAGCGACAGACACAGAGAGAAAGACAGATAGAGGGAGAGAGAGAGAATGGGCGTGCCAGGGCTTCCAGCATCTGCAAACGAACTCCAGTCGCGTGTGCCCCCTTGTGCATCTGGCTAACGTGGGACCTGGGGAACTGAGCCTCGAACCGGGGTCCTTAGGCTTCACAGGCAAGCGCTTAACCACTAAGCCATCTCTCCAGCCCCCTCTCTGTCTTTTTTATGAAGGCATTGAGTGCTATGAATTTTCCCTTGTGGACTGCCTTCATTGTGTCCCATAAGTTTTGGTGCGATGTGTTCCTACTGTCATTCAATTCTAGAAATTCTGAAATTTCATTTTTTTTATTTCATCCTGTATCCATTTTTGTTTAAAAGTGTGATGTTCAGTTTCCAGGTGCTGTTGGGATTCTTGGGGGTCTGTTGTTAATTTCTGGAAATATAGTATTGTGTTCTGATATCATGCAGGGGATTATGTCAATGTTCCTAAATATGTGGAGGCAGGCTTTGTGATCCAGTATATGGTCTATTTGGAGAATGTTCCATGGGCTGCTGAGAAGACTGTGTAGTCTGTGTATTTGGGATGGAAAGTTGTGTAGATGTCCATTAGGTCTAAGTGATCTATGGTTTTGTTGAGCTCTCCTACTTCCCTGTTGAGTTCCTGTTTGGATGATCTGTCTATTACTGATAATTGTGAATTGAAATCCCCGTTATGATGGTGTTGGTTCTTATTTCTGTTTTATTATCAAGTAGGTTTTTTTTTATGAACTGTGGTGCCCCTGTGTTTGGTGCATACAGATTTATGATTGTAATATCCTCTTGATGGATCATTCCCTTGATAAGTAGTTTGTCTTTTTGATTATTTTTGGTTTGAAGTCTATTTTTTCTGATATTATTATAGCTATGCCTGCTTGTTTTTTATTCCCATTTGCTTGGAATATTGTTTTCCACCCTTTCACCCTGAGGAGGTGTCTGTCTTTCGTGGTGAAGTGGGTTTCTTGAAGACAACAGATTGAGGGGTCTAATTTTTTTGAGCCATCCTGTTAGCTTGTGTCTCTTGATGGGTGAATTACGGCCATTAATATTTAGGTTGATGACTGTGAAATTTGATTTGATCCCTGCCATATTGTGATGGCATTGTGGTTTGTTGTTTTCATGGACTTTGAAGTCTTTTGTGCCTATTCTGAGTTTGGTTATTGTGATCTGCTTCTTGTAGGCATTTGAATTTGATTATTTGTTTCTTCTTTGTGGAGAATTTCCTTAAATACTTTCTGTAGGTTTGGTTTTGTGTTCATGCAGTTGTAAAGCTGAGTTTTGTCATGGAAAGTTTTTCTTACACCATCTATTATGAGGGATACTTTTGTTGGGTAGAGTATTTTCAGTTGGAAGCCATAGGATCTTAGACATTACAGTGTTTCATTCCAGGCCCTTCTAGCTTTCAGGGTTTCCATTGAGAAGTCTGGAGTAATTCTGACGGGGTTACCTTTAATTTTTGAACTCTTGAACTGTTTCTTCCATCTTGTCTTCCAGATCAGACTTTTTATACTCCACATGGCTGACTCTATTCTTGAGAGCTTTTAGAGAGTTTTGGACTTGTTCAATTAGGTTTGCATTTTCTACTACTTTTCTATGTATAATTTCCATCCCTCTGTCAAGCTCCCTTTTCACATCATTTTCTGATTTTCTTGGTGCTTCTTGGAATTCATTCTTACATTTCTTTATGTCTTTGTTTAGCATGGCCAGCTGATTTTTAAGGTCTTCTTTTTTTTTCACTCTCCCTCAAATCTCTTAATTGTCTTTGAACTTCCATTTTCTTATCTATTATGTCTAGCCTAGTGATGGCAGCATCCACATGATTATTGGTCTTTTGTTGCTTTTCTGCAAGTTCTACCAGTAGTTTGGTCAGGATCGCATTGCTCATAGGTTCATTTTGGTGTTCTGATCCTAATGACTCTTCTATGTTTTGATTAGAAATGTTCATTGTAGGACTGGGTGATCTTACTGGATTTTCTTGCATTTGGTTTTTCATGCTATTTCTTTTGCACTGTGGTCTGCCATTGCAGTGTATGGGCACATAGGTGAGGGGATCAGCCTGGGCCCAAGCACAATGGGAGTCTGGTGGTTGCCATACAGTATGGGCTTTGGGTCTCACTTGCCAAAGCCACCTAAGCTCCTGCCTGTCTGGGCTGCTAAAGTTGCCCTGAGCTCTCACATGGTAATTCGCCAAAGCTGCCTGCACTCACCCTAGGAGGGACACTGAGGCTCCAAGCACTGAAGCAGCCCAAACACTGGTTGGAGATCACTGGAATCCAGAAGCAGTCTGTGCTCCCCTACAACAGGACAATCACAGCTAGCCAACACAGCAGACAGGGTGGGGATAGCATCTGAGCTGGTGCAAGCAACATACACAGTCTGAGCTTGTGTGGCAGTTGCAATGGGCCTGGGTTCTCGTGAATGTGCTGTGGAGCGAGCAGTAAGTGAGCGAATGGGCAGAGCAGGCTAAGCTTCCACATGCAGTGATCAATAGGTGCAGTGCCTCCATTGGGCAGGCAAATTTATCAAAGGAGCCTGAGCTGCAATGGGCCAGCAGGCATAGCCTGACCAAGGTCACTCTTTGGCAGGGTAGCAGGGCAATTGCCCCTTTGCTATGAGGCAAGTGGAACTATGTTTGCCTGGGACCCTTTTCCTACAGTAAGTTCAGGAATTTGCTGAAGCTGGGACTGTGGGTACAGCAGCTGCTTGGGGGGGGGGGACTACCCGCTCTCGAGGGAATCAGCAATTCCCTGTTTTTCTGCCTCTGTGCCTTCCCACTGGCAATCTATTGGAGATTGCTCTCCCCTAAAAGACACAGTGAACCCTTAATGTCTTGCCTTTCTTTCCCAGGGATCTGTGGGGTAGTTAGGCAGTCACCATCTTGGCCAGAAGTCTGTGATTGGTTTTTGTTGTCTTGCTTCTTGTTCAGCAATTCTTTTGATCAGGATCACATTTGTTGTCATCTTTTCATTTTGGGATTAAATTCTGGCTTTTTCTCTGATTTCATTGGAAGCTTCCATTGCGGGACTAGGCATCCTTGGTGGAGATCTCTCATTTTTCTAAATTTTGTTGTTTTTTTGCATTGTGGTCTACCCATCTTGCAGAAACACTTTATTCCATTTAGGTGGAGGAAAGTATTTGCCCTCGTAGGGTCCTCAGTTGGTGTTCTGTTTTATTTCATTAACTGTGTTCTTCATTGCTAGTAATTCTGACTGGTTTTAATTCATTATTTCTATTTCCTTATTTATGTCTTGTATTGGCTTCTTTATTTCATTAAATTGGTGTCTTGTGTCTTCTTTGATTCCTTTGATTTCCTCTTTGAGGTCCTCTTTGACTCCTTTGACTTGTTCTCTGACTTCTTTGAACATATTTACAATCATTCTTTTGAAATCTTTCTCAGGCATTTCCTCTAACTTGTTCTCACTGGAGGTCATTTCTGATGCATTAATACTGTTAAGTGGATTTATATTGTCTTGCTTTTTAGTGTTTCTTGTGTTATAATGTGTATATTTTTGCATCTTGGTTTAAGTTAATGCTTGGATTTTCTAGCTAGCTAGGTATTCTTAGCTTTATCAATTGATTTTATGTTATATATCTTCAGGATAGGAGCTTAAGGTGTTAGGTGTGGCTCTTAAGGCTCTCAGAGGATCTACAAAGGTGTTCCTAGGGTTTGAGTTTCCCTGCTATGGGAGTATTCAAGTAGGCTGAGTGGAATAAAATATAGGTAGATTCCAAAATTGAACTAAACATTGTACACATTCAATCAAAATCATCACAGAATATTTATGCAAGAGTAATTATTATAATAACCAGATCCTCTATCAACAAAGAGGTTAAGATTTCTGGTCTATTGAGGGATCCAAGTCAGCTTGTGACCAAGTGAGACCCTTCCCTGATGCAATCCCAGTTACCTTGGATGGTTTTGGTCTCAGTCAAGTTGCTGCCTGGTTGCCGGGCTGCTGTTCTGATTTCTGGAGCTGGGCATTGGCTTTTCCTACTTGGCAAACTGAGCCTGGCAACTGTTGTCCTGCAGATCAGCACCCTTGCTGCTGGAACTGCTGCTGCTAAAGCTGCCACTACTGGATCTGTCGCCACTGCTGCTGGGTCCACTGCTGCTGCTGCCTCTGCTGCTGCTGCTGCTGTAGCTGCCACTGATGGAGCCGCCGCTGCTGCTGAAGCTGCTGCCACTGAAGCTGCTGCTGCTGCTGGGGCTGCTGTTATCAGTGCCAGAGCCGCTGATGTTGCTCCCAGAATGTGCTCCTGCTTGGGTCCCACTGTTAGCTCAAGTTGGTGTGGCCAGGTCCCGGGACCAGCTGCTCTGTTCACTGGAGCTGGGCACAGGCAGTGGGGGAGGGGAGGGAGCCACAGCTGCTCTAGCTGTCTTGCTGTTCCACGTGTTCTTCTACCTTTCTTGAGTTGCGGAGAGCTCTGGTGTGAGTGAAAGCTCCCCTCTCCTGGCTTTTCCTGTGGCTCGAACTGAGCCTGGTGGCTTTCTTGTGCACCACTGCTGCCACCGCCATCGCAGTCAGCAGACCTACTGGGGCTACTTTTGCCAGCCTGTGTGGGCTCTGGATGCTCTGGATCTCTTCTACTTCTCTGCTGCCACTTCAATTTCCTATACACCTCACTTTTTAGTAAAAGTGTATATTTTGCTGAGTTTTTTTTTTGGTCTTTTTCCCCCTATGCTGCTTTGGCATGTTACCTACACCACCGTCTTAACCAGAAGTCTCCTGGTGCTCTGTTTTAAATGTTAACTGGATTGGTATCCAGGCTGTGGAGAATTCAAGTGTCTGGGTACCTGTACAAGTACAAGGTACCTGGGGAACTTGGAATTCTGGCCTACTCACTCCACTTGCATGACCTATTCAGCAGGGGTTAGGGAACCAGGAACCAGGCAGCTGGATAGGCATGACAAGAGGCTAGCTTCTACAGTGGCCCATGTACCCTCTGACTCAGAATAATAGTGATTTGGGTTCCCAGGGGGCAGTCAATTATGAAACCAGACCAAAAGGCCTGCTTTCACAGTCCACATTCAGGGGCTAGGCCATTCCAAGGCAGCAGCAGGGGTTCTGAGACCAGGGAAGTAGGAGGTGGCCAACCCACCAGGAGCTCCAGCCTACTCCTTAGGTGCACCCTCTGGAGCAGGGGATCTGAATATTGGAAACCTCAGTGCTGTTTAATCAGGAAAGCTGCAGCAAGCTTGCAGGAGCTGGGCAGGTGAACTGGGGCCAGGGAGCTGTGAGGTGAGGAGGAACTGAGAGCTCTGGCCAACTGTCTCCACCCACTCACCCTCTGGAGCAGGGGATCCAGGAATTGTGGACCCAGGTGCTGTTCAATCATTAAGGTACAGCAAGAGGCCTGCTTCAGAAACAAGCTCACAGGGTCCAGGGGTACCAACCAAGACCAGAGAACTGTGATGATGGAGGAGACTAGGGAGATCGCTTTTTATATGTTTTTTTAGAGAGAGAGAAAGAGAAAGAGGGAGAGAGAGAGACAAACTTGAGACATTTCTGCTCCCTTGTGGACATGCATAGCATTGCATATTTTCATCACTGTTGTGTCTGGCTACATGTGGGATCTGGAGGATTTGAACAGCAGTTCATAGGCTTTGTAGGCATGTGCCTTAACTGCTAATCCATCTTTCCCACCCCCTTTTTTGTATTTTTGAGGTTGGGTCTTACTCTAGCTCAGGATGACCTGGAACTCACACTGTAGTTCTAGCCTGGTCTCAAAATCAAAGCAATACTTCTACCTCTGCCTACTGACTGCTGGGTTTAAAGGCATGTACAACCACAACCAGGAAAATATTTTCATTTTTATTTATTTATTTGAGAGAGGTAGAGAGGCAGATGGCAGATAGAGAATGGATGTTCCAGGACTTCTAGCCACTGAAAATGAACTCCAGATGCATGCACCACCATACATATCTGGCTTACGTGGGTACTGCAGAATCAAACCTTGGTCCTTAGGCTTTGCAAGCAAGTGCCTTAACCAGTAAGCCATCTCTGTGCCCCCCACAGTTTTAATATACATAAGACAACTACAGAAAAAGCCAAAGATGATTATACTTCCAGTTTATGATTGTTTCTCCTCCAAATCTATTTCAACATACTTTTCAATTCACCAGTATGTATTGTGAATTTTAATACATGAGCATATAATTTGATTGCACTCCCATCTAATTATCTTTGTTTGGCCCTTCTCTTCCATCCCATTGTGAACACTCTGCTTTCCTAATATACAAGATCTATGTTTCATTCCTAATCACCTTCTTCTCAGGGGACCTCAGAAAACCCAATCTTCACACTTGGGGCTAAGTTTGTGCTGAACAACATTATGACATCACCTCTTGCCTGCCAGAGTATTGAGGCCACAAGGACAGTGTACACAGCTGCAATGGAGATGTTTCTGGTTTAGCATCCACCAGCTGTGACTGATTCTTGCTCTTTAGGATTATGGCAATGTGGCTCCATAGACCTCTCTCTATCGTGCGCTCTGAGCTTTTTGGATAACTCTTCCTAAGTTTAGAATGCTGAGTTCTAGCATAAAAACTTCCCAGGGCCCTGTCACTCTTGACCCTAGAACACTCAGCCCAGCCAGCTGGTGTTATGGTGCACCAGGAGTGAATGGTGAGCAAGGAATTCCCCCTCCTGATAATCTGTTCATAGTTCATAGTTAAAATGACTGAGGGAATTCCCAGGTTTGGAGTCATGGTGTCCTTTTATAGAAGTTTCTGTTTCTAGGACTCATCAGAAAGGTAAAGAGAGGAAGCCATTGGCTCTAATAATAATCCAGAGCACAGGAAAAAGGGACAAGAAACAAGGTAAGGCAAGATGGTACACCCCTATCATTCCAGCACTGAGTTGGCTATGACTTTGCAAACAATATAGACTTTATAGTACCAGACAACTAACCTGACCTACATGGCAAGATCCAGTCTTATACCTGCCCTCCCTCATGAATGTTCTGTGATAGGTATTGTAGCACATGTATTATCTCAGCATTTGGCTGCCTGAAGGAAGAAGGTTGTTAGTTCACAGCCAGCTTCTGCCACTTGTACAATATAGTGAAGGATAGGCAATGAAGGGGAAAAATGGAAAAGGCTAGTGAATAAAAGTGAGGCTGTGGGAAGGAGGGCAGAAGGAGCTTGAGATAGATAGATTGTACCTCTAGTCCAAGTACTTGGGAGGGTTAAGTAGGAGGCCTGTCTGAACTTTACTATGAGATACTGTCTCAAAGTAAAGAAGAGGAAGGAGAGGTGGAGTGTGGGAGAAATATAGATACTGATATTTAGAGAATGATTCTCACATCATAAAACAAAAACTATCCAAGGGAAGAAGGAAGGTCTCTACTATTTAACATAAATGCATATTCCAAAGATGTAGGATTATGGGGAAAAAAGAATATTTCAAAATTATTGCTTGCCAAAGCATCTATTTGCAGAGTTTAGAGAAAGGGAAGAGTGATCAGTATGTGGTGAAAGACAATTTTTGGGCAGTGGCACTGTTTTATATAATACTGGGATGCTGCATACATGACAAATATTATTGAAACCTACCAAATTGTGCAAAGTTGAGTGACATCCAATGTAAAATTTGAAAGTTTGTTCGTTATTCCTCACCACCATAAAATATAATATATCAGTTTATGGTTGTAATAAATATACTGACTACATGTCAAATGGTAGGAAGAAGAAAGTATTTGTCATAAAGTATGAGCATCTAAAAAAAATCTGAACTATATGGTTAATTTCTCTGTAAAAAAAGAACGATTTAAGCAAATAATCTGTAAAATCAAGTCACCTGTGTGCAAAAAATAAACTTAACATAATATCCTATACAGAATTATGTTATTTAATTACAATGTGCAGAAATAGATGAACATCATGATACACACCTACACTTGAGGGAAAGAATGGAGGTGTTGCCTTTGCAAAGCAAGCCTGTTTTACATAGTGCTTCCCTGTTTGCAACATAGACACACACACACACACACACACACACACACAATGAATGAAGGTATAAATTAATAAATTAAATTTAAATGTAGGAGAGGGCTTGAAAGATGGCTTAGTGGTTAAGGTGTTTGTGAAGCCTAAGGACCCAGATCCAACTCACTTGAACCTATGTAAGCCAGATACACAAGATGACATATGTATACAAGTTGGCACGTGCACCTGCAGTTTGTTTGCAGTGGCTAGAAGCCTTGGTGTGTCAATTCTCTCTCTCTCATAAATAAATAAAATAAATACAGGAGAGCTTAGTTCATCATAATGTAGATTTAAGTACTTTGAAAGAATGATCAATGTCTTAACACATGAATGATCTTTAGGTCTGTCAGCTTTTGCTTGACATACGTGAATGGTCATGGCTGCAATTATTTTCAGGCAATTTTCTTCCTTTTTAAAAATCTTCACACCAGGGCCAAGTGTGGTGGAACATGCCTTTAATCCCAGCACTTGGAAGCCTGAAGTAGAAGGACAGCTGTGAGTTCAAGAATACCCTGAGACTACTTAGTCAATGAGACCCTACCTTGAAAAACCAAAAGTAAAAAAAAAAAAAAAAAAATCAAGAAAAAAAAAATCCATACCAAAGGAATTCTCAAGAGTGCTGGGCACTTTATTCAGCTCCCAGCACATCATAGAACACTTGCAGAACTAGGTTCAATGAGGAGCAAAATGAATAGAAGCTGTAGAGTTGAGCATCTAATCGTAAGTAGATATCATGGGTAAGAGGGAAAACCCACAACACATCTGCAAATGATTTCCTATGATTTAAGTGTCACTTGCAAGAGGTTAAATAATGCTAATGTTCTCCAAAGAAGTAGTTTTTCATCTTAACCTCATACTGAATCTCCCTGGAAAGCATTTAACATATTTAAAAATACCAGAATGAAGATTCAGATTTTATGACTTCACAATAACTTGAATTTGGATGGTTTATAAAGTCCTTCTGAGATTGTAATGTGCTTTCAGCAGTTTAACAATGGATTCAAAGGCTTAGAATGTATGAGCTATGCATGACATCTGTGTGTGCTATTTGGTTTATAGATTGTAGTAGCTCCCTTGTTAATATGAGAAAACAGCTTTGCCTGGATTTAATGTTTTTTGGAGGTGGGGTCTCACTGTATCCCAGGCTGACCTAGAATTCACTATGTGATCTCAGGGTGGCTTCAAATTCATGGCAATCCTCCTATTTCTGCCTCCCAAATGCTGGGATTAAAGGCATACACCACCACACCTGGCATGGATAATTTTTAATGTATTATTATTATTATTATTATTATTATATTTTATTTTTGCAGTTATTTAATACATTCAAGTAGATACCATTGTTAGACTCCACCCTGCCCTCCACAGGACCCTCCTTGTTGGGGTACATGAGTGGTGCATTGAGGGGTTAGCCTTTAGTTTCGGGTAGGAGGAAATGTCTCTGTGTGTTGTGACCCAACATGTGGCTCAGACATTCTTTCTGCCCCTTCTGCAAATTTCCCAGAGCCATGTTGGGTTCATATTAGGTCTGTTTCCATGTTGAGATCTTGGGTGCCTCTGTGTCTTTGGATATCTGGTTTGGTAGGGGTTGATTGTTCTTTGTGTCTATCTCCTTCACTGTTGTGCTAGTTCCCAATTCACCAAGCAAACAGCATTCTTGCATGTTTCCCCAATTATTCTTAGTTTCAGCTGGAGTCCTTTTAAGGTATTATGGGGTGGTTCACTCCTTAGGATCTGTGTCTCTCTGAAAAAGAGAAGCAGATTCTCCAATGGAGAGTAAAGTTAGTACCAAGTAGATGTGTTGACCATTGTTTTTTAGAGATAGTTTAGTGGAGAGTGGGTTCACTTTTGTATATGGTTGTGACTTGTTTTGCAGCTCCAACTATGAGTTCTGTTCCACTGAGCAGATCAGTTAGCCAAATCGAGAGCAGTTGGTTTCCCACCATGTATGTGTGCCACTATTGCACTTGTATGAGCATCACATCAGGTTGTTTGCTGCTAAGTAAGTTAGAACAGGCATTGCTTGGGAAGATATTAATCTTTATCCTCCAGTCACTCATGTAGCACCTTCTGGCACTAGATGCACTAACTGTCTGGGGACTGACTCTCTTCCAGCTTGCAGCTTCCAGCTTCCAGCCATGTCACTCCAGGCTACATACCAACAGTGTATGATATCTTCTGCAATAGGGTCTTACCACTAACCTATGGTGGGTCCTCAAGCACCCTGACATAAATCTGTCTTCTTTTGGGAAACCTTGTAGGTCTCTGTGATCAAAAGCTCATTATGGATGATTACCACTGCTGGTACCAGGAGTTACAGGTCAGTGGCCAAAAAGAGAAGGAAGAACCAGATAAGTTATGTAAATGAGATAGAGAGATGAGAGAGAAGAGGTAGAGAGAGAAACAGAAATAGGAGGAGATAATGAACAGTTTATGTCATACCCTCTCCAGTGCCTTGTGAGTCTGGTGTTCCCTCCAAGGGCCTGGAGGACGTTCCGCCATTTGGTGTGTCTTTTAGGATGTAGTGTTTTATGGTACCATTGCCATTTGGGTCCAGTCTTGTGTACCCCCCTCCCTTACATGCCCTCCCCTTCCTCCCCACCCTCCCTATTGACCAGTCCTCGAGATGCTTGGTAGTTATGTTGACAACTTGGGTAGATTCAGGTTAGGAGCTGTAGATGAATGAAACTATGCAGCAGTTATCTTAATGTGATTGGGTGAGTTCACTGAGAATAAGCTGTTCCAGGCTCATTTTTCTTCAAATTTCATTGTGTCATTTTTCCTTACTGCTGTGTAGAATTCCATCATGTAGATATACCATATCTTAGTTATCCATTTGTCTAGTGATGGACATCTGGGTTGATTCCATTTCTTGGCTATTACGAATTGAGCAGCTATAAACATGGTTGAGCAAATGTGAGCTGAAACACGGAGCTTTTAGGGTATATGCCCAGTATGTAATAACTGGGTCAGTTGTTAACTGTATAGTCAGTTTTTTTTAGGAGCCTCCATATTGCTTTCCAAAGTGGTTGTACCATCTTACATTCCTACCAACAGTGGATGAGGGTTCCTTTATCTGCACATCCTTGCCAGAATTTATTTCCATTAGATTTTTTGATGTTTGCTATCCTTACTAGGATAAGGTGGAATCTCATAGTAGTTTTAATTTACACTTTCCTGATGATTTGAGATGATGAACATTTCCTTAGGTGTGTTTGCCATTTGTATGTCTTCCTCTGTGAATTGCCTGTCCAGTTCCTTGCCCCATTTTGTGAGTGGTTTATTTAACTTTTTATTGTTTAGGTTTTTGAATTCTTTGTAGATTCTAGAGATTAGACCACTGTTAGCTGGATAACCCACAAATATTTTCCCCATTCTGTGGGTAATCTATTGGCTCTGCTTATTGAATGTTTGTCTGTGAATAAACTTTTCAGCTTCATAAGATCTCATTGGTTGAGTGATTGTTTAAGATCTTGCACTACTAGGGTTTTCTTCAGGAAGTCTTTTCCCATTCCTAGATCATGGAATGTTCCTCCTAACTTTTCTTCTAGTAGTAGCCAAGTTTCCAGTCTTATATTGAGGCCCTTGATCCATTTGGACTTGATTGTTGTGCATTGTGAGATGCATGGATCAAGTTTCAATTTCCTGCATATGGTTATCCAGTTTGTCCAGCACCATTTATTGAAGATGCTGTCTTTTTGCCAGCCTATATTGTCAGGGCCTTTGTCAAATATCAAGTAGCTGTAGTTACTTGACCCAAACTCTGGGTCCTCAATTCTATTTCATTGGTCTATACTCCTGTTTTTATGCCAGTAACATGCTGTTTTTATTACTATGGCTTTGTAATATAGCTTTAGATTAGGTGTGGTGATGCCTCCAGAGGTGTTTCTTTTGCTGAAGATATGCTTGGATATCTGAGGTCTTTTGTTTTTCCATATGAACTTTGAGATAATTTATTATATCTCTGTGAAGAATGATGTTGGGATTTTGATGGGAATTGCATTAAATCTGTAGATTGCCTTTGGAAGGATTGCCATTTTAACAATGTTAATTCTGCCTATCCAGGAGTATGGGAGGTATTTCCTTTTCCTTAAGTCCTCCTCAATTTCTTTTTTGAGTGTTTTTATGTTTTCATTGTGTAGATCTTTCACTTCCTTGCTTAATATTATTCCAAGGAATTTTGTTGTTGTTGCTATTGAAAATGGATAATTTCACTTATTTCTTTCTCTATATCTTTGTCATTTTCATTTAGAAAGGCTGCTGATTTTTGTGCATTGATTTTGTATCCTGCTAATTTGCTGAAGGAGTTTATCACCTCTAAGAGCTTGCAATGGAGGCCCTCAGATATAGAATCATGTCATTTGCAAATAGTGTTAACTTGACTTCTTCCTTTCCAAATTATAATCCCTTTATTTCTTTCTCCTATCTTATTGCTTGAGCTAGGTCTTCCAGTACTATATTAAAGAGCAGAGGTGAGAGTGGACAACCATGTCTTGTTCCCAATCTCAATGGGAATTTTTTAAAATAATTTTGTTAAATAAGTTCTCCATGCCATTGGTCTGAATTTCTTCCCCTTCTGGTATTCCCATGATCCAGACTTAGGTAATTTCAGGGTATCCCACAGTGCATTCATGTCTTCACAGAAATTTTTGAACTTATTGAAACTTTTGAACTCTCAAACTGTTTCTTCTGTCTTGTCTTCCAGATCTGACTTTCTATCCTCCACATGGCTGACTCTATTCTTGAGAGCTTCTAAATAGTTTTGGGCTTGTTCAATTAGGTTTGCATTTTGTACTACTTTTCTATGTATAGTTTCCATCCCTCTGTCAAGTTCTCTTTTCACCTCATTTTTTGATTTTCTTGATGCTTCTTGGAATTCATCCTTGCATTTCTTTATGTCTTCATTTAGGATCACCAGCTGATTTTTGAGCTCCTTTTTGTTTTCACTTTTCTTCATATTTCTTAACTGTCTTTGACCTCCTTCCATTTTCTTATCTATTAGGTCTAGTCTAGTAATGGCAGCACCTATATGGTTATCAGTCCTTTGTTGCTTTTCTACAAGTTCTACCAGTAGCTTGGTCAGGACTGCATTGCTCATACCTTCATTTTGGTATTCTGATCCTAATGTCTCTTCTATGTTTTGATTAGAGACATTAATTGTAGGACTGAGTGATCTTACTGGATGTACTTGCATTTGATTTTTCATGTTATGTCTTTTGCGCTGGGGTTTTCCCATTACAGTGTATGGACAGAGAGAGTAGGACTATGGTTTTGATGGGTGGGGAAGTGGTGCCTTTTGGGGGATCAGGCCTGAGCTCACACCCAGGCAAGCAAATGGGCAGAGGAGTCCTGAGCTCACAAGTGGGTGGGCAGACAGAGTGGTCCTGAGCTCACACATGAATGGGCAGATTAGCCTGAGCTTGCACAAGTGGCAGGCAGACGGGGGGGGAGGGGGTGTGTGTGCTGAGGTCACACAGGCAGATGGATGAAGCTGGCCTAATGTAATGTTGTGTGGTGGCTGGGCAGAGCAGGCCTCAGCTCACATGTGGGCTTGTGGGATCAGCCTGAGCTCCTGCGTGGGCTGATGGCCAGAGCAGCCTGAGCTCACTGGGGCAGGTGGGTGAAGACAGCCTGAGGTCATGTGTGGATGGAGTAGCAGGGCAATTGTCCCTGCGCAGTGCGGCAAGTGGAACTATGCTGGCCTGGGTCCTCTTTCCTGCAGTAACTGTGGGAGTATCCTGGTGCTGACACTGTGGCTAGGGTGGTTGTTTGGGGGGATTGGGCTATTGGCAGGCTACCCAGGAGTGAGGGACTCAGCTGATTCTCTTTTGTTTTACCTTCTGCACCCTCCCACTGGCAACCTTAGAGATTTCTTTCCACTAAAAGACCCAGTGAACCCTTAATGCCTTGCCTTTCCATCTTGGGGAGGTGCAGTGCAGTTAGGCAGACGCCATCTTGACTGGAGGTCTTCAACTTTCTAAGTATTCTTAAACTTTCTCATTCTCTTTAACACTTTAATACTGGATTTAAGCCACTTCTGAAAATGCTCATTTGTCAGAATCCATACTTTGCATTAACATTTCAGTTTTTAAGAATTATGGTTTCCACATCCTGTAATGATCATAGTCAGTGCATAAGAAAGTGAATGGGGTAGGACAAGTGTTTAATTCAGCTCACAATCATCCCCAGGTATGTAAAATTTGGACTGCCTCTCCAAATTATCCTGTGTTCTATCTTTTAAGTTCATATTCCTGTTAGAATGAGATAGATCACTCACAACTTCCTGTTTTGTGCCTTTCTGATCAAACTTATCCATGTTTGGGATTTAGCAAACTGTAAAATAGTCTGTATTAATTTTTCCATATTCTCTTTTACTTTTGTCTTTCTAGACTGTTACATAGCATTTCTTTTCACTTATAAAAAGAACATTTTAATAAACCTTCCAAGTGCCTATCTTGTACTATAGTTTTAATTATAAAAGAAAATTGGGGGTGGGACTGGTGAAATTGAGGAGCAAAACTAATAATTTTAGATCTCCTGTGTTCATACAGATTTTTAAGCATTTTTCCTGATTATTTTTAAATACACTTTCCTTGATATCCTTTTTAATCCTCACTAGACATGAATTCTGTCTTGGGGAGTAAGTTTCAAATCAAACCAGAAAGTGTTATTCCACTTATTGTGCCAGTGAGCACATCTTGTCTGCCTGGCTAGTTGTAGAACACATGAGGTATGAGGTCCACAGCTGGGTAAGACTGTTGAGAATTTTTTTTTTTTTTCCCTCAGCAGTCTGCATAGCACGTCCAGTACTAGGAAAGTCAGCCAGCAAGGAAGAAGTCTCCAGTGCAATTCCAGCTTGATTTCTCTTTATATTGCAATTGAAGTTCTGGTGTTTTAGCAGAAAGGACTTACCTTCTAGTTTTGGTGGGAAAGCACAAATAGTGGCAATAGCCTGTGTTGTCTTAGGGGCCTCTGTAGATTCCCTGATGAACAACTCTCTCCCCTGGCACTAGGATTGGTGTTTAACAACTTATGGCTTTTAGGAGCAAGTTTTCCCACCCACATAGGACATTTTCATTCAAACTGTTTTTTTTTTTCCTTTGGTTGGTTTTGTTTTACCTTTGGGGTCTTTTTTGTTTTTTGAGGGAGGGTCTTGCTGTAGCCCAGGTTGGCCTCAAACTCATAGCGTTCTCCCTACCTCAGACTCCTACTTCAGGATTAAAGGTGTGTGACAAAACGACTAGCCAAACTATACTTTAAATTATATTTTTAATTAGCTTACAAAGTAATAGGCTTACATGTTGCTTTTTTGTACATCTTTAGTTTAGGTTAGCCTCCTCAACCCCCTCCTGCTCCTATTCTTTGCCCTCATCCATGCTTAAACCTTTCCTGCCACTATTCTCCCTCTACTTTCATATCACATATGTCCTACTATTGCACATAGCTTTGATTGTGAAGTTGTCACATCATTCTGTTTTCATGTCTTGATCTTTCATGCTTTTCTCTGCAGAAGAGGACAGAATGTGCCAGTGTCTGCATCAGTGATGTTCTGAATTCTTTATGTCTCCCATAGAATCGGCTAGCCTGGAAATGATTTGTCCTCATAAATTCAATGTGTGCTTAAAATACACACAGTAGCATACTTAACTGTATGACTGATATACAACCATCCAGAAAGTTTGAATCAAAATAATATAATTAAAATTTGTCAAACTAGTTTTGCTTACCATCCAAAAGTTCAAACATGTTCAGCTTACAACTAAATATGAATCATTTATGAAGCAGATTCACACTTTTGAAAGGACCTCAATCTGATTATACGCATAATTCCTAAACTAAAAGGTTATTTGCTTGTTTGTGTGTTTGTTTTGAGACAGTATCTTATGTAATCCAGGCTGCTCTTGAACTTCTGATCCTCCTGCCTCCATCTCTTAAGTCCTGGGATTCTAGGGAGGCATACCACCATACATCTGCCTAGTTTATAATTGTGCATGTTAAGCAGTCACTCTACCACCAGAGGTTCACCCCAGACTATACTAAAAGTTCTCCAGAATAATGCAAGGTCTGAATAAGAGTTCTTAGTCACGTTGTATAGTTTCAAAAGCACTATTTAGAATTCTTCAAAATTCAAGTAAATTAAAAAAAAAAACAGGGTAAAAATTTTTTTGTTACCATATCTTCATTTAAACCTAACTAAGTTCTTGGGTAATTTTACTATTTAAAAAGTATAAGCAGTGTAAAAAGGAAATGGTGATGTTCTATTTCACATGTTTGTGGATATATATTTTTTATTTTGAGCTTATTTCATGCTAGATTTATGGAAGGCTTTTACGAAGAACACTATTGAGGTTAATGATGAGAATATGTATCTGTGTTCTGAAACTTGCTCTTCTAATTTTTAGTGAAACTTGGACATAGAATAGGTTGTTTTAAGGGTCATGAGTTCCTGATATCATGCCTCTTCAAGTAGAGGCTAAGGAAATGTAACCAGAGTTAGCTGGGGTCAAATCCTACTTCAATGGCTTGTAGGTTAGCTGGCTTTATAATTTTGTCCTGTATATCTGGGTTTTCTGGCAGATAAGATGGAAATCTTAAGAAGACATTTCTTGCAGGCTGGATATGGGAATGATATAGATTAATACACAAGGAGAGTATGGGACAGTGCCTGATTCCAAGTTTACACATCTACTATCATCTGTATAATTCCTTATGATGGGACGCATGAAGAGGACATTCATGCATCACCGGGAAAGACCCATGTTATCAGAATTTGTTACACATTTTGTATAATGCAATATGTATATGCATATATCAATTTAGATAAACATATATGTATGTAGGACTATAAACAAAAGTTTCCTAAAATTCTCATATTGTTTTATTAAAAATATTTCAGCCGGGCGTGGTGGTGCATGCCTTTAATCCCAGCACTCGGGAGGCAGAGGTAGGAGGATCGCGTGAGTTCGAGGCTACCCTGAGACTCCATAGTGAATCCCAGTCAGCCTGGGCTAGAGTGAGACCCTACCTTGAAATAACAAAACAAACAAACAAAAAATTTCATTATAACTTGCTAAGTTGATTTCATAACCTTCCAACAGGATGTAACCACCAGATGAAGATCTTTAAGGTTCTTTTGTAGTCTAAGATGATTTGAAGCAATTGCATATAATAAAGGTCTTATGGGTTAACACTACTATTTTCATACATAAAGTATAATTTGTACAAATGAGTCACTGATGTATACTTTTAAAATTAACATTGACATTAATGTGATTTTTTTTTAAATATTTTTTGTTCATTTTTTATTTATTTATTTGAGAGCGACAGACACAGAGAGAAAGACAGATAGAGGGAGAGAGAGAGAATGGGCGCACCAGGGCTTCCAGCCTCTGCAAACGAACTCCAGACACATGCACCCCCTTGTGCATCTGGCTAATGTGGGACCTGGGGAATTCAACCTCGAACCGGGGTCCTTAGGCTTCACAGGCAAGCGCTTAACCGCTAAGCCATCTCTCCAGCCCATTAATGTGATTTTCTTAACTGTGTCTGCTTCACCAAGTAAGCCATGTCCATGGATTTTTTTTTTTCAGTTAGCAGTAATCTTTTCCTTGCAAAGAATTCTCCCATAATTTAAATTCTGTGGTGAATATATTCTATTGACCTATTTTGAAACTTGAGATTTTATTTTAAAAAATACATATAATTGTGATTTACCTTGGGTTCCCAAATCAAAATTATCACAGTGGTACAGGAGCTGTAGGTTTACTCATCTGTCAAGAAAGACCTCAATCTTTCTCCCCCTTTCCTTGTGCCATCAACTGGGATTACCTATCCCTTGTGAGAATATGTACCTCCTGTCTTTGTAGCATTTTGACATCCATTTATCAATATTGCTTTTTACTGAGTAAATACCATGCATGGCAGTTATCCAAGGTAGTATGAATTGGGGGATTTGCATAAAAGCTTCACTGCTGTATACAAGTTATTCAGCTGTTACCAAGTAGATCAGTATATTAAGTCTTCTGAAGGGAGAAAATGCTCTAACTTGCTTGATTTTATTTTTTTGTAATCTTAAAGGATGATCTGGCAATTTTGATACTCTTGTCCCAGTTTTCCTGGCATGACTTTAGGCATTTTACCCTTGAAATCTTAGAATAAAGGAATTTTAAGGAGCATGAGTATTACACTAGGTGTTTTATGTGTAGTATGTATGGTGCAAGTGCATGTGATGTGTGTGTAGTATATGCATGTGTGTATGCCCAGTGTGCACACATGTGGAAGCCAAAAGATAATGTTGAGTATGCTCTTTTCCACTCATCTGCCTGTTTCCTTGAAAACGTGTCTCACTCAACCCAAGCTGCTGTTTTTGTTTGGTTTTGTTTTCTGTTTGTTCAGTCAGCAAGCCCCAGCCATTCTCCAGTCTCCATCCACCACAAGACTGAGGTTACCAACATGTATGACCATGCCCAACTGTTTATGTGGATGCTGGGGAATTACAGTTGGATGGCCTTAGGCCCTCATGCTTCTGCACCATATGCTGTTATCTGCCAAGCCATTTCCCCAGTCCCATCGTCTTTAGAAATGTGTTTCACATTATTTAGGGCAAGAGATTATTTTTGTTCTAATTCAGTCATCTCTTTCATGGCTAATGTTCTGTCCACCAAGAATGTTCCTTCCAGTTGATACCCTCCATATTAATAACTGCATAATGTTGAGCTAAAATTTCCACCTTGGCATTGCAATGGAAGAGAGTTCTTTGAAAGCAAAAGCAGCACATGTGACCATTAAGTTTACCCTTTTAAAAACTGAATGCCTATATTGTCCCAGCAAATACCTTGTAGCTCCTCCTGACCTTAGAACTCAAGGAAAACATCAAGTCCCAATTCCTAGTTTAAAAATTAGTCAGTGATGGATAGGTTAGATTATTTAATGGAAGAGTGAATACATTGTATTCACTATAATTTTCAAGAAAAAAATCAAGCATACCATTAGTATGCTTAGTATAGAAATGTCAAGCAAATATATAATACCAAATAGTAATGTTTGCTTTATCTTGTCTGTTTGTTCATGTCATGTGATTCCATCTGTAGGGCTAAGTCCTAGCCAGCTGAAGCATTATAAATGGCTGCTAACTAAAACCACAACCCTGTGCAATCAGATTAATAAGAAAAAAAATCATACTTTATTGTCCCAATAGTATCAAGTAGCTGATTACTTCTTGTTCACCAAACTCTAGAGTGATTCTTTTATTATTTTCTATAAGAGACAGAGAATGGGTGTATCAACCCTGTTCTACTTCATAATCTTTCCATCCTTTTAGCAAACTACCATTCTCAGAGTGTTTCATGGAGCTCACTGAGTATAAATTCCATGTTTGAATGAAAAAAGAAGAAAATCACAGATATGTTCAGGTTCCCTTAAAAATTCCATTTGTGAACAGCACCCCCTTTCACTAAACTGGTTTGTGCCAGAGAACAAAAACAAGTGGCTGTATTGTTTCTGCTTTCTGAAACGTATTTTACCAAAGGGGAAGTAGAACCAGCCAAAGTGCCAAGTGAGCGTGCATTTGAGGGTCTGTGTACCACGCAGATTATACCCTGAGCAATTTGTTAAATTTGCTTTTTCTCCTCAATTGTAGGAAGAATGCAAAACTCAGCAACCTTAAAGTTAACCTGTTGTTTATAGGACACACCCTTCATTCACTGTGCATGGCAACAGGGTCTGAAAGCTGTCTACACAAGGCTGGTCAAAGTGTCTATCTTTCCCAAATGCAAACTTGTTATTTACTGAGTGCACATGTGCCGGGCAGGGTATACTTTTATGTCTGCAGCACAGGTAAGTGTTGAACTTGTAATCTTCTGGCCTCAGCCTGGTGAGCAGCTAACTTTACAGGTGTGTGCCAACAATCCTGACTTTTTAAAATTTCATTTGATATTGTAAAAGCTCAATGTAGTATGTCTTATGGTAACTTAAGACACTTGCCTGCCAAGCCAAAGGACCCAGCTTCAATTCCCCAGGACCCACGTAAGCCAGATGCACAAGGTGGTGGTACTTATGTCTGGAGACCATTTGGAATGGCTGGAGGTGCTGGTGTGCTCAGTCTCTCTATCTCTCTGTCTCTGTCTCTCTCTGTGTCTCAAATAAATAAATAAATCATATTTCTCTTAAAGTGTGGTTTTAGTGGACAAGGCATTCAGGAAGGGCTAGGCTTGGAGGTGTCTCTGCCTCTTTTCATCTCTACATCACTTAATGTAATTTCCTGTGTGGTCATAAGTCCCCCCAGATGCTAGCAAAAGAAGTAAAGATCATCCTAGAAGGTGGGGCAGGCAGTATTTCACTTCTTTGGTAACAGTCTGCCAAGCCCAGTGATAGCAAGTGTGCAAGAGCTGGAATTATAATGAAGGCACATTACCTCTGGAGCCCACATGTTCAACTTTTGCACTCAACAGCCACCATTTTAATGTGTCATACTTTCCCCACCACTCTCCACAAACTGGATCACATGATGTAGCCCAGGCTGGCCATGTGTCCACTATGATCTTCCTGCCTCAGACTATGTGAAATGTTCCATACTCAATCCCAATAGTTTCTGGGTAAATACACATTTGATGCCCAAGGCACTTTGCATTCTATGAGTCAAGACCTGGGCTTAAAGTTATGACAAGGGCTTGAGGGATGGCTTAGCAGTTAAGGTGCCTGCTTGCAAAGCTGAAGGACCCAGGTTTGATTCCCCAGGACCCACGTAAGCCAGGTGCACAAGGTGGAACATGCATCTGGAGTTTGTTCACAGAGGCTGGAGGCCCTGGTGTGCCCATTCTCTCTCTCTCTCTCTCTCTCTGTCTTCCTATCTCTCTCTCAAATAAATAATAAACTGAATATTTTTTAAGAAAAGAAATGAAATAGCAAGTGCTGTATTGACTAGCAAGCTTAATATTTAAAAAATAATAAAGCTATAGCAAAAACAGAGTAATAAGTTGCCCTTCACTGTACATTGATTCCAAATGTTTATCATGGCCCTTCTGTAAGCCAGTGTCTGTGCTAGTTGCTAAGGTCATAAAGGAACCTCCATTCCTGAAGACCAGTGTCCAGATGAAGAAACTGCCAGGTAACCAAATTTCAATACAATGTAGGAACAAAATTAGCATGCTCATGGGATGTCTGACATTTGAAACCTAACACCAACAACTCAAGAGGCAGAAGCAGGAGGATCATCACAAATTTGGGGACAGTCTCTCCTATATGTTGAGTTCCAGATCAACTAGGGCTTCATAGTAAGGCTTAGTCTTTTATTTTCTCTTTGCATGTGTGTGGGTCTGTGTACATGTGTATGTGAATACATGCATGTACACCAGGATCTCATAGTGCTGCAAGAGAACAGCGTATTCTTGCATCACTTTTATTTTCTTTTGGTTTTTTTGGTTTTTCAAGGTAGGGTCTCACTCTAGCTCAGACTGACCTGGAATTCACTATGTAGTGCCAGCATGATCCTCCTGCTTCTGCCTCCAGAGTGCTGGGATTAAAGGCATGCACCATCAACCATGCACAGCTTCATCACTTTTTATATCTGGCTTACGTGGGTTGGTTGGGAATTGGAGAATTAAACCTGGGCCTGCAGGTTTTGGAAGTAAGCACTTTTAACCATTGAGTCTTATTCCCAGCCCCCCAAACCCAACCTTTAAACAAAAAAGCAAAACAAATGAATACTAAGACTAACTAGATAAGGGGGAAGGTAATAATCTTGGAAAATATGACTTAACTGTCACGAGGCTCTTTAAACATTAATACTCCTTTTGAATGTGTTTAGAGTTCTTCTATAATAAAAGACAAATGTAGAAAAGAAACCCAGAGGAGGTGATTCATTGCACTAAGTGAGACTAACAAGAGAACAGTGAGGTGAGGAGCCTTCAAGGAATGGCCTGGATGTTGTTTTAGTCTTCATGTTCATAATAAAATTATTCTGTGTTCTTGTTAACATGAGAATGCATGTCCATCACCCACGAGCAGATAACAATATGAAAGCTGAAATCTGGAAGACATGAAGGTTTGTAAAATAAACAGAGCAAGGAAGAACATTCCATGTGATGAAAGGAGATGTTGGCATCCACCCTTGCTGGCACTGTGGCAAGCCCACAGATTCCAATGTAGACTTGTCTGCTGATGAGTAAGCTAGTGTGTTTCCTCCCCTCAGAGATTAATGTTTCCTGAGAAGAAGCAAGTGGGTAAGATGAAGCCAGAGCACTAACCACTATCACTAACTCTGCTGAAGAGCAGGGCTTCTCCTCCTGGAATTCTATAGCTTGGGTGGTGGAACACTCCAATCTGATTTTAGGAACCAAAAAAAAAATTACAGTTTGATTTGATCTTGAATACTAATTTTATGGCCACTATATTAAGGGCTGAAATTCACGTTATGTTTAACCCACACACAAAAATAAGCCTTCTATATAAGATTTATTGTTCAGCACAAGATGGGTGGGTGTTCAAAATAGCAAATTTTGTTTGTTTGTTTGTTTGTTTGTTTGTTTGTTTTTTGAGGTAAGGTCTCACTGTAGCCTAGGTGACCTGTAATTCACTATGTAATCTCAGGATGTTTTCTAACTCATGTCAATCCTCCCACCTCTGCCTCCTGAGTGCTGGGATTAAAGGTGTGCACCACCATTCCATCTCCACAATAACATCTTTAACAATTTTGTTGGGAATCTTAACATATGAAATACTGCATATTGGTTTTATTCCCATCAGTATTTTCCCCCTCTCCCATGACCCCATTCCACTGAGGGCCCTCCTAAGTGGCTGTATCTCTAATCACTGTGTGGACATGAGTGTATGTACCAGTTTGTTCCTGTCAGAAGGACAGTATCTCATAGTACACCTTCTGTGGTAGTTTGAATGGATGTCCCCCAATAGATTAAGTTTTATGAAATCTTAGATATCTAGCCACATGACTGGAGGAGGTATCACTGGGTGGATCCTGGAGTCCACCCTAAGGTGTTTGTTACTGGGGGTATATATGAATTTGAGCCTAGGATATACAGAATGCTTGAGGTATTCCTTGCTTTCTTGAATGTGCTTGCTTGTGGTGTAGGTGGTGGTTTCTTTCTCTGTGTGGACCTGGGAAAAGAAGCTATCTTCTCCTGCCATTATGAAACTTCCCCTAAATCTATAAACTTCAAATAAATTCCATTCCTCCTATAAACTGTGCCTGATTTAAAAGTTCATCCCAACAACCTAAAACTCTCTACTATACCGTCCCACATTCATTCCATTCCCTATTCTACAATGTTCTCTGACATTGGGAGGTTGAGTTCAAAGTCTCCTCTCAAGTTCTCAGCAGTCTCTGATGTTCTGTTTTGATGAGTTTTAAAATGTTTCAAATTATTAACAACGTCCATAATTATAAACAATAAACCAGGATACTCCACTGGCACTTTCCCTTTTACAACTTCACTCTCCATCATATCCCATCCCCCTCCACCAATCTCTCTCTTATTTTGATGTCATCTTCTTTTCCTCCTATTATGATGGTATTGTGTAAGTAGTGCCATCCACTATGAGGTCAAGGATATCTGCCGGAGCCTGCCAGCTGAAAGGTTTCGAGCCTGATGGGGAGTGAGGATTAAGGAAAGACAGAAGACTGAAAGCTAGGACTCCAGTCCAGGGCTGAAGCAAGGATTCAAGCCAGGACTGAAGACACGGTTTATTTCACAGCATTCCTTTTTATATCTTTTTACAAACAGTTTTTCCATGGACAAAGATTTTATGAGCTTCACACAAGTTTCTATAAAAAAAAAAAAAACACAACCCTTCCTGTTACAGAGTTTTTGCACTTCAATCACTTCTCAGGACAAAAGACTATTAAGGCCAGCCAAATGGCTTCCTGACACTGAATATACATAATCTTGCTTACATGTAGGTGCTATAGTTTTGCTAAAGTGTTGCTGCCAAAAGCCCAGAGCTATGGATGCAAGTCCAACCAATATGGCTCCTGACAATTCCCCCTTTCTTATTTATTATTTTTATGAAGCGGGCTCCACCAGGCCTCAGTGCAGAAAGACTGTGCCTGTCTTAGGCTGTCCTCTACAATATTTAGGCCTTACCCTTCATCAGTACATGAATTCCATCATTCATGCCCTGTCTTAGGTTGACCTAACTCAAGAGAATCTTACTGGTCTTTAACTACCAGCCTCTGCAGGGGCTTTAAGATAATGTCTCTGGTAGCTGAGGTCGGTTCTGTAGCTGTATCCCATGTATTTCTGCATGGATATCCATAATGGATCTCAAAAGGCATTTAACGAGTATGGGCAGCAGACACAGAATGAGCAAAAGACAACACCTGTAGCAGCAAAGCTTCCTATCCAAGAAGTGAGAGAATTCCATCCAGGCAAGGTGGACTTAAAAGCAGATATGAAGTCATCAGCAGCTTTAGCTGCATCAAAAGTAAGATGATTATTTTGTAAAGACAAAATCTCTGAATGCAACTGAATCAGATCCAAGAAATATTATCATTATGCCAATACCTCTTAGATGCATTTTTATCTTTTCCCAATGCTATTGACTGTCATTATATGTTTTAGTAACACAGATCCATTGAAAATCTACATGACACTCCAAATGAGTTCTAACTTTCAACCCTAGTATCTCTTCACTCAAATACGTAACCTCATCATACAGTGCATCTATTTTTTCTTCCAATTTTCTATCTATATCAACTTGAGTTCCTAGAGAAATAGAAACATTTTTGGATAATTCATTAACAAATTGTGCAATTTGAACTTCTTGTGAAAAAGCAACAGCTGCAGTAGTAGCAGTAACTACCAATGTAATAAAAGATAGGATGCCTGCAATTACTAATCCTACCACCCTTTTTAGTCTACTTAAAGTATTCTTTACTTCTTGTAACACCTGTATTCCCTTGTCAGAATACCAAGGCCTCGTTACATTAACAGGAATCATAACAAATGCTGGTTGCTTAAAAATCATAACTCTATCAGACAATTCTGAAACACAATTAGACAAAGTACAATTGTTACATGTAACATTGACCATTTCCTCAGTCCATGTAATATTTATGTCTCCCATTAACATAGCATAGGGTGGAGTAACACAAGCCATGACCCTTCCCTTTGGGAGGGAAGAACTGTCATTCCTGGTGGAGGTGACACTCACTCCTCCCATGGCTGCAGCAACTTTCCATAAGTAAGTCTGTTGGAAGCCCTCATCAGACCACCAAAGTCCAGCAGAGAGTCCACCAGTCCAGTCATTGTCCCATTTACCACTCCCTTCTGTTCCAGGATTTCCTGACCAGTCTTTAATATGCCTTTTAGTTCTAGAGATGTTACACACGATGTAAGCAGTCCCAAGATACCTTTTCCAATGCAGAGACCTATTATACCAAGGTGATTGTCCCTCACACGGGGGCAAAAGCATCTGGTGACTCAGCTCCTCTGACTTGATTCCCTGAGGGGATCCAAATAGAGACTTGTGAAATAGACCCTTGACTTGCCTTTTTTCCTTTATCTGCTGAATGCTTTACAATCACATTCCTTGGTTGAATTTTTAAACATCCAGTTACTTCTGTTTTAGTTAGGCATATAGGAATACCAGTACTATGACCAGTATAATTGACTCCAAATTTCTGATGAACCTGCATATTCCCACTGGATGGCGTACCTAGTAAATGAGTACTGTTTACCAAGACCATAATTTCTCTATCTTGCCAAGTTGCTGGATGTAAGATGGGTGGGTCAGGAACATAAGCCCAGTACAGCTCACTGTGGATCATCAGGAGTTGAATCCACATCATCAGGAGCAGAGGCATCATTCTTCTGATGTTCAGTCCCCGCAAACCAGACCACCCTCTCCGGCAGCCACCTGGCATTGTCAGCGTCCTGTGGGAAAACACAAACATACCCTTGTCCCCATATTAATACCAGGTCAGGGCCATGTCATTGCCCATCAATGGGGTCCTTCCATCTAACCTGAGCATAAGTGTCCAATGTTCTAGGATGCTGTAATCTGTCTGCAGCAGAATGACCAGATGCATCCACATTTAAAAAGTTTAAAATAAAGAGTACATGGTTTAAAGCATTCTGTGGTGACCAAGGCTATAACTCCCCCATTTTTATTTTTTGTAATTGATTTTTTAAAGCTCCATGAGCACGTTCAACAATTCCTTGTCCTTGAGGGTTATAAGGATGCCTGTTTTATGAACAATTGATAATTGAGCACAAAACTGCTGAAAAGATTGACTAGTGTAAGCTGTACCATTATCTGTCTTTATAATTAATGGCATACCTGCTACAGCAAAACATTTTTTTTTAATTTTTTTTTTTTTTTTGAGAGCGACAGACACAGAGAGAAAGACAGATAGAGGGAGAGAGAGAGAATGGGCGCGCCAGGGCTTCCAGCCTCTGCAAACGAACTCCAGACACGCAGCAAAATATTTGATGTATCTGCTATGACATGTTTAGTAGCTTCCCCAGTCTGTGCTGTAACCATCAGAAATCCTGAGTAAATATCAATGAATACATGAACATATTTTAATTTTCCAAATTCAGGAATATGAGTTACATCCATCTGCCACAGATGATTTGGTTTTAATCCTCTAGGGTTTATTCCATACTGAGAAATTGAGTGATATTCAGAACAGGTATTACATTGTCGCACAATTTGCCTAGCAGCTTCTCTAGTAATTTGAAACTGTTTTCTTAAACTTTGACTATTTTGATGATGTAAATTATGAGATCTTTGAGCTAATTCCAATTGAGATATACCTATGACCTGTGTGGCTTTATCTACCATATCATTTCCCAATGCTGAAGGACCTGGCAAGCCTGAATGAGCTCGTATGTGACCTACAAAACAAGGATGAGAGTGAGTATGTATGTATCTCTGTATTTGACTAAACAAATCTTGCACTTGAGTATTAGCAGTTTCAATATAAGACAGGGTTTCAAGCACCTGTAAAGTTCTAGCAATATATTGACTATCAGTATACAAATTAAATGGAGTTGCAGCTAAAACATTAAATACTGTAGCTACAACTCTAAGTTCCACTACTTGAGCTGACACTGAGGGAGCAGAAAATGCATAAGACTGTTCTTGAATAACATAGAGGATCCATCTGTAAACACTACTAAAGCATCTTCAATAGGCTCTGCCCTGACTGTGTTGGGGGAAATAAAGGAATGAAAATTTGCAAATTTCAACAACTTGTCTTTAGGGAAATGATTATCTATAACACCAGGATAATGTGCAAAAGCAATAGCCCAAGAGTCTGCATTTTGAAATACCCAATCTATTTGTTGCTTTGTAAAAAGAACCCCTATAATAGCCAGTTCCTTAACAAAATATTTTCTAGAGTTTACTCGAGCCATTTGAATCAAACAAGCTACTGCTTTGTAATAAGGAATCAACACTCTATTGGGAGAAACAGGTAAATGTAGGCACAATAGAGGTCCTTCTTGCCATAAAACTGCAGTTGGAGTATGTTTAGTGGCCAGAACATATGCAGCCCATCACTGAGAATAATCTATATATTGAATGTGTTGTTTTTCTTTTTCTTTTTTTTAATTTTTATTAACATTTTCCATTATATAATATATCCCATGATAATTCCCACCCTCCCCACCCCCACACTTTCCCATTTGAAATTCCATTCTCCATCATATTACCTTCACATTACAATCATTGTAGTTACATATATACAATATCAACCTATTAAGTATCCTCCTCCCTTCCTGTCTCTTCCCTTTATGTCTCCTTTTTAATTTACTGGCCTCTGCTACTAAGTATTTTCATTCTCACATAGAAGCCCAATCATCTGTAACTAGTATCCACATATGAGGGAGAACATGTGGTGCTTGGCTTTCTGGGCCTGGGTTACCTCACTTAGTATAATCCTTTCTAGGTCCATCCATTTTTCTGCAAATTTCATAACTTCAGTTTTCTTTACCACTGAGTAGAATTCCATTGTAAAAATGTGCCACATCTTCATCATCCACTCATCAGTTGAGGGACATCTAGGCTGGTTCCATTTCCCAGCTATTATAAATTGAGCAGCAATAAACATGGTTGAGCACGTACTTCTAAGGAAATGAGATGAGTCCTTTGGATATATGCCTAGGAGTGCTATAGATGGGTCATATGGTAGATCAATCTTTAGCTGTTTTAGGAACCTCCACACTGTTTTCCACAATGGCTGGACCAGATTGCATTCCTACCAGCAGTGTAGAAAGGTTCCTTTTTTCCACATCCCCGCCAACATTTATGATCATTTGTTTTCATGATGGTGGCCAATCTGACAGCAGTGAGATGGAATCTCAATGTAGTTTTAATCTGCATTTCCCTGATGACTAGTGATGTAGAACATTTTTTTAGATGCTTATATGCCATTCGTATTTCTTCCTTTGAGAATGCCCTATTTAGCTCCATAGCCCATTTTTTGATTGGCTTGTTTGATTCCTTAATATTTAACTTTTTTAGTTCTTTGTATATCCTAGATATTAATCCATTATCAGATATATAGCTGGCAATATTTTTTCCCATTCTGTAGGTTGCCTCTTTGTTGTTTTTCACTGTGTCCTTGGCAGTGCAAAATCTTTGTAATTTCATGAGGTCCCAGTGATTAATCTGTGGTTTTACTGCCTGAGCAATTGGGGTTATATTCAGAAAGTCTTTGCCAAGACCAATATGTTGAAAGGTTTCTCTACTTTTTCCTCTAGCACTTTTAGAGTTTCAGGTCTGATGTTAAGGTCTTTAATCCATTTGGACATAATTTATGTGCATGGCGTGAGAGAAGAATCTATTTTCATCCGTCTGCAGATATATATCCAGTTTTCAAAACACATTTGCTGAAGAGGCTGTCTTTTCTCCAATGAGTATTTTTGGCATTTTTATTGAATATCAGGTGGCTATAGCTACTTGGGCTTACATCAGGGTCCTCTATTCTGTTCCACTGATCTACATGTCTGTTTTTGTGCCAGTACTGAGCTGTTTTTGTTACTATGGCTCTGTAGTATAGGTTAAAATTAGGTATGGTGATTCCACCAGCCTCATTTTTGTTGCTCAGTATTATTTTAGATATTCGAGTTTTTTGTGATTCCAAATGAGTTTTTGGATTGTTTTTTTATATTTCCATGAAGAAAGCCTTTGGAATTTTGATAGGGATTGCATTAAATGTGTAGATTGCTTTAGGTAAGATTGCCATTTTCACAATATTGATTCTTCCAATCCAGGAACAAGGGATGTGTCTTCTGCAATTTCTCACATGAGTGTTTTATAGTTTTCATTGTAGTGATCCTTTACTTCCTTGGTTAGGTTTATTCCAAGGTACTTTATTTATTTATTTATTTATTTTGATGCAATTGTGAATGGGAGTGATTCTCTGATTTCATCCTCTGTGTGTTTGTTGTTAGCATATATGAAGGCTACTGATTTCTGTGTATTTATTTTGTATCCTGCTACATGGCTGTAGGTTTTGATCAGCTCTAACAGTTTGCTAGTAGAGTCTTTAGGGTCCTTTATGTATAAAATCATGTCATCTGCAAATAATGATAACTTGATCTCTTCCTTTCCAATTTGTACCCCTTTTATTTGTGTCTTTTGCCTTATTGCTATGGCTAAGACTTCCAAAACTATATTAAATAAAAGTGGGGACAGTGGACACCCTTGTCTTGTTCCTGATTTTAGCAGAAAAGCTTCCAGTTTTTCCCCATTTAGTAATATGTTGGCTGTAGGCTTGTCATAAATAGCCTTTATTATATTGAGATATGTTCCTTTTATTCCCAGTCTCTGTAGGACTTTTACCATGAAGGGATGTTGGATTTTGTCAAATGCTTTCTCTGCGTCTAATGAGATGATCATGTGATTTTTGACCTTCAACCCATTTATGTAATGTATTACATTTATAGATTTGCGTATGTTGAACCATCCCTGCATCTCTGGGAAAAGCCTACTTGATCAGGGTGAATGATCTTTTTGATATACTCTTGTATTCTGTTTGCCAATATTTTGTTGAGAATTTTTGCATCTATGTTCATGAGGGAGATTGGTCTGTAATTTTTGTCTATCTTTGCCTGGTTTTGGTATCAGGGTGATTCTGGCCTCATAGAAGTAGTATGATAGAATTCCTTCTTTTTCTATTTCCTGGAAAAGCTTAAGAAGCAATGGTGTTAGCTCTTCCTTAAAGGTCTGGTAAAATTCAGCAGTGAATCCATCTGGGCCTGGGCTTTTTTTAGTTGGGAGATTATTGTTAACTGTTCAGATCTCCATGTTTGTTATAGACCTATTTAAGTGATTAATCTCATTTTGATTTAATTTAGGGAGGTCATATAAATCAAGGAAATCATCCATTTCTTTCAGATTTTCATACTTGGTGGAGTATATGCTTTTATAGTATGTCCCTATGATTTTTTTAATTTCTCTGGAATCTGTTGTGATGTTACCTTGTTCATCTCTGATTTTAATAATTTGTGTCTCTTCTCTCTTTCTTTTGGTCAGATTTGCTAAGGGTTTATCAATCTTGTTTATCCTTTCAAAGAACCAACCCTTTGTTTCATTAATTCTTTGGACTGTTCCTTTTGTTTCTATATCATTAATTTCTGCACTAATTTTTATTATTTCTTCCCGTCTACTGATTTTTGGTTTGCCTCGTTCTTCTTTTTCCAAGGCTTTAACGTGAAGCATTACATCGTTTACTTGTGACCTTTCTAATTTCTTAACATAGGCAATTAAGGCTATAAATTTACCTCTTAGGACTGCCTTCATTGTGTCCCAGAGATTTTGATATGTTGTGTTCTCATTATCATTTGACTCTATAAAGTTTTTGATTTCCTTCTTGATTTCTTCATTGACCCATTCATCATTTAGTAGTGTATTGTTTAGTTTCCATGATTTTGTGTATGCTCTATGGCATTTCTTGCTACTGATTTGTAGTTTAATTCCATTGTGGTCAGATAGAATGCAAGGAATTATTTCAATTTTCCTGAATTTGTTAAGATTTGCTTTGTGTCCTAATATATGGTCTATTTTAGAGAATTTTCCATGTGCTGTTGAAAAGAATGTATATTCTGCAGCCTTTGGATGAAATGTCCTATATATATCTGTTAGGTCCATTCCTTCTATGACCCCATTTAGTTCAGTTGCCTCTCTGTTTATTTTTTCCTGGGATGACCTGTCAATTGATGAGAGTGGGGTGTTAAAGTCACCCACCACCACTGTGTTTGGTGTTATCTGTGACCTTAGTTCTAATAGTGTTTGTTTGACGAATTTGGGAGCCCCCATGTTAGGTGCATATATGTTTAGGATTGTAATGTCCTCCTGTTGGAGTGTGCTTTTAATCAATATAAAGTAACCTTCCTTATCTTTCTTGACTAACGTTGGACTGAAGTCTACCTTGTCGGATATTAGGATAGCAACCCCTGCTTGTTTTCTAGGCCCATTTGCTTGAAACACCATTTGCCAACCTTTCACTGTAAGATAATATCTATCCTTTCTAGAATGGTGAGTTTCTTGGAGACAACAAATTGTAGGATCCTGCTTTTTAACCGAGTCTGCAAACCTATGTCTTTTCACTGGGGCATTGAGGCCATTGATATTAAAAGATATTATTGAACGGTGTGTATTTATGTTTGCTTTTTTTTTTTGTGGTTCTGGTTCTACTTGTGCTCTCTTATGTTAATGAGTATTTGAGTATTGCTTGTTTTCTCTAGGTTCCTTATATGTGTGCTTTTCCTTTTGTTCAGCATGGAGGATTCTATCAAGTATTTTCTGTAGAGCTGGTTTTGTCTTCAAATACTCCTTTAACCTGCTTTTGTCATGGAATGGCCTTATTTCTCCGTATTTGAATGGATAACTTTGCAGGATAAAGTAACCTTGGTTGACAGTTGTTATCTTTCAGAACTTGTAATATATCACTTCAAGCCCTTCTGGCATTAAAACTTTGTGTTGAATAATCTGTAATCCTGATGGGCTTGCTTTTGTAGGTAACTTGATTTTTCTCCCTAACTGCTTTCAATATTTTTTCTTTGGTGTGTGTGTTTGGAAGTTTGATTATAATATGGCGAGGAGAGGTTCTTTCCATGTTTTGTCTGGCTGGGGTTCTAAAGGCTTTCTGTATCTGCACTGGCACCTCTTTCCCAATTTGGGGGAAATTTTCTTCTATGATTTTGTTGAAGATGCCTACTATGCCTTTGGAGTGGAATTCTTCTCTTTCTACTATGCCCTGAATTCTTATATTTGATCTTTACATAGTGTCCTGAATATTGTGAAATTCCCACTCATACTTTTCTATAAGTTTGTCTTTCTCTTTGTTGGACTGTATTAGATTTGCCACCTGGTCTTCTAGCTTAGATATTCTGTCCTCTCCCTCATCCATCCTACTATGAGATTTTCTACAGAGTTTTTTATTTCATTAACTGTGTTCTTCATTGCTAGTAATTCTGACTGGTTTTTCTTTATTATTTCTATTTCCTTATTTATGTCTTGTATTGCCTTCTTTATTTCATGAAATTGGTGTCCTGCATTTTCTTTGATTTCTTTGATTTCCTCTTTGTTTTCCTCTTTGATTTCTTCCTTGATTCTTTTTATTTGTTTTTTGACCTCTTTGAATATATTTATAATCATTCTTTTGAACTCTTTCTCAGTCATTTCCTCTAACTCGTTCTCACTGGAGGACATTTCTGATGCATTAATACTTTTAGGTGGATTTATATCGTCTTGTTTTTTAGTGTTTCTTGTGTTCTAATAATATATTTTTTTTCATCTTGGATTAAGTTAATGCTTGGATTTTCTAGCTAGCTGAGTATTCTTAGCTGTATCAATTGATTTGATGTAATATATTTTCAGGGTAGGAGCTTAAGGTGTTAGGTGTGTCTTAAGACTCTCAGAGTATCTACAAAGATGTTCTTAGGGGTTGAGTTTCCCTGCTATAGGAGTATTCATGCAGGCTGAGTGGAATAAAATACAGGGAGATTCTAAAATTTAACTAAACACTGTACACATTCGATCAAAAACAGCCCCGAGTATGTATGCAAGAGTCGTTATTATAATGACCAGATCCTCTACCAACAAAGAGGTTAAGATTTCTGGTCTATTGAGGGATCCAAGTCATCTTGCAACCAAGTGAGACCCTTCCCTGGTGCAATCCCAGTTACCTTGGATGATTTTGGTCTCAGTCAAGTTGCTGCCTGGGTCGTCGGGCTGCTGTTCTGATTTCTAGAGCTGGGCACTGGCTTTTCCTGCAGGGCAAACTGAGCCTGGCAAGTGTGGCCCTGCAGATCAGCACCCCTGCTGCTGGAACTGCTGCTGCTTAAGCTGTTGCTGCTGGGTCTGTAGCTGCTGCTGAAGCTGCTGCTGCTGGACCCACCGCTGCTGCTGCCTCTGCTGCTGCTGTAGCTGCCACCTCTGGAGCCACCACTGCTGCTGAAGCTGCTGCTGCTGTGTCCACTGCCGCTGCTACCACTGAAGCTGCTGCTGTGGGATCTGCCACTGCTGCTGCTCCTGGGTCTGCTGCTGCTGCTGCTCTTGGGTCTGCTGCTGCTGGGTCTGCTGCTGCTGCCGCGACTGGTGCTGCCACTTCTGGGGCCCCTGTTACTGGTGCCGGGCTGTTGATGTTGCTGCCGAACTCTGCTCCTGCTTGGGTCCCGCTGTTGGGCTCAAGTTGGCGTAGCCGGACCCTGGGACCGCTGCTCTGTTCGCTGGAGCTGGGCTCAGGCAGTGGGGGAGGGGAGGGAGCCGCAGCTGCTCTGGTTCTCTCGCTGCTCTACGTGTGCTTCTACCTCGTGGTCTGCTCCTCCGTTGCTCACTGCCGCTCACCCTTCACATTTCCTGAGTTGTGGAGTGCGCCGGTGTGAGGGGAAAATCCCCACACCTGGCTTTTCCTGTGGCTGGAGCTGAGCCTGGAGGCTTTCTGGTGCACAGCTGCTGCCGCAGTTGGCGGAGCTGCCAGAGCCGCTTTTGCTGGCCTGTGCGGGTTCTGGATGCTCTGGATCTCTTCTACTTCTCCGCTGCCACTTCAAGTTCCTATACACCTCACTTTTTAGTAAAAGTTTGTATTTTGCTGAGTTTTCTTGGTCTTTTTTCCCCCCTAGGCTGCTTTGGCGTGGTACCTACGCTGCCATCTTAACCAGAATTCGAATGTGTTGTTTTTCAATAGCTTGTTCTACTAAGGCTAATGCCTTACGTCCTTCATCTGTTAACTGACGCACAGACTTTGGATTTGGATCTCCTTTTAAAATATCAAAGAGAGGCTTTAATTCTCCAGTACTAATTCTTAAATGAGGTCTAAACCAATTAACATCTGCCAAAAGCTTTGGAAATCATTTAAGGTTTGTAACCCGTCTTTCCTGAGTTGAATTTTTTCTGGGAATATGGTTTTTGGATATAATCTGTGTCCTAAATATGAATATGGTGGCTCAGTTTGAACCTTATTTGGAGCTATAATTAATCCTTGCTCTTTTAAGGCTCACTGTAAATGTGAGTAAGCTGTTAATAATAATCCCTCTTGTTTGAACGCCAGGAGAATATCATCCATATAATAAATAATATATACCTGAGGATAGGCCTGTCTAGTCTTTGTTACAGCTTGAGCCACAAACTTTTGACACAAGGTGGGGCTGTTAGCCATTCCCTGGGGCAACACTTTCCAATGATATCTTTTCATAGGCTCCTTAAAATTGATAGAAGGCACACTAAAGGCAAATCTTTTACAATCTAGAGGAGCAAGCGGAATAGCATAAAAACAATCTTTTAAATCCAACATAATTTTATAAGTATCTTCAGGAATAGCAGAAGGCATAGGCAAACCTGGTTGTAAAGTTCCCATCAATTCCATTGCTTCATTTACCTTGCTAAGATCCTGTAATAACCTCCATTTACCAGACTTCTTTTTTATAACAAAAATTGGAGAATTCCAAGGTGAATTTGAAAAAGAACCTCCTTGACTGACTTCCCTTGAAGGGCAGCAACCAAGGCTAGCCCTTGTGTATAGGATGGACCTATGTCAGAACACAGATTAATGTAATCAGTTATGTTCCCCTTTCTCCTAACTGGCCTCAAGGCTACTTGACAAGCAGAGTTAGCATTCTCATAGGCTAATAATTTTACAAGTGCAAGTCCTGCTTCAGAATCTCCAGCCAGTCTGCTAGCAGCCTGTAATAATCTATCCACAAAATTTTGATATAATTCATCAGGTCCTTTCCTAATTTTTGACAAATCTTCAGTCCCCCTCCCAAGGGATGGAGGCTTACGCCAAGCCTTTTTAGCTTGTGCATTAACCTGAGCATAAACGCCTACATCAGACTTCAATTGATTCATAAGTTCCCGATATGGTTCCTCTATTGCCAGCATATCAAAAGTAATAGGTACCCCCTGAGCCTTATTCACCTCAGCAATAGCCTGACAATTTTCCATATATTCTGTTTTCCACAATAAATAGTCTCTTCCTGACAAACATGCCTTTGCTACTTGTTTCCAGTCCCCTGAGTCTATAATAGCAAGAGTGAAAGGAGCTGTAGGGCCATATTGCACACAAGCTGCTTTTAATTCTTTCAACTGCTCAAAAGATATAGGGTTATGAGATCTTACTTTATTCGCTGAACTACCTTTTTGTTCAAAAATAGGATACACATCAAATCCATGCATATCTTCTCCTTTTTGCGCTACTCCTGCAAGAGTGCAGGGGTGAATCAAAGATACAAGATGAAATTCACCCTCAGGTTTTGACACTACCGCAATAGCGGGAGGTTTTGTTTCCTGGCGTACGCTTTCCCTGACATTGCTGTACTTGTAAAGACAGTGATTTAACCATACTTTGCAAACGTTGCATTTCCTCTAAATAATTTTCCTTCTGTTCATCTTCAGATTTAGTAAAAGTTATAAAAGGTGGAAAGTCTTCCTCTTGATGACCTTCTGTCACCTCCTCCTCTACTTTTGCTTCCTTATCTGAATCTGAATAACCAAGACAACATTCTTCTCTTCTAAATAATAGCTTAGATCTAACTCTGGTCCCTCAGGTGAGATGAAAATCTTAGTTTCATTTTCTAAGTTCATGCTGGGAAGCAGTCCTTTATCGTTAATTGTACCTGATTTAACTTTCTCTTTGATGTCTAGGATCTAAACTATCTCTAACTAAAGCTCACAAGCTAAAAGTTTCCACTGGTACTTTACTTGGCCCATGGGTATTATAATAATCTTGAAGCTCAGTCCCTACCCTTTGCCATATTTTTAAATCGATAGTTCCTCCTTCTGGGAACCAAGGACAAACTTTTTCTATAAATTCCAAAAAGTTACTAAGTTGTAGTAGACTAACTTTGGTTCCCCGAGCACACAACATATTTTTCACATATGAACAAAAAGAATACGACTATTACCTTGTCCCATTTTTACTTATATTACTCACTGCTCCCTTTTTTCTTTTTTGAGCCCTCCTTTTCAATCCAGCGGTGTCCTTCACTGTATCCCCATCTTCAGGCCACATGTTTGGGTGCCACTTGCCAGAGCCTGCAGTCTGAAAAGGTTTGAGCCTGATGGGGAGTAAGGATTAAGGAAAGACAGAAGAAAGACTGAAAGCTAGGATTCCAGTCCAGGGCTGAAGCAAGGATTCAAGCCAGGACCGAAGACATGGTTTATTTCACAGCATTCCTTTTTATATCTTTTTACAAACAGTTTTTCCATGGACAAAGATTTTATGAGCTTCACATAAGTTTCTGTCAGGGAAAAAAAAAAAAAAAAAAAAAAAAAAAAAAAAAAAAAAACCCTTCCTGTTACAGAGTTTTTGCACTTCAATCACTTCTCAGTACAAAAGACTATTAAGGCCAGCCAAATGGCTTCCTGACACTGAATATACATAATCTTGCTTACATGTAGGTGCTATAGTTTTGCTAAAGTGTTAATGCTGAAAGCTCAGAGATATGGATACAAGTCCAGCCAAAATGGCTCCCTACAGATATCCAAGCTACTTTGTGTCTGAAAAAGTGCATTGTAAGGAGTCCTGCTCTGCCTGTGGCTCTTATATTCTTTCTGTCACCTCTTCTGCAATGGACCCTGATCTTTGGGAGGTGTGATAGAACTGTATTAGTGCTGAGCACTCCTCTGTCACTTCTCAGCTCTGTTGTGCCTTTTGAGTCATCCCAGAGATCACTGACATCTAAAAAGATAAGCTGCTCTAACCAAACTGAGAGTAGCATTTATACATGGGTATGAGTATTAAGAGAAGTGCTTACTAGATGGTTTGGTGAGCAAAATGTACACACTTAACCAGACATCAGCAGGCACTACACCCCTAGGGCTCATGACTTCCCCTGTCATAGGCTTTTCAGTATCAGGCATATATTCCCTCCCATGGAGCGGGCCTCCAGACCAATTAGAAAGTGACTGGTTTCCTTCATAACAGACATACCACTGTTGCACCCATTGGCTCATTCTTCTCTTGGAATTCACTCCTTAAAGACTAGAACATACTTACAGATGGTGGGGCATTGGGATTCTTCGGTTGCTGAGTGGTCTGCCTTGCCTCACTTTAAGGGAGTGATATTTAGGCAGGTGATTTGGGTCATTCTAGGAACAATAATGGGGATGACTGCTCCAGGTAATTTCAGAAATGAGATAACTGGGAGAAGTAGTTGGATCATTTTGAGAAACAGAGGGTTACAATGAGATGGAAGTCAGAGTCCAAAGATGGAGTTATTCTGGTTCTAACATTCCAAATTCTGTTATTATATAGAAATCCAGGGTAGAAATATGCTTCTGAAACTGAAATTTGGAATTCTGCAGTTTGGAAGTGGAGCCACTGAATAAAACTACATAAGTGGGCAAATAAAATGTTGACACACATGGTATTAGAAAGAGAAAAACCTCAGTAAGTGTGAGGGAGGCCTTGAAGACAAGAGAATGATTTATCTTGGAGGAAATAAGCAAGGCCTTTATAGGTCTAGTTTAATAAGAATGTTTATAAAAACTATAATCCAGAACAACAGGTACATCAGCCTGTCACAAATGTCAAGTCATATACGGAAAAGGATAATAAACTGGCTATTTTAAAAGGCTAATATAGCCCCAAATTATTTTGGCTCTGGACTGGTAATATTTACTTCTCCACAATTGCTGAAGTCCATAGTAGAAGTTCTAGTCACACAGTGTGGCTTCTGGAAGACTCGGGTTTTGGTTCTTCATTTGCCAAACATCACTTTGCACATTTTGCATGTGGCAGGCTGTTGTCCCACGTGGCTAAGAGGCTTTCTCTTAGGTCTTATACATGATGTCCAATGAGGCATTAAGGCAGCATTCTTCAGAAGAATTATATAAATCCAAGCAGCTATTAGACATTATGATCTGGTCATTATAAATCTACATGAATTTTCTTGTATATGACATTTATAGGTGACACAAATATATCTAAGGTTGAAAATAACAGGCATTAGGTAAGGAAACAAAGAATGTCTGTAGAAGTAAGGAAGAAGAGTTAAATGAAATTTCTGGAAATCAGATGATTTAATTTAGGTAAAGTGAAAATGGGAAGCCTAAAAACCTAGTTTTGAAGTGATACTTTAATTATAACAGTTTTAAATTTGAATATTATTGAAATTAAGAAATTAATTTTGTAGTTATTTATAGGCACAACGAAATTTTATATAATTATGTCAAATTTCTATCTATTAAAATAAGTTTATAGGAAGCAAGTAAAATTTTTACCCAATAGGAAAACATATAAGGACAGAATATTTAAGAAATCTATTAATGTAGACATGTGCCTTAATTTCTGAGCTATCTCTCCAGTCCAAGATAAATTATTATAAACAGAATCCAAGCCAAGTAAAGGCTTTATCAGATGGAAAACATATACCTTAGCATTTGGATATAGCTTAATTGTAAGTTTTAAGTATCTATCACAAAATTCTTGCTTGTAACCCATTTTGTGAACATTAATAGAGTACTATAATATCTATGAGATCTATTGTTGTCAGAGAATCAAACACTTATCTTTTTATTTAATTTTCAAATATATCTCACCCTGAAACTTAAAAATCTTTTTAAAATCTTTTAATTTATTAGCAAATATTATATATTCTATATCATTATTCAAGACAAGACCTGTGGTCAGAAAGCAGTATCTTTTTCCCTTTTAATGTTACCAGAGACAAAGGAAATTAGGTCTGTATTTCAATGACATCAAAGTCAAGTCTAATGTCTTTTAAAAGTGGACAGACACTGCAAGTTCTTTTGGGAGGTGGATGCCAGGTTTGAATCTGTCTTCTACTAGAAAAGCTGCCAGGGAGTCAGCTATATTTTCTTTCTGTATTTTTTTTTCAAGGTAGGGTCTCACTCTAGCCCAGGCTGACCTGGAATTCACTATGTAATCTTAGGGTGGCCTTAAACTCATGGCCATTCTCCTACCTCTGCTCCCGAGTGCTGGTATTAAAGGCGTGCACCACCACACACTGTATTTTATTATTGTTGTTGTTATTATAAAAAAAAATAGAAATTAAGGCTGGAGGGATGGCTTAGCAGTTAAGGCGTTTGCCTGCAAAGCCAAAGGACTCAGGTTCAATTCCCCTGGACCCACATTAGCTAGATGCACAAGGGGGTGCAAATGTCTGGAGTTTGTTTGCAGTTGCTGGAGGCCCTGAAATGCCCATTTTCTCTCTCTCTCTCCCTCTCTCTCTCCCTCTTTCTCTGTCAAATAAATAAATAAGACAAAAAAAAATAGAAATTGGAAAGCACATATATATATTGTCTCTTAACAGTGATAAATATAGGCTGTCCCGACCCGCGGGACCTCGTTATTCGTGGGGGCGAGGGGGACCCTAACCTGAAATAAGATGGGCAAGAGAGAGGAAGAGACTCAAGCAAATGTACACTTGTCAAGAGTCCAATTTTATTGAGCCACAGCAGCCTTTTTAAGGGTTAGGGTTAGGGTCTTGGGTGAGGGGGGGGCTGGAGGAGGCAGGTGCTGGAAAGTTCCAGAATCTTCTTGGCCTTTGGCCTAGGACAGTTTACAGTTATTCCAAGAATTCACGGTATAGTTCTCATATCTCTGCAGTCGCCAGGCAGGATGTTAATTAGTTAGGTGTGGCAGGGTGGGGGGATGGAATCAGTTAGGTATGGCAGGGTGAGGGGATGAGGAAAGGTCGGAAGTTGCTCAGGGCAGAGGTTATCTCAGGGCAAAGATCTGTTCAGGGCTCATCTCCTCGTCTCCAACATCTCCCCCTCTTCTGTATACAAGGACCAGGATAGGGAGGTTACCGTGACCCCTTAATGATGTCCCAAAGAAGGGCTTGTTTTGGTGGCCAATTATTTTTGTTTAAGAGTAGAAATGGATCCAGAGGAGCAACCTGACAGCAACCTGACATCAGAGAGGCGAGTGAGCGTTCCCCAGAGTAGGTTGAGCGCTGTTACTCATAGGTCATTGATTTTAATAAAGTCATTTGGATTGACCTTAGAACAAGGGGCACAAATGGTCTGAGCCTGTTAGAAGGGCAGTGCTGGACCCTTACCCGTCATTGGATTGGCCTCCTCTTGGCGAGGTCGTCCTGTCTTAGGTGGGTCGAGACTTAGCCACCCGTTCCGTCGCTGACTTACCAGACCACTCACTTTGTGGAAATGTAACGCATTTTGCTCTCAACAAGACCGTCAATGCCACATAAGGATCCTGGAGGAAATATGTTTGGTAGCCAATTAGTATGAGGGGTTGCGGAGACCTGAGTTATTATTCGGAGGGGCGGGACCAAAATTTCCACCCCAGGGTGGGTTTTTGCAGGGAGGTAAAGTCTAAGGGTCGAGATGGGGGTTGTCTTGTTCTTTTGGCAGGTCAGCGGCAGATGTTTCTTCTGTGGCAAGGCGAGGTAGTGGACTTCCACCGGCTTGATTGCAGAATCTACCTGACTCTTAATGAAACTGGTTAGTCGTCTGAAGGCCCAGGGGCCAAAGGAGATAAGCAAAAGGAATCCAACAAAAGGGCCTAAAAGACTGGGAAGCAAAGTAGTTAGCCAGGGAGATGTGGAAAACCAATTTTTATACCACGATTCTTGTTGTTCTCGAGTCCTTTTTCTATCCTCTAGATTTCTTTTAACTTTATCAAGGCAATTTTGTATTAGTCCAGTCTTATCTAAGTAAAACAACATTCTTCTTTGAGGGCTACACAGAGTCCCCCTTCCTTTAAGAACACCAAATCTAGCCCTCTCCAGTTTTGAAGTACAACCTCAGAGAGCGAGGCCAAAGAATCTTTGAGATCTTGTATCCCCTCATGTATGAGGTTAAGATCTCTGTCCACTAAGGCACTGAGTTGTGAAAAATGCTGTTGGGAGGTTACCAGCGAGGCAATACCTGTCCCGGCCCCTGCAGCACTAAGTCCCAGGAGCACAGTCAGGGTGAGGGCAGTTAAAGGCTCTCTTTTTGGTCTAATGGCAATGCCTTGATCTATAGTAGTTGTAAAACTTTCAGAATCATGAATGAAAAATAGTGGCAAAACTATAACTACAACACAATAGTCCTTAGTATGTAAAAAGTCCTTGTTGACAATAAAGGGAGTCAGCCCCGTGGAACAAGCAAGATAGGAGTTATTAGGGGCTTTAGTATATATATGAAGGAGTCATTGATAATAGCAGTTTGGTTGCATACTGGTTCAAGAGTCAGAGGAGGGAGCATATCAGGGCCTAATAGACGCAGTCCGAGGCTGGAAATGGATGCAAGAGTAATACCCCCTCTGGGGCAGAGTGCCAGAATAATCCCTCTGCACTGTTAGTAGACATAGGAGATGTAAGGATGGCAATTCCCTCATAAAAGGGAGGTCCTAGAACTTTTAATCTGTATGGCATTTCAATCAAGCTCTATAATTTTATTTGAGGAACTTTAAATAAACTTATTTTAAGTAAACCTTATCTATGACAACAGGAACGTATGGTATAGACAGTCTATTTCCCTTTTGTTTCTCCCTCTCATGAGAAGACACTCTAACTGCTTTAGGGGGCGGGGTCGAAGACATCGGATCATTTACTACTTCCTGCTGAACGGGACACGAAGTGGAGACTTGTTGCAGTTAGAGAATCTCTCCTAGAGAGGGGAGCTATTTTAATGTACCCCAGAGTGTAGGAAGATAATCTTGAAAGATAACTTTGGAAAGAAAGAATAAAAGTAAGGAGTTACTGAGAAGTGAACACACAGCAAACTGGTCTTTTTGTAGGTCGAGGGAATCCAGGTAGACAGGCTTGGATCATCTCAGGCCCATCTGAGGATGAGCTGGCTGAGATTTTCTTTCAGAACTGTTCATTAAATGGCACAGTAGTATTTAACATGGCTTGTAAAACAGATGAGATGCTAGCAGAGTTATCAGAAACATATACATAACATTTAATCTTAATAATAAAGAGCTATTTTTTATCATTGGTTATACATTTTTCTCTGACTGTTTAAGACCTTGCAGATAGCCAAAAGTTAATTAAGGATTAATTTTGGAGGTCATTAATGGCTCTCCAAAGAGACTTTAGGGACACAGGAGTAGCCCCATAGCTTACTGGTGTCTTTTGCCTGTTAGGATGAATCAGGGCCATGCTGGCCAAATAGTTTTCCCTTCTTTGGGAAGTCAGGACGACCGATTGCTTCTCAATTGTGACTCTCCTGTTTTACATTGTACACCACTTTTGTTTGGGTCTCCATATCCTCCCTGCTCAGGAAGACAGGTGACTTACCAGGGGGCCAGTGTAGAAGTGTCCCATCATCTCCAGTGGCCTCATGACATGGGAGCACAGGCCAAAATATTGACACTTTTTACTCCGATGATTCCAATTGGCTTTGGCTTCTACATAGGTGATTAACACACTTAGAAAGGAAGTTACATCAGCTTGGATGTACATACATATGGAGCACATTTAATTACTGAAATAGACTTAACTAAAGAATGGCACAGGGCTTCTAAAATCATTTTGTCCTATCTTTAAAATTTTTGTTGTACTGTGGTACCATAAGCCATATATCTGAGGTATAGAAAGTAGGCACATCTCCCATTTTAAATATCCAACATTTATAAGTATAGGCAGAACCTGTTATCAGTCTTGAAAACAGTACCAGTTGATTTACAAACTTAACTTATTTAACCTAGAAAACAAGTAAGACAGTATAAGGTCTTAGCACCTGTGTGAAAACATCTTTGATTAGTTCAGATACCTGTGTGGGTACAAATTACCCAGAGAACATTGGAAACAGAACCATGGAGCTTGATTTATTTTTTTTCATATGAGGACCATTGTTTGAGCATGAGGCTGTGCCCTAAAGTAGGGAATATGTCTTAAGGGTTAATTTTGTTATAAGCACTGGACTTAAGATGCCAAAATTGAGACAGTTACTTTACATATAACAGAGTAGAATCTGGTCTTTTCTGAGCCCAAACAGCTAGCTAAATATTAATATAACCCTTGATAAATCTTTTTGAAAGAAAAAACCATTATTTGACAACCAATGATTTTGGCTTAAACTTGATAACTATTGATTTCATGCACCATAGAAATTTTTTATTAACATAAAACAATTTTATGTTTTACCCATGACTTAAATTTGATAAAGCTCAAGCAAACTATCCCAACATACTTAAGCCTGAAATTTCTTTTTCTATCACTGCAGCCAATATCCTATTTAAGTTCCTTTCTTGTCTCCTTTTCCCGTTATTTTTTCTCTCTTCTGCTTCCTTTTTTTTTCTTTCTTTTCTTTTTCTCTCTCTCTTATGATAAACCTTTTCAGCTTCCTTAATTATGTCTGTCATAGCTAGATCTTGTAAACCCTCCAGATGTTGTAATTTCTTTTTAATGTCTGGAGCGGACTGCCTTATCTATGTCATTGTTATCGCTGCCTGTTGACCCGGAGAAGTAGGGCCAAAAGGAGTATATCTCCGGGAAGCCTCCGTCAAGCATTCTAAAAAAATAGAGGGAGGTTACCTTAGCCAGATTTGCGGGGCGGCGAGCAGCCCCCCTGAGACCTGCCATCAGAGCCTGGCGGTAGACTGTCAGTTGCTCCCTACCTTCTGCTGAGTTATAATTCCATTCAGGTCGGGTGAGAGGGAATCCCACATCAATCTCATTTGGGAGCTAGGTAGGCTACTCATTTGGGCCTGAGACATGCTAGGGTCAGGGGGAGGACCAAAGGCTTGTATGGTGGAATCAGGTCCTTCAGTTTCTAGTCCCTGTAGCGGGCCCATCTCCTCCTCCCTTGGGCAAAGCTGGAGCAAGGAGAGCAGGGGGGTAAAGTGGGGGAGATGGAATCAGGGCAGAGGGCCACTTGGGAGGGTCCTCTATTTCAGGATATATTTTGGGCTGAGCCAAGGGGTCTGGGGCCACTTGGCTTGGTTTTCTCGTGGCTTGTTGGGCCACTGCCAGGACTCGGGAGCCTGACCATGGTGGGGGGTGGATCCAGGGCTTGACCCATGCTGGGGGATCCGTCACTAGGCTCTCCCAGACCAGGATGTATGGCTGTTGATCTGGGTGAGAATGGGTCCCTTCTGAAAAACAATATTCTTAACAGCAGAAATAATGGTTAGATCAAATGCTCCCTCTGGCAGCCACTCAAAGGAGCAGAAAGTCTGTAATTTACCTTTTTTAATTTTTACAGATTAGTCATGAGCCTTACTTCTAACTTCAGAGAAATGAGATACCGTCAGAGTCAGGGGGGTCGTCACAGTCTGTACCATAATTACAAACAAGAGTCCACAAACAAACACAAAATAGATACTGACAAAAAGAAACCAAAAACCGTGACACCTCCAATGCATCCAGAACAGAAAACCAAATGTAGTTTCAGATGGAAGATGCCTCTGTGGTTTCTCCTGAAGGAGAACTACACAATCTTCCTTTACCAGATAGGAGACTGTCAGCCACCCTGACTCTCCTCAGATCCTGGGGCGTCCCCCAGGATTGCAGCCTGTGGTCCTGCCAACCACCATTATCAGGTCCTCACGGTCCTGAACAACAGCTGCCCAAACCGAAATTAAAACAGATCAGAGCAACAGAAATCACTCAAACACTCAGACAAACACTCAGACAAGTAGCGCTGCAGACATTTACATTGTTTACCTCCAAGGGGGTCTCTGGAGTCCGGGGTAGACATGCAAATCCCCGGACGAGTCCTCAATTGAAAGACCCCCAGAGGGAGACCTTCACTCAAGTCTTGAGATAGCACGCACCCAAAGACACACAGGAGACCCAACTTGCTGCAAAAGCATGAGGCTTTATTTAGGAAACCAGAGCTCTGGGGTCGACACATATCTCACGCAGGGGACAGAGGTGTTGACTCTTTGCCATTTCTTTAGTAGTAAGTTTTTGATTTAATTCTTTACTGACTCTTTGTCATTTCTTGGGATGAATGTTAGGTCCATCAATCATAAACCATGGACATGTCTTATCAACAAAAATAAAAAACTGTATAAGATCCTTTTTCTTTACCCGTATTCCTTGCTCTCTGAGAGAGGCTTTTAAATCCTTTATGAAAGAAGCCTCTTTAGACAATGAATGGCCCATCTTGATGGGACTGAATGAAGAGGGAAAACTTACCAGGTTTTGCCGTCTTCTTGGGCGGAGAAGCGGTGACCATTCAGGAACACTCCGGAGCTCGTGTGCTGGGGGCTCTCCGTCCGGCAGGGGTCTGTGCCTCGAGCCGCCACATTGGGCGCCACTTGTCCTGACCCGCGGGACCTCGTTATTCGTGGGGGCGAGGGGGACCTTAACCTGAAATAAGATGGGCGAGAGAGGAAGAGACTCAAGCAAATGTACACTTGTCAAGAGTCCAATTTTATTGAGCCACAGCAGCCTTTTTAAGGGTTAGGGTTAGGGTCTTGGGTGAGGGGGGGGCTGGAGGAGGCAGGTGGTGGAAAGTTCCAGAATCTTCTTGGCCTTTGGCCTAGGACAGTTTGCAGTTATTCCAAGAATTCACGGTATAGTTCTCATATCTCTGCAGTCGCCAGGCAGGATGTTAATTAGTTAGGTGTGGCAGGGTGGGGGGATGGAATCAGTTAGGTATGGCAGGGTGGGGGGATGAGGAAAGGTCAGAAGTTGCTCAGGGCAGAAGTTATCTCAGGGCAGAGGTTATCTCAGGGCAAAGATCTGTTTAGGGCTCATCTCCTTGTCTCCAACAATAGGCAAAGCATATGAACAATTTTGGGTTTTGTCAGTAAGCCCAAATCACTCCTTTAAAGATTTAAGTCATAATAAATGTTCAGAAGTCAATGTTAGGAGCAGGGATAAACTTTGGTATGCAACATGTCCATTGTTGTAATAAGCATGAAGCCATAAGTACAGAAGTAAATTATTTTAAAATATCATAAACCTGTTTTTAGCAATTTATCAACATTGTGAAGTATATCTATGAACATCAGAACACTTAATAGCTATAACTTTTATTTGTTTATTTATTTTTTATAGAGAGTGAGAGACAGAGAAAGTGGAAAGGAGAGAGCAAACTGGCACACCAGGGCCTCAGCCACTGAAATCAAACTCCTGATACTTGCGCCACCTAGTGGGCATGTATGACCTGGTGCTTGCCTTACCTTTTGTGCTTCTGGCTAATGTGGGATCTGCAGAATAGAACATGAGTCCCTAGGCTTCATAGGTAAGCACCTTAACCACTAAGCCATTTCTTCAGCCCCAGAATGCTTAATAACTATAAACACTGCAACAATTACACTCCATAATTTAATTACATATAATGACAGAGTAAATGAAATATAGAACACATGACATGACATGGCTGGCCAGCATTAGAAATGATAAAGAACATGAAACACAGAAAGAAACAACCTGTAAGATTTTAGTTATACTAAACTTTAAAAAAAATTTTTTTCTCAATTTTTATTAACATTTTCCATGATTATAAAAAATATCCCATGGTAATACCCTCCATTTCCCGCCCCCCTTTCCCCTTTGAAATTTCATTCTCCATCATATCCCCTTCCCATCTCAATCATTCTGCTTACATATATACAATACCAACCTATTAGGTACCCTCCTCCCTTCCTTTCTCTTCCCTTTATGTCTCCTTTTTAACTTACTGGCCTCTGCTACTAAGTATTTTCATTCTCACACAGAAGCCCAATCATCTGTAACTAGTATCCACATATGAGGGAGAACATGTGGCACTTGGCTTTCTGGGCCTGGGTTACATCACTTAGTATAATCCTTTCTAGGTCCATCCATTTTTCTGCAAATTTCATAACTTCATTTTTCTTTACCACTGAGTAGAATTCCATTGTAAAAATGTGCCACATCTTCATCATCCACTCATCAGTTGAGGGACATCTAGGCTGGTTCCATTACCTAGCTATTATAAATTGAGCAGCAATAAACATGGTTGAGCACGTACTTCTAGGGAAATGAGATGAGTCCTTTGGATATATGCCTAGGAGTGCTATTGCTGGGTCATATGGTAGATCAATCTTTAGCTGTTTTAGGAACCTCCACACTGATTTCCACAATGGCTGGACCAGATTGCATTCCCACCAGCAATGTAGGAGGGTTCCTCTTTTTCCACATCCCTGCCAACATTTATGATCATTTGCGTTCATGATGGTAGCCAATCTGACAAGAGTGAGATGGAATCTCAATGTAGTTTTAATCTGCATTTCCCTGATGACTGTGATGTAGAACAGTTTTTAGATGTTTATATGCCATTCGTATTTCTTCCTTTGAGAACTCTCTATGTAGCTCCATAGCCCATTTTTTGATTGGCTTGTTTGATTCCTTATTAGTTAACTTTTTCAGTTCTTTGTATATCCTAGATATTAATCCTCTATCAGATATATAGCTGGCGAAGATTTTTTCCCATTCTGTAGGTTGCCTCTTTGCTTTTTTCACTGTGTCCTTGGCAGTGCAAAATCTTTGTAATTTCATGAGGTCCCAGTGATTAATCTGTGGTTTTATTGCCTGAGCAATTGGGGTTGTATTCAGAAAGTCTTTGCCAAGACCAATATATTGAAGGGTTTCCCCTACTTTTTCCTCTAGCATTTTTAGAGTTTCAGATCTGATGTTAAGGTCTTTAATCCATTTGGACTTAATTCTTGTGCATGGAGAGAGAGAAGAATCTATTTTCATCCTTCTACAGATACATATCCAGTTTTCCCAACACCATTTGCTGAAGAGGCTGTCTTTTCTCCAATGAGTATTTTGGGCATTTTTATCGAATATCAGGTAGCTATAGCTACCTGGACTTACATCTGGGTCCTCTATTCTGTTCCATTGATCTACATGTCTGCTTTTTGTGCCAGAAGCACACTGTTTTTGTTACTATGGCTCTGTAGTATAGGTTAAAATCAGGCATGGTGATGCCACCAGCCTCATTTTTGTTGCTCAGTATTATTTTTTTTGTGATTCCAAATGAATTTTTGGATTGTCTTTTCTATTTCCATCTAAAATGCCTTTGGAATTTTGATGGGGATTGCATTAAATGTATAGATTGCTTTTACAAGATTGCCATTTTCACAGTATTGATCCTTCCAATCCAGGAACAAGGATTGTTTTTCCACTTCCTAGTGTCTTCTGCAATTTCTCGCTTGAGTGTTTTAAAGTTCTCATTGTAGAGATTCTTTATTTCCTTGGTTAGGTTTATTCCAACGTACTTTATTATTTTTTTTTAAATTATTTATTTGAGAGCGACAGACACAAAGAGAAAGACAGATAGAGGGAGAGAGAGAGAATGGGCGCACCAGGGCTTCCAGCCTCTGCAAACGAACTCCAGACGCGTGTGCCCCCTTGTGCATCTGGCTAACATGGGACCTGAGGAACCAAGCCTCGAACCAGGGTCCTTAGGCTTCACAAGCAAGCGCTTAACCGCTAAGCCATCTCTCCAGCCCTACTTTATTATTTTTGATGCAATTGTGAATGGGAGTGATTCTCTGATTTCATCCTCTGTGTGTCTGTTGTTAGCATATATGAAGGCTCCTGATTTCTGAGTATTTGTTTTGTATCCTGTTACATGGCTGTAGCTTTTGTTATATTGAGATATGTTCCTTCTATTCCCAGTCTCTGTAGGACTTTTATCATGAGGGATGTTGGATAAACCCTTAGCAAATCTGACCAAACAAAAGAGAGAAGAGACACAAATTAATAAAATTAGAGATGAAAAAGGTAACATTACCACAGATGCCAGAGAAATTCAAAATATCATAGCAACACACTATAAAAGCATATATTCCACAAAGTATGAAAATCTGAAAGAAATGGATGAATTCCTTGATTTATATGACCTACCTAAATTAAATCAAGATGAGATTAATCACTTAAATAGACCCATAACAAGCATGGACATCTGAACAGTTATCAAAAGTCTCCCAACTTCAGCAATTCAAGTTTTCTAAGTTAATCCAAAAGTGGTATATAAGGTGAAATTTAGTAAATTGAATTTGTAAATCAATTTATCCTGTATGTATGCATTTCTTACTGTTTCTTGGGATTGGCCTTTTTCAGTTGTATGTGGTTATATGTGTATTTTATTTCTTCCAATAAATTCTAAATTACAAATGTAAAAGAAAACTTGATACATTACTAAATATATAAATTATGTGGTCTGATTGTGTATACCTGTCATATTGTGAAGTTTTTTTGATGAGTTTTTAAAAGTAAGTTTGTTGAACTGGAGAGGATTTTTAAGAATGGTTTAACTGTTTCTAAGGTCTTTTCCTAAAAGGCTTGCAAGGTACATGAATGAAGTGGGATGATTTTGTAGCATTTGTTTTTTGTTTTTTTTTTTATCAGAAAAATGGAAAAAGAGCTGTTTTAAAGTTTGATCATTTTAAATAGTTTTGGATTTTTTGTTGTTGTTTTGCCTGCTCTGGTAAAGATGATTTTTTCAAATACATATCGATTTGGTTTTTTGATTCTGTATCCTAAATGCTGTTAGATACCCATTACTTTTGTTTTTTAATAGAATTAAGTGTTTACAAAAGCTCTGAAAATACTTTTTATAAAACCTGAAAATGCATACCAAAGCTTTCCAAGAGAATTTTACGATCAACTTCATGTAAGGGCTGTCACGTTCTGAGAAAGAGCAGTTAGTCGAGGGAGATTTGTTAGAGACTATTTTGTAATGTAGCGAACGGTACCTTTATAAGAAGAGTGACTTGCCAATATATTTTTATAGCTAATCTTTATAAATTCTAATGTTGAGTTTTAATGATTATTTTAAATATTTTATGTAGTTTGTTTAGTGAAATTCTGCATCTCATCCTTTTTATATTATGAGAAAGTTATCAGATTGGCTAATATTTGGAATTGTAAGCTTTATATGGAAATCTAAATTTCAAAATGTCAGTTACACAAGTGTTAAACTCTGTATTCTAATTTGTATACACCTTGAAACTGTACTGCAAAACCTTTGTGCTTATTTCATATTGTCTTCTGTGAAATTAAAGAATGTTTGATTAAACAAAAAAATCTCCCAACTAAAAAAAGCCCAGGCCTAGATGGATTCATTGCTGAATTTTACCACACCTTCAAGGAAGAGCTAACACTATTGCTTCTTAAGCTTTTCCATGAAATAGAAAAAGAAAGAATTCTACCAAACTCCTTCTATGAAGCCAGCTTCACCCTGATACCAAAACCAGACAAAGATAGAACAAAAAAAAGAAAATTACAGACCAATTTCCCTCATGAACACAGATGCAAAAATTCTCAACAAAATATTGGCAAACAGAATACTAGAATATATCAGAAAGATCATTCACCCTGATCATTCACCAAGTAGGCTTTATCCCAGAGATGCAGGGATAGTTAAATATATGCAAATCTATAAATGTAATACATCATATAAATGGATTGAAGGATAAAAATCACATGATCATCTCATTAGACACAGAGGAAGCATTTGACAAAATCCAACATCCCTTCATGATAAAAGTCCTAGAGAGACTTGGAATGGAAGGAACATATCTCAATGTAATAAAATTTTTTATTGACAATTTCCATTATTAGAGACAAAAAACCATAATAATTCCCTCCTCTCTCCCACTTTCCCCTTCATATATATACCCTTGTTATATCCCCTCCCCTTGAAAGATAATGATATCAAATCTGTTTTTCTTTTTCAGAAAACAAAAAGAATGAAGAACAACCAAAATCTATCAGCAGGACAATGATGTCCATGTCAGCAGGTGAGCCACCTCTAGCACAGCAGCTAGAGCCCAGGTGAAAACACAAAGGAATTCGTGAGGTGAGCAAGAATAATGCTTCCATGGTGAGTTTGACAACCTGAACCACAGTGATGGAGACAAACATTAAGGACACTCAACATGCACCAAATCAGAAATCCAGAACCTGCTGGAAGTTCAACACTAAAGTAGGCTTAAAGCATACTGGCCATATCTCAGGGAATTTTGTGGAAGAGGGACCTGAAAGCATGTAAGAACCTCAGGGTGGGGCAAAATAAGCAGAGGCATTGCCCTTCCCCCCAATAACAGAATGCTGCTTTCACAATTTATAATTCATAACTCCATAGTGAATAACAGCTATCCAACTAAGAGGGGTCCTTGTGGAGTGGGGGCAGGAAGGAAGGGAATAATGGTACTTGATGTATCCATACAAAGTTTTAACTTGAAAATAAATAAATTTAATAAAAATTTAAAAACCAAGAGCAACAAAAAAATGATATTTTTAAATTGATATGAGTGCTTGCTTGTGAGTCAATGTTCCCATATCAACAATATAGAAATATATTTTCAAAGACAAATTGTTATCCTGATTATTTTTTAAACCATCAAGTAATCTTAAAGACAGGGCAATACCTGCTTGTAGTTTGAATTAAAAACTGACTTTTTTTTTTTCTTTCCTTGAGAAGACTCTAACATGTGCGAGTAGCCTATATGCCCTTTGGGAAGGCATGAAGTTGATGAGTAGTTCTTATTAACCTTATCTGGTGTCACAAAGAACAATTTATGTGGCCAGCATTTATGACTGGTAAATGAAGGCGCATACAGCAGAGAACATGGTTCCTATCTTAACATGCGGTACCAAATGTTAGGGGAAAGGGCGTGAGTGACATGAGAGTAGGAGGAGATGTCTGTAAGAGCTGATGCAGAGGCAGAGGAGTGAGGAAGGGCTGCAGCACAGCTAGGGTGGGAAAAGTTGCAGTGACACAGACCCCACAAGTGAAAAGGACAGGGATCAGAAGCAGCAGCGACCATGGTAGTGGTGGAAGTGCATAGGAAGTGACCAGAGGAAGGGTCAAAGAAAGGAAGTGCCCATTTTGGAGTTTTAGATATTGTAGGCCAAAGCTAGATTCCAATCTCCAAGTTGACATTTTGTTTGAATGATTTTCTGAGAGTTCTTTTTGAGCATCCCTGGAAAAGACTGACAGAAAAATGCTGGGCTCCTTCCTGCACAGGTAGTGCCAAGGGAAGAACCAGGCCTGCTGGTTCCTACCTAGGGGTTGAGGGGATGATGAGCTTCGGAGGACCCAGAAACCTCTCCTGGCCACCAGAGAAAAACCACACTGGATCAGGAATCCTTTCCAAGCAGGAACTCACTTTATTGTTACAGGCGGGTGTTTATATAATGTTGAGAAGAAGGCGGAGACTTTAGGGTGGGGTGAGATGGAAGGGCCAATAGCATACCGAGACCTCTGAAATGATTGGTTCCAAGCATGCACGAGCGGGGACTCTAACTTCCTGTGCAGAAATAGCAGGCCAGAGGCCATTTGGCTCCCTGCTGAATTCTAAGTGCCCATGGGCAGGAATTCTAATTTCCTGTGTGGAAATAGCAGGCCAGAGGCCATTTGACCCCCTGCTGAGTCATAGCTGGGCAGAGGCAGTTAGGCTCAGGAAGTTCCCCTAGGCCTCATGTCAGGGGCCTCTCAAGGCCCAACAGAAAAATATCCAGGAGATGTGAATCTCTTGCAGTTTGGAAACTGGAAACGCAAAGGCATGTGAATCTCCTGCAGTCAAGAGATGGAACCAGATGAAACCTTCTGGTGTCTGCACCAGAGGATTAGAATCTCTGATAGTCAGGACACAGAACCAGTGGAAACTAACTTTGTCTCTCAAGACAAAGGTTGTCTGAAACACTTTCCTGGAATTTTTCAAGAGTCCCTTGTGGTAGAAAAGAGGCTAAAAGTTGAACTGACTTACTGAGTTACTCTAAGAGTTAATTGCTAAGGAGCTAAACTTATCTTTGTCAGTGTAAGACCCCCAGAACGAGGACCCCATGCTCTGCCCAGAAATGGCGACACTCCAAATCACTCATGAGAAACGGTCTTGATGCAAACAGCAAGAGGATTTTTTTTTTTAATTTTTATTAACATTTTCCATGATTATAAAATATATCCCATGGTAATTCCCTCCCTCCCCACCCCCACACTTTCCCGTTTGAAATTCCATTCTCAATCATATTACCTCCCCATTACAATCATTGTAATTACATATATACAATATCAACCTATTAAGTATCCTCCTCCCTTCCTTTCTCCACCCTTTATGTCTCCTTTTCAACTTACTGGCCTCTGCTACTAAGTATTTTCATTCTCACACAGAAGCCCAGTCATCTGTAGCTAGGATCCCCATATGAGGGAGAACATGTGGCGCTTGGCTTTCTGGGCCTGGGTTACCTGACTTAGTATAATACTTTCCAGGTCCATCCATTTTTCTGCAAATTTCATAACTTCATTTTTCTTTACTGCTGAGTAGAACTCCATTGTATAAATGTACCACATCTTCATTATCCACTCATCTGTTGAGGGACATCTAGGCTGGTTCCATTTCCCAGCTATTATAAATTGAGCAGCAATAAACATGGTTGAGCATGTACTTCTAAGGAAATGAGATGAGTCCTTTGGATATATGCCTAGGAGTGCTATAGCTGGGTCATATGGTAGATCAATCTCTAGCTGCTTTAGGAACCTCCACACTGTTTTGATGAAAATAGATTCTTCTCTCTCGCCATGCACAAGAATTAAGTCCAAATGGATTAAAGACCTTAACATCAGACCGGAAACTTTGAAACTGCTAGAGGAAAAAGTAGGGGAAACCCTTCAACATATTGGTCTTGGCAAAGACTTTCTGAATACAACCCCAATTGCTCAGGCAATAAAACCACAGATTAACCACTGGGACCTAATGAAATTACAAAGATTTTGCACCGCAAAGGACACAGTGAAAAAAGCAAAGAGGCAACCTACAGAATGGGAAAAAATCTTCGCCAGCTATATATCTGATAGAGGATTAAGATCTAGGATATACAAAGAACTCAAAAAGTTAACTAATAAGGAATCAAACAAGCCAATCAAAAAATGGGCTAAGGAGCTAAATAGAGAGTTCTCAAAGGAAGAAATACGAATGGCATATAAGCAAGAGGATTTTTATTCCAAGCTCGCTGGGGCCCCCAGTCGTACACCACGCAGGGGTAGAGGACTGCAGAGCCCCAAATGCAAGAACAGGACAGTTTTTATAGGGTTTCTAACAAAACCTGTGCATTAGACCAATCATTTTTTTAACATCAGGAGCCCGTGGGATGTGAGCCAGTCAGTTTGTGCCACTCCATAGTTTTTAAGCCAATTAGTTTAATTTGTTCAAGCCCCTCATGGACCAATCAGTCTCCTATGATCTTGGTGGTCAGCATTTTGCAGGTCCTTGGGTGGGAGTAACAGAGTGTGGTATCAGTCTCCTGTGACCTTGGTGGTCTGAGGCAGGCTGCTACAGCTTATGGTGCTGGCTACTAAGGCTTACGGTGCAGGCTATTAGGGCTTATGGTGCAGGCTATTTACAGAAACCAAATAAGTGGTTCACTTTATTATTCATTTCCCATCCTTGAGGGCTGTCTCATGCCCTTTTTACCTAGTTTTATATTAGGAGCAGGCTCTGATATAATGAGAAGAGGGATTCTTTACTTGCTTCCAACAGAGAGTAAAGCCTGGAGTTTGAGGTATGCAGGGGCCCACTTAAGCTCCCTTTGGAGCATGATAGTATTTCTGGGCTTCTGAATTCTTGGGCCTTTCATTTCCCACTTTTTCTCTTGTTAATAGTTCTAATCCTAGAACTTGGAAGGACTAAATGTAAGCTTTCTCTTTGCCTTGAAGGCCCTTGTATTGTTGTCTAAGTATCATGATTAGGACCACGCTCACTCGTTCTCTAACAAAAGTAAAAATCTTATTAAGTATGCAAGGCCCAACTGAAAGCATCAGGAGCAAAACCATTAAGGGTCCCATCAGGGTGGAAAGCAGAGTAGTCATCCAGGGGGACTTGTTGAACCATCCCTCAAACCATCCTTGGTCAGTTTCCCTTTCCCTTCGATGCTTTTTTAGTCTTTCCCTGAGTTTGCTCATGGAGTCTCTGATAGCTCTTGAGTGATCTATATAAAAGCAACATTTTTCCTTTAAGGCTGCACATAATCCACCTTTTAGGAACAGTAGGTCTAATCCTCTCCAGTTTTGTAGGACCACTTTGGATAAGGAGGTCAGGGACTCCTCTAGATTACTAACAGATTTCTCTAAAGCTTGGAGATCCTCATTTATGACAGTATGTAGTTCATCAAGCCCTCTTTCTAATTGTTGTGGTCCCGTGATCAGGGCTGTGGTCCTTGTCCCCACATTGGCGGCTATCCCTAAGCCAAGTATGACTGCTAGGGTAAGGGTCACAGGCTCCCTTTTGGATTGGGTGGGATGATAGTCATATTTATCGATGACTATTTCCTCAGGATGGTAGTAAACCCGGGGGACAAGCTGGACCATTATACAGAAATTTTTGGATGGGTTAAAAACTGAGGTAGAAACACAGGGAGTTAGCCCAGTATCACATGTCCACCACCTGTTATACCCTGGCACTAGATTTTGGTTGTCTGAGGTCTGACTATAGGTCAGAGTAACATTACAAAGATGTTGGTGGGATGGGGGGGCTTTCCTATACATGCCCCCCTTCCTGAGACCTCCAGGAGAGTCAACTTGTTTTTGGTCCACCATGAACACCAGCTATATGTTCTTTAGTCATATTAAATTCTCCCATAGTTGCCATCCCCTCATAGTAGGGTGGTCCTGAGGATAAACAAAGCCAGCAGGCAGAGGTAACGTTGGAGTTGGTGGCATTTATGGCAAGGAAGGCCCCTTGGATAAGGTTAAAGAGCCACTGTCTTGTCCTGTGTTGGGCCTCCAAGAGTGGGCTAGTCAAAGGGGTTCTAGCAGTCGTTATGCAATGGGTCTTGGCTGCCACTGTGGGTGGGAGCTTGGGCAATGCCACTTTAGTTCTACTAGAACTTTATTAGGTCCTACTGGTCTTGGGGTGGGAGGCTCTATCTTAAGTCGTATAGTAAAGCTTAGGCCCTTATCCCATCCTGTCATATAAAACCTGAGTCCCCAAGTTTTTCCTTTTATCCAGTCTCAGGACTCTCGACCTTGGGGGATGGAAGAGATGCTGAGAGGAACTGCTTTTTTTTTCATCTAATCCTTCCTGCATAGTAATCAGGTCCCAGGAGGAAACTGGATGCCAGTAGGTATTGCCTGTAGTCTCACAACCCCAGTATTTACAGTAGAACTGTTTTATCCCTCCACAACTTTGTTTAGAAGTTCGGGGGCAGACATAAAATGGAGTATGCTGCATCTTACGTTGGGCTGGCCCAGAGCTGCACCCCGGGTTGTCTGCCATATATTGGCCTTGGGAGACGACCCCTTGTGTGAGTGCCCACTTAGCCACATGAGAGTGGACTTCTCTAGGGACCTCCTCCGGGGTGAGCTCTGGGATATCCCAAAATTTTATCCCAACTACCAGGGCACATACATCTGGGGTCAAGACAGGCCACCAAGTCCAGGGGGGCACTTCCCTAGTTGCAGTCCATATTATATCCCCAGTTTGAGAAAGCACTTGCCAAGTCAACTTTTGGGGGGTATGGGGATTGGAGGCATCACCTAGCTGGAGAAGGAGAAGCCACACAGTGAAGCCTAAGTTTAAGGGGATTGTCTGTCCTCTCAGCTTGCCATTTGGGGCCCAGCAGCGGAGCAGGCTTGACGTGAAATGCATGGATCCAGGTGGGTATTCCTTCAACTTTCATGGCCATTGGAGTGGTCAGTACGATGAGGTAGGGACCATTCCACCTAGTCTCAAGGTTTCCTGCACGGTGGCGTCTGACATAGACTGAATCTCCCACCTGGAAGCGATGTGGGACCTGTAAGTCTCCTTCTCCTGAGTAAGCCTCCCGGAGTCGCTTCCACACTCATTGTCTCACCCACTCGAGTGCCTTGAGCCTACAGAACAGAGGCTGGGAAAGCGGCACATCAGTAGTATGTATAGAGGTTATTTCTACCAGTGGAGGAGGCCCCCTGTATAGCAATTCATAGGGGGTCAGTCCAAATTGTCCGGGTGTGTTTCTGACCCTAAAGAGCACAAGGGGTAGGAGAGCTATCCAATCATTAGCGCCAGTCTCTGCGGTCAATTTGGTGAGGGTATCTTTAATGGTTCTATTCATCTTTTCTACCTATCCTGAACTTTGGGGTCTGTATGCACAATGTAATTTCCAATCAATCCCCAATATTTTGGTCAGTCCTTGACTTACCTGGGCAACAAAGGCTGGACCATTGTCTGATCCTATTACCTTGGGTATCCCAAATCTTGGGAAAATTTTTTCCAGTATTTTTTTAGCCACCATGGTTGAGGTTTCTTTCTTGGTAGGATAAGCTTCTATTCATCCTGAAAAAGTGTCTACAAACCTAGTAAATACTTATTACCATACTTAGCTGGCTTTACCTCAGTGAAGTCCACTTCCCAGTGAGCACCTGGGTTGTCTCCTCTTAGCCTCTTCCCAGGAGGCATTCTTGAGGGATTAGCATTGACCATCTGGGAAGGTACACAATGCTTGACTATTGAGCCAGCTATCTCTGGCAACCTCAGAATATGGTAAGGAGACATCTGTAGCAGTTTTTGTAGATGTTTGGCCCCTAGATGGGTTAGGTGGTGTATTTGTTGAATGTACTTTAGTCCCTTCACTTGAGGTAGAATCTCTTTTCCCTCTGAGGTAAAACAGGCCCCCTCTGGAGTTTCGGAGAACTGGCCTAACTTTTTAACTTCTTGCCAATTACCTGGGGTATATCGTTGCTCACTTTTTTGGTTCTTTGGCTTTTCTATTATGGGCAGAAGGCTGACCCCCTGGGCAGCCTGCTTGGCCACTTGGTCAGCCATCTGGTTCCCTTTGGAGATAAAATCTTTGGCTTTTTGGTGGCCAGGGCAATGCATAATGGCCAGTCTTTTGGGTAGATATAGAGCTTTTAGCAAACTTAGAATTTTTTCTTTGTTTTAATTTCTTTCCCTGCTGAAGTAAGTAGCCCTCTGTTTGTAGATGGCTCCATGTACGTGTGCAGTAGCAAAAGCGTACCTGCTATCCGTGTAGATATTCATAGACTTTCCTTCAGCTAGTCGTAAGGCCTGTGTGAGGGCCATGAGTTCACCTTTTGTGCCGAGGTTCCTTCTGGCAGACTGCTGGCTCAGAATGTTCGCATTTCGTCTACTATCGTCGACCCAGCCATCCTCTTACCTTCTACAATGTAACTGGTCCCATCTGTGAACCAGGTTAATGTTCCTCTGGTCAGTGGGACATCTGTAGGATCCTTTTGGATCCCAGTTTCCTCAACCAGCAGTTGATGACAGTCATGAGTCACTGGCTCATCAATTTCTTCAGGCAGAAGAGTAGCGGGGTTGAGGATGGCAGGTGGGGCAAATGTCATCCTGTCGGTGAGGAGCAGGCTCTGGTAGTGAGTCATATGGGCGTTAGTCATCCATTGGTCTGGGGGCTGCCGGACAATGCTCTCCAGGGCATGGGGGACAATGACAGTTAGCCTCTGCCCTAGAGTTAGTTTATCAGCATCTTTGATCAATGTGGACACTGTCGCTATGGTTTTTAGACATATAGGCCATCCACTAGCCACAGGGTCAAGTTTCTTTGATAGGTAGGCAACGGGTCTTCTCCATGGCCCTAAGGATTGGGTTAGGACTCCCCGGGCTATCCTCTTATGCTCATCTACGTAAAGGGTGAATGGTTTAATCACATCAGGGAGGGCTAGGGCAGGCGCACTTAATAGTGCCTTCTTGACGGCATCAAATGCCCCCTGGTGTTTGGAGTTCCAAGTGAATTTTCCTTTCTCTTTAGTTAGTGGATAGAGGGCAGCTGCTAGGGTTGCAAACCCTGGGATCCATAGTCTTCAGAACCCAGCTGTCCCCAGGAACTCTCTAACTTGTTTGGCCGTAGTTGGAACTGGTATTTGTACTATAGTCCTCTTTTTGTGCCTCTGTCAGCCATCTTTGTCCATCCCACAAGGAGTTCCCCAAATATCTTACCTCTCTTTTGCATATTTGGGCCTTCTTAGTTGAGGCTCGGTAACCAAGGTCAGTCAGCTCCAGTAGTAACACTTTTGTACCTTTTAGACAGTCCTGCTGGGTAGGTCCTGCCAGGAGTAAGTCATCAACATATTGAAGGAGGGTTACCTGGGGGTGTTGAACTCTAAAATTGGCTAGGTCCCTGTGTAGGGCTTCATCAAAGATGGTTTGGGAGCTCTTGAATCCCTGGGCTCGGGGAGGGGCTCTGAGCCCCATCCTCCCTAGTCTTTATCTTTTTTAAGGGGTAGGACCCTAGGTCTTTGCTGTTTTTCTTAGGGCAGTCTCTTGCCTAGTGCCTTTTCTCCTTGCAACAGACACATTGATCTCTATCAAGTTGGGTCCTGTTGCCCAGGTTCCCTATCTGCCTAGGGCCTGTCCTAAATTTTTGAATATATATTTTTTTCTTTTTCCTTTTTTTTTCTATCACTGTGGCCAGGATCCTGGTCAGATTTTTCTCTTGTCGTCTATTGCGCCTATCCTCCCTTTCCTCTCTCTCTTTCTCATGTCTCTCCTCCCATTCTTCTCTCTCTCTTTCTTTCCTTTGCTCCTTTTCCTCTCCTGTCTCCCTTTTGTAATATACCTTTTCTGCCTCTTTTACTAAATCACGCAGCTCAGCTTCCTGTAATCCCTCCAATCTCTGAAGTTTCTTTCTGATATTAGGAGCTGACTGTCCTATGAAAGCTAATGCTACTGAGCCTTTTTGAATCTCAGAGGTGGGGTCAAAGGGTGTGAACCTCCTAAATGCTTCCATGAGCCTCTCAAGAAACATTGAGGGAGACTCTGTTAGCCCCTGCATCATCTCTCTCACCTTGGCCAAATTGGTGGGCCTTCTGGAGGCACCTCGGAGACCCACCACCAGAGCCTGGTGATAGATTTTTAAGCTCTCCCTACCTTCAGCCATATTGTGGTCCCAAACAGGGCGAGTCAGAGGGAACCCCATGTCTATCTCATGCTGCAGCTGCGTGGGCCGCCTGTTGGCCCCAGGGACATTTTTTTGGCCTCTATTAAAATTTTCTCTCATTTCTCCGTTGTGAAGAGTGTCTGTAACAGCTGTTGGCAATCGTCCCAAGTAGGCTGATGAGAAAAAATAAGAGATTCCATCAGCCCCATGAGACATTGGGGTTCCTCTGAAAAAGGGGGGTGGTTAGCTTTCCAGTTATAAAGATCTGCAGAGGAAAAAGGCCAATATTGGAGGAGTTGTAGTTGGTCCCCCAGCATGGGAGGACCTGCCTCGCGTAGCGGCAGTGTTACAATTCCATCTGTTCCCTCCAGGGTAGCATCTCTCTGGCTCCGCGTCCTTGTGGCTGGCCCTCCCATTTCCAGGGACTTGGGAGGGGCTGAGGGAAGAAGCTTGCGTAAGCTGGGAGGCGGAGGCTCGGGGAGGGTGGAGTTTTGGGAAGGGTGAGGGGCGGAGGTTTGGAAAGGGCAGAGGGCCTAGTTTCGGGAAGGGCGAGGGGCCCTGTCTCGGCTCCTGGGACTAGGTAAGGGGGGAGAGGGGCAGGCTGAGTCTCCTGCCACACCGCGGGCTCCTCAATCTTGGAATAGATGAGAGGGAGAGGTCTGGCTCCCTCAGGAGAGGGCTTTTTTTTTTTTTTTTCTCAAGAGTCAGGACTCTGGAGCTTGAGTTCCTTGGTTTATTTAATTACGGCCTGACCCACAGCGGGGGGTTGTCCATAAAATCCTTCCATGTGAGGATATAAGCCTCTTGGTTGGGATGGGAGCCTAGTCCATTCTGAAAAATAATATCTTTAACAGTCAGAATAGTCTCGGAATTAAAGGTTCCTTCTGATGGTCATCCGACCTCATAAGTTGGCCACTCAAAGACACAAAACGTTTGTCAGGGTGTCTTTTTAACCTCAACTGACAAATTATGGGCCCTAGATTTAACTTCAGTCCAATGGTCAAGAGTCAAGCTAAGGGGAATTATCATCATCTGTCACATGACAAAAACTGTAGACAAAGACACAAAGGACAACAACACATACAACTGAGACTAACAGATTCAGACATCAGTGGCCCGTCCACGTCCTCCACAAGCAGGCAAAAGGATCTGACGGCCGCGGAGGGGGAAGCCTCCGCCTCAACAACAGAACTCGGTCCTCTGACTGACAATAGGAGACCACCAGGCATCCCTGGTTCTCCTCACCTCCTGGGGCATCCCAGAAAACATACTCAGAAGTCCCAGAAAACAGATACTCAGAACAGAAACACTGGCCGGCACACATTCACTCCAGGGGGTGTCCCCATTATCTCCAAGTCGGTTCTCAGGTGTGAGGGTGGTCACAAATTGCAGACAAGCCCCCAAACGTAAGACCCCCAGAATGAGGACCCCACGCTCTGCCCGGAAATGGCAACACTCCAAATCACTCATGAGAAATGGTCTTGATGCAAACAGCAAGAGGATTTTTATTCCAAGTACGCTGGGGCCCACAGTCATACACCACGCAGGGGTAGAGGACTGTAGAGCCCCGAATGCAGGAATGGGACAGTTTTTATAGGGTTTCTAACAAAACCTGTGCATTAGACCAATCATTTTTTTAACATCAGGAGCCTGTGGGATGTGAGCCAGTCAGTTTGTGCCACTCCATAGTTTTTAAGCCAATTAGTTTAATTTGTTCAAGCCCCTCGTGGACCATCCAGTCTCCTATGTCCTTGGTGGTCAGCATTTGTGCAGGTCCTTGGGTGGGAGTAACAGAGTGTGGTATCAGTCTCCTATGACCTTGGTGGTCTGAGGCAGGCTGCTATGGCTTATGGTGTGGGCTACTAAGGCTTACGGTGCAGGCTATTAGGGCTTATGGTGCAGGCTATTTACAGAAACCAAGTAAGTGGTTCACTTTATTATTCATTTCCCATCCTTGAGGGCTATCTCATGCCCTTTTAACCTAGTTTTATATTAGGAGCGGGCTCTGATATAATGAGAAGAGGGATTCTTTACTTGCTTCCAACAGAGAGTAAAGCCTGGAGTTTGAGGTATGCAGGGGCCTGCTTAAGCTCTCTTTGGAGCATGATAGTATTTCTGGGCTTCTGAATTCTTGGGCCTTTCATCAGCAGATAAAAAATCCCAAAGAGAGAACTGCCCAGAAAGGGCCCAGAGGGATGATAAGAGAGAAAAACGAAACAAAGTAAAATGGAGTTCATTGCTGGGGTGGCCTGACTACAGAAATGATTGATATGTGAATTGCCATGTCTTGTTTGTTCACCTATCCCTTCCCTCAACCATAAACTATAAAATGGAAATAAAATCTCAGCTTGGGTTCAGAGCTTCTTTGGAGAGCTATCTCAAGCTCTTTGGCCCAGAAGATGAGACAAGGACACCCAGGGTCAACAAAATCAAAGTCCCAGTTGTGCTATAATAGGGTGTTAGGGGTTCAGGAAAGTTCTTGAACCCTAAATCCTAGGTCTGTGTCTACTTTTAATCAAATGCTTGAATAAAAAGGAGATAAGGATAATTATTAAATTATTATATTTATTGAGGGAAGTACAGAACAGAGGAAAGACACCCATATAGCTTGAGAGCTTTGCATGGAGCCTGGGATAACTGCAGAGAGAAAGAAAGTTCAAAGAGCCCCTGCCATATGGGGAGCTGGAGGGGTAAACAGGGTGGGGGAGGGGCCTCCCCTCTGCTTGGTGGGGTGAGCAGAGGAAGAACTCAACAGTAGCTGGAAGTTCAGGAGAGGTCAGGCAACACAGAGACCTTGTTCTTCCCTCTCAAATGTATTTATAACCTATTATGGTGAGCCCTATCTTCTGGGTGTTGAGAGTGCTGTATTAAGTAGTTGAGAGGCAGATTATGTTATTTAATTGCCATACTTTATTCACTCTCCACACATGTTAATCAAGCCAAGTCCTTTCCTTTTTCATCCTCTCAACTACCCTAGCCTGAGGAGGTACTCACCTATGATGTCACTTGACCAGTGGGCAGCATCTGGGTCTTCTTCATCCATTTGCTAGACTCTGTGCCCAGCTCCCAAGGGCTGTTCCTTCTTGCAGTGGCTATCAACACAAAGAAGAATATGGAGTCTGCCTCTCTGAGTTCAGTGACAGTGTTCTGAGCTTTTTCTGGGGGATTTTAAACCCGTCTTTTTCCCTCAGTCACTCTCACTGCCAATAGCCACCTTAGGGTTAGCTCATTCACATATTGGCATGTAGGCATCCCCCCTCCTTGCCATGGTGATGTCATCATTGCTAGGTGAGTGCCTTTTTTATTCTTGCTATTACTAGTGCTCCATAAGGTGACTCAGTTCACCTTAGGGGACAGTTGATTAGTTTGGACTTGGAAGAGGCTAGCCATGATGCCAAATTCTGGGGGCTTAACTTTGACCAACCATAATGTTAGGGCTACATTTATATCCTAGGAGAGACCTCCCGGGAGGGACCCAGCTTGTCTGTGGAAAAACAGGTTTAGGGAACTAAGCAAGAGATAAGAAATCAGATCTGGAAAGTATAGACTTTCTTGCCTTTTTAATATCAGAGGCCCAGTCACCCTAACTTCCTACCCCCTTTCAGCACTCTGGGAAATAGATACCTTACCTAAAACTCCTTGGCTTGGTGAAGCATGGCTAGTGTTGAATGTTATTAAGAGAAAAGAGGGAGATAAATGAGCACCTGGGTAGGACAGCATTATTGACAGAGCTATTATTGTGTCTGGTTTATGAAGTTAACAAGATCTTTAAAGATTTGGAAGTTGAGTGTGCTATTTTGGCGCCAGCAGAAATTTAAGAAATAAGACAATTGTAGTTTATGTCTCCTTTTCGGCCAAGAGTCTGGGGTAGATTTGGAGCAAGGAGTTCCCATAGCTCTGCCTAGTGGGGAGAGTATGAGGGTAATGTCTAGTGAGGAATGTGGTAGGCTCTAAGTTCTGAAAATAAATCAGGAAGAGAGCAAAGGGGTCCCAGACTTCATCCAAAGGGACCTGGTCCCAGTCACCTGATTTAGATAATGGAACTGGTATTGCCTGTAATAAAGGCACCAGAATAGGCAGGTGGAAATGGGGAGAAGTGGAGCAGTCACTTTTGGGATATCTCCATCCCTTGTTTTATAATGGAGGACCAAAACAGACTGCTTTTTGGATATAAGAGTTTAAGATTGGTCATGAGACAGTTAAGGGAGAAGGCCAGTGAAGTTTTGGAAATTTAAGAACCCATGGAGGGCTGAAGTGCATGGGCCTCAGGGGTCCTTGAGCAATTGTTTCTGGCCTGATACTAGACAAAGCTCCCAATAGATGAAACTCGCTCCTCTTCTGTGAGCATCTCTAGAACTCTTGAACTTGTGAGAAAATTGTGTTCTTCAATTTGAAGTTCCCATCTCCTTTATTTGTTATGGAAATTTTGGGATTTCTTGTCAATACACCAATATGTCAATGCACTAATAAATTTAGAGTACTCCAGACTCTTGTCTTATAAATTACAAGAATTTAAATCCATAGACAAGAGGGTAAGGTTTAGAGAGACTTTATTAGGTTAAGAGAAGAGAAGAAAGTACAGAGAGTCTCTGCCATGTGAAAGGCAGGAGGGATTAGAGAGCCCATGTGGGGGTAAGGGGTAGTCTCCCCTCATCTCAGCCTAGGTGGACAGCAGTTAGGGAAGCTTACCGGAACCTTGAGGTTCATAAGCCAGCCAAGAGAGAACTTGCCCTTCCCCATGTAAATGTATTTATAATCTTACTGTAGTGGGTTTTACCTCTGGCTCAGGTAAGTCAGAGTAAGAGTTGATTGGGCTAGGGGCTGGCTCATGAAGAGGTTAGCCTTGACAATAAACTGGAGGCTGAAATTGACCAACCACAATGTCAGGATTAGATTTACAGTCTAGGAAAGAGGCTCCCCTCCCAGTAGGGGCTTAGGTTGTTTGTAGAAAAGCAGATCTAGGGAATTCCTTTAGGCAAGAGATAGAGAAGCTAGGATGCACATGCTGGTGCCTTTAATCTAGCACTGGGAAGTGGGGAGGAAGGACAGAGAAAGGAAGATCCCTGTGAGTTCAAGGCCATCCTGAGACTATATAATGAATTCCAGGTCACCCTGAGCTAGACAAAACCCTGTCTCTAAAGACAAACAAAAGAAATGGAGAAGCCACCTTCCTCTCTGATCTCTAGAAAAGCCCCAAAGGCATTCCTGGATTTTACTTTAAGGGTCCGAGTCACCCTTACTGCCTAACAAAGCTACCTGACACCCTCTCATATCAATATAAGGAGCAGTCAGCCAGGTGGTTGGGACTGCATATAGTGCACATTTAGAATACGATAGAGTATGAGGTTCAAAAGGCCTTACACTGGGGTGTCCAGCCTATGAACGAAGGGCCAGAATAACTATAAACGCAGCCCAACACAAATCATAAACTTACTTTCTTAAACTTTTTTTTATTACGAATACTTTTTGCATATTTTTTATAACTCAGTTGCATGGTTTTCTAGCATGAACTTTTACATAATATTGTGTCACGATGTCACTTAAAATAAACGTGTGCACTTTTACTATTTGCACACATATACAGCCTCAGTTTTATGGTTGTGTGCAGCTTCCAGTGGCACCATCAGACATGATGAAAGCTCATGGTGACTTGTGAAGTGAAAAATAGTAATTATCAATAACACTCTCTTACCATTGCCAATGATAGGTGCTTAGCAACAATTATAAGACAGGTAAAATTCTTGTTTGATTGTTAAGGGCACTTCCACACCTTGGCTACCTACACCTCATGCATCACGTTCAGATTAATCTCCTAAACAAATCTATCATATTTGAAAAGGTAATCAAGACCCTTCAAGTCAAGGACCAAATGGTTTCTCAGCTGAATTGTATCAAACATTCATATAAGAACTGAAACCAATTTTTCGCAAGCTATTCCACATAATCAGAAGCCAGGGAGTCCTACCTAACTCCATGTATGAAGGTAGTATCACTCTAATGCCCAAACCAGATAGAGATGTGACAAGGAAAGAAAATTATAGACCTATATCATAATGTACTTAGATGCAAAGACTCTGAATAAAATCATTGCAAACCGAATTCAACAACATATCAAAAGCATTATCCACCTTGATCAAGTAGGCTTCATCCCAGGGATTCAGGGATGGTTTAACATATAGAAATTGGTCAATGTAATACACCATATAAATAAACTGAACCAGAAGAACCACATGATTATCTCAATTAATGCAGAGAAGACCTTTGACAAAATGCAACACCACTTCCTGATCAAAACAGTGAAGAATAGGCATGGAGGGTTTATATCTCAACACAATAAAGGCTATATGTATAAAGCTCTTAAAGCTTAAATAATTATTAATGAGGAAAAACTAAAGGCGTTTCCAGGAACAAGACAGGGGTGTATACTGTCACCACTGCTCTTCAACATAGTACTAGAAGTACTAGCCCAAGCAATAAGACAGGAGAAAGAAATAAAAGGGATTCAAATTGGAGAGGAAGCAGGCAAGTTAGCCCTATTTGTGGATGACATGATCCTATATATAATTGAACCAAAAGTCTCCATCCCAAAACTTCTAAAGGTGACAAATTCCTTCAGCAAAGTGGCAGGATAAAAAATCAATGCACAAAAATCAGTAGCTTTTCTATATGCAAAGGACAAATGAACAGAGAAAGAAATTAGTGAGGCTGTCTCATTTTCAATAGCAACAAAAAAATGCAATACCTTGGAATAACACTAAAAAAAGATGTGAAGGAACTATATAATGAAAACATAAAAATACTCAAGAAAGAAATAGAGGAGGATGTAACAAGATGGAAGGATCTTCCATGTTCCTGGATAGGTAGAATTAATTAATAGAATAGAATTAATTAATAATTAATTAATTAAATAATAATTAATTAATAATTAATTAAATATTGTGAAAATGCAATTCTATCAAAAGCAGTATACAGATTTAACGCAATGCCAATAAAAAGTACCAGTATCATTCTTCATCAAGACTGAAAAAATGATCTCAAAATTCATATGGAATGGCAGAAGGCCTCAGATATCCTAACATATCCTCAGCAAAAAAAATAAAAATAAAAAAATAGCTCTGCTGGTATCACCATACCTGATCTAAAGCTACATTACAAATCCATAGTGACAAAAACAGCATGGTACTAGAATAAAAATAGAAACATAGAGCAATGGAACAGAATGGAAGACCCAAACTTTAGGCCAAGCAACTACAGCTGCTTGCTTTTTCACAAAGGTGCCATAATGTAGACTGCAGAAAAGACAGCATCTTCAACAAATGGTGTTGGACATATTGGATGACCATATCTAGAGAAATGAATTAGACTCACTCATTTTGCCTTATACAAAAATCAAGACCAAATGGATTAAAGACCTCAATATAAAACTTGAAAGTTTTCAATTACTGGAAGAAAAAATAGGAAGCACACTCCAAGATACAGGACTGGGAAAAGACTTCCTGAACAAAACCTCAGTAGCCAAGGAAATTAAACAAGCACTCAACTAATGGGATATCATGAAGTTAAAAAGCTTTTGCACAGACAAACATGCCAGAAGCAGAGCCAATAGAATACCCACTGAATGGGAGAAAATCTTTACCAGCTATACCACTGACAGAAGCCTAATATCTAGAATCTACAAATAACTCAACAAACTAAACAATAAAAAAAAACCTCACTCCATAAGTGGGGCAGAGAATTAAATAGAGAGTTCTCAGAGGAAGAATTACAAATGGCTAACATACACTTAAGACAATGTTCAACATTTTAGCCATTAAGGAAATGCAAATTAAAACAACTATGAGGTTCTACCTTACTAAGGATAGCAAGCATTAAAAAAATCATATGAAAACAAATGTTGGCAAGGCTGTGGAGAAATAGGAACCCTCTTTCACTGCTGATGGGAATGTAAGCTGATACAACCACTGTGGAAAACAATATGGAGACTCCTGAAAATGATGAATATAGAGTTACCAGCAGACCCTGTTATTCCCCTACTGGGAATTCACCCTAAAAGCTCCATATCTCAGTTCAGAAATATTTGCTCAATGATGAAACCATTTTGTCATTGGTACCTCTGATAGGAATGACAAGTTGAGTCTTATCCAAAGCATCAGTCTCTAAAGCATAAAATTTAAAATTAGTGCTCTACTCGCCAAAATGTTTTCTATAGATTTTAAAACTTCTTCATTGTGCATGGCTATATTCCAGTTAAACAAACTTATTTTATAAATAGCCCCTCATTTTCAGGGCATATTTTATTTGTCATAAATTGCTTAATAAACTCATCATCAGTAAATTTATTTTGTGGTGGTGGTATGTTTTTTTTTTTTTCTTTTTTTGAGGTAGGGTTTCACTCTAGTCCAGGTTGATCTGGAATTCACTATGTAATCTCAGGGAGGCCTCAAACTCATGGCCATCTTCCTACCTCTGCCTCCCAAGTGCTGGGATTAAAGGTGTGCCCAGCCCTGCCTGACTAGTAAATGGTTTTTGATATTAAAGATGCTACCACATAACAAGCTTTTATAACAGTATTCATCTGAGTTGTAATTTTTATTATTAGACACGGACATATTTTGTATGTGAACATCACATGTTGGTACCATCCTTTCCCTCCTCCATGCCCCTTTTCTGAAGAGGCCTTCCTCATTGGGGATGCAGGTCAACCCCATAGGGATTGTGGGTCATGCATTATTGAGGCAGCAGTCAGTTATGGGGGAGTGGCAATGTCTTTGTGAAAAATGTCCCAACTTGTGGCTCTAACAATCTTTCTGCCCCCTCTTCTGAAAAATTCCCTGAGCCGTGCTGGGAGCATTTTAATTCTACTTCAGTGATGGGCACTTAGGATCGCAATGTGTGGTTTGGTAGGTGTTGAGTGTCCTCAGTATCTTTCTCCATCACCCTTGTGCTGATATCAGCCTAATGAAGAGAAAAGCATTCTTGCTCATTCCCTAATTCCTCTGTGGTTTCAGCTGGGGCGGGGGTGGAGTGCACTGGATCCTTTATCTCCTCAAGTCCAGTTCCCATCTGAAAAAGAGAAGCAGATTCTCCAAGGAATGAAGCCAGCACCTGCTAAATGGGATAACATTATTAATTTAGAGAGAACTACAAGGGCTTAGATACTTTTATAATGTCAGGATAGTGGGAGCTTGACAGTGGATATGATTCTGACTTGTTTCCCAGTTCCAGATATGGTTTCCTTTCCACTGAGTGGAGCTGTTATCTAATTCAAGAGCAGTTGGTTACCCACTATGGCTGTGTGCCACTATTGTACTTGTGTGAGCATCAGGTTGTTTGCTTCTGAGTCACTTGGACTTTGAGTTGCTTATACAGATATTGGCTACTTTCCCCTGGTAGCTCATGTAGTGACTTGCAGCATTAGATAGGCTAATTATCTGAGGACTGGCTTGTCTCTGGATTCCATCCAGGTCTCTCCATGGTCCATGCCAACAGTAACTGGTGTCTTTAGCAGTAGTGTCTTACCATTAACCTCTGGTGGGTAATCAATGCTCTGACAGAAGTCTGTCTAGTTTATCTTGGGAGATCTAGTAGGTCTCTCTGATTAACAGCTCATTGTGGATGTAGACCATGTCCTGGTACAGGAGATTACAGGCCAGTGCCAAGGGAAAAAACAAAAACAAGCCAGAGAAGAAAGAGAAACAGGAAAAATTTGAGATTAGGTTTTGTTTCACTTTCTCCAGGTCCCTTCCATTCAGGTGCTCCCTCTAAGGTTTACTTGAGGGTTCCCCCTTTAAGTCTAATCTCCAGGATATAAGATTCTATGGTAACAATTTAATTTGGGTTTGGATTTGGTGCCCTTCCCCCACCTTTGCCCTACTGCCAAGCCCTACCCTCCCTATTGTCCAAGCCTCAGGATGCTATTCAGTAATGTCATCAACTTGGGCTGATCCAGGTTTGGAACTGCAGATGAGTGAGATCATGTGACAACTGTATTTCTGTGATTGTGTGAGTTTACTTAAAATGATCTGTTCCAAGTTCAACCATTTTTCTTTTCTTTTTTGTAAAGCTTTTTTATTTTATTTATTTATTTGAGAGTGATAGACAGAGAGAGAAAGAGGCAGATAGAATGGGTGCGCCAGGGCTTCCAGCCACTGCAAACGAACTCCAGACTCATGTGCCCCCTTGTGCATCTGGCTAACGTGGGTCCTGGGGAATCCAGCCTCGAACTGGGGTCCTTAGGCTTCACAATTTTATTGATAATTAAATGATATTTCATTAAACATGAGTTTTGAGTGGAAACTGCATGTGATCAATTGCTTTTACAGTTCTTGTCTTTTAGCTACTATTACCAAAGGGACCATCAGCAACTATATACATCGAAATGAACAAAGAAAACCACTTAAATTTATTTTTACTGATTTTTATAAATTTTGTGTACAAAAGCATCAAAAAAGGATAACATCCTGAAAATTGTCATCAAAATTGAATTTAGTAAATGCCAAGGGATTAAATCTTTATTAATCCAGGAGTTCCTTGAGTGTTGATACTAGGATGGGGAGATGGAGCAGTGGATTACATGTTTGCCATAGAAGCACGAGGACGTAAATTTAGATCCCCAGAATTCACATTAATCCAGAAGTTATAGCATGAGTATATGTAATTCTATTGCACCTATGGTGAGAAGGGAGGTGGACACAGGAGAATCTCCCAGAAGCTCATAGACCAACTAACATGGTAAATGCAGCAGTGAGCAATGAGAGACCCAGCCTCAAAGAAGAAGGTGAGTACCATCTGAAACAGTCTGCTAGCCTCCACAAGCATACTGTGTCATACTCATCCCCACACTCACACACATGAACATGCACACATATTCACACACCAAAAATGTAACAACCAAAAGGAATGGTGGTGCTTGCTATGTTGACATCATTTATTTTCCAGAAGAAAGATAAGTGAAGTCAAGGTCAAATGTTGAAAGTATTTTATGATTTGTAACATGTTATCAAGTCATTTATAGTACCAAAACCAAAATTTGTGGGCTGGAGAGATGGCTTAGTGCTTATGGTGCTTGTTTGCAAAGCCTAAGAACTCATGTTTGAATCTCCAGGTCCCATGTAAGCCAGACACACAGTGACACAAGTGCACAATGTCACACAAGTGCACAGGGGCATGTATGTATGGAGTTGGTTTGCAGCAGCTGAAGGCCCCAGTGTTCCCATTCTTTTTCTCTCTCTCTGTCTGTCTTTATCTCTTTCTTGCTCAAAAAAATAAATAAATGAATAAATAAAAACAAAAAACAAAACTTGTGCCAGAACTTGATGTCAAAACTGGCTTAGACATTAAGCATTTTAATAGATTTAACCACTCATTTAAATGAGTAAAATACCTTGAAAGCCAATTTATCAGTATGACATTTCAAATCATCATATTCCAGATGAAACTGAAATTAGAGCAAATTCAAGTTAAGGCAAACAGTTTTATGCATTTCAACACATTAGCTAAACATAGTACCTTTAACAACAACAACAAAAAAAATGTAGCCTCCTGGCTTTTTGATATGAGAATTTTCAAACAAATTTAAGATATGGTGTAGAAAAAAAAGGGTCATTGGAATTGCAACATGGTTTTGGTTTTTGGAAATGGTTATTGGGCACTGAGATGTAGGGTTGTTGGAGATCCTAAGATTTTTTTTTTAATTTTTATTTATTTATTTATTTGAGAGCGACAGACACAGAGAGAAAGACAGGTAGAGGGAGAGAGAGAGAATGGGCGCGCCAGGGCTTCCAGCCTCTGCAAATGAACTCCAGACGCATTCGACCCCTTGTGCATCTGGCTAACGTGGGACCTGGGGAACCGAGCTTCGAACCGGGGTCCTTAGGCTTCACAGGCAAGCGGTTAACCGCTAAGCCGTCTCTCCAGCCCCCTAGGATTTCTTTTTAGATCCCAGGACTGTGGAGTGGCTGCCAAAGAGAGCTGCCAGTTTGGGATAAATTATTCTCCTGGATGTGAACATGTCATCAAGAATGGCAGAATAGGAACCCCAGAGACTTTGTTATGATTTGTAGGTGGATGTGAAACTGCAGGACTTGATGTTTTGTGCTTTAGATCTTTCATTGGTTCAATCTTTCCTTTACAATGCCATCTTTTGCAATGTGAATGTCTGTGCCTTTATGTGTTTTCAGTTTCACAGGCTCCACAGTTAAGAGACCTTGGACTTATGGGGGTGTTTGAACAGTGTTAGGATTGATAACAACTGTTGGAAATTTTAAAGTTGAATGGAATGCATTGCATTTTACATTATGGATGGTTATCAGTTTATGGGGGTCAGGGTCAGAATGTGGGGGTTTGAATCTAATGTCCTCCAAAACTCGTGTGTTTGGAATGCTTGATCCCCAGATGATGGCAATGTGGGAGGTGGAATATTGCTGGAGGAAGTGTGTTGTTTGGGGCAGATTTTTAGGTATATTAGCCTCTAGCTTGCCAGTGATAGTTCACCTCATTTGTCTGCTGCTGTTATCCACCTGATGTTGCCAAGGAGGTGATGCCCAGACTCTGCTCTACCTTTTTTCCCTGAAATAATGGAGCTTCTTGAGACTATAAAACCAAAATGAAAAACTTTCCTCCCAGTAGCTGTGTTGGGTTGGGTGCTTTATTCTAGCATGAGAAGGTAACTACAGCAGAACTTTGATACCAAGAAGTATTTTGATGTAATGAATCTGATCAAGTGGTTTTCAATTTTTGGAAAATGTTTGCTGGAGAAATGTGGAAGGATTTGGTACTTTGGACTAGGGAAACCTTGCCTTGAAGATCTTGATGGGCTATCCTAGTGAGTTTAAAAATGCTAAATGCAGAGACATAAATATTCTTTCATTCTGATTTCTAGAGAACCTGGCATAAGATAGGTTTACTCCAGAATACCTTGAATTATTTTCTGAGTTTAACAATTTGTAAGGATTTTTAGCCAAGATCATTTAAGTTCTTATTTTTATAAAATAAAAGACTATACATTCATAGTAGAAATTTGGAAAAGTACAAAAACAAAAGAAAGAAAAATTATCAAGTGATAAAAACATTAAGCATTTCAAAGTTTATTTCTAGTTTTATTCATTATATCCAAAGCTAGTTTTCCTTAGTTGTTGTTTGTTGGTTGGTTTCTATGGCACCAAGGATCAAATCCAGGGTCATGTGCATGCTAAGCAACTGCTCTCCCATTGAACTCCCTCCCCATCCTAAGTGTGTTCATTTTTTAAGTAGTCTTTCTACAAAACATCCAGACTTACCATTTCCAAACTGTCTCTCATAACTCACAGTAACCTCATTTGTGGATTTTTGTGTGATTCACTTACATTAGAATAATACAAACTCATAGAATAAGATGCCCAAATACATTTTTAGATGTCAATGGAAATTCCCAATGTACCTAGCAGGCTTTAAAAATGCTTTGGTCATTGGTAGATTCTCTGAACACACCCAAAATGGCTGCTTCTCCTTTTCCCTTCAGAGTCAGTAGTACAAATGATAACCTCTCATGGTAATATTCTGAGAACAATAGGCATGGGAGGAGAACCACCGATGCATTGCTATAAGTAAGAACTCAATTAAGAGCTGTCATGAAATTCTCAATGTTGTGAGATGCTAGGCAGCTGAAGGAATTTACTGCTAAGAAGGGAACTACCGATGTTGGTTTATGGAAGCTATTTTAACACTTTAGAAGACTTTATTATAGCTATTAGTACCAAAAACTTGCAATTAGCCAACCCTGGATCTTACACCTGTATGTGGTTTGACCTTTGAGTATTATCTAAACCCCATGAATTCTAACTTGCTCATCTGAAACATGAGAGTAATAATAAGCATCTTATAGACTTGATAATTATTTATTCAACAAGTGTTTTCTTAACATCACCTACCCAATTCATATTTGTTTAATAGGTAGTCTATGGAATACAGTAGTGAATAATCCTGACAAAACTCAAGCCTACAGTGAAAAGTCATTTCCATTATCATTATCATCAGTGAAGTTTTCCCCCAACTTTTTGCTTTAAAAACATTTATTATCCTACAACAGTGCATTTTTTACATTATATTTTCATTTTGAGGTAGTTATGACTACTCATGAATTATAACAAATACTACAAGAAGGTTCCTTTGTTTTTTTACCCAGTTTCCTCAAAAGGTAATATCTTTGAGTACCCAAACAGCAGGATATGGGAATTGACAGAGCCAATCATCCTTACTCAGATTTCCCCAGTGTAACATATGAATGTCTGTGCACATGTGTATATGTGTATTTAGTTCTGGAAATTGTATCACCTGTATGATTTCATTTATCCTTCATCAGAATCAAGACACAAATATATCCATCTCCATACAGAGGCCTCATGATCATGTGTAACCATAGCTACCTTGTAGAGCCTACAAAGCTCCTACTTTCTGGCAACAATTAATCTGTGCTCCATTTCTATCATTTCTCTTGATTTTGTAAAATCATGTCATTATTTGAAATTCCAAACCAATGTGTAAATTTGGGGAATTTAGGTCATGGGAATTGAGCCCAGAGCCTCACATTTGCTAGGCAAGTACTCTATGACTAAGCTACATATTCCAAACTCTTTGAAACAGAATCTCACTAATTTACTTGGACTGGCCTTGAATTCACTCTGTTACCCAGCCATCTTTGAACTTGTGGTCTTCCTGTCTCAGCCACTCAAGATGGTAGGAGTACAGGCCTGCATCATTAGGCCTGGAGTATAGAAAAATTTTTAGTATATGTACTGCTGAAGTGAGCACTGGAAATAATTTTTCTTTTAATTTTCATTGAGAATTTAATATGAACAGACTGAAATTGGTCATATTCCCAACAGACTACACTCATGTCCCCTCACCCCAGCTCCAGTCCACAGAGGGCTCTCCTCAGTAGGAGTATCAGTAATAACTGTGGGGTCATGAATGCATCAGTTAACTTTCTGTGTGGGGGACAATGCCTCAGAGTACAACTTCTACCTGTGGCACTTACATTTTTTGCCTCCCTTTTCCGCATTGTTCCCTGAGCCTTAGAGGGCATGTAAGACATCTCCTTTACTGTTGAGTTCTCAGCAGCCTCTAATTTTCTGCTTTGGTTAGTTTTAAGTCTCCTCAGTGTCTACTTCCATCTCCATGGAGGATTTTCTCACACAAGTCTTGAGAGAAGCACTTAGTTAATCTGCCATTCCACTGCCAAATGTGGTAGAGATGACTCACTGGATGCTAGGCAGTTGGCTTTCCTTTCTTATCATTTTGATGGTCTGGGGTCTCCCCTGTATTCTCTGACATCTGTAAAAAGCAGACTCTCTAGCCAAGAATGAAAACAGCATGGACCTAAGGGGATAAATATAGATATTTAGATGACTTTTTGTTGGGCATAACTTCTCCTTTAAACCAAATAACAACAGAAGTTCCTTTCTAGTGTCTAAGACCATCTAAGCCATAGGCTTTTGATGTGTTTCCCAGTAACCAGCATGAATTAGCTTCTACTAAGCAGCCTCAGATCCACTCAGAAAGCAGGTGATTACCCTCATAACATATATGCCACTATTGAACTAGTGGATTCAGCTTGCCTGGCTGGTTGATTTTGACGCCTGCAGGATCCTCTGCTTTCTATATATTTCAGTTTGTGGTATACCATCTTTGGTTTTGGTTCATTTGTATTTTTTATTTATTTTTGTGAAGGGATAAATCTCAGCATTTCACTCATGCTAGTCAAGCATTGTACCACTGAGGTAGCTATATTCCTAGCCCTTTGCTTTATTTTTTATTTGTGATTTAATTTTATCTTAATTGCATAAATTATGTTTATAAAGTCTCAAGCTTACCACGTTGTAAGTTTCACTGATGTTTTGCTTTTATCAGTGTTCTTTAGTGTTTTTTCTCCATTCCCCAAAGTCACCATTTTATGAGCTTTTAATTATTGCTTTGTGTGTTTCTTTTGCAAATTTAACATAATATAAAATTGTATATATTTTTATTTCTTATATAAAAGACCTCATTTCTATCCTGCATACACAATGCAATATATCTCTATATATTCTTGTATAATGAAGATTTTTATATTTGGTGTGCCTTATTATTTAAGAATGTTTGTTAATTTTCTAATTGTTATGTATGTATTAACAATGTATATATCTGAATATTTAGATACTTCCTTCTTGTCCCCAACCCTGGTAGCAACAAAATTGACCTATAACTATTTATTTCCTTTCTTTTCCCTCCTCAAACATTACTTACTTGACTTATTGAACTTGTCATGTACTTTTTCTCATTCATTATCATGTCTTTTTATCTTGTCAGTACATATAATATTGTTACCTTTTGTATTTTTCATTATATTATTTGTCAATTTATAGAGGTAAATATATTTAAGGTTCATTTGGGACTTTCTCCTGTAATTTTTTTTTTTTTCCAGGGTAGGGTCTCACTCTAGCTCAGGCTGACCTGGAATTCATGATGTAGTCTCAGGGTTGCCTTGAACTCACAGAGACCCTCCTACCTCTGCCTCTAAAGTGCTTGGATTAAAAGTGTGTGCCACCATGCCCAGCACCTGTAATTTCTTTTGATTATTATGAAGGGCTGTTTGAATGTGACTTCTGTAAATTCCTTAGAAAGGTTGTGGGTACAATATTATTTGTGATCTTCATGTTTATAACTGTCATACATGCTTGTTTGCTTAGCTTTTTTTTTTTTTTCAAAGAGTCTTATATAGCTACAGTTGGCCTTGGAACTCATTGAATATTTGAGGCTAGCTGTGAACTCACAGGTGTGGACCACTGTACCCAAATTGTATCTTATTTTTAAAATTTATTTTATTTATTTATGACTTTGATAGAGAGACAGAGAGAATGAGTGTGCCAGGGCCTCCAGCTGCTGCAAATTAACTCCAGATGCATGTGCCACCTTATGCATCTTGATTATGTGGGCCCTAGGGAATCAAAACTGGGTCCTTTTGGCTTTTCAGGTAAGAGTTTTAATTGCTAAGCCATTCCTCCAGCCTGTGTCTTACATTTTTGATGGTCTGTTTGAAGATATATCTTTGGCTCCTATTTTCTTTCCTCAAATGTTGTAAATCAATATATCTTCTCTTTAAAATGGTGTTAACTATTTTGATACAGATTTAATATTTTGCTTGAATATTTTTCCCTTAGTCTATGTACCCTGATCATATTGTTTCTGTTTTAATCTTGACAGTTGATGTAGAATATGTTTCAGTGTGGGTCATTTTCTTTCTACGCTTTACCACTGAATCTAAACCTCATTCCCAATATCTATCTTTTAGGAATTCTTTTTCTTCATTTTTGTTGGATTTTTAAATTTTTTCCTTGGTCATCTTTTTTTTTTTTTTTTTTCCTCTGCTTTCTGAGACACTGATTTCTCTCTTGGGCAATATCAATCTCAATGTGAAAAGTGTTATTTTTTAAATGAGGTTTCAGCTCTTATTTGAAACATTTCCCACGCTTAGCTATCTCATTTCTGAGCTTTTCTATGTCTCATTTTTGCTATATATCTATAGTTCCTATAGTTTTAAAAATCCTTTGCTCATGATACCAGGGAGATCCTGGCACATCCATATTTATTGCTGCACTATTAAAATTCTCCAAAAATATGGAAGCCCCCTAGATGTATATCAACAGAGAAGTGGATAAAGAAAACATGGTTCATTATACACTGGAATTTTATTCAGCTATAAAAAAAATAAAATATGTCATTTGTAGGAAAATAAATGTAATTAGAGATCACCATGCTAAAAAAAAATCCAGATTCTAAATGACAAGGATTGCATGTTTTCTTTCATATGTAGAATCGAGATTGAAAAAAATTGGAGGGACCAGTGAATGAGGGAATGAAGGAAGTAAGTGGGCAAATATTAGCAAGATATTAGAATATATATGCATGAAATTATCATAATGAAACCCATTATTTTATATGCCAATTAAAAATTAATTTGAGATCATTTAAGTTTTTTAAATTTTTTTATTAACAATTTCCATGATTATAAAAATTACCCCATGGTGATATCCTCCCTCCCCCTACTTACCCCTTTGAAACTCCATTCTCCATCATACCCCCTCCCAATCTCAATCAGTCTCTTTTTCACTTTTGATGTCTTGACCTTTTCCTCCTCTTATGATGGTCTTATGCAGGTAGTATCAGGCACTGTGAGGCCATGGATATCCAGGCCATTTTGTGTCTGGAGGGAGCATGTTGTATGGAGTCCTGCCCTTCCTTTGGCTCTTATATTCCTTCCGCCACCTCTTCAACATTAGACCCTGAGCCTTGGAAGGTGTGATACAGATACTGCAGTACTGAGCACTGCAGTAATTGCTTTCCATCAACATGATACCTCATTTAATATTAAGACACTTTATTCATTTTCTTGACAGTTGTTATTTTCTGGACTTTTCAGACCTTTCTATTTGATGATATAATCAGTTCATTTTTCTTAAAATATCATCTCATGATCTGTGGAAACATGGCTTTGGACCATTTAGTCTCCCAAGCACGTCCCATGGGCAGTAAAGCCTAGTTTCAGAGCCACTCTCTGAGTTTAGCTCTTGATGGCAGCTCTCAGTTGCCTAACCTTGGGCAAATTTCTTGATTTTTCTGCCTGGCCTTCCCATCTGTAAAACAAGGGCAATGATAGTTCCCACTCACTTGAATATTGGAGACACATTAAGTCAAATATCCAATTAACAATCATCTGGTAATTTTCCAGTTATCCTTCCAATTCAGATAGAGCCTCCTTAGCCTCCAATGATGGTGCACACCTTCCTCACACATCAGCCAGGGCCCAGGTGAAGCCACAGAGGTATTGGTGAGATGAGCAAGAGTGCTGCTTCCATGGTGAGCCTGACAACCTGAGACATATTGATGCAAACAGACACTGAGGATACTCAAAACATACTTAAACAAGAAATCCAGAAGCTGCTGAAGCTCAATACTAAAGAAGAATTAAAACACACCCATGACAGGTCAGGGAATTTTGCAGAAGGGGGGGCGAAAAGATTGTAAGAGATACATCCTCAATGACTGCTACTCCAACATCTCATAGGAACACCACCATGGTGAATACTATCAAGCCCACTGAAGAGAAGCCTCAGTGGAGTGGGGGCAGGTAGGAGGGAAATTATGGTGCCAACACATATGTCCATAAAAAGTGTCTACTAAATTTTTAAAAAGTCTGAAATCCCAAGTGACTCCAGTTCTTAAACTTTTCTAATGCTGATTTGATGTGACAAATGAAGAATTTGGCACCATAAAACTCTGTTTGATACATAACATTATTGCTGTATCATATAAAATTACCTTGAGGCTATGCTTATAATTTATATAAAACATAATATATTTCATGTTTGGACTTGAGCCCTATCCAAAGGAGATTTCAATATGAATATGCAAATATTCCAAAACCAAAAGCAAAATTGAAATCTGGAACATTTCTGATCGAAAGCATTCAGAATCTATATTGCTTTTTAATGTAACTCTGTTATGGTCCAAAAACATAACCCTTGTGTCCATTTAACTGTAAATTTTTATTTAATGACCCAGGATATAGTCTGTCTTAGTGAATGTTTCCTATGCAGTTGAAAAGACTGTATTTTATCATTGGGTATAGTGTTCTATAAACAGCAACTAGATCCATTTGATTTGATAGTATTGTTTGATTCTTGGTGGAATTTAAATTTTTTTATTTGTTCACCTGTGTGTGTGTCAGTGGGGGGGTGTGTGCACATGTTTGTTGTAAACCAAGGACTCTGGCCTCTGCAAATGAATGCCAGACACATATAACACTTTTTGTGTCTTGTTTTACATGGGTGCTGGGGAATCAAACCCCAGGCAACAGGCTTTGCTTAAAATGCTTTTAACCACCAAGCTATCTCCTCAGCCTGTATTTTATTTTTTTATCTTCTCAGTTTCTCTATTACTGAAATAGGAGCATAAAAATCTCCAACTATAGCTGTGGATCTGGTCGTATCTCCTGGAAGTTCTATCAGTTTTATTTCCTGTATTTTGAAGCTCTGAAGTTGGCTACATATGCCTTTAACTATGTAATTGCATATTAACTGTGTGCTGAAAAACAAGATGCTATTTTTAAAGAGCCAGCACCAGTTAAAATATGGGAGAAGAGAGTAATAACTATTTCAAACTTTCAGTGAATTAAAGTATGGCATGGCAATGACAAGCACCACAATGTGACAGGAAATCATAAGCCAGCCATATTTTTTATGCTAACCTTTGATCTGAATTATCCATGAGGCAACTCAGGGAATGGGCTGGATCATTTGCTCTTAGAAAGCACCTGGATAGGATGATTTATTTAGGCTTCACCATGTGTCACAGGCAACAGGGCATGCTTCTGGAGCCAATGTGCCTCATCCACTTTATTATCCCAACACTCGCTAGCTGAATGTACTTCAACTGTTTTTTTTTTTTTCATGTGTGACAACAAAGCTTTAAAATATATGAACATTTTTCTCTTATGATAGTAATATCCACCTTAGAATTTCAGGTTATTGTAAGGATTAAGTGAAATGACCCATAAAAATGCATAGAATGGGCTTCTGTCCAAGATGGCGACTGCCTAGCTGCGCTGCAGATACTGGAGAAAGAAAGGTAAGAAATTAAGGGTTATCAGGGTCTACTTGCCAGTGGGAGGGCACAGAGTGGGGAAAAACTGGGAATCACAGATCTCCCCTCGGGTGGGTAGTCTACCCCCCCCCCATACAGCCGCCGTGCCCTGCACCCCAGGCAGCTGTGCTTTGATCCCACACCAGCCAGCCCATTGCATGCCTGCCAGCCCGCTGTGCTGACTGCACAGGGACCTCCCCCATTGTGCTCTGATAGCGCACGCTGGCCTGCCATGCTGTGCTTGGTTTGCATACCCATGGGGCCACCTCTGTCGTGATTAGGCAGCTGCCAGACCCCACACTGCTGTGCTCCGATTGCTTGCCCGCGAGCCAGCCTCTGCCGTGTCCCAATCCTGTGCCTGCATCAGCTGCCTCTGCACTACAATTGCACGTGTAGCAGGCCCAGTTCCCCAGCAAGGGCCACACAAGCCCACACTAAGTCACTAGCACCACCTCAGGTGCCACCCATCCCCCATTCCCCTGAGGTGGGAGAGTGCAGACTGTTTGCAGGTCCTGGTGTTTGCAGCCAGAGTTTGGGCAGCTTCAGGGCTTACTACCTCAGTCCCCTTTCAAGCTCGAAGGCAGGCAGCTTTGGTGCATTATTGGGTGAGAATTCAGGCAACTTTGGCACACCTGTCAGGCAGTAGATACGTGGCTTTGGCAAGAGAGAGCAAAAACCCCGGCTGCTTGCAATTACCCCAGGCTGCCTTAGATTCTCATTGAGCTAGAGCCCAGGCTGCTCCACCCACCTACCTGCCCATACACTGGCATGGGCAGACAACAGCACAAAAGAAATAACATGAAAAATAAAAGGCAAGATAATCCAGACAGATCACCCAGTCCAACAAGGATTACATCTAACCAAAACATAGAAGAGTGTTTAGGATCAGAACATCAAGTAGAAGCTCTGAGCAATGCAACCCTGACCAACCTACTGCAAGAATTTGCAGGAAAGTTATAAAAGACAGATAATCGTGTGGATGCTACCATCACTAAGATAGAGCAATATGATAAGACACTGGAAGGAATTCAAAGAGAGCTAAGAGAGTTGAGAGAGAGTGAAAAAAAGAGGACATTAAAAATCAGCTGGCCACACTAAATGAAAATATAAAGAAATGCAAGGATGATTTCCAAGAATCATCAAGAAAATCAGAAAATGAAGTGAAAAGGGAGCTGGAAAGAGCGATGGAAGTGATAAATAGGAAAGTAGTAGAAAATGAAAACTTAATTGAACAAGTAAAAAACTCGCTAGAGGCTGTCAAGAATAGAGTCAGCGAAGTGGAAGATAGAAACTCTGATCTGGAAGACAGGATGGAAGAAACAGTTCGAGAGTCCAAAAATTGCAATAAGTTCAAAAGTTCCTGTGAACAGAACATGAGGGAATTGTGGGATACACTTAAACGTCCTAATTTCAGAATCATTAGAATACCAGAAGGAGAAGAATTTCAAAACAAAGGCATGGAGAACTTATTTAATAAAATAATTGAAGAAAAATCCCAGTCTCTTAAAAGAAAGGCCCATCAAGATTCAAGAAGCACGCAGAACTCCTAACAGACTAGACCAAAGGAGAATTTTATCAAAACTTCATGGAAGAACTCAAACCAATCTTTCTAAAACTGTGCCACACAATTGTAGGACAGGGAAAGCTACCCAACTCCTTCTATGAAGCTAGTATCACCCTAATCCCAAAACCAGGCAGAGATGCCACAAGGAAAGAAAACTACTGGCCTATTTCCCTAATGAACAAAGATGCAAAAATCCTGAACAAAATACTCACAAACCGAATCCAACAACACATGAAAAGCATTATCCACCTTGACCAGGTGGGATTTATCCCAGGAACACAAGGGTGGTTCAACATACGAAAATCTGTCAATGTAATACACCACATAAACAAGCTTAAACATAAAAACCACATGATCATTTCAATAGATGCAGAAAAGGCCTTTGACAAGATACAACAACACTTCATGATCAAAACATTAGAGAGGATCGGCATGACTGGTTCACATCTTAACATAAAGGCAATATACAAAGCTCCAAAGGCCCAAATAATACTTAATAAAGAGACTGGAGGAATTCCCATTGAGATCAGGAATAAGACAGGATGTCCTCTCTCACTTCTGTTTTTCAATATACTTCCGGAGGTCCTAGCTCAAGCAATAAGACAGGAGAAGGAAATAAAAGGGATACAATTTGGAAAGGAAGAAGTCAAGCTAGCTCTATTCACTGAAGACATGATTGTATATGTAACAGACCTGAGAGACTCCATCCGAAACTCCTGAAGGTGATTAATTCCTATAGCAAAGTAACAGGATACAAAGTTAATGCACAAAAATCGGTAGCATTTCTGTATGCAAATGACAAAGATACAGAAATAGAAATAAAGGACATACTCCCATTTTCAATTGACAGACCCCCCCAGAGGGAGACCTTCACTCAAGTCTCAAGATAGCATGCACCCAAAGACACACCGGAGACCAAACTTGCTGCAAAAGCATGAGGCTTTATTCGGGAAACCAGAGCTCTGGGGTCGACCTGTATCTCACGCAGGAGACAGAGGAGTCGACCCTGAGCCCTATTGGGTGTTTCTTTTTATAGGGTTTTTAGCAAGGAAGGGAAAGGTGAGGGGTTTCACAAGGGTATTTGTCAAGCTTGTACAGTTATGTCTACATATCTTATTTGTGCATAACCAGAGTTTAAGTCCTTAGTCAGGCTGTCTTGGGAAACTATTTTATTATTTTGGTTTTTCTCAAAACTGTATTTTTGTTTCTTTCCCTTCCTGGGACATAAAGGTTAGGTTGACCTGACCAACCCATATCTTCGGCCATTCGCAGCCTATCTTTTATCCTATTTTTGATTTACTTCTGAATATACAGTTCAGGCTGTCCCCTAGCTGTAGCAACAAGCTGTTTCTTTACTAAGTTTACTTAAAAATTTTCTTTCCTACCATTCATTCCCCACTTCTTTTTCTGAATAGTTCTAATCCTAGAACTTTTAATCTGTATAGCATTCCAATCAAGCTTTATAATTTTATTTGAGGAACTTTAAACAAACTTATTTTTTTTATTTTTATTTTTTTAAAAATTATTTATTTATTTATTTGAGAGCAACAGACACAGAGAGAAAGACAGATAGAGGGAGAAAGAAAGAGAGAGTGGGTGCACCAGGGCTTCCAGCCTCTGCAAACGAACTCCAGATGCGTGCACCCCCTTGTGCATCTGGCTAACGTGGGACCTGGGGAACCGAGCCTCGAACTGGGGTCCTTAGGCTTCACGGGCAAGCGCTTAACCACTAAGCCATCTCTCCAGCCCTAAACAAACTAATTTTAAGTAAACTTTATCTATGACAACAGGAACGTATGGTGTAGATAGTCTATTTCCCTTTTCTTTCACCCTCTCATGAGAAGACACTCCAAGTGCTTTAGGGGACTGGGTCTAAGACATCAGATCATTTACTACTTCCTGCTGAACGGGACACAAAGTAGAGACTTGTTGTAGTTAGAGAGTCTCTCCCAGAGAGGGGAACTACTTTAATGGACCCCAGAGTGTAGGAAGATAATCTTGAAAGAGAACTTTGGAAAGAAAGAATAAAAGTAAGGAGTTACTGAGAAGTGAGCACACAGCAAACTGGTCTTTTTGTAGGTCGAGGGAATCCAGGTAGACAGGCTTGGATCATCTCAGGACCATCTGAGGATGAGCTGGCTGAGATTTTCTTTTAGAACTGTTCATTAAATGGCACAGTAACATGGCTTGTAAAACAGATGAGATGTTAGCAGAGTTATCAGAAACATATACACAACATTTAATCTTGATAAAGAGCTATTGGGTGCCATTAAAGGCTATACAAATATATATATTGGTCTCAGAACTTATTTATATATTTTAGATTTGAAAATAACCCTTTGAACATCTATAGTTGTTTTTCTTCATTTTAATAGGCCATTCATATATTTAAGGTATTTTTAATCTTTGGTTATACATTTGTCTCTGAGTGTTTAAGACCATGCAGATAGCCAAAAGTTAATTAAGGATTAAGTTTGGAGGTCATTAATGGATCTCCAAAGAGACTTTAGGGACACAGGAGTAGCCCTATAGCTTACTGGTGTCTTTTGCCTGTTAGGATGAGTCAGGGCCATGCTGGCCAAGTAGTTTTCCATTCTTTGGGAAGTCAGGAGGACTGATTGCTCCTCAATTGTGACTCTCCTGTTTTACATTGCATATCACTTTTGTTTGGGTCTCCAAATCCTCCCTGCTCAGGAAGACAGGTGACTTACCAGGGAGCCAGTGTAGAAGTGTCCCATCATCTCCAGTGGCCTCATGACATGGAATCACAGGCCAAAATATTGACACTTTTTACTCTGATGATTCCAATTGGCTTTGGCTTCTACATAGGTGATTAACACACTTAGAAAGGAAGTTACACCAGCTTGGATGTACATACATATATAGCACATTTAATTACTGAAATAGACTTAACTAAAGAATGGCACAGGGCTTCTAAAATCATTTTGTCCTATCTTTAAAATTTTTGTTGTACTGTGGTACCATAAGCCATATATCTGAGGTATAGAAAGTAGGCACATCTCACATTTTAAATATCTAACATTTATAAATATAGGCAGAACCTGTTACCAGTCTTGAAAACAGTACCAGTTGATTTACAAACTTAACTCATTTAACTTAGAAAACAAGTAAGACAGTATAAGGTCTTAGCACCTGTGTGGAAATATCTTTGATTAGTTCAGATACCTGTGTGGGTACAAATTACCCAGAGAACATTGGGAACAGAACAATGAAGTTTGAATTTTTTTTTTCCTTTTTTCTCAGATGAGGACCATTGTTTGAGCATGAGGCTGTGCCCTAAAGTAGGGATTATGTCTTAAGGGTTAATTTTGTTATAAGTACTGGACTTAAGATGCCAAAATTGAGATAGTTACTTTACATACAACAGAGTAGAATCTGGTCTTTTCTGAGCCCAAACAGCTAGCTAAATATTAATATAACCCTTGATAAATCTTCTTGAAAGAAAAAACATTATTTGACAACCAATGATTTTGGCTTACTTGATAGCTATTGATTTCATGCACCACAGAAATTTTTATTAACGTAAAACAATTTTATGTTCTACCCATGACTTACATTTGATAAAGCTCAAGCAAACTATCCCAACATACATCAGCCTGAATTTTTTTTTCTTTTTCACATCCGCACACCTTCATCTATATACTTTAACATTCTGATCTAAGTACCACTCAAAAGGCATTTTAAATAAGCACTCTATGTCCCAACATTGAAAAATTCCTTCCCAGTTTCTTTCTTTTGGGGGCATTCATGAACCCAACATCCTCTTTCCTTGCAATACATACATTGGTCCTTCTCAAGGGGCTTCCTAAAGCCCTCAGGTTCCTTTTTCCTTGTTTGCTTGTTGCCCAGATACCCTGGCTGTTTAAGTGTTTCTGATCCTGATGCTCTTTTTTTTTTTTCCTATCACTGCAGCCGATATCCTACTTAAATTCCTTTCTTGTCTCCTTTCCCGTTTATTTTCTCTCTCTTCTGCTTCCTTTATTTCTGTCTTTCTTTTTTTCTTTTCTCTCTCTCTTATGATAAATCTTTTTAGCTTCCTTAATGATGTCTGTCAAAGCTAGATCTTGTAAACCCTCCAGATGTTGTAATTTCTTTTTAATGTCTGGAGCGGACTGCCCTATATATATCATTGTTATTGCTGCCTGTTGACCCGGAGAAGTAGGGTCAAAAGGAGTATATCTCTGGTGAGCCTTCATCAAGCATTTTAAAAACACAGAGGGAGGTTACCTTAGCCAGATTTGTGGGGCGGCAGGCAGCCCCCCTGAGACCTGCCATCAGAGCCCGGCGGTAGACTGTCAGTCACTCCCTACCTTCTGCTGAGTTGTAATTCCATTTAGGTTGGGTGAGAGGGAATCCTGCATCAATCTCATTTGGGAGCTGGGTAGACTGTTCATTTGGGCCGGGGACATGCTAGGGTCAGGGGGAGGACCAAAGGCTCGTAGGGGCAGGGACACAGTGGAATCAGGTCCTTTGAGACTTTGGCTTCTAGTCCCTGCAGTGGGTCCGTCTCCTCCTCCCTCAGCCAAAGCTGGACCAGGGAGAGCAGGAGGGGTAAGGTGGGGGAGATGGAATCAGGGCAGAGGGCCACTCGGGAGGGTCCGCTATTTCAGGATATATTTTGGGATGAGACGAGGGGTCCAGGGCCATTCGGCTTGGTTTTCTCATGGCTTGTTGGGCCACGACCAAGACTTGGGAGCTTGACCGTGGTGGGGGATGGATCCAGGGCTTGACTCATGCCGGGAGATCCGTCACTAGGCTCTCCCAGACCAGGATGTATGGCTATTGATCTGGGTGAGAATGGGGTCCCTTCTTAAAAACAGTATTCTTTTTTTTTTTTTTAATTTTTTATTTATTTACTTGAGAGTGACAGACACAGAGAGAAAGACAGATAGAGGGAGAGTGAGAGAATGGGCACGCCAGGGCTTCCAGCCTCTGCAAACGAACTCCAGACACGTGTGTCCCCCTTGTGCATCTGGCTAACGTGGGACCTGGGGAACCGAGCCTCGAACCGGGGTCCTTAGGCTTCACAGGCAAGCGCTTAACCGCTAAGCCATCTCTCCAGCCCAAAAATAATATTCTTAACAACAGAAACAATGGTTAGATCAAATGCTCCTTCTGGCAGCCACTCAAAGGAGCAGAAAGTCTGCTATTTACCTTTTTTTAATTTTTACAGTTAAGTCATGAGCCCTACTTCTAACTTCAGAGAAATGAGATACCGTCAGAGTTAGGGGGGTCATCACAGTCTGTCCCATAATTAGAAACAAGAGTCCACAAACAAACACAAAATAGATACTGACAAAAAGAAACCAAAAACCGTGATGCCTCCGATGCATCCAGAACAGAAAACCAAATGCAGTTTCAGATGGAAGATGCCTCTGTGGTTTCTCCTGAAGGAGAAATACACAATCTTCCTTTACCAGATAGGAGACTGTCAGCCACCCTGACTCTCCTAAGATCCTGGGGCGTCCCCCAGGATTGCAGCCTGTGGTCCTGCCAACCATCGTTATCAGGTCCTCACGGTCCCAAACAACAGCTGCCCAAAATGAAATTAAAACAGATCAGAGCAACAGAAATCACTCAGACAAACACTTAGACAAGCAGCGCCACAGACATTTACATTGTTTACATCCAAGGGGTTCTCTGGAGTCCTGGGTAGACATGCAAATCCCAGACGAGCCCCCAATTGAAAGACCTCCCCCCCAAAGGGAGACCTTCACTCAAGTCTCGAGATAGCATGCACCCAAAGACACACAGGAGACCAAACTTGCTGCAAAAGCATGAGGCTTTATTCGGGAAACCAGAGCTCTGGGGTCGACATGTATCTCATGCAGGAGACAGAGGAGTCGACCCTGAGCCCTATTGGGTGTTTCTATTTATAGGGATTTTAGCAAGGAAGGGAAAGGGAAGGAGGTTTCACAAGGGTATTTGCCAAGCTTGTACAGTTATGTCTACATATCTTATTTGTGCATAACCAGAGTTTAAGTCCTTGGTCAGGCTGTCTTGGGAAACTATTTTATTATTTTGGTTTTTCTCAAAACTGTATTTTTGTTTTTTTCTCTTCCTGGGACATAAATTTTAGGTTGACGTGACCAACCCATATCTTGGGCCATTCGCAGCCTATCTTTTAGCCTATTTTTGATTTACTTCTGAATATACAGTTTAGGCTGTCCCCTAGCTGTAGCAACCAGCTGTTTCTTTACTAAGTTTACTTGAAAATTTTCTTTCCTGCCTTTCACAATAGCAACAAAAAATAAATAAATAATAAATAAAATACCTTGGAATAACATTAACCAAGGAAGTAAAAGATCTATACAATGAAAATATAAAAACTCTCAAAAAAGAAATTGAGGAGGACTTGAGAAGATGGAAAGACCTCCCATGAACCTAGATAGGCAGAATTAACGTTGTGAAGATGACAATCCTACCAAAGGCAATATAAAGATTTAATGCAATTCCAATTAAAATCCCTACAGTGTTCTTCACAGAGATAGAGAAAATGATCTCAAATTTCATATGGAAAAACAGAAGGTCTCGCATATCCAAACATATCCTCAGAAAAAGAAATACTTCTGGTGGCATCACCATACCTGATCTAAAGCTATACTACAAAGCCATAGTAATAAAAACAGCATGGTACTGGCATGAAAACAGGAGTATAGACCAATGTAATAGACTTGAGGACCTTGATTTTGGGTCAAGCAACTATAGCTATTTGATATTTGACAAAGGCCCAAATAATATACGCTGGAGAAAAGATAGCATCTTCAGCAAATGGTGCTGGACAAACTGGATAACCACATGCAGGAAACTAAAACTGGATCCACACATTTCACCATGCACTACACTCAAAGCCAAATGGATCAAAGACCTCAACATAAGACCAGAAACTCAAAAACTACTGGAAGAAAATTTAGGAAGTACTTTCCATTATATAGGAATGGAAAAAGACTTCCTGAACAAAATCCCAGTGGCTCAAGTTCTTAAAACAGTCACTCAACCAATGGGATCATATGAAGCTGAAGAGTTTCTTCACAGACAAGCATATAATAAACAAAGCCAATAGAAAACCCATAGAATGGAAGAAAATATTTGTGGGTTATCCAACTGATAGAGGCTTAATCTCTAGAATCTACAAAGAACTCAAAAGTCTAAACAATAAGAAGACAAATCCCCCACTCACAAAATGGGGTGCAGAGTTGAACAGGCAATTCACAGAGAAAGATATACAAATGGCATATACAAACTTAAGAAAAAGTTCATCATCCCTAATCATCAGAGAAATGCAAATTAAAACAACTATGAGATTCCACCTTACCCCAATAAGGATAGGCAACATCAAAAAATCAAATAAAAAAAATGCTGGCGAGGATGTGGAGAAGCAGGAACACTCATTCACTGTTGCTGGGAATGCAGGATGGCACAACCACTTTGGAAAGCAATATGGAGACTTCTGAAAAAGCTGACTATAGAGATACCAACAAACCCAGTTATACCCTTACTGGGCATCTACCCTAAAACCTTCAAACAACAGGCCAGAGATATTTGCTCAACCATGTTTGTAGCAGCTCAATTCATAATAGATAAAAGCTGAAATCAACCCAGATGTCCATCATTAGAAGAATGGATAACAAAGATGTGGTATATCTACACAATGGAATTCTATACAGCAGTAAGAAAAAACGACACAAAGAAATTTGAGGAAAAATGGTTGAACCTGGAACAGATCATTCTCAGTGAACTTACCCAATCACAGAAAAAAAATCGACACATAGTCTCACTCACCTATAACACCTAACCTGAATCTACCCAAGATTTCTTATATACCTAGCAACACCTCATGGACTAGACAATAGGATGGATGGGGTGGGTGGGGAGGGCATCGAAGGGTGGAAAATAGTAATCTGGACCCTAACGGCAAAGGTACCATAAAATTCTACTTCCTAAAAGACAGACCAAATGGCTGAACCTTCACTAGACCCTTACAGGAAACACCTGAACCACAAGACACTGGAAAGGGTAAGATCAAGACTAACCTAAATCTTCTACATCTCCCCTCCATCCCTGTCCCCGTCTCCCCCCTCTCTCTCTCCTCTCTAACTCTTGTATATTAGTTATCTTTTTCCTCAAATTCTTAGTGGACACTGACCTGTAACCCCCACTTCCAGCTTGCGGCTACCATCCACAATGATCTTTTGATCAGAGAAACCTACAAGGTTTCCCAAAACAATGACAGACTTCTGTCAGAGTACTTGATGACCCACCAAAGGCCAGTGGTAAGACCCTATTGCTGAAGACTCCATACGCAGCTGACACATAAAATGGAATGACATGGCTGGAAGCCAGGAGAGAGTCAGTCCCCAGACAGTCAGCGAGTCTAGTGCCAGAAGGTGCTACAATATCTGTCCAAGCAACTCATTGTCTAACCTAATTAGCAACAAATAACCAGATGTGATGCCCACACAAGTGCAATAGTGGCACACAGACATGGTGGGGAACCAACTTCTCTTGATTTGGCTAACTGATCCCCTCAGTGGTATGAGACCCATAGCTGGAGGTGGGAAACAAGTCAGAACCATACCCAAACATATGCCCACTCTCCAATATCAAGCTACCATCAATCATGGGGTATAAGAAGGCCTACACCTATCAAACTCTCTATCAAAAAAGTAAATGTTATCTCAATTTACCGGGCACTAACTTACTCTCCGTTGGAGAATCTGCTTCTGTTTTTCAGATAGATGCAGATCCTAAGGAGAGAGCTGCCCCAACATACCTCAAAAGGGGCCCAACTGAAACTAAGGAGAATCGGCGAAACAAGCAAGGGTGATGTTTTCCTGATGAACTGGATACCAGCACAAAGAGGAAGGAGACCAACACAGAGAAAAATCAACTCCTACCAAATCAGAGAGGCAGAGCCTCAGAGGCCCCCAACACCTCATCACTGAAGCAGACCAAAAATGAACCCAACATGGCTCAGGGAAATTTTGCGGAAGAGGGGGCAGAAAGAATGTCAGAGTCACATGTTGGGTCATGATTTGCAGAGACATTTATCATACCAATAACTGGGGGCTAACTCCACAATGCACGACCCATTTACATCAACAAGGAGGATCCAATGGGTGGGGGTAGATCATGGATGAGCCTAAACAATGGTACCAAACTGCCTGAATTTGCTGAAAAGAAATCTAATAAATTAATTTTTTAAAAAAATGCTTAGAATGGTACTTAACAAATGCTAATCATTCAACAAATAAAATCTATCCCAAAAGAAACTGTCTGAATTAGTTCAATTTCCTAGGACATAATTAAGTACCACAAACTGGGTTGGCTCTAAAGAAATAAAAGCAGCCAGGCATGGTGGCGCACATCTTTTTTTTTTTTAGTTTTTGAATTTTTATTAACATTTTCCATGATTATAAAAAAAATCCCATGGTAATTCCCTCCCTCCCCACCCCCACAGTTTTCAAAGGTGGTGCACATCTTTAATCTCAGCACTCAGGAGGCAGAGGTAGGCAGATCACCACAAGTTCGAGGCCACCCTGAGGCTACATAGTGAATTCCAGGTCAGCCTGAGCTAGAGTGAGACCCTACCTCAAAAAAACAAAAGAAAGAAAGAAAGAAAGAAAGAAAGAAAGAAAGAAAGAAAGAAAGAAAGAAAGAAAGAGAAAGGAAAGGAAAGGAAAGGAAAGGAAAGGAAAGGAAAGGAAAGGAAAGGAAAGGAAAGGAAAGGAAAGGAAAGGAAAGGAAAGGAAAGGAAAGAAAACAAAAGAAAAGAAAGAATAGCATTTGTTGCAGTTATAGAAGCTGGAAGTTTGAAAACAAGTTGTGTGCAGGGCTACCTCTAAAGGCACTATGGGAGGATCATTCTAGCCTCTTCCAGTTTCTAAGAGATATTTGGCTTTTGGAACAATAATTTCAGTCTTAGCCTTGTCTTCACTTCTGCCTACCCTTTTTTTCGTCCCCCCCTCCGTCTAACCCAAACACTACATTCATAATGCCTATAATTTCAGACCCATTAATGAAAATTTCTAATGCTCTGCTGATGTCCACATGAGTTGAATTGTAGATGATTGTGATATTGCTGTATTTATTTAGTCTAATATGGTGTGGAAGCTCAAGGGATAAGGGAATGGGCAGTTCTTAATATTTCTGAGCCTCAGATTTCTAAGTTTATTAACCTCTAGCCCTTTCCTGCAGGTATTCAACAAAAGAGAAGTCAAAAGTTTAATTCTCCAGCCAGGCGTGGTGGAGCACGCCTTTAATCCCAGCACTCAGGAGGCAGAGGTAGGAGAATCACCAAGAGTTCAAGGCCACCTTGAGACTACATAGTGAATTCCAGGTCACTTTGTGCTACAGTGAGACTCTGCCTCAGAAAAAAATAATAATAATAATTCATAGTGAGGATGAGAATCAAATATATTAAGTGGAGATCCTTCCAGGCATTGCAATGAAGACTCAAGCACTGACTTCATTTCCTCTGAGAAGAGGGCATGGAGATGCTATTTTCATGGAGTAAATTATATACATGTTGCCACTGAATTCAATTTGGCAAGTATAGGCCCAGTCCATCCTTTAACTCCTATTTGCTTCCTCTTCCTATCTGACATTTCTTTTCTGCTCTGGCCCTTGTTTGAGATTTCTGGTAGCAGCTCAATCTTCAGAGCATTTCATTCTGAAGACATCCACTCTTTCCATAGCTTATGTTCATTATTTTTTCATCTCTCATTAGTCTTCAGACAGGCAAGAACTCTGCCCCAAGGCTGCCATGGTGCAAAGTAGACAGCTTGCTGTCAGGTAACCATACATATTTGGAATTCAAAGTGGATTTGGACAGTAAAAGTGAAACACTTAAAAAAAAATAAAACAGGGCTGGAGAGATGGCTTAGCGGTTAAGCGCTTGCCTGTGAATCCTAAGGACCCCGGTTCGAGGCTCGGTTCCCCAGGTCCCACCTTAGCCAGATGCACAAGGGGGCGCATGCGTCTGGAGTTCGTTTTCAGAGGCTGGAAGCCCTGGCACGCCCATTCTCTCTCTCTCCCTCTACCTGTCTTTCTCTCTGTGTCTGTCGCTCTCAAATAAATAAATAAATAAATAAATAAATAAATAAATAAATAAATAAAATAAACCAAAAAAAATTTAAAAAAAATAAAATAAAACAAGGTTTGGAAACCAGTCAGCTCAGCCCTGGCTCCTTTGAAGTATGCTTGTTAAGTGCTAATTTCAAGCTGACCTTTCTGTGAGGGCTGGTGAAGCATGATGGTTAGTGAGTTAATTTTTCTTCTTTTAATGTGATAAACATTCCTTCTGTCAGCTGAGCATATAGTGTGGGGTGAGATCAAGTTTTTCTGTGGGAGAGAGAAGTGTTAGGATGAGACCATCTGGGCCTGTTCTTAATGCTGACCACAGCTTTGATGAAGGCTTAAGCTGAAAGCTACATCAAGTTCAAAATACATATTTTATGAGTGGAGGGTGTGGGATAGTGTTCTGGATTCCATCAGGCATGCATGCAGCATCCTGCCATGCAAAGCAGAGGATGCAGGGAACCAGTTGCTCAAATCCTTTGCCAAGAGGACTTCACACCTCCCTGTTCAGAAGCAAAGTCATATAACTTCTTTGGTCCAAACAAAGAAGGTAAAATTCTTTAATTCTGAGTAAGGAAAGAGAGAGGGGGTATGGTGGTTTGATTCAGGTGTCCCCCATAAACTTAAGTGTTCTGAATGCTAGATTGCCAGCTGATGGAGATTTGGGAATTAACACCTCCTGGAAGGAGTATATTGTTGGGGGCAGGCTTATAGGTGTTATAGCCAGTTTCCCATTGTCAGTGTTTGGCACACTCTCCTATTGCTATTGTCCAACTTATGTTGGCCAGGGGGTGATGTCCACCCTCTGCTGATGCCATTGTTTTCCCTACCATCATGGAGCTTCCCTCTTGAGCCTGTAAACCAACATAAACCTCTTTTATCCTACAAGCTGCTCTTGGTTGGGTGATTTCTACCAGCAATGCAAACCTAACTGCAACAGTAAAGAAGTACTGAGGAGTGGGATGGCTACTAGACACCTGACTGTGTGGCTTTAGCCTCTTGGAACTGATGTTCAAGAGGAATGTGGAAGGATTTTAAACCTTGGCCTAAGAGACGACTTGCAGTGCTGTAAGTACAGCTTGATGAACTATTCTGGTCAGAGCTGAAAGGCCTGAATGCAGTAAGAACTATGGACTACGAGGTTTGGTTTATGAGGGTGAGAAAGAGATTTGCTTGGACTGGGCTAGCAGTTTGTGTGGGAAGCTTGCTGTTATGCCTGGGTCCTGAGAAGTTGTGCAAGGTTGCTTTGTGTAGAAATGAACTGGTGTGAGCATAAGTATATGGCACAGAAAGAAAAATCTTTGGGTGAATTGCTGTCCATTCAGCTGCAATTGAGAGATTACAACCTTTGAGATTGAGCTAGCTGACCTGCACTGGGACAACAGGAAAAATGTAGACTCTTTTAAAGGTGCCTGAGTGCTCAAGGAGTGTCTTATTCTTCAAAGTGTGCTTTATTCCTCCCTGGATTAACAAATTGACACCCTACCTGGTATTATGGAGTATACAAAATGTAGGAAAGAGAGGGTCATTGAGTTTGCAACATGATCTTGTGTTTTGGAAATGGCCATGGGTAGTGTGAAGCAGGTTGGCTGGATGCCTGCATGGAGACCCAATGGGCCCATGAGGATGAACTGTGGATTGCGGTCGAGATGCTGGGACCACGAAATGGCTGCTAAGGAAAGCTGCTGACCCCCAAAAATTTTTCCAGGACTGTGAGTAGCCTAGCTGGAGGGGCAGAATTAGAATGCCAGAGACTTGTTGCTAGTTAGAATTATTGGACTTGGAGATTTGTCACTAGCTGGAGTTGTTGGACTTGAAGCTATACAGTTTGATGTTTCCCCTGGTTGTTTTATATTTTGTATTGGTTGAATATTTCTTTGCTATGTCCAATGCCACCTTCTGCAGTGTGAATGTTTATTCTGTGACATTGTGGATTTTTTGAGGGTTTTTTTTTTTTTTTTTTTTTTTTTTTGTATTATGGCTCAGTTAAAAGACCTTGGATTGGGCTGGAGAGATGACTTAGCAGTTAAGCGCTTGCCTATGAAGCCTAAGGATCCCGGTTTGAGGCTCAACTCCCTAGGACCCATGTTAGCCAGATGCATAAGGTGGCACATGCATCTGGAGTTAGTTTGCAGAGGCTGGAGGCCCTGGCGCACCCATTCTCTCTCTCTCTCTGTCTCTGCCTCTTTCTCTCTCTGTCTGTCACTCTCAAATAAATAAAAATAAGCAAAAAAATTTTTTTTAAACGACCTTGGATTATGGGGATGTCTGAACATCATTAGGATTGATGGGAATTTTTAAAGTTGGATGAATGTGTTTCATTTTAAATCATGTATGGTTATCAGTTTATGGGGGCCAGGGGTGGAATATTTTGTTTGAATCATGTGTCCCCCATAAATTTAGGTGTTCTGAATGCTAGATTCCCAGCAGATGGAGATTTGGGAATTAACACTTCCTAAAGCAAGTGTATTGTTGGGGGCGGGGTTATAGGTGTTATAGCCAGTTTTGCCTTGCTAGTGTTTGGCACACTCTCCTGTCCATCTTATGTTGCTGTCCATCTTATGTTGGCTAAGGGGTGATGTCCATCCTCTGCTCATGCCATCATTTCCCCTGCCATCATGGAGCTTCTGCCTTGAGCCTGTAAGCCAAAATAAACCTCTTTTCCCCACAAGATACTCTTGGTTGGTGATTTCTACCAGCAATGCAAACCTGACTACAACATGGTGTGAGACAGGGATGGAGGGAGAGGAGAAAGAGGAAGGAGAGGAAGGGGAAGGGGAAAGAAAAAGGAAGGGAAAATGAAGAAAATGTAAATACTGGATAAACTCTTAAGGTTTTTAAGCTTTCTCTTCCAAAATCTAATGGCAGCAGTGGTTTGTTGTGACAAGGTCACTCATAGTATGAACTACCAGGGTCAAAGGCAGTACTGCAGGTCTTAACTTTCCTTGTTCTGGAGAGCAGATAACATGAATACAGAAGAAGCAAAAATGTTTGTTCAATAGCTTGGGGGCAGTTTGGGCTGGGGCATGGGAATGTTGGGGTCAAAGTTTGGGAAAGAAACGTATTGTCAGGTGCAAAATCAAATTAAGATCACATTGTATTATTTATCCATCTTCCTTTACATTTTATGTAGGGAATGTTAACCAACATCAAGAGGAACTATAAAAAAGAAAGACCAGAATCCTAAAGGGATGTTGTGCTGGCCTGCAGCATGAATCGAAACAGACCCCGAAGAAGGGAGTGGAAATGGATCTGAGACAAGAACACAAGGAATGGAGCCAAGACAAGTTCTGATCAAGGCTCAAGTTTATTCAGGCAGACACAAGCTTATATACAAAAAATAAAACTTTCTCAAAACAATGCCTTCATGTCTGAAGTCTGCTCCACCAAGGGTGTTAATGCCTCTGTGTCTGAAGTCTGCTTTACCAAGGCCATACAATAAGGCCTCTGTGTCTGGAGATCAAAGACAGCTGCAGTTCCCAAGATCTAAGAGTAGCTGCAGCTCCCGACATCTTCCCCTTCTTTATTTATTAAAAGAAGCAAGTGTGCCTGTCTTGGGTTGTCATAGGCAAAAGAACATCCTTACCCGTCATAGGACAAACGTATTATCCTTCAATACATGCCTTGTCTTAGGTTGGATGTCTCCTCCCCCAATCTTACTTGTCTCTGGCTACCAGCTGGATAAAATTCAGGGAGAATTAGGATAAAGTCTGAGGGAGCCAAGGACGTGTTCTCTAGTGCCTAGCTCAGACCTCTGCGTGAACATTCACAATAGATTTCATTAGACACTTGAAGAAAATAGGCAATAGCCATAAGAGAAGCAGAAGGCCAACTGCCACAGCTACAAAGCTGCCTGTCCAGGAACTTAGAGAGTTCTAACCAAGCAGCACAGACTTAACAGCAAGTAAATCATTAGCAACCTTAGTGGCATCAAAATCAAGATGACTGTTCTGTATAGCTACAATTTTTTAATATAAACTAACCAAATTTAATGACATGTTATCATGGTGCCAAATTCCTTCCAAGTGTATTTTGACCTTTACCCAATTTTCATAACTAGTGTTGTAAGTTTTAGAGGTGATGCAGATCCATTGGTAATCTGCATGGCATTCCAATCGAGCTCTGTAATTGGCTATGTGTATTTAAGGAACTTTAAACAAACTTATTTTAAGCAAGCTTTATGACCACAGGAATGTATGGTGTAGACAGTCTATTCCCCTTTATTTCTCCCTCTCATGAGATGACACTCTAACTGCTTTAGGAGACTGGGTTGAAGGCATCAGATCATTTACTATTTCCTGCTGAACGGGACACAAAGTGGGTACTTGTTGCAATTAGAGAGTCTCTCCCAGAGAGGGGAACTACTTTAATGGACCCCAGAGTGTAGGAAGGTAGTCTTGAAAGAGAACATTGGAGAGAAACAATAAAAGTAAGGAGTAAACAAGAAGTGAGCACACAGCAAACTGGTCTTTTTGTAGGTCGAGGGAATCCAGGTAGACAGGCTTGGATCATCTCAGGACCAACTGAGGATGAGCTGGCTGAGATTTCCTTTCAGAACTGTTCATTAAATGGCACAGTATTATTTAACATGGCCTGTAAAACAGATGAGATGTTAGCAGAGTTATCAGAAACATATACACAACATTTAATCTTGATAATAAAGAGCTATTGGGTGCCATTAAAGGCTGTACAAATATATTTTTTGGTCTCAGAACTTATTTACACATTTTAGATTTGAAAATAACCTGTTGAACATCTATAGTTGTTTTTCTTTATTATAGAATTAGAACTGTGGGGAAAAGATGTCTTTATGTTTGTTTGTTTCCCCTCTTGAAAATCTCTTGTTACTTAATAGGCCATTCATATATTTAAGGTATTTTTAATCTTTGGTTATACATTTGTCTCTGAATGTTTAAGACCATGCAGATAGCCAAAAGTTAATTAAGGATTAATTTTGGAGGTCATTAATGGCTCTCCAAAGAGACTTTAGGGACACAGGAGTAGCCCCATAGCTTACTGGTGTCTTTTGCCTGTTAGGATGAGTCACGGCCATGCTGGCCAAGTAGTTTTCCCTTCTTTGGGAAGTCAGAAAGACTGATTGCTCCTCAGTTGTGACTCCTCTGTTTCACATTGTGCACCTATTTTGTTTGGGTCTCCATATCCTCCCTGCTCAGGAAGACAGGTGACTTACCAGGGGGCCAGTGTAGAAGGGTCCCATCATCTCCAGTGGCCTCATGACATGGGAGCACAGGCCAAAATATTGACACTTTTTACTCCAATGATTCCAATTGTCTTTGGCTTCGACATAGGTGATTAACACACTTAGAAAGGTACTTACACCAGCCTGGATGTATGTACATATAGAGCACATTTAATTACTAAAATAGACTTAGTTAAAGAATGGCACAAGGGCCTCTAAAATCATTTTGTCCTATCTTTAAAATTTTTGTTGTACTGTGGCAGCATAAGCCATATATTTGAGGTGTAGAAAGTAGGCACATCTCACATTTTAAACATCTAACATGTATAAATATAGGCAGAACCTGTTACCAGTCTTGAAATCAGTACCAGTTGATTTACAAACTTAACTCATTTAACCTAGAAATTATCAGAAAAACACAAGTAAGATGGCATAAGGTCTTAGCACCTGTGTGAAAACATCTTTGATTAGTTCAGATACCTGTGTGGGTACAAATTACCCAGAGAACATTGGGAACAGAACCATGGAGCTTGAATTTTTTTTTTTTTTTTCTCAGATAAGGACCATTGTTTGAGCATGAGGCTGCACCCTAAAGTAGGGAATATATCTTAAGAGTTAATTTTGTTATAAGCACTGGACTTAAGATGCCAAAATTGAGACAATTACTTTACATACAATAGAGTAGAATCTGGTCTTTTCTGAGCCAAAACAGCTAGCTGAATATTAATATAACACTTGCTAAATCTTTTTGAAAGAAAAAACATTTGACAACCAATGATTTTGGCTTAAACTTGATAGCTATTGATTTCATGTGCCACAGAAAATTTTATTAACATAAAACAATTTTATGTTTTACCCATGACTTAAATTTGATAAAGCTTAAGCAAGCTATCCCAACATATTTTAGCCTGAAAATTAGTTTTTTTTTTAAAGAGTTTGTAAACAGTTTAAAAACCTCTAACTTTAGTCATGGTGTTTAGGTTTAGCCTGAAAATTTCTTTTTTTTACATCTGCACACCTTTATTTACATACTTAACATTCTGATCTAAGTACCACTCAAAAGGCATTTTTTAACAAGCACTACCCAACATTGAAAAATTCCTTCCCAGTTCCTTCAATCAATTCATCTCACCCCATCATTAACCATCTTTCTTATAAGGCTATTAAAAAATTACACCAAATTGATTAATCCTATTACTAAAAAGAAAGTAGTCTTAATACAATTTTATGTTATTAATACCAATAACACACTTGGAAATGATTTTATTAGGAGTAACTAAGGCAAAATGTGTTGTTATCTTGAGGCCAGCTGGCTTAGAAGTCAGGTCACTTGCCTCCTCCTTTTAAGTAACAGGACATTATAATCTTTTAAAAAGTATCTGCCAAATTAAAAGTTACCTCTTCAGAGGAAGTTCTGTTGTTTTTAAATATTTTATTTTATTTATTTGAGAGTGACAGAGAGAGAAAGAGGGAGAGAGAGAGAGAGAGAGAGAGAATGGGCACGCCAGGGCCTCCAGCCACTGCAAACGAACTCCAGACACATGCGTCCCCTTGTGCATCTGGGTAACGTGGATCCTGGAGAATCGAGCCTCGAACCAGGGTCCTTCGGCTTCACAGGCAAGCACTTAACCACTAAGTCATCTCTCCAGCCTGTTCTGTTGTTTTTAGTAATCCTCTATTTAAGGTGAAGTTGACCTAGAACAAATATCTGGCGAATTCACTCCTGCAAAAGACATTTAACTTTTCCTTTTTAATGTCTATTCTCAGGTCTTTGATTTCCTTGAAATGGTTCTCTAGAAGAGAAAGGGGTGTTACCTGCATCCGTCTCACCTCTTTAGTTACAAATAGTCATAAACACAACATAACTAGCAAACACAATAAACACACACTCACACACCACACAAAAAGAACAAATCCTCCTGGTAAACAAGCTTTGCCTAGAGATTTTCAATCATCTGCTTTTAGAATTTTCCCTGCTGAATTAACTTCTTCACACTGTAATGCCCAATTCTCCCATGGTGATATTGGTATTAATTTTTAAGATAAAATCTATAAGCTGGCCATGGTGGTGCATGCCTTTAATCCCAGCACTCGGGAGGCAGAGGTAGGATTTCCATGAGTTTGAGGCCACCTTGAGACTACATAGTTAATTTCAGGTCAGCCTGGACCAGAGCAAGACCCTACCTCAAAAAATAAATAAATAAATAAAAAGATAAAAACTATAAATTAAATGAAAATTAATTTAAGTTGACAAGTTCCATATAGGCTTAGACTATTACTCCTTGACTAATTTCAACACTTAAATGTAACACATTAGACAGTGATCTCAAAATACTTGTCTCTTCATACTTTCCTCTAGATTTTTAAGAAGTCAAATATGTAGGTCACCTACACTTCAGATAGAAGGCTAATAGCCAGTGTTTTGAAAGACTGCAAAAATTAAATACCAAAAAATTTAATTTGTCACCAAATGGGCTAATGACATTATAATTTGTCTGTCACCAAATGGGCTAATGGCATGAGTAGAAAGTTTAGAAGAATTCAAACACAAATGGTGAACAAATACTTAAGAAAATGTTCAAGCTGGGCTGGAGAGATGGCTGAGTGGTTAAGCACTTGCCTGTGAAGGCTAAGGACCCCGGTTCGAGGCTCAATTCCCCAGGACCCATGTTAGCCAGATGTACAAGGGGGCGCATGCATCTGGAGTTAGTTTGCAGTGGTTGGAAGCCCTGGCGTGCCCATTCTCTCTCTCTCCCTCTGCCTCTTTCTCTGTCACTCTAAAATAAATAAATAAATATTAACAAACAAAAAATTTTTTTTAAAAAAAAGAAAGAAAATGTTCAAGCCACCCTTAGCCATCAGGAAATGATAACCAAAAAGAGAGCTGGGCATGGTGGCATATGCCTTTAATCCCAGCACTTGGGAGGCAGAGGTAGGAGGATCACCATGAGTTTGAGGCCACCCTGAGGTTACAGAGTGAATTCCAGGTCAGCCTGGGTTAGAGTGAGAACCTACCTCAGAAAACAAACAAATGACAACAACAAAAAATTCTGAGATATCATCTTACCTCAGTCAGAATGGCTGGTATTAAGAACACTGATAATGCATGTTGACAAGGATGCGAGGAAAGGACGACTCTCCTCCACTGTTGGTGAGAGAGCAAACTAGTACAGCCATCATGAAAATAAGTATGGCGGTATCTCAAAAAGTTAGAAATTGAGATGAGCATGGTGGTGCACACCTTTAATCCCAGCACATGGGATTAAAGGATCACTATGAATTTGGGGCCAACCTGGTACTACATAGTGAATTCCAGGTCAGCTTGGGCTAGAGTGAGACCCTACCTCAAAAAATAAATAAATAAATGTTAGGAATAGAGCTGTCATACTACAAGTCATACCACTCCTGGGAATATACCCTAAAGTTGCCACATTCTACTACAGAAATAATTGAACATCTATGTTTATTGAAGCTTTATTTACAATAGCTAAGAATTAGAAACAGCATAAATGACAAGTGACAGACAAATGAATAGTGAAACTGTGATACATAAGCACAATGGAAATAGGGGGAAGAGGGAGGGAAGATAGAAGAGGGATATAATTAACAAATGCACTACTCAGCAATATGGAAAACTGAAACGAAACGTTTAGGAAAATGGATGGATTTGAAAAGAATCATATTAAGTGAAATTACTCAAATTCAGAAAGACCAAAACCATGTGCTCTCTCTGATACATGGTCTTAACTTATAAATCCCTAAGTATGTACATATAAGGGGCAAATGTGGATAAAACCTATAAAGATAAAACCATAACTAAAAGTGAATATAAAGAAGTGAACTGGAAGACATGAGGGGTGAGGTATGGGCAAAAGTATACATGGGATTTGTAAATAGAAAGAGGGAAAATACAGGGGGGAAGGGGAGCTGGGGAAACGGGGAGGGAAGATAGGAGAGGGATGGAATTGACAAAAACAAATTGTATTTGAAAATGCCAAAAATAAATAAGTAAAGATAAATTTTTTTTTAAAAAAGAAACCACCCAAGGAGTTTATTTCATTTCATAATTTGAGGGTAGGAAATGGTAAGAAAAGCATAATGGCAAGGCCATGAGGCAGCTGGCCATATTATGTCTATAGTTAGGAAACAGGAAGTAAAGACAGATGAATGTAGGTGCTCAGCTCACTTTTTCCTTTTTATCCAGTCTGGGACCCCAGCCCATGGGATGGTGCTACCTACATTTAAGATGGGTCTTCCTTCCTCAGTCAAATTTCTCTGGAAATGCTCTTCACAGACATACTTGGAAAAGTGGCTCTTAGATGATCCAGTCAGATTGACAATGAATATAAACCATTATGACATCATATGCACTGTGGTAGTTTCAATGAATGGCTCCCAGTATAATCAGGATTTTATTAAAGTTTGTAATTTAGATTTGTAGCCATCTGGCTGGAAGTGTCTTTGTGCATGATCCTAGGGTCCAGCCCTAAGGTGTGGGAGTGATTTGGAATTCCAGTCTAAAAATAGGCAGAATGTTTGAGTTTTGCCTGGAGTTTCTGAGTTCCTGCCTGGAATTGTTTGTGGTGCTGAAGCTTAGGGCTTTTTTCTTTTTACTTTGACCTGAGAAAGCAGACCATCTTCTGCCATTATGGAATTTCTCCTGGATCTGTAAGCTTCAATAAATATCCCTTCCATAAATGTGCCTGGTTTGGAAGTTCATCTCAGTGGCCTGAAGCTCTCTGCTACATGCGCTATAATTTTTCTTTTCACCAATGGAAACAGGTCATGAATACCTATAAAACCAGGTCAAACAGCCAATTTCACATGGCCTACAAGTTACTCAGAGAACATATCTTCTAGTATTATTTTGGTTCTGACTTCCACAAAGGTCAGTGTTCTGCCATGAAGGAAATAAGGGATGTAGAATAAGGATTATTTTAAAAAGTAGTCTTTACTTAACTGTAGGAGGTCCTGTAGGGGTCTATGCAAGGTTGGTTGGGGGTCCCTCTTGTCTTACAATGAAGTATCTATACATTACCTACATGTGGTTGGTAAGATAAGTTAGATATGAGACAGGGTCAGCAAAGTCTAACCCATCAGGTCAAACTGAAATCTATGCCTGTTTCACCACCTCCAACTCTGACAACAAAGGTCACATGTAGTAGCTGGGTGGACTTCATGACAACTGTACACAGCCTGTCCCAGGACTCAGAGGTACTGAAGGAAGAGCTCTAGTGGGCATTGGGGAAGCATCCAGCCTAGTTGCTGGCCCATGGAACAAGGTGTGTCAGAGAATCAATGACAACTTTTGTGAATTAACACACTGTCTACAGCCATGACTGGCCTCTGGAACATAGAAGTAAGCCTGAAGCTTTACTTTTCAAGACATATAAAATCTTTCTTGGGGATAACTCTAACAAAGAAACATAAGGGAAGAGAAAGCTGGTAAGGTAGTGTTAGGTTAGCAAGGTTATGGAGTACAAAGTCACCATAGTAGCAAACAATATTTCCTGTTGCCAGAGAGTTTAAATGCTATTAAGGAATTAAACAACAAATTAATGTGTGTTGGTGTATATCACCACAGCCTTCTACAATTTTTGCAGAAATTCTCTGCAAATATCATTCTAATGCCAGTATGAGTGAAAGTAGAGGAGTTTATTTCCCCAGGAGCCAAAGAGCTTTGACATAGCCCTCCAAAGAAGCTCTGAATATGAGCTAAGATTTTATTTTCCTTTTATAGTTGTCATAGCCAAGGGAAGGGGTAAGTGAATAAACATGACATGGCAATTTGCATATCAATCATTTCTATAGTCAGGCCACCCTATAAATGAACTCCATTTTACTCTGTTTTAGCCTAAACTGTCTTTCTTTTTTTATTGTCCTTTTGGGCCCTTTCTGAACAGTTCTCTGTTTGGGATTTTTCCATCTGCTGACAAAGGTAATTGTAGCTCCTTAGCAACTAACTCTTACAGTAACTTAATCAATCAGTTCAACTGTAAGCTTCTTTTCTACCACATTGCCTCCTGTTTATCATTATAACACCTTATGATTTTGTATGTAATGGCTGGTACACCTGGCATATCACCTGTATTTTAGTTATTTTTATCTTAGATTGTATAAACCTGAACAGAGCATTTAGAACATAGGTTTTTATTTTTATTTTTATTTGTTTGCAAGCAGAGAGGCAGAGAGATATAAGAGAGACAAACAGAGAAAGAATGGGCATGCCAGGGCCTGTAGCCACTGCAAATGAACTCCAGACACATGTGCCCCTTGTGCATCTTGCTTACGTGGGTCCTTTGGAATTGAACCTGGGACCTTTGGCTTTGTGGGCAAATACTTAACTGCTAAGCCATCTCTCCAGTCCCTAGAACATAGGGTTTTAACATAAGTCCCTGTATAATTATTACAATAGGCCCCATTAAAGGAGCTAGCCAGTGCCCCCATGTTGCTCGCATAAGGGTCACACCTCAGGTCTGGGGTACATCAGCTGTAAGACCTCCAGAGTCTTAGGTAAACATGACCTTGAGGGCCAAACATGTGTCAGTCATCATTGGTTAGACTTACACAGTTACCATTAAATCTTGTATTTAATTATCAGCAGCAAGAACTGGTTCATGATTGCTGTCTTTGAAAATATGGATGACAACACAAAAGAATTATTATAATAAAATAAAGCCAAGTAAAGAGAGCCAGGAAGGCCTTCTCTGTGTAAGATTAGCCAGGAGTGGTGACTGTGACTAATCCTATTGTGAGGAGGAGAGTGCATGACATTCCTGCAGTTAGAGGAAGGGGATCATACCACATTACTCTAAAAGAAATAGATACTCCTTTGGAAGGAGAAAGGTGTAATAAAAGGCATTAGTAAAGAACTATATCTGTTCAGGGGTAAAAGACATAAAAGTCCTTTGGAACCAATGTTTCTCTATGAATCCCATGAGGTTATCAAATGAGCTCACTGATCCAGCAAGTGAAAGAGTAAGGATTCTACCCATGTGTCTGATTATTTTTGTTATTTTTATTATTTTTATCTCATGTTGAATTTTTCAGGCTGTATCATGTGTCGACCAGTCAGCTTTTAGGATTGTGACTGGAGCAGATGTCCTCCAGAGTTTGACTTTGACAGGACCCTCTACATCCCTGGCGACTTGTTAATTGTTACAATTGGCTGAGGACATTGTCTTTTTGACTCTGGTGTGATGAGTTTATATCTCTTGGCTGACGGGTATGGGCCCAGTTTTCCAAGAGTGTATGGGTCCCTTTGTGATGCAAATTTAAAGGAGGCATCAGTGGCAAGAGAATCTGGTTTATTTCTCTAAAGTTAAGCAAACACATGCCATCAAATAACCAGCACCACCAACATCAGCAGAATAAGCATCTAGAACTCTAAACTGTTTTTATGTCTTAAGGGTAGGCTCTAGATTTGCTCCAAATGTACTTTAGGGCTTGGCTCTGAGATCTGTTCTTAGTAATATACCTCCTTTTAATAAGACAATTCAAGGAGAGATTGGACTAATACTAACCAGTTGCTATCATATAATCAGTGAGGACAAATTTTTGATCTTTGATTTAAAGGCAAACAGTGGCTGAATAATCAGGGTAATAATAATCTAGGCAGAGTTAATAGCTTAGCCAGCATCAGGCAGGGCAGTCTATTTGTCTGAATATTGGTTTATATTGTAATATCTTATAATTATATTCTCTTACTGGGTGTTTATGACCATAGGCAGCAAAAATTAACTTTGTATTCCATTTTAGAAGTCATTCATGGCTCCGCAGGAGAGACTTCTAGGGACCTATGAGGATTTCTATGACTCTCAGCATTGTCATTTGTTAGGATAAGTCAAAGCCATGTGTACCAAGTGGCCCTCCCTCTTTTGGGAAGCCTGGAGGACTGATTTTCCTCCAATATAATTCCTTTTATAGATACATTGGCTTGGAGCTCATTTCCAGGCCTCTGTGTCCTCTCTGATCAAGAAGACAACTTACCAGAGGCTAGAAGTTTGCAAGTGTATCATCATCTCCTGTAGTCTTCTGACCTCAAGCAGGAGCCAAACTATTGGTTATCCTTTTAACCCAGATGTTTTCAATTAACTTTGGCTTTTATATGTGGTTAGTAATCATTCAGAGAGATGTAGATATCTCATTTGCAAAACATATTTAGGAAAAAAGTCAAAACATATCTGGTTAGAAAAGCAGATCTGGTTAGAGAATGACACAATAATTTAAAATCATTCTGGTTAGCATTTAAGTTAAGGTGTCAGGTGACAGTGTAAGCTATATCTTGAAGATAGAAAATATACAAATTTTATCTTTTAAGTATCTGCCAGTTATTGTTAGGTTTTTTTTGTTTTGTTTTGTTTTGTTTTGTTTTGTTGTTCGCTTTTGAGGTATGGTCTTGCTCTATCCCAGGCTGACCTGGAATTCACTATGTAGTCTCAGGGTGGCCTTAAACTCACAGCAATCCTCCTACCTCTGCCTCTTGAGTGCTAGGATTAAAGGTGTGTGCCACCACGCCTTGCTGTTCTGCCAGTTATAAGTATAGGCAAAGCATGTTAGCAGCCTTGGAAACAATATCTTATCCACAACTTTAAATCAATTGATTTGATCTGGAAACTATGTCAGGAAAAGACAAGACAGCATAAAAATTTGGCATCTGTGTTTGAAAGCAACTTTGGCTAGTCTGTATACCTATGTAGGTACCAATTACCCCCCAAAATAGAAGAAAAACAGCAGAATTTAAGATCATTTTTCTACAGCAGGGAACATGTCTTTGTAAGACCCCCAGAATGAGGACCCCACACTCTGCCTGGAAATGGTGACACCCCAAATCACTCACGAGAAACGGTCTTGATGCAAACAGCAAGAGGATTTTTATTCCAAGCGCGCTGGGGCCCACAGTCATACACCACGCAGGGGTAGAGGACTGCAGAGCCCCGAATGCAGGAATGGGACAGTTTTTATAGGGTTTCTAACAAAGCCTGTGCATTAAACCAATCATTTTTTTAACATTAGGAGCCCATGGGGTGTGAGCCAGTCAGTTTGTGCCACTCCATAGTTTCTAAACCAATTAGTTTAATTTGTTCAAGCCCCTCGTGGACCAATCAGTCTCCTATGACCTTGGTGGTCAGCATTTGTGCAGGTCCTTGGGTGGGAGTAGCAGAATGTGGTATCAGTCTCCTATGACCTTGGTGGTCAGCATTTGTGCAGGTCCTTGGGTGGGAGTAGCAGAGTGTGGTATCAGCCTCCTATGACCTTCGTGGTCTGAGGCAGGCTGCTACGGCTTATGGTGCGGGCTACTAAACCAAATAAGTGGTTCACTTTATTACTCATTTCCCATCCTTGAGGGCTATCTCATGCCCTTTTTACCTAGTTTTATATTAGGAGCGGGCTCTGATATAATGAGAAGAGGGATTCTTGCTTCCAACAGAGAGTAAAGCCTGGAGTATGAGGTATGCAGGGGCCTGCTTAAGCTCCCTTTGGAGCGTGATAGTATTTCTGGGCTTCTGAATTCTTGGGCCTTTCATCTTAAGTATCAATATACCTATAATCAATGAATGTAAGATATGAAGCAGTTACTTAAGTAAAACCTTCACTGAGAACTGATTATACATACCTTAAGAGAAAAAGCCAAACTCGGTCAATGTTGAGCTAAATTAGCCTGATTTTAACATACATTAGAGACATTATGACAAACATAAAGTAATTTCCTGATCAAATACCTTTAATAATCAAAACATTTTTTTAAGTTTAACATAAAGCAATATTTACAGCTGGCAGAATATAAGAAGTTTAGACAAACTATATTAATGTTGTTTGTATAAAGCAGGTTTTCTTGGAAAAGGAGGAGTTTCCTCAGTTTTCCTAAGAACAAAGTCACAATGATTAAATCACATTTTATAAAATGTAGACAATAATCTTACTTATAATCACCCAGTAAAACAGCATTAACAAGACAGGAACCATCTTGAGGTTACAGTGTTTTAGCTTTTTTTCTTAGATGTAATAACTTTATTACATACTAAAAGGTTGACAAATAGAAGAGCATAGCTAACTTGGTTGAGAACTTTAAAGCCAGTCTTTACAGCCTTATAACTATTGTTGTGATTAGATTAATATCAGTAAGTTAAGGTTTTAAATGTATAACCAGAATATCATAACATCCTACAACCAGTCAGGGCCATTCTTTGTTATTCTGAAATAAGCTTTAGACTAATAGTCATCTTAATGTCATACTTTAAGACTTAGTTAATCAACTTTGTCTTTAAACTGGTCATCTGTTTAAATTTTCTCATACCATTATTTGCATACTCTTACGTTACAATCTGTGTAACCATTCTACAAAAAATCTTTTTTTTTAATCAAACATTTAATATCTAACATTTAAAGTTTCTTCTTCAGTTTATCCTTTCATCTAGTTTATCTCATTATATAATTACCAGCAAAACTATTATTGCTCTTATCATAAGACCTGTTATTACGACCACTTAAGTGATTTTTTTATTGTCCTCAAAAGGCTCTTTGAAATAATCTTTTATAAAAGAGTACACCAGACTTCCGGTCAAGATGGCGACTGCCCAGCTGCACTACAGATAACAAGGAAAAAAAAAGGCAACTATTAGAGGGAAATTAGGAACTTTTTAAAAGAGGGAAGGCACAGATTGGGGTTAACCAGGGAAGCACACACACCCGCAACACTCCCCTCCCCCGTGCCTGCCGCGACCCGCCGCATCTGGCACGGCCCGGGACCCTGGTGGCCCAGAGCACACTGAGCCCCACGCACCCCGCACGCCCAGGGACCCCGCGCCCCACCCCCGCGAAACCCATGCCCCCTATCTGCACGCCACCTGCACGTCCCGGGCGCCCCAATGTCCCGCGGCGTACCACGCCCCGGTGCGCCCAGGCATGCCCCAACCACCGCGCTAAACGCGCCCCTCGCGCCCAACCCCCATGTGCCTCCAGCCACCCCCCCCCGCGCGCCCCGCCCCCACACCCCACGCTAGTCAAGAGCCCCCCACAGCGTTCCACAGTGTCCCACACTCCAGCGTACCTCAGCGTGCTCCGCCTCTCCCTGCACGCCCTGCGCCCCACCGCACTCCCTGCAACCCCATTGGTGCACACCGCGCCCCAGCCCAACCACCCGCGCGCACCGTGGCACCCCATGCATCCTGCGCCTCCCGCACGTTCCACGGCGCGACCACCCCCACGTGTCCAGAGCGAACCACGGCATCCCGCGGCGCCCCGGCATGCCCTAAACCCCGCACGCCCTGCCACCCCACGCACCCTGCACTCCCCCGTGAGCCCTGTCCCAATCCACGCGCACCGCGCCCTTTGCCCACACCCCGCACGCACCGCAGCACCCCCCGCATCCCACGCCTCTCGCGCACTCAACCACACCCACCCATGTGCATCGCGCCCCCTTCACACGCAGCCCGTGCGCCCCGCAGTTCCCGAGCACCCCCAGGGCGCCCACAGCATCCTGCGTCCCAGTGTGCCACGCGGTGTCCCGTGGCATCCCACACCCCAGCGTAACCCGCAACCCCCACGCCACCAGCGCACCCCATGCCCCTAGCCCCCCACGAACCGCAGCGTCCCATGCGTCCCACGCCTCCCTCATGCTCCCCTGTGCCCCCCTGGGTGCCCTGCTCACCCCCACTGCGCTCGCGGCCCCCTGTGTCCACCACACGCCTGTCACCCCCCCCGACTGACCGGAGCACCACACGCCACCCGCCCCACCCGGGCGCACCACCCCCGTGCCCCCTGCACCCCGCCGCATCCTGCACACCCTGCTCTGATCACCTGGTGCCCCGGCATGCCCCCGCCCCCCACCGCATGCCCCACTCACTCCATACACCCTGTTGCACCCCACGACCCCCATCCGCCCCCCGTGCCCGCGCACCCTCCGCACGCCCCACGTGGCTCGGCTCTGATCAGACACCCACCAACCACACTTGCCAGCCTGCTGCACTGAAGCTGAGACCTCCTACCTCGCCCTTGTTCTCTAATCCTGCAAGTAGACCAGCCATGTGGTGCTCAGTTCACAGGCCCGTGGGGGCCACCCCTGATGTAAATATGTGGCTGCCAGATCCCCTGCTGCTGTGCTCACATCACTTGCCGCAGGTCAGCCTCTGCTGTATCCTGATCCTGTACCCACTTCATCTGCCTCTGCACTACTATTCCACGTGCAGCGGGCCCACTCCCACAGCAAGAGCCACACAAGTCCACACTGAGTCACTAGCGCCAGCGCAGGTGCCACCACCTACCTGTACATCACCACCCATCCCCCACTCCCCTGAGGCAGGAGAACACAGACTGTTTACAAACCCGTGTACCCAGCCAGAGTTTGGGCAGCTTCAGGGCTTGCTACCTCAGTCCCCTTTCAAGCTCACAGGCAGGCAGCTTAGGTACATTGCTGGGTGAGAATTCAGGCAACTTTGGGGCCCCTGTCAGGCTATAGATAGGTGGCTTTGGCAAGAGTGAGCAAAAACCCAGGCTGCTTGCAACTGCCCCAGGCTGCCATGGATTCACATTAAGCTAGATCCCAGGCTGCTCCACCCACCTACCTGCCCATACACTGACATGGGTAGACCACAGCGTAAAAGAAATAACGTGAAAAATAAAATGCAAGAAAATACAGACAGATCACCCAGTCCAACAAGGATCACAACTAACCAAAACATAGAAGAGTGTTTAGGATCAGAACATCAAGTGGAAGCAATGAACAGTGCAACCCTGACCAAACTACTGCTAGAACTGACAGGAAAGGTACAAAGGATAGATAATCGTATGGATGCTACCATCACTAAGCTAGAGAAATATGATAAGACACTGGAAGGAATTCAAAGAGAGCTAAGAGAGTTGAGGGAGAGTGAATAAAAAGAGGACCTTAAAAATCAGCTGGCAACACTAAATGAAAACATAAAGAAATGCAAGGATGATTTCCAAGAATCATCAAGAAAATCAGAAAATGAGACAAAAAGGGAGCTGGACAAAGCGATGAAAGTGATACATAGAAAAGTAGTAGAAAATGCAAACTTAATTGAACAAGTCCAAAACTCACTAGAGGCTCTCAAGAATAGAGTCAGCAAAGTGGAAGATAGAAATTCTGATCTGGAAGACAGGATGGAAGAAACAGTTCGAGAGTCCAACAATTTCAGTAAGTTCAAAACTTCCTGTGAACAGAACATGAGAGAATTGTGGGATACACTTAAACGTCCTCATATCAGAATCATTGGAATACCAGAAGGAGAAGAATTTCAGACCAAAGGCATGGAGAACTTATTTAACACAATAATTGAAGAAAACTTATCCCGTCTCTTAAAAGAAAGGCCTATCAAGATTCAAGAAGCAAACAGAACTCCTAACAGACTAGACCAAAGGAGAAACTCCCCAAGACATATTATCATTAAGACTCTAAACATTGACACCAAAGAGAAAATCATAAAAGCAGCTAGGGAAAAACATCACACCACTTTCAAAGGAAACCCCATCAGAATTACTTCAGACTTCTCAATGGAAACCCTGAAAGCTAGAAGGGCCTGGAATGAAACTGTCCAAACTCTAAGAAACTATGGTTTCCAACCCTAACTACTCTACCCGGCAAATGTCTCCCTTATAAGAGATGGTGAAAGGAAAACTTTCCATGACAAAACTCAGCTTTACAATTATATGAACACAAAATCAAACCTACAGAAAGTACTCCAGGAAATTCTCCACAGAGAAGAAACAAATAACCAAACACAAATGCCTACAAGAAGCAGATCACAGCAACCAAACCTAGAGTAGAGAGAAAAAAAAAAATTAAATTCCATGGAAATGCCAACACACCTCTACCACCACAACATGACAGGGATCAAGTCAAATCTCACAGTCATCACCCTAAACATTAATGGCCTTAATTCACCCATCAAGAGACACAAGCTAACAGGGTGGATCAAAAAATTAGACCCCTCAATCTGCTGCTTTCAAGAAACCCACCTTACCACTAAAGACAGAAACCTCCTCAGGGTGAAAGGGTAGAAAACAATATTCCAAGCAAATGGGAATAAGAAACAAGCAGGTGTAGCTATATTAATATCAGATGAAGTTGAATTCAAACCAAAAACAATCAAAAAAGACAAAGAAGTCTACTTCCTACTTATAAAGGGAACAATCCATCAAGAGGATATTACAATCATAAATCTGTATGCACCAAACACAGGGGCACCACAGTTCATAAAACAAAACCTACTTGACAATAAAACAGAAATAACCACCAACACCATCATAGCTGGGGACTTCAACACACCATTATCAGTAAAAGACAGATCATCCAAACAGAAGCTCAACAAGGAAGTAAGAGAGCTCAACAAAACCATAGAGCACTTAGATCTAACAGACATCTACAGAACTTTCCATCCCAAATCCACAGACTACACATTCTTCTCAGCAGCCCATGGAACATTCTCTAAAATAGACCATATACAGGGCCACAAACACAGCCTCCACATATTAGGAAAATCCACATAATTCCCTGCATGATATCAGAACATAATGCTATATTCCTAGAAATCAACAACAAAAAAAACCAACAAGAACCCCAATGGCAACTGGAAAATGAATAGCACACTCTTAAACAATAAATGGGTAGTGGATGAAATAAAAAATGAAATTGCAAAATACCTGGAATTGAATGACAATGAGAACACATCATACCAAAAATTATGGGACACAATGAAGGCAGTCATCAGGGGAAAATTCAGAGCACTCAATGCGTTCATAAAATAGACAGAAAGATCCCAAATCAATAGCCTAACCATCCACCTAAAGGCATTGGAAAAACAAGAAAAATCCAACCCAAACAGCTCCAGAAGGAAAGAAATAATTAAAATCAGACCAGAAATTAATGAATTGGAAACCAAGGAAACAATTAAGGCAATTGACAAAACAAAGAGCTGCTTCTTTGAAAAAATAAACAAGATTGACAAACCTCTGGCCAATTTGATCAAGCAAAAGAAGAAGAGACTCCAAATTAACAAAATTCAAAATGAAAAAGGAGAGATCAAAACAGACATAAGTGAATTTGGGAGATTCATCAGGAGTTCTTTCAAAAACCTCTACTCCACAAAACTGGAAAATGTGGAGGAGATGGATAAATTCCTGGATGCATATCATCTACCAAAGCTAAACTCAGAGCAGATCAACCAACTCAATGAACCCATCACACTCATAGAGATTGAAAAAGTAATAAAAACCTTCTAAGAAAGAAGAGTCCAGGACCAGATGGATTCCCAGCCGAATTTTATCAAACCTTCATGGAAGAACTCAAACCAATCTTCCTAAAACTGTGCCTCACAATTGAAGAACAGGGAAAGCTACCCAACTCCTTCTATGAAGCTAGTATCACCCTAATCCCAAAACCAGGCAGAGATGCCACAAGAAAAGAAAACTATCGGCCTATTTCCCTAATGAACATAGATGCAAAGATCCTCAACAAAATACTTGCAAACCAAATCCAACAACACATCAAAAGCATTATTCACCTCGACCAAGTAGGATTTATCCCAGGAACAGAAGGGTGGTTCAACATACAAAAATCTGTCAATGTAATACACCACATAAACAAGCTTAAACATAAAAACCACATGATCATTTCGATAGATGCAGAAAAGGCCTTTGACAAGATACAACAACACTTCATGGTCAAAACATTGGAGAGATTCGGCATGGCCAGTTCACATCTTACCATAAGAAAGGCAATATACAAAGCTCCAAAGGCCCAAATAATACTTAATGGAGAGAGACTGGAGGAATTCCCATTGAGATCAGGAACAAGACAGGGACCCGAGAGACTCCATCCCAAAACACCTGAAGGTGATTAACTCCTATAGCAAAGTAGCAGTATACAAAATCAATGCACAAAAATCGGTAGCATTTCTGTATGCAAATGACAAAGACACAGAAATAGAAATAAAGGACAAAGTCCCATTTTCAACAGCAACAAAAAAACAAAATAAAATACCTTGGAATAACATTATCCAAGGAAGAAAAAGATCTATACAACGAAAATATAAAAACTCTCAAAAAAGAAACTGAGGAGGACTTGAAAAGATGGAAAGACCTCCCATGCTCCTGGATAGGCAAAATGAACATTGTGAAGATGACAATCCTACCAAAGGCAATATATAGATTTAACGCAATTCCAATTAAAGTCCCTACAGTGTTCTTCACAGAGATAGAAAAAAACTGATCTCAAATTTCTTATGGAAAGGCAGAAGGCCTCGCATATCCAAACATATCCTCAGCAAAAGAAATACATCTGGTGGAATCACCATACCTGATCTAAAGCTATACTACAAAGCCATAGTAATAAAAACAGAATGGTACTGGCATAAAAACAGGAGTATAGACCAATGGAATAGACTTGAGGACTTGGAGTTTGGGTCAAGCAACTATAGCTACTTGATATTCGACAAAGGCCAGAACAATGTACACTGGATAAAAGATAGCATCTTCAACAAATGGTGCTGTACAAACTGGATAACCACATGCAGGAAACTAAAACTTGATCCACACATTTCACCACGCACAACACTCAAATCCAAATGGATCAAAGACCTCAACATAAGACCAGAAACTCAAAAACTACAGGAAGAAAATTTAGGAACTACTTTCCATGATATAGGAATGGAAAAATACTTCCTGAACAAAACCCCAGTGGCTCAAGTTCTTAAAAAGTCACTCAACCATTAGGATCATATGAAGCTGAAGAGTTTCTTTACAGATAAGCATATAATAAGCAAAGCCAATAGAATACCCACAGAATGGGAGAAAATATTTGCAGGTTATCCAACTGATAGAGGCATTATCTGTAGAATTTACAAAGAACTCAAAAGTCTAAACAATAAGAAGACAAATACCCCACTCACAAAATGGGGCACAGAGTTAAACAGGCAATTCACAGAGGAAGAGATACAAATGGCAAACACACACTTAAGAAAATGTTCATCATCCCTAATCATCAAAGAAATGCAAATTAAAACAACTATGAGATTCCACCTTACCCCAATAAGGACAGCCAACATCAAAAGGTCAAATGAAAATAAATGCTGGTGAGGATGTGGAAAAGCAGGGACACTCATTCACTGTTGGTGGGAATGCAGGATGGTACATCAACTTTGGAAAGCAATATGGAGACTCCTGAAAAAGATGACTATAGAAATACCAACAGACCCAGTTATACCATTACTGGGCATCTACCCTAAAACTTTCAAACCAAAAGCCAGAGAGATTTGCTCAACCATGTTTGTAGTGGCTCAATTTGTAATAGCTAAAAGCTGGAACCAACCCAGATGTCCATCATTAGAAGAATGGATAACAAAGATGTGGTATATCTACCCAATGGAATTCTATACAGCAGTAAGAAAAAATGACATAAAGAAATTTGAGGAAAAATGGTTGAACCTGGAACAGATCATTCTCAGCAAACTTACCCAATCACAGAAAAAAAAATCGACACATAGTCTCACTCATCTACAACACATAACCTGAATCTGCCCAAGATGCCTTACATACCCAGCAAGCACCTCATGGACTAGATAATAAGATGGATGGGTGGGTGGGGAGGGAATCGAAGGGTGGAAAACAGTAATCTGGACCCTAACGGCAATGGTACCATAAAATTCTACTTCCTAAAAGATAGACCAAATGGCTGAACCTTCACTAGACCCTTACAGGAAACACCTGAACCACAAGACACTGGAGAGGGTAGGATCAAGACTGACCTAAATCTTCTACATCTTCCCTCCCTCCCTCTCCCCCTCTCCCCTCTATCTCTCTCCTCTCTAACTCTTGTATATTAGTTATCTTTTTTCTCAATTTCTTAGTGGACAGTGACCTGTAACCCCCACTTCCAGCTTGGGCCTACCATCCACAATGAGCTTTTAATCAGAGAAACCTACAAGGTTTCCCAAAACAATGACAGACTTCTGTCAGAGTACTTGATGACCTACCAAAGGCCAGTGATAAGACCCTATTGCTGAAGACTGTATACGCAGCTGATGCGTAAAATGGAATGACATGGCTAGAAGCCAGGATAGAGTCAGTCCCCAGACAGTCAGCGTGTCTAGTGCCAGAAGGTGCTACATAGGCAACTGGGGGAAATGACCAAGATCTGTCCAAGCAACACATTGCTTAACCTAATTAGCAACAAATAACCTGATGTGATGCCCACACACGTGCAATAGTGGTACACAGCCATGGTGAGGAACCAATTGCTCTTGATTTGGCTAACTGATGCACTCAGTGGTACTAGACCCATAGCTGGAGCTTGGAAACAAGTCAGAACCATACCCAAACACAAGCCCACTCTACAATATCAAGCTACCATCAATCATGGGGTATAAGAGGGCCTACACCTATCATACTGTCTATCAAAAAAGTAAGTGTTATCTCAATTTTCCGGATGCTAACTTACTCTCCATTGGAGAATCTGCTTCTCTTTTCCAGATAGATGCAGATCCTAAGGAGAGAGCTGCCCCAACATACCTCAAAAGGGGCCCAACTGAAACTATGGACAACTGGCAAAATAAGCAAGGGTGATGTTTTCCTGTGAACCGGATACCAACACAAAGGGGAAGGTGACCAACACAGAGAAAAATCAACTCCTACCAAATCAGAGAGCCAGAGCCTCAGAGGCCCCCAACACCTCAGCACTGAAGCAGACCAAAAATGAACCCAACTTGGCTCAGGGAAATTTTGTGGAAGAGGGGATGGAAAGAATGTCAGAGTCACATGTTGGGTCATGATTTGCAGAGACATTTATCATACCAATAACTGGGGGCTAACTCCACAATGCACAACCCATTTTCATTAACAAGGACGGTCTAATGGGAGGGGGTAGATGAGCCTAAATAATGGTACCAAACTGCCTGTATTTACTGAAAAGAAAACTAATAAATTAAATTTAAAAAAATAAAAATAAAAAATAAAAGAGTACACCAGACTTGATTTATATTATTTATTCAGAATATAAATTTAAACTTATCATTTGTTGATATTTAGAACCTCTTTTGTCAGTTTTCTGAAACACATGTTTTAAAAATATGAAAGCAGATTAGAACATTATTAGAAGTTTTAGAAATTTTCTGACAAACTCAGTATTGAGTACTCCTCAATCTAAACATAAACCTTGCGGCTGTTGTCTGTTAGCAGTTCCATAGAAGCATAGAGAGATAAAGTAAACTAAAGAATTACACATTTCTGATAATAAGTTCTCATTTGTCCACAGCAATTTGGGACTCACGAATAATCAGACTCTAAGATTTCCTGTGCCTATTGATTCCCCCTGGCTCTGCAGGCAGGTAAGCCAAGAAAGCACAGCTACCAGAGATTTCCCTGGGGTGGCATAAGCCCAGAGAGTCTTGTACCTTGTCTCCCAATGAAACTTGTGTGTCAGCTTCCCCCTCCTATTCCAGGGCCACTTGGCAATCATGTAGATCAAGCCCTGCAGGGGAAATACTAGATGACACATTGAAATTACAGGTGCCTGTTCATGTGTAGTCCCTCATTTTGTCGGTGCCCTGGACAGCCATCCCAACCACAGCATGTGAGAGCAAGACACACATAGAGTTTCTCCAGGTTCCTAGCACTTGCCTGGGACTGGCCCCAGAATTTAGCTATTCCTTATTGACCTTTGGCCCCTGGGGAATACAGTAGGACAGCATAACCCTTCTTTTCAAGTGTGCAGGGACACATCCTCTTCTGGTAGGTACGTGGTTGGGTTGAGGGCTTAAGTGACTTTCATTCATGTTCATTTTCCTTAAAACCTTGCAGTGAGACTCTTTTTATCTTGGTTTGTCTTTTCCATCATTTGACCCCATACTCAGTGTTAGGCCCTGGAGTGGTGGAATTCCCCAGTATCCCAGACAACATCATCTCCTGTTATCCCTCTTTCTGTGGCCTTGGGTTTTGCCAATTTTAAGTTCTGCCAGCCAGTACTTCATTACTGGAGAATGTGTTATGAGGCAGCTGTGTGTTGGGGGTGATCTCTGGCCTTAAAGTTTCTGGTCTGACTCTGAGCTGGGTTTTTTTTTTTTTTTTCTTCCCTACTAGGGAGGGTTTTGGATTTCTCTCAGAGCTAGAGAGCAGCTCCCTGATCTTGTCATTTTATCACTTAAGAGTAAGTAGGAGAATCTTGCATTTCTCCCTGTCTATAATCTTAGTTATTTTTAGTATTTCCTCTAGGGTCGATTCAACATTAAAAGCTAGTCTTGCTGTCTGGGTGTGGTGGTCCACGCCTTTAATCCCAGCACACGGAAGGCAGAGGTAGGAGGATTGCTATGAGGTCGGGGCCACCCTGAGAATATAGTTAATTCCAGGTCAGCCTGAGAAAGACCCTACTTAAAAAGAGGAAAAAAAAAAAAAAGCTAGTCTTTCTAATTGATGAGGTATTTAATTTTTCTGGCTTCATCTTATTAATATAATATTCCCTTTCCCTTTTGAAGTATGGTTTGTTTTGACCATGTAGTCTAGGATAGTGGAGTTAGTGGAGGACTCCCCCCAACCCTGGCACAATGAATTTCGCATTGTGTTAGTGCTGCAGAATAGTCACAAAGCAAAGCCTTCTTGAGTGCACTTCTCAGGATAGAAATCACTCTGCAGCCTTAAGTCTATGAGCCATATGCATACTTGTATATATATTCAAATCAAGTGTACTCTTCATACAGACTCCAGATGTCATTCACTAAGAATTTAAAACAATTTAGGGCTTTTGGTCAAGATGGCATCCACATAACCACGCTGCAACTCCCGGGAAGGAGAGGCAAGGAATCAAGGGGTCACTGGGACCTTTAGAGGGGAGCAATCTTTAATAGATTGACAGTGTGAGGGAGCAGAGGGCCAAAAACAGGGAAGCCATGGTAGACATAGTTTGGGCCTCGGGCTACTCTCGCCCTAACTGCAGGCAAGGAGACCCAGGCCAGTACTTCCACCTGCGCCCCCAGGCACAGGCAATTACCGGGATCCACAGCACCCTGGGAAATCACAGACTTCCCCCACACCGCCTGTCTTCAGACTCCCCTCATCCCCCACTCAGGTCCCTCTCACCCCACCCCCACCTCTCGTGACTTTGGCGTCACTCCACTCTGCCCCACCCACCCCTCCACTTCCACCCACAGCAATTGCCCCCGCCCCCACCCCAGGACTTCCGATCTGACTAGCTTGGCCTTATCCCCAAACAAATTATTTTTTTTAATTAATTAATTTATTTATTTGAGAGCGACAGACACAGAGAGAAAGACGGATAGAGGGAGAGAGAGAGAATGGGCGCGCCAGGGCTTCCAGCCTCTGCAAACGAACTCCAGATGCGTGCGCCCCCTTGTGCATCTGGCTAACATGGGACCTGGGGAACTGAGCCTCGAACCGGGGTCCTTAGGCTTCACAGGCAAGCACTTAACCGCTAAGCCATCTCTCCAGCCCCCCCACACAAATTCTAATGCCCTCTGCTATGCTCAGCCCCCAGTGCAGGACTTCAGACCTGCTCTGCTCAGCTCCGTTCAGCCCCCACACCCATACCAGCCCCTGGCATTTTCAGACCTGCTCTGCTCCAGCCTACTCTGCCTCCTGACAAGTCTTGACCCTCTCCACTCTGTCCCAATGTGACACGCCCAGCCATCTGTCCCTAACCTCCACCCCACCTGCCATGATAACTCTCTCCACTCTGCCCTGCCACACCCTAGACTTCCATTGGCTCTGCTCCACATCTTTCTTCCACCCACCCTGCTTGGCCCCAACCCCAAAAAATCAGATCCAACCACTCCAGGCCCTCACACAAAGTCTGACCCTCTCTGCTCTGCTCCACCCCCAATCTGCAGGACTTCAGACCTGCTATGTTCCACTCTGTTTGCTCCCCCCATTCACCCATTTGAATTAAGACCTCCTCTGCTCCACCCTGCCCCACCCCAAGAGAGTCTTGGCCCTTGTCGCTCTGTCCAGACCCTGTGTGACCCAGCACAAAGCTTTAGCCCTGCCCCTGTGCCTGTCTACACCCCACACAAAGCTGTACCACCTCTCTCACCCATCTCAACCACAGTCACATGCTTGCTGCTCCCATACTGTGATGGGCAGACCACAACCCTAAAGAAATAACATAAAAAGTCAAATGTAAGTAAATCCAATAAGATCTCTCAGTCATACCATGGAAGTCTCTAAGCAAAAAAAGAAGAGACAATAGGATCAGAAACACAAAATGAAGTTATGAGCAATGCAACCCTGACCAAGCTATTGATAGAACTTGCACAAAAGCAACAAAGGACTGATAATCATGTGAACACTGCCATCACTAGGATAGACCTAATAAGATAGAAAATAGAACGGGTCCAAACACAGTTAAAGGATTTAAAGGAAAGCAAAAAAAAAAAGAGGACCTAAAAAACCAGGTGGCTATGCTAAACAAAGGCATAAAGAAATGCAAGGAAGGATTCCAAGAAACATCAAGAAAATCAGAAAATGATGTGAAAAGAGAACTTGACAGAGAGAGGGAAACAATACATAGAAAAGTAGTAGAAAATGTAAACCTAATTGAACAAAACCAAAGTTCTTAGAGGCTCTCAAGAATAGTCAGCTATGTGGAGGAAAGAAACTCAGATCTGGAAGACAAAACAGAAGAAACAGTTAAAGAGGGCCAAAGTTTCAATAAGTTCAAAAATTTCTGTAAACAGAACATGAGGAAAATGTGGGATAACCTCAAACATCCTGACATTCAGATCATGGGAATACCAGACAGGAAAGAAATTCAGACCAAAAGCATGGAGAACATATTCATAAAATAATCAAAGAAGGAGGCATCCAGTTAAGATGGCGGCATAGGTGCCATGCAAAAGCAGCCTGGGGAGAAAAAAGACCAAAAAACTCAGCACAATACACACTTTGACGAAAAAGTGAGGTGTATCGGAAATTGAAGCAGCAGCAGAGAAGTAGGAGAGATCCAGAGCCCGTACAGGCCCACAAAAGCGGCCATAGCAGCTCCACCAATCACAGTGGTGGGGCTCACCAGAAAGCCGCCAGGCTCGGCTCCAGCCGCAGGAAAAGCCAAGTGTGGGATTTTCCACTCACACCGGCACTCTCCACAACTCAGGAAGTGTGAAGGAAGAGCAGCAGTGAGCAATGGAGGAGCAGACCACGAGGTAGAAGAACATGTGGAACAGCGAGAGAACCAGAGCAGCTGCGGCTCCCTCCCCTCCCCCACTGCCTGAGCCCAACTCCAGTGAACAGAGCGGTGGTCCCGGGACCGGCCACACCAACTTGAGCCAACAGTGGGACCCAAAGAGGAGCAGAGAACAGCAGCAATATCAGTGCCTCCGGCACCGGTAACAGCAGCCCCAGCAGCAGCAGACCCAGCAGCAGCAGCTTCAGCAGCAGCAGAGGTTCCAGAAGTGGCAACTACAGCAGCAGCACCAGCAGAGGCAGCAGCAGCGGTGGGCCGAGCAGCAGCAGTATCAGCTGCTGACAGACCCAGCAGAGGCACCTTTAGCAGCAGCAGTTCCAGCAGTGGGGGTGCTGATCTGTAGGGCGACAGTTGCCAGGCTTGGTTTGCCCCGCAGGAAAAGCCAGTGCCCAGCTCCAGAAATCAGAACAGCAGCCCGATGACCCAGGAAGCAACTTGACTGAGACCAAAATCATCCAAGGATTGCACCAGGGAAGGGTCTTACTTGGTCACAAGCTGACTTGGATCCCTCAAAGACCAGAAATATTAAGCTCTAGGTTGACAGAGGATCTGGTTGTTATAATAACTACTCTGGCATACATACTAGGGGCTGTTTTTGATTGAATGGGTACACTGTTTAGTTAAGGTTTAGAAGCTACATGTATTTTATTCTACTCAACCTACTGAATACTCCCATAGCAGGGAAACTCAACCCCTAGAAGCACCTTTGTAGATAATCTGAGAGTCTTAAGAGCCATAGCTAAAACCTTAAGCTCCTACCCTGAAAATATATAACATCAAGTCAAATGATACAGCTAAGAATATCCAGCTAGCTAGAAAATCCAAGCATTAACTTAATCCAAGATGCAAAAATATATACATTATAACACAAAAAAAACACTAAAAAACAAGACGATATAAATCCAGCTAAAAGTATTAATGCATCAGAAATGACCTCCAGTTAGAGGAAATGCCTGAGAAAGATTTCAAAAGAATGATTGTAAATATGTTCAAAGAAGTGAGAGAACAAATCAAAGGAGTCAAAAAGGAACTCAAAGAGGACATCAAAGGAATCAAAGAAGATGCAGGAAACCAATTTAATGAAATAAAGAAGGCTATACAGACATAAATGAGAAAATAGAAATAATAAAGAAAAACCAGTCAGAATTAGTAGCAATGAAGCACACAGTTAATGAAATACAAAACTCTGTAGAAAATCTAACCAGTAGAATAGATGAAGGAGAGGACAGAATATATGAGCTAGAACACCAGGTGGCAGATCTAATACAGGCTAACAAAGAGAAAGACAAACTTATAGAAAAGTATGAGTGGGAATTTCAAGATATTCGGGACACTATGAAAAGATCAAATATAAGAATTCAGGGCATAGCAGAAGGAGAAGAATTCTACTCCAAAGGCATAGTAGGCATCTTCAACAAAATCATAGAAGAAAATTTCCCCCAAATTGGGAAAGTGGTGTCAATGCAGATACAGGAAGCCATTAGAACCCCACCCAGACAAAACATGGAAAGAACCTCTCCTCGCCATATTATAATCAAACTTCCAAACACACACAGAAAATAAAAAATATTGAAAGCAGTTAGAGAGAAAAATCAAGTTACCTACAAAAGCAAGCCCATCAGGATTACAGCAGATTATTCAACACAAACTTTTAAAGCCAGAAGGGCTTGGAGTGATATATTCCAATTTCTGAAAGTTAACAACTGTCAACCAAAGTTACTTTACCCTGCAAAGCTATCCATTCAAATAGATGGAGAAATAAGGATATTACATGACAAAAGCAGGTTAAAGGATTATTTGAAGACAAAACCAGCTCTACAGTAAATACTTGATAGAATCCTCCATGCTGAAGAAGAGGTAAAGGACACATATAAGGAACCTAGAAAAAACAAGCAATACTCAAATACTAGTTAGCATAAGAGAGCACAGGTAGAACCGGAACCACAAAAAAAAAATTGCAAACATAAATACACACCTTTCAATAATATCTCTTAATATCAGTGGCCTCAATGCCCCAACTAAAAGACAGAGGTTTGCAGACTGGGTTAAAAAGCAGGATCCTACAATTTGTTGTCTCCGAGAAACTCACCTTTCTACAAAGGATAGACATTATCTTAGGGTGAAAGGTTGGAAGACGGTGTTTCAAGCAAATGGGCCTAGAAAACATGCAGGAGTTGCTATCCTAATATCTGACAAGGTAGACTTTAGTCCAACGTTACTCAAGAAAGATAAGGAAGGTCACTTTATATTGATTAAGGGCATACTCCAACAGGAGGACATTACAATCCTAAACATACATGCACCAAACATGGGGGCTCTCAAATTCATCAAACAAACACTATTAGAACTAAGGTCACAGATAAAACCAAACACAGTGGTGGTGGGTGACTTAAACAACCGACTCTCATCAATTGACAGGTCATCCTGGGACAAAATAAACAGAGAGGCATCTGGACTAAATGAGGTCATAGAAGGAATGGACCTAACAGATATATACAGGACATTTCATCCAAAGGCTGCAGAATATACATTCTTTTCAGAAGCACATGGAACATTCTCTAAAATAGACACAAAGCAAATCTTAACATATTCAGGAAAATTGAAATAATTCCTTGCATTCTCTCTGACCACAATGGGATTAAACTACAAATCAGTAGCAGGAAAGGCTATAGAGCATACACAGAATCATGGAAACTAAACAATACACTACTAAATGATGAATGGGTCAATGAAGAAATCAAGAAGGAAATCAAAAAATTTATAGAGTCAAACGATAATGAGAACACAACATATCAAAATCTCTGGGACACAATGAAGGCAGTTCTAAGAGGTAAATTTATAGCTTTAAGTGCCTATATTAAGAAATTAGAAAGGTCACAAGTAAACAACCTAATTCTCAACCTTAAAGCCCTAGAAAAAGAAGAACAAAGCAAACCAAAAATCAGTGGGTGGGAAGAAATAATAAAGATTAGTGCAGAAATTAATGAAATAGAAACAAAAAAAAAATCAAAAGACTTAATGAAACCAAGAGTTGGTTCTTTGAAAGGATAAACAAGATTGATAAACCCTTAGCAAATCTGACCAAAAGAAAGAGAGAAGAGACACAAATTAATAAAATCAGAGATGAACAAGGTAACATCGCAACAGATTCCAGAGAAATTCAAAAAATCATAGGGACATACTATAAAAGCATATACTACACAAAGTATGAAAATCTGAAAGAAATGGATGCTTTCCTTGATTTATATGACCTCCCTAAATTAAATCAAAATGAGATTAATCACTTAAATAGGCCTATAACAAACATGGAGATATGAACAGTTATCGATAACCTCTCAACTAAAAAAAGCCCAGGCCCAGATGGATTCACTGCTGAATTTTACCAGAACTTTAAGGAAGAGCTAACACCATTGCTTCTTAAGCTTTTCCAGGAAATAGAAAAAAAGGAATTCTACCAAACTCCTTCTATGAGGACAGCATCACCCTGATACCAAAACCAGGCAAAGATAGAACATAAAAAGAAAATAACAGACCAATCTCCCCCATGAACATAGATGCAAAAATTCTCAATAAAATATTGGCAAACAGAATACAAGAGTATATCAAAAAGATCATTCACCCTGACCAAGTGAGCTTTATCCCAGAGATGAAGGTATGGTTCAATATATGCAAAACTATAAATGTTATACATTATTAGTATTAATTAATATCATATTAATTAATATTAATGGGTTGAAGGACAAAACTCACATGATCATCTCATTGCATGCAGAGAAAGCATTTGACAAAATCCAAAATCCCTTCATGATAAAAGTCCTACAGAGACTGGGACTAGAAGGAACATATCTCAATATAATAAAAGCTATTTATGACAAGCCTACAGCCAAGATATTACTAAATGGGGAAAAACTGGAAGCTTTTCCACTAAAATCAGGAACAAGACAAGGGCGTCCACTGTCCCCACTTTTATTTAATATAGTTTTGGAAGTCTTAGCCATAGCAATAAGACAAGAGACACAAATAAAAGGGATACAAATTGGAAAGGAAGAGATCAAGTAATCATTATTTGCAGATGACATGATTCTATACATAAAAGACCCTAAAAACTCTACTAGAAAACTGTTAGAGCTGATCAAAACCTACAGTCATGTAGCAGGATACAAAATAAATACACAAAAATCAGTAGCCTTCATATATGCTAACAACAAACACACAGAGGATGAAATCAGAGAATCGCTCCCATTTACAATGGCATCAAAAAATAAATAAATAAATAAAGTACCTTGGAATAAACCTAACCAAGGAAGTAAAGAATCTCTACAATGACAACTTTAAAATACTCAAGAGAGAAATTGCAGAAGACACTAGAAAGTGGAGAAACATCCCCTCTTCCTGGATTGGAAGATTCAATATTGTGAAAATGGCAATCTTACCTAAAGCAATCTACACATTTAATGCAATCCCTATCAAAATTCCAAAGGCTTTCTTTATGGAAATAGAAAAGCCAGTCCAAAAATTCATTTGGAATCACAAAAGACCTCAAATATCTAAAATAATAGTGAGTAACAAAAATAAGGCTGGTGGAATCACCATACCTGATTTTAACTTATACTACAGAGCCATAGTAACAAAAACAGCATGGTACTGGCACAAAAACAGACATTTAGGTCAGTGGAACATAATAGAGGACCCAGATGTAGTAAGTCCAAGTAGCTATAGCCTCCTAATATTCAATCAAATGCCCAAAATACTCATTGGAGAAAAGACAGTAAGTGGTATTGGGAAAACTGGATATATATCTGCAGAAGGATATATATCTCCAGGCACAAGAATTAAGTCCAAATGGATTAAAGACCTTAACATCAGACCTTAAACTCTGAAACTGCTAGAGGAAAAAGTAGGGGAAACCCTTCAACATGTTGGTCTTGGCAAAGACTTTCTGAATACAACCCCAATTGCTCAGGCAATAAAACCACAGATTAATCACTGGGACCTCATGAAATTGCAAAGATTTTGCTCGGCAAAAGACACAGTGAAAAAAGCAAAGAGGCAACCTACAGAATGGGAAAAAATCTTCGCCAGCTATATATCTGATAGAGGATTAATATCTAGGATATACAAAGAACTGAAAAAGTTAAATAATAAGGAATCAAACAAGCCAATCAAAAAATGGGCTATGGAGCTAAATGGAGAGTTCTCAAAGGAAGAAATATGAATGGCATATAAGCATCTAAAAAAATGTTCTATATCACTAGTAATCAGGGAACTGCAGATTAAAACTACATTGAGATACCATCTCACTCCTGTCAGGTTGGCCACCATCATGAAAACTAATGATCATAAATGCTGGCTGTGATGTGGAAAAAGAGGAACCCTTTTACACTGCTGGTGGGAATGCAATCTGGTCCAGCCATTGTGGAAATCAGTGTGGAGGTTCCTAAAACAGCTAAAGATTGATCTACCATATGACCCAGCTATAGCACTCCTAGGCATATATCCAAAGGACTCATCTCATTTTCTTAGAAGTACATGCTCAACCATGTTTATTGGTGGTCAATTTATAATAGCTGGGAAATGAAACCAGCCTAGATGTCCCTCAACTGATGAGTGGATAATGAAGATGTGGCACATTTATACAATGGAGTTCTACTCAGTGGTAAAGAAAAATGAAGTTTTGAAATTTGCAGAAAAATGGATGGACCTGGAAAGGATTATACTAAGTGAGATAACCCAGGCCCAGAAAGCCAAGCGCCACATGTTCTCTCTCATATGTTTATCCTAGCTACAGATGATTGGGCTTTTGCGTGAGAATGAAAATACTTAGTAGCAGAGGCCAGTAAGTTAAAAAGGAGACATAAAGGGAAGAGAAAGGAAGGGAGGTAGGTACTTAATAGGTTGATATTGTATATATGGAAGTACAATATTGTGATGGGGAGGTAATATGATCGAGAATGGAATTTCAAAGGGGAAAGTGTGTGGGTGGGAGGGAGTGAATTACCATGGAATTTGTTTTTATAATCATGGAAAATGCTAATAAAAATTTTAAAAAATAACTAAATAAAAAATTAAAACACACACACAAAAAAAAAAAAATCAAAGAAAACTTTCCCTCTCTCTCAAAAGAAATGCCCATCAAGATAGAAGAAGGTAAAAGAATTACAAATAGTTTGGAGCAAAGGAGAAACTCTCCAAGACATATTGTCATTAAGACTCTAAACACTGAGATCCAAGAAAAGTCATAAGGGAACTAGGATAAAACATCACATCACATTTAAAGGCAAACCCAACAGAATGACTTTAGACTTCTCAATGAAAACCCTGAAAGACAGAAGGGCTTGGAATGGAATACTGCAATGTCTAAGAACCTATGGCTTCCAACCCAAGCTACTCTACCTAGCAAAAGTATCCCTTATAATAAATGGTGAAAGAAAAACCTTCCATGACAAAACTCAACTTTACAACCATATGAACACAAAAACAAACCTACAGAGATTATTTCAGGTAATTCTCCACACAGAAGAATCAAATAATCAACCTCAGGTACCTACAAGAAGCAGATCACAATAACCTAATTCAGTGAAGGCACAAAATCTTCAAAGTCCATGGAAACACCAAACCACATAAACCAACATAATATGGCATGGATCAAATCAAACCTCACAGTCATTACCCTAAATACCAATGTCCTTAATTCATCCAACAAAAGACACAAGCTAACAGGGTGGATCAGAAAATTAGACCCCTTAATCTGTGGTCTTCAAGAAACCCACCTCACCATTAAGACAGACACCTCCACCTCCTCAGGGTTAAACAAATGGTGCTGGACAGATTGGATAATCATATGCAAGAAATTGAAACTTGATTCACACATCTTGCTATGTACAACAATCAAGTCCAAATGGATCAATGACCTCAATATAACACCAAAAACTCAGCTACTACTGGAAGAAAATATAGGAGGAAACTTCCATGATATAGGATTGGGAAAAGACTTCCTGAATAAATCCCCAGTAGCACAGGATCTTAAACAATTACTCAGCCAATGGGATTTTATGAAGCTGAAAGTTTCTTCACAGACAAGCATACAATAAGTAGAGCCAATAGATTACCCAGAGAATGGGAGAAATATTTTGCTGGCTACCCAACTGACAGAGGTCTAATTTCTAGAATCTAAAAAGAACTCAAAAACCTAAACAATAAAAAGTTAAACAACCCACTTACAACATGGGGCAAAGAAGTGGACAGGCAGTTCACAGAGGAAAAAATACAAATGGACAGCACACACCTAAGGAAATGTTTATCATCCCTAATCATCAGGGAAATGCAAATTAAAACTACTATGAGATTCTACCTTACACCAGTAAGGATAGCAAACATCAAAAATTCCAATGAAAATAAATGCCGGCGAGGATGTGGAGAAATAGGCACCCCCATCCACTGTTGGTGGGAATGTAAGATGATACAACCACTTTGGAAAGCAATATGGAGACTCCTAAAAAATCTGACTACAGAATTACCCAGTTATTCCCTTACTGGGCATGTACCCTAAAAGCTCATGCCTCAGCTCAGAAAGATTTGCTCAATTATGTTTACAGCTGCTCAATTCATAATAACCAATAGCTGGAATCAATCCAGATGTCCATCATTAGACAAATGGATAACTAAGATGTGATATATCTACATGATGGAATTGTACACAGCAGTAAGGAAAAACAACACAATGAAATTTGAAGAAAAATGGTTGAGCCTGGAACAGCTTATTCTCAGTGAATTCACTCACAGAAAGATAATCACCACATAGTCTCACTCATCTACAGCTCCTAACCTGAATCTACCCAAATTGCCGACATACCTACCAAGCATCTTGAGGACCAGACAATTAAGAGGGTGATGAAGGAGGGGAGGGTAAGGAAGAGTGGGGGGGACACAAAATTCAATGGTACCATAAAACTCTACACCCTAAAAGACAGACCAAATGGCTGAACCTCTATCAGGCCCTTAGAGGGAACATCAGACTCACAAGGCCCTGGAGAATGTACGACAAAAACTGTCCATAATCTCCTCCAGTTCTGCTTCTTTCTCTCTTTCTCTCTCTCCATCTTCTCTCTCATCTCTCTATCTCATTTGTATCATTTATCCAGTTCTTCCTTCTCTTCTTGGCCACTGACCTGTAACTCCTGGTATCAGCAAGTTGTTATCATTCACAATGAGCTTTTGATCACAGAGACCTTCAATGTTTCCCAAAAGAAGACAGATTTATGTCAGAGTGCTTGAGGACCCATCACAGATTAGTGGTAAGACCCTACTTCTGAAGACACCATACACTGTTGGTATGCAGCATGAAGCGATATGGCTAGAAGCTGGAAGAGAGTCAGTCCCCATACACTTAGCGCATCTAGTGCTTCTGCCCAAGCAATGCATGGTCTAACTTACTTAGCAGCAAACAACCTGACGTGATGCTCATACATCTGCAATAGTGGCACACAGACATGGTGGGAAACCAACTGCTCTCAATTTGGCTAACTGATCTGCTTAGTGGAACAGAACCCATAGCTGGAGCTGGAAAACAAGTCAGAACCATATCCAAAAATGAACCTGTTCTCCACTAAACTATGTCTAAAAAACAATGTTTACACATTTACTTGGTGCTAACTTTACTCTCCATTGGAGAACCTGCTTCATTTTTTCAGATAGACACAGATCCTAAGGAGAGAACCACCCCCTCATACCTCAAAAGGGCCCCAGCCGAAACTAAGAATAATTGGGGAAACATGCAAGAATGCTGTTTTATTGGTGAACCAGGAACCAGCACAACAGTGAAGGAGATAGACACAGAGAACAATAAACTCATACCAAACCAGATATCCAGACACAAGGGTACCCAAGATCTCAACTCGGAAGCATACCTAATATGAACCCAACATGGCTCAGGGAAATTTGTGGAAGAGGGGATGGAAAGACATGCAGAGACATTTCCTCCTACCTGAAATTAAAGGCTAATCCCACAATGCATGACCCATATACCCCAACAAGAAGGGGCCTGGTGGGGGAGGACAGGGAGGAGGCTAACAATGGTACCAACTTGACTGTATTCACTAATTACAAAAATAAAAATGTAGTTTAAACAATTGTACTTATCTAATCCCATTCATAATCCCAATGGAGCTAGTCACAGAGACTGGAGCAATGTTGGTCCTTATCTAGGTAGTTACTGAGGCCAGAATGCCACTGGTCCTGACCAGAACAACTTTAGGTCTCCTGACAGATAGAGGGCCATCACCTCAGAACTGCATTGAGGCCCGGGAGTACTCTTGCAGGCATCAGTCCACACCAGCCCCTCAAAACCTGAGTATTCACAATCCCAATTTCCAATTTCCTTGGGGAGTTCTTACTTTGTCTGGACGTCTGACTCACCTCTTTCGTCTCAGGAACTGCAGTCTGGGTTTCATGGTATCCTTGAGCCACCTGGAAAGGGACCCCACAATCATGTCAATGGTGTGTGCTTCCCAGTTCCAGAGACCTTTGGCAGGCTAGGAGGTCCAGGAGCGGCAGGCCTTCCTGACCAATGGGGTCATGGTGAAGGAAAATCTTACTGGGGCCTCCAGAGGTATTTCAAAATTTCTCTGGAAATATCACTTCAAGTCCTGTATGAGTGAAAGTAGAAGAATTTATTTCCTCAGGGGTCAAAGAGCCTGGGGAAGAGTAAGTGAACAAACAAGACATGGCAATTTGTATATCAATCAGTTCTGTAGTCAGGCCACCCTAACAATGAACTCCATTTTACTTTGTTTTAGCCTAAACCTATTTTGATTTTTTAATCGTCCTTTTGGGCCCTCTCTGGACATTTCACTCTTTGAGATTTTTCCATCTGCTGACAAAGGTAAGTTTAGCTTCTCAGCAATTAACTCTTAGAGTAATTCCTTAAATCAGTCCAACTTTTAGCTTCTTTTCTACCACAAGATAAGCATGTGCATTATCACTGTAGTACAAATGAAGAAATTAAGGCAGAAACAGATATTTACTTTTTCCTATGTACAAAGAAATGCTGGAGCCAAGCTCTGAACCAAGTACTATGACAAAGACCTTGACATTAACTGCTACTTTATTTTGTTTATTATGCATAAAGCCTCTCCCAAACATTCAAACTGATCCTTTTTTTTTTTTTCTTGTGGCACCACAAATTTTAAAAATTAATTGTTTTGTTCTCTGAGTCCTGGGATTTCAGGCATGTTCCACCCACATCTGGCTGTTTTATTTATTTTTATTTTCTGTTGTGTTTTTTGATAATGACCTCCCCTAACCAGATAGCATAGCTCTTTCACAGATAATATGAGCTACTTTTTATATATTCAGTTTAGCTGCTAATAGCATTGTACATTCAGCTGGTACTTTGTAAATTCTTGGTTTGCTGACTTTGTACTTTGACCATCAGAACAAGGTGAGTATACCACAATGTGTGGTGTCTGTAGCAAGGCAGCATTAAGTCTGAATGAGCTCTTTTTCTCAATGCTTTTTGTCAAGTCTTTGAAGGAGTTCCTTCAAATTGTTATTCAAGTCCATGCTGATCTCTTGATAATCATATAAGCCAGACAAGTCAGGGCAAGAGAACAGTTAGAGAAAAACAAGGGGTCACTTCCTATGCTGGCCAGATGCAGCACACATCTAGTTTTGCTCTGAAGCAGGATCATTCCAAGGGATTATGACATGAATTCCTGGAGTGCATTCAGCTAATGCCAGGTAAAAGTCTCAAAACTTCAGGACTACATCTTCTGCTTGCTGTAAGCACCAGAATGAAAAGGCACTTTGTTGACTTTGATTTAGGTTTGTTAACATTTGCACATAGAAAATGGGAAGGTAGTACATGACACTGAGGAAGGAGGCCCCACCTGCCTTACCTCAGTTTGGCATTAGCTGTTACTGGCTCCCATGGAAACACTGTTCAGTGGGTGGGTGCTTGAGTTTCCTTATTTTAACTGTCCTTACAGCTATATCTGCAGTGTTTCCTCAAATATGTGAGGGGAAGGGAGTGGTGACTTCCTAAAGGAAAGTATTCATATTTTTAGACTTAAATATGCTATTATGAAGCTTTACTCAGAAAATACACTTGAGAAAACAACAGAAAAATTCATAAGTACATCTTAAACCACAATAAGTTTAGCTTATAAAATCTATTATACTATGAAGAAGAAATGGACAGTTTTGTTTTAAAGAAAAAAAAATAAAATAAAATAAAACAGCTCCTTGTTTTTAGTAAATCTGCCTGTACCCTACTTTCTTTTAATTCTCTTCTTTTAGGCTCAAGTGTCAGCAAAGGCCATCATAATGGCTGTCTTGGGAATGACAACCCAGCTTGATTGCCCAGCCCAGGGAGAGACAATGGATCTGGAAAAGGGCCTATCTTCTGGTGGGAAGGAGAAAGGGTGCAAGAGGAACACAATTCTCACTATTTGGCCATATATTGAAGGAACATCATAGCTTAGGGGAGTACTGGAGTTATCTAGCCCAGCTGACCACATGCAGCAGAAAAGGAAGATGGGAAACATGCCCAGCATGCTGCCCAGGTGAGTGATCCTGCAACAAGCTAGTGGAGTTACTTCACCTATGAGCAGGCAGAGCTCTACAGAGATAACTGACTCTGAGCAGCAGTCAATTCAAGGAAAGCTCACTTGAGACCTGTGGCTTCAAGATGAACACTGCTGCCTAGCAGGTGTGGCCAGAGTTGCTATTGCCTGTGTGATGCACTGCATGTGTCTCTGAAAAGATAGCTCCACCTTCCCATTCCTCTCTTACTTGCTTCAAATTCATCAATACAGAAACTTATCATCATAGTTGTAGATAAAATATAAACCTCAGCAAATTAAGAGGTTGGCATACACATACCCAACACTCAGGAGCTGTGAACATGGATAACAATCCATTTCTGAGTATATTTCTCCACAGGATGAAGAGGTGGCAGAAAACTGCACAGGACCCAAAGGGCTGTCTTGAAAAGAGGAAAAGACACAAGATCATGGACTCATCTGGCTAGAGGTGGGAATTTGGTTTCCTAATTTTACTATATTTTCAAACATTCATAAGATTTAACAAAGTATACTGTATTATGTATTTGTAATAAAATGTTATTGCATATACCATAAATATGAATAATTATGTGTTAATTAAAAACAAACATCTGTGTATAGAGATAAATACATGTAATCGCAGTAATCAGGAGGCTGAGGTAGGAGGACCATAACTGTAGGTTTGAGGCCATCAAGAGCTACATGGTGAAACTTTGTCTTAACAAAAAGGAATGCAGTATTGCTCATCCATATATCTTTTATATCAAATAATATTAACCATGTGCTTACATTGGCATCATCTATCCACAGGTACTTTTCTCTATCAGTATGTATGTGTGTGTGTGTCAGAGAGGGTGTGAGTATGTGTATGAATGTGTGTCCTCCTATGTGTGTATGTAGTGAAGGCCAAGTGTTTCTCTAAAGGATGCAGAATGTTTGACAAAGGAAAAGATAGGCAAGGATATAATTTACTCCAAGTCACAAAACCATAAAAAGAAGGTCTAGACCTATGACTTCTGGGATTTCAGACTGTCCTTGCCACTAAATTAGGATGATGTACACTTGACAATTTTAGTCACAATTCTGGGTGTTCAAGTTGCTTTGACATAATTCACATTATTTCAGAGTTATTCCACAAAGTGTTAAAGAAACAGGACCAATGACAAAAAAGGAGAGATGACCTAGGGTATGTCACCACCAGAATGTGGAGCTCAAAACATGTGGAGTTGTTTTCTTTGCATTGAATTTGACTCACAAAGAAGATCACAGCACTTTCTAGATTCCCAGTACCTTCATTTTCTACTCCCTCAGCCCAAGTGGAGTCCTAACTATTGTCCATCTCCTTTGCAGTATGCTTCTGTGCTTTTGCCCTTTTTATGTTCCAACAAGGTTGGATGTCCCCAATCCCACCCAACCCAGGGCTTCTTCCTGTGGTTGCACTTTTCACTCTAGGTTGTTATTCCTGTTTGCTTACTGTATCCCTGGGAACACAGACTTCTCCATGACTGAAAGTATGCCCTAACAGCTTTTTCTTAGCACTAATCTTTATCCCTGCCACTAGCTAACATGAAACATGTAATATAGTTGTTGAATGGACCAGATAGAGAATTTGAATTTGTGCTTGAAATAATTAAGAGCAGCAGGGTTTTTATTTCATTTCTTTTCTTTCTGCATTTGTTTTCTAAGGTGAGAAGCAAGTGAAAGAGTTTTGTATGGAAGGAGAAAGGAAATGGACTTCGATGTACTTAAGACAGAGACTTAATCAGGTTGAAACACAGTCTAACTGGATGTTTGCAAAGCTAATAACACAGTCTTGGGACAGAGGGTATTTAATATTTCAAACAAAGAGTTTATTGAAATCTGTGCCATAGTAAGCCTGAAAGGATGATGTAAGAGAATAAATGGAGGGAAGAGCCACGGGCATGAGCAGAAAATGGGTCTAGCCTCAGCGCTGCCTAGGAAGCAGCAGGAAGTGAGAACTTTATTGGTGGCATGAGTAGATCTCTTCTCGTATCCACAGGAAAAGGCTTAGGTGACAAGTGACAAGGATAAGGATTCAACCCAAGGTATCTTGTATGCTAAGCAAACACTGCAATCCCAGACCCACATTTCCAGAAGTTTTAACCACTTTCCTCTTAGTGTTGGCCAAGGGATATCTATTTTTATCAGATATATTTATGTTTCATGTCTTGCCAAGGGAGTTTATGCTGATGAATGTGATAAATTTTAACCATCTATGTCCCAGAAACACTATGATCACACCCAAAACTTGAGACAGCAGGTAGAATGAAAGAGAAGTGTCCCAGTAATGACCAATGCAGACTAAAGACCAAGGCAAGTCAGACAGCACAAGTATAGATGAAACCGGTGAGCTGATCAATATTTGCAAAACTGGCTTCACCATGGTACCTCCACAAAACAAAACAAAACCTAGATATAATTTCAGGTAAAGGTTGAATGCTATTTCATTCTACCACTCTGTTGTATTCAAAACAGTGAATAGAAAATTTAAATAAACAAGCTAAATAAAAGTAAAGGAACATTCTTTATATTGCCCAGTATTGCAAAGGTTTACTGAGATATAGAACTGCCACAAATATTTAGACAATTCTACATTTTTTCCTTCATTGGAAGAATATATTTTTTCTTCCTTATTAGCCCATATCAGTCTTACATTAAATATTTTATTTACTGGTGTTTATGGAATGTACACATATGTGTACATGTGCATGCAGAGGTTAGGGTACAGGATTTGAGACAACACAATAATTATAATCATAAATTTATGTTTTTTGAGTCTAATTTTAGAATCATGTTTGATGTAAATGCTAGGGAGAAAGATTTTTTTTTTGTATGTGTGTTCATGTGAATACATATACGTGTACATGTGGATGGGACCAGAGGTCAATGTTGGGTATTCCTCCATCACTCTCCATCCAATTTTTTTTTTTTTTGAGACACATCACTCTCCAATCCTAGAGTTTATCTGTTCTCACCCCCCAAGACTGGGATTACAGCTATGTGCTGCTGTACCCAGATATTATATTTGTGCTGGGGATCAAAACTCAGGTATTCACGATTACACAGTAAACACTTTGACTACTGAAACCATGTACATAGCCCATTGAGAAAGTATTGTGATTAAGGAAAAGCTGATATCAGCAATATATAAAGAAAAAATGAAAATTGAAGGTAGTAAAAAGACACCAGTAAGCATGAAGGAACCTGTGGGTAGAATGTCTACCATTGGGGGAACCAATAGGAAGAAGTAGGTCAATTTAAGTTCATTGGCCCATAAGAAGGAAAGTAGTCCAGACTGGCCTACAACTAAGCATAAAAAAGAAGTCTAAGGTTTTCAGAGTCAAAGGCAAATCCATTTAAATAGGGCCATATTTAAAATAACATCAAGTTAGATTTTTAGGTGAAATCAGAGATCTAAAAGTTGGTTTTTTTCTTGGGCTATTGGATGAAGCATGAATAGCTAGATCTACAGAACAAAACAACACAAGAGTAAAGCAGATTTATATCTTTAGAATCCTTAAACAGGTAGGCTTGGTCTGCCTATTTACAGCATAAAAGCCTCTGCTATTTATTCTCTTATGTTACATGTTTGGAAGACACACTATACAACATTGCCAAGCCAGAGACTTTTAGTTAGGTCTTGGACTGTAAAGATACCTCATCTTAGGGGCTTGGACAAGGCACATTTAATAAGCAGTGTTCACAAGAGTCACATTCAAGTCTTGTGGGGAAAAGATGATTTTAAGAACCTCCAATACCTGTAGAAGCAAGGTTCCCATCACATTCCTAAGTCATCTTCTCTGATCATTCCTATAGGATAAATGTTATCTTGACAGCTCTGTAATATTCATGTAAGAATGTACTGCAATGTTTTTATGGTTGTTATGGTCACTGCTCAGAGTGGATATACTATCTCTCTCCACTGGTATATAATTCAGCAGGGGTCTCTTCAAAGCCAGTTCCTTTATAATGACATGTTCCTGAGATACTAATCACTTTCTGACTTGTGGGCATGTCCGGTACTGATTTTCTACAAAGGCCATTTTGTAGTCACAGAACCTCAATTGGCCCCATTTGGCAAAATATTTATTGTCCTAGTGCTGAGAGGGATTATAACTCTGAAAGGGATTATATTTCTATAAGGTTGCAGAAGAGTCCCAAACTTGGGAACCTCAACCTCTCCAAGTTATCAGAGAGTTGAAAATGTGGACACAAAAAAAGGTAATTTGATTATCAGATATTAAGGCTAAGGAGAAAATAGGAGAGCAGGAAAAAGCAGGAAAGACAAATTCTCCCCACTCAGTTGTGGCTCTGTAGGAGCAACTATTAGGGTTCTGGGAGGAACTCAATGCACTTTCAGCAGTTTTATCATCTGTTCAGGTGATTCAAGGCTATGCTGACCATGTGGTTCCCTTGGAAGCATTCCTCTGTTGTAAAACGCTTCTTATACACTATACACTGTAGCCCAATATCTATATCTCCATGTCCCCCTTGACCAAGAAGACAGATGGTTTACCAGAATTATAGAACACACTAGGAATATCCTGTCACTCCTGTTGCCTGCTTGTTCTGGGAACAGAGATCAAAATATTTGTTGCCCTTTTAGTTCCAATGTTTCACATTGACTTTGGCTTCTATATGGTTATTAAGCACTCAGAAGGACGGTTACACCCATCTTGAACAAAAGTGTGCGTACAGAACACATGTGATCACTTTGTCTTTAACAAAGCAGATCTAGTAAACTTTAAGTCACTTTGCCTAACATATAATTTTGGTTACCTAGTGACATTGTAAGCTAAGTCTATAACATAAAATAGACATGTCTTCTTTTTAAATATGTAACAGGTATAAGCACAGGCAAAATACGTTAACAACCCTGGCAAAAATTTACCTGTTAACAAATATAAATAAATTGATTTGATAAAGATCAAACAAACAAATATAAATTAACAGAAAAAGGCAGCTAAGGCAGCATAAAGTCTTGGAATTTGTGTTTTTTTAAAAAATCATGGTTAATCTGTATGCCTTTATAGATGAGCATATGAATTACTCAGGGAAGGCTGGAGCAGAGACAATCTAATCTTTGCATTTGGAAGAGTAGAGCTCAAGACCATTCCTCTGAAAAGAAGACCATTGTTTGAGCATGAGGCTTTATCTTGGATCAGGAGCTATATCTTGAGAATCAATCTACTTTTAAGTAATAGGTGCTTGAGATATCAAAGCTGAGACCATCACTGAAGTAAAATTTTGACTAATACTGTTTGATTATACATAGTTTAATGAGTTAATCAGAACCTGGTCTTTCATAACTAAAATAACTTGGTTTTAAAATAACCCCTTTTTGACTAAGCTGGACAAAATACAACCTTTAATAAATTTGATTTAAAAGTGAAAACACAGATGTAAAAGTGATGCACTTTATTTAATCCTGAAAGATAAATTTATAGAAATGAATCTAATATACATTATAGGGTACTTAAATTAACATAAAGCAATTTTATGTTTTACTCATTACGATCAAACATATATGAACATTAGGTAAGTTATCCAACTGCATATATATAAATGGTACCAACATTATTTATACATGACAGATTCCAATGTTATAACTGGGACTTAGCTCACTTTGACTCAGGAATTGGGGATGGAGCCTCTTAACATGTCTTTAACACAGAGGTTATCGTAGAACATGGGGGCATCTCCTTAGCTCTTTTGTTGTTGTTTTTGTTGTACTTTCATCAATGTAGGGTCTCATTCTAGTCCAAGCTGACCTGGAATTCACTATGGAGTCTTAGGTGACCTTCAACTCATAGCAATTCTCCTACCACTGCCTCCCAAGTGCTGGGATTAAAGGTATGTGCCACCATGCCCAGCCTCTCTTTAGCTCTTTGAAGTCCTAAAGACTGAAACCAAATCACTTCTTTTATAAATACTAAATGATAAACTCAGTGATGAAAATTTTGTAGAATTAATATGAATGAGACAGGTGATTAACTAATATAGTCTTATCAAAGAAAACTCAGCAACTAATGAATCAACTTTGGCCTTAATACTCAGTTTTTTCAGTAGTTAAAATTTTGATAGAGGAATATAGGTAATTTGATTAAATATTTGAGAGTCAGTTTTTATAGCTGTTATTACGAGCAAACTAAAATCAGTGAACTGAAGTTTTAACCTTGAAATTATGAGGCATGGTGACATAAATTAATTTATATATGACATTTTGTAAGGTGCTTGATCTTTAACTGCTGAGACATATCACCAACCCAGCAAGTTCAGGTTACTTGTTTTAGATTGGGATAAGTTCCCCCCCAACCCACCCAAGGTAAGGTCTCTCTTTAGCCCAGGATGACCTGGAACTCACTATGTAGTATCAGGGTGGCCTTGAACTCATGGCAATCCTCCTACCTCTGCCTCCCAAGTACTGGGAATAAAGGCATGTGCCATCATGCCTGCCTTAGCTGGGGATAAGTTTTAAGCAGGCCCTGTGGTTGTCCTTTGTACTTTTAGGAACTTGTATTTATTTTATAATTCTTATTTATTTATTTATTTGAGAGAGATGGGGGACAGACAGAGAGAGAGAGAGGAAGAGAATGGGCATGTCAGGGCCTTCAGCTGCTGCAAATGAACTCCATGTGCACGCACCATTTTGGCTTATGTGGGTCCTTTGGCTTTGCTGGAAAGTGCCTTAACCATTAAGCAATCTCTCCAGCCCTTATTTTATTCCTCTACCAAAAATCTAAAAACTATATTAAAACTAAAAATAATGGAACTTCAGTGACCTGGTAGGGATATGGGTTTTAAGTAACCAAAGTCAAGAGAGAACAATATATAGAATGAAAACTCTTTATATATGCCTTTGAGCTGTTTGTTCTCCCTTTCCTTGTCATTGAGCCAGGAGGCCAAGTCTGTCTTAAGAGAAGAAAATCCCAGGGAACATCTGAATAAAATTAAATTGAATCAGTCTGACACTTACTTTGAAAAGGAGGGGGGAAATAATCTTCTGTCATTCCTTTTCTCTAACCCCAAGGCATTCTTAGGGGCATTGTCCACTGATGAAGGAAAGAAAAACTGAAAGTGGGCTCTCCAGGATACTGATGCCTAGAATTTTCATACACTGCTTTAAGAATTCCTTTGTTTATATTATTGGGTTTGTGTCCCTTTGTGGAGTTACTTTAGGGTCTAAAATGATAACAATATGATTTTGGACTCATCTGTGTTTATGACTTGGTAACACACCATGATGACATGGTCTTACCTGTGTCTAGCCTGAAAACCATTATCCTCTAGAGAGAAAATGAATCTAGACTGACATAGCTTTCACTTTTCAAAATTTATATATTTTTAAATTCCTTTCACTGTTTAAATTTTTTCTTTCTCATATTTCACATTTACGTATGTCCCTAAGTTTTATAACATCTGTTCAATTTAATCAGACTTTTTACACATGATTTTCTTTCTAGTTTATCATTTAACCATTATATCTCAGTATAAATTTACAGAATCATAAACAAAAACATTTTTACCTGGCTTCTTTTAACTTTAATCTATTAGAGCCATTTTAAAACTGTCTTTATCAAACATTTCATTGAATTCCCCACAGACAGTTCAACATTTATTATTCAAAATTACCTTTCCCTTCTAATAAGATAATATAGTCAGCTTAGATTAGGACTTAAAATTCACCCTTTTATCATGTTTATGTCATCAAGCTCTTTTGAAAAGACATGTACATAGTAATTGTATCCCAGGGACATGACAACCAGATTTGATTTATAATATTTACCCAGCATACACATATAGGTCTTACCACATGTTGACTTTTGGAACATTTTATTCTGGAAAGTTTCGGAAACACATTTTTTAAAGCTATGAAAGTAGATTAAAACAATTGGAACATAAATTAACATTAAAACTTAGACCACTGGAAGAGGCTTACATCTCTTTGTCATTGAGCAAACCTTAATTTAAAATTTGGTGACAGTCTGAGTATAATTGATACCTCTGCAGAGCCAGTGGAAGGATGCTACCTAGCCTCAAATTGTGTCTTGTTAGGCTGGGTGGCCAGACTCTGTCCAGGTATGAATTGGATAGCTGTGGGCAGAGAATATCCATAGGCACACATAAAAATTTATGGGTCATATACACTGATTGGAATTCTCCTCCCAAGCTTGATGTCTATGGAGAGAAAAGGATTAGATACGAAAAAGTATAGTTCATTTTTTCTCCACTCTCCAATTTCAGAGAGGCAGAGGCTGCTTAGCTTCTTTGGGTTGTCCCAGCCCTCACTGCCAGGCAGGTGTATGCATCTGGGGCTCCACCGCACCTGGGCTGAGTGGCTATGGGCAGAGGGCAGCCAGAGGAAGTAGGAGGGATCATCAGCTGGCATGTCCCTCTTAAGCCTAATGCTCATGTGTTGTAGCTACCTTTTTGCTAGAACAAAAGACCCAACCAAAAGCAGCTGATAGGAGTAAAGGATTTATTTTGGTTGACAGCCTCAAAGGGAAGCTTCATGATAACAGGGGAAATCACAGCATAAACAGCAGTTGGACATCACTTCTGCACAGCAGTTGGAAAAAAGCAGCAGGAGAGTAAGCCACTTATCACTAGCAAGCTAGGGGCTAATAAGCCTCAAGGTATGCTCACAGCAACACACTTCTTGTAGCAATGCTCCACTTCCCAAGTTGCCATCAGCTGGAGACCAAACATTCAAAACACACGAGTTTATGGGGCCATCTGATTCAGACCACCACACCATAGAAACAAAGAAGATTTAAAACAATCCAGAAAAGAAAAAAAATCACATTTTACTATTTTTCCTTTTTCCCTGATGTGCAAGGGTCATTTTGCCTTTTGAGTCATTCCACTCCAAGGTGGATCTTGGGCTGAAGTGGCATTTAGGCTCCACCCAAGCAAGTATGGGCTGAAGTCATGTGGCTGTAGGCATGATGATCAAGTCACATGGTTGTCACCATGCTGGCCAGCTTTTGAAACCACCAGCTTTCAGGGACAATTTAAGTATGTGGGGAAACATGCCATTCCCCTGTATGATCAGGTCCGGGACATCTTAGCAAAAAGACAAAGCAGTTTAAAACTGCCTAACATATATACAAAATGGCACATGCATGTGGACTTCATTTGCAGTGGCAAGAGGCTCAAGTGCTCCCATTTTCTTTCTCCTCCACTTTCTCTGCAAATAAACAAACAAATAAATAATAAATAATTTTTTAAAGTGGCTAAGATTCCAACAAGAGTTCTGTGAGTACCATGTGCATTGACCATTGAAGTGTAAAGTATAGCAGTGAGACTAAAGCAGTTTTAATGCCCAGAGAAAAATGAAAAACAAGCCAGGTAATTCTCTTGCCCCATGGCCAGACAGGCCTTAGGGGCTATAATATGGTAGCATCTTAAAAATAACAATTTTCTCTTAAGATAAATTTAATAAGGAGTGTAGTCAACCCACCAAACTGTACTATCAAATTGCTTCATTTTCCTTGCATCAGGCCCAAGCACTGCACTTTGCAGCTGAGAACGTATGAATTAGCATTTCAGTTGCTTAAAGCTTGTAGTCACCATGTGCCATAGAGGTAGGTGGGCAGTGCTTGTGTAAATTAGAATTTTTAAGATGTCCAGGGCAGTGCTAGGTGGCTTGAACTCACTGGAACTTGCTGCCTAGGGAAAATTCCTTTGACTGAAGCTCCCTTCACCCACTACTCACTGTCAGGAGACTAAAAAAACATGCAGGGTCTGGAGAGATGGCTTAGCGGTTAAGACATTTTTCTGCAAAGCCAAAGGATCCCAGTTTGATTCTCCAGGACCCACGTAAGTCAGATGAACAAGGGGCACATGCATCTGGAGTTCATTGGCAGTGGCTGGATGCCGTGGAGTGCCCATTCTCTCCCCCCCCCCCGCCTCTTTATCTCTACAAATAAATAAATAAAATATATTTTAAAAAACATTCAGTTTTGAGTCATAAGATCATGGGAGACAGACAGACAAACACACACCTTAACTTACCCTGTGGTCACTTTGTGGTCAACAAAAAATGCTGTGGGATTGGAGCTCTTAGAGGGTTTAAATGTTCACAAAGGTACAGGAGATCCACAGACAACCCCAACTTCAGGTTCTTGTTCATGTTATCAAAGAATTGAAAAACACAGGCAGAGAGCAGTGTAGGATATCAAAATTTATCAAGGGTAGGATGAAGACAGACCAGGAAGGAAAAAAAGTGAGAAGGGCTAGGTTAGACAGGTTTGAATCAGGCAGTCAGGGAGGCCCTCCAGGGAGGAATCTTACATCACACCCTTGGCAGGCCTATCCCACCTCTCAGCTCACCCTGCCTACTTCAGTTGCAGGATTCATCATCTGCCAATCTCACCCAATCAAAATCAAATCTCTTTCAAGTGCTTACCCTGCCCAGGTGTGGGTGGAACCCTTCCTTGAGCCTAAATCGATTGGCTGACACAACTCATATAGTTCCATCCTGAGAATGAACTCCAAAATACCTTACTTGGGCCCACAGAGGGGGCTGGACTTCGTTCTGCCTTTTGAGCTGTACACAACTCCATGCCTGGGTCTCCAGATTATTCCTCTCCCACCAGGCTATCAGGATGGGAAGTGAAAGAAAATTAATTAGTTTTTAGGACTTCTTAATCTCTGTGGAAGCACACCCCTTTGCTTTTTAGAAAAAAGCTTTCTCACATTTTTTTGTGTGTGTGCTGAGGGTCCACACTCTTTCTTCCACATGGGGTTCTGGACCAAGTGAGTATTTTCTCTCTCCCCAGCCACTTTCCCTTCCCTTCCTCCTCGGCCCTCTGACCCTTGGGCCCTTTCTCTCCCTCACATTCCAAAGCCCCCCCCCTTTTTGGATAGGTTTTGATAGTTCCCGCTATCAGAAGAGTCCTCCCCATTTCCAGCATCGCTGGGAGAGAGGAAAAGACAGGGAAGAAATTGCCTCACATGGGAAATTCTCTATGGGGAATAAGACTGTCAGAAAGGAAGGGCTCACATAAATGTTTCAGGTGCACTTATATGACTTAGACATTCAATTAGAACGAGACTGTCATTAGGCTATGTGTGTGAAGAAACCTGTTCAGTTGGTGGGCCCAAGAGAACCTCTGATTTCAGGAAAGGTCAGCATACAGGTGCTAAGCCCATGAAATTGAGGAAGAAACTGATCTCTTCCTCCTGTTGAGGCAGGATTAGGAAGTTGTTACTTTCAGCCATCTTGGATGTTTCTTTGGGCCAGTCCCTAGCATCTCTCTCTCTCTCTCTCTCTCTCTCTCTCTCTCTCTCTCTCTCTCTCTCTCTCTCTTTCTCTCTCAGCCAAATCTTTACATCCTGTATAAACCATACCTCCTAAATCTTTTCTCACAGTAGCAAAAAAAGCTTCATATCCTACATGCATTCCATTATGTGTAGCATTTATTTACTCTTAGGTTAAGTTTGCTTTTTCATTTCTTGGAGAATGTGAGAATATTGTGTTTAATTACCAATTCATTTAAAAATACTTTTAAAAGTAAGGATCAGAATCAAGTAGCATGTTAAAACTTTTTACCAATGCTTTCTAGTTCCACTCACCAGTGGTCACCACTGTTCATTGCTTTTGTCTTTGCAGGAAACATGGCAATCACAAAAAGGAATTACAGAAGGACTTATCAAGGGTCAAAGAGTGGGCACAACTGAGAGACACTAACAAAGGACAGTGAAATATCCTGGGGTAGTAGCGCTGACCCTTTGATACTTCTCTAGATCTGAAGGAGCAAGGGAAGAAAGTCAGCAAGACCATACATTGAAGAAAAAGGCCCCAAACAGGCCATGAGGTTGGGCAGAGGGACACTACTTCTGTCATTGGGGGCCTGACTAAGAACAAGTAAATGATACATTCTCTCCCTCTTTCTGGCTTCTCATTTCTGGATATTGTCTCACTTCTGCCAGATCTGCCTGGAAGTAAGAAGACAAGAACTATTTGGTGTAGACCTTAGCAGTTTGGCTCCTTGGTGGAAAGCAGCAGAAAGTGAATGGGAAGAAACATGGAAACCCAACAAGGCAGCTTATGTACAGCTTTGGTCACTCTCATTTCTGACCAAGGTGCCCACAACATCTGCCATTTGAAGGTTTTCCTGTTTTTTTGTTTCTTGTCCCCCCCCCCCATTAGGGCAGAAGTAAATTCCTGTGTATAGGTACAATGATCCTTTGAGGGGGTGGGATGGAGGCTTGAGAGTATCCTAAAAGACTAGTCTCTAGCCAAGATACCACAAAAAGGCAGATCTGAGCAACAGACATGGTCTTCAGGGACAGTTTACTATTTAGAGTCTGATTCATCCAAACCCAGGTGGTGATAACTTAGATCCTGGCACCACTAAGCAGTTTTATGAAAGAACATTTATTTAGCTCTTAATTAATGCATGATAAAGCATAGAAACATTTTGTTTTATGGAAGTGCAATGCTTAGACTAGTCAGACCATATTTAGAACCACAGAGTTGCAGAATTGTTCCACTGTAAGCCCTTTCCCAATTTGAACCATACCCTAATAGCTAATGGTAGTTGCATAGCAAGAAACTCTGTATATAATTGCCTTTATTCCAAAGTTTTTGTTCTTAAGGTTTTGAATTATACTAATACTATGATCAAGGAAATCCAGGGGTTTTATTTTTTCACTTTTCAATTAATTTAAAAAAGTTTGCCCACAAAAATGCTTAGGATGGACTTATAGACCAGTTATTTACAAAATGGGCCACAAATCTCTATGGTTGAGTTTTAGATATTAGCAAAACAGTGCACCCACAGAGGAATTACATTTTAGTAGAAAGCATTGATTTCAGCTGTGGCTAGGGAGACACTGGTGTCTGTTATCTGAAGAAGGTAAATTGAGGCCTGGATGACTTAGTCTGTTTTGTACTGCTACAATAAAACATCACCCACAGCACAGTTCATAATTAACAGATGTTTCTTTCTCATAGTTATGAAGACTAGGAAGTCTGAGGTTGAAGGTCTTGAAAGCTTCATCTTCTGGATGGAGGCATGCAGTGTCCTCCCATGGCTGAATCCTTTCCAACAAGCCTCTCTTCAAGGACATCTAATCCCATGCACAAGGGAAAAGCCCTCTTGGTTCAATTACTTCTTAATACTGTCACATCAAGCCTTGTGTTTTAAGACCTAAATTTTGGAGAGGGACAAATTCAAACCATAGCTAGTTTAGGACAAGATTCAAGATGGCAATTGAAGCAATGTAAGATGTTATAGTTTAGAGCTGATACTTTCTGTTTGACAGAAGTATAGAGTAAGTTATAACCTTAGACATTTTTCAGTGGTAAGGCACAATGCAGCCTACAAATAATTAGAACTTCCTAATTCTGTTTGCACTTCCTACTCTTCCTTGTCATAACCCCAAAGGCAACCATTTCACAGTGCTTAGTTTGTGTGAACACATTGTGTATGGTCCTACTAGTGACAATGCAATACAAATGGATACATTTGGCACATGTTGAAATAGTCAACAGCTTTAAACTAAGCTCATTAGTTGTTAAAATATGTTCTGCAACATATTTTATTTACATCATCTTATTTTATTTTGTGTGATAAGTTAGGTTTTTTATTTTACTTATTTATTTAAGAGAGAAAAAGAGGCAGACACACACACACACAGAGAGAGAGAGAGAGAGAGAGAGAGAGAGAGAGAGAGAGAGAGAGAGAGAGAGAATGGGTGTGCCAGACACATGTACCACCTTGTGCATCTGGCTTATGTGGGTCCTGGGGAATCAAACTTAGGTCCTTTGGCTTTGCAGGCAAGCACTTTAACCACTAAGCCATCTCTCCAGCTCAAATTAGGATTTTAACCATTGAATTTTGAGTCCTCCTCCTTCTTCTCCCCCCCCCCTCCTCCTCCCCCCCCCTCCTCCTCCTCCTCCCCCTCCTCCTCCTCCTCCCCCTCCTCCTCCTCCTCCTCCTCCTCCTCCTCTTCCTCCTCCTCCTCCTCCTCCTCCTCCTCCTCCTCCTCCTCCTCCTCCTCCTCCTCCTCCGAGGTAGGGACTCACTCTAGTTCAGGCTGACCTGGAATTCACTTTATAGTCTCAGGGTGGCCTTGAACCCTCAGTGATTCTCCTGCCTCTGCCTCATGAGTACCGGGATTAAAGACATGCACTACCACACCTGGCTTGAATTTTGAGTTCTTTAAATATTATGAATATAAATTCTTTAGCAGATATGTGATTGGAAAACATTTTTTGCAGTAGAGGGTTATATTTTTCCTTTCTTTCTTTCTTGGAGATAGGATCTCCCCCTATAACCAAGGCTGGCTTCAGAATTCAAGTTCTTACTGCCTCAGCCTCTCCAGCATTGGGATGAGGGGATATGACATCATACCTTGCTTGATGGTGTGTTTTCTTAAAGTTTGGATTTTATTTTACTTATTAAAACAAAAGTTAATGACATTGACAGGTGAATAAAATGGCTCAATACACTGATTTTTCTATATGGAAATCATTTTTATTCATAATGTCACAAGTGACTAACAATAAATACCATTTTTCCTTTTTTATCTTTGACACTTATGTGCAGGTATATAAAGTATTTTGATCTTGTGCCTTCTCAAATACCCTCTCTCATCTCCATCCTCTCTTACTAAGACCCTTGCTCTTCCCAATTAATCTTTTGATGGTATCATTTGACCTGCAAAAGCTTTTGATATTCAGCCTTAGTTATCAGTTTTTCTCTGATTACATGTGTTTGTTAGGACATATCTGAAAAAGGCATCATTAGGAGACTCAAGATTGTGAAGATTTACTCCTGTTTATTCTTCTATGATGTAGAGTTTTAGCTCTAAGGTCTATGATCAGATGGGAGTTAATTTTTGTGTACCATGTAAGGTAATTTTTATTTCAAATATCCAGTTGTACCAGCACTATTTATTGAAAAGACTACTTCTTTTTCAATATCTTTTGGGCATTTAAATAAACATAGTTGGCTATATGTGGTGGTTTGAATAGATGGCCCCCAATCTATTCAGTTTTTTATTTGTTTGTAGTTTGCATCTGCAGCCACCTGGCGGGAGGCAATGTCACTGGGTGGGTCTCAAGGTGTGGTGGTGGGTTTCAGATTTCAATCTAAAGATATGAAAAGTGCACCTAGTTGGAGTTCCTGAAGTGTGTTGTGGCTTTTGGCTTTTAGGCTTGTGCTTCTCTCTCTGCTTGGTCCTGTGAAAGCAGGCCAGCTTCTTCTGCCATTATAGAACTTCCCCTGGATCAGTAAGCTTCAATAAATCCCTTCCTCCATAATTGTGCTTGGTCTGGAAGTTCATCTCAGTGAACCTGAACCTTTCTGCTACACCACAGGTCAAGGCATTTATTTCTAGGCTTTCCATTTCAATTTTTTGCCATTGACCACTATGTCTGTCCCCATGTCAATAAGTGTCTTGATTTCTATGGTTTACTTTTTATTTTGAAAAAATAAACTGTTGTAATATCCTCTGCATTCAGGTTCTAATTTGATTCCATGGAATTTTGCATTAGAACATTCAAAGATATCCTCTAGCTTCAAGCCTGAAACTTTCTCCTTCTTTTCTATTTCCAGTTCTGTCTCAGTGTTAGATTGGTGTCTGAAAGGGGTTGGAATTATTATTAAGTTAGGCTGCTGTTTTGAGTTAGAACCATTTTAACTAACCTTTATTTTGGAACACTATTGTCACTGGTAAAAATTCTAGGTTGGCAACTGCTTTCTTTCAACATTTAAAAAACTATTCCATTGTCTTCTAATTTTATAATTTCTTCTGAAAAAAAAACAGGAGATAATCTTATTGGTAGACCTTTGAATATAATATGTCTTTTCAGCCTCTGATTTTAGAATCTTTTTTATTATCAGTTTCATCTTGACATGCACAGATGTGATTTTCTTTATGTTTATCTTACTTGAGGTTTGAAGTTTCTAAAATCTGTGAGGGTGTTATTCATAAGGTTTGAAAAATATTCTTTGATCTCTTCAAATATTTCCTCTCCCACCTTATAGAATTTAAATGATACCTGCATTAGATGTTCCAATATATTACACAAGTTACTGTGATAATTTTTCCCATTCTTGTTGTCTTTTGTGCTTAAAATTTGCATGTTCCCTTTTGACACATGTTTTTCAGATCACAGATTCTTGTCCTATATATGTATCTAATCTTTTTGCATTACTGTTTTTACTGATCATCTTTTTTTTATTTAAGCAACATTTTTTATTACATATGGACATATTATGTACATAAACAACACATGTTGGTACCATCTTTTCCCCCTTTCCTACCCCTTTTCTGAAGAGGCCTTCCTCATTAGGGATGCACATCAACCCCATGGGGATTGTGGGTCATGCATTATGGGGAATGGGGGAAGAGGGAACGTCTCTGTGCAAAATGTCCCAATTTGTGGCTCTAACAATCTTTCTTCCCCCTCTTCCACAAAATTCCCTAAGCTATGCTGGGGGCATTTTAAATCTACTTCACTGATGGGGACGTAGGAGCCTTTGGGTCTCTGGTTTGGTAGGTGCCCTCATTATCTATCATAGTCAACCTTGTGCTGATATCAGATTCACTAAGAAAGTAGCACTCTTGTTCATTCCCCCAATTCCTCTATGGTTTCAGCTGTAGCCAGGGTGTAGTGAACTGAGTCATTTATCTCCATAGGTCCAGCTGCCATCTGAAAAAGAGAAGCCGATTCTCCAACAGAAAATGAAGTCAGCACTGGTTAAATGGGATAACCATTATTAATTTAAAGAGAATTAAAAAGGTGTAGACCCTCTTATAGCCCAAGGTTAGTAGGAGCTTGACAATGGAAAGCAGAATCATTCTCTGGATATGATTCTGATTTGTTTCCCAGTTGCAGATATGGTTTAATTTGCATTGAGTGGATCTGTTAGCCAATCCAAGAGCAGTTTGTTACCCACCCTGGCTGTGTGCCACTGCTGCACTTGTGTGAGCATTGCATCAGATTGTTTGCTTCTGAGTCACTTAGACATTTAGTTGCCTAGACAGATATTGGCCACTTTTCCCCAGTAGCTCATGTAGCGCCTTCCAGCACTAGATGGGCTAGTTTTCTGGGGTCTGGCTCTCCTCTGGATTCCAACCAGGTCTCTCCATGGTCTGTGCTGACAACATATGATACCTCAGCAATAGGGTCATACCATTAACCTCTGGTAGGTAATCAAATGCTTTGACAGAAGTCTGTCTTGTTTGTTTTGTAAGATCTAGTAGGTCTCTCTGATCAACATCTCATTGTGGTTGTACTCCACATCCTGGTACAGGGAAAAGAATTACAAGGGAAAAGATAAAGAAAAGAAAAAGAAATAGGAGAAATTTGAGGTTAGATTTTTGTCTCACCCTCTCCAGTTCCCTTCAATTCAGATGCTCCCCAAAATGTTCTTTTGAGGGTTCCACATTTTAGTTGGTCTTCCAGGATATAGGATTCTATGGTGCCAGTTCAATGTGGATTCAGTTTTGTATACCCCCACCCTTTCCCTTTCCCCTAGCCCTACCCTCCCTATTGTCTAAGACTGAAGATGCTATTCAGTTATGTCAGCAACATGGGCTGATCAAGGTTAGGAAGTGCAGATAAGTAAGAACATGTGATGGTTATCTTTATGTGATTGTGTGAGTTCCTTAGAATAACCTGTTCCAAGTTTGACCATTTTTCTGTCAATTTCAATGGGTTATTTTTTCCTTACTGCAGAGTATAATTCTGACATGTAAATATGCCCTGCCTTGGTTATCCATTAATCCAGTCATGGGCACCTGAGTTAATTCCAGTTTTTAGCTATTATGAATTGAGCAGCTATAAATATGGTTGAGCAAATATCGCTGAACTGAGATGTGGAGCTTTTAGGGTAACTACCCAGTAAAGGAATAACAGGATCTGTTGGTAATTACATTCGTCCTTCTCAGGAGTCTCCATAATGATTTTTCACAGTGGTTTTACCAGATTACATTCCCATCAAGAGGGAATGAGTGTTACTATTTATCCATAGTCTCGCCAACATTTGTTTTCATTTGATTTTTTAATGTTTGCTATCTTTACTGAGGTAAAATGGAATCTTCTGCCACTTAAATAGACCTAAAATAAAACCAACATGGCTCAGAGAATCACATAGTTGTTTTAACTTGCAATTCCCTAATGGTTAAGGGATGTTGAACATTTTCTTAAATGTGTATTAGCCATTTGTAATTCTTCCTCTGAGAACAACCTATTTAGTTCTCTGCCCCACTTGTGGAATGGATTGTTTGATTTTTTTTTTTTTTTTTTACTATTTCGTCTTTTGAGTTCTCTGTAGATTATAGATATTAGGCTTCTGTCAGTGGTAAAGATTTTCTCTCATTCAGTGGGTAATCTATTGGCTCTGCTTCTGGTATGTTTGTCTGTGCAGAAGCTTTTTAGCTTCATGAGATCCCATAGGTTGAGTGCTTTCTTATTTCCTCAGCTACTGGGGATTTGTTTAGGAAGTCTTTGCCCAGTCCTATATCGTGGAGAGTGCCTATTTTTTCTTCCAGTAGGAGAAGACTTTCAAGTCTTTTTTTGTTTTTGGTTTTTAAGCTTAAATGCACTAAGTTTATTTTATTTTATTATTAACAACTTTCATGATTATAAACAATATCCCATGGTAATGCCCTCCCTCTCCCCCAATTTCTTCTTTGTGTGTTTATTTTGTATTCTGCTATATGGCTATAGGTGTTTATCAGCTCTAACAGCATGTAGGGAGAGTCTTTAGGGTCCTTTGTGAATAGAATCATGTCATCTGCAAATAATGATAACTTGATCTTTTCCTTTCCAATTTGTATCCCTTTTTTGTGTGTCTCTTGCCTTATTGCTATGGCTAAGACTTCCAGAACTATATTAAATAAAAATGGGGACAATGGACACCCTTGTCTTGTTCCTGATTTTAGTGGAAAAGCTTCCAGTTTTCCCCCATTTAATAATATGTTGGCTGCAGGTTTGTCATAAATAACCCTCATTATGTTGAGGTATGTTCCTTCTATTTCCAGTCTCTGTAGGACTTTTCTCATGAAGGGATGTTGGATTTTGTCAAACGCTTTCTCTGCATCTAATGAGATGATCATGTGATTTTTGTCCTTCAGTCCATTTATGTAATATATTACATTTATTGATTTGCATATGTTGAACCATCCCTGCATCTCTGGGATAAAATTTACTTGGTTGGGTTGAATGATCTTTGTGATATATTCTTGTATTCTGTTTGCCAATATGTTTTTTGAGAATTTTTGCATCTATGTTCATGAGGGAGATTGGTCTGTTATTTTCTTTCTTTTTTTTTTTTGTTCTATCTTTGCCTGATTTTGGTATCAGGGTGATGCTTGCATTGTAGAAGGAGTTTGGTAAGATTCCTTTTTTTCCTATTTTATGGAAAAGCTTAAGAAGCAATGTTGTTAATTCTTGCCTGAAAGTCAGGTAAAATTCACCAGTGAATCCCTCTGGGCCTGGACTTTTTTCAGTTGGGAGATTTTTGATAACTGCTTAGATCTCCATATTTGCTATAGGTCTATTTAAGTGATTAATCTCATCTTGATTTAATTTAGGTAGGTCATATAAATCAAAGAAATCATCCATTTCCTTCAGATTTTCATACTTAGTGGAGTATATACTTTTATAGTATGACCCTATGATTTTTTGAATTTCTTGGGTATCTATTGTCTGCCATTTTCATCTCTAATTTTATTAATTTGTGTCTGTTCTATTTCTTTTCATTAGATTTGATAAGGGTTTGTCAATCTTGTTTATTCTTTCAAAAACTCAACTCTTTGTTTCATTGATTCTTTGGGCTTTTAAAATTTCTATTTCATTAATTTCTGCCCTAATATTTATTATTTCTTCCCATCTTCTGATTTTCAGTTATCCTTGTTGTTCTTTTTCCAAGCCTTTAAGGTGAAGCATTAGGTAATTTACTTGAGACCTTTCTAATTTCCTAGCATAGGCACTTAAAGCTATAAATTTCCCTCTTAGGACTGCCTTCATTGTGTCCCAAAGGTTTTGGTACATTGTATTCTCATCATTTGACTCTATGAATATTTTGATTTCCTTCTTGATTTCTTCATTGAGTCATTCATCATTTAGTAGTGTATTGTTTGGTTTCCATGATTTTTTTGTTGCTATTGGTTTGTAGTTTGATTCCATTGTGTTCAGACAGAATACAAGGAACTATTTCAATTTTCCTGTATTTGTTAAGATTTTCTTTGTGTACTAATATATGGTCTATTTTAAATAATGTTCCATGTGCTGCTGAAAAGAATGTGTATTCTGCAGCATTTGGAAAAATGTCCTGTATATGTCTGTTAGGTCTATTTGTTCTATGACCTCATTTAATCCAGATACCTCTCTGTTTATCTTTTGCTAGGTGACCTGTCAATTGATGAGAGTGAGGTGTTGAAGTCACCCACTATCACTGTGTTTGGTGTTATCTGTGACCTTAGTTCTAATAGCATTTGTTTGGTAAAGTTGGAGCCCCCATGTTAATGCATATATATTTAGAATTATAATGTCCTTCTGTTGAGGTGTGCCTTTAATCAATATAAAATCAGATTTTAGCATAGCAACCCCTGTTTGTTTTCTAAGCCCATTTGCTTGAAACACCATCTTCTAAACTTTCATCTTAAGATAGTGTCCATCCTTTTTAGAAAGTTGAGTTTCTTGGAGGCAACAAAATAAAGGATACTGCTGTTTAACCCAGTCTGTAAAACGATATGTTTTGTTTGGGGCATTTAGGCCATTGATATTAAAAGATATTATTGATATTATTATTTTTTTGCCATTTTTTATAGTTCTGATTTTACGTTTGCTCTTTTGTATTAACTAGTATTTGAGTATGGTTTGTTTGTTTTTTTCCCAAGTTCCTTATATATGTGTTTTTCCTTTTCTTCAGCATGGAGGATTCTCGCAAGTATTTTCTGTACTGCTGGTTTTGTCTTCAAATATTCCTTTAGCCTGCATTTGTTATGAAATGTCCTTATTTCTCCATCTATTTGTATGGATAGCTTTGCAGGATAAAGTAACCTTGGTTGACAGTTATTATTTTTCAGAACTTGGAGTACATCACTCTAAGCCCTTCTGGCTTTTACATTTATGTTGAGTAATCTGCTTTGATCCTGATTGGCTTGCCTTTGTAGGTAACTTGATTTTTCTCTCTAACTGCTTTCAATATATTTTCTTTGGTTTGCATGTTTGGTAGTTTAATTATAATATGGTGAGGAGAGGTTCTTTCCGGGTTTTGTCTGGTTGGTGTTCTAAAGGATTCCTACATCTGCATTATTACCTCTTTCCCAATATTGGGGAAGTTTTTTTTTTATGATTTTGTTGAAAATGCCTACTATATCTTTGGAGTGAAATTCTCCTACTATATCCTGAATTCTTGTACTTGATGTTTTCATAGTGTTCTGAATATCTTGAAATTCTCATTCATACTTTCCTATGACTTTGTTTTTCTCTTTGTTGGAATGTATTAGATCTGCCACCTGGTCTTTTAGTTTAGAAATTCTGTCCTCTCCATCCATTCTACCATTCTACTGGTGAGATTTTATACAGACTTTTTTTTTTTTTTCCTTCATTAACTATGTTTTTCATTGCTAGTAATTCTGACTGGCTTTTCTTTATTATTTCTATTTTCTTATTTATGTCTTGTATTTACCTCTTTATTTCACTAAATTGGTTTCCTGTGTCTTCTTTGATTCCTTTGATTTACTCTTTGACTTCTTTGAGCATATTTGTAATCATTCTTTTGAAATCTTTCTCAGGCATTCAGTCTTTTCAGATGCATTAGTACTTTTTTGTGAATTTATACTGTCTTTATTTTTGGTATTTCTTGTGTTATAATGTACATACTTTTGTATCTTGGGTAAATTTAATGCTTGGATTTTCTAGTTAGCTGCAGTATTATTAGATGTATCAATCAATCTGATGTTATATATCTTCAGAGTAGGAGCTTAACCTGATAGGTGTTACTCTTAAGACTCCCAGAGTATCTATCCTTCATGTTCGATTTGCCTGCTATGACAGTATTCAAGTAGGCTGAGTGCAACAAAATACAGGCAGATTCTAAAATTTAACTAAACAATGTACACAGTCAATGAAAAACAGCTCAGAGTATTTATGCAAAAGTAGATGACAACCAGATCCTTTTACAAAGTCACAGTCCCTTAGGGTATGTGTTGCCCCACACCCTTAATCCTGTCACCTAGGAGGTTAAGATTTCTGGTCTGTTGAGGGTTTCAAGTCAGCTTATGATAAAGTGAGACCCTTCCGTAATGAACAACAGAAGAGGAAAGAAAGCCACAATAAACCAGGAAGCAACAAATAACAAGCCCCAAATATAGCTTACTTAAGAATGGCAAACTGATCATCCATCAGATTTAACATATAACTTAATGATATGGAAGGTGCAATTAGCACTTCTGATTCAAGCCTATATACCAAGCTTATTTGGCAGGTACTGACCTGGTGTAACCCCAGTTACCTTTTAGGATAATTTTGGTCTCAGTTATGCTTTGCTCCTGCTTGAGTCCCTCTTTGGTGCACTGTGCGGTCAAGTAGGCTAGCTGGGTCACTTGATCGCTGCTCTGGTGATTGGTGTTGGGTGCTGTGAACTCCCGTCCCCAGTTCTCTATGCTTGCTGGTGGTAGGGGAGGGGAGGCTATGAATGGTGGCTGTAGTTCTCCTACTGGTCCACATGATCCTCTACCTTGTGATCTGCTCTTCTGTTGGTTGCTGCAGTCCTCTCTTCAGGTTTCTTGAGTTTGCAAGGAGCTCTGGTGTGAGTGGATACTCCCCTCACCTGGCTTTTCCTGTGGCTCAAGCCGAGCCTTGCAGTTGTGGCCCTGAAGACCTGCTGCTGTCCTGCTGCTGTGGAACTGGTGCAGCCACTACTGGCACTGCTTCTGCCTACCTATGTGGGCTCTGGATGCTCTGGATCTCTCCTACTTCTCTGCTGCCAGTGATAATTTCTTATACACCTCACTTTTTAGTAGAAGAGTGTATTTTGCTTTTTTGTTTTGTTTTGTTTTTCAAGGTAGGGTCTCACTGTAGCTCAGGCTAACCTGGAACTCACTATGTAGTCTCAGGGTGGCCTTGAACTCACAGTGATCTTCCCACCTCTACCTCCCGAGTGCTAGAATTAAAGGTGTGCACCACCACACCCAGCTTTGCTGTTTTTTTTTTGGATTCTTCTCCCCTAGGCTGCTTTAGTGTGGTTCGTACACCACCATCTCAACCAGAAGCTCCCAACTTTCAGGTCCCATTTTGAGGTCTTTAATCCATTTGGACTTGACTTTTGTGTATGTTGAAATGAGTGGGTCATCCAAATTGTCCAACACCATTTGTTGAAAATGTTGCCTTTTCTCAGTCTACATTATTGACATTTTTGTCAAAGGTCAAGCAGCTATAGTTATTTGACCTAAGGTCTGGGTCTTCAATTCTGTTCCATTGGTCTGTTTCTCTTTATTCCATTATGCTTTTGTTGTCACTATGGTTTTGTCATATAGCTTTGGATCAGATATGGTAATACCACCAGAGGTGCTTTTTTTTTGCTGAGTATCTTTGGATATCTGAAGCCTCAAGCCATTCCAAATGAATTTTGAGATCAATTTTCATTCTCTTTTAAGAATGATGCTATTATTCTTATTGGTATTGCATTAAATTTGAATTTTACTTTTGTTAGAACTACCACTGTCACAATATTAATTCTACCTATCCAGAAGCACTGACGGTCTTTCCATCTTCTCATGTCCTCTATATCTTTCTTGAGTGTTATTAAAGTTTCATTTTTTTAGGGCTTTGACATCATTTATTACTTTTACTCCAAGGCATTAAACTTTTTTTGTTTTGTTGCTATTGAAAATGAGGCAGCCATTAGGCATTGTTGCTCATGCCTTTAATCTCAGCACTTGGGAGGCAGAGGTAGGAGGATTGCTGTGATTTTCAAGGCCAACATGAGACTACATAGTAAATTTCAGGTCAGTCTGAGCTAGAGTGAGACCCTACCTCTAAAGAAAAAGAGAGAGAGAGAAAGAGAGAAAGAGAGAGAGAAAATGAGGCAGCCTCAGTGATTTCTTTCTCCGTATATTTGTCCTTTGCATATAGAAAATGTACTGATATTTTCTTTTAATTTTTATTAGCATTTTCCATGATTATAAAAAAAATTCCCATGGTAATTCCCTATCTCACCCCTCCACATTTTCTCTTATGAAATTCCATTCTCCACCATATTACCTCCCCATCACAATCATTGGACTTACATATATACAATATCAACCTATTAAGTACCCTCCTCCCTTCCTTTCTCTTCCCTTTATGTCTCCTTTTTAACTTACTGGCCTCTGCTACTAAGTATTTTCATTCTCACACAGAAGCCCAATCATCTGTAGCTAGGATCCACATATGAGAGAGAACATGTGGCGCTTGGCTTTCTAGGACTGGGTTACCTCACTTAGTACAATCCTTTCCAGGTCCATGCATTTTTCTGCAAATTTCATAACTTCATTTTTCTTTACCACTGAGTAGAACTCCATTGTATAAATGTGCCACATCTTCATTATCCACTCATCAGTTGAGGGACATCTAGGCTGGTTCCATTTCCCAGCTACTATAAATTGAGCAGCAATAAACATGGTTGAGCACATACTTCTAAGGAAATGAGATGATTTCTTCGGATATATGCCTAGGAATGCTATAGATGGGTCATATGGTAGATCAATCTTTAGCTGTTTTAGGAATCTCCACACTGATTTCCACAATGGCTGGACCAGATTGCATTCCCACCAGCAGTGTAGAAGGGTTCCTCTTTTTCGACATCACAGCCAACACTTACGATTATTTGTTTTCATGATGGTGGCCAATCTGACAGGAGTGAGATGGTATCTCAATGTAGTTTTAATCTGCATTTCCCTGATGACTAGTGATGTAGAACATTTTCTTAGATGCTTATATGCCATTCGTATTTCTTCCTTTGAGAACTCTCTACGTAGCTCCATAGTCCATTTTTGATAGGCTTGTTTGATTCCTTAATATTTAACTTTTTGAGTTCTTTGTATATCCTAGATATTAATCCTCTATCAGATATATAGCTGGTGAAGATTTTTTCCCATTCTGTAGGTTGCCTCTTTGCTTTTTTCACTGTGTCCTTTGCAGAGCAAAATCTTTGTAATTTCATGAGGTCCCAGTGATTAATCTGTGGTTTTATTGCCTGAGCAATTGGGGTTGTATTCAGAAAGTCTTTGCCAAGACCAATATGTTGAAGGGTTTCCCCTACTTTTTCCTCTAGCAGTTTCAGAGTTTCAGTTCTGATGTTAAGGTCTTTAATCCATTTGGACTTAATTCTTGTGCATGGCGAGGTAGAAGAATCTATTTTCATCATTCTGCAGATATATATCCAGTTTTCCCAACACCATTTGCTGAAGAGGCTGTCTTTTCTCCAATGATTATTTTGGGCATTTTTTATCAAATATCAGGTGCCGATAGCTACTTGGGCTTCCATCTGGGTCCTCTATTTTGTTCCACTAACCTACATGTCTTTTTTTGTGCCAGTACCATGCTGTTTTTGTTACTATGGCTCTGTAGTATAGGTTAAAATCAGGTATGCTGATACCACCAGACTTATTTTTGTTTCTCAGTATTATCTTAGATATTTGAGTTTTTTTTGTGATTCCAAATGAATTTTTGGATTGTTTTTTCTGTTTCCATGAAGAATGCTTTTGGAATTTTGATACGGATTGCATTAAATGGGTAGATTGCTTTTGGTAAGATTGTCATTTTCACAATATTGATTCTTCCAATCCAGGAACAGGGGATGTTTCTCCACTTTCTAATGTCTTCTGTAATTTCTTGCTTGAGTGTTTTAAAGTTCTCATTGTAGAGATTCTTTACTTCCTTGGTTAGGTTTATTCCAAGGTACTTTATTTGTTATTATGCAATTGTGAATGGGAGCGATTCTCTGATTTCATCCTCTGTGTGTTTGTTGTTAGCATATATGACGGCTACTAATTTCTGTGTATTTATTTTGTATTCTGCTACATGGCTGTAGGTTTTGACCAGCTCTAACAGTTTGCTAGTAGAGTCTTTAGGATCATGTGATTTTTGTCCTTCAACTTGTTTATATAATGTATAACATTTATAGATTAGCGTATATTGAACCATCCCTGCATCTCTGGGATAAAGCCTACTTGGTCAAGGTGAATGATCTTTTTGATATACTCTTGTATTCTGTTTGCCAATATTTTGTTGAGAATTTTTGCATCTATGTTCATGAGGGAGATTGGTCTGTAATTTTCTTTTTTTGTTTTATCTTTGCCTGGTTTTGGTATCAGGGTGATGCTGGCCTCATAGAAGGAGTTTGGTAGAATTCCTTCTTTTTCTATTTCCTAGAATAGCTTAAAAAGCAATGGTGTTAGCTCCTCCTTAAAGGTATGGTAAAATTCAGCAGCGCTTGGGCTTTTTAGTTGGGAGATTATTGATAACTATTCGGATCTCCATGTTTGTTACAGGCCTATTTAAGTGATTAATCTCATTTTGATTTAATTTAGGGAGGTCACATAAATCAAGGAAAGCATCCATTTCTTTCAGATTTTCATACTTTGTGGAGTATATGCTTTTATAGTACGTCCCTATGATTTTTTGAATTTCTCTAAATCTGTTGTGATTTTACCTTATCTCTGATTTTTATTAATTTGTGTCTCTTCTCTTTCTTTTGGTCAGATTTGCTAAGGGTTTATCAATCTTGTTTATCCTTTCAAAGAACCAACTCTTTGTTTCATTAAGTCTTTTGATTGTTTTTTTTTTGTTTCTATTTCATTAATTTCTGCACTAATCTTTATTATTTCTTCCCACCTACTGATTTTTGGTTTGCCTTGTTCTTCTTTTTCAAAGGCTTTAAGGTGAAGAATTAGGTCGTTTACTTGCAACCTTTCTAATTTCTTAATATAGGCACTTAAGGCTATAAATTTACCTCTTAGAACTGCCTTCATGGTGTCCCAGAGATTTTGATATGTTGTATTCTCATTATCGTTTGACTCTATAAATTTTTTGACTTCCTTCTTGATTTCTTCATTGAGCCCTTATCATTTCGTAGTGTATTGTTCAGTTTCCATGATTTTGTGTATGCTCTATAGCCTTTCTTGCTACTGATTTGCAGTTTAATTCCATTGTGGTCAGATTGAATGCAAGGAATTATTTCAATTTTCCTGAATTTGTTAAGATTTGCTTTGTGTCTTAATATATGGTCTATTTTAGAGAATGTTCCATGTGCTGCTGAAAAGAATGTATATTCTGCAGCCTTTGGATGAAATGTCCTGTATATATCTGTTAGGTCCATTCCTTCTATGACCTCATTTAGTGCAGATGCCTCTCTGTTTATTTTTCCTGGGATGATCTGTCAATTGATGAGTGTGGGGTGTTAAAGTCACCCACCACCACTGTGTTTGGTGTTATCTGTGACCTTAGTTCTAATAGTGTTTGTTTGATGAATTTGAGAGCCCCCATGTTAGGTGCATATATGTTTAGATTTGTAATGTCCTCCTGTTGGTGTGTGCTCTTAATCAAGATAAAGTGACCTTCTTTATCTTTCTTGACTAACGTTGGACTAAAGTCTACCTTGTCAGATATTAGGATAGCAACTCCTGCTTGTTTTCTAGGCCCATTTGCTTGAAACACCATCTTTCAACCTTTCACCCTAAGATAATGTCTATCCTTTGTAGAAAGGTGAGTTTCTTGGAGACAACAAATTGTAGGATCCTACTTTTTAACCCAGTCTGCAAACCTATGTCTTTTCATTGGGGCATTGAGGCCATTGATATTAAGAGATATTATTGAAAGGTGTGTATTTATGTTTGCCATTGGTTTTTTGTTTTGTTTTGTTTTGTTTTTGTGTGGTTCCGGTTCTACCTGTGCTCTCTTATGTTAACTAGTATTTGAGTATTGCTTGTTTTTTCTAGGTTCCTTATATGTGTGCTTTACCTCTTCTTCAACATGGAGGATTCTATCAAGTATTTTCTGTAGAGCTGGTTTTGTCTTCAAATAATCCTTTAACCTGCTTTTGTCATGTAATATCCTTATTTCTCCATCTATTTGAATGGATAGCTTTGCAGGGTAAAGTAACTTTGGTTGACAGTTGTTAGCTTTCAGAAATTGGAATATATCACTCCAAGCCCTTCTGGCTTTAAAAGTTTGTGTTGAATAATCTGCTGTAATCCTGATGGGCTTGCTTTTGTAGGTAACTTGATTTTTCTCTCTAACTGCTTTCAATATTTTTTATTTTCTGTGTGTGTTTGGAAGTTTGATTATAATATGGCGAGGAGAGGTTCTTTCCATGTTTTGTCTGGGTGGGGTTCTAATGGCTTCCTGTATCTGCATTGACACCACTTTCCCAATTTGGGGGAAATTTTCTTCTATGATTTTGTTGAAGATGCCTACTATGCCTTTGGAGTAGAATTCTTCTCCTTCTGCTATGCCCTGAATTCTTATATTTGATCTTTTCATAGTGTCCCAAATATCTTGAAATTCCCACTCATACTTTTCTATAAGTTTGTCTTTCTCTTTGTTGGCCTGTATTAGATCTGCCACCTGGTGTTCTAGCTCAGATATTCTGTCCTCTCCTTCATCTATTCTACTGGTTAGATTTTCTACAGAGTTTTGTATTTCATTAACTGTATGCTTCATTGCTACTAATTCTGACTGGTTTTTCTTTATTATTTCTAGTTTCTCATTTATGTCTTGTATAGCCTTCTTTATTTCATTAAATTGGTTTCCTGCATCTTCTTTGATTCCTTTGATGTCCTATTTGAGTTCCTTTTTGACTCCTTTGATTTGTTCTCTCACTTCTTTGAACATATTTACAATCATTCTTTTGAAATCTTTCTCAGGCATTTCCTCTAACTCGTTCTCACTGGAGGTCATTTCTGATGCATTAATACTTTTAGCTGGATTTATATCGTCTTGTTTTTTAGTGTTTTTTTGTGTTATAATGTATATATTTTTGCATCTTGGATTAAGTTAATGCTTGGATTTTCTAGCTAGCTGGGTATTCTTAGCTTTATCAATTGATGTGATGTTATATATTTTCAGGGTAGGAGCTTAAGGTCTTAGGTGTGGCTCTTAAGACTCTTAGAGTATCTACAAAGGTGGTCCTAGGGGATGGGAATATTCAAGTAGGTTGTGTGGGATAAAATATAGGTAGATTCTAAAAGTTAACTAAACACTGTACCCATTCAATCAAAAACAGCCCCAAGTATGTATGCCAGAGTAGTTATTATAACAACCAGATCCTCTATCAACCTAGAGGTTAATATTTCTGGTCTGTTGAGGTATCCAAGTCAGCTTGTGACCAAGTGAGACTCTTCCCTGGTGCAATTCCAATTACCTTGGATGATTTTGTTCTTAGCCAAGTTGCTGCCTGGTTGTCGGGCTGCTGTTCTGATTTCTGGAGCTGGGCACTGGCTTTTTCTGCAGGGCAAACCAAGCCTGGCAACTGTGGCCCTGCAGATCTGCACCCACCCTGCTGGAACTGCTGCTGCTGCTGCTGTAGCTGCCACTTCTGGAGCCACCGCTGCTGCTGGATCCACTGCCGCTGCTGCCACTGATGCTGGTGCTGCTGGATCTGCTGCTGCTGCCGCTACTGGGTCTGCTGCTGCTGGGGCAGCTCTTTCTGGTGCCGGAGCTGCTGATGTTGCTGCCGGACTCTGCTCCTGCTTGGGTCCCGCTGTCAGCTCAAATTGGTGTGGCCAGGTCCCGGGATGCTGCTCTGTTCTTTGGAGCTGGGCCAGGTGGCGGGGGAGGGGAGGGAGCCGCAGCTGCTCTGGTTCTCTCGCTGTTCCATGTGTTCTTCTATCTTGTGGTCTGCTCCTCTGTTGCTCATCACCGCTCTCCCTTCACGTTTCTTGAGCTATGGAGAGCTCTGGTGTGAGTGAAAGCTCCCGCACCTGGCTTCTCCTGCAGTTGGAGCTAAGCCTGGTGGCTTTGTGGTGTACTGCCGGTTGTTGGAGCTGCCAGGGCTGCTTTTGCCAACCTGTGCAGGCTGTGGATGCTCTGGATCTCTTCTACTTCTCTGCTGCTACTTCAATTTCTTATACACCTCCCTTTTTAGTAAAATGTGTATTTTGCTGAGTTTTTTGATCTTCCCCCCCCACCCCAGGCTGCTTTGTCGTGGTACGTACACTGCTATATTAACCGGAAGTCAAAATGTACTGATTTTTGTGCATTGATTTTGTGTCATGCAACTTTGCTGAAGGAATTTACCACCTTTAAAAGTTTTATGATGGAAACTTTTGGCTCACTTGTATATATGATAATGTCATCTACAAATAGGGCTAACTTGAATACTTCCTTGCCAATTTGAATCACTTTTCTTTCTTTCTCCAGTCTTATTGCTTGGGCTAGTACTTCTAGTGCTATCATTTCCACTTTGAATCCCTTTTATTTCTTTCTCCTGTCTTATTGCTTGGGCTAGTAATCCTAGTACTATGCTGAAGAGCAGTGTTGAGAGTGGGCACCCTTTTCCTGATCTCAGTGGGAACTCCTGGAGATTTTCCTGATTATGTATTATTTGGGCTTTAGGAGCTTTATATATAGCCTTTATTGTGTTGAGATATAAACCTTCCATGCCTATTCTTTCTAGTGTTTAATGTAGGGAGCTAATGCAGACGCCATTACAAGATGGCGCTGGCTTCCTGCCAGTCTTGAGGTAAACAATTCCTTATTTAGGCAGTGCCTTGGCGCCAACCTCTCTTGAGGTTGCGCATGCGCTTGACGCACCTTGTCCCGAGCCTATCCTGTGGCTCCTGTGGGCGGGTGAGCCTATGGCAGCCAATCAGCAGGTGCCCCGTAGTATTCTGCCCTATAAAAGCAGCTACACTCCTGCGCCCCCCGCCCCTCGCCATCAGCTTTCCTGTCAACCAAGAGGCTCTCCAATAAAGTGTGATCAAAAAGGATCTTCGCCTGTGGTCGTTCTTCTCCTGTAGGACAGGGGGCTGGCCCCAAGTGGTGCCGAAACCCAGGACGCCGGGTGCTTTGTGGTCACCGGGCGAGGGGCTGAAGAGGATCCAGAACTTGACACACGGAGAGGAAGACGTTGGTAAGTCATCCCCAGTCATAATGCTTCTCCACTTACACCCCTACCTGATCCTTGTTATTTTCATTCCTGTGTGGTTTATTGTCCTTGTCGTTTGCTGTGAGCGCAACATGGGCAACTCTCAGGGTGCGGACTTTGCGCCCGTTGACTTCGTCCAGCCAATAAAAGAACTGCTTAAGCAAAGGGACATTAAGGTCTCCTCCGCAACAATAAAAAAGATTGTTAAAGATTTGGACGAGATTGCGCCATGGTTTGCGGTGTCGGGGGATTTCTCTCTCCCTACTTGGGAGAAGCTAGATAGAGACCTGGAAGCGGCAAAACAAGAGGACAGAATTGGTAAGGGTACATTGCCGTTCTGGCGGCTTATTCATTCCTGCTTGAGTAAGGGGAACCACATAGACATTATTAGAAAGTGATGGGAGGCTTTGGCAAGGCATCAGGATAGCCTTTCTGAGTCAGATCCAAATGGGGATTCACAGACTAGGCCTAGAAGAAAGGGAGAAATAAAAAAGGAAAAACAAGGACAAGACAAAGATAAAAGTTTACAAGATGAGCTCAAAGAAATAGGTGAAACTTATGATCGCCCGTCCCTTGAGGGGGGCAAAGGAGCCTTTGACAGGCTCTATCCTCCCATTGAGGAGCTTGCACATTTAAATGTACTTGACACAGATGAGGAGGCTAGCTCCGATTCTGCAGAGGAGGAAGAAGAAAAATTATTTAAAGGGGAAGAGGAAAGACTAAAGGAGGCCACCGCCTCTTATAAAAGGGAGCAATATAGGTCCCCGCCTAGGCGCCCTCTGCTGACAAAGGGGCCTAAAGGCCAAGGGTGTGGTCCTTTACAGTCGATAGAGCCTTCCGCACCCCCACCCTATAATTCGCCTGGGGACACATGCCGCTTCATTAAAACAAAAACCTGGTCGCGGCTGGCCTCTGCTTTTCCCGTTTTTGAGGACCCAGTAACTCAACAAAGGAGACATGAACCAGTTCCCTATAAACAACTAAAGGATTTGGTTCAGGCTGTCAAGGATTTTGGACCAGGTACAGATTATTCCGTTGCGCTGTTGCACAGGATCATTACAGCTCCTTTGACTCCTACAGATTGGACAGAGTTGGCAAAGGCTTGTCTTTCAAAAGGCCAGTTCCTTGAGTGGAAATCTTTGGTTACAGATAATGCTCAGACACAGGCTAGACAAAATATCCAGAATGGCCATCCAGGATGGACAGCCGACATGCTCCTGGGGCTCGGCCCTCACATGGCTGACCAAGTAAATTTTCCCATGGAGGTATATCAACAGGTTAATGACATTCAGTATCGAGCATGGATAGATGTCCCCAATAAGGGGGAAGTAGCTGGCAACCTGACAAAAATTATACAAGGCTCAACAGAACCTTTTGCAGATTTTGCTGCCAGATTGATGGAGGCTGCTGAGAAAACTATAGGTACTACAGATCATACCATGCCCTTTGTGCTCCAATTGATATATGAGCAAAGCACAAAGGAATGTCAGAGAGCTATAAACCCAGTCAGAAAAAAGGGAATTGAGGCCTGTATCAAAGCATGTCGCGAAATTGGCGGGCCGCTGTCTAATGCAGGCCTGGCCGTGGCAGTTCTTGCTGCCACAAAGTCTCAACAGACTCAAAATTCAAAAGGATGTTTTAAATGTGGACAGCTTGGGCATTTTAAGCGTCAATGCCCTCAGGCCGGTGAATCTGCCCCCCTAGTCAGGGAGGGACCAAAACAGCGACCACCTGGTACTTGTCCAAGATGTAAGAAGGGTAAACATTGGGCTAATGAGTGTAGGTCAGTGAAAGATATTAATGGTCTACCTATACCTCCCCTTCAACGTGCTCAGGAGTCAAAAAACGGAATGAGGGGCCCCCGTCCCCAGGGCCCACAAATTTATGGGGCACTCCAGGCGCCAGTCCCAACATTGGGCCCGCCGCCGTCCTCCCACTCAGAAGAGCCACATCAGGCTCCGCAGGGCTGGACCTCTGTGCCGCCTCCGGACTGGTCCTGAACCCTGAGATGGGTATACTAGCCATAGAGACTGATGTCTGCGGACCTTTACAAAAGGATACCATGGGCCTCCTCTTAGGACGTTCATCATCAACTTTAAAAGGACTGCTTGTTTTCCCTGGAGTCATTGATCCTGATTATATGGGCACAATAAAGATTCTCTGTCATTCCCCTTATGGGGCTGTGTCTATTGCACCAGGAGATCGTATTGCTCAATTGTTGATTTTGCCTTCTACTCATTCCACATTCCTCGCTGAACAGAGAGAGAGGGGAAAGGGTGCTTTGGGTCCACTGGGATAGACCTGGCTTGTTTATCACTAGAACTGGATCAGAGACCACTCTTACAGTTGACCATTGAGGGTAGGACATTTTCAGGCCTAGTCGACACAGGTGCAGATAGGAGCATTATTCAGATGAATTCTTGGCCTAAGTCTTGGCCCCTTCAAAAATCTTCCCAGACCCTACAAGGTCTGGGATAAGCAGAGACACCCCAGATGAGCGCAAAAAAACTAACGTGGTGTACCGATGATGGACAAAAGGAAAAAATACAGCCTTTTGGATTGGCAGTCCCAATTAATTTGTGGGGTAGGGATGTTCAGTCCCAGTTGCGCCTCCATCTAACTAATGACTATTTGGAGGCTAACAAAAATATGATGAAAATACAAGGCTTTGTCCCAGAACAGGGACTGGGAAAATTCCTCCAGGGGCGTCCAGACCCAATCATCCCAAAAGAAAAGTTGGACCATTGTGGATTGGGTTTTTCCTAGGGGCTGTTGAAAACGCCACTTCTGAGAGAGTCCAGGTGCCCATTCCTTGGTTGACTAACAAAGCCATATGGATTCCTCAATGGCCCCTATCACACGAAAAACTGGAAGCAACAAAAGGACTAGTCCAGGAACAGTTGGATCTTGGTCATCTGGAGCCCTCTGTTTCTCCTTGGAACACCCCAATATTTGTGATCAAAAAACAATTAGGCAAATAGAGATTGCTCCATGATCTGAGAGTGGTTAATGCCCAAATGCAGATTCTAGGACCTGTTCAGAGAGGCCTGCCGGCACTTTCTGCCTTGCCCAAGGGTTGGCCAGTGATGGTCCTAGATATTAAGGACTGTTTTTTCTCTATACCGCTTTGCCCTCAAGATAGGGAACGTTTTGCTTTCACTCTTCCCTCAGTCAATCATGAGAGGCCGGATGCTCATTTCCAGTGGCGTGTGTTGCCACAAGGAATGGCTAACAGCCCTACTATGTGTCAGCTATTTGTGGACACTGCGTTGGCCTCTGTCTGCCAGGAGTTCCCTTCTCTCCGCATGATTCATTATATGGATGATATTTTGTTAACAGCCCCCACGTTGGCTACTCTGCATACCTCTTTCCAAAGGGTCATTCAGGCATTAGAAAATTATGGCTTAACAATTGCCCCTGAAAAGATTCAACAGACAGATTCCGTCACTTTTCTGGGGTCTGTCATTGGCCCGTGTTCTGTGGGGCCACAAAAGATGTGCATTCGTACCTCCCATTTACATACTCTCAATGATTTTCAAAAGTTACTGGAAAATATTAATTGGTTGCGAGGATTCCTTCATGTGCCTCGATCAGAGTTGTTGCCACTCTTCTCCATCCTTGAAGGCAACCCCGATGTTTTGTCTCCTCGCACGCTTACACAACCTGCCCGTGAGGCACTTAATAAGATTAAAGAGGCACTTAGTAAAGCACAACTTGATCGGTTTGATCCTTCTAAACCACTTCTTTTATCCATCCTAAAAACTAAAGATTTCCCTACAGGAGTGATCTGGCAGGAGGGGCCTCTATTATGGCTTCATGGAAACTCCTTGGGAGCCCGCACTCTCCAATATTTTCCGCAGCTGGTAGCCCGACAGGCTTGTTTGGGGCTTAAATATTGCTTAATACACTTTACAAAGTTACCTGACAAGCTTATCATTCCCTATACTAAGGAAAAAGTAGAGGTCTTGTCTGGCACTGTGGATGACTGGAGCATTCTCATGTGCGCTTTCCCAAATGTCATAGATAATCATTATCCAAAGAGCCCTATTTTGTCCTTTGTTGAAAATAATCTGGTTTACTTTCCTAAAATCACTGTTCAGGAGCCTATTACATCAGCCCCTGCCATCTTTACTGATGGTTCAAAGTCTGGTCATGGGGCCTACTTGGTACAGGGCTCGGAGCCTATAGTAAGAATGTTTAGACCCAATTCCCCTCAAATTGTTGAATGCCTAATTGTTTTGGAGGTCTTTCAGACATTCTCTACTTCTTTTAACTTGTTCACGGATTCCCTATATGTAGCTAATGCGGTTGCTGGCCTAGAGATTGCCGCTTCGGTTTGCTCTACTAGTCTAGTGTCTAATATTCTTTTACAACTTCAGTCTTTAATTTTACAGCGAACTTGCCCTTTCTATGTAACTCATATTCGGGCACATTCACTACTGCCTGGTCCCTTATCACAGGCTAATGACCTCGTGGACCGGGCCACTAGGCTCGCCATGATTTCTCTGGAAGATACAAAAGCTTCAGCTACTGAATTCCATAGACTATATCATGTTCCTGCAAACACCTTCAGAAAGAAATTTTCTATTTCCAGAAATGAAGCACGAGACATTGTAAAATCTTGTCGGTCTTGTGTCACCTTTTTGCCCTCCCCACATGTGGGCATTAACCCCCGGGGCCTATGTCCTGGAGACCTTTGGCAAATGGATGTGACACATCTTCCAGAGTTGGGAAGATTAAAATACCTACATGTCTCAGTGGACACTTGTTCAGGCATTATTTTCACCTCTCCATTGGCAGGTGAAAAGGTCTCTCATGTCAAGACTCATTGTTTGGAGGCCTGGGCTGCTTGGGGAAAGCCGCGCCATTTAAAAACTGATAATGGCCCAGCATACACATCTACTGGTTTCCAAGCCTTCTGCACACAAATGCAGGTCGCTCATACCACTGGCCTTCCTTACAACCCACAAGGTCAAGGTATAGTAGAAAGAGCAAATGAAAGCTTAAAAGCTCTCTTATTTAAACAAAAAAGGGGGATAACAGAAAATGCGACCCCCAAGGAGAGAGTTTCCTTAGCCCTTTTTACCCTTAATTTTTTAATTTTAGACAACAATGATAAATCTACAGCTGACAGGCATAGTCAACATAGGGTCCAGTCATCTAGTGAGATGGTAATGTGGAAGGATGTCTTAGATAATAAATGGAAAGGACCAGATCTTGTTATAATAAGATCCAGGGGAGCTGTTTGTGTTTTTCCACAGGAACAGGATTCCCCTCATTGGGTTCCAGCCCAGCTGGTGAGGACAGTCAAACGATCTCCGGAGGAGGGTCCAGAAGACAGTAAGGTCCATCAGGGCGGAGATGATAAAGGTCTTGTGGATAATCTTCCTCCTGTGCCTGGAATCCATTAAAGGAGAGCCACGTTGGGGTATTCTGTCAACCTTTCCCAAACCTATGCCGGTGCTCCATTCTGCCACGGTCTTCCCTCGCTTCTTTACAACTCCATTTTCAAAGTGGATTTTATGTGGGACAAATGGCAGCTGCACGGACTTTACACCCTTTGTACTGTTACAAGGAGGACTTGTAGCTTGCAATAATGTGTCCGGGTCCCTCCATACGGAGAATCAAGTGGAAGAGGAAGAGACACAAGATGAAGGGGCGTTTTGGAAGTGCCTCAGTACATCTGGAGGTGTTAATGACATTGAACATGGCTGTGGGAGGAATACTTCCTTTGCCCCTGCGCCGGCGTGTGTTCATCCACCGTTTCTGTTCGTTCTTAGTAACTTCTCTTTCAGTAATTGTACCAATGCTTCCTGTTACTTGTCTCAATGCTGAAATGCCAAGGTATTCAAGAATGCTATGGTCCTTAGGGTGCCCTGGTGGGTCCCCGTGCCTGTAGAGGCCCCCAGCACGCTATCGCTATTCAGACAAAAAAGAGATTTTGGTATCACGACAGCGGTGATAGCGGCTGTGGCCGCAATAACAGCTGCTGCCACAGCAGCCGGTGTGGCCATGGCCACTTCGGTACAAACTGCTGAAACTTTGAATAGTTTGGCCTCCTCCACTACCGTGGCCCTGGAGACTCAGACAGCCCTAAATTCCCATCTAAAGAGTGTTCTCTTATTTTAAGGAATGGGTAGGAATGGGAATGTTCCTGGTGTGCTGCCTGGGAGGATGCGTACTTTGCCTCTGGTTGATTTGCCGCCTGCGAACCCAGACCAAGAAAGACAAGATGGTCATTTCTTAAGCGCTCGCTGCCTTGGAAAGTGGTTCCTCCCCCCAAATTTGGCTATCAGCTTTAAAAGGCAAATAGCTCCCCTGGCCCTTGCATCCTCAGGGTCTTAGAGTACCCATTACACGAGGATGGGCAGGGATCTGGTAGCTTTCGTTTGACCGCCGCCTTTGCACTCTCAGGGGATCTGTCCCATTGCACTGAGGAAGGGGAGATTGAACTTCTTCCCTTGATCGGTCAACACATCATGAGGTGCGGACCTGATCGGGAAGGTAACTATTTTTCCTGAGCTATGCCATAAGTTAATAAAAAAGGGGGAACTGTAGGGAGCTAATGCAGATGCCATTACAAGATGGCGCTGGCTTCCTGCCAGTCTTGAGGTAAACAATTCCTTATTTAGGCAGTGCCTTAGCGCCAACCTCGCTTGAGGTTGCGCATGCGCTTGATGCACCTTGTCCCTAGCCTATCCCGTGGCTCCTGTGGGCGGATGAGCCTATGGAAGCCAATCAGCAGGCGCCCCGTAGTATTCTGCCCTATAAAAGCAGCTACACTCCTGCGCCCCTCGCCATCAGCTTTCCTGTTAACCAAGAGGCTCTCCAATAAAGTGTGATCAAAAAGGATCTTCGTCTGGTGGTCGTTCTCCTGCAGGACAGGGGGCTCGCCCCAGTTTTATCATTGTTACATTTTGTCAAAGCTTTCTCTGCATCAATTGAGATGATCATGTGGTTCTTCTGGTTCAGTTTATTTAAGTGGTGTATTACATTGACCAATTTCCATGTTAAACCATCCCTGCATCCCTGGCATGAATCCTACTTGATCAAGGTGGATAATGCTTTAGATGTGTTGAATTCAATTTGCAAGGATTTTGTTCAGGATTTTTGCATCTAAGTTCATTAATGATATAGGCCTATAATTGTCTTTCCTTGTTGCATCTCTATCTGGTTTTGGTATTAGGGTGATGCTGGCTTCATAACAGGAGTCAGGGAGGATTCCCTGCTCTCCCATTATGTAGAACAGTTTGAGACAAATTTGTTTCAGTTCTTCTATGAAGGTTTGATAGAATTTACCTGAGAATCTATCCAGTCCAAGTCTTTTCTTTTGGGGAGGTGTTTGATTACCTTTTCAATTTTCTTAGATGTGAGGTTTGTTTAGGAGAGTTATCTGCCTTTAGTTTAGTTTTGGTAGGTGGTATGTGTCTAGGAATTAATCCATTTCTTATAGATTATTTAATTTTGTGGAATAGAGGTTTTGGAAGTATACCTGATGATTCTTCCAATTTCATTGATGTCTGTTGTGATCTCTCCTTTTCATTTCTGATTTTGTTAATTTGTGACTTCTCTTTTTTCTGCTTATTCACTTTGGCCAGGGGTTTGTTATTCTTGTTTATTTTTCAAAGAGGCATCTCTTCCTTTCATTAATTAAAAATTTTTTTCTTTAGTTTCCAATTCATTAATGTCTGCTCTAATCTTGATTATTTCTTTCTGTCAGTAGCTCTTTGGTTTGGCTTCTCATTGTCTTTCCAGTGCCTTTAGGTGGTCCGTCAAGTTGTTGGTTTGATATCTCTCTTTGTAATGAAGGCATTTAGGGCTGTGAATTTCCCCCTTAGGACAGTCTTCATGGTTGCCCATAAGTTTTCATAGGGTGTGTTTTCATTATCATTCAATTCTAGGAATTTCACAATTTCTTTTTTGGTTTCTTGCATAACCCATTCATTCCTTATGTATGTTGTTTAGTCTCCAGGAGCTGGTGGAGTTCTTTTTTTTTTTTTTTTTCCCTCTGAGGTAAAGATGAAAGTTTTTATTTGGGTAAAACACGAGCTGCCAGGGCTGGCTGGAGCACAGCCTACCTGAGATTCCAGATAGTGGGCTTTATAGGGTTCTCCAGTTGGGAGAAGGTAAGGAATGAAAAGAACTCCTTTGTTCTTTACATTAGCCATTTCAAATAGCTAGTGTGTGTGACCAGAACAGTGAGCAGGTGACTTATGAGATAAGGGGGCAGGAAACCATGACCTTTTTAGGCAAGAGAGGATTAATGGTTGGACAGTTTCATGAGGAATGTGAATAAGTCTTTGTTGCCCTCCTGCTGTCCTTGGTGACTCCATTTTGGGATCCTATCCTGACCTAAAATTCTAGCCTTTTGTTAATGATAAGAGACGAAGGTTATTTTTTTTATGCTGACTATAAGGGTGATGTATTCTTATGGGAGAGGCTGGATAATGCAGTCGTGTCTCCCTCCAGGGCAGGTGATGAGGAGGCAGTTTCATGGTAGCTAGAGGTGGCAGAATGGTGGGATCAATAGTCAGCAGCAGTTTAGCATGCTGTTATGGTTTGGTCCTGAACAATGGTCTTGTACCATTCCTGTAGTGAGCTGGCCTTGCATTAGTTGCTGGTGACATCTGTTACAGAAAAGGTGTGGGAGATGGGCTCTGTGCACCCTGTGAGAGGACAGAAGGAAGAATTAAGGAGCTTGTTATCCTTGTCAACAGTTACATCAAAATGCCAGGTGCAAGGGGAGATGGGCACTCAGAGGTGAGGGATAGAGGGATTGGGGCAAGAGAGAGGAGGCAGTGCATTCAAGAGGAGCATTTTGGTATCAGGGGAAGAGTAGGAACACAAGAGAGTTTAAGTTTGAGAGTGTCCACTGGGGTGGCCATGTACTTATCCCTGGATGAGATAAGGTAAGGGCTAAGGAAGGAGGGGACCCAAGGAATAGTTCTGATTCTGGCTAAGACAAGTGTGTGTGGGGGGAGCTGGGGCCTGAGTAGGTGGAGTTCAGAAGTAATCAGGGACAAGCATAGGCAGAAGGCATGAGTTAATGTTAGAGTTTAGTATTGTAAGCCAGCATCAGGCAGGGGAGCCTGTTAGTCTGAATCTTTGTTTATTTTGTAGTTATATTTTTCTTACTGGGTGATTAAGATCATGTAGGCTTCCAGAATTAACTGCATATTTTGGAGGTCAATAATGGCACTGTAGAAGAGGCTTTTAGGGACCTGTGAGGAGTTCTATGACTCTCAGCAGTATCATCTGATAGGATAAGTCAAGGCCATGCTGACCAAGTGGCTCTCCCTCTTTTGGGAAGCCTGGGGACTGATTTTCTTCTGATGTAACTCTCCTGTTACAGATCTACTAACTTGAAATTTATCTCTGGGTCTCCATATCCTCTCTGATCAAGAAGACAGGTAACTTATCAGAGTCTAGAGGTTATCAAGTGTTCCATCATCCCTTGTGGCTTTCTGACCTGGGAGCAGGAACCGAAAATATTGGTTGTCCTTTTGTTTTTTAATTTTTTTTTCATTTTTATTTATTTATTTGAGAGAAACAGAGAGAGAGAGAGAGAGAGAGAGAGAGAGAGAGGGAGGGAAGGAGGGAGGGAGGGAGAGAGGAGGGATAGAATGGGCATGCCAGGGCTTCCAGCCTCTGCAAACGAACTCCAGATGTGTGTGCCCCCTTGTGCATCTGGCTAACATGGGTCCTGGAGAACCAAGCCTCGAACCAGGGTCCTTAAGCTTCACAGGCAAGTGCTTAACCACTAAGCCATCTCTCCAGCCCTGGTTGTCCTTTTAATCCCAAAGTTTTCAATTGATTTTGGCTTTTGCATATGGTTATTAATCACTCAGAGAGATTGTACATATCTGATTAGCAGAACAGATTAGTTAAAAGGGTGCAGAACATATCTGGTTAACAAAGCAGATCTAGTTAGAGAATGACACAATAGTTTAAAATCATTCTAATTAATATTTAAGTTTAATTGTTAGGTGACAGTGTAAGCAATATCTAGAACATAGAAAGCATACACATTTCATCTTTTAAGTAACTGTTAGTTATGAGTATAGGTAGAACATTTCAGTAGCCCTGAAAACAGTATTTTACTAAATTTTATCAATAATTTTAAGGCAATTTATTTAGTCTAGAAATTGTATGTGTAAGCTGTATCTGGAACACAGAAAGCATACACAGTCAGTTATAAGTACAGGCAGAACATTTTAGTAGCCCTGAAAACAATATCTTATCAATTATTTTATCAATAACTTAAAGCCAATTGATTTAATCTAGAAATTGTATTCCAGGAAAAAGACAAACAGTATACAAACTTGACATCTGTATTTGAAAACAACTTTGGCTAGTCTGTAAATTCCAAATGACCCCCCCAAACCTGAAGTAGAACATCAATTTAAGATTATTTTTCTAGGGCGGGAAACATGTCTTAAGTATCAATACCTCTATAAGCAATGAACTTAAGATACCAGAAATGAGACCATTAAATAAGTGAAATCTTGACTGAGACTGATAATATATAGCTCAAGAATAAAATAAAACTTGGTCATTGCTGAGTTAAGCAAGCCCAATTTTAACATTCATTAGAGACAATATGACAGACACAAAGTAACTTCTTAAATAAGTACCTTCTCCCATTGAACAATTTTAAGGTTTAACTAAAGAAATATTTATTACTATTACATGAAGCTTAGAGAACCTATATTAACATTGTTTGTATACAGTAGATGTTCCTAATGGAGAGCTTCTTTAGTTTTCCTAAGAACAAAATCAATAAGTCACTTTTTATAAGACTTATATTATAACCTCAGTAATAATCACCCAGCTAAACCAGCAATGAACAAGACAAGAACCATCTCAAAATTACAGAGTTTTAGCCATGCATGGTGATGTATGTTTATTGATAGTCAAACATCCTGGACTTTGTATAAACCAAACTGAAATATTCTAATATCTGGAAAAGTCTGATATTAACAAAAGGTAGAGTTTATATATTTAAGGCACATGAGGCTACACACAGTAAACTATGAACAAAAGATCTGCTAACAGAATTGAAATAAAAAAGAAATATATATTATGTAGCAACATTTTTGGTTTGAATATGAGGACATGAAAAATTAAAAAAAAAAATTTTTTTTTTTTTTGGTTTTTCGAGGTAGGGTCTCACTCTGGTCCAGGCTGAACTGGAATTAACTCTGTATTCTCAGGGTGGTCTTGAACTCATGGCGATCCTCCTTCCTCTGCCTCCCAAGTGGTGGGATTAAAGGTGTGCACCACCACGCCCAGCTAAATTTTACAATTTTTAAAGCTTATCATAATAGGGATATTTTATGTATTATATATATATATATATATATACAATGAGGAGAGTTGGCACTTTTAAAAGCTGAATAAGGTGACCATCCAATGTATAAGTTAGTTTTTGGAATTACTTTAGCTACATCTAACATACCCAAAGAATAGAGGAACTGGACTAAACTGCCATGATCTAATGAAAGAAGGAGACAAGTCTCATGGAAAAGAGAGGGAATGGGCATGCCAGGGCCATTTGCCACTGCAAACAGTCTCCAAATGTATGCTCTACTGCGTGTATCTCACTTTGCAAATAAGCACTCTTAACTGCACAGCCAGAAAGAAATATTGTTTTGAAAAAATATTTATTCTTTTGACAGAGAAAGAGGAAGAGAGGGGAGAGAGGGAGAGAGAGAATGGGCATGCCAGGGCCTCTAGACACTGCAAATGAACTCCAGATGCATGCGACCTCTTGTGTATCTGGCTAACATGGGTACTGGGGAATCAAACCTGGGTCCTTTGGCTTTGCAGGCAAGTGCCTTAACCACTAAGCCACCCCTCTGGCCCAGAAATATTTTTTTTTTTTTTTCCTGAGGTAGGGTTTCACTCTAGTCCAGGCTGACCTGGAATTAACTATGTAGTCTCAGGGTGGCCTAGTACTCATGACAATCCTCCTACCTCTGTCTCCCAAGTGCTGGGATTAAAGGTGTGTGCTACCATGCCTGGACAGAAAGAAATATTTTTAATCTCCTTCAAATTAATTTTATAGAACTATATTAAATTTCAAACATACACATAATTTTATGATACAATCTATAACTATTTGAGCCTTAATCAACTCTATAATTCTGCCTGTGGTACTTTGGTAAGCTTGTTTAGTAATGATGTAAATTAAATTTAAAGTATTAAGACTGATTGTTGGAGGAACTGGGGAATTATATCTTAAATCACAACATAATTTTGTTTAGAATTTTTTTTTTTTTTTTTTACTGCTCACCATTAAGTAAATAGTTTTCAAGTGTGTGACAGATAAATACTGTTTAAGGTTTCCAAATATATGTGGTCTATTTACCTTATAAAATAGGTAAAAACAGTAAATAATTTTTTTCTTTGAGATTTTTCATGAGGCAGGGTTTTAGATATAATAACCTTAGAGAGCATTAAATAATGAGTCAATTTTAACCTTAAGATTTAGTTCAAAGGTTGACAATGAGAGGAACTTCGCTATCTTGGTTGGGTACTCTAAATTGTCTTTCATAATCATTATAATGACCAGATTAACATCAATAAGTATAAGTTTGCAGCCTGAATACCATAGTAACTTGCCACTAGTCAGGGCCTTCCTTTGTTAGTCTGATGTAGGTTAATAGACATTTAAAAAAATTATTTTGATTTATTTATTTGAGAGAGTGAGAGGGAAAGAGGCGGACACACACACAAACATACACACCGAGAGGGAGAGAGAGAAAGAGAGAGAGAGAGAGAGAGAGAGAGAGACAGAGAGGAGAAGAAGGAGGAGGAGGAGAAGGAGAAGGAGGGAGGGAGAGAGGGAGAGAGGGAGAGAGAGGGAGAGAGGGCAGGGAGGGAGGGAGGGAAGGAGGGAGAAAATGTTCACACCAGGGCCTCCACTCACTACAAACGAACTCCAGACACGTGCATTTGGCTTATGTGGGTCCTGGGAAATTGAACCAGGATCCTTTGGCTTTGCAGGCAAACACCTTAACTGCTAAGCCATACCTCCAGCCCCCATAATACACATTTTATATCTCAAGAAGTCTGTAATCTGGTGGGCTGGAGAGATGGCGTAGCGGTTAAGTGCTTGCCTGTGAAGCCTAAGGACCCCGGTTCAAGGCTCGGTTCCCCAGGTCCCACGTTAGCCAGATGCACAAGGGGGCGCACGTGTCTGCAGTTCGTTTGCAGAGGCTGGAAGCCCTGGCATGCCCATTCTCTCTCTCTCCCTCTATCTGTCTTTCTGTGTCTGTCGCTCTCAAATTAAATAAATAAATAAAATTTAAAAAAAAGTCTGTAATCTAATCAAGTATTTAGTCTTTATTCATAGCTTCATCTACATACTTTACTTATACATTCATCAACATACTTTCATGCTACAATTTATGTAACCACTCTGTAACAATCTTTTTCATCAAACATTTAACATACAACCTTTGAAGTTTACTCTCCAGTTTATCTTCTTTAGTCAGTTCACCTTGTAACTACCAACAAAACTTTTGTTGTCCTTACCATAAGACTTTTAATATGACCATTTAAGTTTACTTTTTTTTTCTCAAAAGGCCTTTACTACTTATCCAGAACAAACAGGTAGATTTTATCAATTTGGTACTCTATTTCTTATAACTTTCCTGGAACACATTTTTTTAAAAAATATGAAAGCAAATTCAAACATTATTTAGAGTTTAGAATTTTTTTTACTATCTCAGTATTGAGTACTTCTAAATTCAAGCATAATTTTTGAGGCTGTTGCTTGTTAGTAGTTTTATAGAAGCATAGGAAAATAAAGTACATGTAAAACAGTTACAAATTTCTTATAAGAAGTCCCCATCTGTTCATAGCCACTTGACATTCACCCATCATCATGCTATGGCCAAGATCCTGAGATTCCATGTGGTTTCAGCCACCTGGCTCTTCAAGGCAGGGAAGCTAAGAATGAGCCAATTTTTTTTTTCTTCCTAAATTCCAGGGATATTTTGGACTTCTGTCAGAGCTACAAGGCAGCTTTCCAATCCATTTTACAACTCTTTAAGAGTAGGGGAATGTTACTTTTTTTTTTTTTTTTTTTGGCCTATGATCTTAATTTCTTTTAGTGTTCCTTCTGGGGGATACCCAGCAGTAAAAGTTGGCTATGCCATCTTGTACAGTGGGCTTGGTGGAGAACATCTCCCACAATGAAATGGCACTGCTCAGATTAGAAATCATTCTTCAGCCTTAAGGCTGTGAGCCACATGCATACTCATACACACACATTTATTTTAAGTGCACTTTGCATATTGACTCTAGACAATCATTTCCTCTTTACATATTCATTCATTCAATCATTTAGAAACTATACATTCCCATTTAAAATTTTTGTTCTATTTACGACTCTGGAGACCAAAATCAAACCTTGTTATCAGGCAGGGGCCAGGAGAGGCTCAGGGAGCTGGAGGAGCCAGAGGAGCTGTTGGGGTGTAGTCATCTATAGTGTCTGGGTCAAAAGCAGAGGGTGAAAGGGACTGGAAAGGGTTAGTGGTTAAGTGCTTGCCTGCGAAGGCTAAGGACTTAAGTTCAAAGTTCAATTCCCTAGGAACCACATAAGACAGATGCACAAGGTGGCACATGTATCTGGAGTTTGTATTCAGTGGCTGGAGGACTTGGTGTGCCCTTTCTCTCTCAAATAAATAAATAAATATTAAAATTAAAAAAAGCAGAGGGTGGGGATGAGTATGGGGAAGGGGTTGAGTGACAGTACATTCCTAAGACCTTGGCTAGAGGGACCTGGTGAGATGAGAAGATAGAGCAGAGATAAGGCAATGCATACAGAGAGAAAATGTTTGAAGACAGGGTATTTTGGACCATTTGTCTGCCTATTGGCAGAAGATTAAAAAAAAAAATTTTGTTTATTTTTATTTATGTATTTGAAAGTAACAGAGAAAGAGGCAGAAAGAGAGAGAAAGAGAGAGACAGAATGTGTGCACCAAGGCCTCCAGCCACCTCAAACGAACTCCAGATGTATGTGCGCCCTTGTGTATATGGCTAATGTGGGTCCTGGAGAATCGAGCCTCAAACCAGGGTCCTTAGGCTTCACATGCAACCGCCTAACCAACAAGCCATCTCTCCAGCCCAGAAGATTTTTAAAACTGTGAGAATTTGGAAATCAAAAGTACCTTTCTCAGGCCATTTAGACCCATTGTCCAGCTTATATTGTGGCCAGGCAGAGTTGCAGAGAAAGATAAATTATTGTCTTAGAAGCTTTAAGTTCTTAGGGAGACAGGGAAAGAGCAAGACAATGGTGAGAGAAAGGAACCCGGGCTTAAGCTGGGTTTACATAGAATAGCAATATGACCCCTTGGCCCATCAGGGTGAATGGGGCCTGAACCTCCCACATGGGCAGAAGCAATACTGGTCACTACTGTTGGCTTTTTAGCCTGTTTATGGCAAGGCAGGTGACTGTGCTACTGATGGTGAAAGCAGCTGAAAGTGAAAGATGAGACATCAAGAGGGAAAAGATGGAGGAGGAGAGTGTCCCAAGATGATGCAACCAAATCAAAAGGTGACCCTTGGGATGTGGTAGACCAGAGAGTGAGAGACCCAAAGTGTTGAGGGTGTGTCTTTCTCAAAATGTGGGGTTGGAGCCCAGAAGTGGGCAAGGGGTGTACCCTGGCATGCCACAAGGCTTCCATGCAGAGGGATTAAACCCAAGAGCAGGCCAGCCCAAGAAGGACACTTGCTGATAAGAAGGGAGGAGACAGAGAAGGGAAGAAGAGGGAGGCCAAATTGTGTTGGGTGTGAAAGCTGGTATCAGCCAGAGATGATCTGAAGCCTTCAGGGGGTTAATGCCAGCTCGGTAGTCTTGTCAGGGGAAAGGAAGTCTGGCCACCCTAGAGGGCAACTTGAAGCCTCCTATCTGAGTCAGGGTACCAGATGTTAAGGTTCAAGAGGGATCAAGACCAAGCAAACCATTCTGATGCAAAGATCAAAGCTTTTATTTGGGAAAACACAAGCTGTCAGGGCTGGCTCACAAGAGAGGTGCACACCCTCTGGTGGAGTTCTTGATGTGTTTCTTGTTAAATTCTAGCTTTAAAGCATTTTGATCTAACATGATGCAGGAAGTTATTTCAATTTTCCTGACTTTATGAAGGCACATTTTATGGCCTACTATATGGTCAATTTTGGAGAAGGTTCCATGGGCTGCTTAGAAGAATGTGTGTTCTGTAGAGTTGGGGTGAAAGTTCTGTAGATATCCATTAGGTCTGTTGATATATGAGGTTGAGCTCTATGATTTCCCTGTTGATTTTGTGCTTGGATGATCTATCTACTGATGATAGTGGAGTATTGATGTCTCTGACTATGATGGTATTGATGTTTCTTTCCATTTCATTGTCGAGTAGATTTTGTCTTATAAACTGTGGTGCACCTGTGTTTGGCGCATATATATTTGTAATTGTGATGTACCCATGTTGGATCACTCCCTTCATGAGTAAGAAGTGGCTGCCTTTGTCCTTTTTGATTACTTTTAGCTTGAAGTCTATTTTATCAGGTATTAATATAGCAATATCTTTAGTAGTGAGGTGGGGTTTTTGAAGACAGAAGATAGAAGGGTCCAGTTTTTTGATCCATACTGTGAAGTTGAAAACTTTATGGAGTTTGGAATTTTCTTTTTCTTTTCTTTTCTTTTTTTAGTTTTTTGAGGTAGGGTTTCACTCTGGTCCAAGGCTGACCTGCAATTCACTATGTAATCTCACAGTGGTCTTGAGCTCATAGTCATCTTCCTACCTCTGCCTCCTGAGTGCTGGGATTAAAGGCATGTACCACCACACCTGGCTGGGTGTTTTCTTTATCTTCATTTGCTTTCACAGCTGTGCTAGTTTTGAGTAGTATTCTGGGTATTTCCCACCCCCCTCTTTTCAGTACATTCAAGTATTCCACCCAGTATTCTTTGCAGGGCTGGCTTAATGCTCATATATTCATAAAGCCGGCTTTTTTTTTCATGGGAAGTTTTTATTTTTCTCTTTATTATGATGGATGACTTTTCTACTCATAGTATTTTAGTTTGTCAGCCTTTGTTTGCAAAACTTGAAATACTCCATTCCAAGCCCTTCTGGCTTTTAGAGCTTCCACTGAAAAGTTAGATGTACTTTTGATGGGCTTACCTTTGTGAGTGAGAGCTACTTTTCTCTTTAAGCTTTTAGTACTCTTTATTTTCTGTGTTTAGCATTTTAACTATAGTGTGGTGTGGACTGTTTCTTCTCTGGCCCTGACTATTTGATGTTCCATGTGTCTCCTGTCCCTTTTGTAAGATTTGGAAATTTTTCTTCTATACTTTCATTGAAGATACTCTCTATGCCTATGACCTGTAGTTCTCCCTCTTGTGGTCTGCCCATGAATTGAATGCTTGGTCTTTTTAAGGTATCCCATATTTCTCTCATGCTCAGTTAGTATGTGTTTGTTACCTTGTCATTGATTTTGGCCTCCCAATCTATTTTCTCTGTTTTGACCTCACCCTGATAGCCTGTCCTCCACATGATCTCTTTTATTGGTGAGACTTTCTTGGGAATCTTGAATGAGTTATTTTATTTTTATCTTCCTTTAGGGTTTTTCAGTGTCTCTATACCTTTAGTAAATTTCATTTTTATTTCTTGCTTTGAATTTGTTATTGTCTCTTACAATTCATTCCTGCATTTGATCATGTCCTTACTGAGTAAATTTCTGTGTTTTACTGATTTTTGTTTTTTGTTGTTGTTTTTTGTTATAGGAAGTAATGAGTCAATGAGAATAATCAGGCAAAATCCACTTCAGAGAGAGGGAGAGAGCCTTTATTTATGTATGAACCTCTGCTACTCATGCCCAAAATCAACAGAGGCCCTGAACTCAGACTGTGCTGGACTTATATACATTTTACAATCCTTGTTCTGAATTCTCCCTTGCTTAGAGAGGGGCGAGATTTACATCCATGAGTGTAGGGTTCTGTCAAATAAGATTAAGCATAGGGAGCTGTCTCCTGAGATAAGGTAATTATATCTGTCCAAAATATTCAGGCTCAGAGTCACAGAATTCTTGTCAGCTACCATCAGAGGAATCTCCTCTGCTGCACTTTCAGAGTAGTGAAGTGCAACATCTTTTGCTTCAGTGAAATTCCTAGGTAATACATTGATTATATTCCTTCTAAACTTATATTTTTATCTTATCTTAGATAGAAACATTAAATATATGGTATTATTTCAGTAGTTTCCCCCTTTTGAAGTCTTTTCAATTTTATATAAGAGACTTCAACTTTTATAAATGAGTCTTGTTTCATTGGACTATAATGAGACCTTAGGCTGAGATATCTAGTAGCTATAAGTCTACTTAGGAGCTCTAAAATGCAAGGCCTACATAATTATCCTGGTCTGATTGGGGACATGGACAAGTTAGCCAATGACAACCAGGAGTTTGTTAATTTTTTCTCCTTTAGCCACACCTTCTTTAAGTCTCTAGAGTCTACTATTCATAGTAACTCCAGGTTTATTTGTATAAAGTAGCATTCCTTATTGTAAATAAACATAGTCCTCTATTAGTTGTAAGTAGATTCAGGCCTCTTTGGTTCTGTATAACCATATCATCCAGGGAATTTAGCTGCTTTTTTTAGGTCCATCAATGATTTGGCTATTTGGTGTACATTACCCATGAATTTAGAAGACAAGGTATGTTAGAATTGTGTAGCAACACTTATTCTTTTATTTTTACTTCCTATTCATGGGTGTTTCCCAGTTCTGTATAGCTTGATATAGAACAGTTATATGTATATTAAAAAAGCACCTCCAATCATGTTTTCTGTCATTATGTAGAATAGGGCTATAACTATTTTTTATTTGTTTCCTTTTCAAATTTTTATTAACAACTTCCATGATTATAAAAATACCCCATAGTAATACCCTCCTTGCCCCCACTTTCCCCTTTGAAACTCCATTCTCCATCATATCCCCTCCCACATCTCAATCAGTCTTTCTTTTATTTTGATGTCATGATCTTTTCCTCCTTGTTTGATGGTCTTGTGAGGTAATTGTCAGGCACTGTAAGGTCATGAATATCCAGGCCTTTTTGTGTCTGGAGGGTGCACATTGTAAGGAGTCCTACCCTTCCTTTGGCTCTTACATTCTTTCTGCCACTTCTTCCGCATTAGACCCTGAGCCTTGGAAGGTGGTAGAGATATTGCAGTACTGAGCACTCCAGTCACTTCTTTCCAGCACCATGATACCTTCTGAGTTGTCCCAAGGTCATTGCCATCAGAAAAGAGAAGGTTCTCTACCAAAAGTGAGAGTAGCATTAATATAAGGATATGAACATTAAGAGAAGTGCTTACTGGGCAGTTTGATAAGCATAGTATGTACATTTAGCCAGACAACAGCAGATGTTACAACCCTAGGGCTCATGACTACCCCTGTGTAAGTTTTCAGTATCAGGGATGTATTCTTTCCCATGGGCTGGGCCTCCAGTCCAATTAGAGGGCAGTTGGTTTCCACCATGATAGATGTGCCACTATTGCACCCATGGGCTCATTTGGCCTGGCTGGCCAGATGTAAGGCTTGCAGTGTCCACTGTTGAGTATCTTCACTGGTGATTTCCCTTTCTCCCATTGGAATGCATGCAGAATGGCTTCTTCCAGCTTTCTGTCAGCTGATCTACATGGAGGAGGTTATCAGCTCAGTTGCAGCAGTATTTCTCAGTGGCCTTGCAGCCCAAGTATGTGAAGTCTTCAGCAATTGGGTCTTACCATCTATTTCTTGTGGGAAACCAAGGGCCTCAGCAATGGCCTATAATGTTTTGGGGGCATCAGGGACTTCCCTGGACAACAACTCACTGGAAGGTATCCCATCCCCGTCACTGAAAATTTTCTAGCAACAATCTATGGCTTGCGAGTGTTCCATTGTCCCAAAAAGTAGGATTCCATATGATTTATTTATATCCTCTTAGATTTTGATTAGCCCTCCCTCCACCTTTCCTTTACTGGATCTCTTCCCCTGACCTCATTTTGGGCCTTTTCACCCCCATTAATCTATTCTTCTATTTATATATATACAATACCATCCTATTCTCTTTTGTTTATATCTCTTTTCTAGCTTACTGGCCTCTGCTACTGAGTGTTTTCCTTCTCACACAGAAACCTAATCATCTGTAGCTAGCATCCACATATGAGAGAAAACATGTGGCACTTGGCTTTCTGGGCCTGGGTTATCTCACTTAGAGTAATCCTTTCCAGATCCATCCATTTTCCTGCAAATTTCATAACTTCATTTTCCTTTGCCACTGAGTAGAACTCCATTGTATAAATGTGCCATATCTTCATTACCCACTCAATAGTTGAAGGACATCTAGGCTGGTTCCATTTCCCAGCTATTGTGAATTGAGTGGCAATAAACATGGTTGAGCAAGTATTTATAAGGTAATGAAATGAGTCCTTAGGATATATGTCTAGGAGTGATATAGCTGGGTCATATGGTAGATCAATTTTTAGCTGCCTTAGGAACCTCTACACTGATTTCCACAATGACTGGACCAGATTGCATTTCTACCAACAGTGTAGAAGTGTTCCTCTTTTTCCACATCCTTGCACGCATTTATGGTCATTTGTTTTCATGATGGTAGCCAATCTGATAGGTGATGGAATCTCAATGTAGTTTTAATTTGCATTTCCTGGATGACCAGGGATGTAGAATATTTTTTTAGATGCTTATACGCCATCTGTATTTCTTCTTTTGAGAACTCTCTGTTTAGTTCTGTAGCCCATTTTTTAATTGGCTTGTTTGATTTCTTATTATTTAATTTTTTGAGTTCTTTGTATATCCTAGATATTAATCCTGTATAAGATATATAGCTGGCAAAGATTTTTTCCCATCCTGCAGGTTGTTTCCTGAGTTTTAACCTTATGAAGCCATTGACCCCATCACCACTGAGAATACCAGCAATGGTACCACTATCAGACCTAATTGCATGGAGTGGCATCATGATGATGGTCCAGAGGTGTCCCTGCAGATTTCTTCAAGTTTCTGGTGTGCATGGGCCAATTGGCTCTCAGTTGTGCAATTGGTGTGGGCCTGTAGATCCTCAAGCTTTAGCTGTGCATAGAATGACTAGCTTATGGGTGTGGTAAGAGAAGAGCTGCAGATCTTTGGAGTGTTCCTGGCACATCCCCAGGGTGATTCAGAGTGGCTTATCTGGATATTGTTGTGTCATCCAAGAAAAACTCTCTTCAGCTATGTGGGCCTTCTTTACCCAAGCATGATGAATCCATAGAGTAGCACCTGCAAATTTAATAGCAATTAAAGTGATGTATTGTAATATGGGAGCCCAGTCCAACCTGGCTAGAGTGACTCCTTCTTTCAATTTCTTATTTAGATCATAGCCTCTGGTTGCTGGGGGTGTGTCTAGTTTCCTAGTGGTAATTGGGTCTCCTTGTGTTACAAATTCCAAGGGAACATCACCAAACAACCAGCATCACTAGTATTTTTAAATATTTTTGTCGGGGGTCCAGATTTGTTCCAAACATACCTTTTTCCTTAGTTGGGCTCTATCCATTGGAGACAAGTTTTAGGTCAATTTTATGGGCCTACACATTTAATCCATTTTTTTTTCATAGACTCATGACCTTCTCATAGTGTAAACTGTATTTAGGTTAGCTTTATAAGTCCCCATAACCTTTTGCCAACTTTAAGTTCTAAAGCTTTAAGCCTCATCTGAGATTTAGGACTGTTTGATAACTATGAATCCCATAAAGTCAAAACAAGCTGCATATTTTAACATACAATGGCAAAATATGCATTTTCATTGTAATAAAGCACAATGAGGAGAGACTAGACAAATACAAATTGATAACCACTAGGTAAACATAACCAATAATGACAATCTTTGGATTATGTATTTTGCCTATCTAATTGGGCTGATCACAGCATGGTCAAATATCCCATCCTGAGCCATTAGCATAGATCAGGTTACATCTAGACTTTTTTTTTTTTTAATTTGAAGGAAAACACTGACATAGGCAGAAGAAGGCATAAATTGACATGAGAGCTTAGTAATGTAAGCCAACATCAGACAAAGTAAACTATTAGCCTGAATTTTCATTTATCCTCTAACATTTTGTGGTTATATTCTTTTACTGGGTGTTTAAGACCATCCGGGAAGCCATAATTAGCAATACATTGTATTTTAGAGATCAGTGCTCTAGGACTCTCACTATTGTGTCAGCTTCTAAGAAGAGTCAAGGCCATGCTGACCATGTGGCTTCCTTTAGAAGCCTCTATAGATACACTGACTTAGAGTCTATTACCTGGTCTCCAAGTCTCCATGTCCTCTCTGACCAAGAAGACAGGTAACATACCAAAGGATAGAAGTTAGACATGCCCTGTCACCTCCTGAGGCCTTTTGACCTGGGAGGAGGAACCAAAATATTGGTTATCATCTTAACTCTGATGTTTCCAATTGACTTTGGCTAGTACATATGGTTACTAATTACTCAGAGAAACTATATACTCCTGATTAGCAAAACAGATCTGCAAAAAGGAGTGAAGAACATATTGTGTTAATAAGGCAGATCTGGTTAGAGACTAATGCAAAAGTTTGAATCATTCTGATTAATATTTAAGTTTAGTTGTCAGGTGTCAATAAACCATATCTGGAACATAAAAAGCATGCATATTTTATCTTTTAAATATCTGTCAATTATACTACAGGCAGAACATGTTAGTAGCCCTGAAAAAAATTGTTTATCGCTAACTTTAAATCAATTGATTTGATCTAGAACTTGTATGTTAGGAAAAGCCCAGTAAGTATAAAAACTTAGTATCTGTGTTTGAAATCAACTTTAATAAAACAGAGTTTAAGAATTTTTTCAGCAGTAAAGATCATTTGGACATGAGGCTGTGTCCTAGAGCAGGGAACATGTTTTAAGCATCAATATATCTATAAACAATGAACTGAAGAGACCAATAATGAAACAACTACTTAAATAAAACCTTGACTGAGACTTTGATTACACACAGCTTAAGAATAAAGCAGAACCTCGCCATTGTTGAGCTAAACCAGTTTGAATTATATATATATTAGAGATAGTCCGACAGACATCTTGTAAGTAAGCACTTCTAACCATTGGGCAATTTTATAACTTAATTTATGACAGTTCACAGTAACTTATCATTTTTATTAAAATTTTTGTTGTTGTTGTTGTTTTTTACTTATTTGAGAGTGACAGACAGAGAGAGGAAGAGGGGGAGAGAGAGAGAGTGTGTAAGTATGGGTATGCCAGGGCCTCCAGCCACTGCAAACAAACTCCAGATGCATGCACCCCCTTGTGCATCTGGCTCACATGGGTCCTGGGGAATCGAGCCTTGAACCGGGATCCTTAGGCTTCACAGCCAAGTGCTTAACTGCTAAGCCATCTCTCCAGCCCACATTTTTATAGGACTTATAACTTCAACAATGACCACCTAGCAGAACCAGCATGAACAAGACAAAGACATCTCATAGTTATAGTATCTTTACATATAATAATTTTATAGTAGAAGATTTAATACTAATGAGTAAACCTTGATGCTAAGGCTCAGTTTTTTTTTTTTTAGTAATTAAAAGATTGACATAGGAGCATAGCTAATTTTGTTTAGTTACAAACATTACCACGCACAGGTTAACATCAGTGAGCTGAAGTCTTAACCTTGACATCTTGAGGCGTGGCAATCACAATTTATAACCTGGATACCATGGCATAACTAGTTAACAAATACATATTTTGGACAGAAACATCATGTTATCTTTTAAACATCTTAATTAACAAACTTTTTAATATCTGTTATCCTTCTATTAACATTGAATAATTAAAATGTCTCAAATGTTAAGCTATATTTAAATATATTTGCCTTTTAATCAAATTTTATTTAAGTTATTTTTTTAAGTAGTACCCTGTTTACTTTGTTTTCCCAGGTTTTCTAAAATCAGCATCTTATTTTTCTTGTTATGCTCATTGACCTCTGTAATATAATAATTACACATTATATATTAACATTTATAGGACATTCTTAAAAAATTTCTTATGATCAGATACATGTATAAATTTTGCTAACAGGACACATGACATATTACCCTATAGGTATATGGCTTTTGTGTTGTAAAGCTAAAATCCCAATGCTAACACATACCAATGGAAAAGTTATTTTTAACTATATCTGACTTTCTGGGTTTCCTCTTATTGTTGTCCAAGGCCTAGCCCATATCCATTTCCAGTGTAGGGAAAGCAAGATTGAGTTAATATCCATTCTCCAAATTATTATGAGTCCTAACTCTTAAAAGGGATAATATAGAGAAAACAGGCTCAAAGGCCAACAAAGACTGACCCAATATTAACATTAAAAAGAACTATTTTCTTGAGCTGGAGAGATGGCTTAGCGGTTAAGCACTTGCCTATGAAGCCTAAGGACCCTGTTTTGAGGCTTGATTCCCCAGGACTCACGTTAGCCAGATGCACAAGGGGGCACACGCATCTGGAGTTCGTTTAGAGTGGCTGGAGGCCCTGGAGTGCCCATACTCTTCCTCTCTCTCTCTCTGTCTGTCTGTCTGTCTCTCTCTCTGCCTCTTTCTCTTTCTGTTTGTCACTCTCAAATAAATAAAAATAAACAAAAAATATAAAAAGAAGAACTATTTTCTTCTAACCACAGGATTGGTTCCAGATACCTCTAAGTTAAAAGATATTGAACTGGCTAAAATTATATTATTAGAGGGTATTGTTATTAGGGAATATTAAATGCCCATAACCAAAATTCAAGTCTTAGTAAATCCAATTTTACTCTTATATATTGCTACACTTATACTGATATTTATAAAAGTTGTTTTCAAATAGAACTTTAGGTTTATGGTATTTTTAAAATCCTTAATTGTATGTTCTTTTGTCCATAACAAGATTTCTTCCTCTTAAAATATTACTATTTTTTTTCCAGGGAAGTCTTCAATAATTCCAATTTAGATTATGCCTGAATGTCAAGCTTGTATGTTTTCCCAATGAACAAACTGGCTGTTTTGATATAATATGTAAATTCCTCTCCATTTATATGTTTGATCTCATATCATTCCTGTTATACCAAACCCCATCTAATAGGGAAATTCATTTCAATAGACATTAGGCCCAATGATACAAAGCTCATAATTTCATGGTTATATAAAACTTGACAAAAATAATCACACCTTTAGTCTTTTTAGTTTGACATCCTTTCATATCTCTATTTTCTTTGCCTGTACCAAGTAAGTAAAGTACATTTATTTATTAGTCACTTAATTTTAATTACCTTTCTTTATCTAAGTTAATGTCTCTTTTTATAGACAAAATTTCTCTCACCTGTAATTGACATTTTTGACCTTGGATATGATATTTGTCTGTGTAATTTGAAAATGTCATGCCACATACAGAATGGTTGTATAAGGTAATAGCCAGGCTATAGAGGCTAATAGACTTAATATAATCCAGGGAATTATTTCCTTAGTGGGTTTGATAAGCACCCTTTTTCTGAAAAGTGGTCTCTATGCCTATTCAGCATACAAAAAGGAACTAAAACTGAAGTTCTTAAGGGCTATACCTGTATTATTAGAACTTTGTCTTCAGCAGTTAAGAATTGATTGCTGTCTGTCTAGAGCCAAATAATCTTGGGCTGTATTTGCCCCATAAAATAGTCAATTACTGTCATTCTGTATGCAACCTGGCATCTCTGTGACCAATTGAGCCACCTGTTGCTCTGTGTTATAATTCATATATATATATATATATATATATATATATATATATATATATATATATATATATATATTTTAATTTACAAAACCAGTTAGGATCTTTTGGCCCCTTTGAAATAATTTAATAGCAAACAAAGAAAGAAAGGTACCATAAAATGACCTTTTGCCCATGTATCTGTGTAATTAAAACAGTTTTATGTTCCATCAGGGCAAAAGGAGAATACACTAAAAGGAAAGAGGCTCTCTCAAACAAATTTCCCAGTTGTAAATTTTGTAAAATTTTCCCTTTTCTAATCAACCCTAGTGTGGGTGATAGTTAATAGCATTTTATTTTCCTCTCAAGTCTTCTGAAGATCCATCTCTGTTTATTTACCTTTTCTGGTCTTCCTTCCTTTACTTATTTTCTCATGAAGTTATCAGCCAGTCTCTGTGGGGGAACAATGTCTTAGAATACTCCTTAGTACCTTATCATAAGACCTCAACATAACTGAAGGATTTATGAACCACTGACCTCCATGGAAAAATTCTTTGGATCATAAAACTTACAAGCTCACAGATAGCCAGATTCAACCTTCAAGTTATCAGGCCACCTGGGGAACAGCTTTAATCCCCCCACCAACAGGCAATTAGTAAACAAATAGGAAAGTCCCAGTATGCACTCTCAGGGAAAATTAAACAGCCAGAAGTTTAATTTTATTTCTATCCCCCCCACCAATCTTGGACTGCTCTGGCAACCCAGATACTTCAATGACCCCCTCCACACAGCTGGAGTGTTTAACTTCTTCTAATGGACCCTCCCCACAGGGGAGCACAGTGAGATAGCATAAATCCCACAGGGAGACCTGTATTGCAGTTTGCATCCTCCCATTGTCCATTTGTACAAGCCAAGGGAGATAAAAGGTCCTGAAACAGCTACAGAAAATTCTTTCACAATTTCTGTAAGAGTTCCCCTTGGGTCCGCAAGTAAACCTTTAATAGTTTGGGACCCACCCCAGCACCCAACTTTTCAGATCAATTTCCAGTACTAGGGAAATAGCATGGACCAAGAGCTCAGGAACACAGTAGCATTGGCACAAGCTGTGCCAAAGCAAGTCTCCCTGTCCCCTTCCCAAAAGACTAGAGCACACTCTCTGTGCCATTACATACATTACATACATTAGAAGGCATCATGGTACCTCCTGCTTCTTGTGTCCCCCTCCTGGTTTAAGTGACATAAAACAGACAAGGAATGGGTTCAGAATGAAGCCATTCAGATGTCCATCTGGCCATGTCCCTGAGGAACTTTGGCAGCACTTGGCCATAGTGGGTTCAGCTTGTGACTTGCTATTGGATACTATTCCAATCCCTCCATGAGACCTTATGCCACTTGCCACAGTAATGTACAATAAGCCTACTGGAATACTATGGCCTTAGTGGGGATCTTAAGGATGCCCAACTGTAGGACTACAAGCTTGATCTCAGAATGCAAGTGGAATTAGTTGCCATTCATTCACACATTCACACAAAGGTAACATTACAGTTTCCTTCCCCCATACAGGAATTCCCTCGCTATCAACATGTAAATGCCTCTTAATGGCCCCCTTTGGGCCTTTATAAAGCTTTAATTTTCAGCTCTGTATACACATGGAGCCCCCTTTCAGCTCAGCATACACATGGATCAACTCTGAATACACATGGAGCAGACATCTGCTCCGAATACACATGGAACAATCCAAATACACATGGGGCCCCCTGTCAGCCACTGTTCCGACCCCATACACACATGGGGTCTACTTGGAATGGCCCTAGAGCTGATCAGGCTCTATCTCAGTCTGCTTTCTGGTACCCCCAGGACCTACATTAGCGGATTGACTGGTGGTTCTGTCCATCTTCTCTTCCAAGTCTGGTCAGGAGCTTGGGTGACATGGGAGGGCAAATCTCCAGTCTGAGTTTGGACCCTGGAACCCATCAGGGAGCACGCTTTCCAAATTGCCTGGAATCTCCATCCCCCCCAGCCACTCAGTTTCCCCTGTCAGTGGCTCAAAGGGCCAGGAGTTTGCATCAAGACTCAATTGACTCAAGTTTCCTGGCCAACACACCAGCTATGTTATAAGAATTAATGAGTCAATGAGAATAATCAGGCAAAATCCACTTCAGAGAGATGGAGAAAGCCTTTATTCACACATAGACCTCTGCTGGCTTACACCAAAAATTGACAGAGGTCCTGAACTCAGATTGTGCTGGGCTTACTATATACCTTTTACAATCCTTTGAGTTTTCCCATGTGTAGAGAGGGGAGGGATTTACATCCATGAGTGTAGGGTTCTGTCAAATAAGATTAAGTACAGGGAGCTGTCTCCTGAGATAAGGTAGTTATATATTGTCCAAAGAGGTCAAGCTCAGAGTCACAGAATTCTTTTTCTTTTTTTAAAAGTTTTTTGTTGTTGTTCATTTTTATTTATTTATTTGATAGTGACAGAGAGAGAAAGAGGCAGAGAGAGAGAGAATGGGCGCGCCAGGGCCTCCAGCCACTGCAAATGAACTCCACACGCATGTGCCCCCTTGTGCATCTGGCTAACGTGGGTCCTGGAGAATCGAGCCTGGAAGTAGGGTCCTTAGGTTTCACAGACAAGCGTTTAATTGCTAAGCCATCTCTCCAGCCCACAGAATTCTTGTTAGCTACCATCAGAGGAATCTCCCATGTTGCAGTTTCAGGAGGAGGGAAGTACACTTCACTGAAATTCATGGGCACATTTATTTTTTTTTTACATTTACATTTCTTATACATTGATTATATTGATTATATTACATCTAAACTAATATAAGCTAGAATAATTAAATATATGGTATTCCTTCAATAGCTAATGATTCACATCCATTTCATTTAGCCATTATTGAGTTCTTTTAGGTTCTCTTTCTTTTCACTCATTGTTCAGCTTAATTAAGTTTATTGAATATTCCTATCATTATTGCATTTAAATTCTATGTCTGGGGTTTCCTCTAAGTAGTCTTCACTGGAGGCTTCCACTATAGGACTAGATGTTCTTGTGGTGATACCCTGTCTTGTGTTCTTGTGTTATATTTATATGTGTGTGTGTGTGTGTGTGTGTGTATATATATATATATATATATATATATATATATGTATATATATATATATATATATGTATATATATATATATATATATATATATATATATATATATATATATGTTGTTTTTTTTGAAGCAGGGTCTTGCTGTAGCTCAGGCTGATCTGGAATAATTTACTTTGTAGTCTCAGGGTGGCCTCAAACTCTTGGCAGTCCTCCTACCTCTGCTTCCCAGGTACTGGGATTAAAAGTGTGCATCACCGTACCCAGCTTGAAGATTGTTCTTTTGTCTTGCCGAGAAAACGGAACGCAACAATATATCATTTGGAGTCTGTGTTGAGTGGCCTGGTTAGCCTTGATTCAGGTGGGTGTGGGATGGAAAGGTATGTGCAGATTTGGTCTGGGAACACTGGAAGTTGAGCAGGCTCCTTCTTGTTTATGCAGTCACCATGCATGTCTGGGCTAGACCCTAGACAGCCTGGCCTACTCATTGCCTGGGGTGGGAGTGCATTGTGAGTCCCTACTTTTGGCAGCACAGTCTTTATTGCCAGAAATGGGTGGTTTAAGTGTACTTTTTCCCCTCAGTAATGTTTTCTTAAAATATGTTGTCTTTACTGTTCACATATATTTAATTTTGATATGAAATAGAATTTTTAGATATGAAATACTAATTTAATTACTTTTTGGGAATATTTTAAGCCTTTCAAAATATGTAAGTTGCATAAATAGAGCCAAATAAAAGTGCTGAACTGAATAGACATGAAGATTTGTAATAACTCTTACAGTTGGCAGACAAGTCTAGTCGACATGGCACTTATTTTCCACTCACTTTTAATTATCAAGACAATTCCAAATATAGATGGTTTTAAAGTTATACTTTTTATCAAATCAACATGAGTGAGATCGTTGCACTTTTTCTGATGAATGACTATGTGTGGCAGTTAGAATAGATGGATCCCAATATATTCAGTGTTTTATTAGTTTGTAGTTTGGATCTGCAGCCACCTGCCTAGAAGAGGTGTCACTGAGAAGATCTTAGGGTCCAGCCCTAAGGTATGGTGGTGGATATATAATTCCAGTCTAAAGATATGCAAAGTGCCTGGAGTTCCTCAAGTATGTTTGTGGTATGGCTTTGGGGTTTTTTGGCTTGGTGCCTCTTTCTCTCTGAACTTGGTCCTGTGACAGATGGCCAGTTTCTTCTGCCATTATGGAACTTTCCCTAGATCTGTAAGCTTCAATAAATATTCCTTCCTTCATAATTGTGCTTGGTTTGGAAGTTCATCTCAGCAAACAGGCTGTCTACTACAGTCAGCCTTTGGAATGTTTTGAATATCTGCATGTTTCAGATATGTTATCTGATTAACCATAGAAATTTTCTAATGCTACCATTTTTAGTATGCCTTTTCTTTCCCCTTGGAGATCTGCCATCAGCACTAACTCAGGAGGGAGGGCTTGTTTATTAGCGAATATGTGCTGTGGGTAAGATGTTAGGGCCCTGACAGGTTATAATTTCCCTTGTTGGAGATCATAGACAATGAGTGCTTTTTAGAAAGAGACATAATCAAGGGTAGAATTTGGTGATTACATCAAAAATGAACAGATGGTGAACTGCTGGTGTTTCACTGAGAAGAAGAAAATGAATGCTGATGGCATTTGTTTTGCCATGTTGCTCTGTTATTAATGCCACTTCGTGCTATTTTACATGAAGTGTCAACAGGCTATGTATGATATGAGCACATCTGCATAAGAAAATAACAATGTCATAGTTTGTGTCATAAAAGTAGTTTGTCACTTCTTCTCTCCCATCACAACCCTCATGAGGTTGTCACTTACATAAAGGACACAATCCTGTTGGAGTACTAGTGACATTCCAACATCTTACCAGTGACATTACATGCACTCTTCTTTATTTGGTCTTTAAGAAAACCAAGCAATATGCCAAAGAATAAAATTATTAGTGAAGGAACTTTAAATATAACTTAATTTAAAAAATAAATCCATCCCAAATTGACAATTTGGTATTAACCATTTTGACATACTTCCCAGCAATACAGACTCAGCCATGGCTCATGACCCTTATGGCTGAAATAAGCTGTATGGAATACATCAGCATCATACATTTAGTCTTTATCTTTAGGACTTTTATTGCAATAACTACTCATCCAAGTTTTAGCCCAGTATTACCCACAGAATGGCATCTTCCCTCATTCCTAATGTCACCCATGTATAATGAACCACTCCTTTCTTTTATCTTCCTCTTTCTTTTCTACTCTTTGATACTATGTATAGGCTTATATCATAGTAGTGATAAGGCATAGTTTATTTTGAGGTCAATACTTAACTGTGCTTGCATACAGATAAAAACGTTATGCCACATTTATTCCTTTGTGTAGGTTATTCATCACATTGCTTACAAGAGACAATAGTTGTTTGGTATGACTAGACCCTACTGTGGTAAGATTTTTAGTGAGTGGTTGTGGCGGTTTGATTCAGGTGTCCCCCATACACTTATACATTCTAAATGCTAGGTTCCCAGCTGATAGAGATTTGGGAATTAATGCCTCCTGAAGACAGTGTATTGTTTCGGGTGGGCTTATGGGTATTATAGCCAATTTCCCCTTGCCAGTGTTTGGCATACTCTCCTGTTTTTGTTGTCCAGCTGATATTGACCAGGAGATGTTGTCCACCCTCTGCTTGTGCCATCGATTCCCCCTGCCATTATGGAGTTTCCCCTCAAGTCTATAAACCAAAATAAACTTTTTTTTTTTTTTTTTTTTTTACCATAAGCTGCTCTTGGTGGGGTGATTTCTTCCAGCAATGTGAACCTGACTGCAACAGTGGTTTATTCAGATGCCATTGTTTCTGACACATGCCTGAAAGGTAACTGGAATTATGAACTTATGACTCAAAATCCACATGTAACTCTTGTGCTATAAAAAACATACAGAAAGCCTTTTTTATTTGCTCATTTACTTATTTGAGAGAGAGAGAGAGAGAGAGAGAGAGAGAGAGAGAGAGAGGCAGATAGAGAGAGAATGGGCACACCCAGGCCTCAAGTCACTGCAAATGAACTCCAGACGCATGTGCCACCTTGTGCATCTGGCTTATGTGGGTACTGGGGAATCAGACATGGCTTTAGGCTTTGCAGGTAACAGTGGGAATAGATCATCTCTGTTATATAAAAATGGAAGCTTTAGCTGGGGTAGGTTGAATGACTGGAGATGGAGATATATGGGACAGTTCAATAAGGAGCACCAGTCTGGGGCTCCAGTTCTATAGTAGGTATCTTCTGAGATTGGAGTATTCTGTGCCTGACTTGGAATGTTAAGACTAGCTGGGGTGGTGAGGGTTATTTTTGGTCTACACCCTCTCAAGTTTTCTCACATGATGATCTCTGGAACATTTGTAAAGTGGTGGCTGCCTTCTAAGGAGGCAAGAATGGGAGCCAGGATCAATAAGGTCTGTGATCAAATTTGCTACAGAATCCCATCAGTTTTATTCAATTAGTTGAAGAAAATCGCAGTGTCTGAAGAGAGTCAAAGAGGTGAAAAAACAGACTTCACTTCTTGATGGGCAAGGGGCAGTGTGAGGTTCAGTAAGGTGTGTTGTGAGGTCTTGTCACAGAAATGCAAATGAACAGGAGATACTTTGTCAGCTATCTTAAGAAAATATTGGGGGGGGAGGGAGGGAAGGGGGGGAGGGAGGGAAATCCCATGGGATTTTTTTTATAATCATGGAAAATGCTAATAAAAATTAAAAATAAAATAAAATAAAATAAAGAAAATATTATCTGCCAAAAGCAGCAATTCCAAACTGAAGACATCTCATCTGAAATGCACATTCTCGAGTGATAGTTTTCTTCAAGAACATTGTGGATAAGCAGCAACTGAGAAGTTTGTACAAGGACAAATTTAGCAAAATCCTTTTTCTCCAGCAAGATTGGCAGGATGCTCAATTCTGGCAGTGGGGAGAAGTGTTGACAGTTTAATTGATAATGCCTTTTCATACTGAATAAAATCCCACTCATTTTGAACTTCAGTCTTGAGAACACTGAGACTCCCCAGGGCATTTGAGATGACTTTGAGGATTATGTGATTAGGTATTTAAGCACTTCTTTGTCATTTTTTTTTTCTGAATGTTTTCAGATTGATTCATGAGTTCCTAACTAACAAACACTGGTTTATCTTGTAGGACCTTAATTTCTTTAGAAGTTTAGAAGCATGGTGAGGTAGCGTGGGTCTGCAATCACAGATACAGTTCAAATCTTTGACTAAGTATTAATTGTGTGACCTCCAACAAATGATATCTGAGAACCTCACTTTCTTGGTTAGAAAATTAGAATAGCAATTATTTCTACTAACAAACTTCTGTAAGAATGAAGCTTTTCATAAATGTTGAATACATTTCCTTGGAAAATAATCTAGAAATCATACTACTAGTAGGGTCGATATAAAGATTTTGTCAATAGAATCTAGGAAAGTAAATAGCTCCTTTCTAAGTAATGTTTTCCCATTCCTTGTTGGTGGTGGTGGTGATGATGAGGATGATGATGATGAGGATGATAATGATACTTGATTCTCTGAAGGGAATAGAATAACAGCCACAATGTAGCAACAAATACGATAACTAAGGCAAGGTGGCATCTCTTATCATTGAACTAGAGTAAAGGCTTAACTTTAAGCTCTTTGGAGAGGTCTTCTCATGTTTCCTCATATGATGTGGCTTATCTACTGTAGCTCCTCCCATTTCTCCCACTTCACCTATTTGACATGTGTTAGCTTCTCACTGCTGAGATAAACACCCAACTAGAAGCAGCTTATGGGAGGAAAGGGTTTATTTTAGGATTCAGTTTCCAGGGGAAGTTTCACAATGGTGTAGGAAACTGGCTTACTTCATTAGATATCCACAGCAAGCATCAGCAAGGATGAGATGAGTCTGAACACACATGGCTGGACTCCATCCCCAGGTCCTCCCTGGCAACACACTTCCTCCAGCAGAGCTCCACCTCCTAAACACTCCACTTAATCAACAACACCTGAGGCTATGGAGACATTTACATTCAAAACCACAACATGCTATAATGATTTTTTAAGTTATTTCTTTAGCTGGTGCTTCCTCTAAGCCTGTTTATTTTTCCTTGGCTGGTATGTATTTTGACTTCATAACAGCATTTGAAGAATTCTCTGTTCAAGCTCCCTGCTAGCTCAGCAGTTGGGGAATGAGAACCAAGAAAGGGCAGACTGGGAATGGTGGTGTGGCATATGGGTGGGAGAAAATAAAAAGAAGAAAGTTCTGAGGAAAAGCAAGCTATATTCAGGAGTAACTTTTGATGAACTGACCTGGAGTTAAAGAAAATGAGTCAATAGGTTCAGTATTCTACAGGAAAACTGGGAACTGAGGATTACTGAACATGGAAGATATTGGATTCCTTATGTACAAACATTATTTTGCTATTTTAGTTCTTATCTGTAAAAGGCCACAGTAATAAAACTATGCATGAGAAGTTCTCAACACACTGCCGAGCATGTAGAGAACAATCAATAAGTGGATTTCAAGTTTTTCCTTTTTAAAATTATATTTACTTATTTATACATACATGCTCACTCACAAGTGTGCATATGCTAGGGTCTCTTGCCACTGCAAATGGCCCCATTTTTTTTTTGTGTGTGTGTCCTGTTTGAGGTGGGTAGCTGAGAAATTGAATCCCAGGCCAGCAGGCTTTGTAAGCACCTCTAATCACTGAGCAATATCCCAGCCCCAGAAATGATGATGTTAGTGGACTTGATAATAACAGTAGTAAGAACTCATAAAGAACCTACTTATTTTGATTGTTTTGAGTTTTAAGGTAATTTTATTTATTTGTTTTTAAAGATTTATTTATTTACTAGAGACAGAGAAGGGAAGAGAGAGAGAGAATGGGCATGCCAGGGCCTCTAGCCACTGCAAACGAACTCCAGATGCATGTGCCACCATGTCCATCTGGCTTCCATGGGACCTGAAGAATCTAACCTGGGTCCTTAGGCTTTCCAGACATGCACCTTACCTGCTAAGGCATCTCTCCAGCACCCCCAGGCAAATTTGTTTGAAAAGAAATAGTTTCAGAGATGTATGTAGAATTTGCATATACATATATGTAATGGAGAACATATGTATTAGACAGTGCACTTTTAATTTATAAGTTTATTGCAACTGTCTGGAGTACCTTTTCATGGTTTATTATGGAAATGGTAGGCAGCTTCAAAGCACCCCCCAGTGACCGACATTTTGGTATTCATACTTCTGTTTTAGTCCTTCCCCTTGACTGTGGGTTTGGCCTTAGTGACTGACTCTAACAAATAGTATGCAGCAGAGGTGATAAGGTGTTAACTCCCAATATTAGCCTGTTACCTCTGTCTTGAATGATATGAAAGAAGCTATCTTATGTGCTATAAGCACCCTATGGGGAGGCTCATGTTGCAATGAACAGAGACTATCACCAGAGAATACTAGAAGTCTTCATTCGAACAACCCTCAAGAGCTGACTGCTGCCCAATAATTGTGAGTGAGCCTAGAGATAGACTTACATCCACTTGAGCCTTCAGTTAGGACTTCAGTCCTGGTTTGGTTGCAACTTTGAGAGACTAGGAATCAGAGGAATTAATTCAGGTGGGCCTGGCCTGGATTCCTGACCAACTAAAATGTCTGCTGTTGTATGCTACTAAGTTTTGGAATGATGTTGTATGTAGCAATAGATAATAATTTTTTGTACTGAGCTTGTGATTTTTGTCTGAAATTATGACAAAATGAAAAATTAAATACATCAATATAAAATATACAGTCAATTTATAATAGCTGGGAAATGGAACCAGCCTAGATGTCCCTCAACTGATGAGTGGATAATGAAAATATGGCACATTTATACAATGGAGTTCTACTCAGCGGTAAAGAAAAATGAAGTTATGAAATTTGCAGAAAAATGGATGGATCTGGAAAGGATTATACTAAGTGGGGTAACCCAGGCCCAGAAAGCCAAGTGCCACATGTTCTCCCTCATATGTGAATCCTAGCTACAGATGATTGGGCTTCTGTGTGAGAATGAAAATACTTAGTAGCAGAGGCCAGTAAGTTAAAAAGGAGATATAAAGGGAAGAGAAAGGAAGGAAGGAGGGTACTTAATAGGTTGGTATTGTATAGATGTAAGTAGAATGATTGAGATGGGGAGGTAATGTGATGGAGAATGGAATTTCAAAGGGGAAAGTGCAGGGGGGGGGGAGGGTATTACCATGGGATATTTTTTTATAATCATGGAAAATGTTAATAAAAATTGTGAAAAAAAAGTCAGGAATTTTCCTTCTTCTGTTTTTCATCCACCATCTTCTCTTCCTGAGATCCAGGCACAGAGAACAGAGACTAACAATGAGACAGTTCAGCAAATGCCAAATGGAGGCTTAGAGCAAAAGCACTAAGTTCCAGGCAGGAAAATATCAGATCTCACTACATTGAGGATGCTGGGAAATTCTGAGGGAAGATGCAGGAGCTCCAGCTTTTTGAGGTCTAAGGGGTAGTGTGACTGGAAATAGCATCCTCATGCTGCATTCGAATTTCATAATCTGAGTTGAATCCATATTCACAACTTGATTTTTTTCTCCAGCCCAGTAACAGGGGCAAAGTAGGAATCTATTTCTATCCTACACATGAAGAACTGAGGCTCAAAGTCATCTTCCAATAAGACTTAAAAGTCAGACCTTCCTATCTGTATCTAATAGCATTTTTGTGATATTAACATAGCAGTATGTCAGTAGTGGACAATGCAGCCTGTGACTAAGCTGGACATATTCTATTGCAGCATTTTCACGTTTTTATTTAATTTTTTTTTGTGTGTAAGCATGATAGTATATGTGGTGTGGTGCATTCACATGTATGCACTGTTGCTGCACCCCATGCACTCATCTGAGGCACCCCTGTAGTGTCCAGAGGAGAGCATAGGGTGTCCCTTCTATCACTCATTGTCATTTCTGCAGAGTGTCTTACTAGTTACAGAGCTTACTGTTTGCCAGCCTCCGGGGTTCTCCAGTCTCTGCTGCTCACAGGACTGGGGTCACACTGAGCTGTTTACATGAGCTCAAACTCCAGTGGTCTCAGGCTCCTCATGACTGCATACTTAACCATTTTGAGTCATTTCTTCAGCCCTGTTTACTTATTTTTCTCTCTGTGTGTGGTGTATGTATGTATGGTGTGTGGTGTATGTATGTATGGTATGTGCAGATGTATGAACCCCTGTGCACTGTTAACAGGCCAGAGAGAGGTATTATGTGTCCTCTTCTTACTCTTTTTTTTTATTTTTTTAAATTTTTTTTAAAATTTATTTATTTGAGAGCGACAGACACAGAGAGAAAGACAGATAGGAGAGAGAGAGAATGGGCGCGCCAGGGCTTCCAGCCTCTGCAAACGAACTCCAGACGCGTGCGCCCCCTTGTGCATCTGGCTAACGTGGGACCTGGGGAACCGAGCCTCGAACCGGGGTCCTTAGGCTTCACAGGCAAGCGCTTAACCGCTAAGCTAAGCCATCTCTCCAGCCCACTCTTCTTACTCTTCCACGTTATTTTCCTGAGACAATCTCACACTGAATCCAGAGCTCACCATTTTTTTTTTTATCTAGGCTGGCTGACCAGCAAGCCCCAGCAATCCTCCTGTCTCTGCTCCTCAGCACTGGTGTTACAGGCGTCAGCCACATATCTGGCTTTTTACAAGGATGTTGTGGAGCCCACCTCTGGTCCTTATGCTTGTGCAGCAAGCACTCTTAGCCATTGACCTTTTTCCCAAGTCCCAATCAGTGTTTTAAAAGGGTGGTCCAGAACCAGCAACATCACCTAGGAACATGGTAAAATTTTTCTTTTTGCTTGTTTTTTTGAGGTAGGGTCTCCCTCTAGCCCAGGCTAACCTGGAATTCAGTATGTAGTGTCAGGGTGGTCTTGAACTCATTGTCATCCTCCTACCTCTGCCTACACTGCATACTGGGATTAAAGGCATGTGCCACCATGCCTGGCTTGTTAGAAAGTTTAAAAAAAATAATAAAATAAAAATCAGGTCTCTCAGACCTGTTGAGACAGACTCTGTGAGTAGGACCCACCTATCTGTGTTTTAACCTGTGTTCCAGGTGACGCTGATGCACACTGATACTGGACAACAGCTGCACCCCAGTGTTTCTTAGTACAGCCACCTCTGATGACTACAAGTCTCTCTAAAAAACTTAGCATAGAAACTCGCCTGAAGAGGGTTTTTCAAAAGGCCTCACCACGACCTTTCCTAGTAATTTCTGTAACTTCACCAGCCTGGGCTGCAGAGTTAATTCCTGGGCTTCTTCCTGGGTAGGCCCGCGCATACCTGCCACATGCCAGATTCAGGAGAGAATACCCTAAATTCGGGAGGAGGGACTCATGACAACTTTTCGTGGTTGACTGAGTTTTTTAAAAAGCTACTTCAAGGGTACATAAACCATTCAGGAAATTCACTAGTTTCAGAGGGAAGGGGGAGGTAGGCGCGGGGGTGGAGCGTGGGGCGGAGCGACACTAGCAGCTCCAGAATCCCTGCCTTGCCTGAGTCGGCGCGCCTCCCCTTCCCCCTCCGGATCCGACCGGAGCCCTGCCACCGAAACTCACCCGGCTGGCGGACCTCGACGCGTAGCCCACCTCAGTTCAGGATTTCTCGGAATTCCTCAGGCCAAGTTCAGCCGAGGGGATTCTTCAGATCGCAGCGAACTGTCCCCCGCTGGCACCCTCCTCCGGTTCACCGCCCCCGCGGGAGCTGCCCGGTGCGCAGCGGGAAAGGGTACCGTGCCCCGAGGGTGGCCCGCAGCCGCTGGTAACGCGCGCCAGAACGCGCGCGGCCAGTTCCCGTCCCCGCGCTGCGCCCCGAGGGCTGCGAGGACTCCGGGAAGCCGGCGATGCCAGGGTCGGAGAAAGGCGCGGCCCGCACGACCCCAGGGTGCCGAAGCTGACGCCGCCCGCTGGACCTGCAGCCGCGTTCCCGCGGCGGTTCCCGGAGCGGCGGGAGCCGCGGCCGCCCAGAGTGGGGTCCGGGCCGCCTATACCAGAAGATGGAGAAGTTTCTGCAGATCGCGCCGCACTCCCTGGCCATCGTCCTGGGCACAGCCGAAGGCCGAGGGGAGGAGAAGCCGCAGGCCACCCAGCCTCTGCATAGGACCCCGGCTGAGCCCCGGCAGCTGGCCCGACACCACATCGGCTACGAGATTTTCGCGGATTTCAAAGCCGAGAACATGCAGCACTTCTGGAACAAGAAGGTCACGGCCGCGGTGGCCGAGACCTTCTTCCTGGGTTGGATCGACGAGCAGGTCTTGCTGATCCAGGGCAAGGAGGAGCATCTGGAGGTGCTGCGCGAGGGCTGGACGCGCCGGGCACTACGCCCCCCCTCGGGCTTCCATATCCGCTGCTTGGGTAGGTGGAACAGCGCCGACGTGACCCGGGCAGACCAGCCCCTAGAGTACCGACTCATCCCCAGTGTGCTGGCGGGGCTGCGGAGCCCGCGCGCCCTGGGCCGGGGAAGGGCCCGTCGCGCTCTGGGAACTTCCTGGCATTTCCCCCACGGAGCTGTGCCCTGCCACACGCCTCCCGCGGAGTTTACCTGTAGGGGCGGGGCCGTGCCTGAGGCTGGCCGGGTAGGCGGCGCCGCGGAGCTCGGAGCCGGGAGCGCTGCGGCTCCGGCTAGGCGTGTCACTGGCCCCCCGGAGTGATCGTCAAGTCCTGGAAGGGGCCACTGAGGTAGCGACAGGTAGCTGTGTGGCTCTCTTGGAAGCTGAGGTTTGGGTGCTTCGCCGACCAGCGGGAGAACTTTTCCCCGGGAGGAGACCTCTTGGGGAGGAGGGGGCGTCCTGCGACGACTCAGGTGTGGCGGAATTTTCACGCACCTGCATTTCTGTACCAGGCGAAAGGTAGATTTAGTCTTAATGCTTTGCCTCCATTGCAGCTTTCAAGTCGCTTTGTGTGATTTTAGGAGTTAAAAAGACAATAACAACAACAAAAAAATTAAAACATTTCTGATTGAGGAAAGAGGGAGAAAACGAGTTAGAAGGGATTGGAGAGGAGTTCCGTCCTTACTTCCAGTGTTGCTTTTGTTACACTACTTAATTTTTCCCCTTAATTCAGTTTACTGCTCCTTTAGAACATGATTTTTAGTATTAGACCTTAGGCCCGGTGGCTAAGCCAATAGAGTAAGTAGAATGCTTTATGAACCGATTTGAAGGAAGAAAGCATTCTTTCTAGTTCCAGGGTTTAAAATTCTTTCATGACATTTTTGGGACGAGGTCAAAAGTTCAAATTCTAAAAGACTGTAAAGCCTCCTTTTTCCTTAACAATGGTAGCTAGGCCTCTCCAAAGGATTAGCTTTTACCTACTAAATGTGTCTTCTATTCCCTTGGTAAATTTATAACATTTTATATTGTTGGTTTTCTTTATCTATTATTTTTGCATGGTCGCTTTTTTTTTAAAACGCTTTCCTTGACTTGAGTAGACAAAAGGCTAATAAAGCTTGCAATTTGTGAATTCCCTAAGCTATACTGCATTTAAAGGACCTCTTCCCCCTCCCCCTCTCTCCCTCTCACTCCCCTCTAGCTTTTAGCAGAAATCTAAATAGAGTCCCTGTAATTAAAGTGCCTTAGTAAAGGGCGAGATTAATGACCCTGAGACTTGATCTGCCTTTATACTGTCAGATTTCCACACTTTAGGAAGAACAATTGTAGTCACAATTATGTAGTCTAAAGCCTTTTCTACAGCTTTTTGTTTCCCTTGAAACAACTTCATGCTTATGTTTTGCTTTTCATGTTGGAAAATTTCAAATCTATACAATAGCAATATAATATATAAATTAGTATTGTACCTCAGGTACCCATGGTACAACTCCAAAATTTATCAACAGCCTGGGCACTCTTATTTCATCTGTACCTCCCTTCACTCTTACCATCTCAATTTAGAAATCTTACACTTTTTAACGTACTTTCATTTATAAATATTTCATTGTGTTGTTTCAGCAGCATTTATAAGCAGATTGGATCTAGTCAGGTTTGAAAGGCTCCACATTGCTGATGTTGATTGTTGTCCAGTGTGGTTAGATGTTTGGAGCTGCCATAAGCTGCCTGCTCCAGGGGAGTCTGTGCTGGGTGATGCTGTACTATCCTCAGACCTTAACTTAGTCAGGAGAGGACTTTCTCATAGGGTAGTAGATGAAAAATTAGGGGTGATACCTGCTGATGATACACAAGTAATAAGTGCCTTGACAGTGAAAATTCTCAATCGGAGTTTCATTTTTGCTTCAGTTGTGATAGTCTAGTGCCAAATTGTCTGAGAGAGGTGTATCTACTATAGAAATTCACTAGTAGAGTCTCAATGACTGCTGTAGGTTCCTTATATTTGTCATATCTTCTATTGGACATTGAAATGCCAAAATTACAAAGCCAAGGTGGCCACAATACAGTGATGTTAAGTGCAAATGCAAGAGAGAGAAACATAGGGCAGGAGGGATGGCTTAGTGGTTAAGCATTTGCCTATAAAGCCTAAGGACTCTGGTTTGAGGCTCGATTCCCATGTTAGCCAGATGCACAAGGGGGCGCACACATCTGGGACTCCTTTGCAGTGGCTAGAGGCCCTGGAGTGCCCATTCTCTTTATTTCTGTCTATCTGCTGCTTTCTCTGTCTGACACTCTCAAATAATTAAATAAAAATACACCAAAAACTATTTTTAAAAAAGAGTGTGTCAACAACCCCCCACCCCCCAAAAAAAACATGTCCAGAGGAAGCCTTGCTGAAACAAGAGTGATTAACATTATCTTAGGGATACATCAGAATTTATCTAATTAATGTACAAAAGCAGGAAGCAATTGTTGTCTTTGGCATTTTACTATTAGTAATGAATCTTACGTTGTTCATGATTTAGCTATTTATTTTATGGATGCGCATTAGCCTCAGTGCCAGCTGCATCAATGGGCATTGCAGAAAGTGTTAATATTCCTACTTGCTGAGCTTGAACTAAACTCATCAATTACACCTAAGCTTCTGAAATAACAGCTGGTTCAAGTTTTAATATTCTTATGGTAGATAACGATATCACAAAACTGGTAGTTTCCTAGCTGGTCTCCTACCAGAAAGAATGGTAATAAAATAGTCCCTCAGATTGCCTGGGTGAGAAGAAGGTTTTTCTTTCTCTAAATTTTGGTTCTTCTGGACATGTGCTCTTACATACAGCCTCAAAGGAAAGGCAATTTAGAGGAAAGTAGAGAAAGTATCTTCCCAGGTACCTTTTGCTAGCTGCTCTGCAGTACAGTTGAGGCAAGACCACACAAGTTCACATTTAATTTCATAATTTGAGATACCCATACCAGCAATTGCAAGTGTTTCAGTGTCTGTAATTCTAAAAGCAGATGGTTCTAGCCAATGGTAAAATTTTCCAGTAAGGGCTGGACAACTAAGTGCTGATTACAGTATCAAATAAAAGCAGGAAATGTAGTTTTGATTTGGTATATTTGAATCCACCACTTAAAAATAAACTACTAGAATATTCTTAGAAATATCCTACTGTGGGCATAGAAAACAAGAACACTTTTTATTTATAGGGCCCTCTCAAAGGGGCTGTTTGTGCATGAAAGAAACTAGTAACATTGTAAAGTGGTGTGGCAATATTGAATCACTCATGTTAACTCAAATCGCATGCATGTATATTGAGAACTTTCCCATGACAATCTTGTCATTTTTTGAAAAGACGAAGAGTAATGTGACATGTAATTTGGGCTGGAGAGATGGCTTAGCGGTTAAGCGCTTGCCTGTGAAGCCTAAGGACCCCGGTTCGAGGCTCAATTCCCCAGGTCCCACCTTAGCCAGATGTACAAGGGGGCGCACGCGTCTGGAGTTTGTTTGCAGAGGCTGGAAGCCCTGGCGCGCCCATTCTCTCTCTCTTCCTCTATCTGTCTTTCTCTCTGTGTCTGTCACTCTCAAATAAATAAATAAAAAAAAATTGAGACATGTAATTTTTGGTTTAGAGTTATTACAAGAGAAACTGAGCTTACTAAGTATTTTGAGGGCTTTGTTGTGATTTTTGTTCTACATCTGACTTGTGAGCAGGTAGGGGAGGTTTCCCAGGGGTGAGAGGAGCTTGGCTCATGAAGTGATGGGGATGGGATGAGCGATGATACAGAATAGGAGGGCTGTGGCATGGGGCTGGAGAGTCCATGGCACATTTGGAACTGAGTGGGATGAATGAGGGAGAATGCTTGCTTAGCATAGAGGGAGCTCTGGGTTCAATCTAGTGCTTTTAAAAACTCGGCGTGTGTAATCTCAGCATTCAGATCAGAAGTTCAAGGTCATCCTTGGCTACTTAGGCAGTTTGAGGCCAACCTGGACTCCAAGAAACCATGTCTTCAAAAAAAGAAAAGGCACTGAAAAATTAAGCAAGGGTGCCAGATGTGAAGACTTAGAAGGCACTGAGAGCATTTAAGCAGAGAGGGGAATGACATGATTTCATCTGGGATCTGTATTATAGTGAGTTTTTTTTTTAAATTTATTTTTATTAGATATAGATATATAGAATGTAAATAACACACGTTGGTACCATCCTTTCCCTCCTTTCTGCCCCTTTTCTGAAGAGGCCTTTCTCATTGGGGATGCAGGTTAGCCCCCTGGGGATTGTGGGTCATGCATTTTGGGGCAGCAGTCAGTTATGGGGGAGAGGCAATGTCTCTGTGCAAAATGTTCCAAATTGCAGCTCTAGCAATCTTTCTGCCCCCTCTTCCACAAAATTCCCTGTGCCATGTTCAGTGCATTTTAAGTCTACTTCACTGATGTGGTCTCTGGTTTGGTAGGTGTTGATTGTCCTCAGTATCTATCTCCTTCACTCTTATAGTGATATCAGATTCATTAAGAAAGCAACACTCTTGCTCATTTCCCTAATTCGTCTCTGATTTCAGCTGGGGCCAAGAGTAAAGTGCACTGGGTTGTTTTACCTCTTCAGGTCCAGCTCCCATCTGAAAGAGAGAAGCAGATTCTCCAATGGAGAGTGAAGTCAGCACTAGTTAAATGGGATAACCATTATTAATTTAGAGAGAATTTAAAGGATGTAGAACCTCTTATATCCCAAGATTGGTGAGAGCTTGACCATGGAAAGCAAAATTGTTATCTGGATATGATTCTGACTTGTTTCCCAGTTCCAGATATGGTTTCCTTTCCAGTGAGTGTATCTGTTAGCCAGTCCAAGAGCAGTTGGTTACCCACCATGGCTGTGTGCTACTATTGCACTTGTGTGAGCATCATGTCAGGTTGTTTGCTTCCGAAATGTGTAGACATCGAGTTGCTTGGATAGATGTTGACCACTTTCCCCTGGTCATATAGGGCCTGCCTTCCAGCACTCATATAGGGCCTTCCTTCCAGCACTAGATGGTCTAATTATCTGGGGACTGGCTCTCTTCTGGATTCCAACCAGGTCTCTCCATAGTCTGTGCCAAGAGCATATGGTGCCTTCAGTTAGTAGGGTCTTACCATTAACCTTTGATGGGTAATCAAATACTCTGGTAGAAAGTCTGTCTTATTTGTTTTGGGAGATCTTGTAGGTCTCTCTGATCAACAGCTCATTATGGCTGTAAATCATATCCTGGTACCAAGAATTACAGGCCAGCAACAAGGGAAAGAAAAAAGAAGACAGAGAAACAGGAGAAATTTAAGGTTGGGCTTCATCTTACCCTCCAGGGCTCTTTGATTCAGGCGTTCCCCCTCAGGTCATGTTGAGGGTTCTACCTTTTAGTCTGATTTCTAGGATATAGGATTCTATGGTACCAGTTCAATTTGGGTTCAGTTTTGTGCTTCCCCCCCCACCCTTCCTCTGTATTGTCAAAGCCTGGAGATGCCATTCAGGTATGCCAGCAACCCAGGTTGATCCAAGTTAGGAACTGCAGATGAGTGAGATCATAACGACTATTATCTTTCTGTGATTGTGTGAGTTCACTTAGAATGATCAGTTCCAAGTTTGACCACATTTTTCTACAGATTTCATTGTGTCATTTTTTTCTTACTACTGAGTACAATTCCATTGTGTGGATATACCACATTCATCCAATGATGGGCACCTGGGTTGATTCCAGTACTTAACTATTATGAATTGAGCAACTATAAACATGGTTGAGCAAATAACTCTAAACTGAGATGTGGAGCTTTTAGGGTAAATGCCCAGTAAGGGAATAACGGTCTGTTGGTAACTCTATATTTACACTTTTTAGGATTCTCCATATTGTTTTCCATAGCAGTTGTACCAGCTTACCTTCCCACCAACAGTGAATGAGTGTTCCTATTTCTCCACATCCTCACCAACATTTGTTTTCATTTGATTTTTTAATGTTTGCTATCCTTCCAGGGGTAAGGTGCAATCTCATAGTCGTTTTAATTTGCATTTTCCTAATGGCTAAGGATGTTGAGCATTTTCTTAAGTGTGTGTTATCCGTTTATAATTCTTCCCTTGAGAATTCTCTATTCTGGCTATGCTCCACTTTTGTAGTGGGTTGTTTGATTTTTAATTGTTTAGTTTTTGGAGGTCTTTGTAGATTCTAGATATTAGGCTTCTGTCAGTGGTATCACTGGCAAAGATTTTCTTCCACTCAGTGGGTAATCTATTGCCTCTGCTTATGGTATGTTTGCTTGTGCAAAAGCTTTTAGCTTCATGAGATCCCATTGGTTGAGTGCTTGCTTAATTTCCTGGGCTACTGGGGTTTTGTTCAGGAAGTCTTTTCTCAGTCCTATCTCATGGAGAATGCCTCCTATTTTTACTTCCAGTAGAGTTTTCTTCCTGAAGAGTATCCTTTAATCCATTTGGACTTGAGTTTTGTGTATGTCGAAATGAGTTGGTCTAATTTCATTTTTCTACATATGGTCACCCAATTTGTCCAACACCATTTGTTGAAGATGCTGTCTTTTTCTCCTGTGTACATTATTGGCACCTTTGTCAAAGATCAAGCAGCTTTGGTTACTTGACCTAAGGTCTGGGTCTTCAATTCCGTTCCATTGCTGTATATTTCTGTTTTTATTCCAGTACAGTGCTGTTTTTGTCACTATGTCTTTGTAATATAGCTTTAGATCAGGTCTCACCAGAGTTTTTTTTTTTTTTTTTTTTTTTTTTTTCTGAGGATATGTTTGGATATCTGAGGTCTTCTGCCATTCCATATGAATTTTAAGATCATTCTCCAAATCTTGGTGAAGAACAATGCTGGCATTTTTTTTTTTTATTGGTATTGCGTTAAATCTGTATATTGCTTTTGGTAGAATTGCTATTTTCACAGCATTAATTATACCTATCCAGGGGAATGGGAGTTCTTTCCATCTTCTGAAGCCCACCTCTGTTTCTTTCTTGAGTGTTTTTATGTTTTCTTTATTTAGGTTTTTCATATCCCTGGATATTGTTATTCTAAGGTATTTAATTATTTTTGTTGTATTAAAAAATGGGACAGCCTCACTGATTTCTTTCTCTGCATATTTATCCTTTGCAGCAAAAGCTGCTGATTTTTGTGCATTGATTTTGTATCTTGCCATTTTACTGAAGGATTTTGCTACCTTTAGAAGTTTTAAGATGGAGACTTTTGGTTCAGTTATATATAGGATTATGTTGTCTGGCTAGGACTAACCTAACTATGTCCTTTCCAATTTGAATCCCTTTTATTTATTTCTCCTGTCTTATTGCTTGGGCTAGTACCTCTAGTTCTATGTTGAAGAGCAGTGGTGAGAGTGGGCACCATTGTCTTATTCCCGATATCAGTGGGAACTCCTTGAATTTTTCTCCATTAGGTATTATTTGGGCTTTAGGAGGTTTTTTTGTTGTTGTTGTTTTGTTTTTTGTTTTTTGAGTAGGGGGGGGTTCACTCTAGTTCAGGCTGACCTGGAATTCAGGAATTGACTGTGGAGTCTCAGGGTAGCCTCAAATTCATGGTGATCCTCCTACCTCTGCCTCCCGAGTGCTGGGATTAAAGGCATGCGCCACCACTCCTGACTAGGAGCTTTATATATAGCCTTTATTGTGTTGAGATGTAACCCTCCCATGCTTATTTTTCACTGTTTTGATCATGAAGTGGTGTTATATTTTGTCATAGTCCTTCTCTGCATATAGTGACATGATCACATGGTTCTTCTGGTTCAGTTTATTTATGTGGTGTATTATGTTGACTGATTTCTGTATGTTAAACTATCCCTGTATCCCTGGGATGAAACCTACTTGATCAATGTGGATAATGCTTTTGATGTGTTGCTGAATTTGGTTTGCAATGATTTTGTTCAGGATTTTTGTGTCTAAGTTAATTAGGGATATAAGCTTATAGTTTTCTTTCTTTCTTGCATCTCTGTCTGGTGTTGGGAAGGATTACCTTGTCTTTGAATATGTGAAACACTTTGAGAAAAATCGGTTTCAGTTTTTCAATGAAGGTTTGATAGAATTAGGCTGAGAAGCCATCTGGTCCTGGACTTTTCTTTTTGGGGAGGTTTTTGAATACCTTTTCATCTCTATGGATGTGATAGGTTTGTTTAGCAGATTAATCTGCTTTGAGTTTAGTTTGGGTAGGTGGTCTGTGTCTAGGAATTCATCCATTTCTTCCAGATGATTCAATTTTGTGGAGTAGAGGTTTTGAAAGTATGCTCTGATGATTCTTCCTTTTTAATTTCTGATTTTGTTAATTTGAGACTTATCTTTTTGGTTTTTTCTTTGCTTGATCAAATTGGCCAGGGGTATATCAATCTTGTTTACTTTTTCAAAGAACCAGCTGTTTATTTCATTGATTTTTAAAATTGTCTTCTTAGTTTCTAATTCTTTAATTTCTGCTCTAATCTTGATTATTTCTTTCCTTCTGGAGCTCTTTGGGTTAGATTCTTCTTGTTTTTCCAGTGCTTATAGGTGAACAATTGGTTATTAATTTGGGATCTCTCTGTCTTTGTAATGAAGGCCTTTACTGCTGACTGCCTTCATTGTATACCATAAGTTTTGGTAGGTTGTGCTTTCATTATCATTCAGTTCTAGGAATTTTACAATTTCTTTTTTTTTTTTTAATTTCTTCCATGACCCGTTCATTGTTTAAAAGTGTGTTGTTTAGTTTCCTGGAGCTGGTGGATTTCTTGCTATGTCTCTTGTTAATTTCTAGCTTTAAAGTTTTGTGATTTAAAAAAATTATTTATTTTTATTTATTTATTTGAGAGCAACAGAGAGAAAGAGGCAAATAGAGAGAGAGAGAGAATGGGCGTGCCAGTGCCTCCAGCCACTGTAAACAAACTCCAGACGTGTGTGCCCCCTTGTGTATCTGACTAATGTGGCCTGGGGAATCAAGCCTCGAACTGGGGTTCTTAGGTTTCACAGGCAAGTGCTTAACCTCTAAGCCATCTCTCCAGCCCCCTAAAGTTTTGTGATCTTATATGATACAGGAAATTACTTCACATTTCCTGAATGTTGACCTACGTTATGGCCCAATATGTGGTTAATTTTGGAGAAGGTTCCATGGGCTGTTGAGAAGAATGTGTATTTTGTAGAGTTGGGATGGAAAGCTCTGTAGATGTCTGTTAGGTCTAGTTATTCTATAGTTTTGTTTAGCTCTATAATTTCCTTGTTGATTTTCTGCTGGATGGTCTGTCGGTTGATGATAGTGGAATATTGAAGTCTCTGACTATGATGGTGTTGGTGTTTATTTATTTTTATTGTTGAGTAGATTTCGTTTTATAATCTGTGGTACACCTGTGCTTGGCACATATATACTTATGATTGTGATGTGTTCATGTTTGATCATTCTCTTGATGAGTAAGAAAAGGCCTTCTTTGTTCTTTTTCATTACTTTTGGTTTGAAGTCTATCTTACCAGATATCAGTGTAGCAACACACACTTGCTTTTTATTTACATTTGCTTGGAATATCATTTTTCAACCTTTCACCCTAAGGAGGTATCTATCTTTAGTGGTGAGGTAGGTTTCTTGAAGACAGTGGATAGAAGGTCCAGTTTTTTGATCTACTCTGATAACTTGTGTCTTTTGATGGGTGAGTTAAGCCCATTAATATTTAAAGTTATTACTGTGAGGTTTGAATTAATCCCTGCCATGATGAGGTGTTTTATGGGGTTTGGTGCTTTCTTGTGTTTTGTAATATTTTGAGCCTGATCTATTTTGTTTATTGTGATCTTATTGTTGCCTCTTGAGATTAGTTGACTGTTCTGTGTGGAGTATTCCCTCAAGTATTCTCTATAGGTTTGGCTTTGTGCTCATATAATCATAGAGTTGATGTTTTTTTCATGGAAAGTTTTCCTTCCACCATCTATTATGAGGGATACTTTTGTTGGTATAGTAGTTTGGGTTGGAAGCCATAGTTTTTCAGACTTTGAAGTGTTCCATGCCAGGCTTTCATGGTTTCCATTGAGAAATCTGATGTAATTCTGATGGGATTGCCTTGGTATGTTGTGCATTGTTTCTCTTTTGCTGCTTTTTACACTGTCTATTTGTTCTTATTAAGAGTTTTAACTATAATGTGCCTCGGAGAGTTTCTTCTTTGGTCCTGTCTGTCTGGTGTCTTGTAGTTTGATGGGCCTCTCTTTTGAGAGATTTGGAAAGTTTTCTTCAATAATTTTTGAATATGTTCTCTATGCCTCTGGCCTGGATTTCCTCTCCTTTTGATCCAGATGATTGGTCGTTTTATGGTATACCACAGTTCCCTTGTATTTTGTTCACTTGATTTTTTTGAACGTAGTGAAGTTTTTGGCCTCCTGATCAATTTCTTCTGTCTTGTCTTCCAGGTCAGAGGTTCTGTCTTACACATGAGTAACTCTATTGGTGAGGGGTTCTAGCAAGGTTTTTATAATTTCTATTTGATTTTTGTTTTGTGTTGTGTTATTTTGCATCATGATCATCTCTTTTTTAAGGTATGATTTCAATTCAAGTTCTGATTTTCTTGATGCTTCCTGGAATTCATTCTTACATTTGATCAAGTCTTCATTAAGCTTAATCAGCCAGTTGTTGAGATCTTCCACTTCTTGACTCACCTTCAATTCATTAATATTTCTATCTCTTTTTTTTTTCTAACACTTTCTTCATTCAAGTTAAGCCTACTGTCAAAAGCTGAGTGCTCTAGGAGATGATTCTGTTCAATTTTATTGATATGATTGTTGGTTCTTTGATGGTTTGTCTCCAGCTCAGCAATTCTCTTGATCAGGGTCTCATTGGTTATTGTGTTTTTGAAGGGTTAATAGCCTTCCCTGAAAACTAAAGGACACTAAAGAGTTAATAGCTATCCCTAAACCAGCAATAAAGAAGTTTGGCATCCTTCCCTAATTGATGTACTCCCCTTAGTCTTGATGGCCTTCAAGGGCCAGACACCATCTAAATATCCTCCCTTAGACATTCCTGGCTGACGAAGCCTATTCTGAACAAGGACACATAACTGTGCCTGGGCCAGTCTGTTTTTCTTGGGTTCCTCTGTATAAATTTACACCCCAGCCTGGCTCAGTGCTTCAGCCTTTATCCCCCGGAAAAACTGAGACCCCTCGCTGTTTTCTCTAATAAACATTCTATCTGTAGAGATCAAGTCTGGTGTTCTCTTTTGCTTTTATCTTTCACTTTCTTTCAGTTTTCATTTGGGGAATGGATTTCTTTATGATTCTTATTGGAGGCTTCCATTGTAGGACTAGGCATCCTTGGTGGAGACCTCTCCATTTTCTGACTTTTTTGTTTTTGTTTTTGTTTTTTTGGTATTGTTGTCTTCCCATTTTAGGGAGACTATTTTATTGAGGAGGAAACAAGTTTTTCTGCTTTGGCCTGTGTACCCTCTGACTCAGGTGAACAGGGATGTTGGCATCCAGTTGCCAATCAGGATACCAGAGCAAAAGACCTGACTCTACAGCTCACACAGGGTCCAGGCCTCCCCACGCAAGGCACAAGGGGACCCATTAGGACCAGGGAACTGGGAGGAGCCAGGGAACAGGGATCTGGCCTACTCACTCCGCACCACACCTGCTTGCACACAGTCTGGCCCAGGGAAACTGGACTGGGAACTGGGAGGAACCTGGAAACCGGGGTGTGGCCTATTCACTCCACAGGGCTGTGCCCACCACTACAGAGTCCAAGCAGGGAACACAGACCAGGGAACTGGGAGGAGCTGGGAAACTGGGGTCTTGCTTACTCACTCCATCCCCCTGCGGCACCCGTACACACACTGTCCATGTAGGGTACCCAGACCAGGGAGCTGGGAGGAGTAGTGAAACAGGGCTATAGTGAAATTTTTTGGACCAATGTGGGTGATTGATGGGGCTGGAAGGGCATTAGAAATAGGCACAATTCTATTGAAGCAGTCGCAGAGAGAATTTATGAGTTCCTTACTAGAACATATGTCTTTTATGTTACGCTGTAAACCTGCACCCCACCATGGTCATGACTAAGGATGATGCCATCTGCCTGCTTGGATTTAGGGATCTTTTACTCCAAGCTTTGTCCTCTCTGTAGAATCATATGTTCCACCCTCACTGGGTGACTGTTTTTTCCCCACCCGTCCATGCCTGTTGGTTCCCCTAACTTGAGATTTCAGGAAACATGTGTTCCTATTTATGTCACCTCAAGTGACTCTTTACACATTTGAGCTTTAGATATTTAAATAGTTAGGACCAAGGTACTTTTTAGAGCTAAATATGATTTTTATCCTGAAATCAGAGCTAGTGTTCAAATTTAGAATATATGTGCATCAAGATTTTAGACTATTTGACTATTTTAGACTATTTTTACTGGTAGTTTTGGAAAGAGTTGCTTATGTAGCCCAGGCTAACCTCAGACTTGCTGCATAGACAAGGTCCACCTTTAGCTCCTGGTCCTTTTTTATTATTTTTTTATTTTTTGCCAATGTTAAATAGTTTTTATTTAAAGTATTGCATTTTTCACTTACATACAGTGCTTATAAAGCGCAATGTTATTTCATTTCCCTGTGTACAAATGTTCCATATTCAAGTATTGAGAATGCTCAGTAAAATTTATAGCAGCCAAACTTTAAACTGCCACAGAACTCACTAATCTAGGTCCTTCAAATATTTGACTGTGGAATAGTGCTCTGTGTACTTGGGCTGACTTAATCAACCTCTTCAGTGGTGGGCCCTGAGGAAGCACCACCAGAGGGAGGAGCTCCCCCTCCAGGAAAGCCCCCAGGCATTCCTCCTGGCATGCCTCCTGTACTCTGGTACAGCTTGGTAATGATGGGGTTGCACACCTTCTCCAATTCTTTCTGCTGATGCTCAAATTCTTCCTTTTCTGCAGTCCGATTCTTATCCAGCCAGCTGATGATTTCATTACACTTATCCAGAATCTTTTGTTTATCCTCATTGTTGATCTTGCCTTGAAGTTTTTCATATTCAACAGTTGCTTTCATGTTGAATACACAGGACTCCAGAGTATTCTTGGATGACACCTTGTCTTTCTGCTTCTCATCTTCAGGTTTGTACTTCTCAGCTTCCTGGACCATTCTCTCAATGTCCTCCTTGCTCATATGGCCTTTGTCATTTGTGATGGTAATCTTGTTCTCTTTTCCTGCACAGCAGAAACATTGAGGATACCATTAGCATTAATATCAAAAGTAACTTCAATCTGAGGAACACTACGGCTTAGGATTAGTGCTGGAGAGATGGCTTAGTGGTTAAGTTGCTTGTCTGTGAAGCCTAAGGACCTATGTTCAACTCTCCAGATCCCATATGGGATGGTTTGATTCAGATGTCCCCCATAAACTTAGCTGTCTTTAATGCTAGGTTCTCAGCTAATGAAGATTTGGAAATTAACGCCTGCTGGAGATGGTGTATTTTTGGGGGTGGGCTTATGGGTGTTATAGCCAGTTTCCCCATGCCATTGTTTGGCACACTGTCCTATTGCTGTTTTCCACCTTATGTTGGGCAGGGGTAGATGTCCACCCTCTGCTCATGCCATTGTTTTTCCCCGTCATTGTGGAGCTTCCCCTCGAGCCTATAAGCCAAAATAAATCTCTTCTTCCCAGAAACTGCTCTTGGTTGGGTGATTTCTACCAGCAATGCGAACCAGACTGCAACAGTAAAGTGGTACTGAGGAGTGGGATTGCTACTTGGCCTCTTGGAGCTGGTTTTCAAGAGGAGTGTGGAAGAATTTGAAACCTTGGCCTAAGAAATGTCTTGCAGTGCTGTAAGTACAGCTTGATGAATTATTCTGGTCAGAGTTGAAAGACCTGAAATGCAGTAAAATCTATGAACTGTGAGGTTTGGCTTATGAGAGTGAGAAAGAGCTTTGCTTGGACTGGGCTAGCAATTTGTAGTGAAAAGCTGGCTGTTATGCCTGTGTCCTGAGACATGTGCAGGGTTGCTTTGTGTAGAAATTAACTGGTGTGAGAAGAGGGATATGACACAGAAAGAAAAATCTTTGGGTGAACTGTTGGCCCTTTAGCTGCAATTGAGAAATTATAACCTTTGGGACTGGGCTAGCTGACTTGCACTGGGGCAGCAGGAAGAATGTAGACTCTTGGAGGGGCCTGAGTGCTCAAGAAGTAAGTGTCCTGTTCTTCAAAGTCTGCTTTAATACTTCCTGGATTAACAAATTGGCACCCTGCCTGGTATTGTGGAGTGTGAGAAATGCAGGAAAGAGAGGGTCATTGAGTTTGCAACATGGTCTTGTGTTTTGGAAATGGCCATGGGCAGTGTGAAGCAGGTTTTCTGGTTTCCTGCATGGAGACCCCATGGGGCCATGAGGATGGACCGTGGATTGCAGTAGAGACCCAGTGGAGATGCCGGGACCACGAGATGGGTGCTAAGGTAAGCTGCCGGTCTTGATGAAGTTTCCCAGGAATGTGAGTAGCCTAGCTGGAGGGATGGAATTGGAATTGACTTGGTGCTGGTTAGAGTTATTGGACTTGGAGACTTATTACTGGCTACAGTTGTTGGACTTGGAGCTACAGAGTTTGGTGTTTGCCCTGTTTAATTTGTGTATTGCTTGCATATTTCTTTGCTATACCTAATGCCATCTTTTACAGTGTGAATGTTTGTTCTGTGCCATTATGAGTTTGGGGGGGATTTTTTTGGTATTATGGCTCAGTTAAAAGATCTTGGATTATGGGGATGTATGAACATCATTGGAATTGATAAAAACTATGGGGGACTTTTAAAGTTAGATGAATGCATTGCATTTTACATCACACTACACCCAGCAGACAGCAGGTCTTAGGATGTTATATTACAAGTAGGAACACAAACCTCTGCTGTATAGTTTGTTCTCAAGACCCAATTAAAAACAATAAACTTCCTCTATTTTCTCCATTCAGTGTAATGTAATTTTCATTTTAAATTTATTTTTAATTTTTATTGAGAACTTTAATGTATGAATACATTGAATATTGGTCATATGTCATTGGGTTATATACTTATATGTCCCATCCCTCTGCCTTCATTCCACTGAAGGCCATCCTCTAAAGGGTTATCTGTAATAATTGAGGAGTCATGAGTATACCAGTCAGTCCACTGGGGAGACAATACCTCAGAGGCCACCTTCTCACCCTGGGATTTTTACCCTGGCCCCTCTTTCTCAATGTTCCATGAGCTTTAGCAGTGAGCTCTCAACAGCCTATAATTATCTGCTTTGATGATGTTTGAGTCTCCACACTATCTAGAGCCATTTCCCTGGAGATTCTCAGCATAGCAGTGAGAGCAACACTCATATTTAATTCGTTACTCTTCTTGTAACATTTCCTAAGTCCTGATGAGTGTGGTAGAGATGACTCCTATGGTGGTAGGCACTCAGCTGTCTTTTTATGTCATTCTGAAGGGTCTCGGTCTTGTAGATTATCACTATTGTCTATAAAAAGCAGATTATATTAACAAGAGTGAAAGCAGCATGGATCAAAATGGATAAACATACACATTCAGAAGACTTTCTGAAGGATATAATCTCTTCTTTTAGCCAAACAACAGTGGAAGCTTACCCTGTAGGGTCTATAACCTTCCAGGTTTCTGACAGTTCTTAGCACCAAGCATGATTTCCCTCCTACTGAAAAATTATATCCATTCAGTAAGCAGTTGATTACCCTCATTAAACTATATGCTGCTATTGCATCACTGTGTTCATCTTTCCTGGCTGGTTGATTTTGTAGCTTGCAGTATCCTCTGCTTGTTCATGCTGTTGGTGACTTTTATCTCCAGCATGTGCCCGAGCACTTACCAGCACAGTAAGAGCTAGGGAGCTGAGTTCTATCGCAATTCCAGCATTTTCTCTCAATTTCCTGAGACCAAAGCCTGTGGTAGCTTCACAAATGTGTGTGGGTATATGTATGGTATGTGTATGTATACTGTATGCATGTGTGTGTGTACTGTGTGGGGGGTATGTCTGGTATGTGTATGTATAGTGTATGCATGTGTGTGCCCTGTGTGTGGGGTTTGTGGAATGTGTATGTATAGTATATGCATGTGTGTGTGCACTGTGTGTGGTGTGTGGTATGTGTATGTATAGTGTATGCATGTGTATGTGCACTGTGTGTGTGGTATGGGGTATGTGTATGTATAGTTTATGTGTGTGTGTGTGCCCTGTGTGTGTGGTGTGTGGTGTGTGGTATGTGTATGTACAGTGTATACATGTGTTTGTGCCTATGTGTGTGGTGTGTGGTATGTGTATGTGTAGTGTATGCATGTGTGTGTGCCCTGTGTGTGGGGTGTGTGGTATGTGTATGTATAGTGTATGCATGTGTGTGTGCCCTGTGTGTGTGGTATGTGTATGTATAGTGTATGCATGTGTGTGTGCCCTGTGTGTGTGGTATGTGTATGTATAGTGTATGCATGTGTGTGTGCCCTGTGTGTGGGGTGTGTGTTTGTGTATGTATAGTGGATGTATGTGTGTGTGCCCTGTGTGTGGGGTGTGTGGTATGTGTATGTATAGTGTATGCATGTGTATGTGCTCTGTGATTGTGGTATGTGCATGTATAGTGTATGCATGTGTGTGTGCCCTGTGTATGTGGTGTGTGTCTGTATAGTGTATGCATGTGTGTGCCCTGTGTGTGGGTTGTGTGGTATTTGTATGTATAGTGGATGTATGTGTGTGTGCCCTGTGTGTGGGTTGTGCGGTATTTGTATGTATAGTGGATGTATGTGTGTGTGCCCTGTGTGTGGGTTGTGTGGCATGTGTATGTGTATGTATAATGGATGTATGTGTGTGTGCCCTGTGTGTGGGTTGTGTGGTATGTGTATGTGTATGTATAATGGATGTATGTGTGTGTGCTCTGTGTGTGGGGTCTGTGCTATGTGTATGTAATGGGTGTATGTGTCTGTGCCCCCTGTGGGGTGCATGTGTGTGGTATGTGTATGTGTAGCATATGTATGTGTGGGGTGTGTGTTCTGTGTGTCTGTATAGTTTATGCTTATGTGTGTGCCCTGTGTTTGGAGGGTGTGTTTATAGTGTGTACATGTGTATGTGTCCTGTGTGCATGCATTCAAAGACCAAAGGAGAGAGCGAATATCCTCCTCTGTGGAACTTCCATGTTGTTTCCTTGGGTCAGAGTCTTTAACTGAACCTGGAGCTATTGTTTTTTGGTCCAATTGCCTGACCAGCAAATCCCAGCAGTTCTCCTGTCCCTGAATCCTCAGGACTGGGGCTTTAGGCATGTTTAGCCACACCTGGCTTTTTATGTGAGTGCCTTGGAGTTAAGTCAGTTCCTTATGCTGTGGGGCAAGTACTCTTACCTGCTGAACCATCTTCCCAGTTCTCAATTATCCTTTTAAAGCTATGGATTCTGTATATATATAAATCCAGATGCATTGTCTTTTGTTTGTTTGGGTATGCTTTTTATGCACAGAGCAGTGTAAGGTTAGTATATATTAATAGGGCATGAATCTTGCAAAGGACTAAGATTTTCTTACTTTGCTTCAAAGTATACTGGTTGAATACCATAAGCAGCTGAGTAACCAGGCTGATTGCAGCTGTGGGCTTGACACTCAAGGTAACCCTGAAATCAGAAGATAATACAGTGAAGTTCCAAGATTTTCTGTTCATGGTTCTGTTCATTCTGGCCCTCTTTCCCTGATACTAATCCAGTAGAGTGTAACAACTTTATTTTGCTCTTGAATTGTACCCAGAGGCTTGGATAGGGCCCTCCCTTGGGTGGGTGCCCATGTGGAACATATGGCACTTCATGGAATGCAGATAATGGCTTCATTTCCCTTTCTGTTTTAATAGATTGAAACCTGTGTGAGCAGGTAGACATTTCATAAAGTACAAATGAAAGTATTATACTATTATTCATGGCAGAGCACAGCCAGCATGTTATTCTGATGAGCAAATCCCAGTGCCCTTCTTACTTACACCCTGCTGGATATTTTGCTTATAACCTAGACCCTTGCTTTAAAGGTCACGTCTCAAAATGTAACCCTTTCTGTAATTGCTTTTCTGATGTCACAGAAGTTGGGCCTTGAGCTTTTTAGGGAGACTGATGGGCAGGTAGGTCCTGATTGGAAGGTTGGCACAACCTTCTCCTCTGCAGCTGTGGGGCTTCTGGTGCCCTCTCAGTCCCTATTACCTGTGTCCTACCTGGGAGAGGCAGGGAGGGATCCCTTCTCCTTCTCTACCTACCCAGTAAAGCACCCTACCCCTAATCCTGTCAGGCTGGAGTCTAGCTAGACTCTGATTTTTTGCCTCAGGGCTCAGTGAGTAGGATGATCACAGAGGTAGAGTTTAGGAGGATTTTTCTTTTGTTTTTGAGACAAAGCCTTGCTATGTAGCTCATGCTGGCCTCAAATGAAAGTCCTCCTGCCTCAGTTTCACAAATGTTAAAATTGCAGGCATGTACCTGGCTCAGTTTATATTATATTGGATAGGACCTTTGGGTTTAACACTTCAGCCCATTCCTGCTAGGAAACTGGAGAGTAGGAAGGTGATGTGATCTCATGAGGAGTTATAGCCAGGCTGACCAAGGGCAGCCAAAATGCAGAGCTTTGCCCTCCCAAATGGGTTGTTCTTCTTTCCCCTATCCCAGTCATCTCTAAATGTACTAAGGTTTTGCTACCTATATGATAGGAGTCAAATGGTTTCTAATTCTGGCTACAAAGCCCAATCCCCATAAATCATGAGTCTTGAAGGAGTCCTGTTACCTCTCAGAGATGATATGGCTGCTTAAGAATGAGTCTTTAGGGGACTGGAGAAATGGCTTAGTGGTTATGGCATTTGCCTGCAAAGCCTAAGGACCCACATAAGCCAGATGCACAATGGGCACATGTGTCTGGAGTTTGTATGCAGTGCTAGAGGCCCTGGTGTGCCCATTTTTTCTTTCTCAGTCTGTCTCTTTCTTTTTCATAAATAAATGAATAAAATATTGAAAAAAGAATGAGTCTTTAAAGCAGGACGTAGTGGTGCACACTTTTAATCCCAGCACTCATGAAGCTGAGGTCAGATTGCTATGAGTTCAAAGACAGTATGAGCTACAAAGTGAGTTCCAGATCAGCATGGGTGAGAATGATGCCCGTCCTCAATAAAACACAAAAAGGATGAGCCTTTAAAAGCTCACATTTACTAAATATATATAACATTTCAGTCAACAGTGGGTCATATAAATGATGGTGGTCTGAAACTGGCTTATGCTTTCTTAAAACTGTCCCTATCATTAAATCTTGAATGACTATCCATTGTTATTTTAATGATTACTATTATTTAGTCTTTGCAGAAACTCCACAAGATTTTTTGTTGTTGTTGTTTTTGTGAAGTAGGGTCTGGCTGTAGTCCAGGCTGACCTGGAATTCACTCTGTAGTGTCAGGTTGCCCTTCAACTCATGGCGATCCTCCTACCTCTGACTCCCATATGCTGGGATTAAAGGCGTGTGCCACCACACCTGGCTCTCCACAAGATTCTTCATCCCATTTTGTTAGATGCTAAAATTGAAAGGTTTCATTTCTATGTGCAGTGTGCGAGTATAGTAAAGCACTCTTCTTCTGCTACCAGCTTAGACTCTGATCCCTGCTTCAGGACTCAGTCAGTAGACTGAGTGCTAAGACCCAGTCCAGATCTAACTTGATCCATAGCTGGTGCTTAACCCATAGGGCCAGAGACAGATCTATACCTGGCCCTTCCACTTTCACTCTCATGAAAACCTCCAGGTGGGCTTCAAACCTTAGTCAGTTTTCTTCCTTTAAGACTGTGATAATTAATATCTGGTTGTCAACTTGACAGAATTTAGAATCACCATGGTTTGTTTGGAATGTTTATTAGGGATTTTTTTTTTCTTTTTTTTGAGGCAGGATCTCACTGTGGCCCAAACTGACTTGGAACTCATTCTGTAGTCCTAGGCTGGCTTTGAACTCATGGTGATCCTTCTACCTCAGCCTCCTGAGTTGTGGGACTGAAGATGATTATCACTAACCACTCCAGCTTCTATTAGGGATTTTCTAGATTAAATTGTGGTGGGAAGACCCACTCTGACTGTGGATGTCGCCATTCCACGTGTTGGAGGTCCTAAACTGTATAAAAAGAAGAAAGATATCTGAGCATCATTCATCACGCTTTCTCTACTTCCTCTCTGCTGATGTGAAAATGTGACTCTGCTTGTCTGCCCCTACCTACCATGCTTTACACACCATGACAGAGTGGGTTCCCAAGGCTTCCAGTATGATTGCTCTGAGGATCACCTTCAAGAAAACTGACACTGTTAGTTGTCAGAACTCAGCAACTTTTTTTCCTTCAATGTTCCATTTTGGCCATTCTTTCTGGTTTTAGCCACTATAAGAACCTGTCTCTCCAGGGCCAACCCAACCATTTCCTCTTCCAATTACAATGGCTTACTCATTTATAGCAGAGCATGTTTTGGTTGTCCATCTTAGCCCTACAGTTAAGGTGACCCCTGTCTACATGATTGGCCTTTGAGGCTTAACCCAGTTCACCTTCCCTATGAAACCTGCAGCTCTCTCCTCACCAATGAGTGTGTAGCACCTGGTCTGGCTTCTGTTTCCTTTTATCTTTAATTTTTTAATTTTTTTTTATTAAGAACATACTTTGTATGGGATACATCATGTGTTGATACTATCTTGTCCCTCATCCCTTCCCCCATTCCATTGGGGACCCTCTTCAGTTGGTGTTGCTGGTATTCCCCATGGGATTGTGGGTTATGTATTGTAGGAGAAGCAGTCAGTTATTGAGGAGAGGCAATGCCTCTGGGCATGACATCAGCACCTGTGACACTTACATTCTTTCCACCCCCCCCCCCTTCTGCAAAATTCCCTAAACCTTGGTGGCTGTGTTTTAAGTCTGCTTCAGTGGTGAGCTCTCAGGAGCCTCTGGATTTCTACTTTGGTATGGGTGGAGTATCCTCAGCATCTGTCTACTTCACACTGGTACTGATTGTCAGACTCAGCATGGAAGCAGCACTCTTGATTTTCTCCCTACTTCCTCTGTGGTTTTGCCCGGGCCTTGACTGAGATGTAAGGGATAGTTTATCTACTCAGTCTCACTACCTTCTGAAAAAGAAAAACAGATTCTCCAATGGAGAGTGAAGTCAGCATAGGTGAAATTGGATTAAGCATTATTAATTTAGGGAGAGTTGGATGAATATAGCCCCTCTTTTAGCCAAAGATTAGTGAGAGCTTGACACTGGAGAACATAATCTTTGTCTCCATAGGATTCAGACCTGGTTCCCAGTTCCAGATATGGGTTCCTTTCCACTGAGTGGATCTGTTAGACAATCAAAGAGCCATTGGTTACTCACCAAGGCTATATGCCACCATTGCACTGGTGTGTACTTCTTGTCAGTCTGGTTGCTTCTGAGTAGCTTAGTCCTCTGCTTGCTCACACCATTGTTGGCCACTTTCTCCCAGTAGCTCATGTAGCACTTGCCAGCACTAGATGGGCAGACATTCTAGGGAATGGCTCTTTTCCGGATTCCATCTGTGTCTCTGTTCTGTGTCAGCAGCATATGGTGTCTTCACCAATATGGTCTTACCTTTTACCTCAGGCAGGTAATCATGTGCCTTGACAGAAGTCTGTCTTGTTTTTGGGACCTTGTAGGTCTCTCCGATCAACAGCTCATTGTGAATAGCAACCTGTTTCTGGCATTGGGAGTTAACAGGCCAGAGCCTTAATTTTTAAGGTTAGGCTTCATCTCACCCTGTCCAGGACCCTTCTTTTCAGGTGCTTCACCCCTTCCCATAGTCCTGTTGAGGGTTAAATCTTTTAGTCTATCTTCAAGGATAAAGATTTCTCTGCTACTAGTTCATTTTGGGTCTAGTTTTGTGTTTGTTTCCCCATACCCTCCCCTTCCCCTCTCCCCAGACCCTTCTATCTGTCCCTCAAGTTTCCTATCAGGTATGTCAGCAACTCAAGCTGATCCATGTTAGGAACTGCAGGTGAGTGAGAACATTTGGCACTTGTCTTTCTGTGATTGTGTGCATTTGCTGAGTATGATCTGATCTGTTCCAAACCTGTCCATTTACCTGCAGATTTCAATGTATTTTTTTTTCATACTGTTGAGTAGAATTTCATTATATAAATGTACCACAACTTTGTTTTCCATTCATCCAGTAATGGGCACCTGGGTGGATTCCAGTTCTTAGCTATTATGAATTGAGCATCTATAAACATGGTTGAGCAAATATCTTTGTAATGAAGCAAAGAGCATTATGATAAATCCCCAGTAAGGGTATAACTGGGTTTGCTTGATTTTTTTTTTTTTATTGTTTAGATTTTTAAGTTCTTTTGTATATTCTAGATATTAGGCCTCTGTTAGTGCTATAACTAGTAAAAATTTTCTCCCATTCTGTGGGTAATCTATTGGCTCTGCTTATGTTATATTTGTTTGTGCAAAAGCTTTTAGCCTCATGAGATCCCATTGGTTAAGAGATTGTTTAATTTCCTAAGCTACTGAAGTATTGTTCAGGAAATCTTTCCCCACTCCTATATGGTAGAGAGTTCCTCCTATGTTTTCTTCCAATAGTTGAGGATTTTCGGGTCTTATATTGAGTTCTTTAATCCATTTGGAGTTGATTTTTGGGTATAGTGAGTTGAGTGGGTCTAGTTTCATTTTTCTACATGTGGCTACCCAATTTATTGAAAATGTTCTCTTTTTTCCAGTCTAGATTATCAGCACCTTTGTCAAAGATCACATAGCTGTAGCCACTTGACCTAAGGTGCAGGTCTTCAGTTCTGTTCTATTGGTCTATATTTCTGTTTTTATGTGAGTAGCATGTTTTTATTACTATGGCTCTGTAATATAGCTTTAGATCGGGTATGGTGATACCTCCAGAGGTGTTTCTTTTGCTGAGGATGTGTTTGGATATCTTAGGACTGCTACCATTCTGAACTTTCAGATCACTTTTTCTGTCTCTGTGAAGAATGATGCTGGGAGATTTTATTTGTAATGCATTAAATCTATATATTGTTTTTGGTGGATTGCCATTTTTACAATATTAATTCTACCTATCCAAGAGCATGGGAGGTCTTCCTGTTTTCCGAGGTCCTCCTCAGTTTCTTTATTGTTTGGCTTTACGTTTTCATTATATATGTCTTTCGCATCATTGGTTATCGTTATTCCAAGGTATTTTTTTTTGTTGCTATTGAAAATGGGTAGCATTACTGATTTCTTTCTCTGTGTATTTGTCCTTTGTATGTAGAAAACCTACTGATTTTTATTTGTTGATTTTGCATCCTGCCACATTGCTGAAAGAATTAATCACCTTTAGATGTTTTGAGATGGAGACTTTCAGGTCCCTTATGTATTGAATCATGCCATCTGCAAATAGGGCCAACTTGACTCACTCCTTTCCAATTCATATTTCTTTCTTTCTCCTGTCTTATTGCTTGGGCTAGGACGTCTAGTATTCTGGTGAAGAGCAGTGGTGAGAGAGGGCATCCCTTTCATGTGCCTGATCTCAGTGGAAACTCCTTGAATTTTTCTCCATTAAGTATTATTTGGGCATTATGTATTTTATATATAGTTTTTATTATGTTGAGATATAAATAGTCTATTCTTATTTTCTCCAATGTTTTGATTATGAAGCAATGTTGTATTTTTTGTTAAAGGCCTCTGCAACTATTGAAATGATCTTGTGGTTCTTGTTACTAAGCTTATTTATGTGGTGTATTATGTTGACTGATTTCCATATGTTGAACCATCCCAGCATTGCTGGGATGAATCCTGCTTAATCAATGTGAATAATGCTTTCATGTGTTGTTGAATTTGGTTTGCAAGGATTTTGTTCAGTGTCTTTGCATCTAAGTTCATCAGGGATATAGGCCTATATAGTTGTCTTTTCTTGTATCTTCATCTGGTTTTGATATTAGGGTTGTGCTCATTTCAGAAAAGGGTTTGGGGAACATTTCCTATTCTCAGATTATGTGAAATACTTTGAGGAAAATTGGTTTCAGCTCTTCCACAAAGGTTTGATAGAATTTGGCTGAGAAGCCATCTGATCTTGGACTCTTTTTTTTTGGGGGGGGGGGGAGGTTTTTGATGATCTTTTTCATCTTCATGAATGTGATAGGTTTGTTGAGGAGATTAATCTGCTCAGATTTTACTTTTGGTAGGTAGTATGAATTTAGGAATTCATTCATCCATTTCTTCTAGATTATCCAATCTTGTTTACTTTTTCAATGATCTAATTCTTCATTTCATTAATTTTAATTGCTTTCTTAGTTTCTAATTCATTTATTTCTGCTCCTGTCTTATTTCTTTCCATCTGGAGCTCTTTGGGTTGTATTCTTGTTTTTCCAATGCCTTTAGGTGAGTGGTTAAGTTATTGATTTGGGATCTAGCCATCTATGTCATGAAGGCATTTAATGCTATGAATTTTCCCCTTAGGACTGCCTTCATTGTGTCCCATAAGTTTTGGTAAGTTATGTTTTCATTATCATTCAATTCTAGGAATTTTACAGTTTCTTTTTCGACTACCTAGTCATTGTTTAAAAGTGTGTTGCTCAGTCTCCAGGAGCTGGTGGAGTTTGACTTGATATGTCACTTGTAGATTTCTAGCTTTAAAGCATTGTGATCTGATATGATGTAGGAAATTATGTCAGTTTTCTTGAATCTATCTAGGCATGCTTTATGGGCTAGTATATGATCTATTCTGGAGAAGGTTGTATGTGTTGCTAAGAAGAATGTGTATTCTGTAGAATTGGGGTGGAATGTTCTGTAGGTGTCCATTAGATCTGCTTGATCTATTTTCTTTTCTTTTTTTTTTTTTTTTGGTTTTTTAAAGTTAGAGTCACTCTCATCTATGGTATTTTTGAGCTGTAATAATTCACTGCAGATATTTTCTGCTTGGGTGGTTTAACTATGTTTCAACTATGATGTGTTTTAGAGAGTTTCTTCTTTGATCCTGTCTGTTTGGTGTTCTGTGAGCTCCTTATATCTAGATGGGCCTCTTAATTTGTGAGATTGGGAAAATTTTCTTCAATAATTTTGTTTGATATGTTCTGTATGCCTCTGGCTTGGATTATTCCCTTTATGGATATTTGGTCATTTTAAGGTATCCCATAGTTCCCTTGTGGTATGTTCATATGATGTTTTGAACTTTTTGACTCCTGATCAATTTCTTGTCTTCCAGCTCAGGAGTTTTGTCTTCCATATGAGTGACTCTGTTAGTGAGGGGTTCTGGAGAGGTTTTTAAAATATATATTTGATTTTTGTTTTCTGTTGTGTTATTTTACATTTTATCCATCTCTTTTATGAAGTATGATTTCAGTTTGAGGTCTGATTTTCTTGATGCTTCCTGGAATTCATTTTTGCATTTAATCATGTCTTCATTAAACATATTCCACTGGTTATTGATATCCTCTATTTGTTTACTCACTATCAATTCATTTATCTCTCTTTTGAGGTTCTCTGGTTTTCTTTAATTAAGGTAAGCCTAGTGACAAACACTTAATGCTCTAAGAGATGATTCTGCTCAATTTCATTTTTTATTTATTTATTTGATAGCTTGCTTCCAGTTGAGCAATTCTTTTGATCAGGGTCACATAGCTTCTTGCGTTTTCATTTTGAGATTCAATTTCTGTTGTTTTCTCCATGATTTCATTGGAGGCTTACATTGTGGGAATAGGTGTCCTTGGTGGAGATCTCTCAGTTTTCTGACTTTCGTTTCTTTTTTTTTTTTCTTCTTCTTTTTTTGCATTGTGGCCTACCCATCTACTGGGAGATAGGGAACAAACTGGGAGCTCTGTCCTACTTACTCTGTTTGAGTACCCTCTGAGCAGGGAATCTGGGAGTTGGGGACCTAGGGGCCATTCAATGAAGAATGCAGAGCAATGGGGTCTGTTTCAGCAGCATGCATGCAGGGTCTGGGCAGCCCCAAGCTAGCAGCAGGGGTGCCAGGACCAGGGAACTGGGCAATGAGGAACAAACTAGGAGCTCTGGCCTATTCATTCTGCAGGTGGACCCTCAGATGCACTGGATCCCTGACTTCTATTTCTGTGGTGTTTGTTTTCTACACTGATAAATTCTTTTCAAATGTCAGCTAACAGCTTGTGAAGAGAGCAAGGGCTTGCACTTAGATAGCCTCGGAGTGGTTGCTGGCTACCCTTGAGGCTCTGGGGCAAATCACTTTATGTCTCTCATCTTCGTTTTTCTCCATCTTCATTTTCATTCCTCTGTGTCAAGGAATGAAGCATTAGCACAAACCACAAGAGAACAGACTTCATAGTTTGTTTAGGTAAATGCCTGTTGCCCTCCATTTCCCTGTACATCCTGAATCTCCAGCTGGACCAAAAGATCTTCAAATGACTGTTTTTTGAGACAGGGTCTCATGTAGCTCAGTCTCAGGCTCATCTCCAACTTGCTGTGTAGCTGGAAATGAACTTGAACTTCTGAATCTTCTGCCACCACCACACCCATTTAAGAAAAACTGTTTTATGTGCCTCTGATTTCTCAACATTGAGCTTTTCTACTAGCAATAATAGTATAAGAAGTAGTTATAGTAATGGGAATTTTAGCATATTTACAAGTATTTATTATATGCCAGGTTTTACTTGTAACACTATTTATTTGGATTTCTCAACAAAGCTTTGAGGCAAGTACCGTGATACCAGATGAGGAAACTGAGGTACAGTGGTTAAGAAAATGGTTCAAGGTCACCTAGCTTCGATGAATCATAATTAAAATTTTAACTCAGGAGCTGGAGAGATGGCATAATAGTTAAAGTGCTTGCCTGTGAAACTTATGGACCCAGGTTCAATTCCCCAATGCCAACATAATCCAGATGCACAAGGTGGCACATGTATCTGGAGTTTGTTTTCAGTGGTTAGAGGCCCTGGCATGCCCATTCTCTACCTCTCTCTCTCCCTCTCATTCTCTCAAATAAATAAATATTTTTAAAAACTGAACTCAGAGCTGGGCGTGGTGGCGCATGCCTTTAATCTCAGCACTCGGGAGGCAGAGGTAGGAGGATTGCTATGAGTTCAAGGCCACCCTGAGACTCCATAGTGAATTCCAGGTCAGCCTGGGCTACAGTGAGACCCTACCTCGAAAAACCAAAAAAAAAAAAAAAACTGAACTCAGAAAGTTTGTGTTTGTGTGTGCATGTGTGTGCATTTGTGGAGACCAGGGGACTGTCTTTGACCTTTTTATTTTGAGACTGTGTCTCGCACTGGCCTGGAACTTGCTGTGTAGGCTTGACTGTCCAGTGAATAAGCCCTAGAGACCTGCCTGTCTTTGCTTCCACAGTGCTGGGATTACAAGTTCACACCACACTGCCCAGTTTTTCCTTGTTAAAAATATATTGATTCTGGAGATTTAACTCAGGACCTCATGCTTGCAGAGTAAACACTTGACAGACATTACTATCACACCAGTATCACAAAATTTTTTATATTGCTATGAAAATTTTTAGTCACATACAAAAATAGAATGGCATAATGAATTTCTGTCTTCTACCCTTCCATGACATTGCCTGACTTTCTGTCTTCCCACTCACTCCTCTGTTTCCATCTTGGATTATGTTGAAGGAAATCTCATGTAACTTTTCATGATAAACACTTTGTAAGTATTATCTTTTTAGTATAAATTCTATGCTATTATCATACTAGTAGTTTGTTAATAATAAAGGCATAGGGGCTGTGGAGAAGCAGTTAAAGTCACCTGCTTGAACAGTTTGACATCCCAGATTTATCCTAACACCTAAAACCAGGCACCAACTTGCAGTGGCAAGAGACATTGGAGTGCCCCATCCCCACACATGCAAATAAACAAATAAAATTATTTTTAAAGATATAGTTTATGTTTATTTGTCTTAGTCTTAGGTACTTGCAGAAACATATTTTTGGCAGTTCATTGTTCAGATTCAGACTCAAAAGATAGTTTAGTTTTCATAATGGTATCTAAATCCCTGAATGTTTGGGTGTTTATTGCACTGTATTCAACAGGTATTTCTTGTATGCTATGCTGGGCTCATCTGAGGATGGTGAAAGATATTTCCCTGAAGCTGTTAGCTGGCCATGGTAACTTACAGGGCTCATAAAAATACCCATTGGCTCATTGTTCTTTAAACTTATTAAGCTTGGGGAAAGGATGCAGGGTAGAACTTTTGACAGAGATGCGGAAGGTAGGAGGAAGAAACAGCCCTAAGAAGAAGCCATAGGTGTATCTTGGGGATGTAATTAGAATCTTCAATCATACTCTGTCCTCCAAGTTTGTTTTCTGCCTCTCATTCTACTCTCTCTGCCCGTCCACTTGTTTCTTCTTTCAATGGCATCTGGAAAGTCCTTCTGCTAACTCTTTCTTCCTTTTGAAAATTGTTGACAGAAACCCAATGGATGTGCTTGATGATAACAGCATATTCGCACATAATAAATGAGTGTGGTGGGGTAAATCTGTGCCAATGGCCACAATGTCACAATGGTGACAGATGTCAATTTCCCAAAATGTGTGTGTTTATGTGTTTATTATTCAATCTGTCCCTATGTAATGAAAACTTCTTGTCAAGCAAGCAGAGATCAGAGTAACTGGAAAATGACATTTGGCAAGATGTTTCTTTTTGTTTTGAAGTTATGCATATCTTTGTTTTGGGGACCTTGCTAAGCCAAAGGTATAGTCATATGACTTATCTTGAGCTTGATGGACTTATTTTCCCTATATTTAACCACTCTTTTAAACTAGACACAGAAGCCAGGGATAATTGTGCACATCTTTAATCCCAGCACTTAGAAGGCAGAGGTAGGAGGATTGCCCTGAGTTCAAGACCACCCTGAGACTACATAGTGAATTCTAGGTAAGCCTTGGTCTAGAGTGAAACCCAACCTTGAACCCCACTCAAAATAGACAAAGAATCATGGTATGATTATTAAAATTATACGCACACTTGAAACCCAACCTACTGCTGCATATATCTGAGTTTCATCAAGTATGTTTCAGCTTTAACAGGCATGAGAAAGAAAGCAGTTTGGGTTTGGTGCCAACAGAGGATTAGAACAGTAAATTGCTTATTTCAGCTGTTTAATGGCAGTTTTTATAAAGTTGACTAATTTTATCCAGGGTTATCTTGCCAACTAGCATTAAGAAATGAGAGATTTTTTTAAAGAATAAACTTTTACTCTTGTCCAATGTAAAGGAATGGTAATTTCCCCCTTTTTAATCTATCTTTTTTTTTCTTTTGGTTACAGAAATTAACTTTTATTTATGTCTGAAAATTTTTTATGCTCATTATAAGTTATTTTCCAAATTGAGTTATGAATTGACTAGATTTTCTTTTGTGAGATATTTTGTGAATCTGCTATGCTTTGAAACTCAGGTTGAGACATATTTTAATTTTGAAAAATTGAAAACATTAATCTATATATTTAGTAATATCCTTTCAGGTTGTGAGGTAAAAGTAGAAGCAAGAGAACAGAGAAATTAGAAAAGGAGCATTTCCTTATCCTAAGTTAAAACATTTAGACTTTTGTCACTTATTGCTTCTTCCCTTTACAGGTCTAAATACCCACCCGTGTGGTTATAAATAGATAGGGATGACTGGCAGCATGGCAACTATGTTACATAGTCTGTCTCTATCCCCATCTGCTCTCTCTGTCCTTGCTTTTAGCTACAAGTCTTCTATATGTTTTTGTATTAGAGGTAATGGCTATGGCTTGGGTATAATGCCTTCCCCCCAAATCAATGTGTTGAAATACAATCATAGCAAGTGGTAGATAGTTTGAAGAGATGGGACTCATATTTTAAAAAAAAAATTAAAAAATGAAGTCCTGCTGTTTGTGGCAGAATGGATGGAGCTGGAGGATGGTGTATTACATAAGATGGGGCACGGAAAGACAAGCAGTACATGTTGTCTTTCTCATGTAGGTGCTGAAAAAGTTGACCTAAAAGTAAAAGAGTAGAAGAGTGATCCCAAAAAGTTGGAAAGGGTAAGAGAAGGAAAGACAGGGGGAAGTTGATAACAGATTTCAGAGTGGAGTAACTATAATTTACAATAACCTGTAATATATTTAAGAAGAAATTGAAGAAAGGAGATCAGAGCCTCTGATTATAAAGAAATATGGCTATAAAATCCCTTTAGTCCCATTGGAAGTAGGATGATAATTGTGAGTTAGAGGCTAGCCTGGGCTACAGAGTGAGTTCTGGTTAGCCTGAACTGGAGGGAGACCCTGCCTCAAACAACCACAAAGAACAAAATGAAATGAGAAAAAAGAAACTTGGAGATGGACATGCCTACTTGTCCTGACTTGATCATGGTACATTGTGTATATGTATTGAGACATTCCACTGTTACCCAGAAATATATAGTTATTATGTGTTAATGAAATAGAAAAAACAGTTTGGGCCTAGTGGTAGGCTATTAGGTCATTGTGGGGCATGCTCTTAGAAGGGATTATGATAGTTTTCATGAGACCCTAGTTACTCTCTGGCTTTCTTTCTCACCATGTGATCTTTCCCTCTATACATGCTCTACTGTGAGGTGAGAATTTTGGCAGTATACATGCCATGGTATGTAGATTTTCCACCTCCAAAACTATGTGTGACCTAATAATCCTTTTTACTTTATAAGTTCCCAGCCTCAAGTATTTTGTTTTATTGACATAAAATAGATGAATACAGTACATGTAACACATTTAACATTTCATATGAAGCCCAATCCCTGGTCATATTATCTAGTCATTGGGACAAGTCTTTGCTGATTCTAGCCCTACCTCAGGAGGTCATGGTTATGTTAGTGAATAAATTCTCTTTAAGTTTAAGTCAGTTTGACTTGGAGTTCCTATTATATGTACCTAACTGACAATAACTGTAACAAATTGTGTCAACAGATTTTCTGTTGTTTCCTAAAAATAAAAAAGAGCAGGGCTGGAGAGCTGGCTTACCAGGTAAATGCTTGCCTGTGAAGCCTAAGGACTCCAGTTTGAGGCTCAGTTTCCCAGGACCCACGTTAGCCAGATGCACAAGGGGGTGCATGCATCTGGAGTTTGTTTGCAGTGTTTGGAAGCCCTGGTGTGCCCATTCTCTCTCTGTTGCTCTCAAATAAATTTTAAAAAAATAAACAAAAAAATAAAGAGAAACTAAAACAGAGAGCAGAATTTATACTACTAAATACACATCAAGTAGACTGAACAATTATTGAGCATTGGCTATGTGAAGCACAAATGTAGATGCTTCACAGGTATTTCCTCCTTTAATTCTGATGGTGAGCATTGCTGCACCTGTTAGCCTGCTTATGCAATGTAAGTGACTGAGGTCTCATTGGCCAGTGATATACCACATATTGCCTTGTTGCTACAGTTATGCTGACTGTGGTTATATCTGAGCCATCAGTGGGTTTTTATGTGTCTCTGGGGACAGAGCCCTAGGGAAGAAGTACTATTTGTGGTCCCTGAGGAAATCTACTCTTATTTCTACCCCTCATAAGGTACCCTAATAATGTCCAGTGCATTGATAATATATAATTAAATACTTATAATTACATATGTACATAGTTAAAAGATTATTAACATAGTACCCACTTGGTTTCAGTTGGTAGAGCATGAGACTCTTAAAAAGTCATGATCACTTAAAGATATATGGAGATTAATCTCAAAGCAAAGGTTTATTTGGGAATAAGAGAAAGTTGCAAGTCAAGAGACATGAAGGCCAGTGTGACTTCAAGTGTGTCAGAAAAACAGAAGGAATGGCTGGGGTTTTACTAAGAAAGACTGTATAGATTTTTTTTTTAATTTTATTAACATTTTCCATGATTATAAAAAAAATCCCATGGTTATTCCCTCCCTCCCCACCCCCACACTTTCCCCTTTAAAATTCCATTCTCCATCATATTACCTCCCCATTACAATCATTGTACTTACATATATACAATATCAACCTATTAAGTATCCTCCTCCCTTCCTTTCTCTTCCCTTTATGTCTCCTTTTTAACTTACTGGCCTCAGCTAACAAGTATTTTCCTTCTCACGCAGAAGCCCAATCATCTGTAGCTAGGATCCACATATGAGAGAGAACATGTGGCGCTTGGCTTTCTGGGCCTGGGTTACCCCACTTAGTATAATCCTTTCCAGATCCATCCATTTTTCTGCAAATTTCATAACTTCATTTTTCTTTACCCCTGAGTAGAACTCCATTGTATAAATGTGCCACATTTTCATTATCCACTCATCAGTTGAGGGACATCTAGGCTGGTTCCATTTCCCAGCTATTATAAATGGAGCAGCAATAAACATGGTTGAGCATGTACTTCTAAGGAAATGAGATGAGTCCTTTGGATATATGCCTAGGAGTGCTGTAGCTGGGTCATATGGTAGATCAATCTTTAGCTGTTTTAGGAACCTCCACACTGATTTCCACAATGGCTGGATCAGATTGCATTCCCACCAGCAGTATAGAAGCGTTCCTCTTTTTCTACATCCCTGCCAACATTTATGATCATTTGTTTTCATGATGGTGGCCAATCTGACAGGAGTGAGATGGAATCTCAGTGTAGTTTTAATCTGCATTTCCCTGATGACATAGAACATTTTTTTAGATGCTTATATGCCATTCGTATTTCTTCCTTTGAGAATGCTCTATTTAGCTCCATAGCCCATTTTTTGATTGGCTTGTTTGATTCCTTATTATTTAACTTCTTGAGTTCTTTGTATATCCTAGATATTAATCCTCTATCAGATATATACCTGGTGAAGATTTTTTCCCATTCTGTAGGTTGCCTCTTTGCTTTTTTCACTGTGTCCTTTGCAGTGCAAAATCTTTGTAATTTCATGAGGACCCAGTGATTAATGTATAGACTATTTTGAAAGAAAGTTAATGGGTGCTTGCAGTGTCCCATGGACTCTTGCCAGGTTTCCCCCAGCAGGTAGTTGTGGGGGAGGACCAGGCCCACTGGTTCCTCCCAAGGGGTTGAGGAGGAGTGTGGGTGTCGACGGCCAGGAACAAAACCACCAAGCTGGGAGTCTCGTCAAAGCAGGAACTTGCTTTATTGTCACAAGCTGTTACTTATATGATGTTGAAAACAAGGGTGGAGATTTTAGGACAGGGGGAGAGGTAAGGGCCAATAGTAAACTGCAACTTTTGAAATGATTGGTCCCAAGCATGTGCAGGAATTTCAACTCCTACATGGAAGTAGCAGGCCAGAAGACATTAAGCGTCTTGCTGAGTCATAGCTGGACAGAGGCAGATCACCAAACTTTAGCTAGGCTCAGGAATTTCCACTAGATCTCACACCCAGGACTTTCAAGGCCCAACATCTCCCCCTTTTGTTTTTGTAAGAGCATTAGTCACTATGGCCCCTGTCTTAGTTGTCCCCCTCTGGGGATCTTACCTGTCACTGGGTACCAGGTGTTTAGCTCACTGAGAACCCACTCCATGGCCTGTCTTAGGTTCTTTCAGTCAGTCTGAGATCTTACCCATCATTGGTCACATGGAGGGCAGAGGAGGTGGCAGTGGGTCATCTGAGGAACTTAGTTCCTGAGTTGCCAGCCTGTGATAATGTTTCTCAACCTGATGGATTTTTATTGCCTCTAGCCGCTGGTGAATGAATTGTGTAATTTTGTTAATTACACAAGGCCGGGCAGTGAGGATAAAGAAAAGGAGAAGGAGGGGCCCAAATAGAGGGAGGAGGTAGGGTAAGAAGCCATGCAGGCCCATCCACAGTGGGTTGTCCTGGAGGTCCTGCCTTCTCTTCTCCAGGTTTTCTTAAAGTCTTTTGATTTTTGTCTTGAACGATTCCCGATCTATTGGCATAGAAACAGCACTTTTCCTGTAAAAACAAGCATATGTCTCCCTTTTTGGCAGTTAATGGGTCTAGTCCCCTCCTGTTTTGTAGGACTACCTCAGCCAAGGAATCTAGCTGTTGTTGGAGATCAAGGATAGTACTGGACACAGCTTTTATGTCACTGATCAGCTGGAGAGAAAGCATTTTGTAGAGATGGGCTGCCATGCCCATCCCAGCTGTCCCGGTGGCCATGCCTATGGTTATTCCCAACCCAATGAGTAGTGTCATATGGGCAACTGTATTTGTATCATTGGTGATTACTGCAAGCAGCTGGGGAAGCCCAGATTGGAGGCAAAGCCAGCAATTCTCCGCAAGGGAGGGAATTGTTTGGTTTAGCAGGGTGAAGACCATTTTAGGAACAGTCTTCAGGGGTGGGACACTCCCTGGAGGGCTGATTATCAGTGTCCCCTTGTTGGGGTAAATATTTTAGGTCCCTTGTTGGTATCCAAATGGGTATTTTTTTATCTGGGGGGAAGACGCATCCAAACCCTCTCCCTGCTGTGAGGAGTGGGTCTGGTCCTCTCCAGGCCCCAGTCAATGGGTCTCTCCATTTGTCCTTGATCAAGCTATATGTGACAGAGGATGACCAATGTTTTTGAAATGGGGACATTTTTTTCATTTCTAGAAAAATTTAAAATATTTAAGGTGAATAATGCTGATCATGATCAGCTGATCATGGGGGGGTAGTGATTCCCCCTTTTGTTTTTGTAATTTTGATTTAAGTGTTTGGTTGTATCTTTCAACAATAGCTTGGCCTCAGGGTTATATGGAATACCTGTGGCATGTGTAATTTGCCACATCTGGAGGAAACTTGTAAAGTTTTGACTTACAAAGCAGGGGCCATTATCTGTTTTTACTTGATCAGGCAGTCTGAGAGTGGAGAATGGAAAAACATTGAAGTATATGAGTAATGGCATGTTTAGATTTCACCCTGGCATATGCAGATGCCCAACAGGCACTGGAGAAAGTATCAGCTGATAAGAAGATAAAGCCAAAAGCCACAGCACACTTCAGGAACTCCTGCTAGGCACATTTTGTATATCTTTAGATCGAAATCTGAAACCCAGCATCATACCTTAAGATACACCCAATGACATTGCCTCCAGCCAGGTGGCTACAGAATGTAAATTATAAACAAATAAACAACTGAATACCAATTTAAGATATTAAGACCTGTAAAATCAAACAAGTTAAACACTTGCCTGTAATTTTAACTTGTTTGAGGTTTTCTAGCTTAAAATCTTAAATCTCTCAGTCTAATATCTCTAGCCAAGCACATCAGTCCATTGCAAATTTAACCTTGATCAAACTCTCTGGGCCTGGGCAGCAGGATGCAGCCAACCCTTATGCCAGTAGCCCAGTTCCAACAGTCTTCTGTAGTCTTTCCTTCCCTTTATAAAGCTCATAAGCCAAGCCTCGGAGTTTAATGTTATCTGTATTTAGCATTCTCAGGTTCTCATCCGAATAGTCCATAAAATTTGGCTTACCTCTCCAGAAGACACCTTCAGTTGCAAGCACCAAGTCCATGCCTATTTCTTCAAAACAAAGGTTCCAAAAAATCAACATCCACATGGTCAGGTTCATCTTAGTCCACTCCTCGGTACCAAGTTCTGTATCAGACAGCTTCAGGTTCACTGAGATGAACTTCCAGACCAAGCACAGTTATGGAGGAAGGGATATTTATTGAAGCCTACAGATCCAGGGGAAGTTCCATAAATGGCAGAAGAAGCTGACCTGCCTTCACAGGACCAAGGAGAGAGAGAGAGAGAGACAGACAGAGAGAGACAGACAGAGAGAGAGAGAGAGAGAGAGAGAGAGAGAGAGAGAGAGAAGCACAAGCCTAAAGGTCAAAAGCCACACAGTGTGTCCACTAGGGACATTTGACCTGTTTAGAAATACAAAACCCGCAGATGTAGCTTGCCAGCCAACTGAAAGTGAAAGGAAAGAGAAGGGGAACAAAAAGATGTTGACAAACAAGCACAGGTTACAGAAGCAAAGTTTAGCACATTAAATATGAAGACTGCCTGATAACTTATGAAGGTACACTCACCCGATTGACCTCCTCAACGAGAATGCCTCCACATGGGGCATCAGTCTGCCGGGCTCCCCCAGCAGGTAGTGCTGAGGAAGGACCAGGCTGCTGGTTCCTCCTAAGGGGTTGAGGAGGAGGGTGAATGTTGACAGCCAAGAACTAATACCGAGCCGGGAGTCTTGTCGAAGCAGGAACTTGCTTTATTGTTACAAGCAGTTACTTATAAAATGTTGCAAACGAGGGTGGAGATTTTAGGATGGGGGTGGGGGAGAGGTAAGGGCATTAGTAAACTGCGACTTTTGAAATGATTGGTCCCAAGCGCGTGGGAATTCCAACTCCTATGCGGAAGTAGCAGGCCAGAGGCCATTAGGCGTCTTGCTGAGTCATAGCTGGCCAGAGGCAGATCGCCAAACTTTAGCTAGGCTCAGGAAGTTCCACTAGATCTCACGCCTGGGCCTTTAAAGGCCCAACAGCCTCTCAGGTGTCTATGGTGACTGGTAACATTTCTAGAGAAGAGTTGTTTTAGTTATGGCAGTCCGGTATGGATTTGGCTGGGCTTGGAAGACAATTCCTACAGCAAGTGTTTGCAACTTGACTTTTCTCCCTATGGCCTTGGTCTGTTTTATTTGGGTATGAAAGAAATGACTCCATTTTGCTTAATCCAGTTTTCATAACCCTTGTTTTAACAGAGCTGTCTGTTACATACATTCTAGATTCATGAAGAGATTAACTCTGATGGGTATTACATTGTTTTCTCAATTCCCAGAACCATGAATTGTTGCTGTAGTTAAAACTGTTTTCCCTTGGAGAAAGGATGGTGTCTAGTGAGACCTCAGGGTCAACATTGGAGACTGAGAAGGTGCTCTAAGTACAGACTGACTTCTCTTCCCAGCTGGCTGCTCTTCTGCTATCCTAGTTTGGCTATTCTTCTTGTACGGCTTATATGAGACTAGTTGGGGATCATGCATGGTATGTCTGCTAGTTGAAATTAGCTGGGGTGGAAAGCATACCTCTCATCATAGGCCAATGGCTTGTTGAGAAATAACTGTATCTTTCATCAAAGACCAGTGGCTCATTGAGAATAGCCATGTGAAAGCAATAATAAAGGCTTCCTCTAAGAATAAAAAAGTTGTTATGGCTTTTGTGTCATGTGATCCACCATCAGTTTGTGTAGGAAAGTCACAACGATAAGGGGCAACTGAATAATAATTCTTTGCAAGGAATTTTGTTATTTTATTTTATTTATTTATTCATGAGAAACAGAGAAAGATGCAGAGAAGGGGGTGGGGGGAGAATGGGCATGTCAGGGCCTCTAGCCACAGCAAAGAAACTCCAGATGCATGTGTGCCACATTATGCATCTGGCTTACATGGGTACTGGGCAATCGAACCTGGATCCTTAGTCTTGTCAGGCTTAATCACAAAGTCCCTGCAATGCATTTACAAAGGTAGCTGTAACAGATATGGGTCAACAGTTTTAGCAATTAAGATTTTTTTGTTGTTGTTAGCTGCATGTAGTTAAGTAGTTCTCAGTTTCAAAGTTGTACCCTCTCATGTTTAGGTCATGCCTGGAAATGACTTAGGAGAATCCTAACTGGAGCTGATCTTTGTGAGAGGCCCAGGACTGAGCTAATTTGAGGCCTGAGCAGTTGGTAGGGTATCTTGGCTTTTTTTTCTTGGTGGAGGTGAGCAGTGGAGGGATAGGGATTTCAGAAGGAGTTACTGCTATTGATAGGAGAGAGAGGATTTGAAAAGCAGGATGTTCAAGGTTAGAAAGGTTGTCCTGTCACACACCCACTGAAATGGTACAAATAAAAGAAAAAAGTTGGCAGGAAAGAAGCTTGACCTTTATTTCTTTACTCATTTCTGCCATTATTCTGCCTTGAATTTGGAACCTTTCCTTAGCAGTGTTGCCAAATTGCAGCTCCTGTCAGGAAACAGGTGTGAGACAGTTCCTGCAAAGGTAAATAACTATGGTTCACAAGGATTAATTTTTGAAAGCCTTGATAGGAAGTTTAGAAAATGTTTTGTGAATATCATACTTAAATTATGGGAAAAAGGAAAGTCCAGAAGTATTTTCTTAATTGTGCAAATTTTGTAGAGTAGTAAAGAATTAATCTACTATGAACTTGTTATATGCAAAAAATAAAATTCTGTTTTTGTTGCTTTCTTTTGCTGTTCCCAAAACATTGGGTCCTGCTGGGTTATTTCTGACTGTTTTGTTTGTTGCTTTTCTGAGAATTGAACGCCGAGCCTCACATGTGGCATACTCAACCCTCTTATTATTTTCAGACAGGGTCTTTCCAAGTGGCTCAAGCTAGTCTTGAACTTGCTCTCCAGGTTAAGCTTAAGGTTTTGTGACCTTGAGAGACTCCTGCCTCAGCCAGCCCTCTCATATCTGGGATTAGAGAGCTATGTCATCAGACCCAGGTCTTCCTGTTTTCCTTACTGGGACAGCTCTGGGCCAACCCTCCCAATTCCAAGATTTACTCACTTCTTTATTTTCTAGAAGCTTCTTTTTGAATTTCATTAATTTCAGCTTTTTCTCCCCCAAACAGTAAATATCACCACCCCCAGTCTAGCTCTTCCTCATATACTTGTCACATTTTAGAAATTGAAATTATCTCAGGAATATTAACAAACTAGATTAGATATTCTCCAATTTTTAAAAAAGTATTTATTTGCAAGGAGAAAGAGAATGAGAATATGAGGAAGGGTGGGAAGGGTGTCCCTGAAAATGAACTTCAGACACATGCTCCACTTTGTGAGTCTGGCTTAATGTGGGTGCTAGGGAATCGAGTCCAGTAATGTAGGCTTTGGAAACAAGCAACTTTAACCACTGAGCCATTTCCTCAGCCCTATTATCAAATTTTTGAAGTTCCAGAAAACTAGATTCTGCAGCTCTTTAATAGCTGCTATTCATTTTCTTAAAAATATCTTATTTTTATTTATTTATTTGAGAGAGAAAGAGACAGAGAAAGGAAGGGAGGGAGGGAGAGAAACACAGAGAGAGAATAGGTGCAGCAGGGCATCCAGCCACTGCAAACAAACTCCAGATGCATGTGCCACCTTGTGCATCTGGTCCTGGGGAATCAAACCTGGGTCCTTTGGCTTTGCAGGCAAATGCCTTAACCACTAAGCCATCTCTGTAGCCCGCTGCTATTCATTTTTGAAACTTACCTTGCCATACTTTTTTTTTTTCCTGAAATTCTCCTGTAAATGAAGATGAGGTTACCTTATACATAATGCTCACACATTCATTTAAGGAATTGCAGTTAGAACTTCCTGTTCTGTGATGTCCATGGTAATTATTACTGGCTGCTAAGAATACTTTGCTACTTTCTTACCAAATCTAGTGTATCCAGGGTACTAGTATGCCTCTAATTTTTCTCCTCAGGAAAAAATGGTTCAGTGAGGTTTTAATAGTGATGAATATATTTCTTAATGACCCTTCTAAATTTAGCTACAATTCTTTTTTTCTACAAACAATACTTGCCTGAAAGAAGTCAAGTCCAAGCTAGGCATGGTGACACATGTCTATAATCCTAGAACTCCAGAGGCCTGGAGGCAGAAACATCTTGCATTCAAGCTTCCTGGGCCTCCAGGCTACATAGGGAAACTTTCAAGAAATCAAGGTGGGGTTGGGGAAGGTGGCTCAGTTGGTGAAATGCTTTACATATAAACATAAGGACCTGAGTTCAGATGTCCAGCATATATGTAACAGCCAGATAGGTGGTGTATTTGTAATTCTAGTCCTGGGGAGACAGACAGGGGTTTTATGGTCAGCTAGTCTAGTCATAAGCTCTATATGTTCAGTGAGCTGTCTCAAAAAAAAAAAAAAAAAAAAAAGAGGTGGAAAGTGGTTGGGAAAGACACCCAAAGTCATCATCATTCTCTGGCCTACATACACGCATACACACACTTGAACTCACATACATATGAACATGTTTGCACACATGCATGCACACACCAAAATGCAAAAAAATCCCCACAAAACTGAAGATTGTGGATGTAGCTCAAAATAAAAAAAAATAAATCCAGATCAGACCAAAGAGCCAGCATCTCTTCCTGATTTTCTGGAACTTTTATGCTCTGTACCCAATCTGTGTTTATAATACAACATATCAGAATGTTCCCCATGATAACTTAGAAGAATACTTAGGTCCAGAATTGCCAAACAAGATCACTGTATGTGATGATGATGAAACTGACAAAGTTTGTTAAATTATACCTAAAAAGATGTTTCCTCAGTAGGCTTACAGCATGGGATTTTTTTTTTTCCTTAGAAAATGTCAAATGGGGCTGGAGAGATGGCTTAGCGGTTAAGCGCTTGCCTGTGAAGCCTAAGGACCCCGGTTTGAGGCTCGGTTCCCCAGGTCCCACGTTAGCCAGATGCACAAGGGGGGCGCACGCGTCTGGAGTTCGTTTGCAGAGGCTGGAAGCCCTGGCACGCCCATTCTCTCTCTCTCCCTCTATCTGTCTTTCTCTCTGTGTCTGTCACTCTCAAATAAATAAATAAATTAAAAAAAAAAGAAAATGTCAAATGTCCCTTAAATTCTTTTCTGTAACCCATCTTTAAAACAAAACAAAAACAAAGCATGAATTTGAAGTTATGTGTGGAAATAAACTGGGAAAATGAAATACAAATGTTCACCAGACATAACTGTTATGGGTTGCCACAATAAAGAAATCACAACTGGGAAGTGGGATTAGAGTTAATAAGATGTTGTAGACAGAAGAGACTTTGGTTTCTCTATAGATTTTGTTTTTTATTCCAGGCATATTGACCAAAGCAGACAGAAAGAATGTGAAAATGCATTGTTGTAAGCTTCTGGCATAGAGGTATGTCCCTGACTGACACACATCTGAGCTTTTTTGGTCCAGCCATTACATCTCAGGTCTTAGCTTCCCCATCTGTTGTAGAGCCATAGGAGTGTTATTTTCTTCACAAGAGAGAAGTGAGGCATGTACTAGCCTCATTTTCAATTTCCTGTCAGGCTAATAATACAGTTTGAGACATTCATTCATTCAACAACATATGTGTAGTTCTTATTCCATTCCAGGTACTTCTGTGGAGATCAGGGTCCCTACCTGAGGAAACTTTGAGTTTATGGTGGAAGACATGTGCATCCTTATGACCCAGTTAAAGAGGCAAGAGATGTATGAATGAGGGGCCTCTGGGAGGTGCCTAATGGGTAAACCATGAACTTTTGGTGCTAGGGCTGGGGTGAGTGTGAAGGGTGAGTATGGGGTGAGCCAAGGATTTTTAGGACTTGAAGCAACACTGTTACAGAGAGGAAACCTGTGTGGACTGAACCAGGGGTAGCTGAATGTTATTCTAGTTCTTCCTCTAACCGTTGTGGGAGTCAGAGGCAAATGACTTTTTTTCTTGAACCTCAGCCATTTTATCAGAAAATGAAGAAAAAGATAAAGATGCCCAGAAACCTTGGCATAGTGCTTGGCAACCAATTGACCAATGTTCTTTTATTCTCATTTGCTTCTTCTTACTACTTTTTACATTGTTGTAAGAAACAAACCATTGTATTTGAAAGAGCACTGTAATCCACAGATGTTTAGCTTTGGCTCTGCCACCAGCCTGCTGTGTAGTGCTAGGAGTGTGAAGCCCCCGACATCCCTTTGTGGACCTTATATGAGATCCATGGGAGGAGACCTGTGTTGATTTGTTTGTATTTGTTGGCTATTTATGAGTAGTGCTTCTACACACATTCATGTACAAGTCTTTGTGTGGACATATTTCTTTTAGGTGTATAGCTAGAGGTTGGATTACCAGGCCATAGTCTATTTAATTGTTTGAAGGACTTCAGCTTCAGTGTGTATAGATACTGATTATTTTTTTAAATTTTTTGTTCATTTTTATTTATTTCTTTGAGAGTGACAGAGAGAGAAAGAGGCAGAGAGAGAGAGAGAGAAAGAATGGGCACGCCAGGGCTTCCAGCCACTGCAAACGAACTCCAGATGCGTGTGCCCCTTTGTGCATCTGGCTAATGTGGGTCCTGGAGAATCAAGCCTCGAACCGGGGTCCTTAGGCTTCACAGGCAAGCGCTTAACCGCTGAGCCATCTCTCCAGCCCGATGATTCTTCCACACCCTTTGCCACACTTGAGATTGCCCATCCTTTTTAACTGTCATTGTGAGTGTGAAGTGGCATTTCACTATGGTTTTGATTTTAATTTCCCTCATGACTAATGATGTCAGGTACATTTCATGTCCTAATTGCTATTTATATATAGTTTCTGGAGAAATGTTGATTCAAATCTGTGTTGGAAGGCAATCCAGGAAGTATAGCTCTTCATGTCTTAGAGGCATCCTAAGGTTAGTAAGTGGCAATGATGTTCGTCATAGTCACCAACTCTCATTCTAGGGAGCAGTCACTGGCTTCTTGTGGCAGCCTCATGAACATGAAAAAGGAGGAATGACCTCAACTTAATATTTTTGAGAATATCTTAACCGCTCCACAAAACTTCACTTGAAATGTTTAAATAGATAAGGAATGTCTGTTTCTAATTGGACCTAGCAGGTTTAGTAATTTTTTGCTTCAACTATCATTTCTTTTTTTTTTTTTAATGTTTTACTTATTTATTTATTTGAGAAACAGAGGAAGAGGCATAGAGAAAGAGAGAATGGGCGTGCCAGGTCCTCCAACTGCTGCAAATGAACTCCAGACACATGCGCATCTGGTTTACGTGGGTCCTGGGGAATTGAACCGAGATCCTTAGGCTTCACAGGTAAACGCCTTAACCGCTAAGCCATTTCCCCAGTCCTCAACTATCATTTCTATTTTTCATGTCATCATTCTTAGGAAATATTCTTTTTCTTTTTTTATTACTTATGGACATACTCAGCATGTAAACAGCACATGTTGGTACCATCCTTACCCTAATCCCTATCCTGTTTCAAAGGAGCCCTTCTCATTGTGGATGTCAGTTATCCCTGTGGGGATTGTGGTTCATGCATTGTGGGGGTAGCCATCATTTATGGGGAAGGGGTAATGTCTCTGTGCATAATGTTCCAACTTGTGGCTCTAACAATCTTTCCACTCCCTCTTCTGCAAATTTTTCTGAGCCATGTTGGGTTCATTTTAGCTCTACTTCAGTGATGGGCTCTTGAGAGCCTCTGTATCTCTGTATCTCTGGTTTGGTAAGAGTTGAGTGCCGCTGTGTCTATCTCCTTCACCCTTGTGCTGATACAGGTTCACCAAGAAAGAAGCACTCTTGCTCATTTCCCCAGTTCCTCTATGGTTTCAGCTGGGGCCCTGGTGAAGTGCAATGGGCTGTTTCCTCAGGTCCTGAGTCCATCATAAAAAAGAAAAGCAGATTCTCCAATGGAGAGTGAAGATAGCACAGGTTACATGGGATGACCATTGTTAGTTTAGAGAGAAATTAATGGTGTAGGCCCTTTTATAGCCCAGGATTGGTGGGAGCTTGATATTGAAGAGTGAACTCGTAATCTGGATATGATTCTGACTTGCTTCCCAGTTCCACATATGGGTTCCTTTCCACTGAGTGGATCTGTTAGTCAATCCAAGAGCAGGTGGTTACACACTATAGCTGTGTGCCACTATTGCACTTGTGTGAGCATCACGTCAGGTTGTTTGCTTCTGAGTAGCTTAGGCCTCAAGTTGCTTGGACAAATGTTGGCCACTTTCCCCCAGTAGCTCATGTAGCACCTTCTGGTACTAGATGGACTGTCTGGGGGACTGGATCTCTTCCAGATTCCAGCCAGGTCACTCCATGTTCCATACCAACAGCATATGGTGTCTTTAGCAGTAAGGTCTTACCATTAACCTCTGGTGGGTAATAATGTGCTCTGACAGAAGTCTGTCTTCTTTTGAGAAACCTGTGGCTTTCTCTAATCAACAGCTCATTATGGGTGTTAACCATATCCTGGTACTGGTAGTTACAGGTTAGTGCCAAGGGGAAAGAAAGAAAATATAAGAGAGAGAGAGAGACAGAGAGAGAGAAAGAAAGAAACAGGAGAAAATTAAGTTTAGGCTTCATTTCACCCTCTTCAGGGCCCTTTGATTTAGGTGTTCCCTCTAAGGTCCTGATGAGGGTTCAACCTTTTAGTCTGTCCTCCACGATATAGGATTTTATGGTACCAGTCCCATCTGGGTCCAGTTTTGTGTCCTCTCCCACCCTTACCCCCCCCCCCCAAGCCCTACCCTCCCTATTGTCCAGTCCTTGAGATGCCTATTAGGTATGTCAGCATCTCAGGCTGATCCAGGTTAGGAATCACAGATGAGATGAGTGAGACCATACGCTGATTGTCTTTCTGTGATTGGGTGAGTTTGCTGAGTATGATCTGTTCCAAGTTTGACCATTTTTCTATAAATTTCATTGTGTCATTTTTTTCTAACTGCTGAGTAGAATATCATGGTGTAGATATACCACATCTTGGTTATCCATTTGTCTAATGATGGATGTCTGGGTTGATTCCAGTTCTTAGCTATTATGAATTGAGCAGTGATAAACATGGTTGAGCAAATCTCTCTGAACTCAGGTATGAGGATTTTAGGGTAAATGCCAATAAGGGAATAACTGGGTCTGTTGGTAACTCTATAGTTAACCTTTCTAGGAGCCTCCATATCACTTTCCATAGTGGTTGCACCATCTTACATTCCCACCAACAGTGAATGAGGGTTCCTATTTCTTCACATCCTCACCAACATTTGTTTTTATTTGGTTTTTATTTATTTCATTTATTCCTTTGAGAGTGACAGAGAGAGAGAGAGAGAGAAAGAGAAAGAGACAGAGAATGAATGTGGGTGCATCAGGGCCTCCAGCCACTGCAGATGAATTCCAGATACACATGCCACATTGAGTATATGGCTTATGTGGGTACTTGGGAATCAAGCCTAGAACCAGGGTCCTTTGGCTTCTGAGGCAAGTGCTTAAGCACTAAGCCATCTCTCCAGCCCTTCATTTGTTTTTTTAAATATTTGCTATCCTTACTGGGGTAAGGTGGAATCTTACAGTTGTTTTTGTTTTCATTTCACTAATGGTTAGGGATGTTGAAGATTTTCTTAAGTGTGTGCTTGCCATTTGTATTTCTTCCTCTGAGAACTTCCTGTTCAGTTCTCTGCCCCACTTTGTGAGTGGGTTATTTGAGTTATTTTTTGGTTTTTATTTTATTTTTTTTATTTATTTGAGAGCCACAGACACAGAAAGAGACAGAGAATGGGCTCTAGCCACTGCTAACGAACTCCAGATGCATGCGCCCCCTTGTGCATCTGGCGAATGTGGGTCCTGGGGAATTGAGTCTTGAACCGGGGTCCTTAGGCTTCACAGGCAAGCGCTTAACCACTAAGCCATCTCTCCAGCCCTGAATTTTTTTATTTAGGTTTTTGAGTTATTTGTAGATTCTAGAAATTAGGCCTTTATCAGTTGTATAGCCAGCAAAAATTTTCTCCTATTCTGTGGGTAGTCTATTGGCTCTGCTTATTGTATGTTTGTCTGTGAGAAACTTTTTAGCTTCATGAGATCCCAATGGTTGAGTGATTGTTTAAGTTCCTGAGCTTCTGGGGTTTTGTTAAGGAAGTCTTTTTCCACTCCTATACCGTGGAAAGTTCCTCCTAATTTTTTTCCAGTAGTAGCAGAGTAGATTTTTTGAGTGCCTACTGTGTGCTAGGTGCTGTGTGTGCTGGGGCATTAATCAGAGTTCACCCCTGTTTGTTATGACTCCTAGCCGGCAGTAGAGACAAATGTGCAGATTGGTAGTCATGCTGAGTGGAGGGATATATATACTCTAGTGTAGGAGGAAGGGGCTCCGGGATGATAGGAAGCCCCCCCCCCACTGCTGCCTAAGGGAATGGAAAAAAGCATTTCCAGGTATTTCCACTTAAATTGTGATATAAATAATATTATGATTTTGATCATTCATAAGTATGAAATTTAGTGGCATTAAATTTCATACAGTGTCTATCACCTCATCTATACCAGAACCTTTTTCATCATCCTTATCAAGAAGCTTTTTTTTTTTTTTTTTTCAGTAAACAGTAGCTCTCTTTGTCTTCAGCCCCTGGAACACTCCTTTATGCTTTCTATTTTTATGAATTTGCCTACATTATATAACTGGAATTATGCAATATTTGCCTTTGTACATCTGACATATTTCTCTAAGCATAATATTCTCAGGTCCATGTTTTAATATATATCCAAATTTTGTTTGTTTTTGTGGCTTAATAATTTTCCATAACAGTTATGCCACATTTTGTTTATGCATTTGTATGCTGATGGATACATGGGTTATTTCTACTTTAACTATTATGAATAGTACTATTATAAATATTTCTGTACAAATATGTTGTTAATGGAATTCATTGTTAAAGTCATTTTACTCCGTATTATGAAATGCATATTCACTGTAAGTCACAAGAAATTGATGACATAATTTCAAATTTAGAGATAATTTTTATACTTAAACACAGTAAATTTTAATCTTTTTATTTTACATTATTTCATGATTTTAAATGCTTTTAATGACCACAAAAAATAATATTGGGGATATCATAGCTTATTTTATTGCTTTTTAAGATTATTTTGAGTCATTATTAATTACATTGAGAAACAACATCCAGGTAAATCTTTGTTGATGAATCTGTTATTTCCTTAGAGATGGAATTGTTGCATCAAAGAAATGATCATTTCATGTGCTTGCCACGGGTGGCCAGATTACTTTGTCAGAGTTTTGTCACAGCCATGGCAGAGTGTGAGAGACCTTGTTGGTTAAAGCAACACAGTGAAACTTGCTCACTGTGCTCCAAGTTTGAGTCTGAACCCCTCTCAATGCTGCCCCTTGAGGGCAGCCATTGTGGATGGACATAGGCTGACAGACGTTGTTGGGGGCCTGTGTGATTTGTTGTCTCCACTTGTTTCTCATGAGCTACACAGGCTCATTGCTGTCCTGTACCATTCCTTGAAGAAACTTACACGTTGTAGGAAAAAAAAAAAAAAAAATCAGCATTTTTTTTTTTTTTTGAGATCACTCTAACTCTCGTTGACCAAATGTTAACCTTATATAAAACATAGAGTGGTGTCTAGATGGATATTTAATCAAATTCGTGGGTACTGTGGTCAGGCTAGTTGACATGTACCATTAACTATCACATAGATGTAAAAATTTTCTGTATCATTGACCTTAATATTCTCCTACTGCAATTCAAGAATTGAAGAACCCGGGCTGGAGAGATGGCTTAGCGGTTAAGCGCTTGCCTGTGAAGCCTAAGGACTCCAGTTCAAGGCTCGGTTCCCCAGGTCCCACGTTAGCCAGATGCACAAGGGGGCGCACGGGTCTGGAGTTCGTTTGCAGAGGCTGGAAGCCCTGGAGCGCCCATTCTCTCTCTCCCTCTATCTGTCTTTCTCTCTATGTCTGTCGCTCTCAAATAAATAAATTTTAAAAATGAACAAAAAAAAAAAAAAAAAAAAAAAAGAATTGAAGAACCCACAAAGCTCCATTTGTCCTGGTAACCACATGAGGGCACTATGAGAACCAGAAATGGAAGCTGGGCGCTTGTGCTGTTTCTATTAGAGTAAGCAGCCTCAAGCTGGCAAAAAATCTACAGGGATTTATCCATTTAAATTTCTAATTTTGTTATGAGCTACATATGATGGAAGTGGCTTCTATATACTGTTCAAATTGTAAAACTGAAGAGTCCATAGAAGTTTTAAGCATGAGTTTTTAAATGACAGACTTCTTAAGATAGCCAGTTTTTGTTATTATTGTGTCCATGGTTAGTTTTGAAGAACATGTGAACATGCCAAGTATTTTGTATTTTTGCAAACTATTGACTTTAATGGGGCTCAGAGTTAAAGTTACTTGCTTGAGAAGCCTGATAGATCAGGTACAATTCCCCAGCACCCACACAAAGCCAGATGCACAAAGTGGTTCATGTGTCTAGAGTTTGTTTGCAGCGGACAGAGGGCCTGGGCCTCACACCCCCCACCCCCCACATCTCTTGCTCTCTCAAATAAATAAAAATACTGTCTTTTAGTCACACAGAGAGGTTTGTGACCCTTGAACATTGGTGTGCAATGATTCTTTTCATGGTATTTATGTACACATATGTGAATGTGTATTGGCAAGGGGAGTATTAGAGGGCAAGGGTAAGCCAACAAAAGAAGAAAATAAAATGTATATTTTTTTCTGTTTTTTTGAAAAAATTATACTGCCATTTTACTTTTGGAATTAAGCTGTCTGGAGTGTTATAATGCCTTATCATTACAGATAGTGTGCATGAAAGGCTGAAAGGTTTGAGAACAGATGGATGATATAATTCTTAACCCATTTGGAAAAAAACTGTTTTGTTTCAAATACCATTTATTTTACCTTGTCCTTTTATAGTTGGTTCTGTGTATCCAAAGATTCTCTTGGTGGCTGCCTTCTTCTTTAGGAGGCTGCATTAGGTTTAGTTTCCCCAGAGGGGACAAACAAAGAAAAGCAGAATGCCCTGACAGCCCTCTTTCCTGCAAGTATGCTGGTGCTGCCTTCTTACCATAGGGCCACAGGTAGAGAGAGGGCTCACCTGGGGTTGGGTTTGTGAAGGACTGTGAGGGGCAAAGTAGTTTTGCTGCTGTTGTTGTTTGCTGATGAAATGACAGGCATTTAAACATTGAGGCTAAAGAGATTGAAAACCTTGCCAGCCTGGGTTTGATTCCCAATTACCAACATAAATTTAAACTCACCAGGTGGAATATGTTTCTGGAGTTTTTTTTGCAGAGGCAGGAGGCCCTGGTGCACCTATGTTCTCATATTCTTTCTCTCTCTCTCATATAAAATGTGCATGTGTGTGTGTGTGTGTGTGTGTGTGTGTGTGTGTGTATAGATATACATATATACATATGTACATATATATATATATATATATATGTTTTTAAGGAGAAATATTTTAAAATGATTAAAACAAGTGATTGTAAAGAAACATAATGATAGAGCCCAATAATATGCTTATTCCAAACTTGCCAGCCACCCTTCTTGATGCCTTGATATTTTCTGATTAATCTGACTACAAATAAATGCTTAGAAATGTGGTTAGAATGTTCTGAGAGGCATTATATATTGTGGATCTGTGTGAGAGTTTTCAAAATAATTCAGATGTTGAGAATCCCTGGCTCAGAATACTGGAATCCAGAAGTGTTTTTAATTTTGGATTTTCTTGGACTTTGGAATACTTGAATAAACATAATGATATACTTTGGAGATGGGACAAAAGTATAAACATAAAATTCCTTTATGTTTCATTTACTTACAGATATAGACTGAATGAATCTTCTATAGTGTTTTTCGTGTCCCTGTGTTTCCATTGTGATATATCACATGGTATCATGTTGGCACTAAAAAAGTTTTGGAGTTTGGTGTATTTTCGGTTTTGGAATTTTGGAACCCAGCCTACATTATTAAATAAAGAAAAACCTGTGGACCATGCTGGCCCCTTCCCTATATCTTGTATTCAATCTGCTTCTAATTTTAAAATAGGTTCATTTGTGAGTTACCTCACACACTATTGCTGAACATTGAGAACATGTTGGAATATTCAAGAAGTTTAGAAAACAAGGCAAGAAAGAAAAGGATTGCTTAAGACATTTTGAAATTTATGCCTCCTGATTACAAAGAACAACACTGTTTAAAGAATTTAATCAGTGGATGGACAGTGAAAGCAAATATGCAGTCAACCTTGCATTCATCAAGATATTGAAAACTAATGGGTAAGATAAATACTTTCTGGAGAGATTTTATTTTCCTATGAAGCCATACATTTCAAAGAGTCATGTATATAGGGAAACTTGAACACTGGAATTACTTTCAGTCTTCAGTGCTGAGTGTTTGCAAGCGTGTGTCTTATGTAATTATTTTCCTTATATAATCCCTGTTAGAAAACTTAGATGGATAATGAAAGCACTTGATCCTTTCATGTTCATTACAACATATATTCATTATAGTTCAGCACACAGGTAATTCCCCATTTTCCTAGCACTTCTTACTGCCTTTAGTGATTTGAGTATTTAGGAAGCCAGTCTTGTTAGTAGCTTCCCTAAGCACTTAAGAAAACCCAGTGTTTGTGAGCATGTAGAAGTACATTTTTTTAAAGGTGAAACCCAGCCTGTATCAGTTTACTAGTTCCATGCAATATGATTGAACTAATTTTTCAGATGCTTTGAATGTATAACAGACTATATTGCTTTACTTAAAAAGCAAACATGAAAGTTTCCACCCTTACAGTCAAGTTCTATTAGTTTCCCTTTAATTACCTCTTTGAAGTACCTGTTAATGAGTCATTAGTTACAAAAATAAACTATAGGCACTCTGCAGCTCTGTTTGTAGTTCTTTAAAGTTTCTGAGTTGGCTACCACTAGGCATATAGATGTGTGGCAATAATACAGGAATTTGAATAAAACTGTAATTTGATAGATTTAATGAAAGTACAGTGGGACAGCAGTATGTGCAAATAGGAAGAAAGTGCTTTAGGATAGAATCATGTCTTCTTAAATGTACCATGTTGACCTCCTACATTCTTTCTGCAAGATCGAGGCTCAGCAAGCAGGACTGATTGGTTTTTATTTCTGTGATTTGCATGGCCTGTGAAACTCACTTGAGACTGTAGTCCCTTCTCATGTAGGTCAAAATTTCAAACTTTTGTTTTAAATATGTTTTTAAAAATTGTATCTGAGGCTATTTTAGCATACAAGGATAAAAGCAGGGCTGGGGCGAGGCCTTATAGAATAAAGTCTCTTGCCTGCAAGTCCAGGTTCAGTTTCTCAGCACTCATGTAGAGCCAGGTGCCCAAAGTGGCACATACATCTGGAGTTTATATGCAGTAGAAAGAAGCCCTGGCATACCCATTGTCTCTCTCTTTTTCTTTCTCTCTTTGTCTTTCTCTCTCATACTCTCTCTCCTCACAAAGAAATAAAAATAGTAAAATAGTAAATAGAAGAGCAGACAGATTGTTCTTCCTTTTGGTGTGTTTGTGTGTATAGTGTATGCACATAGTTATGTAGACACATGTGCACCCCCTGCACACACATGCAGTGTGTAGGCCAGAATAACATGTCATGTGTCCTCATCTCTTACTCTTCTCCATTGTTTACTTGAGACAGAGTCACTTTCTGAACCCAGAACTGTCATTTTTTGTCAGACCGACCAATGAGCCTCTGCCTCCATGATTCTCCTGTCTGTGCTTCCTGCAGGATTGGATTACAAGCATGTATGACCATATTTTTTTTTTATGTAACTCTCTCAGGCCTTCACATTTTTGTGGCAAGCACTCTTAGCCATGTCCCCAGCCCCAGAACAGCTCTTTTTGAGAGGTAGAATAAAGGTATAATAAAGTTCCAGAACCTTTTGTCTCTCAAGATAACATTAGCTTCACCCTAATCATTCCTCAGATCATTGATGAAAATAGTAGTGTAGATAATTTCTGTTTTGATGTCCTACAAATTTCCACTTTTAAATTTTTTTTTATTTTTTGCTCATTTATTTATTTGAGAGTGAACAGACAGAGAAAGAGGCAGACAAAGAGAGAATGGGCGTGCCAGGGCCTCCAGCCACTGCAAATGATCACCAGATGCATGCGCCCCCCTTGTGCATCTGGCTAACGTGGGTCCTGGAGAATAGAGCCTCGAATGGGGGTCTTTAGGCTTCACAAGCAAATGCTTAACCGCCAAGCCATCTCTCCAGCACCAAATTTCCACTTTTTAATCCTTGTTCAGTTATCTCTATAGATAGAAACATGTACACCTTCATGGGAACTGAATTTTAGAAGACAAATTGATTTACAGTTTATTTCTGCAAAAAGCTAGATAGTCACTGTACTTGACCTTGTGGGCCAGATATCCTATAATACACTTTCCAGCTTAGTTATTGTGGAGCTGAACATGGAACTGAATGAGCCTGACTACTCCAATAGAATTTGATTTTCCAGGCTTGAGGCATGGCTTAGTAATTAAGTACACTTCCTGTGCATGCATGAAGGCCTAAGATGGCCTGAGACTGAAAAGTTCAGCTTCTTTGGTACCTACATAAACAGCAGGACATAGCCACATACTCTATTCCTGCGGGGAGCAGAGACCTGAGAATCACTACGGCTCTTGGAAAATGACAAGATCTGGAATCACTAAGAGACTCTATGTCATGGAAAAACAGGTGGATTAGTTATGGAGGGTATATATACCCATGGTTCTCTGGCCTTTGCAGGTGTGCACACCTGATGCTGCATCAGCACATACAAGTGTGTATACAATACACACACACACTCATACACACCATACAACATGTACTATACACATGCAAAAACAAACAAACAAAAAAACCCCTCAATTTTCCATATGAAGAAATACTACTGACTTTTTCCCAATGGTTTATACATTGGCACAGTTCTTGGTTCATGGACTGGATTTGGTCTGTCAACTGGAGTTTGCTCCCTCCTGCTTTAGGTTACTCTGTAGGTATAAGTTTTACTGGGATATATATGTTTGTGTGATAAATGTGCATGTGCAGTGTAATTTATGCAGATGTATGTGACCAGTGAACACACATGTGAAAGCCAGAGGAAACTATTGGGTGTTCTCCTCTTTTTGACTCATTTACTTGATTCCTTGAGATGGAGTCTCATTCAACCTGGAGTGGCCATTTTCACCAAGTTTTTCTTATCAGTGAGCTCCAGAAATATCTACCTACTCCAGGAATAGGGTTACAGGACCACATCCAAGTGTTTACATGGGAACTGGGAATCAAACTCTGGTCTCAGACCCTTATGCTTGGGCAGCAAGCATTCTTAACTAATGAACTGTTTCCTCAGTCTCTGTAGGTAGGTATCACTTTTACAAAATAAAGTTATGTTTCACTGAAGTTCATATTTTATTTATTTATTTGAGAGAGAGAGAGAGAGAGAGAGAGAAAGAGAGAGAGAGAGAGAGAGAATGAGAATGAGAATGAGAATGAATGGCACACCGGGGCTTCTAGGCACTGCAAGCATGCACCACCTTGGGCATCTGGCTTACATGGTACTGGGGAATTTATCCTAGCTCCTTAGACTTCACAGGCAAATGCCTCAACTGGTAAGCTAACTCTCCAGCCCTGTTTCACTGAAGTTCAAATAAAGGGTTTTGTCATTTATTTCTGCTCCTCTCAAAGCTCTTTCCTTTCCTGAGACTTTTCTGAGATTGCTAAATATGTCTTCTTTGCGATTTAGGGACTGCTAATTCCTGACACAAATGTTCCCTGAGGTACATCATACTAAGAAATTTCTATTAGCCATTGACCTAGATCACAAACTGGTCAAAATTTAATGTCTAAAATTACAAAACTATTATATTGGTCATTTTTCTTATTGTTTTGACAAAATATCTGATGGAAGCAACTGAAGGGAGGATTTATTTTAGCTCATGGTTTAAGAGGATACAGTATGTCATGATGGGAAAGCGTGGTTGTGGGGGCTGTTCTAGTTTCTAGTGGCAGCAGAAGCTCTCTGTTGTGGCAGCTAGAGCTTGAGACTGGTTATATCGCATGGACAGCCTGGAAGCAGAGACAGACTGGGTCTGGAAGCTGGTCAAGACTATATCCTTTAAAGCCCACATCCATTGACTTACTACTGCCAAACAGACTTCACCTCTGAAAGATTCTAAGCCTTCTACAGCATCATTAGTTGGGGACCAAAAGTTAAAATATGAGGCTCTGGGGGACATTTTACTTTTGAACCGTGACAACTACTATTCCAAATTTAGGATGTAATTCCCCCCGACCTGCCCTACATCTTATACTCCTTCATGGTAGTCATGTAGAAACCCAGTCTGTGGAAAAGAGTGATTTCATTTTGCAATTTTCTTTGCCCATTCAACCCACTCATGTTACAATGAGAGTTGAAAAGTATCATAAGTGTAAGAACCATAGTTTATAAGTGCAGAGAAGTATGTATAGGACTGACACTGAAATGTTGTCCATTGCAGGAGCTGGCATTCTACCCCTTACTCTTCTCTGCTGTCCCTAGAATGCCCTGCCTTTGATTGAGTGTTGCAAGGAAGAGATGCAAGAGAAGGCTATAGTTAGCTCATTTATTTCACTTTCCCCACGCATTTTTTGTTTTTCAAATTTTATTTCTGAAGAAGAGGAGTCTTGCAACATGCCACGCATAAAATGCAATGTCCATCAAAGACAATATGAGTCTATGTTTGCTTAGGGCCTTACTGTCCAAGGCTTGGACAGATGACGATGTGGGGCTAATAACATGGGACAAGGAGGATGGTGTTGATTGGAGACCTTGAACTTTAGAGTGGGAGCCATAGGCAGTGAGGGCCACTGTAAGTTCTTGATAATGGGATCTCTGTGAGAAAATAGATCATTTAAGAAGTATGTTCTGATTGGCTTTTGAAGATGGATCACCAGATCAAGAAGTAGGAAAATTAGTAGCTGTTTGCATGACCCAGATCTGCATTATGAAGGTGTCTGTGGTGGTAGAGAGGGAGTAAATAGTCAGGGGGATTTTGAGGCATAATAGGAAAATTATGGTGACAAGGCTGGATGAGAAAATGGAGCAAAAGGCACCAGCCTGAAGAGATACCAGGACTTTCTCCGTTCAAGGTGAAGCATCTGGGCTTTCTGAGAGGGGCTTTGTCTATGAGGTCAGGGCACTGAGTAAAACTGGTTCTACCCTGTCTTCCAGACTTTGAAGCATTCTTCCATCCATCCATTCATGTAAGAAATGCTGTTTTTATAAATATTTTATTTATTTACTTACTTGACAGAGAAGAAGGGGGGGAATGAATGAGAATGGCTACGACAGGGCCTCCAGCCACTGCAGAACTCAATATGTGTGCGCTACCTTGTAAATCTGGCTAACGTGGGTCCTGGGGAATTGAACCTGGCTTCTTTGGCTTTGCAGGCAAATGACTTAACTGCTAAGCCATCCCTCCAGCCCAAGAAATGTTTTTTTGAGCATCTATTTTTATAAGGACTGGATCACCCTCTGAGAGTTGGCAGTTGGGAGTAGCTTTGACCCATAAGTGAACCAGGTTGTATAGAGTGTCAGCTCTTGTCAGAGTGAATGCAGAGCTTGGGGGATGTGGGTGGTGTATTAAAGGTCTCAGCTGGCTGGTAATAAAGCCTGGGCCCAGGGCCCTGCATAAGTGAATAAGGAAGCCAGTAGGTGGAAGGGAAAAGAGCTGACTGAGGAGACCTGGGAAGTGTGGAGGCCCAGATTCAGAAGCAAGGCTGTTGGGCTGGTGGGGAAGAGCTGATACATCCAATGTGAAAGGAGAGAGGCAGGAGCTATGGACTACATGGTCACAGCCACCATGGCCTTTATGCCAGAGTGCTACACTGTTTATGAGAAAGAAAATCCACTATGCATGTGAGTCAGTCCCCACACCCAGTCCCACTTTGTTACCTTGACTGCATGTGTATAAAGATATGCATGACCAAAAATAGAAGTCACGCACTGTCCTCCAGTGTCTATTTATTTATTTTTTGAGGTAATAATTGCTCTAGCCTGGGCTGACCTGAAACTTACTGTATATTCTCAGGGTGGCCTCAAACTCATGGCAATCCTTCTACCTCTGCCTCCCAAGTGCTGAGATTAAAGGATTCTGCCAGCATGCCCAGCCTACTCTAGTGTTTTGTCTTCTATTGTCTTTTTCCTTTTTCTTTATTTTCCCCTTTCATTAATGCTAACTGACAACAAACTAAATTGGTCTCATGAGTCCTAATGGTAAACACTGTGTTATGTATTACATTGTAAAGAATGTGAATGTTTTCTTGTGACCTCAGGCAAGCATTAAGGCTTCTAATCTGGGGTGACACCTCCATTATATCCATTATATGTACATTATATGTATTTTCAAAAGATCACTGTGGTCAGATGTCTTGAGGAATGCATGGGATGGAGACCAGGTTGAATAAGAAACCAGTGAGGAAGCAGGTGAGGTGTCCCCTGGCCAAAATTGTAGTTTTAAGGTAAGATGGTGGCTGTGGAGATGGAGTGGGCTGGACTGGAGAGAAAAGCTCTCGAAAGGCTGGCTGAGGTAAGGTGAGGAAGACTGGGCAAGTGCACACATATTTTTCTGGTGTCATCATGTGATGAGTGGTGACAGCACAGTAGTGTAGGTACCCAGCTCCTGAGTTCTCATGGGTTTCCAAAGATGGCACTGGAGTAGGCCTTCCTCTCCATTCTCTCCCATCTCTGACCTACACACTCATGTCAACACTGCACAAAGCTCAACTTCTTCTTGGTTTCTCCAATAGTACACTCTTAGAAGTGCTTCCATTCTGTGCAGCCTTGGTTCACTTATGGGCCAGAGCTGCTCATACTGCCAACTCTGAAAGCGCTGTCCAACCCTTATAAAAATGAATGCTCAAAAAAAAAAAAAGTTACTAGTGAATGGATGGATGAGTGAATGAATGCCTCCAAGTCTAGAAGACAGAGTAGAAATATTTTACACTCAGGTTCCCTGACTTCATAGCAAAATGCAGGGGGAGTGGGGAGGGAACCTAAATGTTTTGTGGATTCATTGTGAGAGGTGAGGAAGAAATATAGGTATTTGTAAAATCTCTGAGGTAGTGCTCATTAAAAAAAAGTAAGAAAAGGTCACAAGTTGTCTTAGGCTACTCACAAATGCCAGACTCTTCACTTTTCATTTTTGCATGTCAACAGCAGCTGTTTCAAAGATTTTGTTTTTTAAAAAATATTTTTATTTACTTTTTTTAAAAAATTTTATTTATTTATTTGAGAGCGACAGACACAGAGAGACAGATAGAGGGGGAGAGAGAGAATGGGCGCGCCAGGGCTTCCAGCCTCTGCAAACGAACTCCAGACTCGTGCGCCCCCTTGTGCATCTGGCTAACGTGGGACCTGGGGAACCGAGCCTCGAACTGGGGTCCTTAGGCTTCACACGCAAGCGCTTAACCACTAAGCCATCTCTCCAGCCCTATTTACTTATTTTTTATTTGAGAGAGAAAGAGAGAGAAAGAGAATGGGTGTGCCAGGGCCTCTAGCCACTGCAAACTCCGTATTCATGTGTCACCTTGTGCATCTGGCATACGTGGAAACCAGGGAAATAAACCTTGGTTCTTTGGCTTTGTAGGCTAGTGCCTTAACCACTAAGCCCCTTAAAGTTTTTTTAAAAAGCCACTCTTATCACTATTTTTGTGTCATCTATATTAGTCTATTCAGGCTGCTATAACAAAATACTGTAGCCTGGGTGGCTGAACTCATAAAAATTTATTTCTCACAGTTCTGGAGCTAGTGTGGTTCCTCATGAATTCCCTTTCCTGGCTTGCAGAGGGTCACCATCACACTTTGTCCTTATCTGATGGGAGAAAGCCTTAGTTTCTCTTTCTCTTCCTATGGGACAGAAATTCCATCCTCATGACCTTATCTAGATCTATTTACTTCTCAAAGATCCTACCTCTGAAATTATCACATTGGAGATTAAAGCTTTAATGTGATTTGGGGGGGGATACTCAGAGGTAACATCTTCCTTTTTTTAAAATTTTCATTTTCATGAGAAGAGCAAAATTGGAATGAATACACTCAAGAAGTTGTTGGAATACGGCATTTTTTTTGTTAAATATTTTATTTTTATTTATTTAACAGAGAAGGAGAGAGAGAAAGAAAGAGAGAGAGAGAATGGATACACCAGGGCTTCTATTCACTGCAAACGAATTCCAGATGCAAGCACCCCATTGTGCATCTGGCTAACATGGGTTCTGGGGAATTGAACCTGGGTCCTTTGGCTTTGCAGGCAAACACCTTAACTGCTAAGCCATCCCTGCAGCCTGCCATTTGTTTTTGCCAAAACCTTAAATTCATCAACAAAGCATCAGAACTCAATTTGTCCACCACAGAGCTGAGCTGTTGGTGTTTGTGTGAGATAGGCCCTTTCTATGTGGCCTAAGCAGGCAGTGATACTCCCTTCTCGTCTCAGCCTGCGGAGTATTGGGATTGCAGGTGTACACTTTTTAAAAAGAGAGTGAGGGCTTAAAAGGAGACATGAAAGAGGAAAATTTACATGTGAGGCATGGCTCCCGAGATGTGCTTGCTTTAGTCAACAAATACCCATGCAAAATTTCACAACTTAAGATATTATATGTTCCTCTCACTTTGTCACCACAAACACAATGCAATATTCCCACAGTGGTATTATTGCCTGTTGGCAGCTCCATAGCATAGGGTGTGTTTCATAACTGCTTTATTTTCTCCTGCCAAGTCTTTAAGCCATTGCTGCTGTGTTGTGACCTCTACTTTAGAGATCAAGGCCTTCTGGCCTTGTGTGGGGAGTTGGAAGCCTGGGCCAAGATCATATCACAATTTAGTGACAGCTGAGATGGAGTCCAGACCAGTGGCTACAGGGCTAAAGGTCCTTATAATTGTCACACCATGCTACTTCCTTCAGCCTCGGTGGTGAAAAGTGCTTGTCTAAATTTATCTTACGGACTCGGTAACAGGGTTTCCTGTTTCAGCTTCCTGAATCCTGCCAGCTCTGTTATAGATGACCTTCTTGCTGTTTTGTGCCTCTCTTTAAGTGTTTTGGAAATTTGAGTGAGAGAATGCCTGTTTTTTTTGGGGGGGGGTTGTTTGTTCGTTTTGTTTTTGAGGGAAGTGTCACCTTTCTGTCATGGTCACTTAAAGCTAAATCCTCTAAGATGCTTATATTGATAAGAACCTTAAACAGGATTCTTAAATGCATTGGCCAAATGTATATAAAATGTAAATTTTGCTTCTATGGAATTCTGTTTGAGGCAGAAACTTATGCCAGAGTGAAAAGCATAATGACTAATAGACAATAAAACCAAAACAGCAAGAAATGAGTAAGTCCTTCTCTGGTGGTAGTAAATAGTGAGGACGAGTGTTCAGTGACTCTTAAAAAATTCTCTTTTAAGCCTTTCAGGAATACCTTAATAAGGATGAAGTAAACTTATATTTCTAGGTTGAAGTATCTTGTGGAATGTGGAGCTTGGGTATTGTGTGTGTTGAATGACTTCCTTCCAGCCAATGGTGGGAATATGGGTATCTGAACATTGGATGATGCTGGCTCCTTTAGGTAAATGTGTTGGAGGGAAAGGCAGAGGAGGGAAGTGTGGCATCCCTTGGTCCGAGTTAGCTGGGAGGTGGGGCTGAATCCTGTTTTCTTGGATGCTCCAGATTGAGATTCATATGAAGGACATACAGTCTACAAGAGTTGTGAAGATTACTGAAAGGAGGAACTGGAGGGTATTTCTTATCCTAGCCCCCAGTGTCAAGTTTTAGTCTCAACGATGTCCCTCATTGCTATGTATGCATGGAGGAGAAACTTCAATAGATGAAGGAGAATGGTCTACATTTTGTTTTTGTATCTGGTGCTCAGTAAAAGGTACTTTACTTTCTCCTTCCTTTTCATAGTTCCAAAGGCCCCCAAAGTAGCTAGTGGGTTATGACCAGTAGTATGGTATCCAGGGCTCCAGACTGTTGTGGCCACATATTCCCATTCCTACCTTCTGAGAGGAGTGTTGGCTTTGCGCTAGAGCTAGGAGAGGCCACTGAATGAGTCATAGGAGTGACTGCCTTTGTCTGAATCTGGGCCTCCCCATCCTCCATTGTGGCATGGGTATGCATACCAGTGACAAGGTAGACACAATCTGATTGAGATAGGTGCAGTTCTCTTATTCAGTAGTGTATCCTTTCCTTGTGACTACAAACTCTATGATGATATGGACCACATTAGTTACAGAGGTAAATTTAAGTGTTTCAAATATTAGCAACAAAATGACAGTTGAATGAATGAGGAACATTCTCTGACAGGTAGGAATACAAATATGAACTCCATTAATGTCTGCCAAGGAAGTGCCTTTATTTATTTATTTTTTAAATTTTAAGTGTATGATTCAATGATAGTTTTTTTTTTTTTTAAAGAAACATGTATATGAGCATGTATGTAGCTGTCCCTTGACATCAATGGGATACTAGTTCCAGGATCTCCTTGTAGATACCCAAGTCAGAAATCTCCTTTATACAATGGCATAAGTCTTCCATATTATCTATGCATATATCTTTCAGTATATTTTAAACCATTTCTACGTTACTTATAGTACCTAACACCATGTAAATAGTTGCTATGCTGCATTTTTCTTTCTTTCTTTTTTTTAGAAAAAGTATTTTTGCATATACAGTATAGACACTTTAAAAAATATTTTTGTTCTCTGGAGCTAGTGCAAATGCCCCTGGCTGGCAAAACCAGGCATTGTGGAGCTCACTGGGGAAATTTCTGGAAGGTCAGAAGAAAGGTTACTGTAAGTAGAGTATCTAGGGAATCCCTCTTTCCAAAGATTGGAGATGAAAATCTGCACCCTGGTGATGAAGAAAGTGTGGGCAAAAGAAGTCAGGCTAGTGGCCTCATCTTTTCCACCAGTGTGGGCTGTATGGCAAAAGGGTTTGTTGTTTCAAAGGAGGTGAGGTATGTTTTAGGGACAGGGAGATGATTGCCCCAGTTAGGTGAAATCTAAATATGTTTCATCATGTGATAAGGGATGTTAGAGGAGCTACCTTGGAAGAGGTAGTACAGATATATGAAGGATCTACTGGGAAAAGTGGAGCACACACAGGAAAGTCTTCTGGGAAAGGATGAATATGATGAGCATCTGGATCTCCTCAAGTGTTGTACTCTTATCACTCCACACTCCTGGAAACTGGCTGAAGGGAAGGGAGGGTGAGTTAGTTATATCTGGGCCCACTGGGATCATGGGCACAAGATCTAAGAAATGCCATGGAACAGGATTTTCTTGAACCATTGTGGAACAGATGCCCTAGCACAGTTTAAAGTGAAATGCACAGAATGAGTACAGAGACCAAGAAGAGAGGCACAGGAGATATGTTTATGTCTATAGCCTCAGTGATCAGGGAGTAGGAGCTTAGTGGGCTCCTGATTGGTGAAAGGATTCCATTTCTGAGCTGATTTCTACCAATTCTGGGACACAATACTTCAGCCTCCATTGCCGTAGGTAAGTAGGTGGTCACTATATGTAGATAAGATTCAATTTACTAAATGGGCCCTACTATTTAAAAATGGTGAAAGGCTGGAGAGATGGCTTAGCATTAAGCACTTGCCTCTGAAGCCTAAGGATCCCAGTTTGAGTCTCGATTCCCCAGGACCCACGTAAGCCAGATGCACAAGGTGGCACAATGCATCTGGAGTTCATTTGCAGTGGCTGGAGGCCCTGGTGCATCCATTCTATCACTCTGCCTCTTTCTCTTGTCTTTCCCTCTCAAATAAATAAAAAAAGTAAACAAAAAAATTTAAAATGGTGAAAATGTGCTTTATTTGGATCTTTAAAGGAACCTCAGAGCACAGAGGTTCAAATTTAGGAAGAAATATGGAAAAATAGTTGGTTTTATTATAGCAGTCACAGTTATTTGACTGCTTGGGAATCAGTTTTGCAAAAGCAATGAATAACTGAGAACAGTGGTACCTGATTATAATCTTGACACTTGGGAGGTAGAGGCGAGAGGATCATGAGTTCAAGGTTATATGTGGACACAGCAAGTTCCAGACCAACCTGGACTATAAGAGACCTTGTCTTAAAATGGCAAATAAATGAACAAACATAAAAACATCCCAAATGAGGCAACCAAACATAGAAACCAAAACTAGCAAATAGCTTTGAAAATTTTATTGAGTGTCTACTTTATGCTAGACATTATGCTGTGAACGAAAGATCCAGCAGCAATTAAAATTACAACAGTTTTTACCCTCATAGAACTTATATTATTTTGTACTGATTTTAAGGTTTTTCTTTTTCTACACTTTCACTGCTAAGAAAACATCTTAAGGACTGGGGATATATATATACACACACGCTGTCACTGATAAGAAAACATCTTAAGGACTGATAAGATATATCTTAAGGACTGGGGATACACACACACACACACACACACACACACACACGCATATGTGTGTGTGTATGTATGTATGTATATTTCAGTATTTCAGTGGTAGAATGCTTGCCCAACATGCAGAGGTACTAGGTTCAATCTCCAACACTGTGAAAAATACATATAAAAATACATATAAAAATTTAAAAATAAGCATTAATAACAAAATGGCAGTTTAAGAAGATACAAAGCAACTTCTATTGAAGTTGGAGTGGATTTTCAAATATTTAAAATCTGGGCAGGTTATAATTTTTTAAAAGACATAAAATGAATTCTAACTCAACCTTATAGTAGCATTATAAAAGGCCTGTCTCTGTTTGTTAAAATAAATAAGAAGATTTCCTTCAGATTCATGTAGAAAATATTGGGATTTGACAGCCAACTGTCGATGTGTGTAAAACAGTGCAAGCCATAGGCTCGGCTGGGCTTGAAAAATGTATCTGTGAATATTCTGTGATGTTAAGGTGACAGAAACCGTTACCTATTAAGTGACACATGGAAATATTTCAGGGCACTGACGTGTGGCCCAGCAGCTAAAATACTCTTTTTGTTGTGATTTCTTGGTATCATGAGGGAGAAGAAGCATGTAAGAAAAAAAAAAAGGAAGCACGTTGAAGAGTATCTTGCCAGGATTGTGTATCTGAAAATCAAGTAAATATGGTAAATTAACCAATGCATGCTTTTCTTCTATTTATAGAAAACAAATTCAACATTAAATAACCTTAAAGAAGGTTGCTTAAGGAAAAAAGAACCCCAATGTAAAATGTAAAAGAATCTTCAATGTAAACCACCAAGATTAATTGTTCAGTGTTTTATTTGAAGTTTTACTTCAAACCCAAGAATTCTTAGTTGTTTCCAAACTTAGTGTTGAAGCATTTTTCTGTTCCAAATTAACAACAACAAAAATAGCAGAACATGATTTTTCAGTTATTTTCACACTTCTTAAATTTAAATTTTAGAGGCAGCTTAAACCAAAACAGTGAAAATAAACTGTAAGAACTGTTTGAATTGTTAGTAGGAGAAAAGAAATTTTCCAGAAGCTCTCCAACAAATATGCTTATATTATTTATACTCAAAATTGGCAACAGAAATGCACTTACATGAATGCTTCAAGTTTTTAGTCTTTTCATGGATTTGGTTTAAAAATTGTACATTTTCTTAATCTTTGGGCTATAGTTATTAATATGAGAACATTTTCAAAGAAAATAAACTTACAAAATCTATTACTTCATCATCAGTGAATTTTATAATAATGCTAATTTTAATTGACTCATAGTTCTGTACTTTTGTTTTTTTTTCAGTTAATTTCTTTATCTGTAAATCATATTTATAGAATATAGGTATACTATTCAACGAGATCATTTACTTCTGTAATCTCATTCAGTTTTTCATACCCAACCCCACCCAATTTCAAATCTAAAACCAATATAATCCTTTTTGGAAAAGCAATCTATTCAACTTTTTTTTTTTTTTTCTATTCTCAGACTTGTAACACTGTCTCAAGAGGGTTCCTGTGGTCCAGTTGAGTATTTTTTTTTTCTTATTTTTGGCAATAAGAAATGTCTTTAGGAAAGGAACAGTTGATTTTTCTAGAAAAACAAACCTGTAAACTTTATTTTGTTTTCAGGCTTTCTGTCATTTGTAGGTAGGTATAATACTATGGTGGACAACTGAGTCATTTTCCTATAAAACCTTCAGCTTTTACTCATTTCAATTGTATTTGTTATATTAAAGTAGTTTTTAAAATTTGAGTATCATTTCAATGTTCTGGGTGAAGAGATTTATTTAAATATTTTTAACCAGAAAAGAAAAAAAGAGAGAAAAAGGAAAGGAAGGAAGGAGAGAAGAAAGAATGGAAGGACTAAAGGAAGGAAGGCAGGAAGAAAAAAAGAAGAGAAAAACAATCAAGAATTTGTGGGTGTGTGTTGGGCCATATCTACAATACTCATTTCTGTCACAATTCTGCCTTAGCCTTTACTTCTGCTGGTGCAGTTCCTGAAGATCAGCCATAGGTCAGAGCATAAGATCACTGCAAGTCTTTGAACGTGTTTCTTGCCTTTAGCATGTAATATGAGTCCTGAGAATACATGAAAGATTCTCAGAGTCCCTCTTTGGAGAAGTCTCTTACTCTCCAGCCTTTTCTCCCAGGTATTTTGGTGTTTATTATTATTTGCCCCAACCAGTATCCTTTGTTCTTGATGTCACCAACTAACACATGTGCTGTTGAACTTTTCAGGTAAATGATTCTTGAGAAGTCCCCTCCACTTAGGGAGATGTCTGAATTAAGCTAAAGAAACTAAACTGGTTGCTTCAGGCCTTTAGGGAGACAACAGTTAAGTTAAAACAGATACAGTTCTTTGAAAATATATAATCTGATCTTTCCAGTATTAGGAGCTCTTGCAATAGATAGGATGTTATAGTCAAGAACACACTTGAACTCTAGGGGCATATGACATGGGGCTGCAAATCTCTACTACTGGGATTGGGCTCCCTTTTTTTAGGGGCTACCTTGTTATTCGAATCTTGGAGTAGTTCCAGAGTGCAGACAAAGTTGATTCTATTGGATTTTGCTTATTTACTATTTCTGGTAAGGAAGAGGCCTTTGTAATTTCCTACTCTGATTTTCACTGATGTAATCTTATGCATATATGTCTTAAAAACACAGTGTGCAGGGCTGGAGAGATGACTCAGCAATTAAAGATGCTTACTTGCAAAATCTGATGGTCTGAGTTAGATTCCCCAGTACCTAGGTAAAGCCAGTGCACAAAGTGACATATGCATTTGGACTTCATTTGCAGAGACAGTAGGCCCTGATGTGCCCATTCTTTTTCTCTCTCTTTTCAAATAAATATGTAAAAATAAAAACAAAACCCCACTACATACATAAAAGAAAACAGCAAGAAACATGGGGAGGGATAGACAAATGTTAGAGAAGTAGCCCGATAATTTTGTCCAGTATTCAGGCCTTATCATTCTCTCTCACTATCATTGATTCTGTAGGTTTTCTTGATCTCAAAATAGCTATTTCAGCTCCAGATAATCTTTTTTGTACTCAAGGCATGGAATTTTCAAGAAGTTTCTTGATGATTTTTTTTAAAGCTGGAATAGATTATTCTCCTCAGATGATTTCTTATATGTATTTAACTATAAATGGGTCACATGCCACTCTTCTATTAAATACTAGAGAGAAGAAGAGATTGCCATGATTATTTCCTCACAGCTGGGGAAAGGGTATCCAATAGATTAAGGAACCAGGATTCTGTAACACAGGAAGAAAGAATAAGTGTAAGTAATTGGCAGGTGGTGGACAATGGTGGCTTTGGTCAAAAACTAGGAGAAAGTTTGTATGTGGTGTCTCTTTGGAAGGGTAACACTTCCTGCTCTCTCCTAATCATCTCAAAAAGGAACAAGTTGCCATCTTTATTGGAGAAGTGGGGGATTAGGAATGGGGATCAAAAATACAAATGTCCAAACTGTCATGTAGTAGGGGGAAAATCTGAAGAGTCAATCTGGAGCCAAAGTAAGCCAAAGTCTTTGGTGTTCTGACATGGGAACAGGAACTCAGATCCTGGAGCAGAGCCTATATGGATAAGTAGAATTCTGCTGAGTGCCTGCTTTTTGGCTCTGCTTTTTGCCTGGTGGGAGTTTAGATCACATTGAAAGCTGGCAAACAGTTTTAGTTAGGCAGTTCGGTGATCACTAGGCCTGGGTAACTAGTAAACTCTGGGGGGCTAAGCACAGTATTTCAGGGGCAGCAGATACCAATGTTGAACTAAAGCTTTCACTTCCAAGTTGAGACCTTGGCCAGAGTTCCATGCCAATGAAGAGTTAGATTTATAGGAGCTTGGGAACAAGGCTTATAGGGGAAGCCCTGTTATTTAAGGGTTGGAAGAAGATGTAGTATTAAGGAAGCTGCAGCCCTTTGATTAATGCTGGGGCATTAGGGAGGGAGGACCAGCCAGTGCTACTGCTGGAAGAGCCCAGGGGGAGCTGGCCCAGGTTGAAGACCTCCTACTGACAATTCTGAGAACTGAAAGTCAAACTGAGCCAACCTCATGGGAACTAGGTGCTTCCTGTTGGACAAGGAACAGAAAGGATATAACTTGGATAGGGAATGGGTATAGGAGCTGTTGTAGAGATGGCCTTTATAGTGTTTGGCAGAAGAAGGCACGATAATGTTGGATCTTGAGCCTAGGAGATTTGCTTCATTAAAAAAAAAAGACAGAATATTAATCAGATGTGGTGGTACACACTTGTTATCCCAACAGTTGGAAGGCTGATGCAGAAGGTTAGTGAGTTTGGGGCCAGCCTGAGCCAAATAGAAAAACTATCTCAAAAACCAAAACAATGAAAAAGGAATATTGAAGCAACAATAATTTTTGAAGCTGGGTATAAGAACATTTAAGCCGATGGGCTGGAGAGATGGCTTAGTTGGTATAGTGCTTGCTACTCAAATACCAAGACCTTAGTTCAGATTACCAGCACCCATGCAAATACTGAGTGAGGTGGTGTACACTTGTAACTCAAGAAAATGAGACACAGAGACAGGAGGATCCCCAGGGCAAGCTGGCTAGGTAGATTAGCCAAGTCGGTAAGCTCTGGGTTAAATGAGGGAGAGAGGGACAGCCCATCTCAATAAATAAAGTGGAGAGTGATTGTGGAAGAAACAGGATATTAACCTTTGACCCCCAATTGAATACTCACCAATGCATACATACGTGTGTATGTGTGCACACACGCATAAATGCAAAAAAAATCTAGAGAAATGTGTTAATAATTGTTGACTTGAGATTGGGACTTGGGAATGAGAGGACATCTACAGAGACTGGAGCCATCACCTTGGAAAGTGGCATCACCTTCAGGATAAGGATGTTGTAGTCAGGATTTCATTGTTGGCAGAAATCACTCAACCAAGAGCAGCTTGAGAGAGAAAAAGATTTATTTTGGCCTACAGACTGGAGGGGAAGCTCCATGATGACAGGGAAAACTATGGCATCAGCAGAGGGTGGATATCACCTCTTGGCCAACATCAGGTGTACAACAGGAAAGTGTGCAAAACACTGGCAAGGGGAAACTGGCTATAATACCCATAAGCCCACCGCCAACAATACACTGCCTCCAGGAGGCATTATTTCCCAAATCTCCATCAGCTAGAACCCTAGTATTTAGGACACCTAAATTTATGGGGGACACCTGAATCAAACCAACACAGAGGGCATGCGAGGGCTTCATGTTGTGCTTTATATGTGTGGCTAGGGAACTGAACCAGCAACAGCAGGATTTGCAAGCAATAACCTTTAACCACTGAGCAATCTCCCAAGCCCCCACCACTCTCCCCTTTTTTGGAAAACGCCATCTCCATCCCTAAGCAGAGAAACTGTGCTCATTATTCATGATTTCCATCTGTAGTAATTATTATTTATTAGTCATCCAACAGGTTAGTTTTCGTTTTCTTTCTTTTTGCAGTGCTAGGGATTGAACTCATGCATGCCAGATGCTAGACAAGAAATACTATTTCCCTAAACTGTGTCCCAGCTTGCCCACCCACCAGTATTCTTTAGTGAGGTTTCTCAATAAAAAGTTAAATGATGAGCATGGTGTTACCTTCACTTTTGTCCTTCAGTCATGTGGCCACCAGGAGAAAGAAACATGTGGTCTTATTCTCACCAAAACTACTCTACATTGAGCAATCCAACCACACTTTATACTGAATGAAATATTCCTTTAAGCTACAGTCTTCTTCATTTAGAGGTGGAGTGTTTGAGGTTTATATTAATAAGAAAATGCAACTCAATTAAAATCCATATACAAATGAACAGATTCATAAGTTATCTCAACAATAGGAAATGACACAGAGCCCATGATAGTCAAATGAACTTGTGATTTGGGAATATGAATGTCAAGCCATCCTTTGAAACATACACAGAAAGTGTCCAGAACTTTCCAGACCTAGATAGGCAACCAAGTAGTTTATGGGCTGAAATAAGGAGACTATAAGAGGGAAAGGCAGGATAAGGAAGAATTCTGTCCTGGTGTTCTGGGGAAAAATCAACTTCTGGTCACCTAATTCTACTTTGCAATATTAGTTCCTAGTGTACAGGACTCAAAGTGAAATAAAGAGAAAGTGAGGCATTTCCTCCTGGACTGGCAACCAAGTTGAAGGGCTAGTTTTGTGATATAAAATACAGGAGGTTTGAGCTTGTCTTGTTGAATCTTTCCAGGTCAAGGTGTTTGGGGACTGTGCTAAGTGGATTCAGGCCCTGTAGTTCCTTAATGACTTCAGTGTGGGTGTTTCATCTTCTGGCCAAGTGTTACAATACTTGTCCGGACAAGCCAGTCACTACTTGAGGAGAGTGTGGGAAAATTAACACTGCCCAAGCAACATGAGAGAAAAAAAAGTGTCTGAAGGTAGGAAGCAATTGTGATTAGGATTTATTTTAATGCAGTCCAGAATAACATAACTTTAAATCTCTGGGATGTTTCAGGAGAACCCATACCTTTTTCAGAGGGAAAAAGAAACAGAGCATTGAAAACAGTTCTCTTTAATGTTTGAGTTAGCTATCTGGAAAGCCAAAATGCAGAACATCATAAAACATTGACAGCAGTTTCATTCAACATGCAGTAACTCTGGAATACAACGATATATTTGGCACCAAAGGAAATCAAAAGAATAAAAGCAGCAGTCATCGGGATTTGAAGTAAGCCACAGATGATTACCATCTGTACATTTTACAGACCACTTGCAAGAACCAGACACCCAGGCCCCAGTCTGCAGGGTGACTGCATTGAAATCTGGGATGTGATGGTAGACAGAAGAAGCTAGGAAATTGGCCTGAATTTCTAAACAGGATACTCTATATAACCAGATAGTTTGTTTATTTCTTTTCTCACTGGTGATAGTTGCACTAATTTGTCTAAAATTTGGTGCATCCAGAGGCATCCTTTGTATGCATTATGTGAAATATACCATTATTACAAACTTTAATGAATTGGGTCCTCCTGTCTTCATGACATTGTGCAAATGTAGACTTGTCAATTGTGCCCCAGTTTCAGATTGTTCCTATGTGGTATGTTTTGGTGTTCTTTCCACATATTTGTGGAAAGATCATCTTGAAATACACTGAAGTGTTTGGAACAATGAATTGGTGCTTAACTGTCTCACACCACTTAGCTTGGACTTTTCTGCTTAGTATAGAGAAAATTATTTTGGATGAGCTGAGATTAAATATTAGGTGAAAGTGTTACCCCATGTTTGAATGATATTATATCCTAGGCCAGTGCTTATATTCCATGCAGTCAAGATATATAGATGAAGACTATACACAAAACATAAAACTTTCCAACCATGTGTGTGTTTGTCAGGATTTATGTTTGTTCAAAGATATGAAATCTGAGTTTCTTAATTCATCCTTGAAAAACTAGAATCCTGGCAGCAGGGGCTCAGGGAGAGGCAAAGCAATGCATTTATTACATTTTATTTAAAAGTAAATGTATATTTTAGTAAGTTGTTATATATTTTAAAGTAAGTAGCAAATAAGAGAGGCCCTTTTATCTAAAATGATTATGTAAAATAGAGTTAAGTCCTGTGTGAATAAGACTGTTAGGTAAATTATTTGACATCTCAATGAGAAATAGAAACTTTCTTGGAAATGGGTTTGATAGGGGTTAAAGATATAGCTCAGTTAGTAGAGTGCTTGTCTAGGATGCTCAAAGCCCTGGGTTCTTTTGATCCCCAACACTGCATACCAAGCGTAGTGGTGCATGGCAGCACTTGGGAGGTGGAGGAGAATCAGGAGTTCAAGGCCATTCGGGGTTACATGAGACTTCTTCAAAAAATGAGTTTGATATAAAACCCTATAAATGAAATTTAAGGCAATAAGTTTCACTTGAAAATATCAGCTATGATTGCTGAAGATTCCACATACTTGGGCTGCAAGGCCACTGAGAAATCCTGCTGTAACTGAGCTGATAACCTTCTCCATGTAGACCAGCTGACAGAAAGCTGGAAGAAGCCATTCTGCATGCAGTTCAATGGGAGAGAGAGAAATCACCAGTGAAGATACTCAGCAATGGACACTGCAAGCCTTACATTTTGCTATCCAAGCCAAATGAGCCAACAGGTGCAACAGGGGCATGTCTATCATGGTGGGAACCAATTTCCCTCTAATTGGACTGGATGCCCACTCCATGGGAGGGAATACATCTCTGAAACTGAAAACCTAAAATGGTTGGTCATGAGCCCTAGGGGTATAATGTCTGCTGCTGTAAATGTATATACTAAGCTCATCAAACTGCCCAGTAAGCACTTCAAGTATTGTTCATACCTATATATTAATGCTATGCTCACTTTTGGTAGAGAACCTTCTCTTTTCTGATGGCAGTGACATTGGGATGACTCAGAAGGCATCATGGTGCTGGGAAGAAGTGACAGAAGTGCTCAGCACTACAATATCTCCATCATACCTTCCAAGGCTCAGGGTCCATTGTGGAAGAGGTGGCAGAAAGAATATAAGAGCCAAAGGAAGGGTAGGACTCCTTGCAATGTGCTCCTCCAGACACAAAATGGACTGGATATCCATGACCTCACAGTACCTGACACTACCTACACAAGACCATCATAATAGAGGAAAAGATCATGACATCAAAATAAAAGTGAGACTGATTGAGAGGGGGAGGGGATATGATGGAGAATGGAGTTTCAAAGGGGAAAGTGGGGGGAGGAGGGATATTATCATGGGCTATTGTTTATAATCATGGAACTTGTTAATAAAAATTATAATAATAAAAAAGAAAATAGCAGCTAATAGGTTGCAGAAGTCAGCCAGTTAACTGTCACTTACTGCTTTCCTATCCAACACATATGGAAGATTGTTTATCAACAGGAAGTGTTAGTGTGCATATGAATGTAGCATAATAATACTTGGAATTCTTGGCTATTTTGGCAACATTAAAATCAGAGATCATTGGTAGTTAGACTTCCTCCTGGATATGAAATGTTCCACAGATTGGCATGTTCTTTCCTTACAAGTCTTGAAATCTTTATGTTTAAACAAGATGCTCTCCCCAATATGTTTCTCTAGTAACTGAGATTTCACAACATAATCTAATATAGAAGATATGACCAAATTAAAATGAGGGGAGTTGGAAATAACAGAATTAGTTCACACACCTGTGAGATACTAGGTAAGTTGAACCACATACTTTAAAGTGTTTGATTCTGGAGAAGACTCATCCCTAATACCAGTTGGTAATGAAGAATGTATTCTAATCCCTTCTCAGGAGGTTGTCCATACATTAAATGGTCTCCTGTGTCCTAAAAACATTCATGTAATTTCCATGTTAACTTTTTTTTTTTTAAAGCATTTTTTTTTTATTTATTTATTTTTTTTTAATTTTTTTTTTAATTTTTATTTATTTATTTGAGAGCGACAGACACAGAGAGAAAGACAGATAGAGGGAGAGATAGAGAATGGGCGCGCCAGGGCTTCCAGCCTCTGCAAACGAACTCCAGACGCGTGCGCCCCCTTGTGCATCTGGCTAACGTGGGACCTGGGGAACCGAGCCTCGAACCGGGGTCCTTAGGCTTCACAGGCAAGCGCTTAACCGCTAAGCCATCTCTCCAGCCCCCATGTTAACTTTTTATTAGTGCATAGTGTAATTTAACTTGGAAATCCCAGCTCATTACTAAAAAAATAATTTTAGTGTGGGAAAATATTTTGTAATATTTACAACAAATCTGTTTGTATATTTTAAAATGCATATATATGCATCTTAAAGAATAAGAAAAAGCACCAAATCCCACTGGTGATTCCTCCAATTGCAAAGTACACTTGAGGCGAGCAAGAAGGTTTTACTTAGAGGTAGACAGGGCTGGAATTACATGTTGAGGAATGTTAATGACTTGTCTGGGAGTGAGAGACCATGAGACAAATGCTTTGTGAAGTGACATGTGGCATTTTTAGTTACCTAGTGGTGCCACTTTGACAGGGATCTTGAGGCTGTCACACAAATTCTGGGAATGCTTTGACCTCAGCTGCTATAGTTTAAGTCAGAAACAGGGCAGTCTAACTGAGGCAGGCAGCTGTTTTCCAGGCTTTTCTGAGTCTGCTTCCAGTTCAGGGTCCATTCTGATCTTGTTGGCTCTTGCTGACAGGCTTTAGGAGAGTTTTGCTGGAGGGTTATATCACTTGAAAATATTCTAAGAGTGACACTGGAATCCCAAGCAGGCTTAACATGGGTTATCAATCTCTTTTCTCAGCTGAAGGGCAGCCTAGGGATCTGCCTGCAGACACCTAAGAGCAGTTCCTGCCTCAATTCCTCACAGACACACAGCCACTGGTGGGGTGGTCTTTGTGTTCATCATTTTGTGCTTAGCTAGCATGTCCTGCAGGATGATAACTCCCTTGCCCAAGAATAATGAGGTGCTTTCCTCTGAGGGCATAGGGGAAAGATGATGCCAGGGTGTTACTTTAAATGTCTCTTTTGGCAGGATTGTTTGTTTAAAAGTTATTGCATATGAATTAAAGCCTGTCATGTTATTTTCTTTGGCATTTAACCTATGGGATTTGAATAGAACTACCTGATAGTACTGTCCTACTTTCTGTGACAAAATACTTGATGAGAAACAACTTAAGGGAGGAAACATTTCCTTCAGTTTACAGTTATGGGGACATTGACAGCATGGAAGCAGGAACATAAGGTGAGTAGCTGGTCACAGTGCATATGCAGTCAGGAAGTGGAGAGAGATGAGCACTGGCATTCAGTTCACTTTCTCCGTTCTATTCAGTTCAAGACCCAATCCCATGGGCTGGTACTGTGCACATTCAGGGTAGGTCTTCCCTCCTTAGTTAAATATCCTCTCAGAAACCTAGAGATATATTTTTATGGTGATTCTAAATCCTGTCAAGTTAATAAGAAGAACTGACCATCATTCTGATCTTATCCAGAATTTACTGTGGGAGGTCCTGAAGAGCTGGTTTGTGTCTTTTGAAGGAGAGAGGACATTGAAACAGCAGTGAAGAAGTCACTAGAGCTAAACTGTGTGGTGAAGGGGACAGGAAGGTCTTCCTTATATTCACAGGGTAGTTCTGCCCATGCAAGCAGTGCCTGGTTTGAGGCAGCAGTAGTCCAATTCTCCCTGTTAATAACTTGCCACACTAACTCTAAATTTGAAGTTCTATCTGCTATGGTGTAAGATGTGTTAAAAGCTTGTTGGCAGTCTATAGTGCTACTAGGAAGTTGTGTAACCTTTAAGAAGTTAGGTCATTGGATCATGTTTCTGAAGAGGGTAATATGACTTCAGACATTACTCTTCTTTGTTTCCTGGTCACTATAGGGTAGACAACTTGGCTTCACCACACATTCCATGTCATGATATTGTGCCTTGCTACAGGCTCTAAAGCAACCATGGGCCAGCCAAACATGGCTTGAAACCTCTGCAACCATAAGTCAAAATAAATCTTTCCTCCTCCTAAGTTGTTTGTCTTAGGGTTTGCCATAGTCACAGAAAACTGACTAACATTGACCTTGTTTTAGTTTCTCCTTGTGATATCATATTTTTATGTGTTTACTACAGAAAATAAAAGACTACTTTGATTTCATTCTAGTAGTTTTCTCAACCTCTAGCCATAAAATTGGTTTTTCCAACTCTCCTGAAATTGCTACCCCTAGATGGTGGGCAACCTTGTAATTGCTGAACTGTTTTTCTAGTCCTGTGTTGCCTCATTCTTTACCACAGTGGTTGCTGTTGGCGGCCCTTTCCTTTTTGCAATTTCCCCATATCAGCTTCTGGAAAATTGCACTGCTCTTGTTAACATCTGTGCTGTTGCTGATGCTATCTCCACACATCTGTATTTCCCTAGTTCAATCCCACTTATCTCCAGTGTCTCCCTTGGATGATGATAACTCTTCTCAGTATTTCAGCTATTGTCTAGAGAATTCTGTAACTCAGTTCCCAACCATTTATTGAGTGCCACCCATGCATAAGGCATTGACCTCACCATTGGGAGTGAAATGACAGGACATAAGGCCATCTCAACGACAGCCTGAAAGGGGACCCCTAGGAGAAGTATAGGCTCCTGTGAAATAGTGGAAGCTCATGTAACCCTACTCCTGAATCTTCAGCCCCCTTGGTCCTTTACCTTTCTTTGGTGCTCTGGTGACCTGTTCCTACTCCAAATAAACCATTGAAAGAGTAAACTGAAGTCCTTTCCTTTAAAGCTAATTGTTCTTCATGCTGCCCCTTTCTGTCAGTATTCTCATTGGATATCACCCTGAATTTCGTCATTCCCTTCCATTTTGCACTCAGGCACCCATCTCTGTCAACTCTTCCTCTGTGATTGTTCTTAACCCTACTTCTCACTTTTCATTCCCATCATCACTGCCTGCATCCAACTCCTCACCACCTAATTCTTGTACTATGTAATACTTTTTAAAAATATATATTTTGTTTATTTACAGAGAGAGAGAGAGAGAAAGAGAGAGAGGGGGAGAGAGCATGTGCACGCACTAGGGTCTCCAGCCACTGCAAACGAACTCCAGTTGCATGTGCCCTCTTGCGCATCTGGCTTATGTGGAACTTCGGGAATCAAACCAGGATCATTTGGCTTTGCAGGCAAATGCCCTAACCACTAAACCATCTTCTCCAGCCCATGTTTAATAGTTATAAATAAACTATTTATATATTCAGAAGATATTTTTAAAATTGTTTTCAGGCAATTCATGTTTCTAGTAGAAAATATAGAAAATATAGGTAAGTATAAGAAATGAAGGAAAGGAGGAAGAGAGGGAAGGAAGAAAAAAATCATATATTTCACAACTTAGATAATATTTATATTAATACTTTGTTATTCTAGACATTTTCTGTGGTATCTGTATAGCTAAATATTCTTATATGTACAAATGGGAGAAGCGTTTATGAAATGTGATAATGTCATCCACATTGCTTTGGTTTTTTGCAGGTTCATGTGCTTGGTGTGTGTATGTGTGTTTATGCATGTTCATTATGTGTGGACACGTGTATGCACATGTATATTTATACATGTACACATATGTGTGGAGTCCAGAAGACTATTATAAGAATCATCCTCAGGTATACGATCTATTTCTTTTTATTTTTTTAATTTTACTGATGCAATTTATTAGGCAAATACAAAGTTTAGGCTTTTGCAATTTTCTTTTTGAAGCAAAACCAAATAAATTATAAACTAAGTACATGTATCTTCTTTAAAATAGAAACATAAATTAGTTTTAACTAGCAATCAGGCCCTTTCAATATAAATGCAAGATGGCATTTTAGAAATATAACTATACAGTTATACTTTGAAATCCCTCCTGAAATATTTTTGTAAACACAAAATTAAAAGCACAGAAAACACACTTCTAAACAGACAATATCCTTTAAAAACAAACACACGTAAGACAAGATCTCAACTCAAACTCCACATGATAGTTCCATGATTAAAGTACTAGCACATACAATATTTTATGAAATTTACAGATTTGATTAAAGTGTAAGCATTTAATAAAATGACTACAACAGCATACAGTAGATAATGGAAAATATATGTCAGGAAAATAATAAATTCTAAACTTAAAATTTTACTTTACAACAAGGCACTTAACACATTGAAACAGTACAGTAAATTTCCAAAAGAATGTAACTGGCTACCTCTCAAGCCATGTAAATGTCTTTCTTTTGTGAATAAACTGTAATCTAACCATACATTTTTGCAGCATTAACATTGCTTAGGAGATAAATTAAATAATGAGTTCCAACTTGGCAACTAGATTAGAGGGGGGAGGACATGGAGGAGGGCAGCAATGGTGCCAACTTGACTGTATTCACTGAGTACAAATCTAATTAATAAAAATATATATTATTAAAAAATCTCTATGAAAGGTTTGCAAAAATAAATAAGCCGGTCTTAACACACTCACCTCTGTATTATAAGGAGGTGTGAGAAGGAAAAGGATAAGTTTTTATACAGATAGACACATCATAAGTTCTGGTTTACTTTATTACTTGTTAATCTCACTATACTGTGTTCTAAGTGAATCATAAATAAAAGTGGGTCATTGGAGAATTATTTAAAACTGCCCTTTATAAGAAAAAGATCTGTTTCTTTTTAAGATAAAGTCTCTCATTGGCCTGGACCTCATTGATCAGAGCTGCCTGGCCGGGAGCTCTAGTGATTTACATATCTCTACCTCCCAAGTGCTGCAATTGCAAATGCATACCACCATGCCTGCATGTATGTGCATTCTGGGTTCCAAACTCAGATTCTCATGTCTGTGAGGAAAGCATTTTACCAACTGAGCATCTCCGTAGCCTTCCTTTGTATTGTTTTGTAGCTGACATTTTTTTTTTTACTTATTACTTTTCCATATCTCTAAATATAATTATTTCTTGTGAATTTTCATGATGGCATACTGATTTGCAATAATTTTTCTCTTTATGTGTTTGTCCTTCCCATGTATTGTATACAGCACTACTAGGCAATCTTAAGACTTATCTGAAAAATGTTCAGTGGCTTCCTTTTTCTTCCTATTTATATAGGGCTGATATCCTGACTTTTTTAGTCTTTGGTACTGCTTCCCTCAGTCATATGTTGAGATTATCTTACCTTAGCAGCTTGTATTGATATTGTTCAGGGAGAAGGAGGATGTGGTGGAACAATCTCTGAATCCCATGGCATTTCACTCATTGCCTTGCTTCTATCTCTGCCCATCCTTTCTCTCTCCAATGTCACTGGGTGTCACATGCTTGATAGCCCTGAGACTACTATGTGACCAAAGCTCTTCTGAGCTCTGGCTTTTACTGCACTGAGAACTGGGACAGCGGTGACAATAGATTGTGATATAGTATGGTCAGTTTGCTGTATTGAATTAACAGGAAAGGGGAGGGCTCAGCTCGTTGGTGATGTGGGGGGACTGAGATTGCAAGGTAGTAGGCAAGCCCAGAATTTAGCTGGTGAGGATCAAAAGATAATGCAGGTTTACATGATCAGGAGGTAGAGGATCTGGGAGGCAGAGGTGTCAGGAGATGCCAGACCAGAGTCTAAATTGGTGGCATGATGGAAGTCCTCGGAAAGCAGAAATAGGTATGTTGCTGTTGGCATGGCCAAGGTGAGGGGAGATGCCAGATTCAGAAGGTAAAAAACCCATACAAGAATGCACCTTCCTCCCATCAGACAGTTTGAATTAGGCAAATGAAATGGCAAAGCATATCATATGGCATGACCTTTGTTCCTCAGAAGCCCATAATTTTATCAAGGTAAATTTCTGTAATTTGATGTTTGTGGTTAAATCCTGAAATTCACATGTCACTGGGGAAATTTCAACTAGTCAATTAAACTGAATGGATTTATTTCTAGTACAGCAAAGACTGTAAAGACTTTTTTTGTTTTAAATATTTTATTTATTTATTTTGGAGAGAGGGAGAATGAATGGATGCACTATGTCCTCTAGCCACAACAAAGGAACCTAGATGCATGGACCACCATGTGCATCTGGATTATGTGGGTACTGGGAATTTGAACCTGGGTCATTAGACTTTGCAGGCAAGCACCTTAACTGCTAAGCCATCTCTCCAACTCAAGCCTTTGATTTTCCTTGTCACAGGATTCTTTTTTTTTTTTTTTAATTTTTTTGTTCATGGTAGATAGAGAGAGAAAGGTGCGCCAGAGCCTCCAGCCACTGCAAATGAACTCCAGACGTGTGTGCCCCCTTGTGTATCTGGCTAATGTGGGTCCTGGGGAATCAAGCCTCGAACCAGTGTCCTTAGGCTTCACAGGCAAGTGCTTAACCACTAAGCTATCTCTCCAGCCCATTGTCACAGGATTAGTGACATGTCAGCTATGCTTAGTTTCCAGCATGTGTGTATGTATTTGCATATATGTCAGTGTATTCAACTAGTGTGGATATTATTCTGCCTATCTTGAGAAACCTTTTGCTGTTTAAAGATAATATATAATTCTGCAATGAAATATCAATTTCCCTTTAAAATCCCAATTTTTGGTGTTGGTACCTATTTTAGATGTATCAAAGAAAGAAAAAAATTTGCTCCAGTTTCTGAATGAGGAGACAAGGAATTACTAAAGCATCTCAAATAAAATGGTAGTGTTCATAAACTATGAAGAACTTTCCATTTGGATCTGTCTCATCATTATACAGAAAAGGACCTTGAGGCCATCAAAGGTGAAACAATTTGCCTAAAATGACACAACTAATTAGTGTTCAGCTAAAACCTCAATCTACGACTTCTGGCTTTCATTCCTATAGCCTTGCTGTTATTCCATGCTGCCTGATGGCTTAAAGGAAAGAATGAAAGAAAAGGAGTTGGGGGAGGGGCAAAGGAGATAAAAGCAAAAGAGAAAAGCAAAAAAGGAAAGAAAAAGGAAAAGTTGGAGAATCACGTTGACTTTTTTTTCCTCCTACCTCTTTATTGAGTGAGGAAAAAGATCTTGATGTATGTTAAAGAAATACTTAAAGCTCTTATCAGGATTTTTGAAAAGAAGACTGGGAATATTTGTGTTATGCTAATTAGAAAGTATCTCATTATGCAAGGCACAGAAAATTTGGCAGAGGGAGATGCTATTCAGAGTAACTTAAGGAAACCTCGAAGGCAGCACAAAAGAGTGTTCTTTTTATTTATTTCATAATATGTGGCTGCCATCAAATTTCTGATAGGGTCTGATACCTTTATAATAAACCCCAAAGAAACTGGGTAACCTGTCAGGCCCATGGAAGGAAAAGCAAACAATTTTATTCCTATCTAGACTTAGTTGGAAGATGGCTCTTTCCTGTGGTACTTGCTTGCCAACCTTCTGTAGAAACTTGTCTCTGCCACAGTTTGTTTGCAGTGAGATCTTATTTTGGCAGCCCTGCAAACCACTCCAAGGTGACCCTCGGTTTCAAGAAATGAATCCTTTTCATTGGTTGTTATGCTATACTAATCTTCAAAGTAAGTAGTTTTGTTGAGGAAAAACAAAAAATGGAAGCGTATTTTATTCTCACTACTGTTTTTTCCCCTAGATCTCTCCTCAATGAGAAGTGCTGTTTGTTCCTAAGATTTCTAACTGGCATGAGAAACAAAGCAAAGCAGTCATAGAACAACAGAACCTGATCAGATTTCAAATGTGAGAGAAGATAGGATTCCCCAGATCACAGAAGGAGTTATCCCAACCTCTGCATAGTCTAAGGAGCTCTCAGGCGAGGGAATTGATGTGTTGCCTTGGTAGATCTTCACCCCTGATGCACTGGGACAAACAATGCCCTGTCTACTCACTGTTATGATCCTATTGCCTCACACTCCTCAGTGATGGGATTATAAGCATTCATCACTATGCCTGGCAACAGGTGTTCTTTTTTAAGGGGTTCTTTGGCTCCAGGGGCTCTACCCCAGGAGATAGGTAACAACAGAGTTCTTATCCCCATGATGCTTTTCCCAGAGGTGAGAACAAGAAAGCAACATGCATATGAATTAGTGAGTAAGACATTTCTGATAATGCTGCATTATGAAGAAAATTTAAAAAAACTACCAAGCTAGAAAAGAGCTATCAGAGGGTACATCTGGAAGGCTGACTGGCAAAGTCTCTTCTGAAGAAGAGGCAAGACAGGGCAGAGCTGGCGCCATACTGTTTGAACTTGTAGTCACCAAACTATGAGCTAAATGAACCTCTTTTCTGCACAAATCAGCCAGTCTTAGGTATTGTGTTATAGCTATAAAAATGGACTAATATAATCAACCAGGCACATGCATTACTCATGAAAAAGGGAGTCCTATGTTGAATACATGCAGATGCCCAGTACCATGCCACAGAAAATCTCAACGTAAGTGCTGTAAAGGCTTTGAGGAGTGTCCCACACCAAATCATAGAACTGCCTTTAATATAAGGCTCCCATTGTTGTCTCAGAAAAAGCAAGCTCCCCAAATGCTTTTGGGAACATACCAGCCCAGGGCTCCATTTTATGGTGTTCTCTAGATGGTTTCTTAAAAGAGTTCAAGTATTTTCTAGCCTGAAACATTCATAAAGTACTTTCTTATGCCTTTAGTTGAAAACCTAGATGCATGGAGACTAGAAGTGTTGCAAATCATAAATCAACTCTTGTTTAGAACATGTGAGAATTAATTGTAGGAAAGAACTGTGGGCATACTTCATGTGAACCTTACAAATAACTTTTTTGAGTATGTTTTCATTAAAGCCCTTTTCTGTGAAATTCCTGACTTTTAAGTAAGCTAAACTTATGCTCTGAAGTTAATTTACAACCAGGTAATCAGCCTGCTTAAAACAATATAACCAAATTTCCTATGCCTCAGATTACCTATGCCCTGAACAGCACATGTGGTCAATATTGACAAGGAATGTTAGATATATTGATGTGATCTTAAGCCATGCACCTTGTTTTACCTTCTCAGTGACCTGGTTGTACTCCTGGCCTTGCACAATGTGTGCACACATGAGATATGTTGACCACTGTTGAAAGCAGCAGATGTGGAAAGCAATGAATTGCCCACAAGAATGTTGAATATTAGAGGGATAACATCTGTAGATGGTAAATAGTATGTGCATGTGTTCTCAGTCAATAGAGTTCACGCATGTATCCTGCCCGTAGGTCCCTTCCTTTGAGCAAATGTTTAAGGAAATTTTTGGAGACAAAGTTCCTTGATCCTCATTTACATGTTGCTAATTCACTGTTCAACTTGCTCACATTTTGGTGTTCAATAAATACACCACATGAGTGCCTACAAAAGAACCAGCAGCCACAGGAGCACCAGCCACAGTAACAGCAGCAGAGGTAGCCAATTCACTCATGGACTAAATGACTCCAAGATTCAGTATCTTTATTTCTGAACACTGAGACAATCAGGCAAGGACACTCATGTTAGTTACTTGCCCTTTGAACTCACAGTTTTTCCATTAATGGGATGTATAATGCTTAGACTTCTGGATCCTAGGATCTCAAAACAAGAATTACTTATCAGGTTTAAAATATAAATATTCTAAATCACACATGCCATTGATTTTGGAGTACTGGGTACTAGGCTATATATTCCACATCAGCCTGAGCTAGAGTGAAATCTGCCATGTAAAACCAAAAAAAAAAAAAAAAAAAAAAAAAAAGTAAAGAAAGAAAGAAAGAAAAAAATCTCATTATGAATCACTTGTGGTCATTTTAATCTGCTTCCATCTAGATTGCTCTCTTTTAATTGTTTTCTTGCTCTAATAAAGTTATTTACTTTGCCATTTCTGAATATGTACAGAATGTTTCTGATAGATATTTATAGAAATCCATTAAACTCTGGCAGAGTTTATGAAAAATTGCCAAATTTGCTTCTAGCTTCAACTTTACTGTTACAGAATGTCTGCTTGTCTTTTTTATTTATTTTTGTGTTTTGTTTTTCGAGGTAGGATCTTGCTGTAGCTCAGGCTGACCTGGAATTCATTATGTAGTCTCAAGGTGGCATCGAACTCCTACCTCCACTTCCTGAGTACTGGGATTAAAGTCGTGCACCACCACATCCAGCTTTCTGCTTGTCTTTTTATCTTTACGTCTGTATCTCCCTGTGTCCCAGCTCCAGCTCCAGCTCCAGCAGTGATGTCTTCTTCATTTTGTTAATTCTGGCCTACACTTAGTAACATTTGAGGGTAGCTATTTTATTTTTTCATGTCATGACTCTTTTTTTTGTGTGTATGTGTGTGTGTATTTATATGTGTGAGTGCAAGTTGTCAAGTCATGCCTATAGATCTCAGAGAAAGTCTTGGGGATCAGCCCTCACCATCCACCTGATGGCATGTAGGGTCCCTTCTTTGTCAGGTTAGCTAGCTGTGAACTTTAGGGTAACTTTTCTTTCTCTGCCTCCCATCTTGCTGTCAGTATGCTGGGATTACAGAAGCCCAAATAGCTTGAGCAACAAGCCATCTGTCTAGCCCAGGGTTACTTTATTTTTAATATTCTATGTTCACTAGAGTTTTGCATTTTTCAAATATTCAAATTTTCAAAACAAAAAGTTGTGGAATAGGAAGAAACACATACTGTTCTTTATTGCAGGTCTTGTCAGTGCCTTGAGCACTTCCATATATATTATTCCTAGAAGTAGGAGTAGTTAGAATTTTCCAAGCTTACCAAACTCCTCAATGTTGGTATCTTTGCATTGCAACTTATAGGAATGATGTTCTGTAAATCCTATTTTAGGTAATGCAATTGTAGGACCAAACCTATGTCTGTCTGCATGGGCTTTTCTCATCATTTTCTCAAGTGTTCTGTCTTCTTACCTTTCAGATAATCTGCCCCAGAAAAACTGTTTTACAGTACTTCTAAAACATTTCCCCACTTTGCATCTCCTCTCATGACAGACTGTTTTCTATTATTTCTTGGCAAGCCTAGAGTGCTTCTCTTTCCTCTGCACCTAAATCAAAGATCAGATTTTTCAGATGTCAGTTTATCTGGGAAGACTGTCTTGACTACCACAATGCTTGGAGGTTCTACCTTAGCTGTTATCTGTATCATAGCTGCCTAAGGAAAACAATTTAGTGCTGTTTCATCCTTGTGGTTTATCACATGTATGCTGTGTCTGGTCCACTGTGAGACTAAAATCTGTATGTGTGCTTAATTCCTAGTTTATCTTTGCACGCATTGATAACTGCTGAATGAAGAGAACAGCTACATCCCATTTTGAAAATTAATGCTTTATCCTCTCTTTCTGGACAGTAGCTGAAAAGTGCCCGGGCTGGGAAGCTCAGGTTTACCTACCTTTTAGTCTACAATAGGGACAGAGAATATAAAAATGGAATGGACAGGGCTGGAGAGATAGCTTAGCGGTTAAGCGCTTGCCTGTGAAGCCTAAGGACCCCGGTTCGAGGCTCGATTCCACAGGACCCACGTTAGCCAGATGCACAAGAGGGCACACGTGTCTGGAGTTCGTTTGCAGTGGCTGGAAGCCCTGGCACGCTCATTCTCTCTCTCTCTCTCTCTCTGCCTCGTTCTCTGTCTGTCACTCTCAAATAAATAAATAAAAATAAACCAAAAAAATTATTTATAAAAAAAAATGGAGGGCTGGAGAGATGGCTTAGCGGTTAAGCGCTTGCCTGTGAAGCCTAAGGACCCCGGTTCGAGGCTCGGTTCCCCAGGTTCCACGTTAGCCAGATGCACAAGGGGGCGCACGTGTCTGGAGTTCGTTTGCAGAGGCTGGAAGCCCTGGCGCGTCCATTCTCTCTCTCTCCCTCTATGTGTCTTTCTCTCTGTGTCTGTAGCTCTCAAATAAATAAATAAATAATGAACAAAAAAAAATGATATATGAACAGTGAATTTCTATTAAAAAAAATGGAATGGACAATTGCTATAGACATTGCAACAAACAATCATATTAAGCACATAGAGGGTGCCAGCTTCAATGAAAAAAAAAATGCATTGCTATTTTCCCTAAATGAACTTACTGCCTGTTTGGGGAGATAAACATTATAATGCAGTTTAATGAAAGGCCATGCTAGTAGTTCCCAAAGGCATTTATGAGAGTCTATAAATAAGACTGGTTAATTTAAAATATAGAGAGCTGCAAGAAGTCAGATATAAGGGATCAAAAGAATACAGAGAGGAGTGGTTTGGGATGAAAGAACAAGGTGGAACTAGGGGCTTTTGAAGGGGAGAGTATGTAAAGGAGTCTGTGAACAGAGGTAAGCAATGGTATGCAGGCATGAAGGCTTGAAGTCAGGACCACCCAGGAGTGTAGATTCCAGGGAAGCCATGCAGAAGCAAAGGGGGAATTACATTTGCTTGTCATATTGTGGAAGGCTTTGGCCACACAGGGATGACATTTAATCTTTTAAGTTCAAGCCAGTAAAGCACCCTTTATGCTTTAGGAAAACAGAGGAGGGAGTTGAGTAATGTAAGGAGGGTTCACATGACACTGTTGTGGATACACTGATCCTGAGTTACCTCACTTAGTATAATCCTTTCCAGATCCATCTGTTTCCTGGTGAATTTCATTTTTCTTTACTGCTGAATAGAACTTCATTGTGTAAATGTACCACATCTTAATTATACATTCATCTGTGGATAAATGTCTAGGCTGGTTTAACTTCCTAGCTATTGTGAATAAAGCAGCAATAAACATGGTTGTGCAAGTATCTCTGAAGTAGTGAGAATAGTCATTAGGCTATATGCCTAGGAGTGCTATAGCTGGATCATATAGCAGATCTATTTTTAGCTGTCTCAAGAACATCCACACTGATTTCTACAATGGCTATACCAGACTACATTCCCACAAAGAATTTATAAGGGTTCCCCTTTTAGCCCATGCTCACCAACATTTTTGTGATTTGTTTTCTCAATGGTAGCCATTCTGACAGGAGAGAGATGGAATCTCAAGGTAATTTTAATTTGCATTTCCCTGATAACTAAGAATGTAGAACACTGTTTTTAGATGTTTATATGCCATCTGTATTCTTTCTGATGAAAATTCTCTATATAGTTACATAGCCCATTTTTAGTTGGGTTGATTTCTTATTGTTCTGTTTTTTTGAGTTGTTTGTATATTATAGATATTAATCCTCTGACAGATGTGTAGCTGGCAAAGATTTTCTCCCATTCATTAGGTTGTCTCTTTGCTCTAGTCATAGTGTCCTTGGCTGTACAAAAGCTTTGTAATTTCATGAGAGCCCAGAGGTTGATTAGTGGTTTTATTTTCTGAGCAATTGGGGTTAAAAAATTCAGGAAGTCATTACCTATGCCAATATGTTGAAGGGTTTCCCCTACCTTTTCCTCTACCAATTTCAGAGTTTCAGGTCTGATATTAAAGTCCCAGATCCACTTGGATTTGATTCTTCTGCATGGAGACAGACAAGAATCTATTTTCATCTTTCTACGTGTAGATATACAGTTTTCCCAACACCATTTATTGAAGGGGCTTTCTTTTCTCCAATGAATATTTTTCTCAAAAATCAGATGTCTGGAAGTTCTGGTTAAGATGGAGGCATAGGTACCAGGCCAAAGCAGCCTAGGAGGGAAAAACCCAAAGCCAAAGCAAAAACAAAAACAAAAACAACCTAGCAAAATACACAATTTTACTAAAAAGTAAAGTGTATAGGAAATTGAAATGGCAACAGAGGAGTAGGAGAGATCCAGAGCATCCAGAGCCCATACAGGCCAGCAGAAGGGGCTCCGGCAGGCCCACGGAACTGCAGCGGTGGCAGGCCAGCCAGCTGCCAGGCTGGCTTGAGCTGCAGGAAAAGCCAGGTGAGGGGATATTCCACTCACACTGGAGCTCTCCACAAACTGAAGAAACTTGAGGAGAGAATGGCAGTGAACAAAGGAGGAGCAGATCACAAAGTAGAAGAACACTTGTAACAGTGAGAGAACGAGAGCAGCATCAGCAACTTCCCCTCCCCCACCACCAGTGCCAAACTCCAGTGAACAGAGCAGCGGTCCAGGGACCCAGCCACTCCGACTTAAACCAACAGCAGGACTCAAGCAGGAGCAGAATAACAGAGACCAAAATAATCCCAAAAGGTAACTGGGATTACACCAGGTCAGTACCTACCTAATAAACCTGGTATATAGGACTGAATCAGAAGTGCCAATTGCAGCTTCAATATCAGGATAAATTATATGTTAAATCTGGTGAAAGGTCAGATTTGCAATTCTTAAATAAGCTGTATTTTAGGCTTGTTATTTGTTGCTTCTTGATTTATAGTGGCTTTGTTTCCTCTTCTTTTATATATTACGGAAGGGACTCACCTGATTACAAGCTGACTTGGAACCCTCAACAGACCAGAAATCTTAAACTCCTTGTTGTCAGGGTTAAGGGAACCACACAGCCTAAGGGGAAAGACAGAGGATCTGGTTGTCATAATACCTACACTTGAATAAATACTCTGTGCTGTTTTTCATGGAAAGTGTACAATGCATAGTTAAATTTTAGGAACTATCTGTATTTGGTTCCATTCAGCCTACTTGAATACTCTCATAGCAGGCAAACTCAACACCTAGGATCACTTTTGTAGATACTCAGTCTTGAGAGCCACACCTAACACCTTAAGTTTCTACCCTAAAGATATATCACATCAGATTGATTGATACATCTTATAATACTCAGCAAATTAGAAAATCCAATCATTAAATAATCCAGGATGCAAAAATATATACAGTATAACACAAGAAACACCAAAAATCAAGACAATAAAAATCCACCAAAAAGTATTAATGCATCAGAAATGACCTCCAGTGAGAACAAGTTAGATGAAATATCTGAGAAAGATTTCAAAAGAATGATTGTAAATATGTTCAAAGAACTCAATTAAGAAATCAAAGGAGCAAAAGAGGAAATCAAAGGAATAAAAGAGAACACAAGACACCAATTTAATGAAATAAACAGGTCAATACTAGACATAAATAAGGAAATAGAGATAATAAAGAAAAATCAGTAAGAATTACTAACATTGAAGAACACAGTTAATGAAACAAAAAACTCTGTAGAAGATCTCACCAGTAGTAGTAGAATGGATGAAGGAGAGGACAGAATATCTAAGCTAGAAGACCAGGTGGCAGATGTAATACAGTCCAACAAAAAGAAAGACAAACTTATAGAAAAGTATGAGTGGGAATTTCAAGATATTCAGGACACTATGAAAAGATCCAATATAAGAATTCAGGGCATAGCAGAAGGAGAAGAATTCCACTCCAAAGGCATAGTAGGCATCTTCAACAAAATCATAGAAGAAAATTTCCCCCAAATTGGGAAAGAGGTGTCAATGCAGATACAGGAAGCCATTAGAACCCCAGCCAGACAAAACATGGAAAGAACCTCTCCTCGCCATATTATAATCAAACTTCCAAACACACATACCAAAGAAAAAATATTGGTAGCAGTTAGAGAGGAAAATCAAGTTACCTACAAAAGCAAGCCCATCAGGATTACAGCAGATTATTCAACACAAACTTTTAAAGCCAGAAAGGCTTGGAGTGATATATTCCAATTTCTGAAAGATAACAACTGTCAACCATTCAAATAGACAGAGAAATAAGGACATTCCATGACAAAAGCAGGTTAAAGGAGTATTTGAAGACAAAACCAGCTCTACAGAAAATACTTGATAGAATCCTCCATGCTGAAGAAAAGGAAAAGCACACATATATGGAACCAGGAAAAAACAAACAATACTCAAATACTAGCTAACACAAGAATGCAAAGGTAAAATCAGAAGAACTACAAAAAAAATAGCAAAACTGAATACACACCTTTCAATAATATCACTTAATATCAATGGCCTCAATGCCCCAATGAAAAGACATAGGTTTGCAGATTGGGTTAAAAAGCAGGATCCTTCAATTTGTTGCCTCCAAGAAACCCACCTTTCTACAAAGGATGGACACTACCTTAGGGTGAAAGGTTGGAAAATGGTGTTTCAAGCAAATGGACCTAGAAAACAAGCAGGGGTTGCTATCCTAGTATCTGAAAAGGTAGTCTTCACTCCAACATTACCTAAGAAAGATAAGGAAAGCCACTTTATATTGATTAAAGGCACACTCCAACAGGAGGACATTACAATCCTAAACATATATGCACCTAACATGAAGGCCCTGAAATTTATCAAACAAACGCTATTCGAACTAAGGTCACAGATAACACAAAACAGTGGTAGTGGGTGACTTCAACACCACACTCTCACTAATTGACAGGTCATCCTGGGAAAAAGTAAACAGAGAGGCATCTGGACTAAATGAGGTCATAGAAGGAATGGACCTAACAGATATATACAGGACATTTCATCCAAATGCTGCAGAATATACACTCTTTTCAGCAGCACATGGAACATTCTCTAAAATAGACCATATATTAGGACACAAAGCAAATCTTAACAGATACAGGAAAATTGAAATAATTCCTTGCATTCTATCTGACCACAATGGAATCAAACTACAAATCAATAACAAGAAAGGTTATAGCACATATACAAAATCATGGAAATTAAACAACACATTGCTAAATGATGAATGGGTCAATGAAGGGTCAAGAGGGAAATCAAAAAATTTATAGAGTCAAACAATAATGAGAACACAACATACCAAAATCTCTGTGACACCTAAGTGGTAAAGTTATAGCTTTAAGTGCCTATATTAAGAAATTAGAAAGGTCGCAGGTAAATGACCTAATGCTTCACCTTAAAGCCTTGGAAAAAGAAGAAAAAAGCAAGCCAAAAATCCGTAGATGGGAAGAAATAATAAAGACTCAGGCAAAAATTAATGAAATAGAAACCAAAAAGCAATCCAAAGAATCAATGTCACAGAGTTGGTTCTTTGAAAGAATAAACAAGATTGATACACCCTTAGCAAATCTGACCAAAAGAGAGAGAGAAGAGACACAAATTAAGAAAACTAGAGATGAAAAAGGTAACATCACAACAGATGCCAGAGAAATTAAAAAATCATAGGGACACACTATAAAAGCATATACTCCACAAAGTATGAAAATCTTTAAGAAATGGATAATTTCCTTGATTTATATGACCTACCTAAATTTAAATCAAGATGAGATTAATCACTTAAACAGACTTATAACAAGCATGGAGATTCAAGCAGTTATCAAAAATCTCCAAACTAAAAAAAGCCCAGGTCCATATGGATTCACTGCTGAATTTTACCAGACCTTCAGGGAAGAACTAACACATTTGCTTCTTCAGTTTTCCACAAAATAGAAAAAGAAGGAATTCTCCCAAACTCCTTCTAGGAAAACAGCATCACCCTGATACCAAAACCAGGCAAAGATAGAACAAATAAAGAAAATTACAGACCAGTCTCCCTCATGAACATATATGCAAACATTCTCAATAAAATATTGACAAAGAGAATACAAGAATATATCAGAAAGATCATTCACCCTTACCAAGTAGGCGTTATCCCAGAGATGCAGGGATGGGTCAACATATGCAAATCAATAAATGTAATACATTATATAAATGGACAGAAGAACAAAAATCACATGATCATCTCATTAGATGCAGAGAAAGCGTTTGACAAAACCCAACATCCCTTCATGATAAAAGTCCTACAGAGACTGGGAATAGAAGGAACATATCTCAACATAATAAAAGCTATTTATGACAAGCCTATAGCTAAATGGGGAAAAAACTGGAAGCTTTTCCATTAAAATTAGGAACAAGGCAAGGCTGTCCACTGTCAACACTTTAATATAGTACTGGAAGTCTTGACCATATCAATGAGGGAAGAAACAGACGTAAAAGAGATACAAATTGGAAAGGAAGAAATCAAATTATCATTATTTGCAGATGACATTATTCTATATATAAAGTACCCTAAAGACTCTACTAGCAAACTGTTAGAGCTGATAAACACCTGTAGCCATGTAGCAGGATACAAAATAAATACAGAGGAATCAGTAGCCTTCCCATATGCTAACAACAAATACACAGAGGATGAAATCAGAGAATCACTATCATTCACAATTTCATCAAAGAAAATAAAGTACCTTGGGATAAACCTAACCAAGAAAGTAAAGGATCTCTACAATGAAAACTTTAAAACACTCAAGCAAGAAATTGCAGAAGACACTAGGAAATGGAAAAACATCCCTACTTCCTGGATTGGATGAATCAATATTGTGAAATTGGCAATCTTACCAATCTACACATTTAATGCAATCCCCCTCAAAATTCCAATGGCATTCTTCCCATAGAAATAGAAAAAACAATCCAAAAATTCATTTGGAATCACAAAAAACCTTGAATATCTAATATAATACTGCTCAACCAAAATGAGTCTGGTGGTATCACTATACCTCATTTTAACCTGTACTACAGAGCTATAGTAACAAAAACAGCATTGTACTCCCACAAAAGCAGACATGTAGATCAATGGAATAGAATAGAGGACCCAGATGTAAGTCCAGGCAGCTATAGCCACCTGATATTCGATATATTTGCCAAAAAATCTCATTGGATAAAATACAGTCTCTTCAGCAAATGGTGCTGGGAAAACTGGATATGTACCTGTAGAAGGATGAAAATAGATCTTCTCTCTCTCCATGTACATGAATTAAGTCTAAATGCATTAAAGACCTTAACATCAGACCTGAAATTCTGAAACTTCTAGGGGAAAAAGCAGGAGAGACCCTTCAACATATTGGTCTTGGCAAAGACTTTCTGAATGTACCCCAGTTGCTCCTGTAATAAAACCACAGATAAACCACTGGGACCTCAATTAATTAGAAAGATTTTGTACTGCAAAGGACACTGTGAATAAAGCAAAGAGACAACCTACAGAATGGGGAAAAAATCTTTGCCAGTTATACATCTGATAGAAGACTAATATCTAGGATATACAAAGAATTCAAAAAGTTAAATAATAAGTAATCAAAGAAGCCAATCAAAAAAAATGGGCTATGAAGCTAAATAGAGAGTTCTCAAAAGAAGAAATACGGATGGCGTGTAAGCATCAAAAAAACCTGTTCAACATCCCTAGTCATCAGGGAAATGCAGATTAAAACTACAATGAGGTTCCATCTCACTCCTGTCAGATTGGCTATCACATGAAAAGAAATAATCATAAATTCTGGTGGGGATATGGAAAAACAGGAACACTTCTACACTGTTGGTGGGAATGCAATCTGGTCCAGCCATTGTGGAAATCAGTGTGAAGGTTCCTAAGACAGCTAAAAGTTGATCTACCATATGTCCCAGTTATAGCACTCCCAGGCATATATCCTAAGGAGTAATTTCTTAGAAGTATGTGCTCAACCATTTTTATTGCCGCTGTATTCATAATAGCTGGGATATGGAACCAGCCTATATGTCCCTCAACTGATGAGTGGATACTGTAGATATGGCACATTTGTACAATAGAGTTCTCTACTCAGTAGTAAAGAAAAATGAAGTTATGAAATTTGCAGGAAAATGAATGGATCTGGAAAGGATTACACTAAGTGAGGTAACCCAGGCCCAGAAAGCCAAGTGCCACATGTTCTCTCATATGTAGATCCTAGCAACAGATGACTGGGCTTCTGTGTGAGAAGGAGAAAACTCAGTAGCAGAGGCCAGTAAGCTAATAAATAGATATAAAGGGAAGAAAAAGGAAGGGAGGAGGGTACTTAATTGGTTGCTATTGTATATATCTATGTAGAAGAATAGAAAAGGTCCAAAGTGAGGTCAGGGGAAGAGATTGAGTAAAGGAAAAGTGGAGGGAGGGCTAATCAAAATCTAAGAGGATATAAATAAATCATATGGAATCCTCCAGTTTTGGACAATAGAACACTCAGGAGCATTAGATTGTTGCTAGAAAATCTTTAGTGCCAGAAATGGATACCTTCCAGTGAGTTGTTGGCCAGGGAGATGCCTGATGCCCCCAAAACATTATAGGCCATTGCCGAGGCCCTTGATTTCCCACCAGGAATAGATGGTAAGACCCTATTGCTGAAGACCCCACATACTTGGTTGGCAAGGCCACTGAGAAATCCTGCTGCAACTGAGCTGATAACCTCCTCCATGTAGATGAGCTGACAGAAAGCTGGAAGAAGCCATTCTACATGCAGTTTAATGGTAGAAAGAGATACGACATTTGAAGATACTCAATAGTGGACACTTCAATCCTTATAAGTGGCCAACCAGGCCAAATGAGCCAATGGGTGCAATAGTGGCACATCTGTCATAGTGTAAACCAACTGCTTTTCAATTGGACTGGAGGCCTGCTTCATGGGAGGAAATACATCCCTGATACTGATAATTTAAAACAGGCATAGTCATGAGCCCTAGGGTTGTAACATCTGCTGATGTCTGCCTAAATGTATGTACTGTGCTACTCAAACTGCCCAGTAAGCACTTCTTTTAATATTTATACCCTTATTTTAATGCTACTCTCATACTGGTTAGAGAATATTTTTTCAGATGGCAGTGACCTTGGGATGACTCAGAACGTATAATAAATAGTGCTGGAAAGACGTGACTGGAGTACTGAGTAACATCTCTATCACACCTTCCTAGGCTCAGGGTCTAATGCGGAAGAGGTGGCAGAAAGAATGTAAAAGCCAAAGGAAGGTTAGGATTTCTTACAACATGTTCCCTCCAGACATAAAGTGACCTGGATATCCATGACCTCATAGTGCCTAACACTACCTACACAAGACTGTCTACATAAGAGAAGGAAAAGACTGATTGAGACGTGGAAGGGATATGATAGAGAATGGAATTTCAAAGGGGAAAGTGGGGGGAGGGAGAGTATTACCATGGGATAATTTTTATAATCATGATAAATGTTAATAAAAATTGAGAAAAAAAAAATCAGATGTCTGTAGCTGTCTGAATTAACATCTGGTTATTCTGTTCCATTGGTCTCAATGTCTGTCTTTGTGCCAATACCATGCTGTTTTTGTTACCGTGGCTTTGTAATATAGCTTAAAATTGGGTTTGGTGATATTACCAGCCTTATTTTTGTTGCTAAAAATTGTTTTGGCTATTTGAGATTTTTTTTGTGCTTCAAAATGAATTTTAGTACTGTTTCTTTCCTTTTCTTTCTTGTTTTCTTTTTTTTTTGTTGTTGTTGTTGTTCTGCTTCTGTGAAGAATGCCATTGGAATTTTAATGGAGATTGTATTGAATGTGTTGATTGCTTTTGGTAAGATTGACATTTTCATAATATTGATTGTTCCAATCCAAGAACATGGGACATCTTTCCATTTCCTTGTGGCTTCCGCAATTTCTTACTTGAGTGTTTTAAAGTTCTCATTGTAGAGATCTTCACTTACTTGATTAAGTTTGTTCCAAGGTATTTTATTTATTTATCTATTTTGGGGCAATTGTGAATGGGAGATATTCCCAGATTTCATCCTCTGCATTTGTTATTAGTATATAGGAAAGCTACTGATTTCTGTGTATTTATTTTGTATCTTGCTTCATTGCTAAAAGTATTTATCAGTTCTTATAGTTTGTTGATAAGGTCTTTAGGGCCTTTTATGTATAGAATCTTATCATCTGCAAATAGTGATAATTTGATTTCTTCCTTTCAAATTTGTATCTCTTTTATGAGTGTCTCTTGCCTTATTGCTATAGGTAAGACGTCCAGTACTATATTAAACAAAAGTGGGGACAGTGCACACACTTGTTTTATTCCTGAATTTAGTGGAAGAGCTTTGAGTTTTTCATCATTTAGTATTATGTTGGTTTCATCATTTAGTATTATGTGGTTTGTCATCAATAGCTTTTATTATGTTGAGATAAGTTCCTTCTATTCTGAGTTTCAGTAATACTTTTACCATGAAAGAATGTTGGATTTTGCCAAATGCCTTTTTTTCATCTGTTGAGATGATCACGTGATTTTTGTCCTTCAGACCATTTATATGATGTATTACTTTTTGATTTGAGTATGTTGAACCATGCCTTCATCCCTGGAATAAAGCCAACTTGGTTGAGGTGAATAATCTTTCTGATATGTTCTTGTATTCTGTTTGCCAATATTTTGTTCTGAATTTTTGTGTTTGTGTTCATGAGGGAGATTGGTGTGTAATATTCTTTTCTGTCCTGTCTTTGTCTGGCTTTGGTGTGAGGGTGATGCTGGCTTCATGGAAGTAGTTTGGTAGAATTCCTTCCTTTTCTATTTTATGGAAAAGTTTAAGAAGCATTGGTGGTGTTGTTCCATGAAGGTCTGGTAAAATTCACCAGTGAGTCCATCTGTGCCTAATTTTTTTTTTTTAATTGGGAGAGTTTTTATAACTGCTTGGGTCTCCATACTTGTTATAGGTCTACTTAAATGGTTTATCTCATCTTGATTTAATTTTGGTAGGCCACATGAATCATGGAAATCATCTATTTCTTTCAGGTTTTCAAACTTAGAGGCATATATATTCTTAAGGTGTGTCTTTATAAATTTCTAAATTTCTTTGGTATCCCTTGTAATGATGCCTTTTCATCTCTAATGTTAATTTTTTATCTCTTCTGTCTTTCTTCTGGTTAGATTTGCTAAGGATTTATCAATCTTGTTTACCCTTTTAAACAACCAACTCTTTGTTTCATTGATTTTTTGGATTATTTTTATTTGTCTCTATTTCATTAATTTCTGCCCTAATCTTTATTATTTCTACCTGTCTACTGATTTTTGGTTTGCCTTGTTCTTCTTTTGCCAAGGTCTTAAGGTGAAGTATTAAATTCTTTGTTTGTGAACTCTCTAATTTCCTAATACAGGCATTTAGAACTATAAATTTCCCTCTTAAAACTGCCTTCATTGTGTCCCAAAGGTTGTATTATCATCCTCATTTGATTCTATGAATTTGTTGATTTCCGTTTTGATTTCTTCCATGACCCATTAATCAATAGTGTACTGTTTAGTCTTCATGAATTTCTGTATGCTGTATAGCCTTTCTTGTTGCTGATTTACTGTTTAATCCCATTGTACTCAGATAGAGTACAAGGGATTATTTCAATCTTCCTGTGTTTGTTGAGATTTATTTTGTGTCCTAATATATGGTCCATGTGCTGCTGAGAAAAAAATGTATATTCTGCAGTGTTTGAATGGAATGTTCTGTATTTGTCTATTAGGTCCATTTGTTCCATGACATCATTTTATTTAGATGTCTCTCTCTCTCTTTTTATTTTTTGCCAGAATTACCTGTCAATTGATGAGAGTGGGGTATAGAAGTTACCCACTACAATGTGTTTGATGTTATCTGTGACCTAGTCTAATAGTGGTTTTTTTTAAAAACTTTTTATTTATTTATTTGAGAGCGACAGACACAAAGACAGATAGAGGGAGAGAGAGAGAATGGGCACGCCAGGGCTTCCAGCCTCTGCAAACGAACTCTAGATGTGTGCACCTCCTTGTGCATCTGGCTAACGTGGGACCTGGGGAAACGAGCCTCGAACCAAGGGTCCTTAGGTTTCACAGGCAAGCCCTTAATTGCTAAGCCATCTCTCCAGCTCTAATAGTGTTTTTTTGATGAAACTTGGAATATATCATTCCAAGCCCTTCTAGCTTTAAAGTTTGTGTTGGACAATCTACTGTGATCCTGGTGGGCTTGCCTTTGTAGGTGACTTGATTTTTCTCTCCAACTTCTTTCAATGTATTTTCTTTGGTTGGCGTATTTAGTAGTTTAATTATAACATGGTGAGGAGAGGTTCTTTTCAGGTTTTGGATGTTTGGTGTTCTAAAAGCTTGTATCTGCATTGGCATCTCTTTCCCAATTTGGGAAAATTTTTCTTCTGTGATTTTGTTGAAAACACCTACTAAGCCTTTGGATTGAAATTCTTCTCCTTCTATTATACCCTAAATTCTTATGTTTGATATTTTTGTAGTGTTCTGGATATCTTGAAATTCCAATTCATACCTTGCTATTAGCTTGTCTTTTTCTTTGTTGGCCTGTATTAGGTCTGCCATCTCATATTCTTGTTAAGATATTCTGTTCTCTCCTTCATTCATTCTACTGGGGAGACTCTCCACAGAGTTTTTTTCATTTCACTGAATGAAAATGGTAAAGCCAACCAAGAATATATAACCCATAACTGTCCCTGACAAGGAAAGAGAGATTAGCTCTTCCAATGCAGGCCTATGTACCTGGTTTATTTTTATTTTTTCTTTTTGTCAGTTGGCCTCATTACCTTTTGGGGTGGCTTCCAATCTCACCAATGCTGAATGCCCACCTCGATCCCTCAGTGTTTTGCTGTGGAGCTGAAGCTCTGATCATCTGTGCTGGCTGCGCTGATACTGGGGCCTGAATGCTGGAGGTTCATGGTTCTGATGTTGGGGGATGGGAGAGTTCAGACTTCTGGAGTTGCTCAGGCAGTTCCACCTGGGTCCTTTTCTGTAGCAGCTTAGTTGACTTCAACTGTCTTTCCTTCAGGTTTCTTAACTTCGCAAGAAGCCTGATGAACTTGAAGAATCCCCTTGTTTGGTCTCTGCTGCTGTAGCTGCTTGGTGTGCCTAATTGGGCGGTGCCAAGCAGGTGTGCAGATGGCATGGCTGGGCGGGCCACAAGCACCTCAGAGGGACTCTGGTTTTTTTCCTCCTGTCTGGTGCATCTTGTTCTCTCTGGCTTCTCCACTGTGTCTAAGAACAACCTATACTCCTTCACTTTTCAGAAGAGTGTATTTTGCTGGGGTTTTGCTTAAATCCCTCCATAGGCTGATTTTGTATGGCTTCTATGCTGCCATCTTACCTGAAAGTCTTTGCCCTCTGTCCAGACTTATTTTTTTTTTAATTTTTTTTTTATTATTTATTTATTTGAGAGTGACAGACACAGAGAGAAAGACAGATAGAGAGAGAATGGGCGCGCCAGGGCTTCCAGCCTCTGCAAACGAACTCCAGACACGTGCGCCCCCTTGTGCATCTGGCTAACGTGGGACCTGGGGAACCGAGCCTCGAACCAGGGTCCTTAGGCTTCACAGGCAAGCGCTTAACCGCTAAGCCATCTCTCCAGCCCCAGACTTATTTTTATAACCTAAACATTATTGAAGTTATGCCAGGCATAATTGAGTTTTCTCATTAAAATAAATCTTTGTGTTAAGATTAAGTTCTTTTATTTTAAAAAAGAGTAAGCCTTTTATTTTTCTTCGTTGTTCTTGTCCATGAAAATATGCCTTTAATACAGCAGTGAATATACTCTTCAGACCCTGTGGGTTTGTTATTTTGTGTGCTAATCCTGATAGTACAATGTGAGGATGTAGGTCTAGGAGATTCAGATTTTTTTAAATTTAACTTTCCAAATACTCATTGGTTATGTACTTATTTTCCATGAAAAGGTTCTAGCTAGTGAAATGAAAGCTTCCTGGTACTGTAGCATGTAGGTGAGCAATGCTATCTTAGAACACGTTTTTTCCACCTAAAGCAAAGACAATATACAGTAAAGGAGATGAAACTACTACTCTAATGTCAACAGTGGTCATTGCGGCTCGGAACTGTTACTGAGAAGGCTGTCAGGAATCCATGCCTGTATCAGCACTGCATATAAAGTGATGGGTAGAAGTTGTGTGGATGATACTTCTAGCTCTTTTTCCTAAAGTAGGGGCTCCATGAAAGCCTATACATTCTAATGCATTAATCTTTTCAGTTTATTAAGTTGTATTTTCATCCCTGAAATTTATTTGTGGTAAAATGTCTATGTATTACATGGTCACTCAGCTTGGAAAATAAGAAAATGTTTCCATTATTCAATAAAGCTAAAACTTCAGACGTCAGAATATGTAGAAAAATCGTTAATCACACTATTACCTTGTCAACTCAGAATTTACCTTTACTAGAGCCGGGTGTGGTGACACATACCTTTAATCCCAGTACTTGGGAGGTAGAGATAGGAGGATTGCTGTGAGGTTGAAGCCATCCTGAGACTAGTGAATTCCAGGACAGCCTGGGCTAGAGTGCACCCCTACCTTGAAAAACAAAACAAAACAAAAAAAGAATTTACCTTTATTAAGTTTGACAAACTCATTATAAATTTTGTGATTATTTAGATTTAAAACATATGAGATTTACAGTGAGATTTATGAAATAAATTTTTAGATTAATCTTGTTAGATAATATAAACAATCAGTGGCTAAAGGTGTTTAGGGGATTTTTTTAGGAAGCTCTCCTATACTTGAAAATACTGATAAGTTATTTAAAAGTCATTCTTCTGGAATGGAGAGATAGATCAGTGATTAAAGGTGCTTGCTTGCAAAGCCTGACAGCCCAGGTTAAGTTCCTTATACCTATGTAAAGCCTGATGCAGAAAATGGTGCATGTATCTGGAATTCATTTGCATTGGCAAGAAGCCCTAGCATGCCAATGCACACACACACTCTCTTTCTCTCTGTCTTGCAAATAAATAAATAACTAAAAAGTCTGTTCCTAGTATGTCATTGAATCCTGGAAATGACTTACTTTTGTTTGCTTTTTTTGTGACATATTAATTTCAGGCTTCCTTATGGCAGGACCATGGAATAAGCATCTAACAGACAGTCATAATGTAATATAGATCTTTCCAAAGATTGAGTATTAATTATTAATTAATTAATGCATGTATTTGTGTGCATAGGTGTATGTTCCACAGTTCACCCGTTGAAGTGAAAGGATAACCATGAGGTTTCTGTGCTCTTTTTCCACCTTTGAGACAATCTCTTGTCTTCAGATGAACACCAGTCTAGATGGCACATAAGTTTCCAGATTCTTTTGGCTCCATCTTCTATTGCTGTTTTATCACCGATGCATGTGCCACTTTCTGTCTGGTTTTATTTTACATGGTGCTGAGGAATTGAACACAGTTCAGTGGTTTATAGCCACTGAGCAATCTCCCTAGCTTTTGAGTTGAATGAATTTTAAAGTGATACTTAGGTTGTATGGTTAGTCTTGTCACTGTGAAAAAGTGCCTAAAAACATAAGGGGAAATATGATTTATTTTGGCTCCCAATTTCAGAGGGTTTAGTCCATGGTCACTTGGTTCAGTGTTTGTGGGATCATTGTAAGACAGAACATCATAGCAATAGAAGCATGTGGTGAAATGACTCCTTCATGGGGAACAAGAAGCAGAGAAGAGACCTGTTATTTATTACCAAGCTGATTTGGAACATTCAAAATGTATGATTTTATAGGAAAACCATTGAAAACAGTGCGTGTATTTTAAGACTAGCCCATCAAGGCCTATTTTATTCTTTATCTGACTGTGATAATCTTGTACTAACATTTCTAAATTGCAATGGTATTATATCAGCTACTCCTACTAAAATATTAAAAGACATAGGGTTGCTCCAGTGGCTTTGGTAGGTTGGTTTGGGCTGTTCCCTGATACCTTTAACACCACATGTAGTCTGTTCTGGTTGGATTCTAACAGGTTGTGAGTAATGGCATTAGCATTAGAAAGTGTGTTTGAATTTTATTTCTTTCTAGTTATCAACTGCAGTTTGTATGGCTATTGTATTTAACTATTTTTATACCAGTTTAAAAAATATATTTTATTTATTTATTTGAGAGAGCAAAAGAGGGAGAAGGGAGAGGGAGGGAGGGAGGGAGGGGGAGAGAGAGAGGATGGGGGAATGTGGATGGGCATGCCAGGGCTTCTAGCCACTGCAAACGATCTCCAGATGCATATGCCCCTTGTGCATATGGCTTACGTGGGTCCTGGAGAATTAAACCAGGACCCTTTGGCTTTGCAGGTAAATGCCTTAACCACTAAGAAATCTCTTCAGCCCAGATGCCAGTTTTTTATTAATTTTTTTCTGCTTTCTGTGAGTGAAATTTACTCACAATGGGGATTATCTTTTTTATACTCTGAAATACAAAATGAATTATTATTTATAATATTATTTATTGGAAGTGAATGTGCTTTATAAATGTAACAAGGGCCTATGTTTAAATTTGAATTATAAGACTTATGGTAGGCAGCTTTCTGTCACTGTGACAAAATGGCTGAGAAAACAACTTAATAAAAAAAAAGAATATTTGTCTTATTGTTTCAGAGGGTGCAGTCTGTGGTCATGTGGTTTTTGTTGCTTTTGGCTTTTTGTGGCACATGCATCATGGTGGGGAGTGTGGAGAGGAGCTGATCATGGGGGAAAAAAGGAGGGAGGGAGAGGTGGAGAGAGAGAATATGGATGCAAAAGGCCAGGGTTTCATATAATCTTTAAGAATACAGCCCAGTAACTGAACTTCCTTCCTATGGGCTTCACCTCCCTAAGGTTCTACCACATCTCAGTAGTACTACATTCTGGTGGCCAAGTCTATACTACATAGTGATGCTTTTTGGAAGATACTTTTCCAAATTATAACAAAGCCTGAGTATAAAATATATTAGTAATAAAAGTCTTTCTAGAAAAACTTTCTTTGGATGATTCTTAAAGCATTTCCATCCATATATGGTCAAAGTCACAGTTATGAATTTCAGTTACCACACTTGACAGAGTAGTAAGAATTTCAGTTATTCCTATACCGGAATGCTGGTTGGTAGAGCCCTGTCTGTTGATAGAACTGTGTTCTTGAAAATATGACCATGTGCTGCCTAGGGGGATTCTTCATTGTTTTAGTTTCACACATCCATGTTACATACAGTCTACTGAATATAAAAATGTTCTCACATGAAATCATATGTTTCTATCCTGAAAGTCCAACTTAGAGACAGAAATCTTACAGAGATGGTTATATGTGGCTTACCTGATGGTTGCCTGAAATTATTTATGATCTTTTTATTTCTTTGACTTCCTTATAGTGCTGACAGGATTATTTTTGTGGAAAGGTACATCCTTTCTGGATGGATGAGAATGCTATCCTTGCATGAGAGCTGTAGTGAGACCTGATCTGCTGCTCTAGATATGCCCATGATTTTTCTTTTTTTTCTTTTTCATCTCCTTTCTTCAACTACTTTGAAATTCTTTCAGGAAATAAGGATTCTTTATCCTGCTCTTGGCCATGCTTCACAGGGCATGCCTTTTTCTAATTTCTTTGATAGTCACTTCCTGTTCTGTTTTCAAATCTTGCTAATCTTGAAAAGAAGGTTTTGAACCTTGAAAAGCATGTGTTGTTACCTGCTTTCAGTGCTAAAACCAGTGAGTAAAATTATGCTAATTGCTTTTAATCTCTTAGTCACTTTAGTTTTGATATGAGAACTTTGTGGTATTTGTGAACAGACTTTTGAAATAATATAAAACCATTGCTCAGAAAAATAGTGCACTAGACACCATCAGCAGCACATGATAATGGCATTTAATGATAGTCAGGGCCCAATCTAATGCTGGCTGTTTCTGACTTTTCTTTAAAGGAGCACAACATATGAAGTTTACTTTTTAATTTTTTTTCTACATTGTGTATGTATTTTTACATCTGTTTGTGATTATTTTGCCTTGTAACTACCACCTTAGGCCCAGTTCTTTTTTATGGGAAAAAATCAATTCCTTTTGTAATAAGTTATATTTTGGAAAATTTCTCTGACAGACCATGAGCTCTTCTTATGAAACATTCAATACAAGAAAAAATATGCAGCTATAATTCACTTCAGAAATATGGATTTAGATAATAGATAGTGAATATTTTATATGTAAGTTACATTTATGAGGATAAAAACTTGCGTCTTCTAGACAAATATGATAATTTAATATGAAGCATGATACTACTAAAGAAACAACAAGCAAACAAACAAAAATTCTGTCACTGGATGAACTGTGTTTTGTCCCAAGATAGTCTACATTGAAACAGAACTGTTTGAAAAGACTTGTTGTAAGATGACATCATAGAAATATCTTCATTTAGGTTCATACTGTAGCATACAGTCAAAGGAAGTTACAGCAAGCTTCCAAAGTGGGTAAAAATTTATATGTGTTTAAAAATCATAAGTATGTTAAAAGATTTAAGTATTAGGGAGAAGTACAAAGGATCTGGGTCAAAGACTTGAAATAACTTATTTAGCATTGATACTCACAGGGTTTCTTAGAGATTGAGAGGTGTTTTGAAAATTAGAAGCTGAGTATCTTGCAACCCAAGAAGTGTATGATATAGCTATTACTAGGGTAGTGCACTGCTGAGTTTCAAAACTGAGAGAACAAAGAAGATAAATCCACATAAACTAAATGCTCATTGACCATATGCTTATTATTATTATTATTATTTTAACCCCATGTTTTCTCACCCTAGAGTCCCAGGGTATCTGACACTGGGAATTCAGATCTGCTGAAAGGAGGTTCATCAGCCATCTGTGCAGCTCTGCTGTTCGCTTTTCAGTTGAAAGTGTGAGAAAGCCTTGGAAATGATGAGAATGCAAAGCACTTCCACTGGCTGATCCTTTGGAATAAGCTATGACCATTTTTTCTCACATATTTGAAGCATAGCTTTTTTTATTTTTTCAGGAGCTGTCTTTTTGTTTTTAATATAAAGATAATCTTAAGTTTTTTTCATGTAGAGTATATCCTGTTGTAATATTCAGATCTATCTATAAGCTCCTTTTTGCATTATACACATAAAATGTGGGAAATTTGTTGATTTTGTTATGTACCCTGGATTTCTAAAAGTGTGTTAAATATCACCTGACAACTTATAAATAGTGACTGTCTTGATAACATAATAATATGGCATGCCGTCTTTCTCCGTGACCTTGGGGATTTGGGTACATTTTTTTCTTCTTGTTTTTTTTTTTTTTTTTTTTTTTTTTGTTGTTGTTATTTTGAAGCCAAGGCCTCCTGCATGCTAGGCAAGTGCTCTCCCACTGTGCTGCAGCTCCACCATAGAATGATTATTAAAGGTAATATGAGAATAATCTCCCACGTATGTCAGAAAAGTATATGATAATGTTTGTGAACACATTTGAAGTTCTTTGGAAGAAAATTCTTTAAGTGAGGAATGTAATCAGTTCCCCCACCATTGCTGCTCATGCTCATGCGAACAGCCTAGGGAAGCTCTGCAGTGAGGCACTGTTGGGGTTGTACCAGTACAATACTACCAATGCTGCAAGATGAGTAGGTGGTGCTGTTTTCTCTAGAAGTAACTCTAGTGCTCTGTGGTGAGTTTGCACTGGCATCTTCTCACAGTGGAGAGCACAAGTGAGTTTCTTCTCTCTGTACCTACTGTCTACTTCAAATTGACCCCTGGAAACTTCCTTTTACACAGGCTTTTATTCTTTACCCCACATGGGCTGGATGTCTATCACACTTTTTGTGTCTTCCCTGAGGTAAATGGTGAATGAACACTTACTCTATCTTTCCAGATAAGGGATATGCTAACTCAGGCATAGTTGTATCATATCCCAGAGGGTGGCAAGAAACAGGTTATAGAGACTTGTAATTAAAAATAAAAAGTGCCATGGATGTGTGCTGTGGCTTGAATGACACTTTCAAAACCCATATTGAAATTTAATTGCTATCATAAAGGTTTTAAAAAATAAGACTTTTGGTGCTAGGGAAATGGCTCAGCAAGTAAAAATGTTTGCTATGTATGCATGAGGACTGTCAGGGTCTAAGAAGGCTTAAGTTTGATTCCTAGAATCCATGTAGAAATGTGGCCACACATGCCTATAATTCCAGTGCTGGGGGGAGCTGGTGCTCAGTGGTCAGAAAGTCTGATTGAAATCAGCATCTCTGGGTTCAGTGAGAAATACCATCTCAAGGAAACAAGCAGAAGAGTGATAGACAAGGACACTTGACATCCTCTGGCCTCCACATGCATGGGACACATGTATCTGCACATACATGTGCATGTATCACATATATATCACAGTATGTTCCATACCAAGCATACATAGTATAAGCTCCCCTCCCCAAATAGGACAATTAAAAGACATTTGGGCTATAAAGACCCAACATTCATGAATGGATGAATGAATGAGTGGTTATTATTGAGAGTGGGCTACTATCATCTCCGTCTTCTATATTCTGTTCTCCTCCCTTCCTCGTTGCCCCCTTCTCTATTTCACCATATAGCATGAAGGGCCTGGATAGATCCCAGCACCATGTTCTTGAGCTTTCTGACCTCCATAACCAATGGCCAAATAAATCTCATGCTTTTTAAAATCACCCAATCTGAAGTAGATTCACTTTCCTGAGGGGGACATGTTTCAAGATATCCAGTGGATTCCTGGAACCACAGATTGTACCAAAACCATTATAATATATGCCTATGTATGTATGAATGAATGTATGTAATATATATAATAAAATGTATATAGTACATATATGTGTATGTATGTTACATATATATGTGTACCCACAACACAGTTTAATTTAGACATAGTGGAAATTAAAAATAGTTAATAAATAACAGTACACTATAATAGAAGTTAAGTGATTATGACATCTACCCCTCTTGCAAAATATCTTCTGGTCACACTAATCTTTCCTATGACATGTAAGAGCCCACCCTCTCCCCTACACAGGTAGGATGTTGAGACACTTTAGTTGTGGTAATTAGTGGACTATCATTCTAAGAGAAGGGTATCCTTTGAATTTTGGAGAAGATCCAATGATAGCATATTACAGGGCTTTGTTACCTGGAGAGTGCTCCATCACATGTGTCAGGGAAAACTTAAGACAACCTTGGTCATAAGAAGAACAGAGTTTTGTCCATTTTTGTTTTTCTTTTCTTTTGTTTTAGTTGGGTATAAAAATTTATTACACATAAAGAATAATTACCACTAATGAATGCAGATAAGCTAAGACACAATGGTATTAGATGGCTAGCTCTTTGGAAAGTGAATGGGTTTAGGTGGCTTGGAGCTTTCATGCCATGGTGATTGGTCAGTCAGACATAAAGGCACATGCCAACCACTACAGAGCTTCAGGGCATCAAGGGATTGCCCTGAGTGCCCACAATGCCCTCCCTGTCTGACCTAGAGCTTCAAAGGAATGGCACACCCAGAAGCAAGAGAAAGAGCTTCCTAAGGTGGCCCAGGCTTTTCTCTGAAGTCACGGCAACACCACTGTAAGCACTATATTTAATTGGATGATTCCCACAAACTATACATGGACATTTCTAGCCATCACAATTCCGTGGAGTACAAAACACCAAGTTACAGGCTGTGGGGAAAGGAAGGTAGCGCCCATGGCGGCCCCCTCCAATCCTGTTGTTCTACTGGTAAGGACTGGGGAAGGTTAAACGAGGCCCTCCTTTCAATGTAGAAAAGAATTACTCTGATTGATATTAAATTGTATTGAAAACAAAATGGACTAAAAAGCAAATACTACTCTATGTTGGGGTGGAAGTGGGAGGAAAAAATGAGTCCTTCAAAGCAGGAAGGAGACAGCTGGGGAGGTTTCCGTGGCTGTGATCCAGTTGGTCACTCACGCTGCTCCATTTTTACTTTCGGTGGTCTCAGGAAGGTCCGATTCTTCTTCTCTTTCTTCCCCTTTGTATTTGCTTGGAAATTTCGCCAGCTATCTACTCGACCGTCTCGACTTTCCTCAAAGTTTTTCTGCCATTCCCTTTCTCGTTTGGCTTTTTCTTGAGCTTCAATCTCCTCTTCTCTTTGTTGTTTCATTTCGTGCATTTCTTTGTCTTCTCTCTTTTTTTTTAATTTCCAGCTCAGCAAACAGTTTCATGGTCTGTTTATATAGTGCTTGTTTGAACAGCTCTGGATCATCCTCCTCCACATTTATAGGTTTTCCTTCCTTCTTTAATTGTTTTTTTTTTTTTTTTTCGCTCTTTAACAGTGTGTTCCACGTATTCTTTTCCTGCCTGAATTACATCCAGGGCCCTCTCCTTTTGTTCCTGATCCAGTAGCAACTTGTAAGCTTTGTCCACAGCTTCAAAAGCCTTCTGTGCTCTGTCAGCATCATCTTGATTTTTGTCAGGATGCACCAATATAGACAACTGTCAAAACCTCTTTTTTATTTCTTCATCTGTCACCTCAGGATCTATTGGAGAACCTCAAATGGGTTCAAATTAAAGTAACAGGAACCAGGACGGGTCAATCTTTCAATCTGATTTTTGGATGTTAGAACTGAATCTCTTTTCTCTATTTGTTTCACCTGCTGTGATGTCAGACTCTGAACCAACTAATGAGTCTCTTACTGAGGTTTGTTATCTCACTGTAGAAGGTCATAAATGCCTCCTCTGTGCTGCCTGCGCCGCCCGAAACCATTTTTGTTTTTCATGAACACCTTAGATCCTGTTGCCTCTGACGCTTAACGTCAGTTAAAAGCATTCTGTTGATGTTCACCTTGAATCTCAGAAATTTCCCAAGAGGTTTGGCTCTCTTGAAGAATCAAGTTCTGTATTTTGAGGACACCTGAGCCCTATCTCTGACACACATTGTTCTTTGTCAAAGAATTGTTGTCTACCATTTGAACTTGAGGGGAGACTCCCCACCAGGCCAGTGCACTGCTCCAGTCTTGGCTAGGCTCCAAGCTCTTGGCAGCTTCCCAAGCAGGTCTGAGAAGCCGCAAGACCAGCCTTCCCAGGAGTACATAGCAGCCCTGCAAAGCGTGGGCCTGGTTTCCTTTGGGGAACATGCCGGCATTGGCTCAGCATTCTGGTTGACTCTGACCAGAAAGGATAACTAATAGGCTTCTTGGTATTTCTTGTTTATGGTATTAATAACTAGAAATAGACCTCTACCTGATAGGCAGTTTTAACTAATGAAAGTAGTTAGTCATGTTAAGCTGGGACTGGAGGAGACATTACCAAGTTCATGTGATTTGAAAGATGCAGGAAGGCCCCACCTGTGAAAAGGCTGTGCATCAGGCTGTCTGCCAAGTTGTTTGTGATTCTCTCACTGTGCTTGGGCAAACAGAACCTTCTCTCTGCTGACCAGCTCTGTGACCTGGGTCACATCACTTCACCACAGTGTCCTCACGTTTTTGTCCAAAGAAAGAGTGGGGTGAGTCAGGGGTTGCCACACAAGCAATATAAATTAGTAATGCAGGCACCACAGACATTGTTTCTTATGAAGCATATGGGCCTTTTAGCACCATGGCAGTGTGGGAACTGGGCCATATATTTCTAGTGTGAGAAAAGCTTATATCGATATTTACATCATGATACATGACCTCTGCCACTCAGCCTGTATCAGAGGATATTGTGGCTCGAATGTGAGATGACCTGTGGAAGTTGAAGCCTCAGTTGCTGACTGGTGGTACTGTTTCAAGAAATCTTAGGCAATTAAGGCCTAGCTAGTGTAAGGACTCAAGACTGTATCTTGCCCTGACCCCTTCCCATCTGTCCATATATCTACCTATCCATCTCTCTCCTTGCTTCCTGACCACCATGATGTAAGCTGTTCTGCTCCACCAATTCTCCCTGCCATGATAGAATTTTCTTGCTGTAACTGTGAATAAAAATCAGTCTTTCTTTCCTGCTTATTTATTTATTATTACTTTGGCAATTGTTTTGTTTTGTTTTTCTCGAGGTAGGGTCTCACTTTAACCCATGCTGACCTGGAATTCAGTCTGTATTCTTAGGGCGGCCTCCGACTCACAGCGATCCTCCTACCTCTGCCTCCCGAGTGCTGGGATTAAAGACGTGCACCACCATGCCTGGCAACTTTGGCAATTTTATACACATTGTGATCTTCCTACTTACCCTCTCCCGTTTCCCCTCCCACTAAAACACAATTTTGTTTTTAAATTGTTTATGATAGGTATTCTCACACTGTGATGAGAGTGCTAATGAGTTCAGGGAATACCATGGAGTATGTATTGGGAAGGGTCTTGGAGAAGATGTGGTTCATTTTTAAAGCCACTACTCAGTTTTAGCCTTCACTGATAGTCCCCAGGGTCAGGGGAAAAGGAGGGGCTGTAGAAATGGATTAGTGGGTGTTGAAAGAATTAACCTAAGACAGATCAGGGCAGATAAAGACAAATTTATTGAGTACACTGCAGAGGGAGCAATGATAAAATTGCTGCCTGCTGGGGGATAGTGACTGTAACTGTTTTCATTTGGGAGCTTTCTTCCTTTCAGTTTGGGTTTCTTCCATGCAATTCCTGCCATGCAAATGAGAGCAGTCCTGATTGGTTGATGTTTGACTCTGAGTGGGGGGTCATGGTTAATTTTATTGGCTGTGATAAGAGACATCATTATTGTATTTGAATTTGGTGGGAAAGAAGCATTGTTCTCTTTCATAGTGAAATTGTTACCCAAGTTGTTAGGGTAAAACCAACTAACCGTGGTAGGCCAATTAAAGGGGTAATAGTGAAAAGCAGAAAAAGGAGATTGATGAGTCAATGTATCCACATTGGGAAGAAAAGCAAATAAAGAGGTCTAGCAGTTCTCTACTCCAGACCATTTTTGGATCCAGACATGAAGTTCATGTTTACTTATAGGGCAAGAGGTATGCATATCTGAGTAGTACTAGTCAAGTGTGGTTCTGTCCATCAATGGCTCATCAAAATCTAAGGTCCAGTCTTTCCTACAAGATGCTTAGTTGTCAGAACTGTGTGAAATCTCTTCCTGGGAGAGAGGTTCCTCTTCTGACTGGCAACAGGCTTCAACCTTATCTTTTGTCCAGCATGAAGTTCCTCAGGAAATTCCAGTTCCTTAGGGATCACTATTTCAATAATATGATAGCCAAAGATAGGGGCACAAGTGTCCTGTATACGTTTTAGAAAACCTTATACTCCTGTCAGGATGGTTACACTGTAAGGAAGTTCTCTTGGACTAGGTTTGTATTGTAGATATACTGATGAGACTCTGTTTCCTCAGTCATGGATTTCCCCCCACAAGGCCTGTATTATATCTGTAAAAATTGATCAATTTCTAAAATTATATATATTGTCCAAAAATAAGAATAAAACACATGCAGGAAGAATTTGAAGCATTTTTTTTTCTTTTTGCCTTTGCAATCAAAACAATCTCAATGTTTTCTTTTAGCATTGAAATTCTATGAGGTTCTATAAGCTTCTGAACTAGAAGTTACTACTCAACGTGTGGCCTGTGGACCACCACATCAGCATCTCCTGCAAGCTTGAGAGAAATGAATCTCAAGTTTTGAAGCAGATCTATATGCTCTTTATTTTAGCAAAATCTCACAAGTTTCAGGAAAGGCCCTACCAAAATGTTTCAGAAAATATGCTATACCTGTTGGTATGTGAGAATATATCCAGTCTTAAGATTAATTTTGATGCATGGAGAAAAACAGATCTGTGACTTTCATTTGCACAGTTGTTTTTGTATTGTCAGCATAGTGGCGCAGGAGACATGGGAACTTTGAGCTTCTGACTGATACTAAAGGCTGAAAAGATTGCTTAGTTGGTAAAGTGCTTGCCTGCAAGCTTGCATATATGTCTTGGATCCTCAGAACCCATGTTATAAAAAAATGCGTGGGGCTGGAGAGATGGCTTAGCAGTTAAGATACTTGCCTGTGAAGCCTAAGGACCCAGGTTCAATTCCCCAGGAACCACATAAGCCAGGTGCACAAGGTGGCACATGTATCTGTGGTTTGTTTGCAGTGGTTGGAGGCCCTAGTGTGCCCATTTTCTCTCTCTCTCTTTATCTCATAAATAAATAAATATATTTATTTTTTTAGATTCTAGGACCTTATTCCCTAGCCCACTCACTTGTGCCAACCTGAATAGGAGTATCCAAGCTGGTCTCATTCTCCAGCACTGTGCACTGAGTAGGCTGGCCAGGGTCCCAGTGAGTGCTTCCCCCATACTTAGTCCAGGGGATACAACTTGGCCCATGTATGACTGGGGTGGGGATCAGCCTATTTGGAGCTGACCTCACTCCCCAGCCTATGTACCTGCAGTACCCTGAGTAGGGACCGTCCAGGCTGGTCACATTCTGCAGCCTAGACCTGGAAGAAACTACAAGAACAAGGAGGAACCTGCTTATCTTCCAGAGAGACAAGCGCAGACCTGCAGGTAAATGGTCAGCCCAGGCCCACCTGGATCAAGGTTAACCTGGCCACTCAAAACAACTCTCACAAGAACCACTGTTGGTGCATCTCAGTAAGAGAAATGGACTAACTGCAGATGGGCAAACCCCTGTGCAAAAATAGCACAAGAAAATAAGGTAAGATATCCCCAACAATAATGCATAGTCACAGAGTAGAAGCCTTCCATGCAAACTACTTAGAAGAAATAAAATTCCAAAGTACAATTACAATAAGCATATTCAACAAATTTAATGAGGTAAGAACAAGTGGCTGAATAAAATGGAAGATAACCAACAAGAACTCAATAGATGGCTGATTGAAATGGATGAGAATCAACAACAAAAAAGAGCTCAGTGGACAGTGATCAAATAAAGAAATTAATTGCAAGAGACAATAAGAAAGTCAAACTAAGAACTGAAAGTGGAGTTCAATAAAGAGGTAGAGGTAGGTAGAAATACCTAATGCAAAGGAAAAACAAAATAGCTCATTTAAAAGGCTCCCAGGAAAGTCTCACAAATAGAATAGATCATGTGGAAGACAGGCTACTAGAACTTGGGACAAGACAGAAGAAATAGACTTGAAATTCAAAATTAACAACTAGTTCAAAAAAAATGAGAGAAATGTGGGAAGCCTTAAAAAGACCAAACATTTGAATCATGGGTATACAGGAAGAGGCAGAACTATAGGCCAAGGACATCGAGAATATCTTTAATGTAATTACTGAAAAAAAAAGTCCTAATCTTATAAACAAGAGGCTTGTCCAGGCACAGGAGGTGCACAGAACACCAAATAGATAGAACCAGAGATGAAATTCCCCACATTACATTATAGTTAAAACATTAAACACAGAAAAAAAAGAGAGAGTATGAAAAGCTGCAAAATAAAAATAGCTTTTCACTTACAAAGGTGAGCTCATTAGAATTACATATAATTTTCAAAGGAAACCCTAAAAGCCAGAAGGGCTTAGAATGGAGTGTTTCAAATTTTGACATACCATTGCTGCCAACCCATACTGCTATACCTAGCAAAATTATCTTCAAAATAGAAGGAGAAAGAAAAACTTTACATGCTAAAAGCCAGCTTAATGAGTACATGAGCACTCAGCCAGCCCTTCGGAAAATACTGGATGAAATATCTCACATTGAAGACAAGAATAAACATAGGAAGGATAAAACAGTAATCAAAACTAGAACAGATAGGAAAGTAAGTGAAGATCAAAAAACACCAAAGCCTGCAAAGTCTTCATCTTGACATAGATTAACTCAAACCTGTCAGTTATAACTCTGATCAACTCCTTAACCAAAAGACACAAGCTATCATGGAATGGATTAGAAAGCTGGATCTATCCATCTGCTGTCTTTCAAGAAACACATCTGTGGTGGTTTGATTCAGGTGTACCCCGTAAACTTAGGTGTCCTGGATGCTAGGTTCCTAGCTGATGGAGATTTGGAAGTAACGCCTCCTGGAGGGAATGTATTGTTGGGGGTGGGCTTATGGGTATTGCCCGAAAACCACAGGCTTTTGCTAGTAAATCCCAGTGCCAGAATTGAGTTACTACCTATAATGAGCTGTTGGTCAGTGAGGCTCTTGAGGCCTCTAAAACAATGTAGAACATTGCTAGAGCATTTAGTTACCCACCAGGACTAAATGATAAGACCCTATTGCTGAAGAGACTACACGCTGCATTTTCTGGACATTTAGAGATCATGCTGGAACTAAGACAGACACCAGCTCCCTGCTAGCTTTCTCTCATAGTTCTAGAATGTGCTATGCGAGCTGCTGGGGGATAAAGGTCACTAACGATATAAACAAGCAGTGGATCCTGCAAGCTATTAAATCAACCAGCCAGGCAAGATATATACATACCAGTATAATAGTTACACAAAGGCTATGGAGGTAATTAACTGCTCTCTGATTAGCTATGAGGCCCACTCAGTTGCAAGGAATTCATACCTGTTACTGAGAACCAAGTCAAAAGCCTATGGTGTAAAAGGTCTTAGATCCTAGAGGGAATCTTCCACTGTTCTTTCGCTACAAGGGGAGGCTATGCTTTTCAAAAAGTCTTCTAAAGCTGGTGTGGTGGCACACGCCTTTAATCTCAGCACTCGGGAGGCAGAGGTAGGAGGACCACCATGAGTTTGAGGCCACCCTGAGACTCCATAGTGAATTCCAGGTCAGTCTGGGCAAGAGTGAGACCCTACCTCAAAAAACAAAACAACAATAACAAAAAGGTCTTCTAAAAGCTGCAGAGATAGCTTAGCAGCTAAGGTTCTTGCTTACAAAGCTAAAGGACCCATGTTTGATTTCCCATACCCACATAAGCCAGATGTACAAGGTGGCACATGCATTCGGAGTTTGTGTGCAGCAGCTAGAGGCCCTAGTACACCAATTCTCTCTCTCTCTCTTTCTCTCTCTCTCTCTCTCTCTCTCTCTCTCTCTCTCTCTCTGTGTGTGTGTGTGTGTGTGTGTGTGTGTGATTCTTTCTCTCAAGTAAATAAATAAATAAATAATTTTTAAAAGTCTTCTAAATATCTATGTTTATCCCTTTTGATCTCTTGACTAGAGAATCTGCTTTTCACATATGGCAGCCAATCTCATCGAGACCCAAGAAAAGAAATCTGGTTGCCTAGCATGAGAGGAGTCATCTCTAACACATCTACCAGGGTCTAGGAAACATTACAGAAGGGATGGCATATTAACTATGAGTACTGCTGTCACTGCTAATGTGGAAGCCACCACCACGAAGATGGTGGTACATGCAGAAGAGACTCAAAATGTATCGAAGCAGAAGATTAGAGGCTGCTGACAGCTCAACACTAAAAATGACTTTTAATATACACTCCAAGGATAAGAGAACATTGTAGAAGAAAGAATGTAAGATCCACAGGGTTGGAAGGACTCTGAGACATTGTCCTCCTCACAGACTGCTTGGTTTATTCAGGACCACATGGTGATTAGGCATAACCTCACTGAGGAAGGCCCTCAGTGGAATTGGGGCAGCAGAAAGGGAATATTTGCCAAATGGTTATATAATAACATTCTCAATTAAAAATATAGCAAAGCAAGAATGTCAGAGCCACATGTTGGGTCATGATATGCAGAGACATTTATCCTACCCATATCTGTGGGCTAACTCCACAATGCATGACCCGTATACCTCAACAAGGAGGGGCCAAGGGGAGAGGGTAGGTCATGGATGAGCCTAATAAGGGTACCAAACTGACTGTATTCGCTGAGTATAAAACTAATTAATAAAAAAAATTAAAGCAAAAAACATAAAAATTAAAACAAAGCAAAAACAAATCAATAACAAAAAAGAACATTTCAATCCTGGGGAGGTGGAAACAGATTGATACATGGGGCTCACTGGCCAGCCAGTCTGGTCTATTTGCTGAGTTCCAAACCACTGAAAGACCCTGTCTCAAAAACAATGGAGGATTTCCTGAGGATCAGCACCTGAGGTTTCTCTAATGGCCTCCACACACGTGCGCGCACACACACACACACACACACACACACACACACGAATTGTTAACTTTATTCAGGATTTTTATGCTTATTGGATGGTATACTTTCATAATTTGTCTGACACCTTGACAGCTATTTTCTGAGGTAACAATTGTGTGAATATTTTAGATGAGGAAACTTAAATCACCGTCTAGGGCCATTTCCTCAGGGGAAAGAGCTGTGATTTGCATCCAAGATAAATAATCTCAGATCTACCCAGTATAAACTTTATTTTTCAAACTGCTATAACTTAGCCTTGCTGGGGACATTCTTAGATTCAGCAAACTTATCTGTGACTAGTGCCATTTGTGGAGTTTTCAAGAATGAGAACTGGTAAGGTGCTTAGAGCAAGTTTGCTCTTCTGCTTTATATGTGTTTGAGGAATTCATTTTTCATATCTTCAGTAGTGGGTTTGCCCAATAAAAAGTGAGAGCAGCTACAAAGTAAAAATTATTTGTCAATTCATGATGCTCAATTATTCTGTTTTAACAGTTATTTCCATTTAGTCCAGGAGGTGGGTTCCTGATTTTGATTTTGAATTAGAATTACAGACAATTGCAGATTGAGAACATAGATGAAATCTAGGTGTTGAAAGAAAACTGGGTGACCAAGAAAAGCATGTTCATGTTGTGCCTTTTAGGAAAAATGTACCTTTATGAGGACCTCTTAAACTTGAAATTTAATATTTCAAAGGCTTTGAAGGACTCTGCTTTCTCAAAAGTCACCACAGATTTCTAAGTATTGTCATCATTAGACTTCAAAGCAGAAACTGTGGGCTATTTTTATGCTAATGATTCTAATCCTAACCTTTATATTAGAATTAGGAACACAAAGAACAGCCTGCAAGGGACCAACTGAATTCAGTTTTATTTTGTGTTTTCTCCAGTTATCATGAAAGCTGGACTCTCTATAATTATTCTTTATTCATTGATATATTTTTTAAAAGATGAAATCTACACTATGATGTCTGTCACTTAAAAAATATAGGAAAGATTCATTGGAGGGGGGATTTAGGAGAGAGGAAATGAGGTGGTGGGAGAGGATTATGATCATGGTATATTTGTTATGGAAAGTGTTAATAGAAAATTTTAAAAAGGGCTGGAGAGATGGCTTAGCAGTTAAAGCGCTTGCCTGCAAAGCCAAAGGACCCAGGTTCAATTCCCCAAGACCCATGTAAGTCAGATGCACAAGGGAGTGCATGAATCTGGAATTCATTTGCAGTGGCTGGAGGTCCTGGTGCACCCATTCTCTCTCTTTCTCTCCCTCTTTCTCTCAAATAAATCAATAAAATAAAATTTTTAAAAAGTTTAAAAAATTAATAAAACTACCTGCAGTAATGAAAGGACTTGATACAGATCAATTTCATGTGCTCACAGCCTGTTTCCATAAAAGATAAAGGACCACAAAGCTCTCCAAAATCATGTCATATGTGGCATTATTTTAATGTCTAAAGGCTAGGCAGTTGCATGGAGTTGAAGGGGTTGACATAAGTTAGTTATAATGACATCAGACAGTCTCAGGCCATTCATGCTTTGCCAAAAGACCTCTCTGGGATGGCTGTCTTCCCCTTCTTTCTCACCACTGATCCTTCTCTACTTCATACAGTTATTCACATACTTTCCAACTCTCAACAGAACTCCCTACAAGCTATCAGTGGGTCTATACTAGCTAGCATCACATAGAGGAAAGCTACAGAACTCCCTTACTTGGATTCTCAAATACCTTGCACATCTTGCATTAATTCAGAACATGACTGGATAATGCTATATAACTATTTTAGCCCTCCTTCAAAATATACAGGGTTCCAAGATTCTTCAAGTTCCAAGATTTCTTCAGCTATAAACATCTGAAGATGCTCATTCAAGTCTCTTTTATCAAATGCCAGTGTTTTTTGTTTTTTTTTTTAGTTTTTCGAGGTAGGGTTTCACAATGGCCCAGGCTGACCTGGAATTAACTATGTAGTCTCAGGGTGGCCTCGAACTCACGGCGATCCTCCTACCTCTGCCTCCCAAGTGCTGGGATTAAAGGCGTGCACCACCACGCCCGGCTCAGTGTATTTACTGGTAATCTCTGTACATTTGCTTGTTATACTAGCAATCATCTACACATACCTCATATTACCTACTATAATGTAAATACTATGTAAACAGTGGTTATTGTGTCATGTTTAGTTGCTATAACAAAGTCCTTGTACAAGATAACTTAGAGATTTATTTGGGCTTGTAGTTTCAGGGGTTTGAATCTATTCTGGCTGTTTCTGAGCCTGGTGAGGCAGAGCATCATGGTGGGAGGCATGATGGACCACAGATTCTAACTTTGTGGCTCCCAAGAAGAAGAAAGGGAGACAGAGAAGGGCCCAGGATAAGTTATAGGCTGTGACCCAGTGACCTACTTCCTCCAAATAGGCACCTTCTCTAAAAGTTGTCATCACCTTCTAATATTATCATCCAATTATGATTCCATCAGTGGTTTAGTAACAGATTAGATTAGTAGTAGATTAAAATTATAATGATGAAATTTATCTCTCTATGGATGGATCTAGTTAGCTGGGGCCAAACCTTTGTGGAAGAGGACACTTCATTTTTATACAAAGTTCATCATACAGATTCAGTATATTTTCAATCTATACATGGTTGAATCTATAGGTATATACCTACAGACAGAGAGCACTACCTGTTAGTTTTTTGTTTTTTTTTTTTGGTATTTTTTTTGTGTGTGTGTGTGTGTGACAGGCAGGATCTTACTCTAGCCTAGGCTGACATGGAATTCACTATTTAGTCCATGGCTGGCCTCAAACTCAAGGCAAATCTCCTTCCTTTGCCTCCCAAGTGCTGGCGTTAAAGTCATGGGCAACTACACATGGCTTTTTTTCTTTTAAAGTCAATTGAGATAAGTCAGACATGTATGCCCTAAATTATATCATCTATCTTTGGTTGTGCTGGGTCCCTTGCTTTTGTGTGGCAATTTTTACTACTCTGTACCATCTTCTAGAATGAATCTATAGTGTGTTTTTTTGACAGCCTGCAGTGGCTTAGTTGATTGGCTGCTGATTAGTTAAAGGAAAAGTGGTATGAGAGCCATATGGGAATTCAAGGAAACTGTAAGGAAGTATACTTGAGAAGCATAGAGAAGCATGAAGCTGAGAACTGTGGGAAAGTAATGAAATAAAATACAGTGAAAATAACACAGAACTGGATGTCAGAGACCCATTTTGTGCTGCTCACTCCTGCCTTGGAAAAGTCACTTTGTGCCTCAATTTCTTCATCTGTGAATATATACATCTATGAAATGTATGTATAGCAGCAGGTGGGTTTAAGTCTTCATTTGTAGTTAGTTTTCATACTGGTTCTAATGTAAAGCATTTATGCATAAAACAAACAATGAACCAACTAACCTATCAAACCAACCCACGTTTTAGAGTACAGAATGAAACAAACTGTGATAGTTTTACACAGCAACTGAAAGATACTGTTAGGAGATTAGAAAGAGAATATTATAGCTAGAGCAGGGACAATGATAATTTTTTCATCTTCATTTGATATGCTCAGAAAAAAGTATGCCTAGCTGCCAGAAAACTAGAAGAGAGGGGACTGCAATATGTAGTAGAATTAACTTTGGGCTTATATCTGATAAAATGAGAGATGTGTCTAGAAGAGATTGTGAAAGAGGTGGCAGAAAGATTTGTTGGTGTTTCTGTTATTTAAAATTGGAAAAATCAACATGTGAAACTTTAACTTTTCGTGTTAGACAGATAAAGGAAATTATAGGGAAAGAGTTTTGACTGTTTGATAAATTATTTTAAAATATGAGTTAGTGATTTTTTTCTTGCCTGTGTTTTGAACTTGTGTGTGTATGTGCTTGCGTGCACATATACATATGTGATTATGCATGCAGGTGTACATTTGTTGCTTTGTGTGTGCATACATGTACATGTGGAGGCCAGAGGACAAATTGAGATGCTGTCACCCAGTTTTCTTGAGATAGGGTCTCTCACTGGCCTGGAGCTTTCAAAATAAGTCCCAGGATCTCCCCGTCTCATCCTCCCAGTGCTGGAATTTCAAATGTGGTTGAGTTATTCAAGTTACAGATGTAAACGATGGTGGAAACCATGCCTAGTGACGATAATAAAGGTAGAAAAGGCATCTTCATATTATCCCTGTCTTCAGTGCAACTAAAGCAAATTAGCTTTTCTGAGCTCTAGGATTGCTGAAGTTACACATAAACTCAAAGAATGTCCAGAAATAAGTGGAATTTCAACATTAAAAGAACAAGAAAGTTTAAGGCCCAGTCTAGGAGAACAAGAAGAAACTTGGTCAGTGGATTGAAATGATGCCACCATGGCTTGTTTTAGGTCTTTAAAACATGTTAAATTACTCTGTAAAATCAGAATGTCAGTGCATCATCATCTAGGGAAAAACCTGGGGAACATATTGAAATCCATTTAAAATATTGGTAGAAGTGCACAAAAAGAATATCTGTCCTATGCTTGCTTACATTCCTTCCCATCCCATACAACCCTATTTCATACATGATGTAAGTTTTGCATGATTTAATTCTCTTTGTGGTATAACAGCCATCACTTGTGTGGCTTCATAACACTGACATAATATGAAGGGAATGGGCTGGAGGGATTGCTTAGTGGTCAAGGCACTTGCCTCAAAGCCAAAGGACTATGGTTTGACTCCCCAGGATCCACATAAGCCAGATACACAAGGTGGTACATGTGTCTGGAGTTTGTTTGCAGTGGCTGGAGGCCCTGGCATGTCCATTCTTTCCCTCTCTGCTCTTTCTCTCTCAAATAAATAATCTTTTTTAAGAAATGAAGAAAATTATTACACATTAAGACATCCATGGGCATTCTTCATTCTAGGAATGGAACATAATTTGCACCAGTAGTTTGAAAAATAACTTTTTCTTGACTGTCTTGAACTTAAACCTACCTAGATCTGAATTAATTACATGTAATAAGGGTCCCTCCTAAATTGCCATGCTTCATGATCAACAGGCTTAATGAGAAGTCAGAATAAGTGATAACTATTAGCACCTCGAGTCAGATGTTTGCACCATGCACTGGTTTGAAAAATCACAGCAGAAATGTTTGACCTGAAACAGATTCCAGCCTTTTTTAGTTTACAAGGACTCACAAAATGGGACTTAGGAAACTGAAATCTCTGAGATTAAATGTCATTCCCTTGATCCTAGTTAGACCCTTACCTGTTTTTAAGAATATAGAGTTTTCTCTTAGTTGACCCTTGACTCAGAATACATACTGATCTTTATGGGTTCCTGAGTGTTGGGTTCCCACTTTATAAAGCAATTATGAAAGGGAAAATAGGGACCTTCCCAGATGTAAAACTGTTTCTCATTTCCCAGTGGGCCAGTTAATCTTGAGGAACTGTAAGAGTTCAATGAAATCTAATTCAATTAAATTCTATCACTTCATTTTGTCCTATTTCTAGAGTATACCTCTGGCCACATAAAGGACACAAAGTGAGTCCTTGGTCAGTGGCAGATACATGGTTATCCCATATTTAGGTGCATTGCTTAGCTTTTGTAGTTGAACAAATGAACTGCAGTGTTTCAGCAGCTGTTAGGATTTACTGTGCCTGTGTTGCATTTTATACTGCTTCTCTGATAGATTTTGCTGCTTATTTTTAAGTGGGCTTTCTATTTCATTGGATCTCATAGATGGAAGAGACCTTGGAGAACTTCTGGTCCAATGAATTCAATTTATATAAATGATATAATGATGCCCACAGAGGTTCAGAGAGGGCTTAAGGTCACACAATGCTAACATGTGGCAAAGCCAGGGCTAGGACTCCCATCTCCAAAATCTTGCTCCAGTGGTTCTGGTAACTTATTTCTGAATAGGTTTTTTTACTGCTGTCCACACTCTGTGCCAGACTTTCCAGAAATTGCATGTTATTGATGGAAATTGTGTTTAGCTGTTAATTTTTCTTTTTATTATGCTTCATTTTAACATATATAAAAGTAGAATGGGAAAAAATTGAATAGCCAGCAATTTTCATCTTCATTCCTATCTAGTTCCTAGTACCCCAATAATTTGGAAATGATCCAAGATAATGTTATTGTTTGATCCATAAATACTTTAGTATATATTTCAAAAAGATAAAGATACTTTCAAGTAGCCATAATATTTTTATCTTAATAACCCAAATAAATTATCACTAATATGATAATATTGTTAAATATCTCATAGTTTGTTCTTTTTATGTATTGCAAATATTATATTATTCAGTTTTTTAAAATACATATATTTTTTATTGACAACTTTTATACTTACAGACAACAAACCATGGTATTTCCTTCCCTCCCCCCACACTTTCTCTTTCATAACTCTGCTCTGTTAGTCTCTCTTTTAGTTTGATGTCATCATATTTTCCTACTATTATGATGGTCTTGTGTGTGTACTGCTGTGCACTGTGAAGTCTTGGATATCAAGGCCAAATTCTGTCCAGACAGTTGTATGTAAGGAATGGTACCCTTCCTTTGGTTCTTACATTCTTTCTGCCACCTTTTCTGCAATGGACCTTGAGCCTTGGAGGGTATGAGATATTTCAGTGCTGGACACTCCTTCATCCCTTCTTTTCAGCACTATGTTGCCTTTTGGGTCATCCCAGTGGTCTTCACCATCTGAAAAGAGAAGCTTCTCTAACCAGAAGTCAGAGTAGAATTAATATATGAATATGAACATTAAGTGTAGTGATTTCAGGGCAATTTGGTGAGAGTAATATATGCATTTATCCAGACAAGAGCAGGCTTTATACCCTTCAGACTCACGACCTCTCCTGCCATAGGCTTTTAATTAGGTTTTCAGTACCAGACATGTATTCCCTCCCATAGAGTGGGTCGTCACTCCAATTAGAGAGCAGCTGGTTTCCCCCAGAGCTGACATGCCACTATTGCACTTGTTCAGACATTTGGCCTGTCTAGCCAAACTTGAGGTTTCCAGTGTCCACTTTTTCTAACTTTCAGTTGGCTGGGCTACAGGGAGAAGGTTTTCTGCTCAGCATCACCTTGATTTCTCAGTGACTTTGCCTCTCAGGCATGTGAAATATTCAGCAATAGGGTCTTACCATCTTTCTCATGTGGAACCAAGGGACTTGACAATAGCTTGTAATGTTTTGGAGGCAACAGGGACCTCCCTGGCCCATAACTCACTGGGTGGTATCCCATCCCAGGCACTGAAAATTTTCTAGTAACAATCTATGGCTTCTGGATGTGCCATTATTTAAAAAAGTAGGGGGCTGGAGAGATGGCTTAGCAGTTAAACGCTTGCCTATGAAGCCTAAGTACCTTGGTTCAAGGCTTGATTCCCCAGGACCCACATTAGTCAGATGCACAAGGGGGTGCACCGTCTGGAGTTCATTTGTAGTGGCTGGAAGCCCTGGCACACCCATTTTCTCCCTCTGCCTCTGTCTCTCTCTCTGTCTGTTGCTCTCAAATAAATAAATAAAATAAACACAAAAGGTTGTGTTTTAAAAAATAAATAAAATAAATAAAAAGTAGATTTTTTTAAATATATTTTTTATTTATTTATTTGAGAGCAACAGACGCAGAGAGAAAGACAGATAGAGGGAGAGAGAGAGAATGGGCGCGCCAGGGCTTCCAGCCTCTGCAAATGAACTCCAGACGCGTGCGCCCCCTTGTGCATCTGGCTAACGTGGGACCTGGGGAACCGAGCCTCGAACCAGAGTCCTTAGGCTTCACAGGCAAGCGCTTAACCGCTAAGCCATCTCTCCAGCCCAAAAGTAGATTTTAAATAGTTTTTTTTTTTTTAATTTATTTATTTGAGAGCGACAGACACAGAGAGAAAGACAGATAGAGGGAGAGAGAGGGAATGGGCGCGCCAGGGCTTCCAGCCTCTGCAAACGAACTCCAGATGCGTGCGCCCCCTTGTGCATCTGGCTAACGTGGGACCTGGGGAACGGAGCCTCGAACCGGGCTACTTCTTATTCTGACTTGCTTATTTTTGGGCCCTGGGCTTGGCAAGTAAGAGCAGAAGGTATACATGCTACATGGAAACTAGACAGACTCGCTTCTATTAATGAGCATTAAACACACTGATAACTTTTTTCCATCTTCTTGCTGTTCCATCCTTTTGGATAATGCTTAGACCCACTGGCTATGCAAATGGCCTTAAGGCATTGCTGCTATACCACTTGATCCTTAACTCATTTATCTGACTTTGATGAGGGAAGGTGGTAAATGTTTCTTTTCTCATTGACACAAACCAAGCTGGCTTGTTCCTGTATAATGGAAGATGAAGGAAGCACAGTTTTACTGAAGTTTTCCTTTTTTGTTGTTGTTTTGGTTTGGTTTTTGTTTTTCCAAGATAGGGTCTAGCTCTAGCCCATACTGACCTGGAATTCACTATGCAGTTGTAGGGTAGCCTTCAACTCACGGTGATCTTCCTATCTCTGCCTCCCAAGTGTTGGGATTAAAGTCAGAAATTTTGATTTTCTAAACATTGTAGGAAAAAATCAATGCCTGGTTAGGCCATCTCCTACTTGAGTTTTTGTTGTTTGTTTGCTTGCTTGTTTGCTTGGTTTTGTATGAGACCAAGTTTCACTTGTAGCCCAGACTGACCTTGAATTTGACGTAGTCCTCCTGCCTCAGCCTCCCCAATGCTGGGATTATAGGCTTGTATGCCTACACTTGATTTTAATTTTTTTTCTTTCCTTTAAACTTTTTTGCATATGTATGCATGCTTATGTGCACATGGGTGTTTATATGATGTGTGTGGAGGCTAGAGGTCCATGTTAAATCCCTTTCTGTATCTCTGTCTCTCTCCACCTTATATATTTTGAGACATGGTCTCTCACCAAATCTGGAGTTTCCAAATTCTGCTAAGTAAACTAGCAAGCAAGTCCCAGGGATTCTCCTGTCTCTGCTTCCCTAGCACAAGGATTACAGTCATGTGCTTCCACACCTAGTATTTTTTGTGGTTGTTGAGGATCTGAACTTTGGTCCTCATGTTTGTATAGCAAGTGTTTTACTAGCTGAATCATCTTCCCAACCCCAGTAAAGAATTGTCCTCAACAATCCTGTTATGGTTTCAAGTGGGTCTCCACAAATTGATGTTGAATTCCTAAACCCCAGTAGTTCTGGATAGCATGTGAATTGGACATAGATGCATCATGGGTATAATTCATTAAGGTGGAGTCATTTGTGTCTAGAGTGGACTCTACTTTTATATGGCTGGTGTTACATTAATGAAGGGGAAATGGGAAAAGACATGGACACAGGGTTAACATCATGTGAAGACAGGGGTGATAAAATAGGTGACAGGAGACACCAGAGATTACCAGAATCCAGGACTCAGGTGTGGAAAGATTTTCCCTTATAGCCTTCAGAGAGAAATAATTCTGTTGATCCTTGATCATTGAATTGCTATTTGCATTGAATTACCATTTTTGCTGTTTAATCTGTATCCAGTTTGTGGATTTTATAACAGCATCACTAATAAACAAATACCTTTAACAAAACAGTAAAAATTTGATGGATTGGCACCCATTGTAAAACTGTCCTGTCCTTTTGCTAATGTGACAGAAACTTGGAAAAAGAAGTACCTGTCCTTAAAAGAATGCTTCTCGGTCTTGCAGAAGCTCCTGCAGGTAGAGCCTGACCTGCTATACCCCTCTCAGTGACTCCTTTCTGTTGGGATATAGGCCTTCCCCCAGATCTGAATCCCAGAGTCTCTCTTAACTAATTCCTTTCTCATTTTTACCCTTTTCCTTTAAATCTTTCCAGTTTGATGAAAATATGCTGATGGCTTCCTTTTGGTTTCCAAATCTGGAAGTGAAATGACCACTATTATCTTGCAGAAGAAACTCTACCCTAATTTTAGATTTTTTTCCAACTCTATCCTCTCCAGGTCTTCAGGCTCTTTCCATCCATTCAGATGCATTATCTTATGAATCGCTGTCTTGTGGCTGTCCTACTTAGGCAGGCTGTACTTAGGTCAGGTTGGAGCTGAGGCAGTGAAGCCAGGGAATGGATTTCCCTTTCAGTGTTGGAAGAGAAATATTAAGTTATAGTAATAGAACCTGTAAGTTTAGGCAGATCAGAGTAAGAATCACAAATTGGCACATAGCAAAATTAGAACATTGAAAATTAACCAGAGATATAGGATAAGAAAAACCAGACAAGACTGACAATGTGGACCCATGAACCAAAGAAATGCATGCTATATAGATAGTCCCTGAACTGTAGTATGGTGTGGTGTGGTGTGTGTTTCTGGAGGCTTGTGTAGGTCTTGGAGGCTGTACTTTTTAGGAAGTACAGAGACATCTAGGACTGTTCCACTCTGCCATCTTAGATTAAAATCCTTTAGATTTAAGGACCTAGTCGATTATACTTTCTGGAACATAATGCTTTGTAGATAGTAATAATAATATAATAATAATTCATTCTACAATTTTACTATTTTCTCTCTGTGGAACCCTAATGCTGTCAAAGTCTGCTTTATGTGGGAGGGAGATGGTGGGCTGTGCTGATGGAATGGGGAAGGTACTGCTCCATGGCCACCCAGGCATTGGAGTTGCTGGCTTAAGTAGCAGTGATAGTCTGAGCTAGTAGTAGCATGTACAAATGCAGAGAATGCAGGCACCAAGGCAGTGGACACAAAACTATAAATGCATTTGTTGAGTGTAGCAGTTACCCACTGCTGGAACAAAATGCCGGAGTAGAAGTAGCTGAAACTGAGTCAGTATGTGTGTCCAGAGTTGAATTACGTAGGTCTTTGGCTGAAATAGTGACTATTTTTAGATTTCCTAAAATTAAGAATGTTTGTGCAAGTAAACATTGAAAAACTAGAGAGGACTAGATGGAAAAAAGAGAAAGAAAAAAGGAGTGCTTGACTTATTCAAAGTGACAAAACAGAATAGATTTCCACCACCTGATATGGCAGTCAGAAGTTGTGTGTTTTACCATGGACCAAGTGTAAGGTTTTTTTTTTTAATTAATTTATTTATTTGATTTTTTAAAATTATTTATTTATTTATTTGAGAGCGACAGACACAGAGAGAAAGACAGGTAGAGGGAGAGAGAGAGAATGGGCGTGCCAGGGCTTCCAGCCTCTGCAAACGAACTCCAGACGCGTGCGCCCCCTTGTGCATCTGGCTAACGTGGGACCTGGGGAACCGAGCCTCGAACCGGGGTCCTTAGGCTTCACAGGCAAGCGCTTAACCGCTAAGCCATCTCTCCAGCCCAAGTGTAAGGTTTAACTTGAAAAAAAAAATTAATTTACATTTACAGAAACAAGTTGAATGGTCACTGTTCTAAGATGTTTAGGAGTATCTCAGGAAGAGAAATCAGAATGGAAACTGTTGTTGTCTTCCTATTGCAGAGGAAGCAGGGAGGAGAAAAAACTGTTTCCGGGGTCACCCAGCTGGATGGTAGCAATGCTGCGATTCAGAAACTGACTGAGGTATTTCAGAAAATTCTTTCTAGCTCCTAAGGTACACTTCTTAAACAAGATGCTTTCAGGGATACCCTGGCCTTAGCACAAGTTTGAACGTTTCATGGAGAGAATTGTGTTCGTTGAAGGCAGTTTAGGGTTTCACTATACTCTGTGGTACTCAGGTACCACAGGCCTATGAGTCTCCTGGAACCCTGCAGCTATATGATGCACAGCATGGAACATTTGACTCTGATTATGTGGTTGCAGTTCTTGAACCCTCCTGGTCAAATGAACTCTGACAAGTATGTGAAACCACTTTTATTAAATGTTTACAGTTTAATCCAAGAGGTTACTGAGGAACAATAGTTTGTAATGATATATAAAAACAAAGTGGATGTTCTTGAAATCAGTAGATACTTTGGATACATTTAGACTCTTAGCCAAGGCAGTTTTGTTTTGCTTGTTACAAGATCTAAGTTAAAAACATACTTCTTAGTCCAGGAGTATATTGATTTGCTAAAAACCCCCATGATTGATTCCTTTATACCTTACACTTAAGTAGTTTAGGTTTTAAAAATATATCTTGATTTTGGAAAAGTATTTGTGAATCTTTTCTACAGAGACTTGGAGATGTGTAAACATAGAGCCAGGACACCTAATCAGATATCATTTGGAAATTAGTCTTTGAGATTTTTTGGAACAAGACTAAGCCCATTAAATCCCTGGGTTCAACTTTCCTTTATTGACATCTGTCTCTTTCTTATGGCCTATAATTCAATTTGGGCCTTATCCTATCTCTAGAATAGTTTCCCTCCTGTCTATCCAGAAGGCACAGACACAGGTAGGTGGCAATCTCCTTGCTAGCAGGTGTGTGTGTGATAACATGAACACCTGTTTGCAGGCAGAGATGAGGGGTGGACTATAGACCTAGTCTGGTTTGTGTTTTGAGGCACATTCTTGTGTAAAGGGTTGGGACTTGATCCATTCCTCTGCCACCAAATCTGCAGCTCAGAAGACTGGAGAGAGGTGATGGTCTCTAACTGTACTCATTTCCCCATGGGAAATAGGAAAAAAGGAGGGAAGAAAATAGCTTAGGAAATGTAGCTAGGCTGTATTTCATCTTGTTACCGGAAGCATTAATCATCATATGCAGTTACATGAACCTCTTTTTAACTTAAAAACAGTGGAATTGGGGCTGGAGAGATGGCTTGCCTGCAAAGTCAAAGGACCCAGGTTCGATTCCCACAACCCATGTAAGCCAGATGCACATGCGTCTGGATTTTGTTTGCAGGGCCCTGGCATGCCCATTCTGTCTATCTCTCTCTCTGCCTGCCTATTTCGTTCTTTCTCCCTTTCTCTCAAATAAATAAATAAAAATAAAAATATTTAAAAACTGAAATCATAGTGGAACCAATTTATTATATATCTTACCAAAAATTAACTGTCACTGATCATTGAGTCTCTGACCTTCTACTCAGGGGTGAGAGAAGAGCAAATAGAGTTACCCTAAAACAACTACATTTATACATTAACAAAAATTTTGATCCTACTAGTATTTTCTCTTGTCTCCCTAACTTAATGTATATATTTGTGTTACAAAACAAAGCATGTTTTGGGGTTACTTTTTTCACATAAAGTAGGGTTACCATATGCACCAGTTTTACCCAGAAGGTTACTAGTTACATGTTCTGTTCTATTGTAATTAATATTAGTTTTACTTTATAGAGCATTCTAGTTGATAAGTTATGGTGCTTAATAAAAGCTCTTGCAAGTTGTTGTTATGTTATAGCTACCTTTCTATGCTAGAACCATTAGAAGTGAATATTCTACCACATCTGTATCATATCATGACTAATAATGGGAAGATTTAAGATTCCTAAGCCTAATTATCTTAACTCTCAAGAGTAAATGCTGAAGCAAAGTATAAAACAGATCTTTCAAATAGACTTATTAGAAATTATAAATAATAGTATCTATATTTTGATTCTATGTTAACATTGGAAATGTTAGCCCTCGTTAAGTAACAATATCACACAAGAGTCTTAAAATAATTCTAGATAAAGAAATTCATGGGCTGGAGAGATGGCTTAGTGGTTAAGCGCTTGCCTGTGAAACCTAAGGACCCCGGTTCGAGGCTCGGTTCCCCAGGTCCCACGTTAGCCAGATGCACAAGGGGGTACCCGTGTCTGGAGTTCGTTTGCAGAGGCTGGAAGCCCTGGCGCGCCATTCTCTCTCTCTCCCTCTATCTGTCTTTCTCTCTGTGACTGTCGCTCTCAAATAAATAAATAAATAATGAAAAAAAAAAGAAATTCATGTGTGTGGGGGCTGGTGTGGTATGGAACTAGCACCCCATATATTTGCCTGTGATAGGGGGTGTTGCAGTCAGGTTCACATTGCTAGCAAAAATCACCAGACCAAGAGCAGCTTGTGCAGAAAAAATAGGTTTATTTTAGCTTACAGGCTTAAGGGATGCTCCAGGATGGCATAGACAAATGATGGCATGAGCAGAGGGTGGACATCACCTCCTGGCCAACATAAGATGGGCAATAGCAACAGGAGACTATGCCAAACACTGGCAAGGGGAAGCTGGCTATAATACCCTTAAGCCCCCAACAATACACTGGCCTCCAGGAGGCATTAATTTCCAAACCTCTATCATCTGGGAACCTAGCATTCAGATTGCCTAAATTTATGGGGGACACCTGAATCAAACCACCACATTTTGCCCCTGGCTCCCATAAAATGATAACCATCTGTGATGTAAAATTCAGTCCATCTTTTAAAGTGCCCATAGTTTTTGTCAATCCCAATGATGTTCAAGCATCCCCATGATCCAAGATCTTTTAACTGAGCCATAGCACCAAAAAACTCCCCCCCCCCAAAACCCACAATGTCACAGAACAAACATACTGCAAAAGATGGCATTGGACATAGCAACAAAATATTCAACCAAAAAAAGATTTAATCAGAGCAAACATCAAAATCTGTAGCTCTAAGTCAAACAACTCTAGTCAGTGACAAATCTCCAACACCAATAGTTCAAACCAGCAACAAGTCTCTGGCGTTCCAATTCCACCCCTCCAGCTAGGCTAATCACTGTCCTGGAAAACTTCATCTAGGGCCAGCATCTCTTCTGGGTCTCCACTGCAACCCATGGTTCATCCTCATGACTCCATTGGGTCTCCATGCAGGTATCCAGCAAACCTGCTTTACATTGCCCATGGTAAAATTCCAAAACATAAGACGACATTGCAAACTCAATTACCCTCTCTTTCCTGCATTTCTTCTTTTTTTTATGGGAAGAAAGGGTTTATTTCAGTTTATGGTTGTTTTAATTAGATATTGACATCTTTAGTATGTAAACAACACATGTTGGTACCATCCTTTCTCTCCTCCCTGCCCCTTTTCTGAAGAGGCCTTCCTCGTTGGGGATACAGGTCAACTCCATCGGATTGTGGGTCATGCATTATGGGGCAGCAGTCAGTTATGGGGGAGAGGCAATGTCTCTGTGCACAATGTCCCAACTTGTGGCTCTAACAATCTTTCTACCCCCTCATTGGCAAAATTCCTGAGCCATGCTGGGAGCATTTTAAGTCTACTTCAGTGATGGACACTTAGGAGCCTCTGGATCTCTGGTTTGGTAGATGTTGAGTGTCTTCAGCGTCCATCTCCTTCACTCTTGTGCTGATATCAGATTCAATAGGAAAGCAGCACTGTTGCTCATTTCCGCAATTTCACTGTGGCTGAGGCCTGGGTGGAGTGTGCTGGGTTGTTTATCTGCTCAGGTCCAGCTCTCATCTGAAAAAGAGAAGCAGATTCTCCAATCCACACCGCTGGGCCTTTCTTATGTTCCTCAATACCAGGTAGGGTGCCAATTTGTTAATCCGGGAGGAATAAAGCAGACCTTGAAGAAATAGGACACTCCTTGAGCACTCAGGCCCCTTCAAAGGAGTCTATGTTCTTCCTCTTGCCCCAGCGCAGGTCAACTGGCCCAGTCTCAAAGGTTGTACTCTCTCAATTGCAGCTGAATGGGCAGAATTTCGGGAAAAAATTTTATTTCTGTGCCATATCCCTCTGCTCACATCAGTCTGTTTCTATGAAAGCAACCCTGCACAAGTTCTCAGGACATGAACATAACAGCAAGCCTCTCACACTAACTGCTTCCAGCCCAGTCTAAGCAAAGCTCTTTCTCACCTTCATCAGCCAAACCACACAGTCCATAGTTCTCACTGTATTTATGTCTTTCAACTATGACCAGAATAGTCCATCAAACTGTACTTACAGCACTACAAGGTGTCTCTTAGGCCCAGGTTTCAAATCTTTCCACATTCCTCTTGAAAATAAGCTCCAAAAGGCCAAAGCCACACAGTCAGGTGTCTAGCAGCAATGCCACTCTTGGTACCAACATTACTGTTGCAGTCAGGTTCTCATTGCTGGCAGAAATCACCCAACAAAGGACAGCTTTTAGGGGAAAAAAAGGTATTTTTTTTTCTGTCTTTCTTTTCGGCTTACAAACTTTTTAAAAAATTTTTTTTATTTTTTTAATTTTTATTAGCATTTTCCATGATTATAAAAAATCCCGTGTTAATTCCCTCCCTCCCCCCCATACTTTCTCCTTTGAAATTCCATTCTCCATCATATTTTGGCTTACAAACTTGAGGGAACACTCCTAGATGGCAAGGGAAAATGATGGCATGAGTAGTGGACAAAACCCCTTGGCCAATATAAGGTGGACAATAGCAATAAGAGAGTGTGCCAAACACTGGCAAGGGAAAGCTGGCCATATGGCTATAGTACCCATAAACCTGCCCTCAACAATACACTGCCTCCTGGAGGCATTAATTTCCTAATCTCTATAAACTAGGAATTTAGCATTCAGAACACCTAAGTTTATGGGGGACACCTGAATCAAACCACTACTAAGGGGTGCTTGTTTAAGGTGGCTGGATCAGAATGTTGGATGTCCCAATCCATTGCTCTTGTACCAGGTCTTGTTTTGAGATAGTGTCCCTTTACTGATTATGGAGCTTGTAGGGCATTGTTGCCCTATGGGACTGGGATTACAGGCACATGTGGCCATGCCCCACTATTTATATGGGATCTAGACAAACTCTGGCTCTCCAGCTCCAAAAGATTCTTAGAGTCTCAAATGTAAATATTTGGAGTTTTTGATATTCTTTTCTTTCTTAAATTACTATAATTTAAAAAGACAAGAAGTATGTGAGCTTTGCTTCTTTTTTGATATAGGATTTTAATTGTGTATAAAATTTCCTAAATTTTAGGCAGCCACATATTGGAAAGGATCCATTCTTTCAAATGCACCTGTGTTACAGTGTGGTTTTTCCCTGGCTTAGGAAGCAGCTGTATGGTGACCTGCAAACAGAATCAGGAAAAGAAAACTTTCAAGACTGATTAGTCTGAAGGACACATGTGAATTAACCTACCCAGATCTCCTGCACCGCCTGTAGAAATGAGCAGGGGAAGTCACTTGAGCCATCTGAATACATTTGTCTTCCAGCATTTGTGTACATATATTCATAACTTCTTGTTCATAAAACAGCTTACAAACTTGGGGGGATATTCTACACTAAGATTTATATAAACTTCACTCATGCTACATAAATGACAGTGAATGAGAAACAACCTACATCTAGTCACTGTTTGGCATTGTAGAGGCAACAAGGGAGGGGAAAATGAAACATCCAGGAGTACGAACCCTCAAAATGATTTTTTTTTTGTCAAAATGAAATTTTTGTTCTTAAACTTCTGATCCACTTGTTTGATGTTCTATAAGGCTTATTTTTCTCATCTTAATTCCTAATATTAACCCTTGCCTTGCTTAGGCTTAACAAACTGTAAAGCACTGTCTGTCAGTTTTTCATCATTATAATAAATGCTGGAGAGTGTGAACTTTGAAAAAGAACAGGTTAATTTTGACTCATAGTATTGGAAGTTTCACCCCATAATTGATTGGCCCTGTTACTTTTGGACCTGTGTTAAAGTAAGCACATTATTAGCAGGAGTTCATATACTATAGCAAAACCACTAACTTTGTACTCTAAAAAGGGAATTAAAGGAAAGAAAGATAAAGGACAGGACTCCATAATCCTTTTAGGGGCATTCCCTTCGGAGACCCAAAGACCTCCAACCAGAACCCTCCTATTAAATGTCTTATCACTCTGGTAGTGCCTCCCTGTAGAGACCAAATCTTTTAACTATTGCATGTCCTATGCAAACAAGGGATGTAGCAGATAGCTTCAGGTTCACTGAGATGAACTTCCAGACCAGGCACAGTTATGGAGGAAGGGATATTTATTGAAGTTTACAGATCCAGGGGAAGTTCTGTAATGGCAGAAGAAGCTGGCCTGCCTTAGCAGGTCCAAGCTGAGAGAGAGAAGCACAAGCCAAAAGCCACACAACACAGAACACTTTAGGAACTCCAGCTAGGCACACTTTGCATATATTTAGATTGGAATCTCAAACCCACCTCCACACCTTAGGGCTGGACCCTAAGATCCACCCAGTGACACTACCTCCAGCCAGGTGCCTACAGATCCAAACTACAAGCTAATAAAACACTGAATATATTGCGGGGTCATCTATTTGAACTACCACAAGGGATATTTAATTTTCTTTAAATGCAAGTGCCCCTACCTATTACCAGGCTATGAGGGAAAATGAAATAGATATATTTGTTCTGATACTAAATTCACTAAATGCATGGGCATTAACTATGCCTCTACTAGGAACTCAGCACCAAAGAAGGGCTAAAATTGCCACATTATAGCCCACATCCTTTTTAAAATATATTTTTAAAATTTCATTTATTTATTTTCAAGTACAGAGAGACTGCAAGATACAAAGAAAGAGTGAGAGAGAGAATGGGCATGTTAGGGCCTCTAGCCACTGCAAACAAACTCCAGCTACCTGTGCTACTTTGTGCATTTGGATTTATACTGGTACTGGGGAATAGAACTGAGGTTATTAGGCTTTGCAGGCAAGTGTCTTAACTGCTGTACCATCTGTCCAGTGTAGATAACTCACATTTTTTGAGAGCCTAATTTTTGAAGGACATTAGGCATAAAATAATTGATATCTTTCATGTCCACCCTATTTTTAATTGTAACCCTTCAGTTTACATCAGTGACATTATTTTCAGTCTCAGAAGGTGGGCATTATATTCTTCCACTTCTTTTACCAGTATTTTATGTTATGTTATATGGTTATTAGGATGTGTGAAAAAAATGTGGTTAAATTAGAAAAAAAAAATATTTTCCAATTGTTGTTTCTTCTCATTAGAGTATAGACTCCTCAATAACAGATCATTTTGTTTATTGTGGTTTTATAAAACTTTTTTTGACAAATGTATCCCAGTATCTATAGCCAACATTAGTGAAGGGTCATTTGTTTAATCAATCCAACACCCTGCGTATTACTTACTTTTCTCATGGCAGAGTGTTCTATAGGGCTAGGTGGAAGTTCCAACCAATGGAGGCTGCTTCTGTGTGGACCCATGTTTTCTTCTACTTTAGTAGCTTGCTCCCTATTGCATTTTATTTTCAGTCATTTGTGAATTTACTGCTCTCATGATCTGCATGATTTTTAATGAAAGAGGGGTTAACCCTGAACATATTTAGGGGGCTGGTATGTTTGTATGTGCATATGCACGTTCATATATTTGTAGGTTTGTTGCTTGTGCATGTGTGTGGAGGCCAGAGATTGACATTGGGTGTTCTCAGTTCCTTGTTACCATTATTTATTTCCTTTTTTTTTTGTTTGTTTTCGTTTTTGTTTTCTGAGGTAAGGTCTCACTCTAGCCAAGGCTAACCTGGAATTCACTATGTACTCTCAGGGTGGCCTCGATCTCACAGTGATCCATGTACCTCTGCCTCCCAAGTGCTGGGATTAAAGGCATGTGCCACCACGCCCACTTACCTTTTTTCTTGATGCAAAGTTTCTCACTGAACCTAGAGCTTAGACTAGCCAGCTAGCAAGCCCCAGGGATCTGTCTGTTTTTCTGTAGTACTGTGATGACAGGTACATGCCACCACACCCAGCATTTTACATTGACGCTGAGGATCCCATTCAAGTCCACATGCTTTATGTGGAAAGCACTTTATGTGGGTAATACTGAGCCATTTTCATAGTCCCCTGAACATATTTTCTGCTATACAAAAGTCCACTATTTCTGTAACAGAATGTCAAGGATTTAAAATTTCAAAAAAAAAAAAATCTAAGGTATGAATTTTTCTTCATGAAATGAACTTTTTTCTCAATACAGAAAGTTTGGTGCCAGTTATGGTCATCAGAGGAGCCCACTAATACTGTAATCTTAGCTAAACTTTGGGGTTAGGCACCAAGAAGCACATGAAGAAATTGTGGCAAAAGTCTTGTTCTCTCTCTCCTGGAACTTGGTAGGAGAAACATGAGATGTTCACATCATATTCCTGAGTTGTATACAGAAAATTAAAAGATTTACTTTGGATGCTTAAAATTGTCAGCCACAGAAGCCAGCTAACTAATTTTTTCCTTGTGTTTCCCTCAACTTCTGAGAGATTCTGTGATTCAAATCACTACTGTAATTCAGTGACACCGGATTCACAGGCAGAAGCTTGGTATTGGCAACTTGGTCTCAGGCAAACATTGGTTCATTCTTTTAAAACATATTTTTAATTATTTATTTGCAAGCAGAGAGAGATAAAAAGAAGAGATACAGAGCATATGGGCATAGCATGGCCTCTAGCCACTGCCTGTGAACTTCACATGCATGCACCACCTTGTGCATCTGGCTTTATGTAGGTACTGGGAAATTGAACACAGGTCATTATTAGCCTTTGCAGGCAAGTGCCTAAACTGCTAAGCCAACTCTCCAGCCCAACGATGGGTCTTTTTAATGAAAAGTCTGTTCTCTTTTTGAGTCTTGGCTTGCCCCTGGCTTTGTAAATAACCATATTGTTGGTGATACATTTTGTACTTGAAGCTTTGTGAGTGTAACTGTTAGTTTCTTCAAATGCTGCATGTGCTAGGGTACTGCTATAGTTTGAATGTAAAATGGCCCTTATTGGCTCATGTATTTGAACACTTAATCCTCAACTGGTGGGGCTGTTTGTGAGCCTTTAGGCGGTGGAGCCTTGCTGGAGGAAGTGGTTCACTGGGGGTGGGTCTTGAGCCCAGTCCCACTTCTTGTTCACTCTGTTTCCTGACTGAACACAATGTGACCAGTTGTTAGCCAACTCCTTGCTGTCTTGCTTTCCCTGACATAATGGACAGTATCCCCTGGAACTGTAAGCCAAAATAAACCCTGCTTCCTAAAACTGCTTATTGTCAAGTATTTGGTCACAGCAATGAGAAAGTAACTAATATGGGTACAAAGATGGTGTTGCCAAATGAGACATATTTTAAAAAGGACTTGCAGTCTACACACTGGGGTCATGATACACTGGTTTCTTTGCACTAAATGAAAAATCTTACTAGGTCGGTATTCTTCTGATTTTACTGAAAATACCTTAAAATTTTAGAAGAGAAACTTGTAAGCTAATTAAGAGAGCCTCATAGATATTTTCCCAAAGAAAATGGAATCGATATTATTAAGTAAGTGCCAAGTGCAGAATAAAAATAGATTCTGAGATTTACTTCCTATAACAAAATTTAGTGAACAGAACTAATCTTACCAGAGAATATGGTTCAGTATTTTTCATTATGTCAGACTGCATATGTGAATTGGGTATTTTTTATGCTAGTTAATATGCACACAAATATACTCATTTTAGTATATAGTCTGATGCTGGCTTTAAACTATTTAATATTGAAGCAAATTACTACTTAATACTCAAGTTTCATTTTTGAATTGAAAAGCTTATTTTGAAGTGTTCTAACAAATACACTAGGTGTGTGATAATATGTAGGAGAGAGAGACAAAGAGAGAGAGAGAAGAGAGAACACACACATATATGACAAGGTCTCATGGTGTAGTTCAGACTGTCTTTAACATTCAGTCTCTTGAGTGATGGGATTATAGGTGTGTATCACTGTGTCTGATGTCCTGTTGCAGTCAGGTTCGCATTGCTGGTAGAAATCCCCCAACCAAGAGCAGCTTCTGGGAAAAAAAGAAGTTTATTTTGCCTTACAGGCTCGAGGGGAAGCTCCATGATGGCAGGGGAAAACGATGGCATGAGCAGAGGGTGGACATCACCCCCCTGGCCAACATAAGGTGGACCACAGCAACAGGAGGGTGTGCCAAACACTGGCTTGGGGAAACTGGCTGTATTAGTCAGGGTTCTCTAGAGGAACAGAATTACTAGAATGAATTATTTTATAAAGGGAATTTACTGGATTAGTTTACAGTAGTCCAATAGCAGTTGCAGGCCCGAGAATCACCAAACCTGGTAGCTGCTCAGTCCACGAGGCCAGATGCCTCAGCAGTCCTGACCCGGCACTGCAGATGGTGCCGGAAAGCCTGGAGGCTTCCTGAGGAGCCGCTGGGTTTTGATCCACGTGGGTCTTCAGTTGATGTTGGTCTTTAGTCCGCACTGGTCTTCAATCCACCTAGAAAGTAGGGAGCAGCTCCGGCAGCCAAGTGGTAGGAAGGAAGTTAAAAAGGGAACTCTTCTACCCAGAGCTTCCTTATATCAAGTCCCTCTCTGAGCGGGCCGCCCACTCTGGGGGAAGGGCTCACCCTGGGAGAAAGACCTCCTCCTTTAGTTGATCCTTCCTAGAAGCAGCCTGTGGATTACTAAACAGATCAAGTTGACAACACCTTAACTATCACACTGGCTATAAGGCCCATAAGCCCACCCCCAACAATACACTCCCTCCAGGAGGCATTAATTCCCTAATATCCATCAGCTGGGAACCTAGCATTCAGAACACCTAAGTTTATGGGCGACACCTGAATCAAACCACCACACGCCCATATATTTGTTCATTTATTTCAGTACTAGCAATTGAACCCAGAGGCTCTTGCAAGCCAGGCAAATGCCCTACCAACTGAGATATAACTTCAGCCCTATTTTCATCTAATTTTTAAATATTATATTATTGTAAAAGTCTTACTTCACTGAGTTTTTATGTTACTTGTAATGTGTTTTCATCAAGTGATGCTGATTTTCTGTTCATAGCCTTCTCCTTCCCGAGTTTCCTGACTTTGGCCTGTAGAATATAAGAAGTCAGCAAAAACAGAGTCTGTTTACCAAGTGCAGAGATGTCAAGAACTGGATGAGATTTTGTGACAATGATGGAAGAGTAGGGGATGATTCCTATGTGGTTGCCTAGGTCAACTGGGTGGTGGGAACCTAGTCACCATGTCTAGAAATATGTACCAAGACCCTAGATGCTGGGAGAGTGAGTTGGTAGTGATGAATCTTATATAATGAGAACTTTGTGTTTGACTGTCAATGGAGTGTTTGGGGAGATATTTAACTGATATCAGAGAATCAAGATTTGAAGATCCAGTGGAAAGAAATGAGATGGTGAGATGTATTTGGAAAACATTCAGTCTGGGGTGTTAAGACAAAACATCAGATGTTTTGGACTCTGCTAGTGAGTTTATGACTATGAAGGAAGGTTGATTGAAGTGAAATCCTGGAAATAGCCTGTACAGAATGGGCAGAGGTGTAGTCACGTTGTCAGGAACTAGGGGATAGTGCCACTAGGTCCAGGAGGGAAATGCTTAAGAGGAGGGAAAGGTTAACAGTGTTCAACAAGAAATCACATAAAGACTTAAGTCCTAAGTGGATTTGACATTGATATTAACAAAAAGAAAAAGTACATATATATAATTAGGAATGAACACCAAAAAGGAGTAGAAAAATAAGGGTTAACATAAGTAACATTAGTAGTAAGCACTAACAAGTTTAGGAAACGGGAGGATCTAAAATTCAAATGATCTAATTTCTGGGTCTGGAGTCATCAATGAATTAAGTCTGCTGATCTCCCTGAGTCTGTATCATCTATCTACCCTTCATTGTCCCCTTGATTCTCACTAGCTATCTTTGGTATATTTAATTTTAAAATCAGTTTTTACATCTGACTGACAGATTTCAATCAAAATTTTTGCATTTGTTTAATTGGCCTGTACCAAATGAGAACACTGAGCCACAATGAACAGAATTGTTCCTAACTTTATAGAGCTTACATTTCTTTTCTTTAAAATTTTATTGATTTATTTGAGAGATAGAGAAAGGCAGAGAAAGAAGTAATGGGCACACCACAGCCTCCAGCCATTGCTAACGAACTTCAGATGCATGTGCCACCATGTACATCTGGCTTACATGGGTACTAGGGAATTAAACTTGGGTCCATAGGCTTCACAGGTAGTGCCTTAACTGCTAAGCCGTCTCTCTAGTCCCATTTAAAAATATGTTTTACTTATTTATTTGAGAAATAAAAAGAGAGAGAATGAAAATGAACATATGGGAGCACCAGGGTCTCTCCTGTATGTGCCACTTGGTGTGCCTGGCACATGTGTACTAGGGAATTGAACCCAGGCCATGAGGCTTTTCTAGTAAGCACCTTTAACCACTGACCCATCTTCTCAGCTCCAAACTATAAAGTTTTAAGAAAAGAGAATTTCAAAGTCAAAATTCTTACACCTTACCATTTATGATTACACATCTAAAATTAATGGCACAATTGAATTAGGTTACAAAGATCTAATTAGTATTTCTATCTGATATATAAACACCAAGATACAAATTATTCTTAAGCCTGATTTAAAATTTTTTGTACTATAAAGTGGATTTGCTTTTGTCATTGCTTTGGTTATGAACTTTCCCAGGTTGAATACTGGGGTCCCAAAGATGGGTTGACTTGATGAACCATAACCCATAAATATAACATTGTCTGAGGTGGCCTGGGGAACTACAACTGGAGCCAAAGACCCAGAGATCACATATGAACAAAGCAAAACTTTCCATAGTGCAGTTAGGCATTCTGAGCTTGACTTTCACACAACTGTACTCACCCATTTTCTTCCAATAGGATTGGTTTCACAATATGCCATTTGCTACTTAAGCTTTCCCCTCATGACCATTCAGTATTGTGACCTGAATTGAATAAAGACATTCCCTAACTGCTCCTGCTATTCCTGCTGTATTTATCACCTGATCTGATTCTGTGAGGCCATTGTGTTTCCTGTTTGGTTCTTCTGTGTCTGACTGCTTGGCCACTAGATACTGTCACTTCACTGGAAGGTCTGCTGTGCAAAGCAGCTGAGACCAGCAGTAGCTTTCTTCCCCAACGAATTATCAACACACCTCCATTGGTTCATATGAACAGTGAACATGTTTTTTAAAAAATATATTTTATTTATTTACTTTACTTATTTGAGAGAGAGAGAGAGAGAGAGAGAGAGAGAGAGAGAGAGAGAAAGAAAGAATATGGCAGGGCTTCCAGCCACTGCAAACGAACTTCAGATGCATGTGCACCCTTATGCATCTGGCTTATGTGGGTCCTGGAGAGTCAAACTGGGATCCTTTGGCTTTGCAGGCAAACACCTTAACCACTAAGCCATCTCTCCAGCCCCAGTAAACATGTTTTTAAGACTTAAATGTGATTCAAACTTACTTTCCAGGAAATTCCCAGCTGACCCCTTTCTTCACATTTTCCCCAATAAACTTTTATAGAGAAATTCTAAAACTGTCACTGGCTCTTTGCTTTAGACCTTCAGTGGCTTGCATTGTACATGGAATAGAATATAAAACCTTGAACATGGCCAGCAAGTCCCTGCACGATCTGCTCCTTTTTCCTCCATAACCTCATCACCCACATCTCTTGTTATGTTCCAATTCCAGCCAGCCACACTGGCCTTCTTTCATTTCTTCCAGTAGAAGAAACCAAGACTCATTTTCACCTCAGGGCCCCTCAGGGCTTCTTGCACAAACTATTCCTGTGGCTGTAAATAGTATTTCCTTCACTGTTGGGGTAGCTTTTCATGCTATAGGCCATAGCTCAACTGTCATGCCCCATAGAAGTTATATTTCCTCCCAGAACATAGTACAATTTAGCTGGATGGGGCCTGTGTTCTGTCTACTCAATAGCCATCACAGTGTTAACATATACTAATTAAACAATCAAAATTTATTTGCTCAATGCATGGGAATCATCATTGCCACAGCTATCACATTAGCATTAAGTCATAAGTATTAGAATCATTTGTATAACTACTTTGGGCTATGAAAGGTATGGCTAATAGTTAACTTGAGTAACTTGCACTCATTAATTTTTTTTTTTTTTTTTTTTTTTTTGAGGTAGGGTCTCACTCTAGCTCAGGCTGACCTGGAATTCACTATGTAGTCTCAGGGTGGCCTCAAACTCATGGTGATCCACCTACCTCTGCTTTCCAAGTGCTGGAATTAAAGGTGTCCACCACCATGCCCGGCTTCATTAAATATTTTTAAAAATCATCATTACAATTCTTTATACATATATACTTCTCTAGCTTATAAAGCTGCAGTTTTTCTATTCTTAGCAGTCCTCATACCTATAAAAGAGAGACATTTTCGCAACGTACCTTTTTTGTGGGAAGTATCCTAACTTTTATTGTTTAAAATATCTTTATTTGTAAGGAGACACACACTAGAAAGAGAGAGAATGGGATTGAATGAGAATGGGTAAACTAGGGTCCCTTGCCAGTGCGAATGAACTCTAGATGCTTACACCACTTTGTGTATTACTTTCTGTGGGTACTGGGGACTTGAAGCAGGACCACTAGGCTTTGCAAAAAAGCACCTTTAGCAGCTGTGTCATCTCTTTAGCCCTATCTTAACTTTAAAAATTATTTTTATTTACTTATTTAAGAGAGAGAGAAAGAGGCAGACAGAGAGAGTGTATGTGTTGGGTGTGCATGGGTGTGCCAGGGCTTCTTGCCTCTGCAAAGGAACTCCAGATGTACATACCACTTAGAGCATCTGGCTTTATGTGTGTACTGGGAAATTGAACCAGGGCCATCGGCAAGGAAGCGCCTTTAATCACTGAGCCATTTCTCTAGCTTTCCCCCATCCTAACGTTTTTAACAACGTCACTGAACATTAGCTAATTTGTCCACAGTAGTACATATTGCTATAAGTTCCACATGAGGCTTGTGGCTAGTTATTTATTAAACCTGTTATCCAACATAGATGATCTTGGCTGTGGGTTACAGGGGGCAGCCTAATGATATGGAAAGATTAGGTCTCTACTTCCAGATTCTATTCTGCCAGTCACTTTCTCCCTGGTTCCCTAAGAATCTTGATACTCCCCCAACCAAAAGAAAAAAAGAAAGGAAAGGAGGGGAAGGGGAAAGGAAATTAGAGGAACAGTGAGAAATCAAAATCGTCTTGGAATAGCCCTGGGTTCTGCAGGGACTTCAGGAATCTTAACCCTTTAGAACATACTGGATGATGACAGCATGCCTTTATAAAAGGTTTAATATCCCTTTGTATCCTGTCTCCCATTAATCTGGAATGCTACCTTTAAAATGATTTTTGAATGTTGGCGTTGTCACATATATATGGTAAATACTTATCCTTGAAGTAACATACCGCGTTTAAAGGCCGCCAGATTTATATTTGTTGTTGATTATACAACACGACAAGCATTTTTGAAAACGCAAATTGGTAGCGAGGTGGAAAAAATGGCAGTGTGGGAGTGTGGTTGGGATGGGCCTGGTTGAGGCTGGGCTCCTTTAACTAGGCGTGACCTGGACGTCCTGGGCCCAGAGCCCGGGCCAGCGGCGCTTCGCCCCCTCCTCTCGCGCGGCGCACTGTGGTCCTTTAGCGGTTGGTCCTTGGACCAGAAACAGTGGTGCCGAGCATAGCAGGGCGGTGGACCCAATGCAGCCAGGGCAGCTGGGAGTGACTTCCACCCAAGATCCAGGAGGAGGCGGAGGCCGCCGGCGCGGCGCTAGGCAGGCGGAGTGGACGAGCATCCCGGCGTCCGTGACGCTCGGAGGAGCCGGCAGTGGCGCCCCCGCCCGGCGGCTCGGGTTTCCTCGGGACTCGGCCCACCTGCGCCGGGCCGGACGCCGCCGAACAGCCCGTTCCCACGGCAGCTCGCTCCCGGGACCCAGGGGAGGGCCTAGCCTCCCAATAAGTAAATATCTCAGCGCTGTCTCCGGCGTTGGTGGCCCCCAGGCTCCCAGCGCCGACCACACTAGGGCTTTTTTCCCCTAGGAAATGCGAAGCCCGCCGGGTCCCGACTCTGACTCCTCGCGGCCGGGTGATTAGCATGACACTGGGCGGCCGCCGCGCTTCCGGTCCTCCCCTCGCCCCGCTGCGCGGCCGCCACCCAGCCGCCGCGGCTCCGCGCGGGACTCGATCCGCGCCCTCCGCAGCCGGGGCTCCCGGCGCCGCAGCGGCCAGGAAGTAGGAGCATGCCCGCGGCGAGGGGGCCCCGCGTGCCGACGCGCGCCCCGACCCACCTGCTCCCCCGCGCGCCCGCACGCCGCCTCCGCCGCCAGCCTCGGGAGAAGGAAGCCTGACGCGGCGGCGGCGCGGTCGCCCGCGCCCGGCGGGCCCTTCCGGGACTCCGGCGGAGCGCCCGCCCTCCGGTCGGCGCTGAGGTTTGCACTGCCCGCCGCGCTTCCCGCGTCGCCTTCATTGGAGCCTCTGGAACGGAGACGGCCTCCCGAGCACTGCGGGTTTAGAAGCGGTGGCGAAGGCGGCCCGCGCCGTGGACCGCGGGCCTCGCGGCTGATAGGCCCGGGGGTACACGGCTCTGACACCGTCACCTCCACGCCTCTCGCTGAGCCTGTCGGTGCAGCTGGGGCTGCCGCCACCCATCCGCCTTCAAGGTGTCCGGTCCCGGGTGACGGCCCCCTCTCCGGAGGCCCGGGCCCCATCATTTGTTTGGGTCTTTTGTGTGGTGGAGCACCGTTGGCCAAGCACTCCTGCGCTGAATCGGGCCATTGTCTGCGAGCCCATCGCCTTCACGCGGCGAGCCTCGGCGCCCCCACCCTGCCAGCCCCTCCCGGCCGGGGGCCTCCGAACGTGCCTCCCCACACCCCCGCCCGAGGAATCTGGAAGCTGTAAACCGGGTGGATTTCAAATGAAGTGGAATGCATTGTGGGACGTGTGTAAAACCCGAGCCTTCGCCGTGGGGGTGGGGGGGGGCGTTGGGAGGGCCGGACCCGCCGCTGGCGGTGTAGACGCCGAGGACGACGAGGGTCTGGGAAAATGCGCGCAGAGTCCTCCCGGGTCGTGCCCGCCGTAGACGGATGAAGCTGCGCGCTGTGCCCCGGCGCTGAGGGTCCCGCGATCGGGGCAGCAGGTCGCCCTCCCCACCATGAAGAAGACCAGGAGCACAACCTTGCGGCGAGCCTGGCCTAGCTCGGATTTCTCGGACCGGGCCTCCGACCGCATGAGGTCCCGCAGCGAGAAGGACTACCGCCTGCACAAGCGCTTCCCCGCGGCCTTCGCGCCCCAGGCTTCGCGCGGCTACATGACATCAGGTTGGTAACCGTGTTTGGGCGCTCGTGGCCGGTTCTGCCAGGGCTGTGCTCCGTGCATCCCGGCTTTGGAGCAGGGGGACCTGTGGTGATGGGTGCGCCCAAGTTATGGGGAGAGCAGGAGAAAATTAGCTCATATCCACCATTTTGTACCTCTGCTAGATCCCCAGCAGGCCCTCTCAACATGGGGTTGGTGAGCTATTAGGTAAAATCGGGGAGGGGGTTCAAGCCGAGTATCTGGGCTGCTGGCACACAAACGACTGCAAGCTCAGGCTGCAGCCTTCTCCAGTTTGGTGGTGGGCAGCCTGCGTCCAGGGTCGTCCGCAGTGTCAGGCTAGCCTGCTTCTGCATGTGATACCTCTGGGATTTAAAAGAGCGCTTTTTCTGAAAAGGGCACAGGTTCCCTGCACCGTTCTAGTGTTTCCAGGCAGGGGATGGTTCTGCACACGTTCCTCTCAGGCTCCTGAGATTTGCACGCAGGGACCTATGCTGTGTTCTGGGGAATCATGGTGTATCTGCGGATTGAGTCCTCACACATCTGGGTGCCTTTAACATATGGTCGCATTGAATTAGGTTGTGTGGAAAGAATGGAGGCTGTATCATGTCACATGAGAAGGACAAATAAAACGGTCCATGGAAGTGAAAGCTTCAAAATAGGTGTCATCTTCAATTTGCAGTGCCTTGCAGACCCTCAGAATGCGCCTGTTCTCCTTGGAATGTGATGGAGTGGCTTTGGTTTGAGACTTGGGGACCCAGGGATAATGTACTTGAGATGCTGAAGTATACACATTTTGTGAATCTTGCATTGTTTTCTCCTTACTTGTTAACCACTTGTATGTTAATGATGCGTCAGGCATCAATGTTTGTTTACTTTTCATTGTGGAATTAATTTGCTTTTGACTACAATATAATGTCAGCATAGAGATTTTCTTTTAAACCACACACTGTACCAACTCATTCTAAGCCTTGCCTTTACTGGAAAGATTGTTGAAGCTTGTGGTTGGTACTTAAAAGTCGGCCTTTGCTATCTTCGTCCCTAAACAGCAGTACTTCATGCTTTAAAAATGCCTTGAGACCACATTTTCATGCACATAAAACCTAAATAACTGTCTTTTTATTACAGAATCAGATGACATAAAGATGTTGCACTATTTTGACAATAAGGCTGTCTTGTCTTTCATGAAAGGCCAAATTGGTAAAGGAAGTGACAGCTACAGGTTATATACTTAAGTAATTTAAGTCGCTGTAGGCTCTGGGCAGTAAATTTTGCAACACACGTAGATCTAAATCTAACCCCAAAACACAAATGTACATAAAGCCATGCCTATGAGTGTTCAAATAATCCCAGGCTTCTACTTAGGGTATGAATGTCTTCATGGCCCCCTTCTCAGGGGCCCCTCTTCACTGACAGTAGACTTGGGGATCTTGGAGGGCAGTTGTCTATCATTAAGAAATGTGAAAGACTCTTTAGTAAATTTTAGATATATACCTGCGAGAAGCTGTTTCTATCTGTCTCTTGGCTTTGCTTTATCATTATCATATATTCAGACTTTGCAAAAGAACTTCCCTGTGATTTGACAGTGCTACAAGGCGTTTGAGAGGACAGGAGGGAAAAGGCTTTAATTTTATGTGATGTTCTCGTTGTATTCCATGATCTGCATATGGTAATATGGTCTTGCAGTGATTGCCTATTTGAAATGGGTTTTGGTGGTTTTCTTCTTATATTCAATGTTAGGTCATGGCTGAGAAGAACAGGGAATGTAGTCATTCAACATTTTATGGAGTGCCCCCTAAGACCAGAATGTCTTGCAAGATTCTTGTGGGGTTATAGAGCTGGATAGAATTAGAATACAGGTTTTGCTCAGGGGGGGAGGTCTATCATGTAGTCTTTATTTTAAATGTCAGTTAGTACAAGGAAGGAAAAGTAGACGCTGGCGTTAATTGAAAGAAATAGTAAATATTAGGACAAATAACTAGAATGATCATTGGAGGACCTTTTAGGGGGAAGGCTTGTGGCTAGGCAAGAGTCTTTATCTAGTTTCTTCCCAAATATAGTACCTTTCCGCATATGAGAGTTGATAGAAACAGATGCTAAAATGAGATCCGTTGAGATCATTTCTAAGGAGTTCTTTTCTACCGAGGAAATGTGAAGGAAATACACTCATATGAAGCTATTTTTTTTCATGTGCAAGCCAAGCCTTTGTCACATAAACTATAAAATGAAGTAGCTTAGAAACAGGTGAGGCCTATGATTGTTTTTTTCCTCCCTGTCTGTCCAGTCATTGGGTTTAATGATTATTCAGGCTATCATACTTTATTTTTAGTGTAAAAATAATGATTTATTTTCATAGTGGGTTGATTGTTTGGGCTCAAAGGACAAGATAAGCCCCTTCAAAGATGTACTAAATAATCTAAAAATAATCAGGTAAAAGACTGTTTTTAGATTCTCCCTTTCAGCAAAAATTCCTGAAAATTAAGGCAAATAATAATTTTCCCCCAAAACAATTTGGGAAATGAAAACACCAGGACATTTTTTAGAAACAGATAATTGATAGTTGTAGATATTGATGACTGCCCTTTGCATTTAGCATACCTATTTAGAACACACGGTAGGTGCTTTTAATGGTGTTGTAAGTTTTTATAGTAGCTTTCTAATGACAAAGCACCATTTCACACTAATAATAAGTAATTACCAGTGTGAAATGTGGTTTATTACCCTGGGCTTGACCTTTGGCCTTGGCTTTTGGGTTCCCTTCAGGATAAACCTCACTTAAGCTCAGGAGGTTGAACCAAACACATAAGACTGCTGATTGTTGATGTCTTGAAAAAGACAACTAGATGGAAAATTCTTGAACTTTAAGATCATGCTTTCTATGCCCGTTTTAAGCTACCAATCCTTGCTATCAAATCCTACCAATCAGTGAGTTCATTTCCCACTGGTTTCTGGGCAGAAAAGAGGAAAGCTTAAATAAAGATGAATCATGAAATGTGCATGGTACTATATGAAGAAGCAAATGGAGTTGGGTTAAATGGATGTGGGTAATTCTTCCCTTTTTTCTAACACTGGAAGTTTTGATATTAAGTGAATATAAAGGTATAATTTCCAGGAGGAATCAAGGCTGTATATTGCATAATGGTTTATATATGCAGATGTGCTTGTGGTCCCCTGTGGTACTTTATATATGCAGAGATGCTCGTGGTCCACTGTGGTACTTTATATATGCATACATGCTTGTGGTCCTCTGTGATACTTTATATATGCAGACATGCTTATGGTCCACTGTGATACTTTGAATATGTAGAAATTCTCATGGTCCACTATGTGTTCCCAGTCCTTTGGCTCTGTGGCTCCAATCCAAAGTCAGGCTCTGCAGAAGTGCCCTAATGAGCAACTACAGAACTTCTGAACATAGCATGTGATCACTAGAATAGCCCTCACCTTCTTTACTTGCTGGAGTTGTGTGCTTATGGATAGACACAGTGCACACGTTAAGATAAAATTCTGCTTCCTGTCATCCTCAACCCTTACATATATTAAATGTGTATATTTTATATTAAATACGTGCATTTTAGGGCTCTATTGATAGATAATAACCTGGCAGGTTACAACCATAGGCAAATTTAAATAAAGACCATCCTGTCTCTCCCTTTCCCCTTTGAAGGGATCTGTTTGTGACTTAGATGTTCCAAGTGCTCTAATTTGAAACTACCTAAGTTGACACATACCCATCAGGCAAGTTGAAGTAAAGAATGTTACACTTGGAACTGAGTGGCTTTATTCTTTATTTTCCAAGAGCACATGTATGTGCTTTCAGAAGTTCAACTCTCTTAGTATTTCAGTACCTTTTGTATGCTTCAGGAGCATTTTTATATGAAAAAAAGGATTATGAGAACCTTAGAATTTCTACATGTCCAGGAAAGTTTGACCCTTAAGTTCCCTGCACCCAAGAGACTTCAGATTAATTAAGACAATGGTATATTCTTTGACACATAATCATTTATGCTGAATGCATAACATGGGAATAAAATCTGGTTAGGTCCTTGCTGCAAGGATAATACACTAACTTTTTGATAATAGAGATGTATAGTAGCTCAGTCACAAAACTATGTGATGCCTAATCTATTAGGTATAAGGTAGAGGTTTCTTGCTGTGTGAGAGTATAAGTTATAGTTAATTCAGAATTAACTTTGTCTGCTGTCACATGAGAACAAACTGACATGGGTAACTTTTGAAAGAGGTAATAAGCCTTTCCTTAAGTAGTAAATCCCTGTAATATTTTTATGTGATGTTGGAATGTGCAACCAGCTCGCCAGAAAATCCTGTTGGTTTCTGCTGCTCAAATATTTCTAATAAACTTCTTTTCTCTTCATTTCTGCTGTCTAAATCTTCAGGTGTGCTATAGGATCATTCAACATACATCTTTTCCAGCCCAGTTCATTCTCCTTGTTACCTGACAAGACTTTTGTTTTGCTTTTGTTGTTTTCCACTTGGCCTAAAAACAAAGTTGGGAACATTGCTTCTCTTTTTACTGCCTGTCATGCATATGAATGAAATTGTATACAGATGTGTACTGTGTACTAGGAAATCTTTAATGGTGTGACTTTCCCCATTATTTCTCCTTTTGTTTCTTCTCCATCTCTGTGTGCTCCAGGTTCTGAGAGCTCTTTACCACCAGCTACACCTCACTGACATTGTTACACTTGTGACATTCTGTGGTACTGTGTAGAATATGCTACTTGTCTCTCTAGGTTGGCTAGAGTCCCATTTCACTTTCTAGGATCAGTACATCTCCCGTCCCCTTTATGTGGGATGTGGTCTTGTGTTGCCCAGAAGGACCTTAAACTTGCAGCACTACCACCTCCGCCTCCAGAGTAGCTGAGATTTCAGGTATACCTCACTGTGTTTAGTTTTCATTTCCTTCTCCAACCACTGCCAACAAAGTCCAGACACATGCACCACCTTGTACATCTGGCTTACATGGGTACTGGGGAATCATTCCTGGGTCCTTAGGCTTTGCAGGGAAGTGCCTTAACTGCTAAGCCATTTCTCCAGCCCATGTTTCATTTTTTTTTTTTTTAATGAATATATATACATATACTAGGCTTCTACCTTTGACGGATCTCCTGCTGCTTGGTAGGTTCAAACAGCTTCTCCATTGTAAAGCAGGAATTCATAGTGTACTAATAAGTGACAAGTAAAGTGGTTGATTGAGGTGGTATAGGAGAGACATGATTCAAAGAAGAGAAGGATGTCACCTGCATAGGGAGAGGGCTTAGGTCTTACATAGCTAGGATTTAAGGAGAAAGGGAAGGAGAAGGATTAGGGGAGGTTGTGGAAAAAGTATAAATCAAGCCTGAGGCTGGAAATGAAATTGGGTGTATGAAATTTGTTATGTTGTGACTTTGGGATGTATAGCCAGGTCAGGGGAGAACCTGACATTTAGATGGGCTCAGGTTGTGGGGTGGGTAATAGATTTGTGGCTCTGGGAGAGTAATGGTGAAAGTAGCACTTGAGAAAGGGATGTCTGGCTATGGTTAACAGGACAGATGGATTCCATGAGTGTATAGTGCTTAGGAAATCTGGGAGGTGGTTAGAGGACCTATATGGTAATCCCTTGATGAGGATGGCAAGGGACTAGCACAAAATCATGTTTGACAACACTGGTAGACCACACCGAAAACTTTTTTTTTTTTTTAATCCCCAAAAGCACCTTGTCTTAGTCTGTTTTCTGTTGTAGCAACAAAACACCTGTAGCTGAGTAACTTACTAACTAACTAAAGAGCTGTCTTTTGCTCATGTGGCTGTAAGATCTAAATAGCATAGTACCAGTGTCCCCCCCTGGAGTCTCCCACTATCCCCATCTATTTCCATGCCACAGTATAACATGGCTAAATGGCTGCATGCAGAAGAAAGTAGGATGTAGCCTTTCTTTATAACCCTTCAACAGAGAAAAGAGCAAATGTGTATATCCATAATGGAGGTTATTTTAACTGTAATGAGGAATGAAGATAATTAGATGGACATGGAGACCATCATATTATAAGCCAGTCTTAGGGAGACAGTTATCACATGTTTAGTTTCACATGTGGAACCCAGAAATGGAAAAAGATCAGTAGGAAGGGGGACACAAGGGAGGATGAGGAGTGACCGTGGTCAGAATAGTTGATATACTTGAGCAAAAATGTTGTTATAAAGCCCATCACTTTGTATACCAAGTATACACTGATTGGAAAAAAAATAAGACAGTAAATCAGGGGCTGGAGAGATGGCTTAGCAGTGCTTGCCTGCAAAGCTAAAGGACCTAGGTTTGATTCCTCAGGACCCACATAAGCCAAATGTACAGGCATCTGGAGTTCTTTTGCACCAGCTGGAGGCCCTGGCATGCACATTCTTTCTCTCTTTAATAAATAAATAAGAAGTCTCTTTTAAAAATGTAAATGTGGATTTTTTTAATGGGAAGAGTACAGTGAATGAGCAAGAAGCTGGAAAAAGTGGAGCAGATGATGGTTCTGTTTTGGACTACAAACAGCTGTCTGAACAGTAAGGTCCTTCAGGTGCACACATAAATAGTAAAAAGGTTGTATGGTGAGGTGGGAGGTCATCTTTGCAGCCCTGCAAATTCAGAACACAGGAATAGCTGAGCTTTTTGCACTTTATGTTCTGCTTTTTAGTAGGGAACAGATGACGTAAGTTATTTTTATTTTCAGCAGATGGTGGGTCAGTGTGTTTCCATTGACTTTGAGTTCTTAGATCTTGAAAAACCTGAAAATTTGAAGTTAGAAGTGCTTGGAGATTGCTTTCCTGGTTATAAGGCCAAAAAGTGTGGTTTAATGCTTAGATTTGTTAACAAAAATGTCTGCATTGATTCAGAGCTATTGTTTTGTTGATAATAAGAAAAGTGTTCAGTATCTATACTCAGCTTTGGAAAGAGTTAGAGCTATGCAAGTAGCTACACAAAAGATGAGGCCAACTATGTCAATAAATGTATATTTCAAACATCTGTCATATACATACTCAGTAGAAAAATTATGGTTTAGGTAACTCACACTCACAGTTAAAATCTCCATATATCTTTCTACTTTAATTCATGATGGCTCCTCCAGGCCAAGTTTTCTCTTTTTGAAGATAAAAGAGGGATATTTGGCAGATGCCTGTGGGCATTAGGGGGTAGCAGAACGGATGCCTGGCCTTATCCTTCTGATGCCCATATCTTCAGAGGAAGGGGACCAAGTAGCTTTGCAATTAACACACCATCTCACCCCTGCTCCAAATTCCTGTCTGGTCTCATCCTTTCAGAGAGCTAGTACTCCTTATTACTTTAGCATATCCACCTTTTCTTTGACTTAATTTCACTAGTAGACAAACTACAGCTCTTCCACCCATGGTAATTGAAGTGCATTGGATTTTTTTTTCCCTTATCTGTCATACTTCCAAACTTCACTCATGTCTTTATAGTTCCTCGTGGCTCCATATTAGACATGTCCCACCAAAACATACATTCAGACTTAGGCCATTGGTACCTGTAAATATGACCTTACTTGGAAATTAAGTCTTTGTAGGCATACTCTTGTTGAGATATATCCTAACAGTACAATGGGCCTGCCATCTAATGTGATTGGTGTCCTCCAAAATAGAAGTATCAGGGCTGGAGAGATGGCTTAGCTGTTAAGTTCTTGTCTGTGAAACCTAAGGACCCAGTTCAAGGCTCCATTCCCCAGGACCCATGTAAGCCAGATGCACAAGGTGATGCATGCATCTGGAGTTCATTTGCAGTGGCTAGAGGCCCTCATACTCCCATTCTCTCTCGCTTTTTCTCTCACTGTCTGCCTCTTTCTTTCTCTGTCTGTCGCTCTCAAATAAATAAGTAAAAATAAACAAAAAAATTTAAAAAATAGAACTATCATAGACACAGGGGAAAAGTACCATATGACTACAGAGGCAGAGACTGGGTTGTTCATAAGTAGGGGGAAGCCAAGGATTGCTGGCCACCACCAAAAGCTGGAGAGAGGCCTAGGATGGATTCTCTTCAAGCTCTGGAATGAAGCTACTCTGTAGATGCCTGTAATTCCAAGTTCTGAAACTGAGAGAGAAGCTTTTCTGTTGTTCTGAGCCATGCAGTTTGTGGAGTTTGTCACACTATTCTAGGGATGACCACTTATCTCTGGTCACTGGTCAGAAGCAGAGCCTGGCTTTTCTGCCTACTGAGATGTCACTATGTAACTGGCTCCCTTACATGGAGGCAGGGCCTGGTGGCCTGGGTTTTGCTGTTTGCACACTCCCTGCCTGACTTTGACTATTGCTTTGATAGGGCAAGATGGTGGGGACCATAACATGTATTTCCCGGAAGTAGAGGTGAATTTGTAGGAGGGTTACAGTCCCCATTCAGTGGTGGCAGCCAAGTGGTAGCGTTGGTGTGGCCATGTTGGTTATGACAACTGCACAGCTGTTCCTGGCTGTGACTGCTGAGGCAGAGCCTTGCCTGAAAGAAGTCCTAGCTGCAGAGTTCCAAGCCTGGCATTCCTGCCCTGCCTAGACGCCTGTGAGTTACTTAAAATACTTGAATACACTGAGTTTCTGAGGGACTGTGGAGCACAATGAGTTAGAACAGAGGCAGGCCTGATAGCTTGGCTTCAGAATATAGCCTTTCCATCCCAAGCTTGTTAAACTGAATACATGACCTGTTTTCCCAGGATCTCTGGAAGTAATAAGTGCCACCTACCCATCAAACATTGAATAAATCTTTTGAGTTCCTGTGTATACAGGCTTTAGAAGTTAAGTTGGTACATTGGAAGCATTATGTCCTCATTATTTATCATTAATTTTGTTTAAAAAAGCCAGTACTGATATATGTTGCATGTAACTGTGAATGCCAGCAAAGAATTATAAAAGCTCAGTAGTCACTTGACATATTGACAGGAGGATTACATTACATAGAAATTGCACAAAAGAAGTGCAGTTAACTTTTACTTTGCAACAACACTACCCTTACTTTTTAAAAAATTGCTAGTCTTTTCTCTGTCTAGTAATGGCCCATTTCCCTCTACTTCACATGTAGTTTTCTCTTGGTGTTTCAGACTTCTTTTCTGGAGGAAGCCTAATTGCTTTGAGCTTCTCCTTTCTGCACCCATAGCACCTGTGCATACCTCTATCACTGATGTGTCAGTCATCGATTTCTTGTGTGATCTCCTGGGAAACTGGAAGCTCTTCTGCCCCCTGGCCAGGTATATAGCAAGTATACAGTAGTTTACATTTAAAACTATGAGAGCACACAGTATTTATTGATTAGAGAGTGTGAGAGAGAATGGTCATGCCAAGGCCTCTAGCCACTACAAAGGAATTCCAGATGCATGTGCCACCATGTGCATCTGGCTTATATGGGTTCTGAGGAATCGAACCTGGGCCCTTAGGCTTTGCAGGCAAGAGCATTTACCACTAAGCGATCTCTCTCTCTAGCCCCTTTCTTTTACTTTAAAAAATTATTGTTAGTTTTCACACATATATAAAATATACTTTGATCATAATCCCCTCTCATTATTTTCCTTTTGTCCCACTCCCCCTTCTCCTTTCCAGTGAACCCTTTCTTTCCAACTAGTCCCTCCTCTATTTTTTTTCCTCTTCTATTTTAATGTTACTTTTTTCCCTCCATCCCTTCCTCCCTCTCTTTCTCGCTTTCTTTCTTCTTTCCCTTTCTCCAAGACCACATGTTGGTTGGACCAATATCATACCTGTGTTTTGTAGATAATGACAGCTGCTGTGAGGTCATGAATGCACTCTGCCATTTCAGATCTGAAAGACAGTATTCCAAAACACTCCTCCCCTTCCTTTGACTGTTACATTCTTTCTACTATCTTTTCTGCAAAGATTCCTGAGCCTTGGAGGGTGGGATACTCACATTTAGTGCTGAACACTCCACTGTCACTTCTGAATATATTAATGACTTCCGAGTCTCACCAGGACCATCTGAAAAGAATCTTCTCTAACAAAAACCTACTGTAGCACTAAACTATGGATGGAAACATACATATTTTGCAATCAATTTGGTGAGCATAATGTATACTTTTAGCCAAACAATACTAATAGCATACCTCCAAGGGCCTATGACTTTCTAGACTGTCCACTAGGTTTTCAGTTATCAGACATGAATTATCTCCCATGGAGTGGGCCTCAACTCCAAACCCTGGCATACTTGTTACCCTGGGGTGATGTGAAGATGCTGCAATGTAATTATGGAATATCTGTTAACTTGCTCTACTCACTATGCCCAAGGAGTATACAGGTGAACTGGAACAGCTTCTACAGGCACTGGGTTGAACATGTAGGGACTTTCTTTCAGACAAAAATATTTTTATTTATTTTAAAGCAGAGACAAAGACAGACAGAGAATGTGTATACTAGGACCTCTTGCCACTGCAACCAAACTTCAGTGGCATGCACCACTTTGTGGATCTGGCTTTTCATGAGTACTGGGGAATTGAACCTAGGCTGACAGGCTTTGCAAGCAAGCATCTTTAACTGATGAGCCATCTCTCCAGCCCCAGATTTCTTTGTTAAGTTCCACTATAGATCTTTGGCGATAATGCAAAATAGAACTAGCTGTTTTGCATCCAACAACTATTTACGAAAACATTTATTTATTTATGAGGCAGGAAACATTGTAACTTTTTGTTTATTTTTATTTATTTATTTTTGAAAGTGATAGACAGAGAAACGGGCAGATAGAGAGAATGGACGTGCCAGGGCCTCCAGCCATTGGAAACCAACTCCAGATGCGTGTGCCCCCTTGTGCATCTGGCTAACATGGTTCCTGGGGAATTGAACCTGGGTCCTTTGGCTTTGCAGGCAAATACCTTAACCACTAAGCCATCCCTCCAGCCCTGTAACTTAACTTTTAAAAACTATTTATTGACAACTTCTGTACATATAGATAATATACCATGATCATAATCCCCTTCTACCACCTTCTCTTTACTTTCTCAAAACTCCCCTCCACTGTAACCTTTCTTTTCCACTAGTCTCTCTTCTATTTCAATGTCACCATTTTTCTCCCCTCTATTATGCAAGTCTTATGTAGGTAGTGTTGGCTACTGTGAAGTCATGGATGCCATCACTGCTTTGTGCCTGGAAGACAATATTGTAAGCACTCTTCTCCTTTCTTTGGCTCTTACATTTTTTCACCACCTCTTACACAGTAGTCCCTGAACCCAGAAATGTCTCACTTAGTGCTGAACACTGTCACTTTTCAGCACTTGCATGAGTTTTGAGTCTCACCCGTGGTCACATCTGAAAAGAGAAGCTTCTCTAACCAAAAATGACAATAGCATTAATAAATGGGCATAAATAACTATTTAGAGGGAAGTTTGGTGGGTATAATAATATATCTATTTAGATAGACAACAGTAGTAGTTTATCCTGAAGGTCTTAGGATTGCCCTAACCATAGGCTTTTGGTTAGATTTTCACTACCAGGCAGGAATGCTCTCCCTGTGGATTGAGTCTCAAATCCAATCGCAGCACAGTTGGTTTTCCCCAAATCAGACATGCAACTATTGTATCTGTTGTCACATTTGACCTGGCTGGACAGGAAGAACTTGACACATTGTTACTATTGTATAATTATTACTTTTTTCTAGAACATAATGATGTAGGATTAGGCATTGCTAGATGTTTTACATATGAGGATGCAGGAAATGGGTGGGGCAAGCATCTTGTCCAGGGTTAGATGATGTTTGGATAAGATTTAAGTTAGATTCTTAGCCTCTTAGTATTTGTATAATCAGAAAACCAAGATTCTGTTTCCTACTGATCTTGATATGTGATTTAAGAAAAAAAAAAACACAAATTACTCATTTATGTAACTGGGCTTACTTGTCCTCAGATTTCCAATTTAGGAAAACTGTTAGAGAGTTGTGGTGGTTTGATTCAGGTGTTCCCCATAAACTTAGGTTAGGTTTCCAGCTGATGGAGATTTGGGAATTAGCATGTCCTGGAGGCAGTGTTATTGTTGGGGGTGGGCTTATGGGTATTTTAGCCAGTGTCCCCTTGCCAGTGTTTGGCACACTCTCCTGTCCCTGTTGTCTACCTTATGTTGGCCAGCGGGTGATGTCCACGCTCTGTGCATGCCATCATTTTCTCTGCCATCATAGAGCTTCCCCCTCAAGCCTGTAAGCCAAAATAAACCTCTTTTTCCCACAAGCTGCTCTTGGTTGGGTGATTTCTACCAGCAATGTGAACCGGACTGTAACAGTAAAGTGGTACCGTTAGTGGGGTTGCTGATAGACAACTGACTGTGTGGCTTTGGCCTTTTGGAGCTGACTTTCAAGAGAAATGTGGAAGAATTTGAAACCCTGTTGTAAGAGATGCCTTGCAGTGCTATAAGAATAGCTTGGTGGACTATTCTGGTCAAAGTTGAAAGACCTGAATGCAGTAAGAACTGTGGACTGTGAGGTTAGGTATATGATGGTGAGAGAGAGCTTTGTTTGGACTGGGTTAGCAGTTTTTGTGAGAAGCTTGCTGTTATGCCCATGTCCTGAGAATTTGTGCTAAGGAAAGCTACCGGCCCCGCTGAAGTTTTCCAAGAGTGTGAGTAGCCTAGCTGGAGGAGTGGAATTGGAACTCCAGAGACTTGTTGCTGGTTAGAATTATCAAACTTATAGATTTGTCACTGGCTAGAGTTGTTGGATTTGGAGTTACAGAGTTTGATGTTTGCCCTGGTTGTTTTAAATCTTGTATTGACTGAATGTTTCTTTGCTGTCCCAAATGCCATCTTTTGCAGTGTGAATGTTTATTCTGTGCCATTATGGGCTTTTCCTTTCAAGAATTTTTTTTTTTTCTTATTATGTCTCAGTTACAAGACCTTGGACTATGGAGATGTATGAACATTACTGGAATTGATAAAAACCATGGGGAATTTTAAGTTGGACTGAATGCATTGTATTTTATATCATCTATGGATATCAGTTTATGGGGGCCAGGAGCGGAATGTGGTGGTTTGATTCAGGTGTTCCCCATAAACTTAGCTGTTCTGAATGTTAGGTTCCCAGCTGATGGACATTTGGGAATTAACACGTCCTGCAGGCAGTGTTGTTGCTGGTGGCGTGCTTATGGATATTATAGCCAGTATCCCCTTACCAGTGTTTGGCACACTATCCTGTCCCTGTTGTCCACCTTATGTTGGCCAGGGGGTGATGTTCACCCTCATGCCATCATTTTCCCTGCCATCATAGAGCTTCCCCCTCAAGCCTATAAGCCAAAATAAACCTCTTTTTTCCCACAAGCTGCTCTTGGTTGGGTGATTTCTACCAGCAATGTAAACCTGACTGCAACAAGATTCATTATGAATTCAACAATACCCCCCCATCTATCTACACACAGATACATATGCACACAAATACATACATACATGGCTTTACTTAAATTTCAAATTTAGTCCCATCTAATCAGACACAGTATAATCTGAGCTTTCTTTTTTAACTATTCATCTGAAGGTAAAGGGAAAAATGTCTCTTTGTGGTATATGTGTGTGTGTGTGTGTGTGTGTATGTTTTCACTTGCAATAAAAATAAGTCTCACCAAAACTCACTATGAGAAAAGAAAGCCATGAAACTAAACTCCATCCTTCAAGGCAATTTTGAAGGAAAAGTGAAGTAGAATCTCTCCTTTCAACCAAGTGCATTTTCCCACTTAAGTTCAGTTTTAAAAAGTAATTACATGGTTGTACAAGAAATAAAAAATGGAGGAATATCACAGTTTTGGCCCACATGTCACAGGTGGTAGTATTTTAGCAGCTTTTCTGAAAGCCTTTGGTTTGACAGTCAGATTTAGGGCTCTCAGATGGTGGCTGACTTATGGGGAGAAATGGTTTCCTACCATCCTTAGCATTAAAGCCACCTCATGAAAATTTGGCTAGCTAGGATCTTAGTGCTCAAAGACTCCTGCTTTGACTCTGTCCACCTTAGTTTCTATTTTTTCAAAAAAATATTTATTTATTTTTGTTAGGGGGTGTGTCACAGTGTGTGTTTGGAGGCCAGAGGACAACAGTGGGGTGTCTGTGCTCTTCCTTCTTTGAGACAGTGTCTCTTGCACTGCAAACATACATCAGACGTGCTTTGCACTCTCTTGGCTCCTTCTTCCATTGCCTGAGGTGCACTGGGATCAAAGTTTCATGTGCCAATTTGCAGCCTACTTTATGTGGCTGCTGAGGAATTGAACCTGGTTCAGCAGAGTTTGCAAGCAAGTACCTTCAACCGCTAAGGCATCCCTCTAGCCCTCCTGAGTTTCTATTTTACTTATTCATTTTCCCACTCCCAATTTTCCTAGCCTTCAAATCAATAGGAAAAGAGCTAAAGAAAAACCTAAAAGATTTAAGCAAGTTACTTTCTATTGGTGTGACCAACATATTAAACTTCAGAAGGTGTCTCTACTTTTGATTCCACAAGTTTTAGCTTTTTTTTTTTTTTTTTCAGTAAAAGCATAGTTTCTGGAGAATACAAATAATTGTTTTCTACACATTGAACCCTGTTTAGTGGGAGTAATTTAATCACTGATGTATAATGACAAAGAGTATGTGAGGATTCTGTATTATTTCTCTCATTACTAGGATCAAATACCTGACAAGAAGCAACTTAGGGAAGGAAGGGTTTATCTATAATTGGAATGAATATAGTCCATCATGGTGGGGAAAGCATGACAGCAGAAGTATGAGGCAGCTGGTCATGCACTTTGGCCGGCATGATGCAGAGAGACAGAAGAAGAAAGGGAGCCAGGCAGAAGTTTTATGGCCTGCCTCCAGTGACCTACTTCCTTTAACAAGACCCCACCTCAAAGCCCATTCCCAGATAGGGACCAAGTGTTCAGATACTTTAACATGTAGGGGACATTTCATAGTCAAAGCACAACAGATGTCATAGACAGTAGTATATGCTTTCCTGACCCAAAAGGCAAGAAATGAGGTTCCTTTAGTTAGATATAGTCTTATGTGTGAAAATCTGTGCAGGGAAGTTGTATAGAAGTCCATAGCCTGGAATAGATGCCTTGAGCTTCTCTCAGAGGTGTGGTTACTAGAGGTATAGTGTCTTGGAGGCAGGCCTCTGGAGAAAGGTTCTCGGAAGTGTCAGCTATTGAGAAGCCAGAGGTCCAAGGGTGTCCACAGATATAACCAGCTTCTCTCATTCTGACAACATACTTCTTTTTTTTTTTTTATTTGAATATTGGCCTTACTCTCTGCCTTTTTTATTTTATTTTTTATTTTTTTCCTTTTTTTAAAATTTTTATTAGCATTTTCCATGATTATAAAAAAATACCCCACAGTTATTCCCACCCTCCCCCCCCACACACACTTTCCCCTTTGACAACATACTTCTTTAAAAGACAAAAGAAAACCTGAAATTTATATCTCCACATGGAGACTCCTTACCCTCAACTCACATTGCTCCAAGGAACGATGTTTTTTGCAGGCTTCTTGGGTACCAGGAGCTGCAGTTTTATTTAGGCCTCAGAACAAGACAGAGAGGTAGCCACCAATGAATATTTTAAGCAGTACCAATGATAAAGCAAATCTTACACACACACAGTGTATTCTCATGCTTATACACATGCACTTTGTTATATACCTTCACATTTACACACATACAGTGTATTCTCACACACTATCATACATGTACTTTTAATCATAAATGTTTGACTCTTAAGCCCTATGTCAAGATAGACTTTTTATTTTAAAATAAAATTTTCTTCACTTTCCTAATGGTTTATCTTGCACTTATTCTAAAAGAAAGTAAGGGGTCCCTGCTTGAAATGCCAGTGTTGAACTGAGAAAGGAATGATTTTATGGTTCTCTCCCTATTCTAATCAAGTCTAACCTTAAACATTTATGTATGTTTTTGAGAATGACCTCTACATAGCCAACTGATGTTCTAAGAATTACTCTGTCTAACCCAGAGATAATAGAGCCTTGTCAGATCTGTTAAGGGAGGGATGGAGAGACAATTCTTGCCTTTCCTCTTCTTATCACCAAGAGTGGGTTTCTTCACACCCCGTGAGCTCCTCTGATGTCTTAATTGGCTTGATGTTATCATGAACTGTCACTCACATCCCTGATTCCTGGGGGAGATGAGCAATTGGCTTTATACAAATCCTAGGTTTTAACTTGTTTAGAATGAAGGTGCCTGGAAACTACATGTGCCACTTTGAAAGAAATGGAACAAAGTCTCATATGTGCACATAACCCAATTCATTTATAAACTGTTTCCTTCTTCATTTTCATTTTCTTTTCTGCTCTTGACTTTTTAATTTTTAAAATTTTATTTATTTATTTGAGAGAGAGAGAGAGAGAGAGAGAGAGAGAGAGAGAGAGAGAGAGAGAGAATGGGCACGCCAGAATCTCCAGCCATTGCAAACGAACTCCAGACACATGTGCCACCTTGTGCATCTGGCTTACATGAATCCTAGGGACTCAAATCTTGGTCCTTTGGCTTTGCAGGCAAGTGCCTTAACCACTAATCCATTTTTCCAGCCCTACTGTTGACTTTTTTGAGTATGAAAAATCACTAAAGAAACATTAGATTGCATGTGGCTGACTTTTGTAAATACTTTGACTGAACATTACTTTGAAGATAACCACAGGCCAAATAATTGAACAAGTTGAAGAGACCTGACACTGTAATTCAAAGGCACATTATCAGGAAACAAAGTAGGAGGAGTTGTGTGGCCTTTCAGATAAAAGATAAGATTATATCCAAGGTAATAAGACATTAATAAACTAGTAATTTTGCTGATATTATGGTAGTAAATATATAACTGGTTAAAATGGGTAAGTCTATGATATATTTGATAAGAATCAGTTAACTGATTTAGAGTACATTATACTAAATGTAAGGGAATGTCATGTAATATAATTCAATTTAGGGAGAAACATGTTCCTGAGACTCTCCATTAAGTAAGTGCTCCATCTTTCCAGTTTTCTGTAGTTTCTCCATAGTTATAGGGTGAGTTCTATTATCCACATCGAATTATTACTCACAGTGAATGTGAATACTATGGAAGTATATTTATTTAGTTCTACTGGCAGAAGGACTGGCAAAAATCTAATCCATGGGCTGGAGATATGGTTTAGTGGTTAAGCACTTGCCTGTGAAGCCTAAGGACCCCAGTTCGAGGCTTGATTCCCCAGGACCCAAGTTAGCCACATGCACAAGGGGGCACACATGTCAGGAGTTTGTTTGTAGTGGCTGGAGGCCCTGTCGTGCCCATTTTTTTTTTCTCTCTATCTGCCTTTCTTTCTATGTCTGTCACTCTCAAATAAATAAATAAATAATGAAAAAAATACTAAAAAATCTAAAGTCCACATAATCCCTGAAGTATATAACATAAAGTAATGCAAATGCAGAAAAATAATTTTTGGAGTATTTAAGAATGTTCATAAAGCCTTATGAGACAATGTATTTTTTTTCCAAAGAGTCTTGAAATTGTGTTCACATGAAAGTAATTGTTAGAGCTAGGCACACCTTTAACCCCAGCACTCAGAGGCAGAGGTAGGAGAATCACCGTGAGTTTGAGACCACCCTAAGACTACATAGTGAATTCCAGGTCAACCTGAGCTACAGTGAGACCCTATCTCAAAAAACTGAAAATTTGTTAGAAATTGTATCTATATATAAATAATATTTATTTGTGTGTGTATGGGCATGTGTGCTACAACACATGTCTGGAAGTATCTGTGTTCTACCTTCTTTGAGACAGGGTCTCTTACCACTATAAACAAACTGCCAGACCATAAACCAAATATGACCTTTGAATTCTTCTGGCTCTGCTTCCCATTGTTATAAGAGAGTTGGGATCACAGATGCACATGCTGCTTTGCATTCAACTTTATGTGGTTGTAGTGGTTTGAGTCAGGTGTCCCCATAAGCTCACATGTTCTGAATGCTAGGTTTCAGCTGATGGCAATTTGGGAATTGAAGCTTTGCTGCAGAAGGTATGTTGCTGGGAGCAGACTTAGGGTATTATAGCAAGCTTCCCCTTGCCAGTGTTTGACACACTTTTCTGCTGTTATTGTCCACCTGATGTGGGCCAGGAGGTGATGCCCAGCCTCTGCTTATGCCATGTTTCCCTATGCCATTATGGAGTTTCCTCTCAAGACTATCAGTCAAAATAAACAACTTTCCCTTCATTGGCCTCTTTTGGTCAGGTGCTTTGTGCCAACAATGAGAAGGTAACTAACTACAACAGTAAGTGCTTGAGAATTGAACCTGATCCAGTGGGCTTTGCAGGCAAACACTTTTAACTGCTTAGCCAGCTTCCAGCCCCATTAGAAATGATTTTTTATACATATTTTTCTCATTATATGATTAGCTAACTAGCTAACACTTAAGCTCTTTATATGCTGTATTCAAAAGTATTTAAGAAATAAAATTCAAGGTTGAAACCTTGCAGCTAATACTGTGATTTATAGTTTGTCTATGCTTTTAACTTTAGAATCAGGCAACAACATGTAAAGGTCAAATTCACATTTCCTAAAATGATTTTCATATCACTTGTTTGAACTTCTTATTCTTTGTTCTTCTGATGATTTGTAACTTTGATTAGTAAACTACTTTTTTAAAGAAGAGGGCTTAATGGTGTACAAGAGATTCAATATATAAAAAGTACATTCATCTGAGCTAGGTGACTCAGGCACTATACCCTTGCCCTTTATGAAAATAATTAAGTAGTCTTTCCTTAGGTGTACACATATTTAATTATGTATGCTTTCAACCACAATCCACCATTGTTCCCCTTCTAGTTCCTAGTAACTGCCATTCTGTCTCTGAATTTTACTCACTACATATCATATGTAGTATCAATATTGTGGAACCATACAGTATTTATTTGGGACTGACTTATTTCACTTTGCTCAATATTATCAAGATTCACACATGATATAGCATGTGTCAGACTTTTCTTACTTTTTTAGGCTGAATAATGTTCCATGGCACATATATGTTTCATTCATTTGTCAGTGAGATTTAGGCTCTTCAAACCTTTTGACTCTTGTGATGAATATCTGTTAGTTTGTATTGATTCTCAACCTGATAGGAACTAGAATCACCTGTGAGAGATGACCTAGATTAGGTCGGCCTCTGGGTTTACCTATGAGAAATTATCATCATTAGGTTGAGGTGGGAAGCCCTACCTTAAGTGTGAACTATGCCATTTCATGGACCAGGTTGTAGTGGACAATGTGAATGTGGATATGGCTGAGCATCAGCTTTCATCACTCTGCTTCCTTACTGTTGGCAAGATGTGACCAGCTTAGCTTCAAGCTCCTGCTACATGGCTTTCCCCACCATCGAGAACTGTAATTTGGAACCGTGAGCTCTTTTAAACTGATTTTTGTCAGGCATTTTGCCCCAGCAATGAGCAAGGTAATTGATGCAGAATACTTGTATGAACTGAAGTTATGTTGAGTCCTTGCTTCTAATTCTTATGGATATGTACCCCGTGGTGAAATTGCTGGCTCCTATGGAAAGTTTTTATGAAGGACCACCACACTTTTCACAATGATTACAGTGTTTTGTCATTCTCATCAGCAGTGTACAGTAGTAACCTCCTTGGCAATGCTTGGTATTTTCTAGATGTTCTTGATAGTGCTGGCCCTAATGAGGGTGGGGCGGTTACAGACATAGGCTTATGAATACATATAGGAGGCTTTCCTTACAAATTGCCCAAAGATCACCAAAGTAGAAGGCCACCTAGTTCCTTGTGTTTCTATTTGAATACTACTTTTTAATTTTTTTCCAAATGAGAAACATATTTAAATATGAGAATAATCAACTTCTAAGTCGTCACCTTTGATCTCCATAGCAATGTATGCTTTGAGGAAGAGCTGTAGCATTTAATCATCCAAGCTTTTGCCCTCAAGGCCCTTAAAATGTAGTTAGGAGCATAGAATGTATGTATAGGTGACCTGTAGAATGCAAAATGATGCATTGTTGAAAAACCCCTAATCCTTAGCCAAGGATTCTGAGAATTGGGATGTGACATTGTTAGGCTACATTGAGTTGTCACTGTCCTTATATTCTGTCTTTACTCAGCAGGAGGTAGTCACAGCAGGAACATTCTGTGTAGGCTGCAGTTCCCAGACACCATCTGTGATTCAGCACTGAATTTGTTCCTGCTATAGAATCTCCCAGGGAGCATGTTAATCAGGCACACATCTTGGCCTCATTCTCCAAGTATTTGTAGGCTTGGGACTAGGCCCAGAACTTAATGTTTTTAAAACTCTCTAGGTAATTCTGTGTTTAGGAGCCAATGACTTGCCATTACCTATATCCCTGAACTTCTCCCTTTATTCGTCTACTTCTTCTCTTCTTCACACAGAACAAACCAGTATCGAGTGCCTGTAGGAGAGCCTTGGCATGTGTGAGCTTCTTTTCTACAGTAAAGATGTGTTATTGCTTTATGGAATCCCACAGCTCCCTGGAGACATGTAGAAAACATTGCAGGGCTGTGGAATGATGGGAAATGAGTAAGAACTGCTGGTTCACCACATGGCAGGAGCATTCACCTGCATTCTGATTCAGTATCCAGTAGGCATCATCCATGCAAAGCAGGGGCTATAGAAGTTGGGAGGCTAGAGACGGGAGGTATTGCATAGGTAATTCTGTCACTTTGGAATCTAGCTAGGGGTGGTAAGAGAAGACACAGAGGCTAGGATCCAAAAGGATATTATATTTCAAGCTACGGCACTATAATTTTATTCTGAATATAATAAGTTACACAAGAATTTCAAGTAGAAGTATGATGTGCTGGGATTTGCATTAGAGAGAGGCCACCCTGGCTCAGGGTGGACATAGCGGAGAGAGCAAAAACTTGGAAGCAGAGAGTAGGTATGAATACACTGAAAATAACAGGGATTACTCAGGAGTCCATGCCCAACGGTGTGTGTCTCCTCCCTCATACAGCAAATTGGCCATCTCTTAGGAGATAGAAAGGGAAGCAGGGCAAAATGTTAAAAGAGCTGAGTAGACACACTGAAGGTTGATGATTAGCTGAGAGCCCAGTATAGGGGATGGCATGAAATTATGGTGTCCTTCAATTTTTACCACTGAGTGACATTTCATAAATAGTGTTCTATCATGCAAAAGTAGAAAGACCAGGCATTTCATGTGTTCTCCCATTGGTGCTTTGGCAAACAGAAAGGTCAGGAGCAATAAAGAAGTTGAGGGTTCTTTTTTATTATGTATTGTGAGCTTGAAATGAAGCTAGGGGCTGCTAGGGTATCTCCTTTGGGGATCATAGTTACTATGCATTGTGGAGGGAGGTAATCTGTCTCATCTTCTGGATAGTTTTCTGAGAATGGTATTCTGGATTCACAGAAAGGGTACCAAATCAGAGATTCAGTAGGTGAAGATTTGACTGTTGTTTTCAAACCAAGTCCCCAAGCTCACTTTTAAAAGTTGCTTTAAGAATAATTCAAATGAGACTATATCAACATTAGGAATTAGTTCTTTAGCACTGCCAGGGCTTCTTGCTAGCTGTAGTCAAAGGAAAAAAATTAAAAATTGATCATTTAATTAAGCCTATGTCAAAGTGACACATCTGTATATGTGCATATATATACATATTACATATATATTTATTTATGTAAATATAATGTTTCAATAGACAATATAAAATATATAAAATTTGGACATGAACTGCACTAATTAAGGATAAACAGTAGGAAGACTTGTCTAAGTGAAAGATTTAAATTTTATAGAATATGTAATGAAAGGAAGTCATTACTTTTTTGTCCTCAAACTAGCTAATGAATGGATAAATTATTTATAATTAGCAAATCAATTGTTGCCACATTAGAAGTTGTTCCTTTTGTATTTGCAAGTGGGTTATTTTTTTTTTCCATCTTTAATAACTGATACAGTCCTATTATTTATATCACTTAATTGTATTAACTAGTGGAAAAGTAACTCTTAACCTTGCTCTTTCTCCTAATTCCTACCCTCAAAATTGGTAGACTTCAAATTAAAATGAAATTTTTGTTACATGGACAGGGGTGAGGTGTGGGGAGGAATAAGGTAATTCTGTATTCTTAAAGATATTCCATATATTTTTCTTGTCTTTAAAAAGAAGTATGCAATCTCACCATCTATATAAAAATATATGTGCTTTAAACTCAAGAAGGAAATGATTTCTACACATATATTAAAGATAAATAGCTAAACTTATGAGAAATTTAAAAGTTAAGGTTGAAGAATTAATATATACATCAAGGTAAATTACTAAATAATAATTAAATTAAAAATAAGTAAGTAAAAAAATTCTGCATAAAACACCCAATATGGAGCTGGAGAGATGGCTTGGCAGTTAAAGGCACTTGCTTGTAAAGACTCACATCCTTGATTCAATCCCTCAGTGCCAACATAAAGTCAAATGTACAGGGTGACTTGTACACCTTGATTTTGCAGTAGCAAGAGGCTCTGGCATGCCTGTTCTCATTCTCTCTCTGCTTATAAATTTTAAAAACTATTTTTTTAATTACTCAATGATAAAATACATTTCCAAGAAAAGATAATAATTTATAATAATGATATTTTCCACTTACTGAGGACCACTAAAGTGCTTTTGATATATACTTTCACTTAATAAATAGCTAATCCTATGAGGTTGGTACTATTTTTGTGTCAATGTGTACAGGTATACATGCACTGTTATCTGTGACACAAAATGTCACATATAACAAATTCCCAATTGAACATTACATAGCTAACATATTGTAGAAGTAAAATTTGAATCCAGGCCTATTCAATTTTCTTAGGGAAAACAATTAGTGCCGGGCTCCTCCCCAGTGGGTAGGTAGAGCTGGGGAGGTACCAGGCCCGCTGGTTCCTCCCAAGGGGTTAAGGAGAAGGATGAGCGTCGGTCGACTCAGAATCTCTTCTAGTCATTGGAGAAAAACCACACTGAATCAGGAGTCTTGTTGAAGTAGGAACTCGCTTTAATGTTACAAGCAGTTCCCTATATAATGTTGGGAACAAAGGCGGGGATTCCAGGATGGGGGAAAAGGTAAGGGCCAATAGTAAACTGTGACTATTAAAATGATAATTCCAACTCCTGTGAGGAAGTAGCAGGCCAGAAGCCATTAGGCATCTTGCTGAGTCCTAGCTGGCCAGACACAGATCACCGAACTTTAGCTAGGCTCAGGAAGTTCCACTGGGCCTCACGCCCAGGCCTCTCAAAGCCCAACATCTCCGCCTTTTGTTTTTGTAAGAGCATTAGTCACCATGGCCCTGTCTTAGGTTGTCCCCCTCTGGGGATCTTACCCATCACTGGGTACCATGTGTTTAGCTCACTGAGAACCCACTCCATGGCCTGTCTTAGGTTCTCTCAGTCAATCTGAGTTCTTACCTGTCATTGGTCACATGGAGGGCAGAGGAGGTGGCAGTGGGTCATCTGAGGAAGTTAATTCCTGAGTTTCCAGACTGTGGTAATGTATCTCAACCTGATGGAGTTTTATTGCCACTAGCTGCTGGTGTATGAATTGTGTAATTTTGTTAATTACACGAGGCCTGACAGTGAGGATAAGGAGGAGGGGAAGGAGGGGCCTAAGTAGAAGGAGGTAGAGTAAAAAGCCATGTAAGCCCGTCCACAGTGGGCTGTCCTGGAGGTCCCGCCACCTCCTCTCCAAGTCTTCCTGGAGCCTCTTAATCTTGTCCTGAACGATTCCTGATTTACTGGCATAAAAGCAGCATTTTTCCTGTAAAAACAAGCATATGCCTCCCTTTTAGGCCGTTAGTAGGCCTAGTCCCCTCCTGTTTTGTATGACTACCTCAGCCAGGGAATCTAGCTTCCAGGAATGATATCTACATCTGGGATTAAGGTGGCTGGGGCACAAAAGCCCATCCAATTGGTGGGCAGAAAGTTATAGGCCATCCCACCTCCACAAACATAAACCATTCCAAAAGGTGGGCAGTGTTGAGCACTGGGCTCAGTTGTGTTAAAAGTACATAAGGATGAATGTATCCCACATCTATACTGGAATTATTGGGAGAATGCGGGGCCTAAATGCAAGTGCCAGGGGAAATATTGGGAAAAGCTGGACGGGGATGGAAAAGCTGGTTGAGCAATTTTTTAAGGTCGTATGGGCAACTGTACTGCAAGCAGCCAGGGAGGCCCAGATCGGAGGCAAAGCCAGAGCAAGGTTAAGACCATTTTAGGATTACTCCTCTGGGGTGGGACACTCCCTGGAGAAGTGATTGTCAGTGTCCACTTGTTGGGACAAATATTTTAGGTCTCTCGCTGGTACCCAAATGGGTCTTTTTCATCTTGAGGGAAGACATATCCAAACCCTCCCCCTGCTGTGAGGAGCAGGTTTGGTCCTCTCCAGGCCCCGGTCAATAGGTCCTTCCATCTTACCAAGATAGAACTGTAGGTAATGGATGAGAACCAATGTTTTTGAAAAGGGGATAATTGTTTATTTTCTTTAGAAAAATTTAAAATATTTAGGGTAAATAATGCCTTTTTTAGTTGATCATGTGGGGGTAAGGATTCCCCCTTTTGATTTTTTAATTGTGAATGGAGAGTATGATTTTATCTTTCAACGATAGCCTGGCCCCGGGGGTTGTATGGGATGCCTGTGGAATGTGAGATTTTCCAGGTCTGGAGAAAATCTACAAAGGCCTTGCTTACAAAGCAGGGGCCATTATCTGTTTTAATTTGGTCAGGTAGTCCAACGGTGGCAAAGCATTGAAGCATATGGCTAATTGCATGTTTAGATTTTTCCCCAGCATGTGCCGATGCCCAGCAGGCACTGGAAAAGGTATCAACTGAAAGAAAAATATATTTAAGTTTTCCAAATGGAGACTAGTGTGTGTGACATCAATTCGCCAAAGATGATTAGGGCGGAGCCCTCGAGGATTGCTTCCTGTAGTTTGAAGGAGGGATACTTGGAGGAAAGGCTGACAGGACTTACAAGTCCAGACAATTTTTTTAAGGTCCTGGACTGGTACCTGTGTAAACCAGTGCTTCAGACCTCTCCAGTTGACATGGGTCAATAAGTGGAAGCATGTAGCTTCTGTAATTGTATTACACTGAGGCATAGAAGCCATTTTATCAGCCAAATTGTTTCCTTGAGAGAGAAATCCCAGTAAGTTTTGATGACCCCTGAGATGTTGAAGAAAAATGGGGTTAATTCTTTGTTTGAGTAGGGAACGAACTTGAATCATCAAAGGAGATATAGGGTTGGAGTCCAGTCTAATATGGGCTTCAGTCAGGTTGGGTAATTAACAACATAAATGCTGTCAGAAAACAAGTTAAACAGCTCTTGAATAGTGTCCAAAGCTAGAACGACAGCAAATAGTTCTTTGAATTGTACTGACCTCTCAACCTCATGGGAGACTGACTTTATGGGCATAGGTTCTTTTTCCTGTTTTAAGGGAGGATAAATAACTAGAGAAGCCTCCAGGCGCCTTCCATCGTAAACACGGTAAGAAAGTCAGGGTTAGGTTGAGATAGAAAAAGCCTGAGGGGCTTCCATTCTAACCTGGAGAAAGAACTCATCCATTTGTGGGGGCCATAATGGCAATCAATTTTACCTAGAAACCCCTCGAGAGCTGTAGCAACTCTGTTATTTCTCTGAAGCCAGGTGAAATCTGATATCTTAAAGGGAGTGACAATAAGGTGAGGTTCTGTATCAGACAACCAGACAGAGGTATCTTTGCCCTTGATAATGCAGTCAGCAACCTGGTTGGTTATAGAATAAACTCTGGGGAACCCACCGCGATTGAGAGGTGGCTCCATTGGGTGGGCTCACCTTCCTGGGCCAACAATGTGGTACATAATGTTTCCCCAGAGAAAATGTACAGGGAGATGGGCAAATCAGGATTGAACCTCTTTAGGGTGGCACCATTTATAGCCTGTTGTACCTTATGAAAAATTTGTTGATGACAAGGGGACAAAATTACCTGAGAGGAGAAGTTAAGATCCTTTAGGAGGTCAAACAAAGGGGACAGCTCTTCAGTAGTTATGGGTATCCAGGGCCTCATCCAATTAATTTCTCCCAAGAGCTTCTCAAGTTGAGGCAAGGTGTAAGTATCCTGAATATAAAGTTGTGGTTTAACAGGTAAAACTGTATCTAGGGTAAGGATTGAGCCCAAGATCTTAAAGGGAAGCACAGTTTGAACTTTCTCAGGAGCTACTTTAAAGCTGTGAATATGAAGGATAGTTAGACATTGGTGGGTAAGGTCCTGGAGTCTGGCGGAATCTAGGCACCCACAAATAATATCCATGTAAATATAAAACAGGGTATTGGGGAGATTGTTAAGAGAAGAGTAAATGTATGACAGGTAATATTGACAAATGGGTGGGCTATTAGCCATGCCTTGATGAAAGACAGTCCACTCAAATCTCCTATCTGGGCCACAGAAATTAGCAGGTACAGAAAATGCAATTTTTTCCATGTCTCCTGGATGGAGAGGGATTGAGAAGAAGCAATCTTTAATGTCAATGATAGTAATATGGTATATATTGGGAGTATCTGGGATCCATGGGAGTCCCCTCTGGGAAGTCCCAAAGGGGATCATGTGTGCATTGATTTCCTTAAATTATGTAAAAATCTCCAGGTCCCATTAGGCTTTTTTTATGACAAAGACAGGAGAGTTCCAGGGACTTGTGGAGGGGTGGATATATGAGGCCTCCAACTGTTGATCAATAAGTATGTGGAGTTGGTGTAACTTAGAAGGGAGAGGCCACTGCTCAACCCATATAGAATCTACTGGTCTCCACTGGATTTTAAATGGGGGGGAGCCCTGGAAAGTGGCCCTTAGAATTGGGGGTGTTCATTGGAGTAATTGGGATGACATTCCCTCCCTTCCTCAAACTGTTGTTGACATTCTTTTTTATCTAACAAATCATTATAAAAGGTCTTATGGTCAGTAGTGATGAAAGCCTTGGCTTGCCCCAGTAAGTTAGCAGTGAGACCAGTCACCACAAGAGGGCGGGTTTTTCCCCACCTGGGTCAGTGCAAGGGAACCATGTGGCAGTTTCCCAGAGGTGGACTGCCCGCCAACTCCCAGTATGGAAGGGCCAGGCACAAGCTGCCAGGAGGGCACACTTCCTCCTTTCTCAGGACCGTTTGGTCCACTCCAGTGTTGATGAGATGTTTGCATTTTTTATTGCCAATATTTAAAATAATTTTGGGTCTAAGGCCGGGGACCAGAAGGACGGTCCAGTGGGCTTTGATGGTCTCTTTTCCCTTATTTTATGGGGCTGGGGAGAGCCCCGGGAGGAGTTTAAAGTCTTTCACTGTATGTCAAACTTTGACTGATACTCCCTAGCCCAATGAAACCACCTATTGCATTTAGAGCAGCGGGTACAAGAGGCATTTGTCGTCTCTCCAGAGGGCAGGGGAAGCTTTGTCTTGTTGGGGCACTCCTTTTTTAAGTGCTGTCATCCCTACACCCGAAACATGTTGATTTTTTAGGATTTAACTGTAATGTGCAGATCATAGTGGCCAAATCTCTGTGTTTATTTTCCTGAAGGGCAGCAGCCATGGCCCTAGCCTGATGGGAGATAGTGCCAACGTCCTTGATGGCTACAATCCAGCTACTCATGGAGTTGTCCTTGAGACCCATGCAGGCGAGGCAGTGATAGGCTGTAATCTCATCCCAGGCCAACATTATAGTAAACTGATCCCCTAATGCCCCTGGGGGAAATTTTCTTTGGAGGCTTTTTTCTACCCTATCTATAAATGTAGCCAAGTGCTCAGATGGTTTCTGAGTAATACCCATAAGGTGGGGTTCAGGGGGTCCCTCATCAAGCCTTTTCCATGCCACCAAGCCCAGTGCCCTGACCTGGTCAGGGATAACCGCCTGTTGAGTTCCTGTAGCATATTGATCAGAGGTACTGGAGAGCATCCCAAAAGTTATTGGCACAGGGGGCTGTTGACTTTGGTTTCGTTCTGCCTGTGTATGGCACTCATCTTTAAAAAAGGCACACCAATGCCAGGCGTGGTGGCGCATGCCTTTAATCCCAGCACTCGGGAGGCAGAGGTAGGAGGATCACCGTGAGTTCAAGGCCACCCTGAGATGACAGAGTGAATTCCAGGTCAGCCTGGACCAGAGTGAGACCCTACCTCGAAAAACCAAAAAAAAAAAAAAAAAAAAAAGGCACACCACTTAATGTATAGGGGACCCGACAAGACATCCCTGACTAGATTTTTCCAATCTTGTGTTGTATGTTGATGGGAAAGTCCCTGTAATAGGTTCACAGCCCAAGGAGAGTTGGGTCCATCCTCCGAGACCGTCTTTTTAAGCTCCTTAGTGTCCTTAGCTTCCCATGGATACCAGGCAGCAGGGCAATTGCCCCCACGATTTAGATTGATCGGAAATAAAAAAGTAGCTCTATTTTCTGGTGGCATGGCGGCCAAATATGAAGGAGATGCTGAAGGGGTCCAGAAAGGGTTAGTGGATGGAGGAGGTGGAGGAGGTCCCGGGAAGGCCAGGGACCACTCTTAAAGGGATCAAGTGAGGAGTATAAAGATGTACCCTTTTCTGGTTTTTTTAAAGGTGTATCTCCAGGAGAAGTAGCTGGATCAGGCTGTATACTATCTTTTTCCTCTGTCTTTTGTTTATGTTTGGTTGGACTTGGAGGGAAGCAGTCCTTGAGGGCTGAGATCATAGGGAGGACCCCTGAAGCGGGTATTTGACCCTTTTCCACATGTGCCCGACAAACAAGGGCCTCTACCCTATCCCAAGTGTCCCAATCAAAGAGATTTTCTTCCGGCAGCCATGGCGCCAGCTTAAGAAGGCAATCCCAGGTTTATCGAGTCTGATTATCAGTCACATTAAGCCCTCTACTCTTTAGGAGTGCCCTGAAAGATTCTAAGGCAGGATTGGACTTAGAGGGAGACTGTCCCATCTTATAAAGTTGAGAGAGAAATGTCCATAAAATTAGGGCAATAGCAACCCACAGACACATGAGTACAACACAACCACAAGGATCCAAAGGATAGGTAAAGATGATGTACAAAAGCTACAGATGCAGCTTGCCTGTGAACCAAAAGTGAAAGGAAAGAGAAAGAGAATGAAGAGATGTTGACAAGCAAGTAGAAGCAAAGTTTAGCACATTAAATATGAAGACTGCTCATAACTCATGCGGGTACGCTCACCCACACACCGATTGATCTCCTCAATGAATGCCACTCATAGGGCACTAGTCTGCCGGGTTCCCGGAGCCCCACGTTAGGCGCCAGATGCCAGGCTCCTCCCTGGCGGGTAGGTAGTGCTGAGGAGGTACCATGCCCACCAGTCCCTCCCAAGGGGTTGAGGAGAAGGATGAACATCAGACGACTCAGAACCTCTCCTAGTCGCAGAGATAAACCACACTGAGTTGGGAGTCTTGTTGAAGCAGGCACTTACTTTATTGTTACAAGAAGTTGTGTATATAATGTTGGGAATGAAGGCGGGGATTCTAGGATGGGGTAGAGGTAAGGGACAATAGTATTCTTTGACTATTGAAATGATAATTCCAACTGCTGCCTGAAAGTAGCAAGCCAGAAGCCATTAGGTGTCTGGCTGAGTCCTAGCCTCAGGAAGTTCCACTAGGCCTCACGCCCAGGCCTCTCAAAGCCCAACAAATTAGTACTCTGCCTCCTAGAATTAGAATAAAACAAATGGAAGTCTTTAAACAAAATGATGTATTTATTTATTTATTTTGTTTTTTCAAGATAGGGTTTTGCTCTTATCCAGGCTGACCTGGAATGAATTCACTATGGGTTATTTTCTTTGAGCAGCATGTAAGGTGAGACCTGAACAGTTCATAGCTGTAACTGGGTGATCAAGTTCATGGCCATCATTAAATCACGTACTACGCTGTTGTTTTATTCTGTGGTGATTGTTGCCTTCCCTTGAATATTCTGGTATAGATGTAGATATATGTTTTGGAAATGCAAGGAAAAAGAATGGCATTGAATTTGGAGGTACACATTCTCTCTTCATGTTACATGGAATGTGGTATGTTGGACTGTCTCCATACATGAGTATTTGGAGGACATAATTTATGCCAATAACCACTTTATTGGGCATAATTCAATTATTTTAACTGAGATAGAGAAAGGAATTGAATTTTTGGCATAGAACACAGTTGGTTCTGCTGAGCTTTTGGAAACATTAAAGCCAAATGAACAAAGAGGCTCTTGCTAAGGATTCATAACTAACTTCTTGATGCCATACTCACAAGCTACCAGAAAAAAATCATATTCAGCATCATATGTAAAGAGTGACAGTATGGAAGGTGCTCCACTCAATGTTCTTCCAAGGTACAGTGACCATGATCAGCATGGTGCCACTACTCTGATTGCATGCCTAGAAAATGTTATTATCCTAGCCATGCCATCTTTGGATTTAAGAGGGAAATAATTTCTCCATATCAAATTTTCAAGCTTGCTAGAATAATATGAAGCTATATTTATTTCCTTTTAGGGAAGGAAGTCATATTTTGGTGGTTACTACAGGTCACTGTACAAATGATGATTATTTATTTTTTCATGCCTATGGTCTAATGTAAGTTTTATTAGTAGTGGAATAGCCCTAATAGAAGTATTTCCCTGGAAAGTATAGTTTGTTGTTGTTATAGTTGTAAGCCCAAACCCTAGTTTGTGCAGTAACTTTCCTTGTAATTTCATAAAGCATTGTTATCCACTATAATATACTGATGATATCCCTGGTATTCTCAGTGTTGATTGACTTTAGCAACATATCATATAGCTAGAATATGTAAGTATTGTATTGATTCCAGCTACATATGGTATGAAAGTACTGTATCAGGGTCAAGATACCTAGAAACAATGGAAAATTTAAGTCTCCTGTTCCCATGAAGCATGTAGACTGTAGGGAAAGAAAGAAACAGAAAGGTATTCACTGTGTTGGGTGTGTTTGTATTTGTTTTCAAGTGTGGTCATGCTGTGCAGGGTAAGAAGAAGCTAGAAAAGACTGGAAAACAAGACAAGAGGTACCATATAGGGAGTTGCACTAGAATCTAGAACACTTAAGCCAGTAAAAGGTGTCTCTGACTAATTTACCAGAAGAAAAAGTATTAGTTGAACAAACCCAGTCTAAGCAAGACACATAGGGTTGCTCTACTCAGGGTTAAAAGTTGCATATTGCTCAGGGCAGTAAATAAGAAACCATAGAAAAGAATTTTTAATCTAGAGTTATGTAATTAAGATCTGAGTTGTAGAAGAAAGGAATGGAATTGAGAAAATCAGGGAGGGATTAAGGGAGACCAAGAAAGGGCTTTTCTGGGAAGCCAGGTACAAGATGTAGATGATGCCAGTGGAGAGCAGATAGCAAACAGGACTGAGATGTTCTTTGGAGACTCATCTATTTGAGGTTGTAAATCCACATGTTACATCAGAAGGGCAGGAGGAAGGTGTCTGGAGGCAGATACCTGAGTAAAGTGGTTTGGGAAACAGAACATTAATGAGTTCCATTTGGGATGTGCTAATGCTGAATTTGAAGTTTTCATGCAAACATATGAGTAGAAATATCTAATGGGTGTTTTTTCCTTCCTCTTGATGTGTTAATCTGAAAATCAGCCTGCACATACCAATTTACTTATGGCATTTAATCCCTATAAAGATCTTGAGCACATAGATTTGTTGTGATTCACTCAAGGCATCATGTCGGTCTTGAACAATTAGTTACTGTTTTGAGCCTGCTGGAAAGTAGTATGGCCTGTCTTCTTGAAGCAGAGTAAATTTGGCTCTGACTGAGGGAATCCAACCTCTCACAGTATCCCTGTTCCCCAGCTCTTTGTCAGAACATGGAAGATGTGGGTGTATCCACAGCTTTAAGACCCAAGAATTGTTCTACACAAGGGCTCCTCATCTGAACAATATTTATAGCTGCTTGCAGGGTAGCACCTCAAAAAAATTTGTATTTTTATAAAGTACTTATTTTAAAGTGCTTGCTTGTACTTTCCACTTACCCTTAATATGTACATAGGAGGTGAACAAGAGGCAGATTCACATTCAGGATGACAATGGATATTAAAGAAGCATGCATTGCTTCCAGAATGATTTAATGGCTAATGTTCATATTAGCCCAATGTTTATAGTTTTAATGTGCACCAGTAGAAAAGAATTCTTTTTAAACTCTTGTATAATTTCCAAACATTATCAGGTTCACATCCACCATTTATTTGAGTTTGTGGACAGACTATCCCAAGTGATACTGATTAAGTACTGTAGATTTAGCAAAGGTCATAATGGAGAATGGCTTTCTTTAACCATGTCTAAGTCTTGTGCAAACCAAAGTGCTTGCATTAAAGTCTATACCAAACAAGGTCTGGAGAGATGGCTTAGCAGTTAAGGCACTCGCCTGCGAAGTCTAAGGACCCAGATTCGGCTCCCCAGAACCCACATAAGCAGATGCACAAGGTGATGCATATGTACAAGATGGTGCACATGTCTGGAGTTTAATTGAAGTGGCTAGGAGCCCTGACATGCCAGTTCTCTTTCAGTCTCATAAATAAAATAAAATTTTAAAAAGTCTATACCAAACAAGCAAGCATCTCAGGGAAGCTATATAGTATACTACAGAACTTAGGCATTACTAATGATTTCAGTTTTGAATGTGGTAGCTAAAATTGCCATATATTACATATCATAAAGTTGGAAGAACACTGAACTATCTTCCCAGCCCTGAATGATTTTTTAATTGAATTTTATTTATTAGTGTATGCATGTTGTACATATGGGGTGTGAGTGTAGGTGCATATGAGTCGCAGCACACAAGTAGAGGTCAGAGGACAACCTTTTGGTTTGTTCTTCTTTGTCTACTTTATCTGAGGCAGGGGCTCTCACTCTGGATTTTCACTCTATTGCCATGCTTGCCACAGCCTTTGGGAAACCCTCCTGTGTCCACCTCCCATCTCATCATCAGTGTCCACAGGCTAGAACTACAGATGTCTGCCCTTGCTTCCAGCTTTTTGTTTTGTTTTGTTTTGGTTTGTTTTTCAAAGTAGGGTCTCACTCTAGCTCAGGCTGACCTGAAATTTACTCTGTAGTCTCAGGGTGGCCTTGAATTCATGGCCATCCTCCTACCTCTGCCTCCCCAGTGCTGGGATTAAAGGCATGCACCGCCATGCCAGGCCTTGCTTTCAGCTTTTTATGTTGGGTCAAGAGTCAAACCTGGGTATTCTAGCTTGAGCAGCAAGTGCTTTATCTGTTGGAGCATCTCTCCAGCCCAAGTGAGTTGTTTTCAAAGTGAGAGCTACATGATAAAATAATGAAAGGAGGAAGCTCCTTACTATGTGCCAAATAGAAGTCTGCTTTTCCAATTTCAGACTTATAAAAGTTATTAGCATTTAGCCATGCAATTTGGATTTTAAAGTAGTTTATAGCAAAGTTATGTGGTGACTTGTACTGAAGACTGGGATATCAATTTCCCAAGGCTGTTGTAACAAAATACCATAAATAGATGGCTTCCAATCACAGAGCTTTATTTGCTTGAAGCTCTGTGGGGCACAAATTTGAAATCAAGATTTTGGCTGTCAGAGAGGATCTTTTCCTTGTCCCTTGCGAGCATTCAGGACTCAGGACTCCAGAGAGTCTTTAGTTTATGGCTGCTACAGCACTCCGTTCTCTGCTTCAGCATTCACATGGAATTTTCTTTTCTGTGTCTTGTTTATCTTTAAAAGGTAAGGTCTCACTCTAGCCTAGGCTGACCTGCAATTTGAACGCACAATGATCCTTTGCCTCCCAGGTGCTGGGATTATAGGCATGCGCCATTTCTGTGTCTTTTCTGATTGCCCCCTCCCCCGAGGTAGGGTTTTACTCTAGCTCAAGCTGACCTGGAATTTACTATGTAGTATCACAGTGGCCTTGAACTCACAATGATCCTCCTACCTCTGTCTGTATCACACGCCAGGTTCTTTTTCTGATTCTCATAAGAACATTTTTCATTGGACCTAGAACCACCCAAGTAAGCCAGGGTGATCTTTTGAGGTCTCCCGTGTACAAAGACTGCCTCCCATTTTTTCCCATAAGGTTGTAGTCACAGGTTCTGGTGGTTAAGATTTGGTACTCTTTTGGGAACCACCACTCAACCCCTGTAGATGGAACATATGTTTTATGTAATTACTGGGTTGCCTCTGGAGTGTTACATGTATGGAATGTCATGCTTCCTGGCAAAGAAAGTGAAGCACACCCACAGAGGTGGGTAGCACTGGGATTGAGTTCAGGCCCTAGAGTCCTCCTTGTTCTATAACCTGCCACATTCTTCTTAACTTCTCTGCAGCTCATTTTCCTCCGATGCAAAATGACATTGTGGTGAAGAGAGATCATGTTTTTTAAAATTCTGAATACTCTAATAGATACATCAAGAGATATCCCTACTGTAGACATTTCTTTTATCATTTCTGAAATCAAGGTTGTCTTTGAAATCCAGTACCCATCACTGAGTCTCTGTCACTTTGCAGGACCTTTCATACCTTAGTAATTTTTCTCAGTAATATTTTTCTTATGCTCTACCATTAGGAATGTTTAGTTGTTCTGTTTACTCATCCAAATGACTTATAAACAACTATTATTTTTGTCTTACCAGCTACATAATGATTTGAAAGATGCTTTGCTTTGCCAGTGCCCTCCTCAGGGAATGTGTGTGCTGGGCATTATATTACTTCTCAGATGTGGGGATTAGATGGGATGTGGCCATCCTTACTTTTGTTCCACTGATGTTTGCACGATACAGCTTTTTATCACAACAGTCACCAAAAGCCAGTTTTGTAAAGATATCATCAAAAAGAATAGAGCATGATGTAATTTGGAATTTAAAGATAACCCAAGGTGTCTGTTCCCATGATGTCCTACAAAGACCAAGTATAATTTTCTAGTTTGGCTGTACTAAATTTACCTTTTTGTCAGTAAAATTTGAAAGCTTAAGTTCTTTTTTCTTTAAAAAAAACATACTATTCTTCATAATACTGCATATTCTGTGTAGTATATCTTATTCTAACCCTATTTTTCTTTCTGAATTGCCAATCTTATTTACCTTAATGTTTTCAAATTTCATTGTACAAATTCTGTATAATTCCCTAGTAAATACTTCTTGTTTTTTTAAATTTATTTATTTATTTATTTATTTGAGAGCGACAGACACAGAGAGAAAGACAGATAGAGGGAGAGAGAGAATGGGCATGCCAGGGCTTCCAGCCTCTGCAAACAAACTCCAGACGCGTGCGCCCCCTTGTGCATCTGGCTAACGTGGGACCTGGGGAACTGAGCCTCGAACCGGGGTCCTTAGGCTTCACAGGCAAGCGCCTAACCGCTACGCCTTTTCTCCAGCCCCAGTAAATACTTCTTGATGAATATCATGCCAAAGAAAACACACTTTACTGAGACTGACACAAAGATGAGGCAAATATGACACAAAGACAGAATTTATGCATGCTTCCCCCCCCCCTGTGTGTGTGTGTGTGTGTGTGTGTGTGTGTGTGTGTGTGTGTGTGTGTATTTGAGATCTGGTATGGCTAACTAAGCTACTTTATGAAACAAGCTCAGACCTAGCTTCTCTTACATGGTCTAGAGATAAGGATGATGAGGTATTGAAATGTGATAATCCTCTAGATATCTTTTCATAAAGTAAGTTATTTACTGTAGAAGATGACATAATTAAATTAAGGATTTCATATGCTGGTGGAGTCTTTAAGTAATATGTACTCATTCATAAAATTTATCCATAGGCCTCTGGTTTCCTATTCTTCAGTGCTTTCACTCATTTATATATTATTTCTTGTATATATATTTATGCACTGGGGATACTCTAAGATTATACTTGGTATATAGCATAAGTGAGATGGTAAACATGAGTACATTATGTGCTGAAAATACATCACATAGACCATCACAAGAAGTTGTCAGCATCCAGTAGATAGAATTAATTTTAATATCGTTAACTTTGTTGTACATTGTATGTCAGAAAGTTCCAACAGAAGAAACGATGTGGAAATTAATAGATTGTGAATGTTTTTTTACTGTACACTTTAGCAAACGAGTACTGATCTCCATGCTGGCATCTTACTCATATTCTTCCATTATTAGATGCCATGTGTTGAAGGGTCTGTTTTTAACCCATTAAAAATATGTCTGGTCCTCAGGGGTATTTAGTACATCAAAAGTGTTTAAAAGCCTCAAGGATTAGTAAGTAATTAGCCTTATGCCTATTGTGTAAACAACGCAGTGATCTTTGATTTTGGCTCAATCAATGTAATTTTAATGTTAACAGCTTTGAGACCAGCAGCCAACAGTTAAGTAAACTCTGACACTGAGAGTAGACATATTAACAAAGGCACAATCTAATTTACTACTGATTGATGAGCCAGCAAATTTCCTTTCAGTTTAGATGTTCGTATGACTATTATTTTATATGTATGTAGTATGTAGATATGCAAAGCTTCTGTGTTTTGGAAAAAATAAAACAACAAAGATTAAAAACAAACAAAATATATCACTGTGGAGTATGCATCATTCACTCAGTTGGACCAGATCTTTGATATCAGATCTGAGTCCCCTGGCATAGTCTTGGACCTTCCTGGACTTCAGCTTTCTGAAACAGTTAGCAGTTTCTCCTTCCATTTTCATAACCTATTCCTAACTTCAAGTCATTCCTGGGCTGGAGAGATGGCTTAGTAATTAAGGTGCTTGCCTGTGAAGCCTAAGGACCCAGTACTCGGACAAGCCAAATGCACAAGATGGCACATGCACCTGTAGTTCATTTGCAGTAGGTAGAGGCCCTGGCACACCCATTCTCTCTGCCTCTGTCTATTCCTTTCTCAAATGAAATATTTTTAAAATTTTAAAAGTCATTCCATGTGTTGTAGTTACCTTCACGTTGCTGGGCTGATCTTCCAAACCAGACACAGTTTATGGGAGAAAGGAGGGATTTATTTGAAGCTTACAGATTCATGGGAAGTTCTGTAATGACTGGAGAAGCTAATACCACCATCAGCTCCATAAGCAAGCACACTTTAGGTACCCCAGGCAGAGCTCAAGCACTCTGTATATCTTAGGCTGGAATTTAGATCCAACCCCAGTAAAACCTTGGGGCTGGACCCCAGGATCCACCTACGGTGACACCAAGTTACAAGCTTGAATAAAACTCCTAAATCTATTGGGGAAAATCCATTCAAAATACCCACACCATGCTACATAATTTGCATATCATTCTTTAACTTTACAATTTTAAAAATTTATTTGTATATATGTATGCTTGCAGTATTCTTTGCACTGGGCTTTACATAGATCCTGGACTATTGAATCTGGGCCAATAGGCTTTGCAAACAGGTGCCTTTAACAGTTAAGCCATCTCCCCAGCCCTCATGATTATCACTACTTTGGTTAAAAGAACAATACGGGTACTGTGGCATGGATATGGAACAATGCTTCATCTAGTCCTCCATAATCCACAGACGCTTTCCATGGGACATTTGGGGTCTGTATCCTGGGGTGCTGCTGCTGTCATGGTGGTTCTAAGCATATCCCCTCCCCCAGCAGTCTCAATGGAGTCAACTTGCACTCCTTGGTTTGCCTCAAGTACAATGGGTAATAGGCTCCTGCACTCACCTTTTGTACCTGCCACTCAGGTTGTTTCTCTAGGTCTGACAGGTTCCAGGCCTTTACTACAGCTGCGTCCCTGGCTATTGTTTCTCACTTAGTCATCCCTGGCTATTGTAAGTGACTCAGGTTCAGTGAACTATCCTCAGCCAGCATGCCTTTTTGCAGGAAAGAAATATCCACAGTTCACTTGGGGAGTATGTGTATGGAAGGGTAAGTGTATAGCCCTAGAATAAACAGTTTTGTTTTGTTTTTTACCTGTATTATTATATCATTTATGTCTTCTGAAAACTGTTGTTTAGACTTTAAATCCTAGTATACCATTTGACTTTTTGTCAATTTATTTCCTTAGGAATTTGGTTGGCACAAATCTTAACATATTTGTTTTGTGGTGACCCAGACTGATCCTTTTGTCTTCTTTTTCTTTCATCTTGTCTTGATTGTTTTTTTTTTTTTTTTTTTGCACTTTATGGGTCCAATCTGCATGTTTGACACAATTTACATTGATATGTAAGTTGCTCAGATCATCTAAAGCCTTGGCTACCTAATAAATGTCACCTAGCTAGAGTCTCAGCAGTCACTAAAGTTCCATACCAGTCCTGAAGGGTCCCAGATTATTTAACTTTTTTCTTCTTGTTTTTCAAGGTAGGATCTTGCTGTAGCCCACAATGACCAGGAATTCACTATGTAGCTTCAGGCTGGCCTCAAACACTTGGTGACCCTTCTACCTCTGACTTCCATGTGCTGGGATTAAAGGTGTGCACCACCATGCCCAGCATTAACTTCTTTCTTCATTCACTGCTGAACACAGTGCTATATGGCCTGGTAACCTGTGCATCAAATACAGTCTCTTTAATGCCTAGTTTCCTTAATAATATTTGTCCTTCCTCTATTGTTTTCCACTCCCTGTTATTCATGGGGACCTTAGCTGGTAATAAAGTGTCCCTATTGGCTCATATATACCAGTCCACTGGGGACTAATGCACCTCATGTTTCTTTAGGTTACACTGTCTTTGCCACAAGAAGAATGGGTAGTTATGATATTCCATTTCTCTGCTGCTTTGAGCTGAATGGGATCATCTGGTGTAGAATTTGGGGTACCTCTCCAGCGAGTTTATGTAAGTGACCATGAAGGTGTATTGGTATATAGTGTGGGAAGACAATACTTGATAAAGATATTGGGGAGAAAGAATAAAAGTAAGAGGAGTCAGGGAGAAGTGAGCCTTGGGTGAATTAGGGTCTTTGAGGTTCCTATTCTTGTAGGCTTTCAGGTCTTGGAGAGCAATTGAGGGGACCTAGGCAGATGGAGTTACTTTATCGTAGGACTGAGTTTGGGCTGACAGAGCTGTAGATCCTTTACAAGGGTCTTGTTGTCTTTTGGGGTTTGATTGACCTTGGGGCCAGGACCAAAATATTGGTTGCCCTTTTAGCCCCAGTGTCCTCATTGTTTTTTGCTGCTATATCTGATTATTGATCATTAAGAAGAAAAATGTGAATACAGAGTACATCTGAATACCTTATGTCTAGTTAAAGAATGGTAACATCTTATTTGTCTTATGATGTGTTCAGCTGTATCCTCTGATTTCCTGGCCCATCCAGCCAATATGGTATTGAAAAAATTGTATTTTCAGCAAATGAAATAATATGATTAGGGAATTTTCAGGTGTCTAAGAGAGCTGACAGAGCCTTTCTTGGTTCTTGGTTGGGCTTTAACCCAGGAGTTAGGCTGCCAGATTTTCATGGTCACACAAAACTTCCACAGAATCAGTGGCTTCTAGGTCCTTGTCTTATGAATTCAAAGAATTGAAATTCACAGACCATAGGGTAAAGTTTAGAGATGTTTTATTGCACTATGGATAGAACTTAAGAGAAGGAAGGTAAAGCTCTTGTACAGTAGGAGGAGATTTCTAGAAATAAAAAACCCTAAAACTTAAGGAAAAAATGCAGAGCTCTTACCCAAGAGATGGCAAGAGTGGGTTCTAGAAAATGGAAATACCCTAACCATGTAGTTTTTAAAAGTCTGTTTATGTATTCTTTAAAATAAAAAGTCATTCTTACCCTTCAAGCCAATACTTTTGTTCAGTAAGTAAAATGTCCTGTGCTCTGCTATGTAAGCATAATGCTATATAAGCATAACCTTTTAGCCTACCCACTTGCTGGGGTCTTTAATTGTGATAGTAATAAGCTCAAAGTTTTCTAGAATGTTTAGGATGCTAACTGGAAGCATGAGATTCCAAATTTAATAAGATTCATTAATCCAGATGACAATCAAGTCTGGAAGGGAACACCAACCTTCCACTAGTAAATAGATTGACTCATTTAACTAGTACTAATTTTTACTATAGGCTACTATTAGGCAGTGACCCTGTTGACAAGCTAACAGACAAGGACATGAACAAAACCAGTGGCTAGTTGTTCAGTTGATAAACTTAGCTAGAGCAGAGAATCATTTGTTTGTTTTTTTTTTTTTATTTTTTGAGATAGATTCTCTCTATATAACCCAAGCTGGCCTTAAACATGTGTTTCTCCTACCTCTACCACCAAAATGGTAGGATTACATCTATGCACCATCATTCCCAGTAGGTAATCATTTAAAAAATAATTGAGGTATCTTATTTTACTTTTAAACACCTTTTTGATACAAAGTCAAGGAGTCTAATTAACACATGAATTTGCATCATTTTTCTTTCCTAAGTCAGACATATTATGTGACAGTAATGGATTCTATGTATAGTTTCTATAAAGAGGGATATATCCATGAAGTTGAGGATGTTATTATAACAGTCTTTGAATGTTTAAAACTTCCTTGCTAAAGTATTTGTTAAATGTATAATGAAATGAAATATCAGTAATTTAAATCATGTGAGAAGATATGGAAATACATAATCATATTTGAGTTTTAGGATTAAAAAAATCTATCCAGGGCATACCATTCCAAAGCATTTCACTAAGTGTCATAGATTGATGTTGTCTAAAATCAATTTCATTTTGTGAAGCCCATGATGGTGTACAGAAGATAGACAAGTGAATGTTAAAAAAAAAAAAAAAAAAAAAAAACATGCCGGGCATGGTGGCACTTGCCTTTAATCCCAGCACTCGGGAGGCAGAGGTAGGAGGATTGCCGTGAGTTCAAGGCCACCCTGAGACTACATAGTAAATTCCAGGTCACCTGGTCTACAGTGAAATCCCTACCTCGCAAAACAGCAACAACAGAAAAGGACACATTGCAGTTTTCTAAATATTCTGAGCTTATATAGAAACAGGAAAGAATTATATCTTGTTAGGAAGATGGCAAATACTTGGAAGAATGGTTGGCAGTACCAAATTAGGTAGTTATTTATAACTTTATCCCTATTGCTAAGTTTACATCATGCATAGTGAAGACATAGTGACCAGGTTATGCTATATACTACCTCCCATGTCCCGGAACATATGCCTTCCTTTAAACACTACTCCATAGCTGCAGTAATTCATACACTAGTGATATCTGTACCCTCCAAACTCTATTGAATCATATACTTACATATTACATTAAGAATACACTAAAAATATATCTTAAAACAGATTTTAGGTAGAAGTACGCTGCAGGGATATAAATGTTGTACCCAGAAACAACAGTTTGTCACAGAAAAAGTTTCACTGTCCCAATGAGATACTGGTAGGTAAGGCCCTTGAGATTCCCCAACTATACAGGTTATTGCCAAGGTCCTTGATTGCCCACCAAAACTATATGGTAAGATGCTATTGCTTTAGTTGCTGAAAAATCAAGTGGGAACTAAGCTGGAAGCCTCCTTTCTGCTGAGTATCAGTCATAGTGCTAGAAAGTGCTGTGCAGACTGCTGGAGGAGAAGAGCCTTCAGCAGCCTTCATTAGCAGTGTATCTTCAAACTGTACAACTGGCCACTCAGGCCCACTAGTGCAATAGCAGCATATAAATATTGGGGATGATCAACTACTATCTAATTTAAGGCCCAGTCCATAGGAGGGAGGAGGGAATTCATGCCTGACACTGAAAACCTAGTCAAAACCCTATGGCTAGGAGGATAAAACCGAGGGGTTGAGTTACTAATGTTGTTTGACTACATGGATATATTATGCCCACCAAATTGCCCTCTAAATACTTACATCTACACAGACACGCATACGCGCACATGTGCTCATTACTGCTACTCTTACTTTTGGTTAGCAAAGTCTCTTTTCATATGGTGGTGACTGTTGGAAAGACTCAATATTTGTCAAAGTGCTGAAAAGAAGTGATAGTTCAGCACTTCTCTCCATGTCACTCTTCAATTGCTCAGGGACTAGTAGAAGAGTTAACAGAAAGAATGTAAGAGACAAATATAGGGAGGGGTTCTTGGAAACATTGTCTCCCAGGCATAAATTGGACGTTGTATTCATGACCACAGCAGCTGTTATCTGTATAAAACCTGCATAATATTGGAACCACTGACAGATTATTGTGGATAATGGAAGAGAACAAAAAAAAAAAAAAGAGGTAATAGTAAGCAGAAAGTAGGAATTCAGTGGAGGGGGCTGGAGGAGAAAGGAGGGAAATGGAAGGAGACTGTATAATTTTTTTAAATAAAGACACATCTCCTTTACCTGAAAGTTTCATTTCGTTCCTTTCCTGTCCTGTCCTGTCCTGTCCTATCCTGTCCTGTTCTTTTTTGAGTCAAGCCCAACAGACTAGCCTTGTTTTTATGTGCATATGAGAGAGAGAGAATTGGCACACCAGCCACTGCAATAGAACTCCAGGTGCATGTGCCACCTTGTGTGCACATGCAACTTCGCACTTGCATCACTTTTGTGTGTCTGGCTTATGTGGGACCTGGAGAGTTGAGCATGGGTCCTTAGGCTTCACAGGCAAGTACCTTAACCACTAAGCCATCTCTACAATTCTGAAAGTTTCATTTTTTAATAGAAAAGTTTATTAAAATGGTTCAGCAGTTACTTTGGAAGGCTGTCTAAGCAGGTGCTTGTCGTCATCTATGCCTTTGAGTTGTTTTTTGTTTTTTTAAGGGAGGGTCTTTCTTACTTTAGCCCAGGTTGGCCTGGAATTCACTATGTAGTCTCAAGGTGGCTTGAACTCCTACTTCTGCCTTCCGAGTGCTGGGATTAGAGTTGTGCACCACCATGTCTGGCCCTCTGAGTGTTTTAATATTTGCAAACTTTCTCTAGAATGAGAAAACATGGGAGAATCCATTTCAGAATTTGGGGGATGGAGATGGAGAGTGGGCAGAAATTACTGCAGTATGCAATCATGCTGAGGTGAGAACAGAGGTGAGGTGAAAAGGCAAAATGATCTTAGATTCTTGTTCATAATTGGTTCACTTGGTTGGCTTTATAACTGTAAATAATTTGAACATTTAGAATTTAAAGATAATTTCCAATTTGCTCTGTGCCAGAGCAACAAGTTGTGTTGGTTGTAAGTTGCTGACTTCCTGTAAGCTACATTTAAAAATGGAAGGGCAAACCAGTTTTATGAAAATAAGATGTCCATTTTCTTAGGGGATTGCAAATTCTGTAGTGGGTTGAACAAATCCATCTACCTGGTATGGCAAAGTTGCTTTCCACTCCTAAAATGGGGAAAAAAAAATCGTATTTTTGTGAAGACTAAAACGGTACTTATAATTGAGGTTCTGAGTAAGAGTTTGGAAATGTTGATCGTCCTCATTCTTATCTTCAGGTTATTTTGGTAAGAGGCATCATTTCCTCCTTCCTTGCTAGGAATTGCAGTCATTCAGTACTCCCATTAAATACATTCCCTTAAACTTTAAAAACTAGTCATGAAATGCTTAATGTTCTAAATCTGAGCAAAACAATTCTGAAGGTAGCTGCATAGTTCCCTTAAGAACACAATGTTTAAAATGAAAGCATTTAAAATATTTTCTTTGTAAGTGGGTGTTCAGGGTATAGGATTTGGGGAAGAATAATATACTATTTTCTAGAATTATTGTCTTCTTCTAAATCCAGTAAGTAAAAGATTGGCAGGATTCAAGGTAATAGACACATATTAATTGTTTCAGATAAACTTTCAGTCTTATAAAATAGTATTTGTGTTAGTTACTTTTCTCATTGTTTTGACAAAATACACCATAGGTGCAACATAAGTAAAGGAGGAGAGGTCTTTTGTCTCACAGTTTACAAGGTCCATCATGGTGGAAGACAGAGTGGCTGAACCAAGGAAGCCGGAGCTTGTGACTACCACTTGGCATCTTAAGTGTATTAGGAAGCAGAAACAGGAACCAGAAGTAGGACTATGTGTAACTCTCAGTGCCCACTCTTTGTGACCTGTGCCTATCAGCTGAGTCTTACAAAAATTCCCTCTCCTTTCAAAACAACTCCAGCATCTGGGACTGAATGTTCAAATCCCATTGAACTAGGATTTAGGGGCATTTCACTTTTAAACCATAACAAAATGGCAGCACAGTGACTAAAAATCAGGGATTTCTTTTCTCATTGGATTGACTTGATTTCAAGTTTTGAATGCAGCCATTATTTACTATATGACCTCACACAGGTTATATACCTTAGTTTCAGTTTCCTTATTTATAAACAGCTATTGTAATCACTGCTTCACAGATTGTTGTGAGGAGTGAGTGACATTTTGTATGCTAAAAGTACCAAGCTGTTAGAAAGAATTTAATAATAAGTAATAGCTAATTGTTGGCTACAGCATTCACTCATTATGTAGTTTGGGAGCAAACCTGTCTTTTCCTGGTTATACAACATTCATCCTTAAATATGCTCTGTTTTGGCTTATTGGTTATATTCAGAGGAACTCTTCATATGCTGTATGTACTATTTGATTTCTTTTGTTTCTATTACTCAATTAGTAAAAAGCAAATAATTTACCACCTTATTGGGTTGTTGAGAGGATTAAATAAAATAATTGCTCCTGGCCAGGCATGGTGGCGCACGCCTTTAATCCCAGCACTCGGGAGGCAGAGGTAGGAGGATCACAGTGAGTTTGAGGCTACTCTAAGACTCCATAGTGAATTCCAGTTCAGCCTGGGCCAGAGTGTGAGACCTTACCTCGAAAAACCAAAAATAATAATAATAATAATAATTGCTCCTCTGTACATATTTTCTACAGTTTTAAAAATCTGGTTTCCTGATTTCATTGTCTTAATGACCTCTTCCCCCAGCCTTACTCCTTCATAAGGACTATCATTGTCACCTTTTCTTATTTTTTTTCACTATTTTCAAATTCTGTGACACTTTGTGTCCCATACAAGTTTGTATATACTCATCTGAGCACAGTTGGCCTCTGGCATTAATGAATTGCTTTGAACTCGATTCTCTGCTGTTTTAAACATACAAGGTTCCATTTTGACAAACTTACATTCAAGAGTTAGTTGAGAGGTATATTAGACAAGCATGTGGAGCCTTATTTCCTTTCAGTTAACTGTTTTGAGCTTACACATATATTTGCCCTTAAACTAATATAGAGCTTTTCTTTCCCTCCCTATCTCCTTCCTTCTCTTCCTCCCACTGTTCCTCCCTCCATTTTGGAACAGGGTCCTCCCATATATCCCAGGGTGGCCTTCTCACCACATCCTGCCTATGTCTCTTGAGTGCTGGGATGGTAGGCATGTGCCACCATGCCCAGCTCATGCATAGCCTTTCAAACTTGGCAGGTGGCATATTTTCCAATTTAGCTGCATGTTAATTCAACACAATTTAGTAGATAATCATTAGGCAGGGATCCAGCATTCTTGGGGCTGTTGGTTTAGTGACTCTGTAGCCCCTGGACAAGCTATTAACTTAATAATGCTTATTCTTAAGATTGAAATAATGAGCTTACTGTGTTACTGCTGTGACTAAATGAGAGACTATATAGAGGACTGTCTTTGGTACTAAGGTGGTACTCAGTCGCCACCTTGGGTCTTTTCTTCACCTTGTGTTTGTTATACCCATTACTACAACACTTATGTTAACTCTTAAGAGATAATGAGAAAAAGATAAGTGATATTTACAAACTTAATTTTCTACACAGTAGTGCTATTATAGATTTATAGTTTTAAAAATAGTCTTATGGAAACATTGAAGTTTTTATATCATTTTATCAAAATGGTGGAATGAAGCAGAGTTCATAGCCACTGATGAGATATCTGGGCCAGGGACAAAAGGAAGAGAACAAAACATGGAAGTGGTTGAATGTGACAAAAATGGTAAATGGCTTGCCTAGTATAAAGAAGCCCCTGTGCTTGATCCCCTGCAGTACCACCCTCAACACACACACACACACACACACACACACACACACACACACAGATTTCAAGTTACAGAAACAAGGACTCAAGTTAATAAATACATAGACAACTTTTAAATCAATCATAATATCAATTCTTTGAACGTGAAAATTTAAAAGTATTTTCCATGTATTCTTTTTTATCTCTGTAATTTCTGTACTTTAAATTTTTCATCCTGGTATATTTCACGTTTTAGAAATTCTGTTAATTGTATTTGTTTGTTTGTTTTGTTTTTTGAGGTAGGGTCTCACTCTGGCTCAGGCTGACCTGGAATTCACTATGTAGTCCCAGAGTAGCCTCAAACTCTTGGCGATCCTCCTACCTCTGCCTCCTGAGTGCTGGGATTAAAGGCATGCGCCACCATGCCCAGCTAACTGCATTTTTATGACTTTTTTTTTTTTCTTCAGGCTGGCTTTCTTATAAATTCAGAATTTCAGCCAAATCATGCTTTCCCAAGTATCTTCATTCTTTTCAGCATTCATGTCCTATATCTAACCATGTCACCTTGCCCAACTTTTATCACAGTGTCCCTCTGACATATAAGGCCTCCTGAAGACAGTCAATAACTTAAATTAGTCATAAAGTTTTAATTTTAGGCATACCCTTTCACCATTGTATAGCCTTTTGATTGTATTTGATTCACATGCTAATTGTGTTACACTCATTGTTGCTGGCACTTCAAGCTAAAATTCTTACAAGTTTTATTTTTCTGGATGTTGCTTATTTATCTATTTGTTTATTCTTTCTTTCATTCATATATTCATTGTGTGCTTCTGGAGACTTACTACTGTGTGCCTGGCTGTGACATAGGTATGGAAATTATTTGAAAACATCCTCTAGTTAGCAAAGTACAAATGGTGTATGCCTTCTTGGGCCCTTAGTGTAGTAGGAGAAAAAGAGAGTGTAGTCTAAGTAGGATGGAAAGAGTCCCTGTTGACTTAGTTGCTGAAAGTCACTGCAATGCAGGAATCAGGATAACATGGGGCTAGGTAGTTAGAAGACCTGACACTCAAGACCTCCTAGTACCTCAGGAACTTACGGTTTGTAGGAGATCCCAGGAAACACAAGGAAATCCCAGTGCCCTAGGAGAGAAGGTGGTGTGAAGTCATGACTGGTTGCAGGAGCTCAGAATTCTGCAGGGAAGAGTCTAGGAGGAGGAGGAAGAAATGTCTACAAAGAATCACAGTTGAAGCTGGGAGCTGGGGGCCCAGTTTAGAGCTCCCAAAGATGTTAGCTTCCCTATAAGGACAGGATGTAGTCATTGAAGAGGAGTGGCATAGCCACAGGGAAGTCCTTGAGAACCTTGCCTATCCTACTATTAGAAGCAAGGATTTGGGGTGACTGGATGGAGTAAGAACAGAATGGAGAAAGGGAACTTGTCATTGCTTCCTTGTCAGACACCCTCACTCACAATTTATCAGAAGACAGACTCTTCAGTTTTTTGGGTTTTTTTTTGTTGTTGTTGTTGTTTTAAGTAAGGGGAGTTTACTGTCTTCACCATCTAATGGTTTCCTAGAACCTTTTTAAGTCTTTACACATTAAAACAGTTTGGTTTTTCTGTGAGATAAGCAACACTGGGCTTCCAGATTCTTTTTCTTAGAACATTCCAGTACAGAAAGAATGTATTTATGATTTTTCTCAAAAAGCAAGAGAAGCTAATGAATATTAAAGAATCCACCATACATATTTTGGAATAGGACAGTTGCAAAACCTATATGCTACCTAAGAAAAAGATGCACTAATAGACACGTAAGTGTGCATGCGTGTGTGTGTGTGTGTGTGATGTCTGTATGGCATATTTATGTGTGTGTGCTATATGGCATATGTATATGTGTGTACTGATGCAAATGGAGGCTAGAAGAGAACATTAGATGTCCTTTTCTATCACTCAACTGTGTGTTTCCTTGAAAGAGATTCTCTTACTCAACCCTGAGACCCTGAGCTGCCATTTTTTGGTCAGCAAGCTCCAGCGATTCTCTAGTTTCCACTCCCACATGAACTGGGGTTACATGTGTGACCACACTCAGACTTTTTTATGTGGATGATAAAAAAAAAATCAAACTCTGGTTGTCTCAGACCTTCTCAAGCCTTCATGCTTCCACAGCAAGCGTTCTTACCTGGTGAACCACCTCCTTAGCCAATACATATTTTAGAAACTATAACATATCCCATTTCAATTACCTATGATTCATAGTATTTCTTTAAAAGAGTAAAGAGTCTATTACTGATGTTAGTTTTGCTCTTAAAAAAATCTTTAATTGGAGCTTTGAAATTCTTGGTTCGGACCAACTGTGATCATTTTTAAAGGCATATAAACATCTCATCAGCATATGTTGGCCTCCTTTTTACCAAAGTAGTTAAGGGAGTTTTCCATTAAATATTTCTGGGCTGTGGGGATGTCTCGGTGGGTAAGGCACTTGCTTATAAATAATATTTTCATTGTAAAAATGTGGCAGCTTTTAGAATTGTCAAAGTGTTTTGGGTAAGCCAATAGGAATATGAAAAGCTATGGAGCAGGAGTAAAGTAGGGGTAAAGGCAGTTTCTCCTTATTCATAGTCTTGTCAGTGACTTCCAGAATTTGTGATCTTGAGCTTCTTGATCATGGTCAAAGTAATGGGAACAAGTGCTGAATTAAACAAAATTAAACAATTTCCTTTAATTCTAGTGTGAATGGTATCTGTCTATATGGGCATACAAAGTGTTTTCCAGACTGATTTTACCACAGAACTTTGTTTTCTGCCATGTAGCTTAGTGACAACACCAGGGCCCCATTCATGATAAAATGAGTACTAGTTAGCTGAATTGAGCATTTCTGTCTGGACCACATACCACTTAGAGATAAGTATTGCTTTTCTGAAATTTATTATTTTATTTTTTGTATGTGTACACACATATGTATATGGAGGCCAAAGGACAACCTTGGGTGTTCCACACACAGTTGCTGTCCACCTTTTATAAGACAGAACATCCTTGTGGCTAGATTGGCTGGCCAATGAACCCTAGGGATACTTTGCTTGACTGCCCCACCCCCCAGCATTGGGATTAAAAGCTTGTACCACCATGCCCAGCTTAGTTTTTGCAATGTTAGTTCTAGGGGTTGGACTCAGGTCTCCACGGGCGTCCTCCTACATTGATCATCCATGTGTTTCCTCAGGCAAGCACTTTACTGACTAAGCTATCCATCTAACCCAGAGATATGCATTATTAAGCCCATATTGCATAAAAGGAAACCTATATAATAGGAGATTAAAAACTTAAGTTGAACATGGTGGCACATGCCTTTAGTCCCAGCACTCAGAAGGCTGAGGTAGGAGGATGGCTGTCAAGTTGGAGGCCTGTCTGGAGCTATAGAGTACGTTCCTGGTTAGCTGGGACTATAGTGAGACCCTGTTTCAAAATAGCAGCAGCAGCAACAACAATAAAAACTTGTCCCAAGTTATATAGCTAGTACATAAGGGAGCCAGAAAAGAAATCTTCAACAAACTGAACAATGAACTGCTGAATTTCTATAAGTAGGATTCCAGCTAGATCCCTTATTTTCATAAGAGGTATTAGAAAGTAGTTTCATATTTGGCTAGGTTGTTGCTCAGTGGATAAAGCCCTCGCCATACAACTCGTGAGTACCTGAGTACACATACCAAGACCCCACATAAACAGCCGGAATCTTTAGTACGCTTCTGTAATCCCAGTGAACCCATGGTAAGAAGGGAGGCAGAGACAGGAGAATTTCACAGAGGCTTGCAAATGGAGTGGTGAATGAGTGACTCTGTCTCAAATGGTGTGGAAGGCAAGGAACAACCCAAAAGTCGTTCTGACCTCTGCCTGCACACTGTGACACATATGCATCCACACTCATAATACAGGAATACACACACACATAAACATAAAAACAGAAAAACGTAAAGAAAGTAGTTTCAGACTGACCAGTACTCCCTATAGTCCCATTCTAGTAACATCCTTCGTGGTTCTTAATGAAAATTGTGTCGTTAAATTTTCCAAACAACAAGAGTACCTACCCAGCATTCTGGAGTCTTTCTTGTCATGGTACAGGGCCCATGGAAGGAGTCAGTAAAGCTTTGATTGCCTTCTGCCTTACCTGAATTTTCTTAGTTTTGTTTTTATATAAAATTTTACTTTTACAATGTAATTACATACACAGTTTAATACAAGCAACACGGTTGTTATGATCAGACACACATACACACTGCTGTCAATAGTACACTGATTCCCAAAACAGACCATCCATCCACCACTCCACACTCCCACTTTCTGAAGGTAAATTCTTCATAACTGTTCAGTTGCTTCTTTGGTATTTATCTAATTTCTAAGTAATGTTTTGTGCAAATGCTTTTTTTAACGTACTTTTTAACTTTTGTCTTTCTTGTAAGGTAAATGAAATTGAACCTCCCAATATACTCCTCTCCTCTCCTCATATTGTTTCAATATGAGAATTTAAAAATAACTTTTTAATCAATGTTTACATTATGATGACTGTGTAGCTCTTAGTTTTGAAGGACCAGATAGTGTATATTTAGTGCACTTAACTCTCTTATGCAACCATTTTTTACCTAAAGTTATGATTGTCTTTCTTGCTTAACCACACATATTTCATCTTTAAATATATTTGTTTATTTGAGAGAGGGAAAGGAAGAATGAGAGAGAATGCGTATGCCAGGGCCTCCTGTCATTGCAAACAAACTCCAGATGCATGTTCCACTTTGTGCATCTGGCTTTACATGGGCACTGGGGAATTGAAACCAGGCCTGCAAACTTTGCAAGCAAATGCCCTTAATAACTGAACCATCTCCCAAGCCCCACATATATATTTTTTTTCAAGCCCCACATATATTTTAAATGTCAGTATTTTTTTCAAGCACATCAAATAGTCCAGATACCTATTAGTGTTTTTGTCCCAAATATTCTATGACCTCAAACTATTTATTCAGTCTTTTCTTTTTATTGAAGGCTTTCAGAGTATTCTTTCTTCCTCCTCTTACCTGGGCTTGTTGCATTGGAGGCTCATTAAGAGGTGGTATCTGGGAGATTCTTTCTCACTAACCCTGTTGGATGCACTTGTGTGCCATGTCTTTTTGTTCACTCACTACCTTACCTTGTTTTCCTGGACCACATCTCTTGTAGTTCCTAAGATTATTAATCTTAGAAGTAGGAGAGAAGGTTCTTCTGTTTTTTGCTTTGTTTCCATTTCATTAACATTCCTTTTAGGGTTTTTGTCTGCTTTGCTCTCTACAGGTACCACAATGCTTTTAGGAAGTTCTGTAGGAGACAGAACTTTACTTGTAGAGTGATCTGTTAGAGAAACAGGTGGTCTTTTCTCTTACATAAACCAATTTCACAGAAAAGCCCACCAGTTTCTACCCTTAGCTGCCAACATTGTAGAAGCTGATGCATCAGGTTTCACTTAGTCCCAGCGTACTGGGTTCTCCATCCCCCTTCTCAGCTATGCTTAGCTTGGCATCCCTAAGTTAACCTGTCTGGTTTAACCTTTCCAGGAGCTATAAGGTCTTTCGTGAGTATCTCATAACTCTTTTTTTCTTTTAGTTTTATGACATAGGGCCTCATTCTAGCCCATGCTGACCTGGGATATACTGTGGAGTCCCAGGCTGGCCTCAAACTGACAGTGATCCTCCTAACTCTGCCTCACAAGTGCTGAAACTACAAGTGTGTGCCACTATGCCAGGCCTTGTGAAGCAGTGATCCTGTGCTCAGTCCTATCTCACACTTCATTCAATTCTACTGTTGCCATCTATTGTCAGCTTTATTGTTTCTACTGGTAAGGGTTTCATTTATTCCAGAATATAATGTTAGAAATTGCTCTTAGGTGAATCATTCCAGCATCAGGATTTTTTTAAACACTTCTTTTTTAAGACCCAATTCTACAGACTTGTCAGCATTCTTTCTTCTCCCTTGTTTTCCAGTTATTTCTTGCACCACAAAAATTTCAAAGAAAATAAAATGAACACCAGTATATTCTACAGCTAGGTTTACTAATTGTTAATATTTTGCCATATTTGTAAGCTCTGTTTATCTAATCTGTCATCTATCTGTTTGTCATCTATCTATCATCTGTTTATGTATCTATCATCTATTGGATATCTAATGTCTCCCTCCAACTTTATGACACTTCACCCATAAGCATTTTAGCTGTGCATCTCCTAAGAACCAGGATATTGTCTTACATTCTGAAATTATGAAAACCAAATTCAGAAAATGAACAATGATATGACACTGCTATCCATTGTAGTCTATATTTATTTAAAATTACCTTCTGTCCCAAGTAACATCCTATATACTTTAAAAATACTTATCATTTTTTTTATTTACTTACAAAAGAAGAGAGAGAGAGAGAATACAAACCAGTATACCAGGGGATCTTGCCATTCAAACAAACTCTAAAAATAGTGCCTTCTTGGGCATCTGGCTTTATGTGGGTACTGGGGAACTAAGCTTGGGCTGTCATGGTTTTCAAGCAAGTGCCTTTAACCACTGAGCTATCTCACCAGCGCTTGTATCCTATATTTTAAAAAAATACTTTTAAATTCTAACTTTTTTAGGGTAATAAGTGATATTTCATTGCATATCAGTAGTCTCTTAATGATGAACAATTTTCTAGTCACTCCTTGTCTTTGGTGACATTAACAGTTTTGACACTAACATGCCAGTTTTGAGGAATGTTCCTTAACTTGTAGTTGTGTGCTTATTGCATGATTAGGCTGAGAATAAACACTTTTTGTAAGAGTACTGTAAAGACTGTGTGTTGTTCTGAGTGCACAGCATTAGGTAGCTTAGGCAGCTCATTGTTTAGTGAGTGATTATGTAGTTTGGGCATTTGGATATTATGCTTTTGGCATAGTTTCTCCTTTGCCTTTTCTTTTGCAATTAAAAAAGTAATCTGTTGATTTGGGGACTGTAGGAATAGCTTGTTCTCTAACAACCTTTCACCATAGGCTTTAAGTACTGTCCTGTTCTGTGTATCATGTAATATTTTATTTTTGTATCACAGTGTAGTTTTGTGTTCATTTTATTTCCGTGGATTTAGATCCTTTGTGATCATCCCATTTTATGTTCAACTTATTCATCATTCATCTCTAGAATCTTCCATGTCTTGTCTTGCTTTTTGTTATATAATGCTCCAAGTTCATGTAATGATTTTTCTTGCCTTGGCAACAAGTTATTTCTCAAAAAAAGCCTGACCCCTGGTGTCTTTCAGTGGAGACTGGTGTTTAGAACACTAGATGCTGAATGTTGGCACTCCTTGCATTGGAGTAGCATTACTTCCAGAGTCTTTCAGTGGCCAGAGTTGGTTATAGACACAAGTAGGTGTACATATTTGTCTTTAGGATATGCATTTGAAGCTGGATTCCATAGAGCTCTTCCTGTAATCTGTATTTATATCTTCCCTCTCCCACAGATATTTACAAACTTCCTCAGTCTCATCATGCACACTGAATTATTTCAGCATCCCTCCATCCACACCACCCTCCATGGTTGGTGTCTCCTCTTGTATGTATATTTAAAGTTCTTCTCATACTTCATTAAGCTATCTCTCTCATCTGTCTGTTCGTCCAACTCCCTGAGTTATGTTTTTCTTTTAACGGTTTTATCTGTTTTCATATTCCCTCTTTTTCTTTTTTAAGAAAAATCCCACTTACTGTCATTTTGGTGGGAGTTGGGAGGTACTGTTGGCACTCTTATATGTTCCATCTGTTGCTAACATGAGTGAGAAGACAGGGAGGAAGCAAACACTGAATACCTTTGATACCCAAGAGAGCTCTGCCAATCATCTCTGCTTCACTTTCTCTGGCCCATAGTCCTAGCATAGCTTCACAAGCAACATGGATCCCCCTGCTCAGTGTAGTGGAAATTTCTGTTCTTCACTGTGTCTGTCCATGGGGACAAATTCTTTCAGATGTACTTGGAAGTAGACCTGAATGTTTAGGATGTGGGCAGAATGCAAAGATATAGCCAGCCTATATGATTTTGTATTTGTTCTGTGTTTGAGGACTAAATGTTACAAATCAGGCAATTCTGGATTATTTCAGTGTGAGAAAAATTAGTAGACCAACCTGGGAGAAAGCAGAAGCCAAGCCACTTTTCCTAACCTTGAATGTGTGTGAGTGTGTGTGTGCATGTGCACATACATGTGGAAGACAGAGGACAACCCTGCCAATTCTTCAAGGTCCATCTACCATTTTTGAGATAGGATCTCTCAGTGTCTTAAAACTCATGTTGTAGGCTGTACTGGCTGGCCAGTGAGCCTCAGGGATCTGACTGTCTCTATTTCCCTACCTCTGGTATCACAAGCATACACCACATACCTGACTATTTTTTTTTAAACATGAGTTCTGGAGGTCAAACTCAGGTCTTTGTGTTTGCAAGGTAAGAACTTTACTTTTATCTCAGCTCCTACCCTTATATATCCTTGTTATCCACACAGACCTTCCCTGTTCACTATAACATTTGTACCTTCAAAACGTTGATGGTTATCTCGCTTTATATTGGACATAGTTTCAAATTACAACTTTTTTCTGCTCTACTTAGTATTTATGTGACGAGCTGAACTACCCTGAGAAATATTTACTTTCAAATTCTAAAAATGCCTTTGGTATCTGTCATTTCCAGTGCTAGAGATTTAACAAAGGGTAGAGAAGGAATTTTCACAAAGGTGATCTAGGTGAGCTGCCATCATACTTGGAACTGTTTAAGATGTGTAATCTATTTCTCCATGCTTTGGTAAGCAAAAAGTGGCATTTTCTTTCCGTGGTTTTTCAGCTTCAATGATGCAGTCTGTCTTCAGCCATGCTACATTTTGGTGGTTAAATCTACAATATATGGCATAGTGCCAGGCATGATTTTTGCCAGAAACCTCTTTAGGCACTTGACATATTGGCAGTTTTTACAGAATCTTTTCTGTGTGCTTTTTTTTTTTTTTTATTCTGCTTGCATTGTGGAATTCTGGGTAAAGCTGCTTTAAATCAGTATCATATTAAATGAAAATACTTAAAAGAACATTTTGGCCAACAGTAATGTGAATAATGCAACATAAATAATCTGTGCCAATTTGGCTTATAGATTGCCAAAAGGAAGAATGTCTTTAGCAATGTTGATGGTTTGGCTTTGCTTTGCTGCAGATTAGGTTTAGCGACAAATTCCATCTGGCTACAGCTACAACATGCAGTCTCTCCATTGATTGGTTATATTGGGACTTCATGGGAGTGTCCTTCAAATAGCTTTTCCCAGCATTTTTAAAAGCTTCATTGAAAAAGGGGGGTAGGGAGAAAAGAGAAAAAAGGACTCTGCATTGTTTCAATTTGCTTCCAACATGCAAAACATAGTTCTAAATTTTTAATTAGCTAAGTGAGTGGTGAAAAGGAAAAGTAATATAACAAGCCTCGGTGAGCAGCTGGGATGTGTTGCCATGACGACAAGTTCAGCAGGCTGCCAGTGAGCATGGCAATGGGTAATATTGGGAGAGGGCTTTGAAACAGTGCCTGCTAACCACAATGTGATTGGTCACGCCTCTGTTGTCTTTGTGTGAACCAGTGGATGCTGGGTAAGACCTAGAGTGAATGCTCAGCTTGTCTCAAGGCTGCAATGAGGTAATGCTTCTGAATCTTTGGGGATTATGAGCTGTCTCCAAAAGACTGCAGTCTAGTGTGTTTTCATTCCTGCTTGCATTAATTGCTGAATATAACATGGGAGGAACTTTTGCAGCTGCCTTTATTCATCCTTTTCTATGTGCATGTATATATTACAGATAACACATGTGGACGTGGCAGATAGAATGTCAAGCGTGTTCCAAAAAAAGAGATAACCCTGCACATTTAGTCATTCTGCATAGAGTCAACATTCCATTTGATTTCTGGCATCAGTGGCAGGATCTCTTGATGGATAGATGATATATTAAAGTGGATTTGTGTTGGGTAAGCAAATTTGTTCTTTTCTAGAGAATATTTTGGCATTGATTACCTTTTAAAGTCTTTTATATGTATTTATGGTAGACATGAGGGGATTGGACAAAGTGTCAGATTTGCTTGATCAGTAAGATAAGCATTTTTAATTACTGGACAGTGGTCAGTTTTTATCCCAATTTTGACCATATTGGATCTTTCATTAATTGAACATAGTATTTGACTGCTTCAAAATTAACTGCTTAATAATGCTTTATCAGTTTGAAACTTGGATCTTTGAAGAAAAGCTGTGTTCCTGAAGCAAAAAGCTGTAGATGTTGATGGTGGTTTGTGAAACAAATAACTAAGTCAAGGTGCTGATGTGGCAGACACACGATCCAAACCCCTAAGTCCTAACTCTAGTTCTCTATGACATAGTGACTTATGTTCTCTCTAGGGTTTTGCTGGGTGGTTACAGAGTGTTGGATCATATTCAACCTAGGTCCCTATAATGGTTAGGGCAGTATTTCCAAAAGTGGTGTAGCTAAGTAGGGAGAAGCTGCTTGGACAATTCAGCTTTTCCTATCACAAATGGAAAGTATGTGAGCTAGCTTTAGGATTGAGTGCACCACACTGTCATATTGCCATCCTACTGTTGCATTTACCTTGCAAACAGTTCATTAAAATGTTAAACAAAGCTGGTCATGGTGACGCACGCCTTTAATCCCAACACTCAGAAGGCAGAGGTAGGAGGATCGCCGTGAGTTCGAGGACATCCTGAGACTACATAGTGAATTCCAGGTCAGCCTGGGCTAGAGTGAGACCCTACCTCCAAAAACAAAAACAAAGCATGATTGATTGGAAGACTGATGCCTAAGGATTAATCACAAATGCAGTATTGTTTCATCACTAACATTATCAATGAAGCCAGTAGTTTAGCAGAGGTCTTTACTCAGAAATAATGTATTGCTGCTCTGTAAAGTTTCCCCAAACATGGTCCTTTGTGAATGTGGAAAGGACTGATGGTACATAATTTGAGGCAATCACAAATACTTTTCTATAAAAGTTTGCCCTTTACAAACATAACATAAAGCCCATCATGATTATAGACTTGAACAGTAGTTTCAGAAAGTTTATGCTGGAAAAGCAAACTTTTAAATGAAGACTACAAGTAGGGAATCTGCAAGGTAGAATGTCAAGAGTATTAAGGCTTTGGAGTTAGACAGAAATCTTAATTCTTCTACTATACTTCATTGTAGATTCTAATGTTTTTAAATTGATACTTTACCATGATAGGCTGGTCACCACTTAAGGTATAGATGAGGGGAATGGACTCATAGGCTTACCTGGGTCTTTACTGAAGAGGAATTCCTTCATGTGGAATTTCTATCTTGACATCCAAAGGTCACATTTATAAAATACCCAGCTTCATTCACAAAATGCCACTAAAATAAGGTCTTGATTGCTTATTTTTTGAGACAGATTCTTACTGTTTAGCCCAGGCCAGCCTCAACCTTGTCATCTTCCTGCCTCAGCCTTCCAAATGTTTGCATTATAGTCCTGTGCCACTATCTGGGAAAAATAATGTTTTATTGAGAACTTAAATATATGAACATACAGTAATTTGAATATTTATTTGTTTGAGAGAAAGAGGCAGATTTAGGGAGGGAGAGAATGGGTGCACCAGGGCCTCTAGTAACTGCCAACAAACTCCAGACATATGCACCACTTTGTGCTTATGGCTTTATTTACATGGGTACTGGGGAATTGAACCTGGGTCCTTTGGCTTTGCAGGCAGGCACCTTAACTGTTAAGCCATCTCGCCAGCTCCATACAGTAATTTGATCATGTTCCCATTCCTTTATCCTTTTTTGTCTCCATTCCTCCATCCCAACCCCTGAGGACTCTCCACTTTCAAGGAAGTCCTTAATCTGTTTTGTTGTCTCATTCCTTTTGGACAAAATAACTTTGAGTGGCTTTATTTCATCCATATTAAAATATTTCCAATAAAATAAAACAAACCTTTATAGTGTGCTAACTCAGAATCTTAATAACTGAAATAGGGGCTAGTTTGAAATGTATATCTATCTTGTTAACGAAGGATTCTATCTTGAATTGCTTAGACAAGTACATCAGGGAGGAAGTGTTGCTGTAAAGAATACATTTTTCAAATGGGCTGCTAAATTAATATTCAAATGTTATATTTAGAGAAGACTAATTTTCTGATTTTTGACATAGACTGTCCCTTAATATGGTATGTTTTACTCACTTCTGTGGTTTTACTATGTCAAATACTCCCATATTTGGAGCAGATATTGTTTAGGCTTGACATATAGTGATATTGTACAGATTGCATAATGCCTTAATGCCTGCCTACCAGATGTTATTTTTATCAGTGATACATTTCTGAGCTTTCTTGAGCTAAAAGTTGGTTCCTTGTAGGTAGATAGCACTGTGTCTTTATCTTCCTTTTGTCCTCCAAGGACTGAAACCAACACTAAAGCATGAAATATGTTTTGATGTACATATCTTATTTTATATAGAATGGGTATTCTTGATCTCATAAATATAAAATGGATGAATTTTACATAATCTTAGACAAGTTTTCTATTGATTTTTTTTTAATCAACAAATACGGTTTTATCTTGATCCATTCCCCATCTTGATCCACCTAAAATTTTTGTAGTCTTAAAATCAGAAATTCCAATAAAAAAGAAAATGCTGGGCTGGAGGGATGGCTCACCAGTTACAGCATTTGCTTGCAAAGTCTTATGGTCCAGGTTCAGTTCCCCAGTACCCACGTAAAGCCAGATGCGCAAAGTGGTATGTGAATCTGATCATTTGCAGCAGCAGAAGACCCTGGTCCACCCATACTAACTTTCTGTCTGCCTCTTTGTGTCTGTGCCTTTCTCTCTCTCTCTCTCTCAGATAAATAAAATATATTAAAAAAATATAAAAATGCTATTTTTGTATTTAAATCAAAACAGTTATGTTATGCATCTTAGCATTTTCACCACTCTTTATGCCTGTATGTTATTGGTGGTAGGGGATGTGGAAAGGTGCATGGCATATTTTTATATTGGACAGAATCCCATTTGAGTTCTAGATATGTGTGCCCTTTCACTTTTTTGGAGACTTAGAACAAATAAATCAGATGCATCACAGGGCGCCTGCCATGTGGTAGCTAGTCAGGCAATATTAGTGCCTATTTTAATTTCATTGCTAAAGTGAACAAATTCTTTTAGCTTTAATGGGACACCTTTCCTAGTGGGTTAGGAGAAATATTATTTGTTCTTCAACTTTGGTAAGTTGCTCTAGAGGAATATCATTCTTATATGATTAGAACATTTTGTCATCTCATGTAACAGCCTTGGTTTTATCAGTTCAAAATGAAAGTTTTAAGTAGAGCACAATAGCACATACCCATAATCTTAGCACTTGGGAGGCTGAGGCAATAGGATTGTGAGTTGGGGGCCAGCCTGGGCTATATAGTGAAGCCTTGTTTTTTTGTTTTTTTGTTTTTTTAAATCAAATAAAAGATGTAGTTGGTATCAGTATATTTAGAGCCCTGGAAGTTTGCCAGCATAAAATCAGCAGGGATAAGAAAGAAGCCTTGGAATGGGAACAGTTTCTTGCCTTTAACATGGGGTCTATGGAGATTAGTATGTGCTTTTCCTAGAAATCCAGTGTAAAGTTTAGGGGCAGTGACCTGGCCAGTGGGAAAGCAGAAGGAAAGAGACATTCAGACAGACAGCCAACTGGCTATACCGACTCTTCTTCGGTGGTACTGCTACAGCCCAAACAATCAAATTAAGAGATGCAGGATGTAGCCAGATTTATGGGAAAAAGAAATTTGGTCTTGGACATGTTTGGTCTGAAACCCTGGGATGTGTAGAGGAGAGGGAGAGGAAAATCAAGAGGGAGGTCTACGAGTCCAAGGAGAGTTTCAGAGCCAGAGAGGGAGTTATGTCACTCATCTCTGTGGAGCTTAAGATGAGAACTGGCATGGTGAGTGGGAGAATGGTCAGGATGTAGCTGGAGCACAGAGGAGGCCTCAGGTTTTAGCCCTTGCAAACACTCCTGTGTGTGTGTGTGTGTGTGTGTTATGCATGTAAATTCATATGTCTGTGGATATACACGTTGGGCAGGTATGCATTCATGTGTATACATGTGCGTAGAGGCCAAAGGTCCATGTTAGATGTCTTTCTTATTTACCCTCCATCTTATTTTGGAGGATTCTTGATGAACCTGGAGTTTAGTAATTTGACCAGGTGAACTAGCCAGCAAACCCTAGGGTTCCTTTTGTCTCTGCCTTCATAGCTGTGGGATCACAACCATATGCCCACCACATCCATCTTGTAAGTGGGTGCTTGGGTCCAAACTCAGATCCTCATGCTTGTACAGCAAGCACTTTACCCACTGAGCCATCTCTCCAGCCTGTAACTTACTCCTTTCTAGTGATAGTCTCAGGAAGCAGTTATAGAAAGATCAAACTCAGACCCAAGATTTGAGTTGAGAATCTCAATTTCCTTTTAGTGATTTACAGATGATAGACCTTTCCCAAAGAAATGGATGGCACCTGTTTGGAAGTCAAAAACCCAAGCTGAAAAGAACCATGAACATTTTCCTTGGTTCTTCTGCACTTGATTGGCAGGATGATGGTGATGTGTACTCCAAGTTCCCTGAAGCCTATCTCTGTCATCACACCCCCTTTCTAGCAGAGGTTCCTCCAGAAACAGCATGTGGAGGTTAGTGACTTAGGACAAGCCACACATTCCCTCTAACTGGCCAGGAATGCAGAAGGATATGGAAGGCTATGGTAAAGAGAGAAAGACAGTGACTCCTCAAAACAAACTCCTAAAGTTAAAAAATAGTTGTTATTCATCTTCAACAACAAGTTCAAATAATTTCCTCACTTGAAGAAATGGCGTAGGACATACAGAAAATGTAACTTAATCTCTTAGGTACTTTTGCAGACTGTTTACACAATCAGCTTGTTCTTGTCGATGTCTGCTTGAGAACTTGTTTCCTTGTTATAACTCCATTAGTGCCATAGCAATGTGATTATGTGCCATTACACCGTTAATCATCTGTGACCAGTTAACGAAGTTGGACGAACTATCTAGCTTTCCCAGATTTCATCCAAACATGACATTGGTAGAATTAACTTCATAAGGCTTTTGTGAGAAATAAATGGTATGTGCAAAGTCTCTTGCATAATGCTTGGTTTATACTCACACTCGATAAAGGACAGTTATTAACAGAAGAAAGGAAGTGATAAAAATGGAGGTCTTGAGTAGTGAAATAAAAATGGTAAGGGAAGGTAAATGTATTTTGGGTCTCAAATGATAAAGAAAAGCATAGGAGTCGCTGGAACTTAGACTGTCCACCCACTGGTAGTGCTCACAACTGTCAGTTATGTGCTTGGCACTCCAGATGCACCCAAATTAGTTGCAGTGCTATATTTGCCAATTGTTTTGTTTTATTTTAGTTTCCTGAAATGAGAAGTGGTTAAAATTGCAAATTTGTTGGGTTATGGAGATATGAAGAAGGAAAGTAGTTAGAACCCTTTGTTGATTGTAAATGTCACCCAATTTGGTTTAGGAAAATATATGCTAAAATGTATGGAAACTTTAATACTTATAAACCAATAACATAATGCTAACATTGGAATACAGATTGTGAAAGTGTATTTTTATATTTTATTTATTTATGTATTTATTTGAAAGAGGGAGAGGAAAGAGAGAGAGAGAATGTGTGTGTGTGTGTGTGTGTGTGTGTGTGTGTGTGTGTGTGTGTGTATGCACTAGGCCCTCCAGCTGCTGCAAATGAACTCCAGACACATGCTCCACCTCATGCATCTGGTTTACATGGGTCCCGGGGAATTGAACCAAGGTCTTTGGCTTTGCAGGCAAGCGCCTTAACTACTAAGCCATCCCTCCAGCCCAATGTGTATTTTTCTTTTTAAGCAGAAGGTACAAGTGTAAGGAAGAACAGTGAAGTACCTACTTGAACAATAAATTAGTACACTTAAAACATAGCCAAAAAACTGACATGAGTTGAAGAGCAAATATTAATGCTTTGTGTTAACAAAATAAACATGAAACTGAATTTTAAAATCTGGGCACCACAGTGGAAATGGGGATGTTCCAGGGTATCTGTCTCTGGAGACCTCTGCTGTATGAAATCAAGTTTTACAGTCCTCAGATCTGTGGACATTACTAAGAACCCTTCAATAACATTTGTGTGGACTAATAGAATATTGCTGATTTTTAGTTCTGATACGTAAGTTCAAAAAAAAAAAACCCACCATCTGTTTCCATCACTGCATTAAAAGAAAGAACATTTAACACACACATACATGCACACACACACACACACACTTGGACAGAAGAGCATAATATAATAAATGGTTGGCTTTTTTGAGACTTCAGTAAATTTTAAGTTAAAAAACATTTCTTGAAACTGTATATAAGTCAAGACCTTTGTTATAAAAACTGCCAAGAATATTTTTAAAGCCAAAATAGGTTATTAAGACCAATCAACAAATTGTAGGGAATGGAAAGAAAAAACAGGTTATTTACGGAAAACACTATCTACATATGTACTCAAGGTACATATTTGGTGACAGAGACTTCAGCAAAGGCTGTTTCCTCAGGTCCTATCAACATCTAAGTTCTTTTTTGGTCCTCAATCTTGGGAGCCAAGTGGTACTTTAAATATCCCATGTCAGTAATTTTATACTCCACAACACAGGACATCTGCAGACATACTGAATGTTACTATAGGAGAAAGTCGAGTGGCTTTTGTAAAAAAGTTCAGGTTCCACAGTGCAAATGTTAGCTGAACTGGCTCATTCATTTCTATGGCAACAGCTTCATCCTCTTTATCCACATTACTCAGTTGTGACAACTTATTATTTCCATTTCTAAGTTCTCCACTTGCAGAAAACTTCATTCCATCTTTTGCTCAGGGTATTACAATAGCATCTCCAATATGACTGAGATCTCGGCATATATGTGCAAATTCTCCAGAAGGCATCTTGACTACGGAGCTGTAGTCTTGTTCTGGAATTCCAAGTTGCTCAACATCTAAATCCATTAACTTCATTTCAGAGTCTGAAACTTTCTCTTGATATGTTGCTTCAATACTAGTGCCAAAGTATCAGTATTATCATCAGCCCTTAGTGTAAGATGTCTTTATTGTCAGCACACACTTTATAATATGTTGAACATGCTGGTGGGGTTCACACCCATGGCCAGATTGCACAGTGGTAGGTGTAAAAGCCTTCATAGTGCAGGGTGAGCTGCACCAAGGAGACCACGCTTTGCAGGTTCATGCCACTGGAGCTGATGTCCCGGCAGGCCTTGTTGATGCGATACTTGAGCTCCTCCAGCATCTTCTTCAGGATGGAGCCCTGGACCAGGCGTGCCTCAAATATGGTCGCTAAGTTGTAAGACAGGTGGAAAAGAGAAAGGCCGAGTGGGCTTAGGCATGCTTGGTTCTTCAAGGGACAGAGCAGTGAAGACCCAACATTGGTAATGACAACTTGCTCACTGTGCCTGCAACCATTTAATAAAAGTTTGTTTGGTTTTTTGGTTTTTTGTTTTTTTGTTTTTTTTGGTCTTGTTGTAGTTTTGGTGAGGTTTTTGTTGTTTTTTGAGGTAGGGTCTCACTCTAGCTCAGAGTGACCTGGAATTCACTATGTGTAGTCTCAGGGTGGCCTTGAACTCACAGCGATCCTCTTACCTCTGCTTCACGAGTGCTGGGATTAAAGGCATGCGCCACCACATCTGGCCAAAAGGTTACTTTTTTAAATCCAGGAATGTTATATCTTTATTAAAATCTTCTTATGTTTTCCTTATTTTTCCTTCTTTTCATGTGGACTGCTAAACTAATAATTGTCCACACAGCACACAGATTTCCTTCAGATAGATTTGTAAGTCCTGATTCACCCACCTCTTAGGTGGTCAGTTCTGGGCAGCTCAGGATACTACCACTTGCACCACTACAGAAACCAACACTTTTTCCTGGACCACTTTGTGGCCCCAAGCCAATTTCTTAAAAGCATCTTTGTTACCAGTGCAGGCTGAATTGGAGAGGCAGGTTATAGATAGATAAAAAGTAAGTAGTAGATGAAATATTAAGTACTTATAATGATTAAGTACATATGATTTTATGCTATGTAGGCAAGAGTGTTTCACATTCTAGCTAAAGAAATAGAACATTGTATCTCACTGGGAATAATGCCTTTCTTCATCAGCCATTTGTTCTTAAAACAAGCCATTTATGAGGTGTGGGACTTTAAAGAGGCCAGTTTTGCTATTCCTATGAGAACTGACTTCTTTGTTACAAAATGTGAATGTTCTAGACATAGTGATTTTTTTTAAAGGTAACAGAAAAAAATACTGATATGTACAAGTCATTAAGAGTATAGTCTGTTCAATGTATGTGCTACTCAAAACACATTAAAAACTCAGTGTGGCTGAGGGAAAGGAATAAAAAAGAAAACTAAGGAAGAGAAAGATTATACCATGATCCTTTTATTATAAAGGAGCTTACAGTGTGGGCTGGAGAGATGGCTTAGCAGTTGGGTGCTAGCCTGTGAAGCCTCAGGACCCTGGTTCAAGGCTGGATTCCCCAGGACCCACTTTAGCCAGATGCACAAGGGAGCGCATGTGTCTGGAATTTGTTGGCAGTGGCTGGAGGCCCTGGCATGCCCATTCTCTCCCTCTCCCTCTCCCTCCCTCTCTCTCTCTCTCTCTCTCTCTCTCCCTCCCTCTCTCCCTCCCTCCTTCTTTCTCTCTGTCACTCTCAAATAAATAAACAAAAATAATATTTTTTTAAAAAGAGCTTACAATGTGTTTGGCTAAATTTCATACATTTAAAATTATATTAACATCTAATATTCATAAACATTTACTATTAAAAGTTAATTTTTGTTTGCTTATCACCAACATATTAACTCTGCTTTTATAATTTTGAAATATTAAATTGATATGTCTCTTGAGGGAATTAGTAAGCCATAGTTTGATTAACCAAAGTTTCACCTTTAACATAAAGTGTGTCTGTCATATGCAACTTTCCCTGGGGTGATGGGAACACATGTCTGTTCACCCCAGATAGAGCACAAACAATAGATCATTGCACAGTTTTACCAAAATCCAATTTTGGTGAACCAATGAGTTTATTAGGGTTACTTACAGAGCATGGATGTGGAAATATTTACTTACAGAAATGTGGTCAACTCAAAGGAAGCTGCATCACCATAAAGTCCCACACCATTCTGGATGGTGACCTATAAAAGCTGCATTCTCAAGTTCCCCTTCTAGTTTCCCTACTTCCTACATAAGCTAACATCTCCCAAGATCACTTGTTGCTAGGGAAAGGGCAGAAGCTAACAATGGCTGGGATTCCAGGTGAGTGTTTTGTGACACTCTCCTCCTCCAATATCATTTACCCCATTATTATTGCCTATGTACATTTCCTGTGTGCCCACCAACCAATAAAGGTCTCTGCTGTGTATGCACCTAAGCCTAACTATGAAACACATCCTAAGTGCCTCTTAATTTATATTTCCAAGGTTATAACAAAGCCCCAAGTTTATTTTAAAAATCCCAACATATTAACCTGCTCAGGAACCCCTCCCAGCTTCTCAGCAAGAGTGCTTTACATGTTTTCTCAACCCATATTCTTTCCTAAAGTAAATCTTTAATAATTTTACTCTTTGTGTCTGCTTTTCAATTTTTTGCTAAATGTGGATAAGGACTTGGATTGGAGTTCTAATCTCACTAAGAACTCAAATCCCACATCTCTGACTCAGAAATAACTTCTGCTCACATTGTAATCTTATGATGATAAGTGTGGTATGCTTCAAACATTTCCAGTAGTTGTCCTCTGCCTACCTGTCAGCAAAGAGCTTGCTGATTCCATTTAGATCATCCCTTAGACATAGGTGGGCCTGATTTGTCTCTCACTGAGAAGCCCAGGACCCCGTTTTCTCACCCAGGTTACATTATGTTCTCCCACCAGACTGTTGTATCAGGGTCTGCATAAGTGTTCATGGAGGAATTATACTGAAGAGTGGTACACCTATGTGCAAAGCCAGTGACTTATGCTGACAGCAAGTGGGAGGCATCTGCACCAAGCAACCATGCCTGTTGGTCTCCATTCTGTCCCTGTCTAGAGTTGCTTCCAGTGGCCAGAAATGAAAATCACCCCCATTTGGCTAAAATTGGAAAGTTGATCTATTATACATAAGCCTTTCTAGCAAATAGGCTCATGCTGCATGTATTCAGATTTTCCTCATTAATAGAGTAGAATTACAAATATGACATCCATTCATCCTGAGCTCCTCCCAAGGGTTCTGGTCAACAAACATTTCACTATCCTATTATGAATGAATACCTTAGCATATATAATATGAATATGGATTTCATAGGGATTGTATTAAGATCACCACTGCGGGGGGGGAGGGGCAGGCAGCTGCAGAGATGGCTTAGCGGTTAAGCCTATGAAGCCTAAGGACCCAAGTTTGAGGCTCAATTCCCCAGTACCCATGTAAGCCTGATGTGCCCATTCCCCCTCCTTCCCTCTCTCTTTCTCTCTCTCTCTCCTTCTTTCTCTGTCTGTTGCTCTCAAATAAATAAATAAAAATAAACAAAATTTAAAACAAAGATCACCACTGGGTTACATGCTCCAGTGAGAAGGCCATAAGAATTTTGGTATGTTAGTTATTTTAATGTTTTATTTATTTTAATATTTTATTTATGTATGAGAGAGCACACCAGGGCCTTCGACCACTGCAAATGAACTCCAGATGCATGGGTCACTTTATACGTCTGGCTTTACTTGGGCACTGAGGATTAAACCTGGACTGACAGGCCTTGCAAGCAAGTACTTTAACCACTGAGCAATCTCCCTAGCCCATGGGTCTGCTATTTCTGCAGGACCATAATATTGTTGAGGCATAAGGTTTGAGAGTTAAGTTTTGGGTGGAATTTTATGAGGTAATGAACTATAGAAGTCGTACACATAAGCTGAGCATATTTGAATGTTACTATTCTGGGATATATAAATATCAATAACTGGAAACAGGAAGAGAAAGACTGAACATTCCTGGGGGAAAGTCCAGGCCTCTACTTGTTTCTCCTCCCAGTTGTTGTTTTAGCCAAAGCTAAGGAAGGAGACTTTGAAAGCGCCTATCACTCCTCTCTGTGCAGTGTGGCCCAAGCCAGCCCAGGCCCAGCCTAGGGAAATATTTATCCACAACTGGAAGTTCTCAAGTGATTAGAGGAGAGAGCCTGTCCTCCGCTTGTAAAGGTATTTATAACCTTAGGGTGGTGTTTTTGAGCCCAGGTAAACCAGAGGGCCAGTTAGTTGGTTAGGACTAGGGGATGTCTCAGGAAGAGACTAGTTTAGCTTGACCAACCACAGTGTTTAAGTCCTATGAAAGATCTCCCTCCCAGGAGGGGTCCTGACTGTGGAAAAACAGTTCTTTGGAAATAGGCAAGAGATAAGAAAAACTTTCCCAGCCGGGCGTGGTGGCGCACGCCTTTAATCCCAGCACTCGGGAGGCAGAGGTAGGAGGATCGCCGAGAATTCGAGGCCACCCTGAGACTACATAGTGAATTCCAGGTCAGCCTGAGCTAGAGTGAGACCCTACCTCGAAAAACCAAAAAAAAAAAGAAAAAAGAAAAACTTTCCTGCCCTTTATACCCCTTTAGGGATCCAGTCACACTAACTCTACCCTCCTTCAGTACTTGTGCCAGACAGTGGACTTGAGGAAAGGAAGGTCAGCATGCTGTCACTCAGTTTACCTTCTTATTAGTAAACCTGAAAACATATTGTGCCAAAGAGGTGAGAATCACAGTTAAGCAGGAAACTTGTAGTTAGCCACATCTTTCCACCATTATCACAGAGGTGGAGAAGAGTGCTTGGAAATGTGGGAAGTGGATGAAGTGAAATGGAATCTTTTTGAAGTTGAAACAGCTTAAAACAAAGTAAAAGAAACTGGGCTGGAGGGATGGCTTAGCAGATAAGGTGTTTGCCTGCAAAGCCAAAGAACCAAGGCTTGATGCCCCAGGACCCATGTTAGCCACATGCACAAGAGGGTGCACATATCTGGAGTTTCTTTGCGGTTGGAGGCCCTGATATGCCCATTCTCTCTCCCTCTCCCTCTCCCTCTCCCTCTCCCTCTCCCTCTCCCTCTCCCTCTCCCTCTCCCTCTCCCTCTCCCTCTTCCTCTCTCTCTCTCTCTCTCTCTCTCTCTGTGTGTGTGTGTGTGTGTGTGTGTGTGTGTGTGTCTTTGTGTCTCTCTGTCCCTCTCTCTGTTTCCCTCTTTCTCTGTCCAATAAATAAATAAGTAAAAATTTTTAAAAAGAAGAAAGAAATAACTACATCATCTCCCAAATAAAAGCCAATCATTAAAGAGCAAAGTGAATGGATTTACTTCTATCACAGTGAAATTTTTAAACAATAGAAATTATGGATTGTTTCTTTTTTCAAATTGTTTTCTACTTATTTATTTGATGAGAGAGGAAAGAGAGAGGCAGGTAGAGCGAGAGGGAGAGAATGGGCATACTAGGGCTTCTAGCCACTGTAAAAGAACTCCATGTGCATGTGCATGTGCCACCTGTGGATCTGGCTTACATGGGTACTGGGGAATCAAACCTGGGTCCTTAGGTTTCACAGTCAAGTACCTTAACCATGAAGCTATCTCTCCAGCCCCTGATTATTTCTTTAAGAAAATATTGTGTATATTGATTGTAGGGGGACACCAGGGTATCTTTCTAATGTAAATGTGCCTATTTGGCTTTACGTGGGTGACTGGGGAATTGCACCTGGGCTGGCAGGCTTTGCAAGCAAATACCTTTAACTGCTGGGCCATCTCCTAGCCCCACTTTTTAACTTTTTTTAGTCCTATACTTAGGTTTGGTTCACCCCACTCTGATTCTGTATTTGAGCAAACACAGTGCTACTGAATGTAGCTGTAAATCTGGGCAAAATGTATCCAGCAGCTCTTTGAAAATTCTGAAAAGTAGGTGGTAGCAAGTATATGGGGAAAGGAGGTCAGAATTCAAAACAAAACCAAACTAGTATATATATTGTGTATCCTATTCTCTCATCTAAGTAGACTCACTTAGTAGCCCAAAACTTAGAAGGGCACACTGGTGTGGACAGAAAGGTCTTCAAAATAAGCCTGTACTTTCTCAGCCAAGGAACACCCTACTGAGCATAGAGTGAGTGGGGAAGTCACTGTAGTGTTTTGTTTTCTTTTGTTCTCTTCTTCCCCAGTGTGTAGTTACGGCACAGCAGCACTAAGAACTGGACAAGCACCTAAGACTATGATGGTGGAAAGCCTTTTTCCTGATGAACTGTGGTGCCAAGGAGGTGTATCTCTATTGTCATTGGTCTCTGTCTTCCTCCGTCTTGGCACCATCATATATTAAAGGCTTAAAATACCAATTAAATAACATTGTCAGAAGAGATTGTGTATGTGTGTACATGTATGTGCAGATGCATGCGTGTGAGTTAAAATTTACCCATGCACATATGGATGCCAGATGACAGTCTTGGATGTTACTCCTTCGGCTCCATCTACCTTTTTTTGAGACAGAGTCCTTGATTGGCCTGGATCTTTTCTAATTAGGCTAAACTGGCTGACCAGTGAGCTCCAGGTGTCTCCCTGCCTCTGCCTGTCCAGCACTGGGATTACAAGCATGTACCGTCATACCCAGCTTTTTTTTTTTTTAATGTGAATTCTAGAGATTGAACTCAAGTCTTCATGCTTGGTAGGCAACTATTTACTAAGTAAGCTGTCTCCTCAGCCAGAATGGAGTTGTTTTTTTTTAATGAATATGCATATGCACGATGCAAATGTGCTCATGTTGAAGTCAGAGGACAACTTTAGCTGTTTGTCCTTCTACTTTCTTTTTCAGATTTGGTCTCTGTTGTTTTGCCATAGGCTCATTGGGGTCACATATGAGTGTACCATTTTCTTGAGGTGTTATGTGCATGCTAAAAAATTGAAGTTGAGCTGTGTGGTGATTTGATTCAGGTGTCGCCCATAAACTTAGGTGTTATGAATGTTAGGTTCCCAGCTGATAGAGATTTGGGAATTAATGCCTCCTGGAGGCAGTGTATTGTTGGGGATGGGATTATGGGTGTTATAGCCAGTTTCCCCATGACAGTTTGGCACACTCTCCTGTTGCTATTGTCTACCTATGTTGGTCAGGAGGTGATGTCTACCCTCTGCTCATGCCATCATTTCCCCTTGGCATCGTGGAACTTTTCCTCGAGCCTGTAAACCAAAATAACCCTTTTTCCCCCTACAAGTTGCTCTTGGTCAAGTGTTTTCTGGCAGCAATGTGAACCTGACTGCAATAGGCTGGCAGATTTGCAAGCAAGTGTTTGTAACCATTGAGCAATCTCTTCAGCTCCTAAATTTTAATTAGATGTTAAAAAAACAGGGTTTTGCTTATTAAGTCCAGGATATCCTAAAAATTCTAATCCTCTTTCTCTGCCTCCTGAGTATATCACCACATCTGAGTGGGTTTTTTTTTTTATTGTTATTTTTGTCAGTGCTGAAGAGTCTAACCCAGGAACCTTGCACATAGTAGGTTAAGTGTTCTACCACTGAGCTATCTTCAGGCCTGAAATTATGTTACTTATATCCATTAATTTTAGCAAGACAAGAGAGAATATAAGTAAATTTTAAATTTTTATTTCAATTTATTTATTTGAGAAAGCAAGAGACAGAGGGAGAGAAAAGGCATGCCAGGGCCTCCAGCCACTGCAAATGAATTCTAGACACATGTGCCACTTTGTGCATCTGGCTCACATGGGCCTTTGGGCTTTGCAGGCAAATGCCTTAACTGCTAAGCCATCTATCCAGCCCTATAATTAAATTTTTATTTCTTGGCGTCAAGATTTTGTGGCCTTTTCTGGTTCTATGACTACTTTATTAATAAAGCTGAGTGATCTGACTTCTGTGACAGGATTTGTGGAGGAGAAACAGTATTGACTTATATACAGATGTTAGTGAATGAGCAAATGTTTGCAATAATGGAGGTGTAAAGCAAACAAAAGCCTAAATAATTTTTAATTCAAGTGCAGCAGACTCTCCTTACTATTGAAAAAGTTGTTCTGAGAGTCTCAGTGGATACCTGAAGTCACAGATGCTACAAAAACCCTAATTATACTGTTTTTCCTATATATTAGTATGATAAAGATTAATTTATAAGTTATATCCAATAATAGGTTATCAATAATATAAAATAGAATGATCATAACAATATACTGTGGCAAAATTATACTAATCTATTCTTGTATGTTCACCTAATGAAGAAACATATAGCCTGTCTTTGGCATATCTGAATGCATTGCTTATCCTTGTTCTTTGGACTATCATAAAGTGAGCAAGAACTACCTGAACACAAGGCTGTGGAACCAGAACAGTTGACCTCATAAAAAGCTACTAACTGATGCATGAGTAGTTTATGTAGATACACTGGAAATGATTCATATCCTAGGTGGAATTAAGTAGGACAGCATAGCCTCACACTACAAGTTACAGTTTTTTTAATTCTGGAATTTCTCATTTAATTCATTCAGATTGTGATTGACTATGAGTAACTAAAACCTTCAAAAGTGAAGTCATGAAAAAGTGATAACTATTTTTGGCTGTTGCTAGTTGCTGAGAATATGGTGAACACAGACATCTAAACCAGTTTCATTATGGTTAGTAGGACTAGAATGAGAGGAGACAGTAGGCACCAGTCACAGAATATGCTCAGATGTCAAGGAAGCAGCCTGTTAAAGGCACTTCCAAGCATTGTGAAGTGTATGTTACATTGAGGCTTACTCTTTCTAACAAGTGCTGTTGGGTCTATAAGAAGTGCCAATTCATGGGCTGGAGAGATGATTTAGCAGTTAAAAGCACTTGCCTGCAAAGCCCTAAGGACTCATGTTTGACTCTAAGGTCCCACTTAAGCCAGACACACACAGTGAAGCAAGCATGCAAAGTTGCATATGTGCGCAAGGGTGGGGGGCACATGCATCTTGGAGTTCTACTGCAGTGGCTGGAGGCCCTGGCATGCCAATTCTCTTCTCTCTCTCTCTCTCTCTCTCTCTTACACACACACACACACATATAAAAAGGCTTAAAACTGTGTTTACTGTACAAGTGTGAGGACCTGAGTTTGGATCCCCAGTGCCCACATAAAAGGCTGGTGTGGCTATAATCTCAGTACTGGGAAGACAGGGATAGAGAATCCCTAGATCTTATTGACCAGCTAGTCTATCTAGTTGAATCAGTGAGCTCCAGGTTCATAAGAGAACTTGTCTCAAAAAATAAGGTGCAGAGTAATGAGGAAGACACTTCTGGTGCATGCACACACACACACACACACACACACACACACACACACACACACACACAGAGAGAGAGAGAGAGAGAGAGAGAGACAGAGAGAGAAAGAGAGAGAGAGAGAGAGAGAGAGAGAGAGAGAGAGAAATCAACCTCAGATATGCCAAGCTCAGCTTGGTGATGGGAATGTCTGGCCAGTATTTCTTTTTACATTCTATCTGGACTTAATTTAAGTAAGTTTTCCCTCTCTCCCATAACTATTTTGGGAAATATTGTGGTACTTTGTTTTATGTGTGTTTACTTTTTGTTCTGCACTTAATTGGAAACACCTTGAGGTCAGAGGTTACTTCAATAGCTATGTCTTTTCCAAAACGTGGCAGTCTTTGGACCCTTCATACTTCTCCCTGATCTTATCTTAGAGAGGAGGAATGCATCCCACAGAGAGGATAACTCAGCCATAATTAAGTCAGTGATAAAGCAATTTAGTTTCTTCACTTTTGACCTTGTAACTAATTTCAACAAAAAGAGCTCTGGGTATACCTTTAAAGCAGAAGAAATACTGATAAGAATTTTGAAAAGGAATTGGGAAATAACATTCTCAGTTATATTTTAAGTATACTTGTTGCTTGCCAAATGGGGGGCATATTTGTCCCCAGGGGTTGGGACCATACAATGACTGGCTTATGATGTTGCCTCAAGACAAACACAGGTACTCTCTCCAAATGGTCAGTAGCACACCTGCAAGTTTTGGGAAGTAATATGGATGTTGTTGAATATAAATAAATTATTTTTAATAGTCAAGCAGCAATTTGTTATGGAGTAGAATGCATAGCTTGTGCAAATTTCAGAGAGTCTTTAACATATAATCTTATGTTTGACCCTGTATATATAAGGATTTTGAAAATATCCTTCCACTCTCCCCTGAAAAAGGAAGTATTAAGGAGGAGTATCTGAGATATGCTCATATGTTTAATCTAGCAGGTTGGAGGTATAACATTCACAAATCCAAATGTCATTGGGATAATAATATAATTAAGAAGGATGGTATATTAGCTTTCTGTGCCTTCACATGGCTTTATTGACATTTAGTATTAAAATAAATTTGCAGTTTTCACTTTTAATTGGAAAATGAATCTGTCTTTGTCCCTTTGCTTTTTTTTCTTTCATCATTTTTTTTTCTTCCTTTTCCTTCTCTTCTGTTTTTTGTTTGTTTATGAGATGTTTTCCAAAGCTAGCCTGGAACTCTCTGTATATTCCATTTGGCCTTGAATTTGTGATCCTCCAGCCTCAGACTCCTGAGCACTACTACTAAAGATACATACCACCATACTCAGCTCTCTCACTTTCATTTCAGCTTGTCCTTTCTTTCTCTAGATGTTGGTTAGAAGACCTAAGAAGAATAAAATAATTTATGCCATACTAGAATTTGGAATTTTGGATGTCTGCATACTTAATTTTCAAGTCCTAATCCATACTACACCTGAAGAAACCTTGGAGCTTAACATTCTTATAATAATATTTTATTAAGTGTTGTAAAATAGTAGATGTTGATACTGAGAATCAAGACACATGGTGCTTTGTCACCTGAGCAAGTCACTTCCCCCATTTGGGCTGGGGCATGATCTTCTGTCAACTGGTAATGTACTAGATAATTTACAGCATTTCTTCTGTCTCTAAAACTTTATTATTCTGTGGTCCTTATCCTCTGAGAACTGATCTGATCAAAAGAGTATTGAGAAGTGCTGTAAGTAGCAGAACAGCCAGAGTCCTCATGCTAGGCTGATATTCTGATATTCAAAGGGATAACAAATGCATTTTCTCTTAAAATATTTTCTTTCCTTGCCTACACTGTGTTGCATCTAATCCAACATTACCTTGAACTTGTTTATTCCTTCATTACAAAAATACACTTAACTCAGTAAATCCTGAGATATAGAAGCCTTGAAAACTTTAGAACTTTCTGTTTTGAAACTGCTTTTGTTGAATTTATATTTTGTGTCTTATCAGCTTTTGTACAACCAGAAAATCTGATCTATTACTGTTGCCATGGTATTTCTGTTTAGAGATTTTTTTCTTTCTTTTTCTGTTTTTTTAAAATATTTCTTTATTAATTTGAGAGAGAATGGGCACACAGGGGCCTCCTATCACTACAAACGAACTCCAGACACATGTGGCATTGTGCATTTGGCTTTACGTGGGTACTGAGGAATCAAATCAGCCTATCAAACTTTGCAAACAAGTTTCTTTAACTACCTAGCCATCTCTCCTGGTCTCCCACTTTTTAAAAAATATTTTATTTTTATTTATTAGAGACAGAAAGAGGGGTTGAAAGAGAGAGAATGAGCCATGCCAGGGCCTCTAGACACTGCAGATGAACTCCAGACGTATGCGCCGCCACATGCATCTGGCTTATGTGGGACCTGGAGAATTGAACCAGGGTCCTTAGACTTCACAGACATGCACCTTTCCTGCTAAGCCATCTCTCCAGCCCTGGTCTCCCACTTTTTTGTTGCTCTTGTTTGTGTGTTTTTCTAAAATTAAATTCTCAATTTGAACTAATAGTCCACCTTGGCCAGTACTCCAAATGTCAGGCTACTGCAATGGTTTTTTTTTGTTTTGTTTTTTTTTGTTTTTTGTTTTGTTTTGTTTTGTTTTTTTAAGTCTAGGCAAGTAGTGTTAGGTATTTGTGACACTCCTGAAAACTATCTTCTCTCTCTCCCTTCTTGCCTCCCTTCCTTCCACTGCTGGTACTTGAACCAGGGTCTAGTGTAAGCTACCACTCAACTACATCCCCAGTCAGAAATGCATTTCTGATAATATCTTGATATTTCATGCTGGAAATTTTACATAGTATTTTCATGAAATGGAAATAGTTTTTTACATTCTTTTGCTTTCTCTCTTCCATGACTAAACATTCTGCACTTACTTGCTTTCTCACAATAGGCTTTTCTTAATAACTATTTTTTCCCTTTGGATATTGCCATGGTTTGATTCAGGTGTCCCCTTAACATAAGTGTTCTGAATGCTAGGTTCCCAGCTGATGGAGATTTGGGAATTAATGCCTCATGGAGACAGTGTATTGTTGGGGGCAGACTTATGGGAATTATAGCCAGTCTCCCCTTGCCAGTGTTTGGCACACTCTCCTGTACCTGTTGTCCACCTGATGTTGGCCAGGAGGTGATGTCCGCTCTGTGCTCATGCCATAATTTCCCCCTGCCGTCATGGAGCTTCCCCTTGATTCTGTAAGTCAAAAAAATCCCTATTACCCACAAGCTGCTCTTGGTTAGGTAATTTCTGCTAGCAATGTGAACCTGACTGCAACACATATATTGTATGCCTCTTTTCAGATGAACCTCCTCATTCAACATCAGTGACATCACTCTGTAAAAATGTATGTCTTTTCTCTATCAATTTAATGTTCTTCAGAATCTTATCCAATCTGATTATCTCTTTTATCTTGTTAATATACTTCATATAAATCCATCCATCTTGCCCAAGCTAGACAAACTACCAGCCTTTTTCCTAAACACCTTGAACTTCCTAACCCCATTGTTATGACCCTTGTGCTGATCTGCGTGGAAAGATATCCCAATCATTTCTACCAACTTTGTGCAGCCACCTCAAATACTTCTTTCTTCTCTATTATCTTCACTGATCTGCTTTGATGACTCTTATATCAGAAATGGCCATCTTTCTTTGTTCTCATGGTATAATTTCTGTCTATCCTTAATGACTCAGATATAAATCTAAACTATATGGATAAAAGACATACCTCATATTTACCTGAGCAACAAACATCATAAACATATTGGACTAAATAATATTCATTGACTTTTAAATAAGATATTGTTATAAACTGGGAAATTTTTTTTACCTTATTGGTGTGTTCTTACAAACAAAAAAAAGCAATAATATCAATGTTTCTGAGTGGTGATGGGAGGCACAGAATCCCCTTAGAAGTCCTTATTATCAACATGCTTTCCTGTCTACCTATGTTCCAAAAGATTAGCAATAATTATGTTTGAAGAGGGTGAAGATCATGTAGGTGTTTCTTAGGGATGAGACTTACTACTGGGTGGTATAAATACTGAGTAAAATTCATGGCAAATAGAGGTTGTCCACTCGAAATTTTCTTGAACCACCTTTTTTTTTTTTTTTTTTTTTTTTTTTTTGCTTGCTCTCTTTACTTCCCAGAATGAATGCTTGGGCCTCCCTTCCTTGGCTCCTGCTTCCTCCCTCCTGTCATCCCTTCCTTTAGCATGTGTTCATTCAATGATGAGGCAATATACTTTAACACAAAATATGCTAAATCTCCCTCTTCATAGAGCTTATGATACAGTATGGCATAGGATGTCCTTTCTCTTTTTCTCTCATCTGTCAAATTCTAGTAGTTTGCCCTTTTCTGGTTCTTCTAAATGTTTGTGATCTACCTGTGCCTCCATTTGACTAATACTGTTTTGTATTCTTTGTACTTAAATGTGAATATTATATTTCCTTCAGTGCATTTACAAACATATTGGAAGGTAGAGACCTTCTCCACTCCTCATTTTAAAAGTCTGTACAGGCTGAAGAGATGGCTTAGCAGTTAAGTGCTTGCCTGTGAAGCCTAAGGACCCCAGTTCGAGGCTCGATTCCCCAGGGTCCACGTTAGCCAGATGCACAAGGGGGCATACACATCTGGAGTTCGTTTGCAGTGGCTGGAAGCCCTGGTGTGTCCATTCTCTCTCCCTCTTTCTCTCTCAAATAAATATAAGTAAACAATTTTTTTAAAAAGTCTATGCACCAATTTATATACCTTGAGTTATGGACAATGTACTTGTACTTAAATTCCTCAAGTATCTGTAGGGCATAACAGTCAGACACCCAGTAAATATTTTTTTTAATTTGATTTATTAGTTTTCTTTTCATCAAATACAGGCAGTTTGGTACCATTGTTTAGGCTCAACACAAGCCCACTCTACAATATCAAGCTATTACCAGTAAATATTTTTGATTGATTTAATGGTATTTATTACTTTCTACTTCTTCAAGTACAGCAGCTCTAAGATTGCACTGGACCATTTAACAACCAAGTATATATTACAATTCTGCATGATTATATAACTAATGCTGCTACAATTTAATCTTCTGCCAACAAACCAGTCAAGTGCCAAGTACCACTTCTCTTCACACCTCGTCAACTGAGCTGGTCACCAGTGGGATTCTCTAGATGATGTTTGTAAATCTTTATTATAATGGTGAAGTTGCTGATAAAAGAAGCAGGGGGAAGACAGGGGAGGAGAACTGCTAATTATGGCTGGAATTAGTCCTTGACCTTCCCCTCTCACTGCTTTCTAAAACTTGGAAGTGTCTTTCTTGCCTTTATTTCTGAGTTGAAGTTAATAGGTGTCCACCATAAACCTATCTTCATATTAGTAGGGCAGCAAGAAAATCTGGTGTTTATTTTGACTGGTCTTTTGTACTTGTTTATATGGCCACTTAATGAAAGTCATTAGAGGCCAGAGGGCAGCAGAAGTCCTCGAACCAGACAAAGGTACTGACCTGCAGTTGAAGGAATTCAGCCAGTGACCTTTATCATAATTGGCCCTATGTTCCATATGAGAAGTTGGCTTTGATTTTAATTATTTTAGAAAATGGCTTCTTAAATGTTTCCAATAGTTATTTTATTACAATAATTGAGAAGTTTGTATGATACTTAAAACCCAGGCATTAGAACCAGCTTTCCAGGATTCAGATCCTGCTGCTTACTTACCAGCTGTGCCACCTTGAGGAAGAGTTAATCCCTTTTTGAAAATTGGAATCTCACAGTACTTACCTTCAGGATTCCCATAAGGACTAGATGTTTCTATCAATGAGCAGAATAGACCCATATAAAGATGGCAAAAATGTGTACCTTCAAGTATTAGAAAATCTGAATACATTTTTATTTGTAATTTTCTAACTCTTTGAATACTTGTACTGTTTTCTGCACTCACTATTGTAATCTTATGTATATCACAGAAGAACATTGAATCTTTAACTGTCAAGAGGTGGTACAATGACCTAGCCTTTCCCAAAGGGTCTTAAGTTGCCAGGGATAAAGTTAGCTGTATTCAGACCTTGATTTATTTGTCATGCAGTGACATCATTGCATTCTTAAGTTACAAGTGTTTATAAGGTATGCTTTCTGACCTTACAGTGATCAGATTATGCCTGATAAGATCAGGATGTTGTACTTTCTCATTGCTGTGACCAAACACTTGACAAAAGCAACTTGAGGAAGCAATGGCTTGTTTGAGGGTTCAGTACATCATGACAGGAAAGGCATGGTGACAGGAACATGAAGTGGCTGGTCATTGTGTTCACAGTCAAGGTGTGAGAGAGAATATGAATATTAATGCTATTGCTGAGTTTGATTTTTCCAACCCATGGGAAGGTGATGCCATATTCAAGGTAGGTCTTCTTTATTCAGGCAAATCTCTTGGGAAATGCACAGAGTCATGCCCAGAAGTGTGTCTCTCAGATAACTCTAAATGCAGTCAAGTTGACAATGAGTATTAGCCATCACAGATGAAATACATGCATTTGGGTGAATTTATAACTAAGGATCCAGTCAAGCTCAGAGAATTGAACTTAGAGGTGCTTCGGCAGGTAGCGCTGGTGCTCCGGGTATAGCACAGATGAGACCATCAGGGATAAGTGAAAAGAGGAAGCAAAACACTGAACCAGGGGAAAAGCAAGACTAAACCCTTTCTAATTAAGCTGATACGGCTATAATGTGTGAGGATTTTGACAGTCCATAGAATAATAATACATGAAGCACCATCTGATTTACTAATAGCTATAGTGTGGGATTGACAGTGGCACACTAAACCAAAAACCTACTATGTTCTTAGACTACCTGTAATAAAGACTAGTCTGTAACAAAGGCATGTACTACTGCTGGTATCCACAGCATGCTAAGAGGGAGTTTGATAGGTGAGATCAGTAGAGAACCCATGGGGTTCAAGGTTTCAAAGTGCCAGAGAGGATCTATTTTAAGTAGCATTCAAATCAAATCTATCAATTGGCCAACAAATACATACATAGTCTGAATGCTTGCTGGTTATCCCCAATTACAGGCAGCTCCAGAAAAGTTACAAGTTCCCATTTGTAGCTACTGGAGACAGAAGATAGTTAGTTTATTCTGTCTCCCAAGGGCAGACTGGGAATCATTTTAAAGTAATGACAGGAGAGGTTGACTAGGGTGTGCTTGGCTTGGAACAGGCTCTGAATTCTATGGTTGGAGGTATTTGTAAATGACAGAATCACAGAAGTAACAAGTGGAAATGATTCTTGTGGGACTTGAGTTTAGGATGATCTTCCAGGTGTAATGGCTTAAATTTATAATCCCAGCACTGAGGAAGCTGAGAGAGGAAGGTTGTAGTAAGTTGGAAGCCGGCCTGTACCTCAGAGTGAAATTGTATCTCAAAATACTAGGGAAAAATAGTAGAGAAAGGGAGGGAGAGAGAAAGAAGAAAATTGGAAGGCCTCCTTATTATGTGTTTATACTTCCTAGCTTCAGTTGCACCTCCCCTTTGTAGCTTAGATCCTGTTTCCATGAGGCTATGAGTGACTTTGCTATACAAACATATCTGCTGCACAGATCTATCTGGCTTCTGAGTATGGGACAATTGATGGGTATCTATCTGGTTCCTGAGGTGAGAATGATGATAACTGTTTTGGTGTTACTCTGGCAGCATTTGGGCAATATTACTGCCAGTATTAATAGAATTCAATCCCTCCTTAATTTTTTTCCTTCTTGACTCTATTTTTCTTTCACATGCATGTGTTATGTATATTTGTCCTTATGTATATGAGTGCACTAATTTGCTTAGGTTTGTGTGTGTGTGTGCATTTTATGCAGTGCTTGTGCATGGGGAGGCCAGAAGTTGATGTCATGTGTATCCTTAATAGCTCTCTACTTATTTTTGAAAATGTTTATTGAAACTAGAGCTTACTGATTTGGCTAGAATAGCTGGCCAGAGAGCCTCAGGGATTCCCTCACCTTTCCAGCACTGGGATTACAGGCATTTGCTACCATGCACGGCTTTCATGTGGGTACTCAGAGTCCTAACTTCAGTCCCAGTGCTTGTATGACATGCACTTTACTGGCTGAGCCATCTCCTCAGCCCCTTTCTTTGGGATGTGTATGTTTTTTCAGTGCTTCTGCTGCTACTGGGTTGGATGTATGTGTGTATGTATCATTCTTTGTGTGTGCATACAGTAAATGCATGAGTTATTCAGTCTGTGTTAATAATGAGCTTGTTACAAATGGTGCAGTGAAAAAGACATTTTTGCCTACTTAGGTAATTGATTTTTTTGCCTTACTAATCTTAAACATAGAATTTCTTTTAAGAACAAAACCAGATGAAGCAGCAACATTAATAAGTAAATAAATCCTATGACTCCTACCAGTTGTGTTGTAAGCTTGGGAGAACCTCACGCTGAGAATGAGTTCCTGACATAGTGACCTCATTCCCAACGCTGCCTTTCTTGGCAGACCTGTGCTGGCTGCCCAGGCTGCAAGGCTTGTAGGGATGATGAGACCTGTGCTTGCAAAGACTTGTATGGTAACTGGAATTCATGACAAATTGTTTGCTGCAGCTACTAAACTTTGGTGCAGTGTATTGTAGAATGGCCTATTTTACACGGGTGGGGAGACTCATCGTTGGTGACAATGAAATGCCTGCCTTAACAAAACAAAACAAAAGAGGAAAATGTGTCAGGTCTATAATTCTGTATTGGTGATTTAATGTGTGTGTTCTTCCTTCAAGCATCTGGAAGTATGTGCCCTTTTTACTGTTTTAACAAAATAACCAGAACTAACACATGCATGGGCACCTGGGTCCCTTGGAGAGGAGGCTGTGCTCCTTGCAGTCCTGCACCTGGGCTCCTTCCCCATCCAAGTCTTCAAACTGCACAAACAAAAGAGCTAACAGACACACACAGACTGTAGCTTTTCTTGGAGCAATGACTCATCAGCTCACAAAGGATTCTGGGCAGGGTAGTGAGAAGTCAGGTTGGCTGCTCCATCTCTATGACTTCATTTTGCAGAGAAGAATCCAAAGAGGAGTGACACTGCAGATTCCCAAAGCACTGCAGTGGGATATTAGCTCAGTACAGTGGCTGTGATGTTTGGGCTTGAGAAAGAAAAAAAAAAAGAAGATAGAATGGGCACACCAGGGCCTTTAGCTACTACAAACAAACTCCAGACATATGCGCTACCTTGGCATCTGGCCCTATGTGGGAACTGGGGAATTGAACCTGCGTCCTTTGGCTTTGCAGGCAAGTGCCTTAACCGCTAAGCCATCTCTCCAGCCCTTTAGCTAGCTTTTGAACTGAACTTATTATAGCATCTCAAGTCCTGAATTGTATGGATTGCTAAGAAAGAATTTTGCAGCTCATTTTTTTAAAACTATATCTGGCAAGGCAAAGTACTAGATTCTTATTGTGTTTCATAGGCCTGCAGTAGCCAGTCTGAAATGCTCATTGAAGATCCTGTTACTTGAAAGTTTACTCTCTCTTCTTATTACAGATACTAGGACGTCCATTTCTGTTACTGGCTCCTTCTTGGGCTTGGTTGCGTGTCCCTAGCATGCACCAGCCTTTAGCATCAAAGCTACCTGAGGGATGGAGCCAGTCCAGAAAGGGTCAGGTAGGTCCCCCTGTTTTTATTTCAAGAGTTGTATGCAAAGAAATATGGTAATATGTTAACACCATGTGATGGAGAAAAGCTGTACTCTGAAAACTGGTCTTTCTTCAGCCTGCCTCTCTCTCAGACAGTCCAGGTGTTCCAGTGAAGTTTGCCTACTGCATGTGACATGGCAGCATGAGCTCTCATCACATCAGATCTGAAAGTCAACAGCCAGAGGATTTGATACTAGGATGCAATTGAAGCACATTTCCATCAGCAGTATCTCTTTCACTCCACAATGGGAGGCATTCAGTAAACATTACTTGAAGTTTTCTACCTTAATTAACATATTCCTTGAAATGTAGTTTATTTGGCTTGCATCCCACATGCAGCATGCTAAAATAAAGAGAGCCTGATTTACATGCTCAGGGATGGCTTCCAAGACTAGATAGAATCTTAATGAGGCTGCTTATTGATACTGACTACTAAGGAAGTAAGCATATTTCATTAGAGTCTGTTTTAGGATTTTAATGTTAATATACTGAACTGTTTTCTTACAACATGCATTGATTGTTCACACAAAAACTTAAAAAAAAAAATAATAGTGGAATGGTGAATGGGAAAAATACATCCCATGCTTCATTGCCAAAGTGAAGCATGGCATATCTGAAAACGTGATTTTTGCCGCCGCCTCAAATGCATAGTTTCAGTGCTAGAGATATTTCTCAGTGTGTTGAATCCTTTATGTAATTTAGAGGAATAATTGGAACATTTTAAAATTATGCATCTCTATATTGATGAACCTCCTTGAACATCTCCTTTCTCTTTGCATCATTCTTCCACAGAGGAAAAGAAAGCGTGTTTCTTATTTTCATTGTTAAGGTTGTTTCTGTACATAGTACTTTGTGTCTTATAAATACAGTCAGGGGCTGGGGAGATAGCTTAGTGCATAGATCCCTCGCAATACAACTCTATGTCCGAGTTCTGATCAACAGACACCCCATAGAAGCTTGAAATTATGTCTGATTTCTGTAATCTTGGTGATTCCATGAAGAGAAAAGAAGTAGAGACAGGAATATTTCCTGGAATATGGAATAGTGAACAACAAGAGACCCTGCCTGAAAGCAAGGTGAAAAGCAAGCATACCTGTACACACACACGCACGCGCGCACGCACACACACACACACACACACACACACACATATGAATAAATAAATATTTTTGAACAGTAAAGTTGATGGAATTAGTTTCAAAGGATATTTGGTCAGGGGAAACATAGTATGTTATGAATATGAATTACCTGTATACCCCACCAGTTCTACTCATTCTTAGAGACCCTACTCAGAATCTTTCTTCCACATAAATTCACCCAGTGGGTCAGATTACCCCAATGGGAGATCATTTTTTTTCATAGTTTCCATTACATATATTAATTGTATTTGAGATACATACACACACACATATGTAAATCTGGGAACCATTATGAAAAAAACACCATATTTATTTTCCTAAGACTGGCTTAATTTGTTGGATATTATTATCTCTAATTGTATCTATTTTCCTGCAAATTACATGACCTTGTTCTTTGTTGCTGAAAGTATATGTGTGTGTGTATCACATTTTCTTTATTTCTCTGTTGTTGGATACCTAGTTGATTCTATAACTTAGCATTGTAAATAGTGCAACAATAAACATTGATGTTCAAATATCTCTGTGGTATGTTAACTTGGAGCCCTTTGGGTAAATACTCAGGAGTGGTACAGTTGGGTCATATCAAGTTTTTGAGAAATCACAATACTAATTTGCATAGTGGCTAGACTAGTTTACATGCCTACCATCTGTGTTTAATTTCATTTCATTAGTCCATTTATTGATTGGGTTGCTTGATTTCTTGTTTAGTTTTTTAAGTTTCTTCTATTCTTGGGTGTTATGCCTCTGCCCAACTTATAGCTACTAAATATTTTCTCTGGGATGTCTGTTTAATCATAAGCTATTTGCTGAGCAGAACCTTTCTTAATTTCATGAGATCAAGCTTGTTAATTGTTAGTATTATTTCCTGAGTGACTAAAGTTCTGTTCTGAGGTCACTTTTGCTTTTTGGATCATTTTTGTTTGTTTCTTTGTTTTGGTTTGATTTAGTTTTTTGAGTCAGGGTCTCATGTAACCAAGGCTGGTCTTGAACTCCTGATCCTCCTGCTTCCACTTACCAAGTGCTAGGATTATAGGTATGTGCCACCATGTCCAACCAGGAGGTCATTTTTTACTTACTCTTTGTTGCTTCCATCGTAAAATCTGTTAAACATGTATTTTTCTTATGTGGCCCTAAGGATGTTTTGAACATTGATTTGAGTATTTTATGATAGCTTATATTTTCACATATGTGTGTATCTTGTTTTGCTAACTAAATTGTAAACTCACTAAAGGCAGGCATAAAGATCTATGCCTTGGTTTGGAGAGATGACTTAGCAGTTATGGCACTTGCCTGTGAAGCCTAAGGACCAGGTTTGATTTCCCGGTACCCACATAAGCCAGATTCACAAGGAGGCGAATGCCTCTGGAGTTCATTTGCAGTGGCTCGACGCCCTGGCACACCCATATTCATTTTCTCTCCCTCTCTCCCTCTCTTTCTCTCTCTCTCTCTCTCTCTCTCTCTCTCTCCCTCCCTCTCTCTCTCTCTCTCCCCCTCATAAATAAATAAATAAAATATTTTAAAAGATTGACACCTTTTTCCACAATTTATATTGCTTCTGTATTCCCTACATGTGTAAACTACTCAATAAATAGTTAATTAAAGGAAAGCAATTTTGATGGAACTAGAGAATATCATATTAAGTGAAATAAGAATGTAGAAAAAATAGTAAGTGTTCCCATGAATTAGTAGAAGGTAAAAAAAAAAATCAGTCTTAGAGAGAAAAAGATGGAATAGTGGTTACTGGGAAAGTAGTGGATACTAGCAAAAGAAGAGGGGAGGAGGGATGGAGAGAGGTTTTACAATGAGTGCCAAAATGCCGTTGGATGGGGGGAAATATTCCTAGTATTCTACAGCAAAATAGAGAACAGCCTATAACAATTTATGGTAAATTCAAAAGAACTATAAAAGAAAAATCTCATGTTTCACAACACACAGATATGGTTTGAGGAGATTGAAATGCTGACTCCTCAGATTTTATTGTTACACACTGGAAATCCATGTATCAGCTTATCATAAATGTCCTATAAATATGTCAAATTTGCTTTTTATTTGCGTGTGTGCACGTGCGCGCGCGTGCGTGCGTGTGCGCGCCTTCCAACCTTCTTTTTAAAATAGCCCTTTGCTGCTGGTTGCAATTAAGGGCCTAGTTTTAAAATTTTGAAATCAGTGACATTTAAAGCAAACTGGTAAAAGTGCCTTTTTTTCCTTTCATTTTTTGAGGTAGGGTCCTACTCTAGCTCAGGCTGACCTGGCATTCACTATGTAGACTCAGGGTGGCCTTGAACTTACGGTGTTCCTCCTACTTCTGTCTCCTGAGAGCTGGGATTAAAGGTGTGCACCACCACGCCAGGCACAAAAGTGCCTTTTTTAATACCAATTTTCCTTCATATTTCAATAGGAAGATGGGCACATCAAAGACAGTAATCTGATTTTCAAGGAAGCATAGCAGCATGTGAGCTAATACTTGTCATATGCTCTGCCCCTTCTCCACCACCTTGCATAAAGGTGTGGTCTTCAAGGCTACGTAGGACAGAAATATGTTCTTTTCTATAACATCTTATTTGAAAACAAAAATATCATAGGAGGTCTGGAGAGATGGCTTAGTAGTTAAGACAGTTGCCTGCAAAGCCAAAGAACCTATGTTCAATTCCCCAAGACCCATGTAAACCAGATACACAAGGTGGCGCATGTGTCTGGAGTTTGTAAAAAAAACAACAATAATAATAATAGACTTTCTGTTAAAATAATCAAACAGCATATAAACATAAAAATTTCAGTACTAAATTGAATTAAATTATAAAACAAAACGTTTGTCTGATGCTTCACAGAGAAGTTGTTCACTTAACTGAAACCTCAGAGAGCATATGAGTCCCACAAGCCCAAGGGCACTTCAGAAGATAAAATTTAGCAAATTGGCAGTTCCATGAACAGGGTGTTTTTTTTTTTGTTGTTGTTGTTTTTTTTTTTTTTTTTTTTTAATGGAGTAGAAATGCCTTTGGTGTTATTTTGGCAGCCTAGAGAACAGAAAGGGCACCTGCTAGTCCTAAGAAACAAAGCTGAGTAAGATTTGAATCAGAAAGAGTAAAATATGAAGCTTTTGTTTGTTTATTTATTTTAGAGTGACAGACAGAGAGAAAGAGGCAGAGAGAGAGAGAGAATGGGCGTGCCAGGGCCTCCAGCCACTGAAAACGAACTCCAGACGCGTGTGCCCCCTTGTGCATCTGGCTAACGTGGGTCCTGGGGAATCGAGCCTCAAACCAGGGTCCTTAGGCTTCACAGGCAAGCGCTTAACCGCTAAGCCATCTTTCCAGCCCAATATGAAACTTTTATTATGAGGGTTTTGAAAAAAATCACAGTCCATTGTTTAATAATTTCTTAAAGCCTATTCCTTCAGATCACATAAACATGGAAATAATTTCTATAACATTGGACATAAACCTGGACATGAGCATTGTATTTTGACTGCCTGGCCAAATTCTGTTACATTCATAGAAAATCATAGAACTTTGAAGCATGAAGGAATAATTGAAATAATTTTACCCAAATCCTTATTTTACAGAGAAAGAAACAGGCTACAACTAAGTATTTAATTGTATTTGACTTAAGACACTGGGTTCTTAAATACCAGTGTATCTCCTGGATGCTTTCTTATAATAATACTTCCCCATTATAAACTACTGCAGTTTCACAACTGTATTTATAACTAAATTGTTTTGGTATGTGACTGTCATGAGGGTAAGAGATGACCCTTCCACCCACATGAGAGATTAAATTAACATTTACAGTGAAAAGTGATACCTATGAGATGGGGAAATAGAATAATTGATACTGAATGTAGACTAAGAGGAAAACAGATTAAAGAAGGATAAGAAAATAGATGATGGAGTATTTTTTAAAATATATTTGTCAGGAAAGAGAAAGAGGGACAGAGGCAGAGGGACAGAGAGAGAGAGAATGGGCACACCAGGGCCTCCAGCCAATGCAAATGAATTCCAGATATATGCATCACCTTGGGCATCTGACTTTATGTGGGTACTAAGGAATTGAACCCAGGTCATTAGGTTTTACAGGCAAGCACCTTAACTACTGAACAATCTCTCCAGCCCCTAATGTTGAAGTTTTTTAACATTGCTATTTATTATTATGCTCTTCTCTTGAAAAAAAATATGGCTTTCCTTTTATTCCACAGTTGTATTAAGAGGAGTAATTTAAGATATAATGAAATAGGTGTATGTATATATGAGTTTTCTTGGGTATCATTCAGAAAGCTGTGGATATCATCCTGGAAGGAATGAATGTTAGTTATCATGAAAGTCATATGCTAAGGGTTTTGTCATCTCCTCTCATATACAAAGGTAGGGAGTAAAGCAAACCCAAAACATGGTACAAAAGATAATTTTTATTCATAAAGATAGGGCTTTATCACAGTACTTTTTGAATAATGTTGTATATTTTTGGCTCCAAAACAGAATCCAATTTTGGAACTTGAGTGTCTAAAGTTTTTGGAATTTAATAGACATTCGAATATTTCTTGAATATACAAATTATATGAGAGTTAATTCCTTTTTGAAATAATTCCAACAAAAGTCTTATTAAAAGTTAGAAGGGGGCTGAAGAGATGGCTTAGTGGTTAAGCGCTTGCCTGTGAAGCCTAAGGACCCCAGTTCGAGGCTCGATTCCCCAGGACCCATGTTAGCCAGATGCACAAGGGGGCGCACACATCTGGAGTTCGTTTGCAGTGGCTGGAAGCCCTGGCGCGCCCATTACCTTTCTATCTGTCTCTTTCTTTTCCTCTCTCTCTGTCACTCTCAAATAAAGAAATAAAAATGACAAAAGTATTTAAAAAAGAAAAGTTAGAAGGAAGCCAGGCGTGGTGGCACACGCCTTTAATCCCAGCACTCAGGAAGCAGAGGTAGAAGGATCGCCATGAGTTCAAGGCCACCCTGAGACGACATAGTGAATTCCAGGTCAACCTGAGCCAGAGTGAGACCCTACCTCGAAAAACAAAACAAAACAAAAAAAAAGTTAGAAGGAAAATGGAGGGAGATTTAAATAAAATAAAAATGTTTGTGCTTGGAAGAGATGTTTTCTCAGGAGGAAACAAGTAATGTAGATGGTGAGACAAAACAATCTGGCATCTACAGTCTTTCCTGTCCACCTGTTGTGTGTCCACCCTTTTGTCAAGTGTGTGAGAGGTGGAGTCCACAGCAGTCCCTTTTCAATAATTACACACGAGTGGTTATCTAACATAAATGTCATATGATGAGTATATGAAAGCATGGGCAATGCCTCATATTCACTGACAATAAGACCTAAGCCTTCTGGTCTGCAAGGATCTAGCTTTAATCCTTCTGTATCTCATCCCCAGTCTTCCCCATCTGAAAGCTCCAAACTTCCTCAGGCTCAGCATGCTCCTTCATTCTATGCAAGGGTTCTCTCCTTTCTCTAGTGTAGGTAACCCATTTTCACTCCCTTTATCATTCATCCCAGTAGCTTAGCTTTCTCTTAATGCAGCTCAACTGAAAAAGTACTCTACATGAAAATAGTATCCAAATTTTTACTGGCCTACTTTAAACAAATGCTTTTGAAACAAAAATTCACTCACCATTGTGATATGTTCATATGTTTTTGCATTTGAAGTTCACTTAGCAGAAAGTTATCTGTCCAAGGCCCTATGATTGATATTATCTGAAGTATCCTAGACTGGACAAATGCCTTCTAAGGATTGTACTTAAATGTTTATAAGGAAATGGAACTAAAATAAAACCTTTTAACTACTTTTTTTGTATGTACAAAAGGATACACTGATAGTAGTTAAGAAAAAATTCATTAGCCCACAAAATACCTGTGAGCTTATAGTTGACCTAAGCGTGTGTTCAGATTTCATTCTGACAATAGAAAATCCATCCTATAATGTATGGACAAAAAGTAAGTAATAAATAGTAGCTTATGCAAAAATGTTAGTATCTGCAGGGGTTTTCTTATGCCCTAAATGTTTTATTTCAGTTGTACTTCAAGGTTGGAAATAATTTCCAGTAGACAAAAGGAAATGATGTTAAAAGCAATCTCAGGTACACAAAAGAATTATTTACTTAAATACAAGATTATTTGGGCTAGAGTAATGGACATAACTTACATGTTTGAAACAGATATACCAGTCATTGCCTTTCATTAGTAACTACTTCTTTTAAAAAAAATAAGTAAATAAAAATAAATGTTTTCTGCAAGTTAATTTAATGTAATGCTAAATAATCAAGGACTTTTTTTTTTTTTTTTTTTTTTTTTGGTTTTTCAAGGTAGGGTCTCACTCAGGCTCTGGCTGACCTGGAATTCACTCTGTAGTCTTAGGGTGGCCTCAAACTCTCAGCGATCCTCCTACCTCTGCCTCCCAAGTGCTGGGATTAAAGGCGTGAGTCACCACGCCCGGCCTAAGGACTTTTTATTTGAGCAGTTTCTACAGTCTCTCAAGCAAGTTGATATAAGATCCACAGAAAATCTTTGACTCAAGATTGTGTTGTGTTATATGATATCAATGATTCCTTTAATACAGATATTAAATGCATATTCCAAACCTCATTTAATATATAATTTTTTCTATAATAACTACCATATTTTGGGAATTAATCATGAAATTAATGAGAGACCAGCTTAAGTATTGAAAGACTAGATATGTTTAGTATCTGTTTTGTAACTATCAAAATATGCATAAAACATAATTCTTTAAAGTATCCTAAGAAATCCCTTCTATTACAGTGTTATAAGTATAGGTGGATATTTATTCATTCACCAAATATGTATTGGGTATCTGGTATAAACATAGCCATTATTGGAGGTACTGGCAGTGGAGTGTTCATGTTACCTTCTGTCAAGGAGTTATATTTAGTGGTAAGACAACTGTACACATAAATGCACATACATACAGAGGTAGGTAAGTCAGGAAATTGTTCCTAAGTCATGTTATATAGCATTAGACTGGGTGATCAGGGTGGGGCTTCCTGAGCACATGCTGTTTCACTTGTGAAGTAAAGGATGAGAAGGAGCCAGTCTTGAAAAGGTCCACCTCAGGAATATCCTTGGCCAAGCACACAAAAAATACAAAGGCCCTATCTGAGTTCAGAAAACACTTGGCAATAGTCCAAGAACAGAGGAAGTTGTAGGCTTAGAATAATAAGCAGGGAAGTGGTCAGAAGATAGGTACTCAGCTGAGTACGCAGATGCAAACCTTGTAGGTCCTTGAAGAACTTAACACGAAATCAGATTTCCCAACTAAATGCAATAGGCAGTCATTGTGGAGTTTGACACAAGGAAGTGACATAATTTTTTTATTACCTTAAGAGATCCCTGGCTGCCCTGTGGTGCAGAGGATGTCAAGAAGTCAGGCAGGGCTGGAGACATGGCTTAGCAGTTAAGGCACTTGCCTGTGAAGCCTAAGAACACAAGGAGGCTCATGCATCTGGAGTTTGCAGCCGCTGAAGGCCCTGGCACACCCATTCATCCTCTCTCTCCCTCCCCCCTCAAATTAAAAAAAAAAAATTGAAAGAAGTCAGGCAGGCTGAGCATCACCAGGACATTCTAATGGGCCAAGTGAGATATTACCATAATTTGCATTGGAGAAGAGTATGTGAGATGCTTGGTAATAGAGGTGGAGTGTAAGGAAAGGATCCAGGAAGTTTTTGGCTGCAGAAAGTTTTGTTGATGAATTGGGGGTGGGGAGGGAGTGTAAATTAACTTCTCTTAATACAGGATAAAAATGGGATCAAGGCTGGGAAGATGGCTCAGTGGATAAAGTGCTTGTAAGCATTCGCACTTGAGTTCAGATATCCAGAAAACACACAAAATGCTGGCATCTGCAGTCCCAGAGCACCGACAATGAGAAGGGAGGTGGAGACAGGCCAGGTAGCCTGGTGACCAGTGAAAACAAGAGATCCTGCCTCAACCAGAGTGCAATGCAAGGACCAACATCCCAAGTTGTCCTCTGACCTCCACACATGTGCAGTGGCAGGAACACAACCCCATTCACATACATGAACACACACACAAATACACATATCACATACACACTCATATACAGACATACAACAAAAAGGAAGAGGGAGATCATTATTTAGAGTACCCATATTCCATTTTGTTCTGTATCCTGCATTGAAAGTTACTGACAGTATTCACTGTTACAGAGAAACTTGTGTCAGAACACAGACACTGCAAACACTCAAAGCATGCTGCCTCCTACAATGGGCTGTGGTGAGTGATAAGAAATTAACTAAGAAGATGGCAGAGAAATGAAGCGAATTGTTTTGGCCAAAACAGTAAAGCAAATAATTAATTTTACTACTCGTCATTTTCATAAAGAAGTTTTCTATTGCAATGTATAAAAAGTCAGGAAATAGTTCAACTTACAACTCTAAAATTTCTGTTTAATATTTTGTATCTCAGTCCTCCGAGACATTCTTACTATGATAAGATTTTTGAAGGTGTTGCTATCTCAAATTATACACAAGTCCAAAGGTCTTGGAATCTGCTTTCACTACTCTTCAGTAGCTGACCCCATCATCCTCCTTACCTGATTTTAAAAATTATTCAAGGAGACTTTGAGGTAGGTCCACATGGCTAACACAACAACTAAGCCAGACAGCTGGCCTCAATACCTCTCATCTTCTACTGTTGAAATGCAGTGAGAGAGAATGAATAAAAAGAGGATATTAGTGTCTTTCGCTGCATTCCAGGGCACACATTGGAGGGGAGAGATGATTAGAGGAGCTCCCAGCTCCCACCTCTGTTGCATTCACCATGATTTTTTGTGCATTCTTTTTTTTTTTAACATTTATTTATTTGTGTGTGAGAGAGAGAGAATGGGTGCACCAGGACTTCCAGCCATTGCAAACTAGCCCCAGATGCATGTGCCACCTTGTGCATCTGGCTTACATGGGTCCTGTGGAATTGAACCTGGGTCTTTTGGCTTTGTAGGCAAAAGCCTTAACCACTAAGCCATCCCTCCAGCCCCTATGCATTGAGTAAGATTTTGCATGGAACAATTGGGTACTTGTCAAATAGTTTAAATATATTGTTATATACTTGCCCACTCAAATGGTCCTAGCCCACACAGTTCTGTCCTTTTAGAGTGTTCAATGTAAATTGAGCTTCCCCACCCAGCGAGCAAAACTCACCTCTCTAGTAAATGCCCTAAGTTCCTGTGTTAGTTTCTACTTGCTGCTGTCAAATATTATAAGAACTTTTCAGAAGGTTTCTCTTTCAGAACTTTATGGGTTCTGGTTAGATCAGTTTTTAGTTTTGGTGTTTTTTGTTTGTTTTTTGGTTTTTTTTTAATTTTTGAGGTAGGGTCTCACTCTAGCCCAGGCTGACCTGAAATTCACTATGGAGTCTCAGGGTGCCCTGAACTCATGGTGATTCTCCTACCTCTGCCTCCCAAGTGCTGGGATTAGAGGCGTGCGCCACCACGCCCAGCTAGTTTTTAATTTTTTTTTTTAATCTCTTTGGAGCTTCTTTTCTGAATTTCAGTATTCTCGCCACCCACCCCCATCCATTAGCAGGAAGCCTTACTCCTCTCACATCCATCTTGCAGAGAGTAGAGCTACAACAGAGTTGATAGAATCCCAAATAATGCAGAGGGGAGGAAGCACAGAATTCAGCTGGACTTGGGAAGAGATCCAGGGCTCAGCCTGGACCCTGGAGTCCTACTGTTCTGACTGATTCTAGACTTAACCCCAACACTAGGGATCTCCAGCCCCATTACCTAATTCCATGCATCATACCATTTCTCTTTTAGTCTGTCAAAGCTGTATTCATTTCTCAAAGATCCTCTATTCTCTCCTGCAAACTAGGAGTTGTGGCTCAACATAGCTTTAAGTCACCAGACAGTGAGGCTGGTCCACTCTGGAGCCCCCAAACATCTTCTGGGCTGGCCAGCTTTCGTAGGTTATTACAGTCATGCTTAAGAAACCATTAAAAAAAGGAAAGATGATATAAATGCAGGCAAGAAGTAAGATTAGGAAAGCACAAATAATCTGACTGCTGATTGTTTTCACAGTTTCTGTAGGACCTCTTCTCACCTGAAATTTTACGGAACACACAAGTATGAAACAAGTGGCACTCAGCTGTCAGGAGCTGATTCTTCCGTTCTCTTGGTCTCTCCTTCTACTGGGGTTACCCCTTCTGGGAATTGTAAAGGGTCTTGGAGTATAACTTGATCATCTCCACACTATAGTGTAAAGATTTCCAAAATAGAGGAAGGTGTTTCCATCACAGGTTGACACTTCAAAGATCAGCATTGTCATCCTTCAGTCCTCGCTCGTCGGTCTCCCCTACCTCCATTGTCCCTTTTAGTGGGCAAACATACACAAGAGAACACAGTTTTCTAGGACATTGTAATGTGTCCTTCCCTTCTTCTTACAGGCCATCATCATGGCTGCCACTTTCTGACATCTACCTTCATCAATCTTAAAATTCCTTCCATGACTCAACTGTTCCATGTGATGGAGGCCATTGGCACTCAATTCTGTTCTCATAGCTGTTGCTACATAGCTATACCCCTTCTCTGTGACTTCCCAAAAAACAATCTCACCTTCGATGTACACCCCCACACACCTCCCGGCTTACGAAGGCCTTGCTTATGCCTAGACGCCAGCATCAGATTGCACATCCTTAAGAACAACCCTGCAGTCTCCTGCCTCTAGACCACACTGCCTTTCCCCCATCCCAATGTTATATACTGCCTTCCTTACTGCTGTGAGCTTATTGTCCAGTACATTATGTGCACTGTCACATAGTCCTGTGACCTCTGACCTATGGTCTATATCCTCCAATTAGTAGAAACACTTTGAAGGTAAAGGTCTTTGTAAAAGACCTTCTTCACTTCCTGTCTGCAGTTCTCAATCTTCCTGGCAGATTCTAGACATATAATGAAACCCAACATTTGAATGAATCCGTCTTTCCATAAATCTATTTATTGTGATGTGAGTGGAAGTTATTAAATAAATCAGTTTCAAGCTAATAACAATCAGAAATTGCTTTTTCAAAGCCTCATTTGTTGCATGTTTTTTAGTATTCTCTTAAGTGATATGAGACCCGAGGTTTTAAAGGAAAGTTTTGTTTGTAGAGGTAATCAGAGCATCAGCTGTATGTGGAAGCCTTTCCACCTGAGTGGAACTGACTGTGACTAGAACAAGTTTCAGTGTTCAAAGCTAATTGAAGGTCAGAAGAGATGGCTCAGTAGTTAATGTGCTTGCTTCAAAACCTAACCACCTGAATTCAGTTCCCCAGTAAACCACATAAAGCCAGATGCACAAAGTAGCACAAGAATCTGAGGTTCATTTGCAGTGGCTAGAGGCCCTGGAGTGGCTATTCTCTGTCTCTCTGCTTGCAAATAAATAAAAAAAAATATTTTTTAAAAGCTGGTTGAATTTATAATACAAAGGATAAAAGATAGTGATGAAAGGGTATACCTATGTGTGAAGGTGTATGTGTATGGACAAATGACTGGATGTTTTAATGTATCACTCACTTGAAAATTGTCTTTCTGCAGGTGATGTATCACCAATCAGTATGTCTCCCATCAGTCAGTCTCAATTTATTCCACTTGGGGAAATTCTTTGCTTGGCCATCTCAGCAATGAACTCTGCAAGAAAGCCTGTCACCCAAGAAGCACTGATGGAACACCTGACAACATGTTTCCCAGGTAACAAGAAAATACAAGAGTACTTCCCAAATGGAAGTGCACTGTAATGGTTCTAGAACTTCTAGAGATTTTTTTAAAAGGGATAGCAAGAGAGAGAGACAGAATTGTTGCGCCAGGGCCTCAGCCACTGAAATCGAACTCCAGATGCTTGTGCCACCAAGAAGGCATGTGTGACCTTGGGCTTGCATCACTGGTGCGTCTGGTTTCATGGGATCTGGAGAGAGATCTAATATGGGTCCTTAGGCTTCACAAGCAAATGCCTCAACCACTAAGCCATCTCTCCAGCCCTAGTGAGCTGTTTTTTACCATTTAAATATAATAGAAAAAATTTCACCAAAATTAACCTGAAACTTTTCTTACTGTAATTAATAAAATTAAAGCACTCATGTTATTTCAGAAATAAGTTCACTAACTTTTTAAATTGATACTTTTAAAATTGATACTGAAGGGAAGAAGTTAAATCAATATCCATAAGAATCTGGCAGAAATGAGAGTGGGGACATGGTTCACTGGGTGAGTACCAGAGTTTGGTTCCCCGGTATCCCCATAAATGCTTGGTGGGCATGGTAACCTGCATGTACTAGTGAGAGGCAGAGAGAGGGAATCCCCAGAGCAAGCTGGTTAGCTAGAATAGCTAAATGGCAAGCCCTGGATTCAAGTGAGACACCCTGCCTTAGTGTATAAGGTGGGGAACAACTGCCAAAGACACCAGACATCAACTTCTGGTCTCCTCTCCACATAGACATACACACATACAAAAAAAATTGAGAAAAATGAGCATGATTGCATTCATCCTTTGCAGTTCAACGTTAAATACATGAACATGGGGCTATTCAGAAACAAGAGAACTGTTGTCTCTTGAGAGTTTTACTACAGAAAGAATAATGTCAAAAATAAGTATACCTTGCCTGTTTGTGTTATGGCCTGATGAGCCATAATAAAATAGTACTTGAAAAACTTAAGATTTTACTTTTAAAGAAACATAATTGCTTTTTTCTTCCTAAATGAAGGTAACATGCCAGGTGCTATATGAATGATATTTGATGATTGTAATATAAGAAGGTATTGGGAATGGTGATCAGACTAAACAATGCATGCCCCATCTCAAGAAAGCTACCTTTTCACTTTACTCCAGGGTATTATCAACACCCCAAATACATGATATCCTACAGAGGTGCCACGTCTGAGGTTATAAGAGAATCTGGGAATTCAGTTTTCTGACAAATCTCTAAATTCCCTTAAAACTGGCAATTTTCTATGTGTGCACATCTCAACTGTGTGTACATTAGCATCATGCAAGTCAGATAAAACACTGGACCTGCCAACTTTCCAGCTTGGCATATGGAAATAGAAATCATATTTCAAATGAATCCTTGATACATTGTTCTTTAATCTCAGAAGAAACAACTTATTGGATGTATCAGTTGGTTTTTACTACAAACATGCTAGGTGATAACCACAGGCTATCAGGGACATGAAGCAATAAGCATTTACCTAGGTTCTGTGTTTATGGATTCTTCAGAAGCCAGCTGATCCAGGACAGGCCTATCAAGGTGGCCCTGCTCCATCTATATGCCATCCCCTTTAGAGGAGTGGGTAAGTGGAGGTTGTGGAGAGCATGGGAATGCAAGCCCACAGCACAGGGATTGCATTGCAGTAACAAAAGCAAATGACCCAGCCCAAAAGTTAAGGTGTGAGAATTGTACCCCTCACCCAGGGAAAGGGTAGAAGATCCAATTCTAAGATAAGTAATAATATAATTTCCTTTGACTGGATCTCCCCACTTTTCCTCCAAAGAAAATTTATGTAATAGATTCCTGAGTAGCCATGCAGACTGCCTTTGTGACAAGAGACACTAGGCAACATACAGGTGCTATCCCAGCGCATATTGCTAGAACACAAGCCTGCAGTCTGCTGGTGTCAGCATGTCTAAGATTACCTTGTAGGAAAAATATAGGATATTCTCTGACCACAGTGACATGCTCAAACAACGTGCTGCCCTGCTGGATTTAGTAACTTGGTTAATTTCTATCTTTCCTGGCAGCAGAGAGTGACCTTAAATCCATTCCATGTCGATCCCTAATAAAAACCCGTGTAGACTTCACACAGAACCATAGTCATATCACCACTGCCCCTAAAGGCTATGGCTTCCTTTTGCCTCTAGTTCACATTAAGCACACATCTAAAATCAAGCAGCCCTTAAATATCTCACACTGCACAAACCAAAAATGAAACAAATTTGTATTTCTTTCCTAGTGAATTTTCATCCTTTTTCAGCTTTCAAATTAATATTTTGATAGCATATCAAACACTAATATGAACCCAAACCTTGCAATCTGTAAATTATCTTAAATTTCACATTTCAAATTTTACTATATCTCAATAGTCTTTTGTTTTGTTTTGTTTTTGTGAAAGTAAAAATTTTTTATTTTGATTGATTTTTTTCAATGTATAGTTCAATATAATGCCAGTTTTTAATGGCAAAAATTTGGTTCCACAGAAAGCCCATAATGCTACAGAGAGCTACATCTTTTCCAGAAAGTTGGTAATGCCTACTTGATTTATATCTCAATAGTCTTAACTGTTTCATTTTGTTGCCTGCAAAGTACAATTTTTTCCTTTGGTAGTAAGATGAGCAGAACCCCAGGTGCTCTTGGCAAACAATGGTGAAGGCTGGCCTTTCTTACTGCATTCTCAGATGCTTTAAATATATATATATACACATATTTATATTTGAGAGAGAGAAAGAGGGAAAGAGAATGGGCACACCAGGGCCTGCAGCCACTGCAAACAAACTCCAATTGTATGTGCCTCCTGTGCATCTGGCTTACGTGCGTCCTGGAGAGTTGAACCATGATTCTTTGGCTTTGCAGGCAAACGTCTTAACCGCTAAGCCATCTCTCTAGCCCTCTGTTTTTTAGCCAGCTGTTTTTAAAGTCCCTACATTGATTGCTACATAGCCTCATGAGAGATCATGCAGGTCTTTTAAAACTGGGTACATGCCTCACTATAAAATAACATAGAGCTGTATTGTAAAACGTTCATCACTTTTTATAACATCGCTAAGTTGGAATACCTAATAGAGAAATTAATACATCGTTGATATTTAAAATGAACTCAAATCTCAAGGCCTGGGCTGGCTTACCGGTTAAGCACTTGCCTATGAAGCCTAACGACCCCGGTTCCAGGCTCGATTCCCCAGGACCCATGTTAGCCAGATGCACAAGGGGCCGAATGCATCTGGAGTTCATTTTCAGTGGCTGGAGGCCCTGGAGTGCCCATTCTCTCTCTCTATCTACCTCTTTCTCTCTCTGTCACTTTCAAATAAATAAATTTTTTTAATTTTGTTTTAAAAATCTCAAGGCCTTAGTCATCACAGGGACTGAGAGGCACTCAGTAAACTTTTCTCACCTGTGTGACACTGATCACTATTGACTAGGTCCCAGATATTTGCAAGGCCAATATATATACTTGAGTCCAGATCAAAGCCATATTGTGTAGCAAAACAAAACAAATAACAGCAAACAAAACTATGTCCTGTAGGCCTAGTGTGGACCACAAGGGGTAGCAACTCCTGATTCAGGGTGCTGTGGTAATTTAAATTTTTCTTTAGCAATAACTCCAAAGTTATAAGGAATATTTTATTTAAAAATGAAATTTTATTTCCTACCTTCCTTTCCTCCTTATTTTTTTCTTTTCTCCCTTTTATTTTTTGCCCAATTAAGCTATGTCAGAATAAAACACTTTGAAAACTTAACACTGTTGAAATTTTACTAGAAAAATGTGTTTTCAGTGACAATGCTAAGTCATAGTAAGTTTTGTTCCAATATACTATATATTTTTACTAAAAGCCTTTTCAATTTCAATAAAAATTGTCTTTGCAATATTGCTATCCAAAATAGAAAATATATCAAATAAGACTTAGATGCTATAGTTGGTAAAATTTTTATTTTATTTTATTTTTATATATTTATTTATTTTTGGTTTTTCAAGGTAGGGTCTCCCTCTAGCCCAGGCTGACCTTGAATTTACTATGTAGTCTCAGGGTAGCCTTGAACTCACGGAGATCCTCCTATCTCTGCCTCCTGAGTGCTGGGATTAAAGGCGTGTGCCACCATGCCCAGCTTATTTTATTTTTTAAAATATTTTAATTATGTATTTGAGAGACAGAGAGAGAGAGAGAATGGGTGTGTCAGCACCTCTAGCCACTGCAACCAAACTCCAGATGTATGTGCCATCTTATACTTCTGCCTTTTTGTGGGTACTGGGGAATCAAACTCAGATCCTTAGGCTTCTCAGGCAAGCACCTTAACTGATGAGCTCTCTCTCCAGCCTGAAAATATTTTCTTTTATAGCTTACTGTTTAAATCAAAAGTTTTGAAGTCTAACAATATTATTAAAGTATTTTAATCTTCATATTTGATTATATTTTATAAATAAAACAAAGTATCCAGAATCTTATTTTCCATTTTGGATAACAAGATTGCAAAGACAATTTTTATTGAAATTGAAAAGTCTTTTAGTAAAAATACAGAGTATTTTAGAACAAAACCTACTATGACTCTTTATATGAACTGAATTTTGGGTTTTTTTTAAAGAACATACTTAGTATGGATTCATCATGTGTACCATCTTATTCCTCTTCTCTACCCCCATTCTGCTGGGGGCCCTCCTCAATAGGGTTGCTGTTATTCCCTGTGGGTTGTGGGTTATATGTCGTGGGATCAGCAGTAGTTATGGGGTGGGATGGGCAAAGTCTCTAGGTATGACATCCCAACCTATGGCTCTTACAATCTTTCCACCCTCTCTTCCACAAAATTCCTTGAACTCTGGTGGGTGTTAAACTGAACTTTTGAAAATCAACTCAGAAACTTTTATAGAATCAAGAGTATATATACTGTATATATTTGCATATGTATGTGCGCAGGATATATTGGTGCTGGAATTGAACCCAGAACTACAATGACATGGACAAATGTTTAACCTCTGAGCTACATCCTCAGCCCAAATATATTTTTGAAGAACTCTGCATCCATTCATAAAATAGTGATCATTTAAATGGAACCAGCATTTATTAAGGTGTTAGAACCGGATCTTCCAGGGAGGAGTGCAGACTCAAGGTAGGGGTGTGAGGCTGAGGCTGGTTCTAGAACGTACTTGTCAGAGTGTTAGGATAGCTACACCATGTTCTCTTTCCAGTTCATCTTACTGCATTCCCATTAGCCAGTGTTTTTTTTATAAATAAATAAGAATAATCTAAAGAAGCTCAGTAAACATTTACAGTTTAAAACTAAGCATGTGGCATGAGACTGTACTCCAGCTACTTAAGAGGCTGAGGCAGAAAAATTCCTTGAGCCCACATGTTTAAGAGACTATAGGGAAGTCTAATGAATATAGGGAAGCCCTATTGCAAAAAAAAATCTATAATGTTTAGCATATAGAACATGTAAGTGTGCTGTGTTTGACCGTTTGTCAGATTTGCAGGATAAACAGTATGTAGGTATAAGATACACCACATTGTCAAGCTGTGTTTTTAAATATCTATGTTTGCTTTGGAATATGCAAGTGCATGAGAAAGAAGAGGGGTCAGGCTTCAGCCCTACTAAAGCTTATTTGTTTTCTTTACACCTTCAAAATCCAAATTCATGACAAACTTCAGGTGTAGAATCTAGAAGTGATGGAACCTACAAGCAGCCATCACTTTGTCAGGTTAACCCCACAGATTTGTGAGAGAACCCAGGATTTTAGGAGCTATTGAAAAATCAGATACCATATGAGAGCTTATAGTAAGATAATTATAAATATCTGCAGCTTTTAATTGGGTCAGAAAAACTCAAAGTGAAATATGGTAAGAAAGTGGAAGCGAGAGGCAGGGGGAAGAGACTGGCATCACACAATCCCGTTCAGGGGCCTCAGTGACTTAAAAACCTCCTACTAGGCCTCACCTCTTAAAGGTACCACTACCTCCCAATAACAACAACTCTAAAACCAAGCCTTAAAGGACACATGGAGCTTTGGGGAACATTTGAGATCCAAATTATAGTAGGGAGGAATAAGAGTGCATAATTCAACCAGTAGCACTACTGTGAGTGATAGAGGTGGCTTTCAAACCAGCCGACTGGCTCTAAAACATGTCTTCAGTCTCCACATTACACTGCCTTCACTGGGGCACATGGCATTGCAATTTGAGTGGGTCGGATATGGTTGAATATTGGCAGGATTTATATGATTTGACCTGACCTATTCTCAAATTATATCATTCAGATCACTTTTACAAGTATCATTACCATTTATGTGCTTGGCACAGAGCAGAGTGCCTAAGAAATAAAATAAGTGGGCTACACCCTGGAGAATTGATACTCTTAAGAATTTTACTCCTAATTCTGTCAAATAAGGTAGGGAAGTCATAAGCATGCACATAAAACCTTTTCAAAACAATGTCAGCCATTGTGCAATGAAGCACCATTCTTTGCCCCTGGTATTTCTACTCTAGCAAGCATAGGACTATAAACTGATGCAGGTTACACACACAGCATTTACTAGTGTGCTGATTAAGTAGGGCTCAGTGGTTAGAAACTGCTTCTGTTGCTCCCTTACCTGTCTTTCACCCCTTGGTGAGTTTCAAAACAGAAGGCGATGAATTCAGAATTATGGAGCATATTATAGACAGTGGTCTAATTGTCTTTTTATGAGATTTGTAAAATCAAGTTTAAGTAATCTTTCAAAACCTAACATGTAAGATAGTTCTACATGTATCTGTTTTTCAGTATCAAGGCAGCCATTTTAATTTCATTTCCCAAGTTAATCTTATTGAAAAGTCTTATCTGTAAATTTCTTTGATATTATAGGAAACTAGTAATTTTCTCTCCCTTAGAAATAGTCCCTCTTGGGCTGGAGACATGGCTTAGCTGTTAAGGTGCTTGCCTGCAAAGTCTAAGGGCTCATGTTTGACTCTTCAGGTCCTGTGTAAGCCAGATGCACAAAGTGATGCAAGTGTGCAAGGTTGCATATGCACACAAGGGGGAACACATATCTGGAGTTCGATTGCAGTGGCTAGAGGCCCTGGCATGCCAATTCTCTCTCACACATAACTCTTTGTCACTCTCACTCTCCTGCACAAAATAAAATAGTCCTTCTTGGCTTCAGCAATAGCTCAGCGGTAAAAGTGTTTGTCTGCAAGCCTTCCTACCAGAGTTTTTAACTTCCCAGAACCCACATTAAGCCAGAAGCAAAGTTGTTTACATATCTGTAATCCTAACATGCCTATGGCATTTAAGGGCAGAAATAAGCAAATCAAGAAGCTTGAAGGCCTACCTGATTGGTGCCCACAAAGCAGTAAAAACAAAACAAGGGAGACCCTGTTTCAAGCAAAGTGGAAAAGGACAAACTCCTCCTGGGGTTGTCTTAGACCTCCATAGGTATGCTGAGGCACATGTGCATGCACACACACACAAATGTACACCTACATATTCACATCATGCACATATACACACAAAAAAATGATCTCTCATGATATAGCTCAATGAAGGCTTTGTGACAGCAGGAGCCATCTAACTCTAACTTTTATTCTCTTTTAAAGAACTTTTTTTTCTCCCCAGTAGTGTTAGGGATAGAACCCAAGGCCTCACACATGCTGGGCAAGCCATCTATCACTAAGTTACATCTCCACCTATTTTATTTTTTTAATATTTCTCACTGGGTAGGTCATACATAATGTTCTTAGGAGTTTTCAGAGAAAACTAAAAAGTGTTGAAGAAAACAAAAAACACTTACATATCCTGACATGATACTTTAAACATGAAAATATTACTAGGATTCTGAAACCTAGGATTATGCAACATGTTTCTGCTTCCTTCTCATGAGTATCTATTTTTATGGTCTTAGGTGTTCCAACTCCAAGCCAAGAAATTCTGCGGCACACACTAAACACACTGGTACGAGAGAGGAAGATCTATCCGACCCCAGATGGCTATTTCATTGTGACTCCGCAGACTTATTTCATAACTCCTTCCCTCATAAGAACTAACAGCAAGTGGTACCACTTGGATGAGAGGATACCTGACAGGTCTCAGTGTACCTCTCCACAACCTGGAACCATAACACCCTCTGCCTCAGGCTGTGTCAGGGAACGGACATTGCCCAGAAACCACTGCGACTCTTGCCACTGCTGCCGGGAAGACATGCATAGCATGCATGCCTCCACTTTGCAGAGGAAACCTGCCAAGGACTGCAAAGACCCTTATTGCCCTCCTTCACTATGCCAGGTGCCACCCACTGAAAAGAGCAAAAGTACTGTAAACTTTTCTTACAAGACAGAAACTCTCTCAAAACCTAAAGATGGTGAAAAGCAGTCAAAAAAATTTGGCCTTAAGTTATTCCGGCTGAGTTTTAAGAAAGACAAGACCAAACAACTGGCCAATTTTTCTGCTCAGTTTCCTCCTGAGGAATGGCCCCTGCGAGATGAGGACACACCGACAACTATCCCTCGGGAAGTGGAGATGGAAATCATACGGCGTATTAACCCAGACTTGACCGTGGAAAATGTCATGAGGCATACTGCTCTAATGAAGAAACTTGAAGAAGAAAAAGCTCATCGGAGTAAAGCAGGATCCTCTGCCCACCACAGTGGAAGGAGTAAAAAGAGTAGGACTCATCGGAAGTCCCACGGGAAGTCTCGATCACACAGCAAGACACGAGTATCTAAAGGAGACCCTTCAGATGGCTCTCATCTGGACATCCCTGGTGAAAGAGAGTATGACTTTTGTGACCCTCTCACCAGGGCACCCAGGGAAGGCTGTTTCATCATTGAACACAAAGGAGATAACTTCATCATGCATAGCAGCACAAACGTAATTGAGGCCCACTTTCCCATGACGCCAGAATGGGATGTATCTGGTGAACTGGCCAAAAGGAGAACTGAGATGCCTTTTCCCGAACCTTCCAGGGGAAGTTCCCACTCAAAAGTGCACCGAAGCCACAGCCATACCCAGGACCGAAGGTCTAGAAATGAGAGATCCAGCAAAGCCAAGGAAAGATCTAGGTCCATGGATAATTCTAAAGGTCCACTGGGCGCCTCTTCTCTAGGGACACCTGAAGACCTGGCTGAAGGCTGTAGCCAAGATGACCAGACTCCCAGCCAGTCCTATATTGATGATAGTACTTTAAGGCCTACACAGACTCTTGGTCATCAAAGGGCTCACATTTCATCCATAAGCTACAAAGAGGTGTGCATTCCAGAAATATTAGGTAGCAGCAAGGAACCTTCTACTGCATGTAGTCTTTTGGAGCCAGGCAAACCCCCTGAGAGTTTGCCATCCTACAACGAACTCAACTCCTGCCCCACAAAAACAGCTACAGATGACTATTTCCAGTGTAACACTTCTAGTGAGACTGTGCTCACTGCACCATCACCTTTGGGAAAGAATAAGGAAAACCATGACACACTTACTCTGGTGGAAGGAGTAAAAAAGCTATCTTCATCTGAGAGACAAACTCCTCATTCATCCAGGGAGCCTACTGGACACAAGGAAGAATCACCAAAAGGGCCAGGTGGGGGTCCTGCTGCCTCCAGTGGAGTGGCCGAGGGGATTGCCAATGGCCGCCTCATTCAGCACCATAGCACTGAGCCTAGCAGCTTGGATAAAAGGAAAGAGATATTCAGCAAAGACACATTATTCAAGCCTCTTCACAATACCTTGTCTGTAAACAGTTACCACAAATCAAGCCTGTCCCTCCTCAAAACTCACCCAAAGACACCTGCTGATGTGCTGCCAGGCCGATGTGAGAAACTGGAAACTCCCCTGGGGACATCAGTGGCACAAGCCATACCTGCTTCCCAGCGGCAGCAGGAGTCTGGAGGGAACCAGGAGGCCTCTTTTGACTATTACAATGTCTCTGATGATGATGACTCTGAAGATGGGGCCAACAAGCACACAGAGGAGGAGAAAAATAGAGATGATGTGGGCACCATGCAATGGCTCCTGGAAAGGGAGAAGGAGAGAGACTTACAGAGGAAATTTGAGAAAAACCTTACCCTCCTTACCCCAAAAGAAACTGATAGCAGCAGCAACCAGAGAGCCACCCACTCAGCACGGTTGGACAGCATGGACAGTAGCAGTATCACTGTGGACAGTGGATTCAACTCCCCACGGTAGGGAGAGCCATCCCTGTGTGTGCATGTATACCCACCAGGTCCTGAGGCTTTATGCAGATAACTGATTTCACAGTCTCAGTTCTGTAGATTAGGGCTATGAGTTTTGTGAGTTATATTGTTAACCACCTGTTTCTAACTTCTTTTTCAGGAATTGAAAAATAATGTTTCTGCAGCTGTAGAGATCACCAATCTGGACTGGTGGGTTGGCTTCTTCCCTCAAGCTTGTGTCAGTCTAGCCTGACTAAGACTGATACTTCCCAGTAGTTTTTCTTCTGTAGTATTGACATCATGCTAAGAGAAGGGATTTTTGTAAGTCCTTCAAAAACAATAGCTTTTGGAGTCGAATGAAAAGTCAGAGGGGAAAGAGAAGGGTAGGGGTAAATTATTGCCAGGGCATAAGATTCTCCCTCTAATGAGAGTGTAGTAGCAGATCTTGAGGTTCTAGAAGCTTGTTACCATCTTAATTCCTACTTTGTGTGCAGTCTGTCTTACATGCTCAGATTTCTTCCTCTGTGGGAATCCTTCCTCTGTCTATGGACAGAGAAGAGGAATGTTGTTCCACTCACTGAAAAGTTAGTCACCTGAGCTCTGTTAGATCAGAACCTTTGCTGGCACTTTTACTTCTCCTCCTACAGGATTGATGCAGCCCATCTAGACACTATATCACAATCTCTTTCTTTTTGTGGGTCTTGGTAGTTCCACAGAGTCAGTATTTGAGAGGGCAAAATGCTTAGTGGTCATGTACAAAGCATGAGGTTGGTTAGGGGTAATACAAGCAAACTCAGAGACTTTGCACTTCTCCTTAACTTTTTCTTCTCCTTATATAGCAAATTGGGTCCTAAATCTTGCTTCTAATTTCTACTCCAGATTGGTGACTCCAAGATGCAGAAATGCTACTGGGAGACTGACATTGTTCATCAGCTCTGATTTCCAAGTCTTGCAATACTTATAGGATTATGCACTGCATAGACTTATTTTAACTGTTAAGAATCATAATTATTTCTGCTGCAATCATTTAACCATATTTCTGGATGATGTGGGGGCAAAACATCCCAAAATTAAGATTAGGATTTTTTTTTTTTGTTTGTCCCACGTGCAGCTTTTGTTATTTTTAATGGGCTAAATTCTTGATTTATTACTGTTATTATTTTGATCATGTAATCTTTTTGTCTAATTTAACACATATGTGGCAGTTCTAATGTTCAATACACTTCAGAGTTTATACTCTGGATAAAGTGCATGGGAGACCAAGAGTCTCTTGAGGGGCCAACCTGTCCCTTGAGGATCCTTGAGAAACTGTTTTGCTAAATATTTTCTTAATCCCAAACCAAGCCTTATTTTCCATTTCATTCTTTCTTTGTACCTATTTTTCTGTTCTACTCTTTTATTTCCACTTCTGAAATCCTAATAGTGGATACCAGATAAGCACAATTGATGGTCTATAATAAAAGTTCATAGCCATCACATATGGAAGAGAGAGTTTATTTTTATTTGGCTTTATTTTTTAAATATTTATTGGCAAGAGAGGCAGATAGAGAAAATGAGAGCTCCAGGGCCTCCGGTCACTGCAGAGGAACTCCCAGATGCATGAGCCACCTTGTGCATCTTAACTGCTAAGCCATCTCTCCAGCCCTATTTTGCTGTAGACTCTATGGCCTATTGTTGTTCAAACAATAGTTTCAACCTTCATGTTCCCCTGTTAGCCCCTAGCCTTGGTCATGGTGTTTCCACAGTTATTGTTAAGGAGATGTTAGAAGTACTTGAGCTAATCCTAACCCAGAAACCCTACTACTGCATAACATTGGAAGTTTGTTGGTTTAGGGGTAAACAGATTTATTCATGAAATAATTGTACTAGTATCTCCACAGAATATATCATCTTGAAACCTTGAGTGCATAAGACTATTTATGAGTTGTGTCTGAAAGTTTAGTTTTCGTAATTAAATAATTTTCTTAATTAAAATATTTAAATAGTAAATGCATTACTATAGTACAAAGTAAATTTTTTTCTAAGTAGAGAACCTTCATACATTAACCACAGGTCTGTCCACTAATACCAGGTTAAATTTTTTCTCTAAGTACATAGATCTCCCATGAATTTTATGCATCTAGAGACTTTATGCAAGAATTGCTGATTTATCCTTTTTGTATTCAAACTCCTTTGGTTAGAAGTTAGGTGACAAATGTGTTTTCTATATACCTCAGTGAGTTCAATAGCATTTCTCATACATTAAAGAATTCCAAAGAAAATATCTGACTTATAGACTTCAGCATGAGTAGTGTTTCAGCTAAATAAAATTATCATGCTGCTATCCTTTCAGTGTTGCGAGATGTGTGAGTTTTAAGTTGCTATTTATTTGGATCTTTCAGTAAAATAATTCATTAAGCAACTGAGACTCAACCAGGTGATTTTTCCCTCTACATTCAAAATTTTGGTCCAAAAGTCATGTTCAGTCACATTTTCAAAAGTTTTCAGTCTCTTTTGTAGGAAATTAAGGAATACTGGAAAGGAAAAAAAGTAGAAATTTGAATTATGCTATGAAAACTCACATTGAAATTGAAAAATCTTGACTTGAACAGGCTTTCCTTCAAAGCTGAAGCCGAAAACAACAACAGTACAAAAATCAGAGAGAAGGCTGGGCGTGGTAGCGCACGCCTTTAATCCCAGCACTCGGGAGGCAGAGATAGGAGGATCGCTGAGAGTTCGAGGCCACCCTGAGACTACATAGTGAATTCCAGGTCAGCCTGAGCCAGAGTGAGACCCTACCTTGAAAAACCAAAAAAAAAAAAAAAAAAAAAAAAAAAAAAAAAAAAATCAGAGAGAAGATATTGCTAGGGTTCTGTCTGCTGAATGCATAGCATGATATACACTCTAGAAAGTCAGGGTAAGCGACCACGTACATGCACAATGAGCAATGGAGCCACTCATCTTATGGAACTCTAAAACCTTATTTTTAAGTTTGCATACTTCATTGGCTCTCTTTAAAAAATTAAATTTCAAAAATATTTTTATTGCTTAAAACTATCTCTGTTAATTTTTTCACCAATATATCCAGAGTTGTAATCTGAATGCCATAAACTTTACTCAATCTTATAACAGTAGTGAAGTATCTTCTTTGCAGAACTGAAATACTGTAGACATCTACCCCTATTAAAGTATCTAGGGGGCTGGAGAGATGGCTTAGTGGTTAAGGCATTTGCCTGCAAAGCCAAAGGATCCTGGTTCGATTCTCCAGGACCCATGTAAGCCAGATGCACAAGGGGGTACATGCATCTGGAGTTTGTTTGCAATGGATAGAGGCTCTGTCACACCCATTCTCTCTCTCTCTCTCTCTCTCTCTCTCTCTCTCTCTCTCTTTCTCTCTCTCCTGCTTTCTCTCTCAAATAAATAAATAAAATATTTTTTAAAAGTAGTATCTGTTTGGGCTGGAGAGATGGCGTAGCGGTTAAGCGCTTGCCTGTGAAGCCAAAGGACCCCGGTTCGAGGCTCGGTTCCCCAGGTCCCACGTTAGCCAGATGCACAAGGGGGCGCACGCGTCTGGAGTTAGTTTGCAGAGGCTGGAAGCCCTGGCGCGCCCATTCTCTCTCTCTCTCCCCCTCTATCTGTCTTTCTCTCTGTGTCTGTCGCTCTCAAATAAATAAATAAATAAATTTTTTAAGAAAAGTATTATCTGTGTTCAAAGATCTTACCACAGACCCCTCCCAATTACATTTTATTTTTAATTTTTTTTTTAATTTTTACTTTTGAGAGAGAGAGAGAGAATTGGCATGCCAGGACCTTAGCCACTGAAATCGTATTCCAGATACTTGCACCATCTAGTCGGCATGTACAACCTTGTGCTTGCCCCACCTTTGTTCATCTGGCTTATTTGGGATCTGGAGAATTGAACATGGGTCCTTTGGCTTTACAGGCAAGTGCCTTAACCACTAAGCCATCTCTCCAGCCCACAACTACATTCTATACTATATATGATTTATGTTTACAATACCAGGCACACTGCCTGCCACTTAACAGGTACTTAAAAGCTGGTTTAAAAGTACTTTTTTTTTCTTTTCTAGAATTTATTTTCCCATAGGAATAAAGTTGTTAGAGATATTTAGACTCCCAAGCAAACCCATACTAGCTACTTAATTCATTATATAACAGATGTATAACAGAAATAACGTAACTTAATGAGCAAATTCTTCACATGTTTATTTCTTCTTCATAGTCACTCTCTAAGAAGGAAAACCACATCATAACAATCCCCATCGTAGACATGAGGAAGTTAAATGCTGTCCAAACTTTCTATTGAGATTAAAAGTGGAACTGAAGGAATATGCATTCTTTGTGATTCTACATGTTTTTTGTCCTTCTTCTCTTCACCTGATCCCCCCCCCCCCAATTACATCTTAATTTCTTGGGAGAGAGTCAGGCAGGTAAATCGATAAAACTAATACTATCTGTACCTTAGTGATGATGTTCTAGAGTATGCTTTAGATGTGCCCAATGCTTATCTTTAGTTTCATGGAAAAACGTGACTTATCTCTTTAAGCATATTAACCTTCTGGAGATACTCTATACATTTAAGAATAATACATTGTCCTTTTTGTTTGTTTTTTTTTAATTAATGAGCAAATTGTTTTTAATCAATCAATTCATGTCTTGATGAAAAGTAAATTCAAGTTCCTAAAGAATTGGCATTAAATAACTGCTAGAAATGACTACCAAAGAAAAAGGTTCAGGTAGAATTGTTATGAGCTTAGGATGGGAATGAAAGAGATGAAGAGATGATAACTTAACTGTGGTAGTTGACTTTTTGATTAGGTTTAGTCAGCTTTAATTAGTTATGGGACCAACTCTGAATACTTTCTAAACTTTAAATCTGCACAATGAATGGATGCTTTGAGAATGATTATGGCTTATTCCCTTTGTGCAAGTTGGTAACTTTCTTTAAACATTTACTTTAACATTAAACTTATTCATTTCCTCCCGATCAGATTTATTAATCTTGTTTCTGTTGGTGCCATTTAAGTGTGCAATATTCTAAGTCACTTACAGCAATAAAAACAGTTATTTCTAATTTAGAAAATGTCCAAGAAAAATTAAAATAATGAAACATTTAAATCTATGTTATATATTCTATATTATCCCTTAAAAGAGAAATATTTCTAGCAAAGGGAAATATAAATGGGACAAAAACTAATATTCTGGGTTTGGGAGATAATTCAGTCAGAAAATGCTTGCTATGTAAGCATAAAGACCTGAGTTCAATCCTTAGGCCCCATGTGAAAAAAAAACAAAAAGGTGGGAATAGAATCCCAGTGCTGGTAAGGCAGAGGCAGATGGATCCCTAGTACTCACTGGCCAACCAATCTAACTTATTTGGTGAGTTCCAAACCAGTGCAAGATTCTGCCTTACAAAAAGGTAGGTGACACTTGAGAGGAAAAGTACCCCAGTTTGTCCTCTGTGATCCACATATATGAACACATATGTACACACATGAAGGAACACACACACATAAACTAACATTCTTATCTGAAAATATAATTGCATTTTAATTGAAGTGAGGTATAAAATGTTTTAAAAGAATTTTATTCCCATTCACATGACAAAATTAGCTTGTGGCGTGCTTGAAGTCCACCAAAATCAAAATCTAATCAGAGACAGAGAATGGATCTTCAGTAAAATTATAGAGTTTATTCAGGAGCAGCTATGCCCACAAATTCCCAGCTCTTGATGAAATCATCACACAGGGATGAGCATTCCTTTTTAAAGCTAGTGTGATGCCTATCACATCAAATTTTGAAGCAGTTTTCTTGAATATGAAAAGAAGGGGAAGCCATTTCAAAGTGCATTTGGTGGTTAAAAACCCTTTACTCATTCTATGAGCTGCTGACTGGCATGTCTCATGTGAGCTCCCAGAGCCCTGGCTGGAAAAACATATGCAAATAATCAGTGGAGATGTATATTGTTATGACATTGTGAATCAACAGAGGAAATCCATTAACTACATCATTGCTGTTCCTCTGGGGCTGAATATATAAGTATTTATGCTCAAAGAAAAACAAAACCATTCCTTTTTACTCTTTTAGTACTCGGGAGAGCCTGGCTTCGAACACATCAAGCATTGTTGAAAGTAACCGCCGTCAGAATCCTGCTTTGAGTCCGGCCCATGGTGGAGCTGGCTCAGCCTTCAACTTCCGCGCAAGTACGGATCCCCCAGCAAATGAAGCTGAGAAATTACAGAAACCGTCCAACTGCTTACAAGCTTCTGTTACTAGTGTGTGATTGTCCTTCTGCCTCAGATCTGTCTCATTTGATATAGCAAAGTTTACGACACTGGGACTGATGTTTACATCTTTGGAAAGACAAGCATCTCAAATGCAGTTTGGGGATTTCCTTGAACTGTGTGAAGTAGGCTAGGGCAAATATATATCTTTATTTCAGAGTATTGCTTTTCACATTTCTGGCTCTGTAGCAACCGAATAGCAGTAGGGGTGATGTGTATACTTTGCTTCACTAACTGTATCTGAGCACACATAGGAAAGTCTAGACACTGTAAGTGGAATAAGCATTTTCAATGTCATTCAGTTGCCAATTCCATTTTAAATGCCACAGATGTGTGTTACTTCCAGTCTGTGGTTAAATGGGGCCACAGAACTGATCCTTAATAATTAAAAAAAAAGGAAAAACATAATAAATCCAAGCCACTACAAAACGTCAAATCCAAGGGTGTACCCCTTGAGTGAAATCAATGCCCAACTGACCAGAAGGAACCCCACCCCTTTGTTTGCTGATCATTTATGCACCAGTCATCTTTCACTGTGAGTTTCCATGACACTGTTTTGCAGGAGCCAATGGAAGTGTATCAGAAGGGATCACGATGGAAATGCTGGGAGTGTTTGTTTTCAGGATTATATTTTCTAGTGAACTAGATGCTTGTCTTGATCTGTAACCTTCCATAATCATAAACAGGAACATAGGCCTTTGAATCTGAAGTGAGCAAAGGAAGGGAAGTCCCAGTTTGGCTGGGACACAGCACTAAGTGATAGAAGAGGCAATGTGGACTTTTAGAAGGAATTAATCAGATATTGAAGGAAGATGACTTCCTCTCTGATCCTATGATGATCTGTCTTCTATAATATATACAATAATTAGTTTGTTTCAAAGCAAAATGTTCTTTGTGATACAAATGAAGAGTATGGCCTGAGGATGTTATTCTTTCTAATGGAAGGACGTAAATCTATTTTATGTAGTTTTAAATAGAATGCCTAAATTAGGCTGTGAGAGATAATTTTTAGTGGTTATAGGAAAGAGCAAATTTAGGGAGAGTTGAACTTCAGGCCTTTTATTCCTGGGAAGATATCTATAGAAACCTTTTAAAGTAATTTTGGTTAGAAATATACATGGGCCCATGTAATAACAGAATGTCTTCATTCTGCTAGTGTGGTATAACCATAATTTTTACTCCCCTAAAATTTATCAGAATAACAATTATGCAGACATGAACTATGCCAGAGTAATGTTTACAAATACTTTGTAACTAATTTCAGGAGGCAATCTTTTAGGTGGATCTGTAGTCAGAAGCCCAACTTATTTCAAAATGGTTTGCTCACATTCTGGTTTGGTTTATAATATCATATTGGATACAAAGAAAGGTTCAGTGGCAAAGGGTCTACAAGCAATTAGGCTTCAATCCTATAGGAAAAACAATGGAACAATGGAATATACTTGTATTACAAAACTTTTTCAGAAGGATTATACCCGTCCAAGTAAGTGGTTTTTCATATTTTTTTATTTAAGTTAATAGCATCTGTTTTTGGAGATAAATACCATAAAGAATAATTCAAATACTCAAATAGGCTCTAAAAACCTAAAATTTTTTATCTAGAATTTCAGTGACTGGCATAAAATTTGTGAGACTTCTTTTCTCATGTTGTTTAATCACTACCAATCTGCCTAATGAATGCAGGCCCATATGTGGTCAGAAATACACGAATACTCTCCTACTTTATTTGGAAGTTGCATTGGGTCAAACTGGATGCCTCAAGTTTGGTATAAATTCTTGTATGCTAACCATAGTGAAACTTAAGTCCATTTCTTTGTATACTGCCACACCACTGAAACGCTTAAGCCAGTTGGCTTTCAATCTCATGCCTTATTTCCTCCAAGGCATGCCTTGATTGCTCAGAAACCCATGGTTTGCCTCATTGATCAAGTATGTCTAGGAAGAATAATAACATACCTAGTGGACTACATCATTTGTTTTCTTGGGGAGTTGTACACCACATGACTGGTAACTTTGCTGTCTAAATTTTTTTTCAAAAACTTGCTCTCAAATTCTTATCACACTCAGTTCATAAATAATACAGCCATTTAAATAATGCATCATCCCTCCCGTTGGACCTCTGAAAGTAGCCATTGAAATAATCAAATACTGTGTGAACAGGAAAAGAAATCATTACCATTAAGAGGAGCTTTAAAATACAAATTTTTGGTAGTTCACAACAAAAAGGTTTACAAAAGATGTTACTCAAATCAAATGTGTACCCTGTTTGCCTGATACTGTGGGATATAGGATATTAAAAAAAAAAAAAAAACCTCCCTTAGACCATCAGCCATTAACATAGAAATAATTGACTTCCAACCTGATATTTCATGTAAACAGACGTTCTATATAGAAATACTCTTGTCTGTGTATGCTATGGATTCTGGAATGGTAGTGGGATGTGCATGATAAATGTGACATATGATGAATGCACATGTCTGAGATGGTCTCACCAAGAAGGTTAGACCATTTGATGCCCCAAACTTTGGCTCTCTGGATGTGTTGCCAATATTCTTTTCCTCCAGTGGAACCATATCTTTGTGCTACATGACTGCTTGTCTAGTCTTCAACAACTGAAAGGTTTACAAAATTGAATCTGGTTGAATCTCTGTGAGGCATTCAACTTTAAAGGGTCAACACATCTGTCGGCATTTTGCACACTTATATATTATGATACAGCATATTACTTTATGGTAATTTTTATTTTTACATATAACTACCTCCATGAATTTGAAGAAATGGCAGCAGTGTGTTAAAGTGTATTGTTAGAAAAGCAGCATTTAAAGCATGCCTTGACATTAGGCTATGGCAATCCGTGTGTGTGTGTCAGTGAAATGCCCATGTGGATTCATGACTTTTTTGTTGCCATGGTTTTCTTCCCCAGCATTCCGTGGCTTTCAGCTGTAAACCACCTTCTTCTCATTTTCCCATGAAAGCACATTTGATTCTAGTCACAAATGAACAAAAGATTTGAAATTCTTGTCTTCCCTCCTACCCTTCTTCATTCCTGTTAAAGTTCTCTTTGGCAAAGAGCCACTTGGTAAACATAATTTGGCAAGCTATTTACTTCTATAGAAATATGATTGGATTGCTAGGTTTTTCAGTAACGGAAGACATGTAAGAAATTTGGACTGCCAACTTGAAGCACTTTGAGCCTCTCTGCCTTTATAGCATGCTACCCTGTGGAGCCCAACCTCACTTTCATTCAAAGAGCTGTGCTGTGCATTCAGGATTCTGTTAAGTCATTTGTATTCCATTTGATATACTTTGCACATCTCAGGGGAACTTAATGAGCTTATGAAAGGGGGTGCACCCAATAGAGAAAGCAAATAGAAGAGCTAAAAGGGGTCTAGCTGGATAAAATAACAAATTTTTGCTTCTCTGATGTTGGAGAGCTCAAGTTCAGGAAGCATAAATTGAAAGTGAGTCTGAAGTAACAATAATTTGAACACCAGCTGTTCAAAAATGGCTCTTTTTTCATAACCCAATCGGTATTTCAAAAGTGCACATTTGAATTCTGTCATTATCATCCTCAAGAGAAGGAATGTGTTCCATAGAACAGATAACATCAGCTTTGTAAGTTCTACCCAGAACAAACCATTTGTCATCACAAAGTGTACTTGAAAATAAAGTTTTTTAACTTAAAAGATAGACATATTTCTCACAATACAATGGAAATCATTGTTGAGAAGTCTTGCCTTTCATATAGACAGCATTCAGAACTTGATTTAAAATGCAACAATTGACAATGTTACACAGTTCATTTGGAGATCTCAAAGTGCTTCTAAAATATTATATTTACTGACAATTAACACAGGTCATATTTGTAACACCGTTACTTGAAAAGATTAAAAAAAAAATGTGTCTCAAAATAACCCAAAAATATAGTGGCAGCTATCAATGACATATTTTCTAGCTGTTTGATAGACCACTATGAGAAATCATGAATCAATACTATTTTTCTGATGGGTTCTAATAAAGTCAAAGTAAACAAATCCAACTAGACACCTTTGTCCATTTTATTCAAAAAGCTCAAGATGTTTGCAGTCTTACACCTCAGCACACCTTGCTAAAATTGAATTGTGAAATGGGAGATGAATAAGTCCATACCAAGGCCATTGTAGTCCATGGATAATCCAGATGCCTATCCTTGTTTACAGTTCATTTGGGGTTTCTAATTCCTGTGCTAAAAAAATCACATCTTCAGGAGCATGACTGCTCTGGGCAGTGGAAGATGCTGAAACAACTTTTAATTTAAAAAATACTCTATCAAATAGACTTCTAATGCTCAGCTGCGCAGTAACAATTCAATCAGACACATCAAGCCCTGCTCTGGAGAATCTGGATGTCCAAGGTCACAAATTCAGTTCTAACTGCTTTCTCAAATTAGGAAGTATGAGATCCATTGCAGGTGCCTTCTGGATTCTACAGACCAGTCTCTTCCATCAAGCAGTGTAGCATTAGACCACAGTAGACCCAAGGAAAAGTGATTGCTTCCTCCCTTGGCCCATCCCCCTGCTCACTGTCAAAGCCACCCAGCACTCTTTGTGAGAGAGGGAACCTTCTGAACATTTTAGGGTTTGGGTGAGCTAGAATGCAGGGGAAAACATGAATGTAAAAGCCATGGGAGGCAGTATTTTCTTTGGTTTTAGTAAGATATGGGCAGGAAAGGGCTATTGGTTTGAGGTTTGCCAAGTAAGATAAAAGAATTAGCTGTCACCCCATCCTTCTCCAAGGTTTTACAGTATTAAGGATACATCCACTCTTTTCCCATAGGTTTTTGCTAAGAGACATTACATAAATTATACATATGGAAAAACTTCATGATTAAGCTTCCTCATGTTTTGAAAACGGCGCTGGCATCTCCCTGATCAATTGAATCCCCATGGCTTTTGCAGCAGCATCACAGAGAGACTCCCCAGTGATCAGTGATCGCTCTTACAGTTGTTCTAGGACTTACAGTTAATGAATTGCAAGATTCAGAATTCTAAAAAGCTCCAAAGGAAACTAAACCTTATTATGATTGTATATGGTCAGCTATAGGGCTTTAATTGCTAACTGTTGATTTCACATGTGAACATGCATATACAATACCAATAGGTTAAAAAAAAAGGCAGCAGTGGTTATGCAAGGGTAGAAATAGGTTAGAGCTGGATTATTCCACATGCAGCTGCCTAACTCCCTGTGTAAAGGCTGACCTTGGTACAACCATTCCCTTGCTCCCGCCAGAAAGAGGTACCAAGTCAGAGACCTCAGCTTTCCTCCAATACCAATCTTTGCCAGTCCAGGAAAAAAATCATGCACTGCACTCAGCAGCTCCCAACCCTTCCTTTCTTGTGAAGACCACCCTGTATGCCTCCTTCCCACCTCTCCCCAGCTGGATACCTACACCGCCACCCTTCCACACTGGAAGAGTAGAGTACTGTGCAGTGCTGTGCACACATACATATGGTTTGGTTAGGAGTAGAGCTGCCCGAGTCTCCTTCATGTAAGTACCAACAGCTACAAATCAAAGTCCTTAGAGCAGTGATCTGGACACTACCTGGAAGAAAAATAGATTTAAGCAACAAAGTTTAATTCTGCGGGTATCTTTCTCTGAGTGACTGAATGTGACTATGTAAATGAATAAGAAAAGCAAGTGGGATTTACTGTGTTAGAAAGGAGTTTTGCAGCCAAGACTGCCTTGAATAAAATGTGTTTGCACTGAAAAAAAAAATTAAATTACTTGGTCTCTGGTTGCTGTAAAGGTCATCCAAGATGGATGTTCTGTTTATATTGTATAGTATTTCATATGAAATAGCAACAGTTCATGAGATGTCTTCCCTAATGTTACTGATTTCTAACAGCACATTTGTAATATGGTTTTTATTGTGTCAGTGTACCATATTGTAAATGATGATTACTTGTCATGCTTAGTATAATAACTTAAAAGAAAAAAATGACAGGGATTTTTGTAAGTCTATATTTGAAAGTCCCTCCATATGGTAATATTGTGTTCATGTTGTTTATGTAGTGTTGTGTGAAATATCCATTTTGGATTGTGTTACTTTTTAAGATATTAAATAACATTTGGTTATATGTGTAAGTGGATTTTTTTTGCTACTTGAGAGAAAATAATTCAGGTGAGACCAGTTTCTCTCTTCTGTTAATATAATCACATATATAACACAATCAACAAAGATCTATTCTTTATCAGAACATTTTTTAGTTAAGGGAAAAATAGCAATCTGAGATCAAATCATTTTCCTATAAATGTTGAAAAAGTCACATTTAAAATATATATTTACCAGGCGTGGTGGCACACACCTAGCACTTGGGAGGCAGAGACAGGAGGATCTCTGTGAGTTTGAGGCCACCCTGAGACTACATGGTGAAATCCAGGTCAGTCTGGGCTAGAGTGAGATTACCTCAAAAAACTAGTGTATATATGTGTGTGTGTATAAATATTTCCAAGTAGAGAGAGGCAAACAAGAGACAAAGAATGGACACACCAGGGCCACCTGCCACTGCAAACAAACTCCAAACACATGCACACTGTGCATCTGGCTTTATGTGGGTGCCAGGGAATCAAATCCAGGTCCTTAGGTTTTGCAGGCAAGTGCCTTGACTGCTGAACCATCTCTCCTGCCCCCAGATTCACATTTTTGACTGAATTTATAACAGAGCAATGATTAAAAATTCATATAATTAAGTTTCCCATGAAACTATAAAGTAATGTACTTAGTTTGGAGAGTTCTTTTTTTTTTTGTTTTTTTTGTTTTTTTTGTTTTTCGAGGTAGGGTCTCACTGTAGCCCAGGCTGACCTGGAATTCACTATGGAGTCTCAGGGTGGCCTCAAACTCACGGCAATCCTCCCACTTCTGCCTCCCAAGTGCTGGGATTAAAGGTGTGAGCCACCACACACCCGGCGAGAGTTCTTTTTAATAAGTACTCATATCACAACTTTAACCTCAGTTAAAATGTGATCCTTTCTCAGGTAAACACTGGTAGCTTATTGGTACATTCAGTGAGGTACGTATACACTTTGGAATCCCTCTGTATTTAATAGCCTTCAGAATAGAATGTAGAATTTTTAGTCATGGTTTCCTATTCCCATCTGCAGTTTGAAGATATTTTTATTTGGTTCCATACTGAACATTTATAGACTTTTCCTTGTTCTTTCCCCTAAATAATAGAGCCAAACAATTGTTTTCATAGCATTTACATTGTACTAGGCATTATAAATAATCTAGACATGGTGTAAATCATTAAATGTGCATAGGTTATGTACATCTGAGGGTCTGAGTCTGTTTGGAGGTCCTAGAGCCAATTCCTCTGGAGTTAAGGATCCTATATGTTCTTTGATTCTCCTGAGTGGTTATTTTTCGTCTTTGGAGATTAGACTTCAATTTTTTAAACTAAAAGTGATATGTGCAATCGAATGATTAAGCTAAAAAAATAAATAGCATTTTTGCCCAACAACACTATAAACATAGGCTTGATTTCTTTTGTAAAGACAGAACCTAAAGCAGACTTCCAAACATTATTTTGAATAATGGCCTTGTTTTTTGAAGTAATGTGGTGACTCCAAGGTGATAATTTGGAAGAACAAATCATATGTTTGTTGATGTGTTTTTTTAAGTATTTTTTTAATAAATCGATGTATTTCAATGTTGTAACATGATAGCCGAATGCTATATCAAGGTAGCAAAAGTGAAGATTCCTGGTATTTTTATATAAACACTATGAATGACAGTACACTTGCATTCAACTTCACAAGAAATGATCTTCAGGTCCATGGAGATGCGTTGACAGCTGTACCGCCTGTCGACGGGAGAGGTGCGTGTGTGGACTGAGCAGACAACAGAAGGGGAGCCATCGAGCTGTGCCCTTAAACCACACTGATGAAGGACGACAAGATGGTCAACTGCTGAAAACAACTCAGATGCTTTAAACTTAAGTCATTTAAAGAAAACAGCATGTATCGAAACTTCAGGGAATCTTACAGAACAGAGCCACAAGACGTACATTACAGCCCTGAAGCAGTAACATGTTTCTACCCGTTATGTGATAGAAGCAGCCATGGAAACACAGTCCTGCAGCTGTCTGTGGTGTCGAATCTCCTCACACACGCGGTGCTATCAATGGACTAAAACCGGAATTCCCTGCTCTGTGCAAATGCTGGTGATGGGTAACATATCTATTGCTGTGGGCCAGAGCAATAGCTGGCTGCAGTTCAGGCATCAAGTGGAGGTGCTCTAAGACCACTGCCTTCTACAAGGCCACGAGACACTTTCCAAAGCTGATGCCCCCTGCTAAGGATTAACCTCCCCAGCCCCCCAAGGATATCTAAAGAAACAGTGGAAACCAGACATCTCTCACTGTATAACTCTATCAACCCACTGGGAAGAATGTGGTCCATTTTAGTTACTCAAAAAAAAATTTTATATATATATATATATATATATATATATATATATATATATATCTGATTCCATTAATCATGGAGTTTTGAGCTGGAATTTTCTTAAAAGAGTTCAAGTTGAGAACAAGATTCTTTACCCTCAAGGGCAAGAAAAGCAGGTCAAATGCTAGTTAGTAAAAGCCATTCTGAATCTGAACTGTAGAAAAGGACCTCCTTTGAATGAGATTTTCAAAACTCTTTTCCTCAGCCTCAAGTACGATTAGAGTACAAGGAATTTCATGTCCAGAATCTGCTACTAGATAATTGGCCTTAGACCACTACTTATTTTTGTTAAGACCCTTTAGACTATTTTAAAACTCCAAATGTTTCAGAAAGAAATAAATAGAATTAAACTTTTCACGTGTTGAATGACTGAAGTTTGGATAATCACAGGTAGAATGTTTCTGGCTGTTTGCCCAAAACGGCGAAGGGCCATGCCATTGGGCTTCAAGGGGCCAGCCGGCTCACAACATGTGTATTTCAGCGGATAGAAAACGCTGCTCTGTATTACCACAAGCACTTTCCACTAAGGTAGGTTTGGGGCTAGGAATCTTCTGTGAACAACTTGCTGCTGGGGCCTTAATGTTTTGTCCTAAGCCTCACTTTCTAGACCTGAACTAAGTCAACTCTCCATAAACGTCACATATTCCATCTATCCACTCTCTTAAAACAAAACCCCACAGAGCAGAGAAATTTATGACCGCTTTCCTCTCTGGAAACAGAACAGTCAAAACAGCATAAAGTGGCTTCATTTGCCTTAGGCCAATGCTTATAACCCAAGGTTTGTTTTCCCTTTGAACAGGGTGTGCTTATGTTGATAAAAATCAATCAAAATCAGCTTATGGAAAAGTTAAAAATGTAGTTTACTGAAAGATATGTATCTTTACATAGAGAAATAGTAAATAACCCAATCTAAAAGTTTAAATAAATGTAAATGACTTTAAAATTATATATATATATCTGAAGTCACTGCCTTGGATCATTTATATACTATATTTAATATGACCTAGGACATTCATTCTTAAGGCAGAACATTGATTGTGACATGTAATGACTTGTTTCTTACATCCAACAGTCAATCTGGGGGTAGACGCTAGCAGATAGCTTCCTTGATAATGAGGATTTATCTGTGGTAATGTTCATTCTTAGAGTATGTTAGTAAGAGACATACATTTGAAAGAACTTAAAGAGATGGATTTTAAGACACACAAAAATATGATTTTCCAAAAAGAGGTCAATGAGAATAGACTTTCTATTATGAGGTGAAACTATTCTCATTATAAACTAATAAATTCCAACAAACTTTCTGAAATGGTACATAAAAAGTATGAAATATCAAAGAATTACTTGTTTGGGGTGTGTTTCTTTAGACTCAAGGTCCAGTACAAAAGGTAGCCCAAATAGTTAAAAAGTAGTTCAATATCAACTTGTACTGTTAAGTCAGAAGGCTACCACTTAAGATATTCCTGCCTCACCCAAAACTCCTGTGCAGGAGGAAATTACGTATTAAAATAAAGATGAAGCCCCGCCCCCAGCGCATGTGCAAAACCACTTGTCAGTTACAAGAATATCCTCAACAACAAAAATCTTTTATACAATTGGAGGCATCGAAGCCAGACAGATACAAGAACCCCACCCTGCGGAGGTGGACGGGTAATGAAGCCGACTGTGCCACCGACGCGCTGCGAGCTGTGCTACTCAGAGAGGGAGGGTGAGGAGGAGCTGGCTCCCAGTGTTCTGCTGCTGTGTGTGCTCCTTTGCATCAGGCCAGTTTGGTTCCCTGTATCTGGTGTCAAATATCAACAAGAACAAAACCAAATACAAATCTAAAAGACGGCTAAGCAGGTGATGGTAACTAACTGCGTGAGTACCTTTTTATGCACCTATGATTTGCCATAGCTCTGGCACCGTCAGGACGTGTACAAAGATTACCTGCCTAATTTTTGAAGATGAAGATTTCTTTCATGGTGGCAGAAGTCCATGCAAGATTTGTAAACAGCGATACAAGATACTGTAAACATAACTTAACAGAGCATGTATAAAACAGAAGTAAATCTAAATTTACAAGTGGGTAAAAATAAAACAAAACAGAGGGCAGCTTCGTACAAAGTTCTCCCTCCTGCGCCAAGTAATTTTTTTTTTCTTTTTTTTTTTGTCTTTTTCTTTTCTTTTTTTTTTTTTTTTTTTTTTTTTTTGACTACAAATATAATCCTGAGCTGAAAAACTGGGATTTGGGGGAGAGCCATCTTTGCATACAAAATCCCCAAAGGATGCTTTTCCCTAGTGATGCTTTTCCCTAGTGATACTCAATTGGCAAAACAGTTCTGAAGGTGTGACTTTGGAGATGCTTAGAGTTTCCTGTGGCGCCCAGGTCTGGAGCCTGCTCCGGCGCTTGCCATGGTTGCAGAAGCAGCGGCATCCTCTGCCTCTTCCAGTCCCTCCTGGAGCTCTTGGCTGACGCTAGACTGCAGGGCAGCGGGGGTGAGCCACTCCTTCGGGAGGCAACTCTGTAGAAAGGGTATACAGGAGCTGAAGTAGGCCAGTCGATTAATCCAGCGAGGAATCTCTTTCCCACAAAGAATCTCTGATAATGCTGAAGAAAAGTGATTGCAGTTTTTATGCATCAAATGATAAGCATTGCCTTTATATTCTTTCCCCAATTCTTCTACAATTTTTTCAATCTCATCTTCTAGAAAGTCAGTGCTCCCTAAAACAACAGCTTCTTTAAATTTAAATGTTTCTCCTAGTTCAGAAGCATTTCCTGGGGAAATTTCAAATATTCCAGAAAAAGGATAAGGATGGCCACCATAAGCAAATTCTCTGCCATACACTTCAATTCCTGAATGAAAAACTCCAATTCCAATGGATGAGGTGTATTCATTCATCCAGTACATGTACTCGTTGAGCACCACTAACTGGGTAGCCCCCATCCTCCTCCCCGCGGCCGCCGCCTCGTCCTCAAGCCGCTCGGTCTCCGCGGGGCGGAGGCCGCCGCCCCCCCCGCGGGTGCTTCACGGGAGCCCAAGCCCGGGCACTAAGCGTCCAGCCCGGCCCGCCGCAACCCGGGCGGAAGCATCGGGCAGGCAGGCCGCTCCTGGGCGCCGCCGACGGGGACGTATATGTGCGGAGGAGCCGGGCCGGACCCGTGGCAAGCCCGCTTCGGGCTTCAGGCGCCTTGTTGATGTGTTTTAAACTGCTTCCAATAGACACTTCTGTTTTCAGATATGAAGTTAGGACCAGCAAGTACCTTTTGAATTGTACTGTAGCCTTGCCACTTGCTGCAAGAAAGGAAAGGATATTGTGTTCTTCCTTCAAAATGATCCAGTAAATTTGATGCATGGAGGAAATGTAAGGACTTAATAAGATCAAAAGCAGGTTTCTAGCTCCTTTGAGAGAATGGTCACAGTTCATAAAAATCTTTTCTTTCCAAAGGAAATGGTATGGTTTTAACTTATTTTATGTGTTTAGAATGGTAGAATTCTTAATCCTCCTCCATAAAGAAAATCCAATTGAAGTACATAATACTTGCCTTCTGCCCAGTTTGGGGCTGTGAGATTGAGACCACTGTATAATAAAAGATGTTATTCACCTGACATTCATAACTTATTTAACTGTAAAATTTTACCCCTACTGTGAATATACTTGGATTCATTGATCAGCCCATTTTCAGGCTCAGTGGCTCCAGACTCTTCCTGTCAAGCAAATAGTTTATTTTATAAGCCACAAAGCAAATGTGTATGAATATATTCACATGGTGCATTGCGACCACTCAGGAATATCAAGGAAATTCAAGGCTCCGGCAGTCAATATAGCCTGGCTAGAGGTTTTGGTGACTCTTTTTAAAAGAATTGCACTGGGAGTCTCTTGCTAAGCATGAAGATGAAATATAATCTGTTAAATAAGAAAAATGAGGTAAAAGAAGCTAGTTTGGAATCAAAAGGCAAAAATTATTTTTAACCAGAATCCTTGGTCACCTTCCTTTATGTTTTCCTTGTTTCTCTTCTTTTATTATAAAGTTCCATACATTCTTTTCTCTTACGTTAGGCTTCTTTCACCTTACTATACTTCCTAAAAGTTTCTGTTTTATTATTGTTTCGCTATTACAATTTGAATTCAGGGCTAGAAAGATGGCTTAGCAGTTAAGATACTTGTCTGTGAAGCCTAAGGACTCATGTTCAACTCCCCAGATCCCACATAAGCCAGACACACAAGGTGATGCATGCATAAGGTCACATGCACACAAGATAGCACACATGTTTGGAGTTCAATTGCAATGGCCAGAGGCCCTGGCATGCCAATTCTTTCTCTCTAATAAAAAAAAATTTATTCATTCCTATTGTTAATTATTGACCATCATGGGATAGTTTTTAATTTTATATTCATATTGCCTTACCTCCACGTCCACAAACCACTAACCTTCTTTAATCTCATATCTACTTAGCTATGTAAAAGACTTACGGTTTTTACATTTTATCCATTTATTCTTCAGAGACCTGACACATAACAGCAATGCATAAATATGCCTAAAAAGGTAGCTAGATAACTGATGTATCAATGGTGGATGATTTATTGCAGTAGACCATAGATATTGTCTTTAAATAAGTAAGTAACTTTATATATTGCAAAATGACTAAAAAATGCTGTTAGCTGGATTTTCATTTTAAATCTCCAAATAAGGAATTATTTTCTTCTCCTTAGAATGAGCAAGTCAATCTCTCCTTCTTTCATGGCTTTCTTAATCTATTCTACCACCTATCAGCTGCCTGTATTACTGACTTCTGTCAATTTGTCATCTTGGCATTCTTAGTCTGCAAATGACAGTGGAACAAAATGAAATGCCACATAACAGAGAACTATTTCATTTCTGAGTTACTTCCTTTTAAAGATGTGCTGCCTTGGGAAGATCTGTGCTTCAAGTCAAATCCTGCCATTATTTGCCCTGTTATGGGAAAAGTTGTTTTTCCCCTGGACAGTACTTCCTTTAAGGTGAAATAACGGCTCATCAGTCCTTGCATGGAGGGATCGTAGTCTATGCTGTACAACACACCATGTGTCACTGTTAGCAAGACAAATGTAATAGATAGGTTACAAATCTTCAGTACACTGGAGAAGATAGGTATTTCTTCTCTTTTGTCCTTTATATGTAAGTTAAAGGTAGTTCATGTGAAGATGTGTTGAATGTCAAAGAATCAATATTAAAAATGGGAAATTTTCAAGATTCTCTGGAATGAGGAAACAGAAAATGCCCCTTCTATGTCTCCTTCTGTCATTAAAAAGTGACCTAACTATGTCAGCTGGGCTCCAGATGGCCCCATAAGAAACCAGGCAAATCAGCACATTATATGTACATATATATAGCTTTTGTAGCTTTCAGGGTCCACTGCTTGTCCATGCTGTTAGTGAATTTTACTCCCCAATAGCTCACATAGCACATTCTAGCACTATGCTAGATAGTCAGTAGAGCACAGGCTTCGGTCTCAGTTCCAGCATGATCTCTCAATGTTCTACAACTGAAGCCTGTTGCACTGTATCTTTAAACTTTTTATCTTGTAATAGTTTTAGAATTGCAAAGATTTTTATAATGCAGGGATAGAAAGTTCTTATAGGTCCTGTATCCAGTTCCCTCTATTAATAACATAATAATATGTTAACACTGGTCACTACTAACCAATATTGATATAGTATTGACTAAAGTACACACTTTATTAAAGTTTCCTTAGTTAGACTGGAGAGCTTTCTCAGTGGTAATAGACACTTGCTTGAAAGTCTGATGGCCCAGGTTTGATTCCCCATTACCCACACAAAGCCAGACACACAAACTGTTACATGTGTCTCAGAGTTTGTTTGCATAGCCAGGAGGCTCTGGTGCACCCATTCTGTCTGTCTGTCTGTGTCTCTCTTTTTGTCTCAAATAAACAAATAATATTTAAAAAGAAAAATCTTATTGTTTAGACTTTTGAGTTCTTTGTAGATTCTAGAGATTATTCCTCTATCAGTTGGATAACCTGCAAATATTTTCTCCCATTCTTTGGGTATTCTATTGGCTTTGCTTATATTATATGCTTGTCTGTAAAGAAACTCTTCAGATTCATATGATCCCATTGGTTGAGTGACTGCTTAAGAACTTGAGCCACTGGGGTTTTGTTCAGGAAGTCTTTTTCCATTCCTATATCATGGAAAGTACTTCCTAAATTTTCTTCCAGTAGTATTCGAGTTTCTGGTCTTATGTTGAGGTCTTTGATCCATTTGGATTTGAGTGTAGTGCATGGTGAAATGTGTGGATCAAGTTTTAGTTTCCTGCATGTGGTTATCCAGTTTGTCCAGCACCATTTGTTGAAGATGCTATCTTTTTTCCAGCCTATATTGTTCCTGCCTTTGTCTAATATCAAGTAGCTATAGTTGCTTGACCCAAACTCCAGGTCCTCAAGTCTATTCCATTGGTCTATACTCCTGTTTTTATGCCAGTACCATGCTGTTTTTATTACTATGGCTTTGTAGTATAGCTTTAGATCAGGTATGGTGATGCCACCAGAGGTATTTCTTTTGCTGAGGATATGTTTGGATATGCGAGGCCTTCTGTTTTTCCATATGAAATTTGAGGTCTTTTTTTCTATCTCTGTGAAGAACACTGTAGGGATTTTAATTAGAATTGTGTTAAATCTATATATTGCCTTTGGTAGGATTGTCATCTTCACAATGTTAATTCTGCCTATCCAGGAGCATGGGAGGTCTTCCCAACTTCTCAAGTCCTCCTCAATTTCTTTTTTTGAGAGTTTTTATATTTTTGTTGTATAGATCTTTTACTTCCTTGGTTAACATTATTTCAAGGTATTTTATATTTTTTTGTTGCTATTGAAAATTGGACTATGTCCTTTATTTCTTTTTCTGTGTCTTTGTCATTTGCATACAGAAATGCTACCGCTTTTTGTGCATTGATTTTGTATCCTGCTACTTTGCTATAGGAGTTAATCACCTTCAGGAGTTTTGGGATGGAGTCTCTCGGGTCTCTTACATATACAATCATGTCATCAGCAAATAGAGCTAACTTAACTTCTTCCTTTCCAAATTGTATCCCTTTTATTTCCTTCTCCTGTCTTATTGCTTGAGCTAGGACTTCCAGAACTATATTGGAAAGCAGAGGTGAGAGAGGACATCCCTGTCTTGTTCCTGATCTCAATGGGAATTCCTCCAGTCTCTCTCCATTAAGTATTATTTGGGCCTTTGGAGCTTTGTATATTGCCTTTATTATGTTAAGATGTGATCCGGCCATGCCGATTCTCTCCAATGTTTTGATCATGAAGTGATGTTGTATCTTCTCAAAGGCCTTTTCTGCATCTATTGAAATGATCATGTGGTTTTTATGTTTAAGCTTGTTTATGTGGTGTATTACATTGACAGATTTTCGTATGTTGAACCACCCTTGTGTTCCTGGGATAAATCCCACTTGGTCAAGGTGGATAATGCTCTTTATGTGTTGTTGAATTCGGTTTGCGAGTATTTTGTTCAGGATCTTTGCATCTATGTTCATTAGGGAAATAGGCCGGTAGTTTTCTTTTCTTGTGGCATCTCTGCCTGGTTTTGGGATTAGGGTGATACTAGCTTCATAGAAGGAGTTGGGTAGCTTTGCCTGTTCTTCAATTGTGTGGCACAGTTTTAGAAAGATTTGTTTGAGTTCTTCCATGAAGGTTTGATAAAATTCACCTGGGAATCCATCTGGTCCTGGACTCTTCTTTTTTTACTTTTTCAATCTCCATGAGTGTGATGGGTTCATTGAGGTGATTAATCTGCTCTGAGTTGAGCTTTGGTAGATGATATGTGTCCAGGAATTTATCCATCTCCTTCACATTTTCCAGTTTTGTGGAGTAGAGGTTTTTGAAATAGGTCCTGATGCTTCTCCCAATTTCACTATGTCTGTTGTTATCTCTCCTTTTTCATTTTGAATTTTGTTAATTTGGAGTCTCTCCTTTTTTTGCTTGATCAAATTGGCCAGAGGTTTGTAAATCTTGTTTATTTTTTCAAAGAACCAGCTCTTTCTTTTGTCAATTGCCTTAATTGTTTCCTTGGTTTCCAATTCATTAATTTCTGGTCTGATTTTAATTATTTCTTTCCTTCTGGAGCTGTTTGGGTTGGATTTTTCTTGTTTTTCCAGTGCCTTTAGGTGGATGGTTAGGCTATTGATTTGGGATCTTTCTGTCTTTTTTATGAAGGCATTGAGTGCTATGAATTTTCCCCTGAGGACTGCCTTCATTGTATCCCATAAGTTTGGGTATGATGTGTTCTCATTGTCATTCAATTCCAAGAATTTTGCTATTTCATTTTTATTTCATCCACTATCCATTCATTGTTTAAGAGTGTGCTATTCAGTTTCCAGATGCCATTGGGATTCTTGGTGGGTTTTTTGTTGTTGTTGTTGATTTCTAGGAATATAGCATTATGATCTGATATCATGCAGAGAATTATGTCGATTTTCCTAAATATGTGGAGGCATTCTTTGCCCCACTCACAAAATGGGGTGCAGAGTTTAACAGGCAATTCACAGAGGAAGATATACAAATGGCAAACACACACTTAAGAAAATGTTCATCATCCCTAATCATCAGAGAAATGCAAATTAAAACAACTATGAGATTCCACCTTACCCCAGTAATGATAGCCAACATCAAAAAAATCAAATGAAAATAAATGCTGGCGAGGATGTGGAGAAGCAGGAACACTCATTCACTGTTGATGGGAATGTAAGATGGTACAACCACTTTGGAAAGCAATATGGACTCTCCTGAAAAAGCTGACTATAGAAATACCAACAGACCCAGTTATTCCCTTTCTGGGCATCACCCTAAAACCTTCAAACCACAGGCCAGAGAGATTTGCTCAACCATGTTTGTAGCAGCTCAATTCGTAATAGCTAAAAGCTGGAATCAACCCAGATGTCCATCATTAGAAGAATGGATAACAAAGATGTGGTATATTTACACAATGGAATTCTATACAGCAGTAAGAAAAAATTAAACAAAGAAATTTGAGGAAAAATGGTTGAACCTGGAACAGATCATTCTCAGTGAACTTACCCAATCACAGAAAAAAAAAAATTGACACACAGTCTCACTCATCTACAACACCTAACCTGAATCTACCCAAGATACCTTACATACTCAGCAAGCACCTCATGGACTAGACAATAAGATGGATGGGGAGGGCATTGAAGGGTGGAAAACAGTAATCTGGACCCAAACAGCAATGGTACCATAAAATTCTACTTCCTAAAAGACAGACCAAATGTCTGAACCTTCACTAGACCCTTACAGGAAACACCTGAACCACAAGACACTGGAGAGGGTATGATCAAGACTAACCTAAATCTTCTACATCTTCCCTCCCTTCCTCTCCCCCTCTCACCCCCCCTCTCTCCTCTCTAACTCTTGTATATTAGTTATGTTTTTCCTCAATATCTTAGTGGGCACTGACCTGTAACCCCCACTACCAGCTTGGGGCTACCATCCACAATGAGCTTTTGATCAGAGAAACCTACAAGGTTTCCCAAAACAATGACAGACTTTTGTCAGAGTACTCGATGACCCACCAAAGGCCAGTGGTAAGACCCTATTGCTGAAGACTCCATACGCAGCTGACACATAAAATGGAATGGCATGGCTGGAAGCCAGGAGAGAGTCAGTCCCCAGACAGTCAGCGTGTCTAGTGACAAAAGGTGCTACATGGGCGACTGGGGGAAATGACCAATATCTGTCCAAGCAACTCATTGTCTAACCTAATTAGCAACAAATAACCTGATGTGATGCCCACACAAGTGCAATAGTGGCACACAGCCATGGTGGGGAACCAACTGCTCTTGATTTGGCTAACTGATCCCCTCGGTGGTACGAGACCCATAGCTGGAGCTGGGAAACAAGTCAGAACCATACCCAAACACAAGCCCACTCTACAATATCAAGCTACCATCAATCACGGGGTATAAGAGGGCCTACACCTATCAAACTGTCTGTCAAAAAAGTAAGTGTTATCTCAATTTTCTGGGTGCTAACTTACTCTCCGTTGGAGAATCTGCTTCTCTTTTCCAGATAGATGCAGATCCTAAGGAGAGAGCTGCCCCAACATACCTCAAAAGGGGCCCAACTGAAACTACAGAAAATTAGTGAAATAAGCAAGGGTGATGTTTTCCTGATGAACCGGAAACCAGCACAAAGGGGAAGGAGACCAACACAGAGAAAAATCAATTCCTACCAAATCAGAGAGCCAGACCCTCAGAGGCCCCCAACACCTCAGCACTGAAGCAGACCAAAAATGAACCCAACATGGCTCAGGGAAATTTTGCGGAAGAGGGGGCGGAAAGAATGTCAGAGTCACATGTTGGGTCATGATATGCAGAGACATTTATGGTACCAATAACTGTGGGCTAACTCCACAATGCAGGACCTATTTACATCAACAAGGAGGGTCCAATGGGAGGGGGTAGATCATGGATGAGCCTAAACAATGGTACCAAACTGCCTGTATTTGCTGAAAAGAAAACTAATAAATTTAACTAAAAAAAATAATAATAAAAATAAAAAACTTGGGCTGGAGAGATGGCTTAGCGGTTAAGCGCTTGCCTGTGAAGCCTAAGGACCCCGGTTTGAGGCTCGGTTCCCCAGGTCCCACATTAGCCAGATGCACAAGGGGGCGCACACGTCTGGAGTTCGTTTGCAGAGGCTGGAAGCCCTGGCTCGCCCATTCTCTCTCTCTGCCTCTCTCTGTCTTTCTCTCTGTGTCTGTCGCTCTCAAATAAATAAATAAATTTATAAAAAAAAAATTTTTTTTTAGTTTGGACTTACCATTTTTTTTTTCTGTTTCAGGAGCCTATTGAGATAATATATTATATTTAGCTTTCATGTGTCTTTGGTCTGAAGCAATTATCACCTATGCCCACATTCCGTGTATATACGCAATTATATACATATACATTACTATAATCTACAACAAAATTATAAGCAATCATATGTATTGCTGTATATATACACAATTATATACATAGGCTAGTAGGCCTCTATCTTTTCTAGACTTACAATCTCTGCATATTTATATTTCTATCATATTTTACGGTTAAGATCAAATGTCATGTCTTTCACAAGTGCTTCTCCAAACACTCCTCTTCTCCTTCAGGGCCTAACGAAAGTATATTCTCATTTCCCTTCTTCAAATATTTATCATTTCCACTCCTGTGTTCTCATTTTCTTTGATGCCTGCCTAAGACCATGCCCTAATCCTTTCGACTTTTACAATTTTTTTTTACTTTTTTTACTACTTTTGTACAAGATTTACCAGAGGGCCTTCCTCTTGGGCTTTTTTTTTTCTCAGTGCTGCTTATGAACATGAAATCTTTAGACTTGATTGTGCAAGAGGTAGGCTCAGTGTGCTGGCTGTAAATGGAACTCCAAAAATGGATCGTATTTTAAAATTTTTTTGTTTATTTTTATTTTTTTGAAAGCAACAGAGAAGGAGAGAGAGAATGGGCGTACCAGGGCTTCCAGTGGCAAACAAACTCCAGATACCTGCGCCCCCTTGTGCATCTGGCTAACGTGGGTCCTGGGGAATGAAGCCTCAAACCCGGGTCCTTAGGCTTCACAGGCAAGTGCTTAACCGCTAAACCATCTCTCCAGCCCAAGGATTGTATTTAAGGTTGCTTTTAATTTAAGCAGCCTTCTAGAAGTGTCTTCAGTGGTTGAGACTTCCCTTTAGATTCATGTATCTTTCTTAGTGCCCAAGAAAAACAAGGGGGAAAGCTTTTAAAATGTTAAAAAGTTGTGAAAAGATTAGAAGCCAAAGGAGAAACTTCCAGCCTTCACAGAAACTGCTCCCTTTGCTCCGGACTCTGTGGGGCTGTGGTGACTACCTGCACTCTTCAGTGTGAGCACAGCCCAGGTAGGAGGTACTTACAAAAGGTGGGAAATGGCTGGGCATGTAGCTCTTGAGTGCTTGCCTAACATGGACAAAGTTCTGGGATTGATCCACAATACCAAATAAAATACTGCGACAATCCTATGATCTCAGGACCTGAAGTGGTGGCAGGAAGATCAGAAATTCAGTCCTCAACTACATAGCAAGCTTGAAGCTAGACTATACTCCATCAGACCCTGTCTCTAAACAAAATTAAAATTCAATAAAAAGAGATGCAGAAGCTGGGAGTGGCGGTGCACACCTTTAACCCCAGCACTTGGGAGGCAGAGGTAGGAGGATCGCCAAGAGTTCAAGGCCACCCTGAGACTACATAGTGAATTCTAGGTCAGCCTGAGCTAGAGTTAGACCCTACCATGAAAAACCAAAAAACCAAAAAACAAAAATAAAAAGATGCAGAAAGACACCACACTAGCTGGTCTTGAGGTGCTGCAGGCATGTGAAGGGGACAGTCTTTGCTGGGCTGGAGGTGCAGGCTATTTGTGAGGGAAATCCAAGGCTATGTGCACTGTAGACCACAGGGGCAGTCTTTTCTAAAGTGGCTGGAGTATTTATGACCATGGTCATAATGTGCTTCGTTGTACCTTCAATCTAAAGACAGCTGACTGTTTATGCAAACTTTCCATACAAGTATAACAAAAAAAAAAAAAATCCTTTATCTGGATTTAAACACCTCCTCCTGTCCTAGCCACATGCTTTTATTTCTGTTTCTTGTCATTTCTTCCCTCAACCTCAATTTTTTTTCTCTTTATGCAGTTGTGAGACTTTTACCTCCAGCTAACTTCTGACCTTCATGTTTTCACTTCTCCCTCTCCATCACACACTTTTCAGACAAGACATTGGGAATGATTTCTTGATAATGCTTTTCTGTGTCTTCCTACAAAAATTTCCCCAACTGTTACATCACTAGCTGGGTTTGTAGCCACAGTGTTGCTATTTTTAGTTTAGTCAGGAAGTTCAATCGTTATAAACTACTTGCTATTACTTCCACATGCTCAGGATAGCTAATATGTTAATGAAATGTAGTAATATATTAATGTAAAAACTACTGTCTCTGCTTGAGGCTTGCTTTGGCTGATAAAATACCAGAACTGTCTCAAAGTTCCAGTTTAACTGAGATAGTGGGATTGGAGTATTTGGAGAGATACAAGTTGAAGTCACTCTCTGTGGCCCCAAGTTCCAGAAACAGTAGTTACCATCCAGCCCTGGATATTGGTTTGAAGGCCAAGATTAACTGAATGTCTACAAACTCAAATTCCCTCTGAGAGACATGGCCTTATAGATCAATTGAAGAAAAGACTCCACATCCACATCTCTGGAAAGTCTTCTTCCAAAAAAAAAAAAAAAACCCACATCTCTTAATTGTTGATATGCTCCTGTTTTTACTATAAGCATATTTATTTCAAAGAAAACTGTTTATAGACAAAATATGTAAGAATATAAAAATATGGGATTATAAACAGAAGAAAGGCTGCAAATGATGATTCATATGCATTTAGCCTTTGGTTGCTAAGTCCTTTTCCATAGCAGCCCTGGCTGCTTCAGCTTGGCTGGGGGCTGAATTTGGAAGTTTACAGAATTCTCTCAAATATGAAATGAGGTCCTCATATGTGCACTTTACCCACTGAGTTATTTCCCAAGTCCCATCCTTATTATTTTTCTCGCTACAAATTAATGTGCTTCCTTTTGTCTAGAGCAAAAGTATTTTCTATGTCAGTGGAATATAACCCAAAATTTCTGAATACGAGTTAGAAAGGAAAAGGGCATGCCTAAAAAGTGTCATTCTTTCCTTTAGGCAGAGAGGAAAAAGCAAGCTATCATGTAAGGGAGATAAATGGGTGGCTTATAGCCAATATAAACCCAGAATGTGAGGTCTTTACTTGCTTCTTTTCTCCCTTTCTTTGTTTATTTATTTATATTTATTCATTTGAGGTAGAGTATGTGTGCACCAGGGTCTCTTGCCACAGCAAACAAACTCCAGATGCATGTGCTACTTTATGCCTCTGGATTTAAAACTTTTTTTTAAAAATATTTTTTGTTCATTTTTTATTTATTTATTTGAGAGTGACAGACAGAGAGAAAGACAGATAGAGGGAGAGAGAGAGAATGGGTGAGTCAGGGCTTCCAGCCACTGCAAATGAACTCCAGATGCGTGCACCCCCTTGTGCCTCTGGCTAACGTGGAACCTGGGAACTGAGCCTCGAACCGGGGTCCTTAGGCTTCACAGGCAAGCGCTTAACCACTAAGCCATCTCTCCAGCCCTGCCTCTGGATTTAATATAGGTACTATAGAATTGAACCTGGGTTGGTAGTCTGCAAGCAAGTGCCTAGTTGTCCAAGGTGTCTTTCAAGTCCTGGACTCACATGCATTTCCTACCTCAGCCTCCTGAATAGCTAGAACTACAGATATGTGCTACTACTCCTGCTTGCTTTATTCCTTACTTGAGCAATTAAGTATTCTCTCCATGATTTGTCACAACAAATCCCCTCAGAATCCAAATGAGAGCCTTCAGACAATTTTTACATGCCCAGAAATCTCATACATACTTGATTCTGACCTTACCATAATTTATCCTATATAATTTCCCAAAAGTGGCCCATTGTGGATGTGTCTTTTATAAGTCAGGGCTGGTTAAAAACATTTTGCAAGGTTTTAAAGGCCATCTTATGGGTTTTTGAAAGGTAAATAAATTGAGTTTGAAGTTGATATGCAAGTTGAATATCCCTTACCCTAATTGTGTTGAGACCAGAAATGTTGAGGATTTGAGACTTTTCAGATTAGCTGTACCTTGCACACTGCCCTTTTAATTTTAGACATTAATTATCATGGCTCAATGTAGTCCATAGGAAGTTTTGCACAAATATAGTTTTATATATTGATATATAATTTGAATATTCTTTTTTTGAGATGGGGTCTTTCTTTCTAGCCAAGGCTGGCTTCAAACTTGAGATTCTCCTGCATCAGCCTCCAGAATTCTGGGAATACAGAACTACATCATCATGCCCATTTGGGATATTAATTTTGTTACAATTGATATTTTAATAGGAAATGCTAAGTGTTTTCCTCCTGAATGTCAGGTGTTCTTTGGGTTCTAAGGACACAAAGTAAAATAAATGATCCTTACTTAACTAAGGGATTCATAAAGAAAAGTAATCCCTTTGCTCAAAATGATCAATTTAACCATGGAATGGTATACCTGCCTGAAGCAGATTCAGGTTCCAGAATTTTTCCACCTACTCACCAACTGTTGGATTTGGCAGCCAGCATCACTCATGAGATTCCTGAGTTTCAGAGCCATGGTATCTTAGCAAAATGGTGATGTATCTTGCCTCCTGTGTTTCCCAATGCCTTCAATGAGGATTTTCTGAGAACCTTATGCATATCAGGTAAGGTATAAAACCATTATGGTATTACTGTGCAAGTTTAGGGAGATGGAACTCACTTTGTACCTGTGTATGTGTTTATGTGTGTCAGATATAGTCTTACAGACAACTGGGTTATTTAAGCCAGAATCAGGAGATCTTGGCAAGGACAGAAAGATGTGAATATGCAGTCATTGATAACAAAAATAATAGTTATAAGACAAAGAGTATATATATATATATATATATATATATTCTCTAGAGTTTTTGTTCAACATCTAAGATTCTTGTGTATATACAGGAGAGAAACAGGATAACTATTACAAATATTTTTTCTAATAATTTTCCACAGAACATTAAAGATAAGTTCTGGAAGTCCATCAAATACTATTGTTTTGTGACTTGTGAAAATGGAGTTGCTACCTGTGTTAGTTACTTTCCTCATTGTTATGACCAAATAAATAACTGACAAGAAGCAGTTCAAAGAAGAAAAAGGTTTTATTCTGGTTCACAGTTTCAGGGGAATTTGGTTTATCAAGGTGAGGAAGACATGGCAGCGGGAATGGGAGGCCAGCTCATCACATTGCATCAGCACTCAGGAAGAAGAGAGTATAGAAAGTGTGTCTGGGCTATAAAACCTCAAGGCCTGCCTAGTGACCCATTTCCTCCTGCAAGACCTCACCTTGCAAAGATTCAACATCCTTCACAATCAATGCCCCAACTAAAAATGGTGTGTTCTAATACATGAGCCTGTAAGGGACATTTTACATTCAAACCATAATACCCTCACTTTCAACTATTAAGTTAAAATTTCCTTTAGGAAAAACTCCCCTCACCTCCAGTTACTTGAATGTCCCTGTCTTCTCTGCTTTTTTTCTTTTTCCCATGTATTTCTAAACTCCTTGAAGTTAAGAGCATTTTACAGTCATGTTACTTCACAAAACTAGACAGAGTGGTTGCTTCCAGGTTGATACTGATGAAGCAAACTGTTCATTTGGGCTGAGGATGTAAAGCTCAGTGGTAGAGCACTTTCCCAGTATGGACAAGACCCTGAGTTTACTCCCCAGCACTGCATAAAAACCAAAACATTGCTCTTTCCTCTTGATTTAATAATGTCATTAACTTTAACATTCATATCCACTTGCAACTCCATTAGTAGAGTTCAAAGTCACATTCACAAAGTCATTTCACTGGAGAAGAGAAAAAGCTCAAACTATTTTAAGACTTCTGAAATATTTATGGTGTTGTGCTACATCTTTATAGTAATGCCAGACATGTGAAGATGTTGTGATCTTATGATATTTTATGATTAATGACATGGGTAAACAACAAAATTAATTTCTGAACATGTTTTTTTCCCAACTATTTTGGCTCTTCCTTCTTAGGTCCTTTGCCCTTGAAGTACTGGTGTTTTCTGAGGATCATAGAACCTATTTCCTCCCTGCCCTGGGCACTTTTCATTAATGTCCATGTGAAAGAAATCAGTATCTTGATATCCAGTCCAAATGCCCTCTTTTTTTTTTCTATTCCTTTAAAACCAGTTTTCTAAGCTGAATTTGTATCTTTCCCATAAGCACTATGTTTGCCTGTCTGTGTCTTAGTCCTACATATGTTTATTATGGGTTGAATTTATATGAAAATACATAAGAAGAAAACATGAACTGACCATCATTATGCCAAACAAAATTATAATATTTCAACAAACTATGTTTCCTATAGTATATATATAATTTGTCAAATATATTAATGTATTATATGTTATATATAATTGATCAGAGGAAATATAGTTTATATATGTATATATTTAAAAACAAAATTAAGACCATGAAGTTCAAATATTTGGAAACTTACCTTTTTTCGATAATTATTTTGAACATATATCATGACTAAATATTCTGCCACATTAAGCTAAAATGCTGCATATTGACACCTTCCTTGAATCATTTTTCTTTTGTTTCTCAGTATTGAATATTTTTTTAAACATTTTCCTGATGTTGAGTTTTTTCAGAGTTAAATTTGTTCTAAAGTCACTGAAGCAAAAAAATCGTGAGAAAACATTCTTTTACAACCCCCAGCTATTTGCAGGAAAAAAATATGATTTTGTACATGGGATGAAACAATATAAATTCAAAACAAACAGATAACAGTTAACTCTATCACTAATCCCTTTAAGAAGTTTTTATGAATGTCCAGTCAAAACCAACAAGGTGTCTCTCTTGAAGAGTTATCTATATGGATTCCAAGTAGACCACAGAACTGTATACTGTCTTAGAATGTCCTCAGAAGGCTGTCACTGAACAGGTTACAGATTATAAACCCCAGAGTACTTTCTTTCAAATGGAAGAGGGAAAGACTGAGACAGAAAGAGCTATTTTTGCTTTCTTTCCTTAATGGCTAGAAATAAGGAATGCTTTATGAATATGCATGTCATCCTTGTGCAGGGACCATGTTAATCTTCTCTGTATCATTCCAGTTTTATTATATGTTCTGCCAAAGCAAGCACTGGTGTTGAATTTTTAGGCTGCAGCAAACACTACTGGAGAAGATGAATGTTCTAGCATGAGTTGCTAAATCAAATTTTATACACATGTTTAAGACTTTTTAAATATATTGTTAAGTTACCCTCGACAATCTGTTGTGTCCACTTATATGCTTGTCAACAGTTAACATTTTTAATGCATCCAGGATCACTTTCATTTTGTTACTTTTTTGCAATTATATCCATTCCCATGCCATTTGCATTGTAGGTTTTGCAATCTGAAAAAGTTAGTTTGCCTGTTGATTGAGTCTTTACCAATTAAGGTATCATATCTTCTAATTAAACTTTAATAAAGCAGCATTATTATAAAAGACTTATTGACTTTTGTGCTTCTAAAAGTACCATAGAAAACTGAATTAATAAATTCTTTATAGATATTTTGAGACAAAATAAGTTTTATTTTTTTCTCTCCTTTTATTACAATGAAGTTTAACAAAACAGAAAATTCACATGACCATGATGGGTCAGAATTCTTAAATCTTGCAACGTGAGGAACTCTAAATACATTAAATATTGTTACACATTCAGACTTCCAATGTACATATACTTGGAAACAGTTACAGCCCTCACCAAGCAAGGTTGGGGACATAAAGTCCAACAGCATCTGAAATGCTGTGAAGGCATAACTTTACAAATAGCAATGTAAGCTTACAGAACTTGCCTTCATAAAGGTGGTATGTTCATGTAATTCTAGCGCCTTCACAATTTAACAAACCAAATTTACTATACTTCACCTCTAAAAACCTAGATGAAACATGAAAAAGAAGCCATACAGTATAAATTGCAACTTCAGGAAAAGTTCCTGCTTTATTATTCCAAATAATTTTCCCATGTAAAATAAATGTCCAATAGTTCCTGGTATGTGGGAAGATAATGTTTGTTAACATCACAATGAAGCCTTATTGACAGAAGCTTGGCTATATAAACAGCACAAGTTGAGAAAAGGTTTAATCTCCAAACCTATTAGACTGGATCAATTAAGATCAGTAATGGCCACCTTGTGACATTACAGGAGGTCTCATTCCCATTGGAGGTTGAAGAGGCCCACCTTGGTAAGGGGGTACCATTGGCGGTCCCTGGCCATACAGTGGCATAGCACCAGGAAGGAAACCTGGCATACCTTGATGATGACCACCATATTGACCATGAGGTGGCATTGGGGGTCTCATTCCTTGCTGCTGTGGGATGCCTAGCTGTGGTGGCATCATACCCCCAATTGGTCCAACTGGTGGATTACCAATTGGGGCCTGTCCAGGTAGAGGAAGATTACGTTGATATTTGGGTAACTGTGCCCTTCTCTCTTCCAGTGATATATCCTCATCTGGATGGATCAACTTACTGGTTGCACTGGTGGTTGTAAGTGTAGCAGGCTTGCTTGTTATTGAAGATGGCGGTTTTGCTGAAGTACTATTTGTTGTACTGGTTGTTGAAGCCGTAGACTGTGTATAAGAAGGGAATGTAGGCTTTGGGGGTTCTGTAGTTGTAGCAGGGGTATTATTTACGGGCTTGAAATCTGTACCAACAGGTCCTGGGACAGCTGCCTGAGCCTGTCCAGCACTGGGGAAAAGTGGTTTAGTAACTGGAGGCTGTGGAGCAGGTACTGTTGCAGTTGGTGCAGGTGGTCTATTAAGAATACCTGCTGCTGAAACAGCCTGTGCTTGTGTCATTGGAGGAATTCCAGGCATCAGAGGTGGTATTCCATGTCCAGGTGGCATCATTCCACCCATTGGCATCATTATGTTTTCACCACAAAATGACTGGGTATATTTTCTCTGATGATGCAATCCAGGGGGCATGCCTGGTATAACTGGTGGCATTCCTGGCATCAGTAGAGGTATACCTGGAGGCATTCCTGGAGCCCCTGGAAGTGGTGGCAATCCTGGCTGTGCCATTGGTGGAATATACCTTTGCTGAGGTTGTACAGGTTGTGGCTGCAGACTCATCATCATCACATTCACCAGAATCATCTTGTTGCTTCTTTTTCTGGCTCTCTTGTGTTTTCTGTTCGAGAAGTCATTGTCTTTCATCCATGTCCTTTTCTGGAATACCTTCCATGCCATATATATCCAACTCTATGTCTGTTCTCCCAGGTATTGCATTTAGTACAGCATCTATTGTCTCTTTATGCACCTGCATGCAATGAATAGCCAAGCCAGGTCCTGTATACAATTTCTTGTGGCATATATGGCAGTTAAAATGTTTTGCTTTTTGGTGCTGTATAAGGATATTCTCATCATCAAAATCTCTGTTACAATACCAGCATCACGGCTTCAGCTGCTTCTTCTTCTTGTGATTCATATCTCCACTCTGCTCACAAAACAGAAGGGTGAAGAACAGAAGAGCGGGGAGCAGGGGATTAAAATTTTTTAATAAAAAGGACTCAAAAAAGAAAAAAAATCTCCCACTTTGCCCGTAACCAACTGACACCACCCATCCCCACAGGAAACCCAAAATAAGTTTTACTTAAATGCTTTTTTAACAGAGTAGTCACAAACAGCATATTTAAATTCAAAATTGTTTCCACTTATTCTCAAGTACTCAGGCACAATGCACATATGATTTGGTCTTCAACTTGGCAGACAAAATGTTCACAATACAACCCAAACATTTTCATCCTGCATGTATGGGTTGAATGAAAATATCTAATTTCCACAAAGATGCAACCTCTTGTGTAAGATTTATTTTATTTTTTTTTTATTTCAGCCTGAGTGAAAGCTGCACAGAAACTACTTGACAGTATTCTTCTCTGTTGGTAGCATTCAATTCCCATGATGCAACAAGTTTTCAGATTTATTATTCTATCATAATGAAGAAACTCAAGGACACTTAAGCCTAGGAGAGCTTTTTATTGGACATCTTTCTTTCAAGGTAACAGTTCAGCTGTGGTTTGTTTAGCATATGCTGCCTTATTAGCTGGAGTGCTTTGTGAGACTGTGGCTTTCAAAATAAGGATAATATATGAACTGGACCAGCTGCTCCAGTTCACAAGATTATCCTCTTCCAGTAAAGCCTATCCTTTGCTTATAACAGTCAGAAGAAAACTAAAACCTTGAAGGATGATAAATAGTTTAAAAAAACATTTCTCCTCAGTGTTGTGAATGTTGCTTTGTAATGCAGTGCACTTTCCCTGAACCAGAAATTGTTGGCCATAAAAGAATATGGGGAAAATGTTTAGATTCCCATTGAATTCTAGAACTTAGAAGGAACATTCCATTTTCATTGCTAAAGGTTAATAGCTGGATATATGTCATAAATTGTAATAAAATAAAAGTTTTAGTTCTTTTACCACCAATAAACAGTTATAATTTTTTACACATAAAAGCTGGAGACCATTTTCCTAATTGAAAATAACATCTAAATGAATTTCTTGGCAATAAGAAAATGATTTCTTTTTAAAAGTCTTGTAAATATTTCTTTTTTATGTCATTGCAAAGAATAGATCATCAATTTCAACTGCCTTATGGCACAAAACCATCTTTCTTGTGTGTGCAGGGAATAAATATTATTTTTCTTGGTAATTATGCTGATGTCATTTTTGGCTGTTCATCATTGGTTTACACATGGCAGTGACGACCCTTACAGCAAGCTGGACTTGCAGCTACCCCTCTATACAAAGGGAAGTCATGACATCATAGAAACAACCCCAGAAGCTTCCCAAGACTTGTTGTGACTAAGATGAATTAGAAATGATCAAACCATGGTAGCAAGTTCACTGTTGACTCTAGATTGTGACTTGAACAGCTTGTTTGTGAGAAAAGTTAGTTATATGATTTTCTTCCATGTAGATGACTCCTTCAAAGTATGAGCAATTATCATCGTTTACATAAAAAATCTCTGCCAGCAGTGGTGGCTCCTACCTATAATCCCAGCACTTGGGAGGCTGAGGTAGGAGACTCCCCGTGAGTTCAAGGTCAGCCTGAAGTTACACAGTGAACTCCAGGATAGTCTGCTTAAAAAAGAGAGAGAGAGTGAGACACAGAGAGAGATTGAAATTCCTGGTTGTTCTTGATTTATCTTAGAAATGCAACTTTGTTTGGAGAGAGTGACATGCTGTCTTTTCTGTTAAAGGGTTAAAAAGATAGAGAAACTCAATTCTGGAGGGATGCTATTCTGTGGGAAATCCCACTTCCTGAGTCATCTGTGCTTAAGAACAAGAGTCATCGACATTCAGAAGACTCAACAATCCTTGAAACCAAAGCTGCTATTCTGCATTTGGGAAGAGGTCTCTAACTCTTTCATTCCTTAAGGTTTCACCTGGAAACTGCCTTGTTTTTATATTTAGGCCAGTCATGCTAGATTGTGAGGTCAAGCTCTGACTAATCAAAATGAGACACAGAACCCTCATGTTAGGAGATTAAAATGCTATCAGAATTACTTCTGATGTGCTTTGAACCTTTTTTTTTTTTTTTTTTTTTTTTTGGCTTTGTGCCCTCCTGCAGAAGTAAACTTTGCCTGTATATGTTTAGGATTGTGTGGTTCTTGTAGGGTTCTGAATCTAGACTCATTTCTAACATTACCTTACTGAAGTCTAAGAATCCTTGAAATGTTTAGTTGTTTGAGCTTGTGCAATAAAAGAAAAAAAAAGTGAGGGTTTTTTTTTTTTGTTTGTTTGTTTTTGCAGCCTGAATCTTCCCTGAAATGGACAGTATTCTTGTTTGTCTAGATGGCGAAATCAAGGACTCCTACCTTGACGTTGTAAGAAAAACTTCCCTCCAAACTCTAGATTCTCTCATCTGACAGAATAAATTAGAAAAGCCTGCTTCTCATTGGTAGGCATTTAGAATGCCTCCACCTTAGATTAATATCCAGAAATCAGCCCTTCACTGCTGAAGCAGGAGGCATGTGATGGATTCCAGATGTTTCTATGGGGCTGTCATCCCCAGGTTTAATAGAGTACATCAGGGAAACCAACAAGAAGAAACTGAGCAGTGGGCAGTCTCCTTCCTCCTTTTCCCTCACTCACCTCTTTTCCTCATCCTCTTTCTCCTCCTCATCCTTTTCTTCTTTCTCACCTGTATTCTCCTGACACTGCTCTCCCTCTTTTTTTCTGTCTCTTTCCCTCTCCTCCCATATTTTCTAAAAATTTGGAGGATTTGAAGATTGACTAGCAGTCACATTTTATGGAGTCACCCCATATTTTTGTAATAACTGCCTTTTGAGGCAGGAAGACTGAATGGTAGGGGATATTTCAGTTGTCACGAACTTGGGCATCACATAGGAATTCACAGGGGCACAGCATGAGAAGTGCCACAGCTTTTCCAGTGGACAAGCTTCCTACAGATCTATTTTGGAAACTAGGTTGATTACTACAGGTGTTATCCCTCCTCACCTTAAAATATAAAGCTAATAGTGTTCCCTAGAAAATTCCAGCATCTCCAGATGTATCAGAGAAAATAATCTTGATAATAATCCAACCTCCCTCAATTCTCTAGTCAGTGTTAGGCACTTTTCATAGGTTAGAAATAATGAGATTCAAAATGAATTCATTGCCTGATTTCAAAGACAGCAGCCTGATACTGGTGAGAACACATGGTCCTTGTAATAGGAAGCAAGGAAAGGGCTAGGTCAGGCCACAGATCTTATTTTAACTGGAGAGAGAGAGAGAGAGAGAGAGAGAGAGAGAGAGAGAGAGAGAGAGAGGGGGGGGGGGAGAGAGAGAGGGAGAGAGCCTATTGGTAGAACTATTCCCACAGAGGCTGTTTCTGTCTCTTAACAGGACATCACTCAATCTCATGGAGTTTGCCCTTGAGAGCCACAGGAATGAGCTACAACCTGCAGGTTGCAGCATACAGTGGCTGTGGGCACCTTCATAGCAATAACTCCATAAGACTTCTCATGGCATGGATGAAGAATATGGATGGGGACAGGACTATAGGACTTCCTGTGGCCATGGAACTTAGAGACTGCTTTCTTTTTTTCATTGCTCCCAAGCCTCAGTCCACCTGGAATATGCTGAAACTGATCTTTCTCAAAGGACTCCTGAAATCAAAGTGGAGAACTTAGAGGAAAGCAGGCACTCTGGTACCAGGGAGGCTTGCCTCAACATCTTAAAACTCTGTAAACACCATTTGCATATTCTGTGGGTTCTCATATAACTGTAGGAATATTAGACATACTGTGTGAAATCCTACTGAGAAAATGGGGGTATGATTAGGAAGGTATGAGCTTAGGATTTTCCATACCATTCTTCTTCAACTAGCCATCATATACTTATGGTTTAATTTTCCAAGGATTATGGTCATTGGTGGAAGAAAGTAAATGGACACTTTTGACTCTCTTTCTGATCATGCGGAGCTTGGAAATGACTGAGATCGTTACATTTTCCATCATTCAATTTGTCTTTCCAAGGACAGAATGTGTGCAGACCTACCACTATATGTTTGTGTCTGATGTATAGCTGTCTTCCCTGATTTGCAGATTTTAATTTCTTTTAGTGCACTGCAAAAACAATAAAAAGTAGTTGGCAAGACCTACTTTTTGAATAAAGCAAATTTGGAGATTAAATATCTTTCCCCAAATCATACAGCTTACAGAAGGGTCAGAAATCAAACACTAGCCAATTTCATCTCAAAGCCTATGTCTGTATGCCTTGTATACTTTTAGAGCAATAGGAGCATCTATGTTTTTATACTACTTATATGACTGAAACAGTTAAACTGATCATATTTCAACTGTCACTGGTACATAGCAAACTAAAGTGGGGTCATAATAGAATGTGTCCACACACTCACCACTGTTGCTTACAGAAGACAGATTTTGAGTCAAAATAACTCCACAGAGCACGCTGAAAATTTAAATTTACTTAATTATTTGAAATAGAAAGAGGGAGAGACAGAGCGAGAGGGGTAATGGGTGCACTAGGGCCTCCAGCCAATGCAAATGAACTCTAGATGTGGGGTCTCTCTTGTGCATCTGGCTAACGTGGGTCCTGGGGAATTGAACCTGGGTCCTTTGGCCTTGTGGGCAAACGCCTTAACCACTAAGCAATCCCTCCAGCCCTGAACATACGTTTATGATGCCAAGTCACAAAGAAGTTTCTTTTTAAAATAGTATTTACCACATTTTTGCCTATTTATAAAAGCAATTCAAAATCACTGAGGGGAGAAAAACCCTAGGAAAACATGGAAACCACCAATAATATTAACATAATGACACAGATAGTTTTAATTTTACAGCAGTACATACAAACATTTTTAAACAAAATTAACTTAATATTTTACATATATGTATATATATAACCTTAAAAGTTATTTTATTCACTGTGACCATATGGCCACCTCTCCGCTACTCCATGAGTAAATTTAGATCATCTCCTTTTACATCACTGCCCACTGGGAGGATTTCTTTTCCCAGTGTTTAGAATTCCCCTTAAATAGGGCAATCATGATGGCAAAAGTCCATTTAGAGCTGGTCCTAGCATATGGTACAAAGCCATCTGTAAATCTGACCTCAGTGGTTTTGTCCTTTGTCAGCTGGTCATTAAGAATTTATCATAAGATCATTGGTACTGGCTGAGGATATGCTTTCAAGAAGGTCAATATAAACCCTCAGGATTAATGAGCATTCTGATCATGTGTCTGACTGATGCCTATGGGAACTGTCAATCTGCATATATCATCTTTCTGTAATGGTTGAGTACTTCTTGGAATTTCTAACATTATGTTAGGTAACACACCATTCATGAATGGCAAGTATGGGATGTCTGTATCCTATGATTACTAGTGTCCACCAGGATCTGGTGGCAATCCAGGAACTATTCCTTTAGAGAGAAAGTCCTGAAAGTGTTTTGCTCTCTAACCATTTTTATTGTGGTAAAATAAATGTTTTGTAACATTTTTGTGGGTGAGAGACATGAACAATCTTTTATTCACCCTATGTAGGGTTCTGATGACATTTCAAAGAAATAATTTTATCCAAGTCCAGCTTAGTAAATCTGTGAGGTTTCTTTTTGTGAGGGGTTACTTACAGGAGTGTGGATGAAGGATTAATTATGGGGGTATGATGACTGCATCACTAAAAAGCACATCCCAGCACAGATGAAGACTCAGCAAAGATGCATCCTCAAGCTGTTCCTTTGTACAACCTTCAGGCAGCTCAGCCAGTAGGAGTGCCTCTCCTTCCCAACAATACTCACTGCTTATATAACTTTGGGGATGGGCCTTGTGACTCTACAATAGAACTCCAGATGCTTGCACCACTTAGTGGGCATGTGTGACCTTGCATTTGCCTCACCTTTGTTCATCTGGCTAAAGTGAGTCTAGAGATTTGAACATGGGTCCTTAGTCTTCACAGACAAGAGCCTTAACTTAGTCATCTCTCCAGCCCATGCCTCTTTAAATTTAACTATTAGGGCTGGATAAATTGATCAACACTTAAAAACACTTCCTTGAAAAGCCTGACAGTCTGGATTTGATTCTCCAGTATTCACATAAAGCCAGATGCACAAAATATCACATATTTCTTGAACTGGTTTTGGTTTGCAGTGGCAGAAGGACCTGGTATGCCCATTCATTTTCTCTCACATTCTGTCTCCCTCCCTCCCTGCAAATAAAATATTTAAAATAAATAAATTCAACTATCATGTGAATGAAATTATCATTTTGTGGCTAGCTTATTTCACTTATATAATGTCTTCAAGGTTCATCTACTTTGTTCAGAATATCCTTTTTGTGAAGGCTGAATAATACTTTTGTTGTAGTATATAGTCCATAATAATTACCTGTTCATTTATTTAAAATGTGGGTTGCTTCCACACTTAAGTTTTTATGAATAAAGGTGATATGAACATAAGTTTATAAGTATCTCTTCAAGTCCCTGTTTTAAACTCTTTGGATTTTGTATCTATAAATATGATCATTACACAATCTGGTAGTTCTATTTTTACTTTTCTGAGGAGCAGCCCTATTGGTTGTTGCAGGTACTTAGAGCATTTTTCATTGTCACTAAAACTCCAACAATATTCCATATTCCATATACATACATATATATACATACATACATACTTGTCAAAACTTATTTTCTGTTTTTATGATCACAGCATAATGGACAGGGGAGCAAATCCCTGTAGCTGAATTTCTCATTTGTGTTACGGGGAACAAGCTCAGAGCCTCATGCCTGCTAGGCAAGCATCTACCACTGAACTGCATCTCCAAACCTCACTGCTACAGTGTTTTTTTTTTTTTTTAAATATTTTATTGGCAACTTCCATAAATATAGACAATATACCATGGTCACAATCCCCTACCACCACTCTCCCTTTTTTCCTCCTAATACTACCCTCTGCTGGATCCCTTCTTCTTTATAACTAGACTTTCTTAGTTTGATGTCATCATTTTTCCCTCCTATTTTGTAGGCCTTGTGTAGGTATTGTCAGCTACTATGAGGTCATGAATATTAAGGCCACAATATGTCAGGATGACAGCATTGTATGTTTCTTTTGTCTCTTACATTCTTTTCACCACCTCTTTCACAATGGTCTTTGAGCCTTGGAGGGTGTGATAGAGATGTCTCACTTGGTGCTTTACACTCCACTGGCACTTCTCTTCAGCCCTGTGGTGAGTTTTGAGTCATCCCAGTAGTCACCACCATCTGAAAAAAGAATCTTCACTAACCAAAAGTGAAAGTAGCATTTATATATGGGCATAAACATTAGTATTTAGAGGGAAGACTTTGGGCATAATATATCCATTTAGCCAGACAACAGTAGTAGTTTCCTTCTTAGTGCTTATGAACTCCCAAGCCATAAGCTTTTTATTAGGTTTTCAGTGTCAGGAATGAATTCCCTCATGTGGAGCAGGCCGCAAGTCCATTGAGAAAGCAAATAGTTGCCCCCAAAACATTGTACCCCTTATTACAATTGGTCTGGTTGGCCAGCTGCAAAGTTTGCAGCATCCTGCAATGGTTAAGAACATTTATGACCTTTCTCCTCCCAAAGGCTGCACAGCTCTTTCTGGAATCTTGACAGCTAGCTAATAATGAGATGGCTTTCAGATTTATTTCTCCTCACTGAAGTTTTGATTTACATATCCCTAAGGATTAATGACATTGAACACATTTTCATGTGTTTATTGGCCATTTTTACATTTTCTTAGAGAAAGAAACTATTCAAGTCCTCTGCTCATTTTGTAATAAGGTTATTTTTGGGTTACCAAAGGTCTTTTAGCAACACCTATTAATTTCTTTTCACTGTGACCATCCTGAGATGGTTCTGTCTGTCACCTAAAGCCAGCTCCTTTTCACAGAGAACCAGAAAAGTTGTGTATCATAACAATTACCATTAAGTTGTTTTGTAATTTTCCAGTTGATTTTCACAAGTTGTCATATTCAAGCAGTCCGGTTCACATTGCTGGTAGAAATCACCCAACCAAAAGCAGTTTCTGGGAAAAAGAGATTTATTTTGGCTTACAGGCTCAAGGGGAAGCTCCACGATGGCAGGGAAAAACGATGGCATGAGCAGAGGGTGGACATCACCCCCTGGCCAACAGAAGGTGGACCACAGCAACAGGAGGGTATGCCAAACACTGGCAAGGGGAAACTGGCTTTAATACCCATAAGCCCGCCCCCAACAATACACTCCCTCCAGGAGGCATTAATTCCCAAATATCCATCATCTGGGAACCTAGCATTCAGAACACCTAAGTTTATGGGGGACACGTGAATCAAACTACCACATTCCGTCCCTGGCCCCCATAAACTGATATCCATACATTATGTAAAATAGAATGCTTTCAGTCTGACTTTAAAAATCCCCATAGTTTTTATCAATTCAAATGATGTTCATACACCCCCATAGTCCAAGATCTTTTAACTGAGCTATAATACCAAAAAATAACCTCAAAAAATCCATAATGGCACAGAATAAATATTCACACTGCAATAGATGGCATTGGGCATAGCAAAGAAACATTCAACCAATACAAGATTAAAACTACCACGGCAAACATCAAACTCTAAGTCCAACAACTCTAGCCAGTGACAAATCTTCAAGCCCGATAATTCTAACCAGCAACAAGTCTCTAGCATTCCAATTCTGCCCCTCCAGCTAGGGTACTCACAGTCCTGGGAAACTTCATCGGGGCCGGCAGCTCCTTGGCTGCCATCTCATGGTCCCGACATCTCCACTGGGTCTCCACTGCAAGCCACAGTTCATCCTCATGGCCCCATGGCGTCTCTATGCAGGCAACCAGCAAACCCGCTTCACACTGCCCATGGCCATTTCCAAAACACAAGACCATGTTGCAAACTCAATGACCCTCTTTCCAGCATTTCTTATACTCCACAATACCAGGTAGGGTGCCAATTTGTTAATCCAGGGGTGAATAAAGCAGACTTTGAAGAACAGGACTCCTTGAGCACTCAGGCCCCTTCAAAAGAGTCTACATTCTTCTTGTTGCCCCAGCGCAGGTCAGCTAGCCCAGTCTCAAAGGTCGTAATCTATCAGTTGCAGCTGAACCGGCAACAGTTCACCCAAAGATTTTTCTTTCTGTGCCATATCCCTCTGCTCACACCAGTTCATTTCTATGCAAAGCAACCCTGCACAACTTCTCAGGACATGGGCACAAGAGCAAGCTTCTCACACAAACTGCTAGCCCAGTCCCGGCAAAGCTCTTTCTCACCCTCATAAGCCAAACCTCACAGTCCATAGTTCTTACTGCCTTCAAGTCTTTCAGCTCTGACCAGGATAGACCATTAAGCTGAACTTACAGCACTGCAAGGCATCTCTTAGGCCAAGGTTTCAAGTCCTCCCACATTCCTCTGGAAAATCAGCTCCAAAAGGCCAAAGCCACATAGTCAAGTGTCTAGCAGCAATCCCACTCCTCAGTACCACTTTACTGTTGCAGTCCGGTTCACATTGCTGGTAGAAATCATCCAACCAAAAGCAGTTTCTGGGAAAAAGAGATTTATTTTGGCTTACAGGCTCAAGGGGAAGCTCCACGATGGGAAAAACGATGGCATGAGCAGAGGGTGGACATCACTCCCTGGCCAACAGAAGGTGGACCACAGCAACAGGAGGGTGTGCCAAACACTGGCAAGGGGAAACTGGTTTTAATATCCATAGCCCGCCCCCAACAATACACTCCCTCCAGGAGGCATTAATTCCCAAATATCCATCATCTGGGAACCTAGCATTCAGAACACCTAAGTTTATGGGGGACACCTGAATCAAACCACCACACATATATAAATTGAAGAATTGAACTTACTTATATCTCCCCTCTATCATAATGCCCTTCAGCAATTATCCAAGCTTCATTAACAAAATCAAGTTTGTGCCTTCCTGTATAATTTTATATTATGCATTTTATCCATACACTAAAATCTAAATTTCATTTGCATTTACAGATTTAGGATTATGTTTTCATTACCTTTAATCACAATGAGTAGTTTTTTCATTGATACTAGACATGGAATTCTTTGAAGTCTACTGAAATGTAGCTTAAGAAAAATTTTTAAGAAGGATACACAAACAACAATAATGTGTTTTCTGAACTATTGCGTTTAGAAGACAGTTTTCTGATGACTTCACAAACAAACAAACAAAAGCTTAACTGAAGATAAACTTGATTATGGAACTTACCCCAAGCTTCTGTAATTATTACTTTATTATTTATGTTACTGAGTAAGGCAGAAAAAATTCAGTCCAGGTTGCTAGTATAGTTTGATTGTTGTTTTCTTTTGAGGGGGCAACTCTTATGACCAAATAAGCTTAGAATTGTTTCCGTGGAAGGATAAATTTTACAACCTTTAATCTTTTCTTAGAGTAATTCCAAATTTACCAAAAAAAAGTTGTAATAAAGCATATTAGTACAAAGAACATACATATACACTACCTGGATTTGGGTTTTGCTCACATTTGATAGTTTTTTGTTTTTTGTTTTTTAATTCTGCTCACTCCCCTCTTTCCAGTCCTTATCTCCCCCACCCCTACACTTCCTCCCTTCTCTTTCCCCACCCATACCTTTTTCCTGAACCATCTGAGGGTAGGTTGTATATATCATGACCTTATGGATGAAATATTCAAGTATGTAAGGCCAAGACTAGGGCTAAGACTGCCATAAAGGTAACATTGAAAAAGTTTTAGAATTTCACCTAACCCTTCATTTTCCAGGGTTGTCAGTTTTCCTAGAGTGCTTTTTCTAGCACGTGTTCCTGTGCAGCATAGCATCCAGCCTAGGGTCACGATTGTGTTTAGCTTATGTGCCTCTTCACATTCGATCTGGAATGTTTCCATAGTTTTTATTGTTATTTTTATTGTTATCAATATATTTTGAAGACCACTGCCCCCTCCTATTTTAAATGAAATGTTCCTTATTTTGGAATTCTGATGTTGCCATATAGATTCAAGTTATGTATTCTTGGGTCAATTATCCTGCTAGGGTATCCCATGCAGAGAGAGGCATGTGATATATGTCTGTCCTTCATACTCAACTGCTCTGAATTGGGACATTTAGGATATTGCCAGGGGCTTCAAATCACAAATCATCAACACTTCAGAGAATAGCCTTGTGAAAATCTATTTTCATATATTTGGAGGTATATTTCCAGGATGAAATTTTAAAAGTATGATTAGTGGATCATAAGTAAATGAATATGTAGTTTAGATAGCTTATACTTTCCAATTCCCTCCAGAAGAGTTTTACTATCTTGCTTTGCCACCAGTGATGTGTGATAGTGCTTGCTTCTTTATCACCTTGTCACAAAAATCATATCATTTTACATGTTTGGCGTATTATTAATATTTTTATGAATTGTTTGTTTGTGTCTTTTGGCCATTCTTATATATGACTTTGTTTCTTTCTTCAACATAAAAAGTTTGTTTGCTTTAGCTAACCTAAGTCTACACAAATACATTTTCCCAGCTTGTCATTTGTTTTTCCTATGATATTTTTCTGTATGTGTGTGTGTTCTCATGTATGAGTGTTGATGTTTGCATGCCACAGAACATTGTGGAGATTCCAAGACTGGTCCTCACCTTCCACCTCATTTGGGGTAGAATCTCCTGTTTTTTCTTGTTGTTCACCATGATGCATTTGCCAGGCTAGCTGGCTATGAACTTCCTAGAAATCCTACCCACCTCCCATCTCACCCTTGGCATGCTAGGATAACAGAACCTCACAAAGGCTTTTACAGGGACTCTGGGGGTCCCAATACAGGATTGTTCAGCAAGTTGTTTTACCCACTGAGTCATCTCCATAGACCTCTTTGCTATGTTCAATGAACATTTTATAAAGATGAGTATATCAATTTTATTTTACTGCATCTGGACATTTAATTAGAGAGCTTCATTCAATAACCAAATAATAAAAGAATTTACTCATATTTTATCTAAAGTACTTGTTGAGCTTTTTTTTAATCTTTAAATTTCTGGTGCATTTGGCTTATTCAACTTTGGGATCATTGTGCTTCAGTGCTTTTCTCATAAACCCAAGAGTCTGGTTTTGTTTATAAGCCAATGTGGAAATATTTTTACTTTTAGAAGGTGAGTTAAGCCAATTCTCTTTTGTTTATGTAACTGCTAAGCTGTATCTAAATTTGGACACATTATCTTATAATTTTGCATTTTTTGTTGTATTGGCTTTTCATTCCTTTGTGGAATTTTTAGCAAGATTTGTATTTTCATTTGAGTGGTTAACTTTACTGTTATTATTTATACAGATTTTTAGACCTACTTTTTCTTAGTATTTACATGATGATTTAAATGGCATCTTTAGACCCAGATAAGACCTATACAAGAGTTTTATTCTATTTTATAATGTTATAACTACCATTTTCACATATTCTTAGTTGTATTTTCTTTATCAGAGCATATAATATATACTTATTAGATTATCTATGCATTTTGTTTGCTTTTATCCTTATATCTATATTAATTATAGCATGTTCACACAAGTCCCCTTCCATACATTTCTTGTCAGTTTTTGGTTGGATTGAACTCATCAGCTCAGACTCATCAGGAAGTGTATGTACAGAACAGCCCTTGGGATCTGGCACAGTTAAAGTACTTTTCTATTCTTTTTGGGGGAAAATAGCTTATATAGATATCATAGCCTTGGTTCAACTTTTTGTGTTATTTGAACATACTGTTTCACTGTTGTTTTAACCTTATGTGATATATCTTGGAAGTTTGGTGCCAGGTTAATTTTCTTGCATTTTAAGGTACTACATATTTTTTTGAGAGCAGTAAGAAAATTCTTATCTTTATGATCTGATAATTTTACTAGGCTATATTTTGTATATGATCATTCTGCACAAATTTTCTCTATACCCAGGAGGATCCTGCATTTTATAGATTCAATTGTTATTTTATATTTAGACATTATGCTTAAATTATTGTTTTACAAATCAGTTCTATTTTATTGTTTGTCTTTTCTTTTCCAAGCTTGGAAAAGCTTTGCTTGACTTCTTTATTCACTTTTTCTCAAACTTGTACTTTTTATACATTTTAACTATTCATACTTAAATAAACTCAATAATATTCACTGATCAATATTTAAAATTTATGTCTAACTTCTGATACCCTTATCAACAAAACATATTTAGATCAGAGAAGCATGAGTTTCTCTCCTTCCTTCCAATTACCTTATATTAATTGTGAAAAATAATGGTATTCTTTGTACAATTTTCATATATTCCCATTACATTACATTACATACATTGATCATCTTTCCACTTCTAACCTCCCTTCTCTTTCCTAATAGTCTTCTTCTATTTTCATTTCTTTTTCCTCCTAGATTACACAGGTGAGGAAAAAAAAAAAAGCAATGCTAGTCTAAGTCTGGATATTCTCCACATTACATGATGACTTCCAGATTAATTATTTTTTCTATAAATATTTTCATTTTCTTTATGGCTGAATAACACTCTGAGATATAATTTTCTATACTCATTCATCTGTTGATGGATATATAGGCTGATTCCACATCTTGTAATTTGACTATTGTCACAGTGAACATGGATGTTCAGGTATCTGTTGCATCTGGCTTGTATTCCTTCAGTAGTAGTATACCTGAATCATGTAGTAGTTCTTTCTTCAGTTTTTGAAGAATCTCCACATTAATTGCCAGTGACTATACTACATTACTGCCATGATTTATAAGTGCCCCCTCTCCCAACATTCTCATGAACATTTACTAATTTTTGTTTTCTTAATTATAGTCATTATGACTCAGAGAAACAGAATTTCAATATAGTTTTAATTTGTATTTTCTTGCCATCTAAAGATGTTGACCATTGTATGTGTTAATGTGGCCATTCATGCTTATTCTTTTTTGTTGCTTAGATGTCTTTTTATTGCAAATTTTAATACATGACTCTACTGTAATTTGATTATATCTTCATCTTATTGTCCCCTTTTGTCCTTCTATCTCTATCCCATTGAGCCCCCTTGTCTTTCCAAATACTCCTACTTCTTTTTTATTCTTTTATTTATTTATTTGAGAGCGACAGACACAGAGAGAAAGACAGATAGAGGGAGGGAGAGAGAATGGGAGCGCCAGGGCTTCCAGCCTCTGCAAACGAACTCCAGACGAGTGCGCCCCCTTGTGCATCTGGCTAACGTGGGACCTGGGGAACCGAGCCTCAAACCAGGGTTCTTAGGCTTCACAGGCAAGCACTTAACTGCTAAGCCATCTCTCCAGCCCTCCTACTTCTTTTTTGATGACTCATTCTTTTTGTCCCCCACTGATCCTCTATGTTAAAATGTTGTTGGGATCACAATTGTCCAGGTCTTGTAGGGATAATGACAGCCACTGAGTGGTCACAAATGCACCAGTCAGTTCATGTCTGAATGGCAGACCCCCATAGTACGCCTTTCTAACCTGTGAATGCTAAGTTCTTTCTGCCCCCTCTTCCAAAATGTTGCCTGAACCTAGGAAGGAATGATAGCGTTATCTCATTTAGGGTTGAGCTGTCAGCGACCTCTTATTTTTAGCTTTGATATGGTTTGAGTCTCCTTTGTCTACCACCATCTCTATAGAGAAGTTTCTGTGACTAGCAATGATAAAAGTTCAAATACTCTTTCTGCTACCTCCTCTGAAATGTTTCCTGAGCCCTGGTGATTTGATAGGGATGACTGGTCCAGTGCTAAGCACTTGCCTTTTTCTTCTTCAAATCACCTTATCTAGTCTTAGGTCTCCCCAGTATGCACTGCTATCTGTATAAAAAAGCTTCCCTAACCAAAAGTGAGAGCATTGAAATGTGCATTTAGAAGGCAATTTGATGGGCTCAGTGTATCCATCTATCCAAAGAACAATGATAGCTTCTCTATAGACCCTATGTTCTTCCAAGCTGTAGGCATTTGACTCAGTTTTCAATAACAGCCATGAATTTTCTCTTACTGAGTGGGTCTTAAATCCAATCAGAGATAGCATTTGTTTACCCCTATACCTACTTTCCACTATTACATCCAGGAACAGGTTTTTTTTTTTTTTCTAAGTATCTGTTTAATTCTTTTGCCCATTTATTATTTGAGCTTTTGGTTTATTAAAAATTAAGTTCTTTATGTATTCTGGATATTAACCCCTGGTAGATGAATAGCTGTAAAAGATTTCCCCATGTTCTATAGGATTACTGTTCACTCTATTAACTGTTTCCCTTGATGTGTAGAAGCAATCATCATTATCAATTATTTCCTGAACTATGGGGACCTTATATAGAAAGTGTCTCTTCTATGTTTTCCTCTAGCAGTTTCAAAGTTTCAGGTCTTGCACTAAGGTATTTGATACATCTTGAACTGATTTTTGTGGAGGATAAGAGATGGGGATCACATTTTATTCTACATGTGAATACCTACTTTTTCCTCAGTATCACTTATTGAAAAAACTATCTTTTCTCCATCATATTTTGTATTGTGGTCAAGAAACAGATAGCGCTAGCTGTTAAGTATATTTCTGGATCCTATATTTTATTTTATTGTCTATATGTGTTACTTTGGTGCCAATATCATGCTGTGTTTTTGTTACTATGGCTGTATAATATAATTTGAAATTGTATATTATGCTAGCTCCAGCATTGCTCTTTTTGCTGAGGATTATTTGGCTATATTGAGTCTTTTGTGGTTCCACATGAATCTTAGGATTGTTTTTCCTAGTTCTGTGAAGAACATCATTAGACTTTTGATGGGATGGCATCAAATATATAGATTGCTTTTCACAATATGGCAACTTTCAAAGTACTAGTTCTGCCAGTCAATGTACATGGAAGATCTTTCTGTCTTTTCATGACTTCTTTTTTGTAGCATTTTTATAATTTTCCTTGCAGAAATCTTTCATGTCCTTGATTACAGTTATTCTTAGAATATTTTAGGCTGTTGTAAATAGGATTATTTCCTTGAGCTTCTTAGGGTGTTCATTTTTAGCATATAGCAAAGCTAATGACTTTTGTATGTTTATTTTCCATCCCAATACTTTAGTGAAAATGTCAAATCTAAGGCTCTTCTGTAGTGTCTTTAGGGTATTTTAAATATGGAATCATATCATCTTCAGATAGTGACAATTTGGCTTTTTCTTTCATATTTTTATCACTTTTATTTCTTCCCCTACCTTATGACTATGATTTTAAACAATGTATTGAATAGTAAGAGTGTGCACCCTTGTCTTAATCCTGGCTTTGGAGAAAATACTTTCAATATTTCCCCATTGAGTAAAATGTTACCTGTAAGTCACATATAGCCTTCATTATATTTAGTCATTATCCACATATTCCTAATTTCATTAAGGCTTTTATCATGAAAGGATGTTGAATTTGTCATAGGCTTTTAGTTCATCTATTGAGTTATTTGTAAAATTTTGTCCTTGGTTCTATTCATATATTGTACTACATTTGTTGGTCTGTATGTGTTTAATCATCCTTGTAGCCCTGAAGTAAACCCAACTTCATCATGTTCTGTGATCATTTTTATATGTTGATGAATCCACTTACGAGTATTTGGTTAAGAATTTTCACATCTATGTTAATCAAAAAACTTAGCATATAGATTTCTTTTTCATTTTTTCTCTATTTGATTTTTACTGGCTTCATATAGTGCGTTTGGAAGTATTCTTGCCTGGTGTATTTTATGGAATAGTTTGAGGAATTCATGTTAGTTCTTCCCTGAAGACCTGACGGAAGCCAGGCATTATGGTACAAGCCTGTAATCTCAGCACTTGAGAGGTTGCAGCTGGGAGATTGTGAGTTAGAGGCCAGCCTAGGCTACATAACAGTTCCAGGTTAATCTGTGCTATATATATATTGAGATTCTGCCTCAAAACCATAAATAAAATAAATCATAAGATGAAGATATAATAGAATTCATCTGTGAATATTTCTATTCTTCCTTAGAAGTTATTGCTGTTATAATAATAATTATTATTATTAATACTACTACTTTAATAAAATTGTTCATTAGTGGTCTATCTGAGTGCCTTATGACCTCCTGGTTCAAATTTAGTAGGTTATGTATATCTAGGAATTTATCCATTTCATTAATGTTTTCTATCTTATTGGCATGTAAGCTCTCAAAATATTCTCTATTTGATATATATGGGTGTTAAAATCATATATCGTAATATCCTCCTTTTCATCTTACATTTTATTATTCTTTCTATTGATTTTGGTTAGTTTTGGCTACAGGCTTGCTAATCTGTCCAAACCAGTTTTGTCTTTTTTTTTTTTTTTTTTTTGGTCTTCATTTGATCTCTGTTATTTCTTTCCTTCTACTAATTTGGGGCTAGGCTTCTTCTTGCCTTTCAAAGACCTTGTACCATTAAGGTATTTATTTAAGATTTGCCTGAATTTTTTGATGTGTTTATTCATAACTATAGCTTTCTTTATTAACATATCTTTGTGCCTCCAGTAAGTTGTTTTGTTTTCCATTTTATTCTAGGAATTTTTTAAAAATTTTTTAAATTTATATTTATTTGAGAGTGACAAACAGAGAGGAGGAGGAGGAGGAGGAGGAGGAGGAGGAGGAGGAGGAGGAGAGAGAGAGAGAGAGAGAGAGAGAGGGAGAGAGAGAATGGGCATGCCAGGGCTTCCAGCCACTGCAAATGAACTCCAGATGTGTGCGCCCCCTCATGCATCTGGCTAACGTGGGTCCTGAGGAATCGAGCTTCGAACCGGGGTCCTGAGGCTTCACAGGCAAGCGCTTAACTGCTAAGCCATCTCTCCAGCACTATTCTAGGAATTTTTTAATTCCTTGCCATTTCTATACAGACTCATTGATTATTCACAAGTGTATTGTCCAATATTCATGTGTTTGTATGTTTCTGTTTTCCCTATAGTTTCTCATGTTATTGATTTCAGTTTTATTTCATCATAAACTGAGGAGATGTTTCAAGTATTTTTTTGTATTTGTTAAGATGTTAAAATGTGTTTTATGTCCTATGTAATAAAGTTCCATGAGCTACTAAAATTTTAGAATATGTATTCCACCACTGTTGGATGGAATATTCTGTTAAATACATCTGATCTATGGTGCTCTCTGGCTCTGAAGGTTTTGTTGAATTTTCTATTATTAATGAGACTGCCATAACAAAGTCATTGCTATCATTATATCTGAGCCTATCTGTCCCTTCATATCCAGTAGTACTAGTTTTATGAAAATAGGTGCACCCAGATGTGGTACACACACACACACACACACACACACACACACACACATATGATGGCAATCATTATATCTTGTTTTAAAATTTTATTTATTTGAGAGAGAGATGGAGGCAGAGAGGCAGGGGAGCTCAAACTCCAGACACATGCACCACCTTGTGCTTCTGGCTTATGTGAGTCCTGGGGAATGGAACCTGGGTTCTTTGGCTTCACAGGCAAATGCCTTAACTGCTAAGCCATCTCTCTAGCCCCCATTATATTTTTGATGGATTGCTTCTTTATTAGTCTGTAGTTACGTTTTTAAGGCAGAGTTTTATGTAGCTCAGGCTGGTTTCAACATTACTATGTAGCTGAAGTGGACCTTATATTCTTGATTCTCTTCCCTCCACTTTCCAAGTGCTAGGATGACAGGTATGCATGGCTGTAGTGACCTTATTTATCTCTTCTAAATTTAGATCAAAATATATCAACATTGCTACTATGTTTACTTTTGCCTTCCATTTGCTTGGAATATCATTTTCCATCACTTTTCCTTCAGTCTGTATGTGTTTTTGGAATTAAGTTGAATTTTTTTTATTATTATTAAGTAGAAGCTTTGTATGGACACATCATTTGTTGGTACCATTATTTCCCTCCTCCCACTTCACTGAGGGCCCTCCTTAGGGGGATTACTGGTATTCACCATGGAGTTGTGAGTTATGAGTTGTGAGAGCAGCAGTCATTGTCGGTGTGTGTGTGGGGGGCAGTTCCTCTGGATATTCACTCCCACCCTTAGATTCTTTCTGCCTCCTCTCCCACAAAATTCCCTGAGCCTTTGTGGGTGTGCTTTAAGTCTACTTTGGTGTTTAGCTCTCAGCACCTTCTGGATTTTGGCTTTGGTGTGTTTTGAGTATTCTCAGTGCCTTTCTCCATCAACCTGGCACAGGCTGCCAGGCTCGCTGTGGAAACGGCACTGTTACTCCTCTCGCCAAATCCTCTGTGGTTTCATCTAGGCCCTAGCTGCTAATGCCAGGTGTGGCTCATCTCCTGTAAGGGAGTCAGCTGTCTATTATTGTCTTGTTGTTATATTTTGGTTGCCCTTGGTTCTCACTACTGAAAACGAAAAACGGATTCTCCAGTGGAAAGTGAGATTAGGATAGGTTAAAGGGGATAAGCTTCATCCTATCCTCTCCAGGACCCTTCTTACCAGACCATCCCTCCATGCTCCTGGGGGTTATATCTTCTAGTCTGCTATCCGGGAGGAAGATTTCTATGACACCAATTAATTTTGGATTTGGTTTTGTGTATATCTCTCCCTTGCCCTCCCATTCCTCTCCCTCCAGACCCTTCCATCCCATTTATTATCTGTCCTTTGAATTTCTTGTCAGGTGTTCCTGCAACTCAAGATATTCCAGTTTAGAAATTGCAAATGAGTGAGAATGTGTGGCATTTGTCTTTCTGTGATTGTGTGTGTGTGAGAATGATCTGTCCCAAGTTTGTTCATTTTCCTACAAATTTCATTATATTCTTATTGGTGAGTAGAATTTCATGATATATATGTACCACTACTTTATTATACACTCATCAAATGATGGACATCTAGGTTGATTTCAGTTCTTAGCTATTGTGTATTGAACAGCTAGCTATAAACATGGTTGAGCAAATAACCACACTGAGGAGTGGAGCCTTTAGGGTAGATGCCCAGTAGAGGAATAGCTGGGTCAGTTGGTAGCTTATTTATTTTCATCTTTATCAGGAGTCTTCATTTTGATTTCCATAGTGGTTGTACAAGTTTTCACTCCCAGCAGCAGTGAATGAAGGTTCCACTTTCCTCACATCCTTTTCAACATATATTGCTGTTTGATTTTTTTTTAAAGTAGGGTCTTGCTCTAGCCTAGGCTGACCTGGAATTCACTATGTAGTCTCAGGGTGGCCTTGAACTCACGGCAATCCTCCTACCTCTGCTTCCTGAGTGCTGAGTGCATGCGCCACCATGCCTGGCCTTGATTTTTTTTTTTTTTTGATTGTTATCCTTTTTGGAGTAATATGGAACCTCATAGTTGTTTTAATTTGCATTTCCCTGATTTTTAAGGATATTGAACAATTTCTTAGGTATTAGCCATTTGTATTTCTTCCTTAAGAATTCCCTATTCAGTTCTCTACCCTATTTTTTTAGTGGATTGTTTGGTTTTTTTTTATTGCTTAGTTTTTTTAAGTTCTTTGTAGATTCTAGATAGTTGACCTCTGTCAATGGAATAGCTGGTGAAGATTTTCTTACATTCTGTGGGTAGTCTGTTGGCTGTGTTTACTACCACTATGTTTGTCTCTACAGAATCTTTTTAGTTTCATGAGATTCCACTGATTGAGTGATTGTTTAATTTCCTGGACTACTAGGGTATTGCTCAGGAAGTCTTTCCCTACTCCTATATCATGAAGAGTTCTCCCTACTTTTGCATCCAGTATTTTGAGTTTCAGGCCTTATATTGAGATCTTTAATCCATTTGGAATTTACTTTTCTTCATGGTGAGAGTAGAGCGTCTAGTTTCATTTTTCTATATTTGGTTACCCAATTTGACCAATACCATCTGTTGAAGACTCTGTCTTTTCTCCAGTGTATACTATTGACTCCTTTGTCACAGGTCAAGCAACTGTAGTTACTTGAACTAAGAGTTTGATCTTCCACTGGTCTATATGTCTGTTTTTATGCCAGTATCATGCTTTATTTATTTATTTTTTTTAACTATGACTTTACAGGACAGCTTTAGATTGGGTATGAGGATACCTCCAGGGGTATTTCTTTTGCTGAGGATATGTTTGTATATCCAAGGCCTACTGCCACTCCATATGAATTTTGAGATCACTTTTTCTATCTTTGGGAAGAATGATGCCAGAATTTTTATTGGTATTGCACTGAATTGCTATATTCCTTTTGGTAGAACTTATTAATTCTACCTATCCAAGAGCATGCAAGGTCCTCCCATCTTCTTATGTCCTTCTGTATTTCTTTCTTGAGTGTTTTAATGTTTTCAGTATATATGTCTTTCACTTCCTTGGTTAATGTTATTCCTAGGAATTTGATTTTCTGTGGCTATTGAAAACAGGACAACCTTGCTGACTTCCTTCTCTGTATATTTGTCTTTTGTGTAGAAGGCCACTGATTTTTGTGTGTTGATTTTGTGTCTGTCACTTTGTTGAAGACATTTATCACCTTTAGAACTTTTGTGGTAGAGTCAGGTCACATAGGTATAGGATCATGTCAGCTGCAATAAGGCTATTTTGACCTCTTCCTTTGTAACTTGTACCCTGTTATATCTTTTTCCTGTCTTATTGCTTTGTCTAGAATTTCTATTAGTAAGAGCAGTGGTGAGACTGGGTACCCCTTTCGTGTTCCTGATCTTAATGGGAGTTCCTTGAGTTTTTCCCTATTAAGTATTACTTGGGCTTTAGGTGCTTTGTATATAGCCTTTGTTCCTCTATGCCTAGTTTCTCCAGTGTTTTGATCATAAATTGGTGTTGTATTTTGTTGAAGGCCTTTCCTGCATTAATTAAAATGATCATATGATTCTTGTGTTCAAGATTGTTTATATGGTATTACATTTATTGATTTCCAGATGTTGAACCATCTATACATCTCTGGGATGAATCATGCTTTATTGAGGTAAATAATGCTTTTGATATGTTGTTGAATTTGCTTTGTGAGGAGTTTGTTCAGAATTTTTGTTGTGTTTGTGGGTTTTTGAAGTAGGGTCTCGCTGTAGCCCAGGCTGACCTGGAATTTATTATGTAGTCTTGGCCTGACCTTAAACTCAAGGCAATCCTCTTACCTCTGCCACCAGAGTGCTGGGGTTAAAGGTATGTATCACAACGCCTGGCTTTGTTCAGGATTTTTGCATCTAAGTTCATTGATATAGGTCTATAGCTTTCTTTTTGTGTTATATCTCTATCTAGCTTTCATATTAGGGTGATGCTAGCTTCATGGCAGGAATTGGAGAGCATTCCCTGTTCTCCAATTATGTGAAAAATATTGAGAAAAAGTTGTTTCAGTTCTTTGACGACTGTTTGGTAGAATTCAGCTAAGACTCAAGCAGGTTTTGGGCTTTTCCTTTTGGGGATATTTTGTTTACATTTTCAGTCTTGACGGATGTAATAGGTTTGTTTAGGAGATTTATCTGCTCTGGATTTAGGAATTCATCCAATTTTGTGGAATAGAGGTTTTGGAAATATGTCCAATTTCACTGGTGTTGTAATTTCTTTGTTATGAAGGCATTTAGTCCTATGAATTTTTCCTCTTAGGACTACTTTCTTATGTACCATAAGTTTTGGTATACTGTGTTTTTGTTATCATTCAGTTCTAGAAAATTTACACTTTCCTTTTTGATTTCTTCCATGACCATTCATTGTTTAATAGCATGTTGTTCAGTTTCTAGGAACTTGTGTAAATTCTGCTATTTTTCTTACTGTTAATTTATAGCTTTAACATATTGTGGTCCAATATGATACAGGAAGTTACATCAATTTTCCTGAATTTATGCCATGCTTTATGCCCTAATGTATGATCGAGTTTTTCAGAAGATTCCATGTGCAGCTGAGATGAATTTTGTACTTTGTAGAATTAGGGTGAAATGTTCTGTGGATGTCTGTTAGGTCTAGTTCATCTATAGTGTTGTAGAGCTCTCTTATTTCCCTCTTGATTTTCTGCCTCTGTTGATGATAATGAGAAATTTATATCCCCTACTATGATAATGTTGGGGTTTATTTGTGGTTTGTTGTCAAGTAGGTTTTGCTTTATAAACTATGGTGCACCAGTGTTTGGTATGTATACATTTATGATTGTGATGTCCTCTTGTTGGATCATTTCCTTGATGAAAAAAAAGTGTCACTCTGTCTTTTTTTATTTTTTTATTTTTTGAGGCAAGCCCAACAGACTAGCCTTTTTTATGTGAGAAAAAAAGAGTGAATAAGAGAGAGAGAGAGAGAGAAAGAGAGAGAGAGAGAGAGAGAGAGAGAGAGAACTGCAACTCCAGATGCACATGCCCCCTTGTGTGCATGTGTAACTTTATGTATTTGCATCCCTGTGCATCAGGCTTACATAGAGAGACAAACATGAGTCCTTAGGCTTTTTAGGCAAGTGCCTTAACAACTAAGACATTTCCACAGTCCTCTTTGTTCTTTCTTTAATTACTTTTGGTTTGAAGCCTATATTGTCAGATATTAATATAGCCATACCCACTTTTTTTCTTATTTCTGTTTGCTTGGACTATCATTTCCCATCCTTTCACCCTGAAGAGGTAACTATCCTTAGCAATGAGTTGGTTTTCATTTTTTGCCTAAAATTTATTAACATTTTCCATGATTATAAAAAATATCCCATGGTAATACCCATGATAATCCCCCATTTCCCCTTTGAAATTCAATTCTCCATCATATCCCCTTCCCATCTCAATCAGTCTCTCTTTTATTTTGATGTCATGGTCTTTTCCTCCTCTTATGATGGTCTTGTGTAGGGAGTGTCAGGCATGGTGAGGTCATGGATATGCAGGTCCTTTTGTGTCCGGAGGAGCATGTTGTAAAGAGTTCTGCCCTTCCATTGGCTCTTACATTCTTTCTGCAGCCTCTTCCACATTAGACCCTGAGCCTTGGAAGGTGTGATCGAGGTGTTACACAGTACTCCAGTCACTTCTTTCCAGCACTATGATACCTTCTGAGACATCCTAAGGTCACTGCCATCTGAAAAGAAAATATTCTCTACCCAAAGTGAGAGTAGCATTAATATAAGGGTATAAATATTAAGAGAAGTGCTTACTGGACAGTTTGATAAGCATAGTATATAAGTTTATCCAGACATCAGCAGATGTTATACCCCTATGGCTCATGACTACCCCTGTTTTAAGTTTTCAGTATCAGGGATTTATTCCCCCCATGGAGCGGGCCTCCAGTCCAATTGGAGGGTACTTGGTTTCCTCCATGACATACATGCCACTATTGCACCCATTGGCTCATTTGGCCTGGCTGGCCAATTATAAAGCTTGCCGTTTCCACTGTTGAGTATCTTCACTGGTGTTATCTCTTTCTCCCATTGAACTACATGTAGAATAGCTTCTTCCAGCTCTCTGTCAGCTGGTCTACATGTAGGAGGTTATCAGCTCAGTTCCAGCAGGATATCTCAGTGGTCTTGCAGCCCAAGTATGTTGGAGTCTTCAGCAATAGGGTCTTACCATCTATCCCTGGTGGGAAACCAAAGGCCTCAGCAATGGCCTATAATGTTTTGGGGGCATCAGGAACCTCCCTGGACAACAGCTACCTGTAGGTATCCCATCCCTGGCACTGAAAATTTTCTAACAATGATCTTTTTCCTCTAGCAATTTCAGAGTTTCAGGTCTGATGTTAAGGTCTTTAGTCCATTTCGACTTAATTCTTGTGCATGGAGAGAGAGAAGAATCTATTTTTATACTTCTACAGATACATATCCAGTTTTCGCAGGACCATTTGCTGAAGAGGTTGTCTTTTCTCCAATTAGTATTTTTGGCATTTTTATTGAATATCAGGTGGCTATTGCTACCTAGATTTATATTGGGTTCCCCTACTCTGTTTCATTGATCGACATGTCTGCTTTTGTAGCAGTAGTACCATGCTGGTTTTTATTTGTTTTTTTTTTGTTGTTGTTTGTTTTTTTACTATGGCTCTGCAGTATAGGTTAAAATCAGGTATGGTGATACCACCCGCCTTATTTTTATTGCTCAGTATCATTTTACATATTCGAGGTTTTCTGTGATTCCAAATAAAATATTTTGATTGTTTTTTCTATTTCCATGAAGAATGCCTTTTGAATTTTGATGGGGATTGCATTAAATGTGTAGATTGCTTTTGGTAAGATTTCCATTTTCACAATATTGATTCTTCCAATCCAGGAACAAGGGATGTTTTTCCATTTCCTAGTGTGTTCTGCAATTTCTTGCTTGAGTGTTTTATAATTTTCATTGTAGAGATCCTTTACTTCCTTGTTTGATTCTAAAGTTTATTCCAAGGTACTTTATTTTCTTTGAAGCAATTGTGAATGGGAATGATTCTCTGATTTCATCCTCTGTGTGTTTGTTGTTGGTATATAGGAAGGCTACTGATTTCTGTGTATTTATTTTGTATCCTGCTTACATGGCTGTAGGTGTTTATCAGCTCTAACAGTTTGCTGGTAGAGTTTTTAGGGTTCTTTATGTATAGAATCATGTCATCTGCAATTAATTATAACCTGATTTCTTCCTTTTCAATTTGTATCCCTTTTATGTGCATCTCTTGCCTTATTGCTACAGCTAAGACTTCCAGTACTATATTAAGTAAAAGTGGGAACAGTGGACACCCTTGTCTTGTTAGAGCTGATTTTAGTGGAAAAGCTTCAAGTTTTTCCACATTTAGTAATATATTGGATGCAGGCTTGTCATAAATAGCCTTTATTATATTAAGATATGTTCCTTCTATTCCCAGTCTCTGTAGGACTTTTATCATGAAGGGATGTTGGATTTGTCAAACACTTTCTAGGCATTTAATGAGATGATCATGTGATTTTTGTTCTCAGTCCATTTTATAATGTATTACATTTAGTGATTTACGCATGTTGATCCATCCCTGCATCTCTGGTATTAAGCCTACTTGGTCAGGGTGAATGATCTTTCTGATATATTCTTGAATTCTGTTTGCCAATATTTTATTGAGAAATTTTGCATCTATGTTCATGGGGGAGATTGGTCTGTAATTTTCTTTTTTTTTAAATTTTTTAATTTTTTTTATTAACATTTTCCATGATTATAAAATATATCCCATGGTAATTCCCTCCCTCCCCACCCCCACACTTTCCCATTTGAAATTCCATTCTCCATTATATTACCTCCCCATTACAATCATTGTAATTACATATATACAATATCAACCTATTAAGTATCCTCCTCCCTTCCTTTCTCCACCCTTTATGTCTCCTTTTCAACTTACTGGCCTCTGCTACTAAGTATGTAATTTTCTTTATTTGTTCTATCTTTGCCTGGTTTTGGTATCAGGGTGATACTGGATTCATAGAAGGAGTTTGGGAGGATTCCTTCTTTTTCTATTTTATGGAAAAGTTTAAGAAGCAATGGTGTTAGTTCTTCCCTGAATGTCTGGAACAATTCAGCAGTAAATCCATCTGGGCCTGGACTTGTTTTAGTTTGGAGATTTTTGATAACTGCTTGGATCTCCATGCTTGCTATAGGTCTATTTAAGTGAGTAATCTCATCTTGATTTAATTTAGGTAGGTAATATAAATCAAGGAAATCATCCATTTCTTTCAAATATTTATACTTTGTGGAGTATATGCTTTTATAGTATGTCCCTATGATTTTTTGAGTTTCTCTGGCATCTGTTGTGATGTTAGCTTTTTCATCTCTAATTTTATTAATTTATGTCTCTTCTCTCTTTCTTTTGGTCAGATTTGCTAAAGGTTTATCAATCTTGTTTATCCTTTGAAAGAACCAAGTCTTTGTTTCATTGATTCTTTGGATTGTTTTCTTGGTTTCTATTTCATTAATTTCTCCCCTAATCTTTATCATTTCTTCCTGTCTATTGATTTTTGGTTTGCCTTGTTCTTCTTATTCCAAGGCTTTACGGTGAAGCATTAGGTCATTTACTTGCAACCTTTGTGATTTTTTAATACAGGCACTTAAAGCTATAAATTTACCTTTTAGGACTGCCTTCATTGTGTCCCAGAGATTTTGGTGTGTTGTATTCTCATTATCGTTTGACAATAATTTTTTTCATTTCCTTCTTGATTTCTTCATTAACCCATTCATAATTTAGTAGTGTATTGTTTAATTTCCATAAATTTGTGTGTGCTCTATGGCCTTTATTGCCATTGATTTGTAGTTTGATTCCACTGTGGTTAGATAGAATGCAAGGAATTATTTCAATTTTGCTGTATTTGTTGAGATTTGTTTTGTGTCCTAACATATGGTCTATTTTAGAGAATGTTTCATGTGCTGCTGAAAAGAATGTATATTCTGTAGCCTTTGGATGAAATGTCCTATAGATATCTGTTATGTCCATTCCTTCTATCACCTCATTTAGTCCAGATGCCTTTCTGTTTATTTTTTCCCAGGATGACCTGTCAATTGATGAGAGTGGGGTGTTGAAGTCACCCACTACCACTGTGTTTGGTGTTATATGTGACCTTAGTTCTAGTAGCATTTGTTTGATGAACTTGGGAGCCCCCATGTTAGGTGCATATATGTTTATGATTATAATGTCCTCCTGTGTGTCTTTAATCAATATAATGTGGCCTTCCTTATCTTTCTTAATTATGTTGGACTGAAGTCCACCTTGTCAGATATTAGGATAGCAACTCCTGCTTGTTTTCTAGGTGCATTTGCTTGAAACACCATTTTCCAACCTTTTACCCTCAGATAGTATCCATCCTTCGTAGAAAGGTGAGTTTCTTGGAGGCAACAAATTGAAGGATCCTGCTTTTTAACCCAATCTGCAAACCTATGCCTTTTGGTTGGGGTATTGATGCCACTGATATTAAGAGATAATATTGAAAGGTGTGTATTCATTTTTGCCATTTTTATGTAGTTCTTCCTGTTTTACCTTTGCTCTCTTGTGTTAACTACTATTTGAATGGTTGTTTTTTTTTTCCTGGTTCCTTATATTGTGCTTTTCTTTTTCTTCAGCATGGAGGATTCTTTTAAGTATTTTCTGTAGAGCTGATTTTGTCTTCAAACACTCCTTTAGCCTGCTTTTTTCGTGGAATGTCCTTGTTGCTCCATCTAGTTGAATGGATAGCTTTGCAGGAGAAAGTAACCTTGTTTGGCAGTTGTTATCTTTCAGGACTTGGAATATATCACTCCATGCCCTTCCTGCTTTTAAAGTTTGAGTTGAGTAATCTGCTGTAATCCTGATAGGCTTGCCTTTGTAGGTAAATTGATTATTTTTTTCCTGTCCATCTTTTAATTTTTTTTGAAAAATTCCTGACATTGCAGAACTAAACTGAAATGTATTAATATTCCACTCCTACATTTCCATGACAAAAAAGTTCATGAGCAGAAAAGAAAAAAAATGAAAAAGGGGTAAGGGTAGAAGCTTATAAAACTAAATATGGGCCAGGCATGATGGCGCACACCTTTAATCCCAGCACTCGGGAGGAAGAGATAGGAGGATTGCCGTGAGTTCAAGGCCACTCTGAGACTACAGAGTTAATTCCAGGTCAGCCTGGACCAGAGTGAGACCCTACCTCAAAAAACCAAAAAAAAAAAACATAAATATGGATCTTAGCATTAACAGCTGAACAGAGAAAGTAATTAAAATGCTTTAATTAAAAAAATCATGAGTGGATGATAAATTGTGTAGACTGAAAATTTACAAACTATTTAAAACCTGGAATTGCTGACTGTTCAGAAACTACACAGATGGATCATGGGTGGTGGTGGTGAACAGCAGAGAGTATGGATGAATCTTCACTGTTCTAGCTGCTCCCCATGCTACTTGTCTCTGTGGAAAGCCTGCCATTGATTAGATATTGAGCAAGGCTAATGCTGGCAGCAGATCCAGTGATGGTAACCTGCCTATCAGCAGACTCTTCCACTGGGTTTGCAATTTTGATCTGAGCCCCAGACATCTGATGGATCTCATTGATTTTGGCACCCTGACACCCAATTATGCAGCGAAGCAAATCGTTTGGAATGGTAAGTTCATGAGAAGTAGTAGTCTTAGCAGACGCATCCAAACCCCAATAGCCTTTCACCTCTGGAGAGCTGGATTCAACGCCACTGAATCAAGCATTGCCATGTGTCATGGGAAAATGAGACTGTTGCATTGCCAACTGGTGCAGCTTGGTCAACTCTGGCTGTGGAATGGCATACTGTCCTTGAATGGTATAGGCCTCTAGAGGTGGTCCCTCCAGGTCAGGGTTGAGGCACATGGACGGGGTGGTATGGGGAAAGCTCACACTGTCACTGCCTGTGCTGTACCTGTCCTGACCACCTGCAAAGATGACTGGAGAACTTGAGGGCTTGGGCCAGTACAGGATGGTCAAGCCCATTGGGTGGGACTCCAACATGACCATGCAGATCTGTTTGACACACTCAATGATGGACTGTGGAATGCCAGCAATAGTGATGGCCTACTCAGTCGAGTTGGGGAGCATATACCCTGCCACCTGGACCTGAGCCCCTGTACTCTCTCATATTTCCTTGATCTTGCAACCACCTTTTCCAATGAGAGAGCCACACTGACTAGCTGGTACCACCAGCCTTAGGGTAACTGGGGGCTACTGGCAGCTGTGCTATTAGTCATAGAGCTGCTAATGTCCACTTCCAGTTTATCAATGATCATAGCAAAGGCTTTGAAGATGGCATTAGTGGGTCCAGCCAAAGTGATAATTCTCTCAGGACAATTCCCTTCTGAAATATTGATGGGTGCACCACTCTCCTCTGCATCTTCTTAACTGATTCTCCTTTCTTTCCGGTGATACTGCCAACTTCCTTCCCATGCATAAGTAGCCGATGGTGAGAGTGACATTTAATCCACCTTCAATAACACCAGTGTCCATGTCAAGCAGAGTTATGGGGAGCTGGATGTTGAGTGGTCAAGTCTCTGGTTACTGGTGGGGGGATGAAAGCCAAAACTGCAGGCGCGAAGTGACTGAGGGGAAAAGGAGAGTAGCAGGAAGGGGAAGGGCAGGAGGCTGGGGGTGGAACAATAGGGGCTGGTGGGAAGGAGAGGGGGGACCCACTGGTGGGCAGAGGACGATGGGGGTGGAGGAGGAGGAGGAGGAGGAAGGGGGAAAGACACCACAGGGTGGGTGGAGGGCCGAGGAGGGCAGGTGGGCAGAGGGCCAGCGGGAGAAGCACAGGCTGCGGCTGCTCCAGCTGCTGCCTCTGCTGGTCTGGTGACTTTATTTTTCACTCTAACTGCTTTCAATATTTTTTCTTTGGTTTGTGTGTTTGGTAGTTTGATTATAATATGGCAAGGAGAGGTTCTTTCCAGATTTTGTCTGACTGGTGTTCCTGTATCTGAATTGGCACCTCTTTCCCAATTTGGGGGAAGTTTTCTTTTATGATTTTGTTGAAGACACCTACTATGCCTTTGGAGTGAAATTCTTCTCCTTCTTCTATGCCCTGAATTCTTATGTTTGATCTTTTCATAGTGTCCTGAATATCTTGAAATTCCCACTCATACTTTTCTATTAGTTTGTCTTTCTCTTTGTTGGACTATATTAGATCTGACCTGGTCTTCTAGCTTAGAAATTCTGTCCTCTTCTTCATTCATTCTACTGGTGAGATTTTCTACAGAATTTTTCACTTCATTAACTGTGTTCTTTATTGCTATTAATTCTAACTGGTTTTTCTTCATTATTTCTATTTTCTTATTTATGTCTAGTATTGGCCTCTTTATTTCATTAAATTGGTGCTCTGTGTCTTCTTTGCTTCCTTTGATTTCCTCTTTGAGTTCTTCGAACATATTTATAGTCATTCTTTTGAAATCTTTCTCAGGCAGTTCCTCTAATTCATTCTCACTGGAGGTCATTTCTGATGCATTAATGCTTTTTGGTGGATTTATATTGTCTTGATTTTTGGTGTTTCTTGTGTTATAATGTATATATTTTTGCATCCTGTATTATTTAATGATTGGATTTTCCAGTTAGCTGGGTATTATTAGATGTATCAATCAATCTGATGTTATATATCTTCAGGGCAGGAGCTTAAGGTGCTAGGTTTGGCTCTCAAGACTCTCAGAATATCTACGAGCATGATTCTAGGTGTTGGGTTTGCCTATTATGAGAGTATTCAAGTAAGCTGAGTGGAATGAAATACAGATAGTTTCTAAAATTTAACTAAACAATGTACACTTTCTATGAAAAACAGCACAGAGTATTTATCCAAGAGTAAGTATTATGACAACCAGATCCTCTGACTGTCCCTTAGGCTGTGTGGTGCCTCACCCACTCCCTTAATCCTAATGTACTCTCTGTAGATTTGGCTTTGTGTTCACATAATCATAAAGCTGGCTTTTATCATGGAAGGTTTTCCTTTTACCACCTATTATGAGGGTTACTTTCACTGGGCATGGTAGTTTGGGTTGGAAGATGTAGTTTTTTATACCTTGAATTCCTCAATTCAAAGCCCTTCTGCCTTTCAAGGTTTCTATTGAAAAATCTGAAATATTTTGGATGACATTATCTTTGTATGTTATTAATTGTTTCTCTCTTGATGCTTTTAGCATTCTCTCTTTGTTTCTGTTGTTTAGGGGTTTAACTATGAAGTGCTATGGAGAGTTTCTTCTTTGGTCCAGTCTGTTTGGTGTTCTGTGAGTTTCTTGTATCTGGATGGGATGGGTCTCTCTTCTATGAAAGTGGCAAAGTTTTCTTCAATAATTTTGTTGAGTATGTTCTCCATGCCTTTGGCCTGAATTTCTTCCCCTTCTGGTATACCCACGATCTGGATGTTTTGTCATTTTAGAATATCCTACAATTTCCTCATATCCTTTTTGCACAATATTTTGAACTTATCAGTTTTTGGCCCCCCCTCAAGCCATTTCTTCAGTCTTGTCTCCCAGATCTGAGGTTATGTCCTCCACATGATTCATTCTGCTAATGAGAGTTTCTAGGGAGGCTTTTATAAAGCTCTATTTCATTTTTGTTTTATGCTTCATTTTTCTCTGTTGTATCTCCATCCCTTTGTCAAGTTCCAATTTCAGGTCATAGTTTGATTTTCTTGATGCTTCTTGGAATTCATTCTTACAATTACCCACATCTTTATTAAACTTAATCAGCTGGTTATTGAAATCCTCTATTTGTTGACTCCTCTTCAATTCATTTATCTCTCTTTTGAGGTCTCTCTGGTTTTCTTCAATTAAGTTAAACCTAGTGAAGAAAGCTGTGTGCTGTAAGAGATGATTCTGCTAAATTTCATTTATGCCATTTTTTTAATGACTTGCTTCCAGTTCAGCTATTCACTTGGTTAGGGTAAATAAGCTTTTTGTGCTTTCACTTTGGGGTTCAAGTTCTGTTGTTTCCTCTATATTTTCATTGGAGATGTCCATTGTGAGACTAAGCAAACTTGGTGGAGGGCTCTCATTTGTTGTTTTTTGTCTCTCTTTCTCTCTCTCTCTCTCTCTGTGTGTGTGTGTATGTGTTGAATTCTACACATATCAGGGTAAAAAAAAATGGTTTCATTAAGGAGGAAGCAAGTATTTACCCTTGTAGGATCTTCAGTGAGTGTTCTATATTGAGTTTGAACTGAATTGGTGTGGAATGGCAATGTATTGGGTTGTTGAAGGTGCAAGAATGCCTGCAGCTCTGGGCTTGTGGCTAATGGGAGAGCTGTGGTTGGAGGTCTGAATTCTCTTTAGCCTATGATCATAGTGGTGCCCTACCTGTGCCGCTCAGGGGCTGTGACACTTGCACCTACCCAACTACTGTACCAAGCTAAACAGGTAGTAGGGGACTCACTGGCACCCCCTGGTGGGTTTTGCCAGATATTCTTGTGTTCCCTTTCTGGAGTAGGAGAGAGGTCCCACCGGGGCACCAGTAGACAGATGCCATCAGTGGTGGAGGGAAGTTAGGGTGGGAATGGGGTATGAGGCACTAGACTGTATGGACCAGGTTGGAGCCTGGGTCTAAAGTAGGGGTGTTGGTGAGTGGAAACAATCAGTGAAATGGATTGACATGATCAGTGGAGGTAGCCAAGACCCAAGTGGTCTGCTGAGGCTGGAGATACAGTGTGAGTAGGAGGATCCAGCAGGGCCCAGGCAACACAAATTGGGCATTCTGGCCTCAAACACACCATATCCCTCACCAGCCCTGAGTGCACAGATTCCAAACACACCTTGCCCCTCACTCACCTGTAGTACATAGGCTCCAAACTTGCTGGTACCCCAAAGGCCCAAGTCCCCTACTCCCCTCACCCTCCAAGAGCTCACAAGCCACAGAGATTCAGGCTGTAAACACACCATGCTTCTCACCTGACCAGAGTACACAGGCCCCAAATCAGCCATGCCCCTCACTTCTTTGGAGTGCATAGGCCCCAAACATGCTGCACCACATACCATAGGCTCCAAGCACAGCAAGTACCTCACCCACCAGGAGTACACAGGCTCCAAATATGCTGAGAACTCTGAATTTCTTATACACAAAAAAGTTGGTTTAATCTGACCAGGTAATGTGTTTCTTTTAATTTGAGAATTTAGACTATATTTATGGTTATTATTGAAAGACAAGAGCTAATTCTTGTTATCTTTTACACTGATTGCCTTGACTACCTTGTGTGATTTTTCCTTATTCATCTTAGAGGTTTGCTTTTTTATTGAGATAACAATGTTTGACTTTTTCTTAATTCTCATATCCTTATCTATTCTAATGAGGTTAAAACTTTCCTGAGTATTTTATGATTGTATATATCCTTCTTTCTCTTCTCTGTGAAGTAGTCCTTCAGAAATGCTGATTAGGTAGTAATGAATTGCTTTAGTTTATGCTAATTGTAAATGGTAAACTTCTTGAAATTTAATAGGTAACATTGGATATAGTTATCTTGGTTGGAAGTTGCATGGGAAGAATTTAGTAATCTGTCTCAGTGTTGGAGGTTTCTCACCCCACCCCACATGTGGTGGTTTTATTTAAGTGTCATGATAAACTTATGTGATCTCAATGCTAGGTCCACAGCTGGTGGAAAATTTAGAATTGAAGCCTCTTGGAAGTTATGTGTCATTAGGTGTGTATTGTAGACATCTTCTCCTTGCTAGTGTTTGGCAACCTCTCCTGTTGTTTGTTGTCCATATGATGTTGGTGAGGAGGTGATGTCCACTCTCTGCTAATACCATCAATTCCCCCTGCTATCACGGAGCTTCCCCTCAAGTCTATAAGCCAAAATAGATATTTTCCTCCCACAAGCTGTTCTTGATCAGGTGTTTTCTGCCAGCAATGTGAATCTGACTGCAACAATAAGCTTGGTACTGAGATGTGGCATTGTTACTGCTAGAAACCTGATTCTATGGCTTTGACAGGAGGAATGTGGATGAATTTAAAATATTGACCTAAGAGACACCTGGCAATGCTGTAAGTACAGCTTGAAAGACAATTCTGGTCAGAGTTGAAAGACCTGAATTCAGTAAAATCTATGAACTATGAGGTTTGGCTTTTGAGAGTGAGGAAGAACTTTGTCAGAACTTGTCTAGAAGCAGTTTGTGTGAGATGCTTGCTGTTTTGCCCATGTCCTGAGAACTTGTGCAGGATTGCATTGTATAGATATGGACTGGTATGAGCAGAGGGACATGGAACAGAAAAAATAGAATAAAATCTTTGTGCTAAAACTGCTGCTCATTCAGCTGCAATTGATTGAGAGATTCCAATCACTGAGATTGGACCAGCTGATCAGCATTGAGATAGCAGAAAATCTTCAGACTCTCTTTGGAGGGGCCTAAATGCTGAAAGGAGAGTCTTGTTCTTCAAAGTCGACTTTATTCCCCCCGGGTTAACATATTTGTAGCCCACATGGTACTATGGAGTATAACAAATGCAGGAAAGAAAGAGTCACTGAATTTGCGACATAATTTTGGTTTTTTGGAAATGGTCATGGGCAGTGTGAAGCAAGCTTGTTGGATTACTTGCTTGGAGGCTGATTGGAGCCATGTCGATGAACTGTGGGCTGCAGTGGAAACCCAGTATAGATGTCAGGACTATGGAATGGCTGCCAAGGAGAGCTTCCAACACCAGATGATTTTTTCCAGGACTGTGTGTAGCTTAGCTTGAGAGGCATAATTGGAATTCCACAGACAAGTCACTGGTTAGAATTACCAGATTTGTAGAATTTTCACTTGTTAGTGTTGTTGTACTTGGAGCTACAGAGTTTGATGTTTGCTCTGTTTGTTTAAATCTTGTATTGATTGAATATTTCTTTGCTATGCCCTATGCCATCTTTTGCAGTGTGAATACTTATTCTATGCCAGTATGTTGTTTTCATCTTTTGTTGTATGTGTTATGGCTCAGTTAAGAAACCTTGGATTATAGGGATGTTTGAGCATCATTGGGATTGATAAAAACCATGGGAAGTTTAAAATTTGGAATGAATGCATTTCATTTTACATCATGGGTGGTTATCAGTTTATGGGGCCATGGGCAAAAAGTGGTAGTTTGATTCATGTATCACCCATAAACTTATGTGTTCTGAATGTTAGGTAACCAGGTTGTAGAATTTTGGAATTGGATCATCTTAGAAGTGATGTGTTGTTGGGGGTGGGCTTAGGTGAATTATAGCCTTCTCCTCTTGTCAGTGATTGGCATACTCTTCTGTTGCTTATTTTTCATCTGATGTTGTCTAGGAGGTGACATCAACCCTCCGATAATGCCATCATTTTTCCCTGCCATCATGGAACTTCCCCTCATGTCTGTAAACCAAAATAAAACCTTTTCTCCCACAATCTGCTCTTGGTTGGGCATTTTCTGCCACCAATGTGAAGCTGACTACAATACCACATCAAACCATCTTGATGCAAGAAGGAATCTGTAGGATGGGTGATTAGAGCTCTATCACCCCATAGTAAACCACTTGCAAAAGGGCAGAAGCTTCAAACACTATCTGCTAGCCTCAGGTGTAGAGGTCTCAGCTCCCAAGGTAATGAGACTTGCTCCTAAATGTGAATTGTGAGGCCACCAACCTCCATAACTTTCACAGCTATAGCTCTGTACTGCTTAAATTATTCAAGTGGCCCCAATCCATACCTCCCAATCTGCTACTTAGACTCTCTGGCAAGGTATTCCCAAGCTCATGGATTTATGACTGTTCTTTGTATTCAGGTCAACAGAATAGCTCAATTTCAAGCAACTGTATTAGTTCAAGGTCATGCCTGTCTATAGTAGTACAAGGTATGGGGAGGAACAGTGGAGCTCTTCTTTAATGTTCCACATAGTAGGAGTCATTTTCAGACCAAATATATGAAGTAGGCTTAAAGCTTGTGAAAACTATAGAATTTTCTTATACCGAGAACCACCATTATGTCACCAGGACTACCAGTGTAACTTCATCTCATTTTCTGGTTCCGATCCAATCCCTTTCTGATTCTTTTTTTTGTTGTTGTTGTTCATTATTTATTTATTTATTTGAGAGCGACAGACACAGAGAGAAAGACAGATAGAGGAAGAGAGAGAGAATGGTCGCGCCAGGGCTTCCAGCCTCTGCAAACGAACTCCAGACGCGTGCGCCCCCTTGTGCATCTGACTAACGTGGGACCTGGGGAACCGAGCCTCGAACCGAGGTCCTTAGGCTTCACAGGCAAGTGCTTAACCACTAAGCCATCTCTCCAGCCCCCCTTTCTGATTCTTATTGGGTATCATGTTGCATGGCATGTTCAAAGTCTGCAAAAGACTATATCCACTTCAAATCATGAACCAAAATAAACCTGACTTCCCTTAAGTTATTTCTGGATGGTATTTTATCACAGTGATAAGAAAAGTAACCAACACAGAGGGAAAGGTATATTATTTCTTTATATTTTTGAAGGATATATTTTTTTTTTACCTTTATCTCCTCATATAATTAATTCTGTTTGAGAAGCTGTCTTTCTCTTTCACTTCTAATTTGGCCTTTTAAGCTCATTGTCTATAGTTAGAGTTGTGAATGAACAAGTTGTGATCTGAGTTTACTATTTTACCATTTACTGTTGTACTTCATTTTCCTGGAGTTGATTTTGTCTGTACTTCATTGTAATACCATCCTTACCACCTGGTATGTTTTGCACACTCTCAAATCTTCCCTCTCTTATTTTTCACACTCATAAACTTATAGTGGCAGGTGAGTAGCTCTGTTGGAATTCACTTTTAAATTTACCAAGACTAGGTATATTAAGACTGGGATTTTTCTGCCTCCTTAAAATGCTGAAGGTATAATAATTTTATTGTTTTATTTTCTTCTGGGAGGGTATGTGGGGAGACTTAGAATCAAATGCTTTTCCTTTCTCTTGAAATCTAGAGCTCCCCATAGGTATGAGTATCTTTCATTAATGATAGCTGAAATATAGTAAGCTTTTTCAAATTTTGTGCCCTAATAAAATTTTTACTCTAGAAATGTTAATTTAATGACACCTTCGGCAATGGACTCTTATTTTTCAAATCATATTAATGAACACACCTAGGATTTGTGGTTTGGCTTTTTGAGGGGGGTTATTTGTTACGTTTCTTATTGCTGTGAACAAATATCTGGCAAGCAGCAAATTAAGGGAAATCAAAAGGTTTATTTCAGCCTATAGTTCAAAGGGATACAGTCCATGTCAGGGAAGGCATGGCAGCAAAAGCATGAAAGAGAGCTGGTCAGGAGGTAAAGAGTGTTCCAGAATGAGGAAACATCTTTATAAGTAGTGATCTCCTTCCATCTAGTTCTATCCTTTAGCTACACTGTCTTTAGGATCTCAAAATTCTTTACTAAATTTTTGGAATCTGATTTGCAAATAAAGAGAACTGAAGAAGTTCTAGCATAAAAGTAGGACTCAAACTCATTCTATTGGCTAGCACTCAGTCATGTGTCCTTGTCCAAGGGAGATGATGGAATGTACTATATACACAGAAGGAAATGGATGCAGGTTAGGTTAACATAGAGCTATATTTGTCTGCATAAACTGTTATGGTTTGCTTGCAAAATGTCCTCCATCAGTCCATCAGTCCATGTATTTGAACACTTTTTGGCATTATTTTGGGAGGTTGTAGAACCTTTATCAGGTGGGGCTTTACTCAAAGAAATGGATCACTGGGTCAGGGATGGCAGTCCTTAAAGTTTAAAGCTGAGCCCTGCTTCTCGTCCTCTCTCTTTTGATGTGAAGAAGGGAGGAGTTGCAGCTGCTCACTTACACTGCCAGGGAGCCTCCTGCTATCATGCTAGCCACTGTTTCCTTAAACTTTGGACCAAAGTAAGTCATTCCTCTCTGAAGTTATTTCTGGTGAGATATTTCCACAAAGGTGATAAAAGTAACTAGAACTCCAATTCAGATATTAGTTCTATGCTCATAAGTATAACTTTGAAGTGATGGTTTAGTTTCATCCTCTTCTACTTGATCTTCAGTTTGTTGCTTTTGCAGCTTCCAGCTTCTTATCATATTTTCATGTCTTTCTAATTCATCTTGTTGCCTTTTCAGGTTTTATTGTGAATCATTATTTCAATTATTTTTCTTGTTTCTTGTAAGATACATGTATCCTGTGTCTTTAAATCAGTGTCCCATTTATTGTATTCTACAATTATTTTTCATAAGAACTATGTAATTATTTTGTATTTATTTATGCTTAAACAGCCCATAAACTTAAATAAAACATAAACTGTCAAATTCTGAGTCTTGGGTGACTGGGTTTTTCACAGCTGTATTTAATGTTCTTTTAATGACTTATTTTGTCTTTGATTTATTCCTCTCCCATAATTTTGCTTTATTACGTTGCTGTCAAATTCTCTCTCTCTTTTTCTCTTCTTTTATTTATTTGTTTATTTAGGTCTTTCAAGGTAGGGTCTTGTTCTAGCCAAGGCTGACCTGTAATTCATTATGTAGTGTGAGGGTGGCTTCAAACTCACAGCAATCCTCCTACCTCTGCCTTCTGAGTGCTGGGATGAAAGGTATGCATCACCACACCCAGCCAAAATCTCCTTTAGAATTCTTCTAGAAGACTTGTTTTAGCCAGCTTAGGTTTCAAGACTATCTGGTGTTCACCTGTGCACATATCTAAATTGTTATGAATATGCATTATTTATTAGAAAGTCACATAATTATTTGAATGACACTATAATCCAACTGACCTAACAGACATATATAAAATACCCCAAAGTACACATGTATACATATGTATGCTTCTTCCATATACACAGAACAGAGGAAAGTACATGTTAGGCCATGAAACAAATTTTTTTGTTGTTGTTTGTTTGTTTTCTGTTTTTTTTTTTTTTTTTTAAGATGGGGTCTTTATCTAGCCTGGGCTAACCTGGAATTTACTATGTAGTCTCAGGGTAGCTTCAAATTTACAGTGATCCTCCTGCCTCTGTCTTACGAGTACTGGGACTGAAACAAGTTCATTTTTATATTTTAGAGAAAACAAGAGAGAGAAAGAGAAGGAGAGAGAAAATTGGTGCACCAGGTCTTCAGCCAATGTAATTGAACTCCAGATGCTTATGCCACCTAGTGGGCACGTGCCTCATCTTTGTGCCTCTGGCTAACATGGGATCTGGATAGTAGAATATGGGTCTTTAAGCTTTGCAGGCAAGTGCTTTAACCTCTAAGTCATCTTTCCAGCCCCTGAAATAAGTTTTTGAACAATTGAAATCAAGGGCGTGGACAATTGCTCAGTGGATAAAGCACTTGCATGTGAATATCTGAGTTTGGATCCCAAGAAGCCATGCAGAGCTGAATGCTGTACTGCAAATATTTGCAATCCCAGTATTCCTTGGTGAGGAAGGAGGCAGACAAAATAGAAGCATTTGTAAGCTTATGGTAAACAATGAGAGATCCTGCATTAAACATTATGAGAACTAACACCTGAAGTTATCCTCAGAGCTCTTCATGTATGCCATGACACCCACATATCCACACTCACATACATGAGCATGCACATATATACACATGATACTTACAAAGATGTCTAAAAAGTTGGAATCATACAATGTTTATTCTCTCACCACAATGAATAAAACTATAAAATAACACCAATAAAAATTGAAAATTACACAAATATATTGAAATTGAGCAAGGTACTTTAAATAACAATTAGTCAGGAACAAAACATAACTACAAAGTTTATAGTTGTATAAATTTGTTGCTCTTCAATGAAAAATAAGAAAAGGCTCCAACCAACCCAACTTTATACCATAAACAACTATAAACAGAATACCAACCTAAACCCAAAGATAACAGAAAGAAAACTAAATATTACAGTGGGTATATATGAAACAGACTAGAAATGCAAGGGAATTTTTTTAAACCAGAGTTTAATTTTTTAAAATATAAATAAAGTCAACAAAGGTGTAGGTTGCCAGGGGGAAGACTCAAATCAGAAAAATCAGCAATAAAGAAAAATTATAGCAACAAACTAATTTTGGTGATACATGTAAGTCTAAACCAAGTGAAACTGTACATTTCTTCACTACCACAATGGAATGAAACCAGAAATTAATAACATAAATCACTCAAACTGACTTGTTACAAAGTAAAATATTTGACCAGATCTAAGACAAAGAGATTGAATTCTCCAGAAAAGGAAGGCTCAGGACCACATGACCTCATTGATGAATTTTTCCAAATATGTAAAGAAAAGTTAAAATCAATTCTTCTGAAAGTATTCCAAAATATTCAAGGAACACTTTTTAATTCACCCTATCAGATCATCATTTCCCTGATTCCAAAGCCAAACAAAAATATCACAAGAAAAGACAGCCACAGACCAATATCCCTTACAAATATAAATATAAAAATCCTCCACACAGTACTATCCAGCAAAACTTAACAGCATATTAAGAATGTGACTGTGGTGGTTTGAGTTATATGCCCCCAATAAACTCATGTGTCTTGAGTGATTTGTTCCTAGCTGAGGGCAATTTGTGAGGAAGTGTGTCACTGGGGGCAGAACTTGAGGTTTATTAGCCCCCACTAGGCTCAGTGTCCTGCTGCTCTCTTTCACCTGCTATGGCAGGATTATGTCTAGCCTCTGCTTGTGCCATGTTTTCCCTGCTGTCATGAAGTATCCTCTTGAGACTGTAAGCCAAAACAAAACCCTTTCCTCCATCAGATGCTTTTATCATGCTCTTAGATGATCTTTCTTTCTTTCTTTCTTTCTTTCTTTCTTTCTTTCTTTCTTTCTTTCTTTCCTTCCTTCCTTCCTTCCTTCCTTCCTTCCTTCCTTCCTTCCTTCCTTCCTTCCTCCCTCCCTCCCTTCCTTCCTTCCTTCCTTCTTTCTTTTTGTTGTTGTTTGGTCTTTTTGAGGTAGGGTCTCACTCTCTCCCAGGCTGACCTGGAATTCACTGTGGAGTCTCAGGGTGGCCTTGAACTCACTGCGATCCTCCTGCCTCTGCATCCCAAGTGCTGTCTTTCTTTCTTGAGGTAGTTGTGGATATTTTTATTTTGCAAAACAAAAGTGTTCTCATGTTATACCTGTTATTGTTTTGATATGAAATGTCCCACACAGACTTTTTTTTTTTTTTTTTTTTTGAGGCAAGCCCAAGAGACTGGCCTTTTTTTTTTATGTGTTAGAGAAAGACAGAATTAGCATGCCAGGGCCTTCAGCCACTGCAACTGAACTCCAGATGCATGCATCCCCTTAAGAGATATTGCACAATTGTGTCACCATGTGTCTGGTTTACCTGAGACCTGAAGAGTCAAAGATGAGTCCTTAGGCTTCTCAGTCAAGCACCTTATCTGCTAAGCCACCTCTCCATTCCAGCTCATGTTTTTTAACTGCTTGTGCCAACGGGTAGAATTATTATTGGTGGATTTGTAAATGTTGGTAGGTGAGGCCTAGCTAGAGCAAGTAGATAACTGGGGGTGTGCCTTTGAAGATTGTACCTGGGTCCCAGCCTGCTCCTTTTCTTTCTACTTCCTAGCTGTCATGTTGCGAACTGCTGTTCCCCACCACTCCCTTTAATCAATGCTAATTTAGCCTCTTTCCATTTTCTCTATTGTCTCTTCTGTGAACTCCTACTTGATTTTTTACTTGACTTTTTTTCCCCCCCTCATACGTTCTCTGTTACTCAGTTTTATTTGTTGGATGTCATAAACTGAGAAGCTCTGTCTTTAAAGTGGTCACAGGAATCTGGAAAACAAGTAGCAACTCTATTTTAATGTTTATTTCTTTATTTATTCATGTATTTTTATTTGAGAAAGGGAAAGAGAGAATGGTGTGCCAGGGCCTTCAGCCACTGCAAACCAACTCCAGACACATGTGCCACCTTGTGCATCTGGCTTAGGTGGGTTCTGGGGAATCTAATCAAGGTCCTTTGGCTTTGCAGGCAAATGCTTTAGGTGCTAAACCATTTCTCCAGCCCCATTTTAATGGTTTTTAATGGGTAAAAAGCCAGCATCACTATAAGCACCCTACCTGTGCATGTCCCCTGTGTTCCTTGTGTCAGGTTTCCCTTTGCTGAAGGAACTACCCTTTCTGGAGAGCAGGTGGATCCTGTCCTTTTGTTCCTTGTTGGGAGTTTGTATGTAAAACCCCCAAACAAAGCTGGTTTCCCACTGTCCTTTCCTCCATCTAGTCATTTTCCTGGTACCCACTCTCCCTTCCTCAATCTACTTGTTTGTTGTCCTTAGCCTTTGAAAGCTGTCAGTGGCTCCCAAGTGTCAAGTGGTTTCCTGTTCTACTATTCTTTCTGTTAGATCAGAACAAAATGGAGTTACAGCAGGAGGGTGAGAGAGACATAAGGAAGTGTGTCATCCACATTCCTCAAGAAACCATCCAGCCATTATACCTTCCTTGCCTAACAATGCTCCAGGTCTAGGTTTCCTGCCCCCTTATCACTCAGTACACCTGGTCACTGCTCTGGTCTCACACCCTAGCTATTTCCCTTCCTTACCTTTCCCCAATTGAAGAACTCTATATAGCCTACTACCTGTAATCTCAAAATTGACTGTGCTCAGCTCTTGAGAGTCAGTCGTGGCAGCTCATGTTTCCTCCAAATAAAAGCTTCCATCTTTGCCTTAGAGTGATCTATGTGGTCTCAGTCACTCCTGAACCTTATATCTGGTGCTTGTGACTCGGACAGGAAGGGTTCTCGTTGCCCTCTTTTGCAGCCAGACATCCTTTCCCCTGACCAGACCATCCATCAAGCTGCCTTTTGACCCTCCAAAGGCTTCAGACCATCTCTGCCTCATACAGGCTCACACACCCATCATGATTCAGCCTCACTGTTCTTCCCTTCTCCATCTCCTCCCTCCTTCTCGGTAAGTGTCCTCTCAGGTTGGCCTACTCTCATATTTCCTCCCTCCTCATGTAAGCTATGCTGACATGTCAGGCTACACCCCTCAGCTGTCAGGACCCAACCCCAGGTCTCAAGAAAGAAGCACTCTTGACACCTCGGGTCTCTTTCTCTCTGGTCTCCCATACCCTAAGGGGCACCTTTTGGTTCAGTTACCATCTCAGGACATTCCCTCTCCCTCCCTCCTCTCCTTCTCCCTCCTGAGCTCTCATCTTTCACAGCCAGCTGTTTTTGCCATCAGGATCACAGTCACCCTCCTTGCCCACTAACATGCTAAAAAGCCAACAGTTGCAACCTGTATGGCCTCTGCCCACGTGGGAGGTGCAGGCCCTGTTCACCCTAACAGGCCAGGGGTGTTCTGTGTAAACCCAGCTTAAGCTCTGGTTTATTTTTCTCTCACCCTTGCTTTGCTCTTTCCCTGTCTCCATAAGAACTTAAAGCCTTGGACAACAGGTTATCTTTCTCTGCAACTCTGTTTGGCCACATCCAAAAGCTGGACAATGGGTCCAAATACTTTTGATTTCCAAATTCTCACTGATTTAAAACAAACTTCTGCCAATGTACAGGCAAATGGTCCAAAATACCCTATTTTTTCACTCTGCGTGTATGGCCTTCTCTCTGCTCTACCTGCTTTTCTCATCAGGTCCTTCTAGCCAGCTGGCCCCAACAGCTCCTCCAGCTCCCTCAGCATCTCCTGACACCCTGCCTGGTAATAACATTTGATTTGGGTCTCTGGACTTATAACTTAAATAAAATTTATAATGGGAAGGCAAAACTTCTGAAAAAAAATGAATGGATGAATGAATATGTGAAGGGGAAATGGTTGTCTAGGATCTATATAAAAAGTGCACCTGAAGCAAATGTGTTTGTGTGAGTATGTACATGGCTCATAGTCCTAAAGCTGCAGGATGCAATGCCATCTCAATGTGGGGATGTTTTCCACCAAGTCCACTATACTAGATGGCATAGCCAATTTTTACAGTTGATTGTCCCCCCAGAAGGAACACTAAAAGTAATTAAGATCATAGAAAAAAATGCAAGATTCTCTTACTCTTAAAGAGTTGTAAAATGGCAGGATCACAAAGCCTCCTTGTAGCACAGAGGGAAGACAAAAATTCTTCCTGGAATTTAGGGGGTAAATGGCTCTTTCTTAGCTTCCCTGCTTTGCAGAGCCAGGGGGTAACAAGCACAGGGAATCTCAGGATCCTGGCCCCAGCATGATGATAGGGAAATGCCAAGTTGCTATAAACAAATAGGGACTTCTTATAAGAAATTTGTAACTGTTTAACATTTACTTTATCTTTCTATGCTTCTATGGAATAGCCTTAAGATTTATATTTAAATTTAGAAGTACTCATTACTGAATTTTTTTAAAAAAAATTTATAAAATTTCTAATAATGTTCAAATCTGCTTTCATAGTTCTTAAAAAATATGTGTCAGGAAAATTATAAGAAACAAAGTTCCAAAATCTATATTTATTCTGGGTACATAGCATAAGTCAAACCTGATCTACTCTTTCTCTAAAAAAGTTATTTGAAAAGGCCATTTGAGGGGAAAATGATCCTATTAAAAGTGTTATGATAAGGACAATAAAAGTTTTTGTTAGTAGTTATGAGATGAACTGACTAAAAAAATAAACTGCAGAGAAAACTTAATATGTTGGATGTTAAATGTTTGATGAAAAAGATTGCTACTGAGGGATTCCATAGATTGTAAAGTAAAAAGTATGTAGATGAAGATATGAGTAAGCTTATACAAAAGATTAAAGACAAAATACTTAATCAAATCACAGACTTCTAGAGACATAAAATGACAATTAGCTTAGGGCTTGCATCATACTAACAAAGTAGGGACCTGTTTTCAAACAGGTTGCTGTGGTATTTAGGTGGTAAACTTAACTTTAACTCATTAATGTTAATCTGGTCATAATAATGGTTATGAAAGACTAAACTTAAAGTACCCAACCAAGTTAAATAGGTTCCTCTATTTGTCAACCTTTTAATTAAATCTTTTTTTTTTCAAATTTTTATTAACAACTTCCATGATTATAAAAAAATATACCATGGTAATACCCTCCCTCCCCCAACTGTACCCTTTGAAAGTCCATTCTCCATTATAGCCCTTCCACATCACAATCCGTCTCTTGTTTATTTTGATGTCATGATCTTTTCCTCCTCTTATGATGGTCTTGTGTAGGTAGTGTTGGGCACTGTGAGGGCATGGATACCCAGGCCATTTGTGTCTGGGGGGAGCACGTTGTAAGGAGTCCTACCCTTCCTTTGGCTCTTACATTCTGTCTGCCACCTCTTCCACATTAGACCCTGAGCCTTGGAAGGTGTGATAGAGATATTATATTATTGAGCACTCTGGTTAGTTCTTTCCAGCACCATGATGCCTTCTGAGTCATCCCAAGGTCACAGCCATCTGAAAAAGAGAAAATTCTGTACCAAAAGTGAGAGTAGCATTAATGTGAGGGTATGAGCATTAAGAAAAGTGCTTACTGGGCAGTTTGATAAACATAGTATATACATTTAGCCAGATAGCAGCAGACATTACACCCTAGGGCTCATGACTACCCGTTTTAAGTTTTCAGTATCAGGGCTGTATTACCTCCCATGGAGTGGTCCTTCAGTCCAATTAGAGGGCAGTTGGTTTCCACCATGATAGACATGCCACTATTGCACCCATTGACTCATTTGGCCTGACTGGCCAAATATAAGGCTTGCAATGTGAACTTTTTATTATCTTCACTGGTGATTTCTCTTTCTCCCATTGAACTGCATGTAGAATGGCTTCTTCCACCTTTCTGTCAGCTGGTCTACATGGAGGAGGTTATTTGCTCAGTTCCAGCAGGATTTCTCACTGTTCTTGCAGCCCAAGTATGTGGAGTCTTCAGCAATAGGTTCTTATCAACTATTCCTGGTGGGATACCAAGGGCCTTGGCAATGTCCTATAATGTTCTGGGGGCACCAGTGACCTCCCTGGCCAACAACTCACCATAAGGTATCCAATTCTTGGCACTGAAAAATTTCTAGCAACCATCTACAGCTCCTGAGTGTTCCATTTTCCAAAAGAGTCGGATTTTGATTAACCCTACCTCCACCTTTCCTTTACTCAATCTCTTTCCCCTGACCTCACTTTGGGGGTTTTCACTCCCATTCATCTATGCTTCAACTTACATATATACAACACCATTCTATTAAGTACCTCTCCCTTCCATTCTCTTCCCTTTATCTCTTTTCTAGCTTACTGGCCTTTGCTAATGAGTTTTCTTCCTACTCACATAGAAGTCCAGTCGTCTGTAGCTAGGATCCACATATGCGAGAGAACATGTAACACTTGGCTTTCTGGCTTGGGTTAACTCGTTTAGTATAATCCTTTCCAGATCCATCCATTTTCCTGCAAATTTCATAACTTCATTTTTCTTTACTGCTGAGTAGAACTCCATTGTATAAATGTGCCATATCTTCATCATCCACTCATCAGCTGAGGGACATCTAGGCTGGTTCCATTTCCCAGCTATTGTGAATTGAACAGACATAAACATGATTGAGGAAGTATTTCTAAGGTAATAAGATGAGTCCTATATGCCTAAGAGTGCTATAGCTGGGTCATATGGTAGATCTATTTTTAGCTGTCTTAGGAACCTCCAGACTGATTTCCATAATGGCTGGACCAGATTGCATTCCCATCAACAGTGTAGAAGGGTTCCTCTTTTTCCACATCCTCGCCAGCATTTATGGTCATTTGTTTTCATGATGGTAGCCAATCTGACAGGAGTGAGATGGAATCTCAATGTAATTTTAATCTGCATTTCCCTGATGACTAGGGATGTAGAACATTTTTTTAAATGCTTATATGCCATCTGTATTTCTTCTTTTGAGAACTCTCTCTTTAGTTCTGTAGCCCATTTTTAACTGGCTTATTTGATTTTTTATTTTTGAGTTTTTTTGTATATCCTAGATATTAATCCTCTATCAGATGTATAGCTGGAAAAGATTTTTTCCCATTCTGTAGTTTGCCTCTTTGCTTTATTCACAGTGTCCATTGCCATTAAAATCTGTAATTTCATGAGTTCCCAGTGGTTAATCTGTGGTTTTATTGCCTGAGAAATTGGGGTTATATTCAGAAAGTCTTTGCCAAAGACCAATATGTTGCAGGGTTTCCCCTACTTTTTTCTCTAGCAATTTCAGAGTTTCAGGTCTGATGTTAAGGTCTTTAATCCATTTGGACTTAATTCTTGTGCATGGAGAAAGAGAAGAATCTATTTTCATACTTCTACAGATACATATCCAGTTTTCCCAGCACCATTTTCTGAAGAGGTTGTCTTTTCTCCAATGAGTATTTTTGGCATTTTTATCAAATGTCAGGTGGCTATAGCTACCTAGATTTACATCTGGGTCTTCTATTCTGTTCCATTGATCAACATGTCTACTTTTGTGCCAGTACCATGCTGTTTTTGTTACTATGGCTCTGTAGAATAGGTTGAAATCAGGTATGGTGATACCATCCGCCTTATTTTTTTTTTAATTTTTTTGTTCATTTTTATTTACTTATTTGAGAGCGACAGAGAGAGAAAGAGGCAGATAGATAGATAGAGAGAGAGAGAGAATGGGCGTGCCAGGACTTCCAGCCACTGCAAACGAACTCCAGATATGTGCGTCACCTTGTGCATCTGGCTAACGTGGGTCCTGGAGAATCAAGCCTCAATCCAGGGTCCTTTGGCTTCACAGGCAAGCGCTTAACTGCTAAGCCATCTCTCCAGCCCCACCCGCCTTATTTTTATTGCTCAGTGTTGTTTCAGGTATTTGAGAATTTTTTGTGATTCCAAATGAATTTTTGGATTGTTTTTTCTATTTTTGATGGGGATTGCATTAACTGTGTAGATTGCTTTTGGTAAGATTACCATTTTCACAATATTGATTCTTCTGATCCAGGAGCAAGGGATGTTGTTCCATTTCCTAGTGTCTTCTGCAATTTCTTGCTTGAGTGTTTTATTGTTTTTATTGTAGAGATCCTTTACTTCCTTGGTTAGGTTTATTCCAAGGTACTTTATTTTCTTTAATGCAATTGTGAATGGGAGTGATTATCTGATTTCATCCTCTGTATGTTTGTTGTTAGTATATATGAAGGCGACTGATTTCTGTGTATTTATTTTGTATCCTGCTACATGGCTGTAGGTGTTTGTCAGTTCTAACAGTTTACTGGTAGAGTCTTTAGGGTGCCTTATGTATAAAATCATAACATCTGCAAATAATGACAACTTGATCCCTTCCTTTCGAATTTGTATCCCTTTTATGTGCATCTCTTGCCTTATTGCTATGGCAAGACTTCCAGTACCATGTTAAATAAAAGTGGGGACAGTGGACACCCTTGCCTTGTTCCTGATTTTAGTAATATGTTGGCTGTAAGCTTGTCATAAATAGCCTTTATTATATTGAAATATGTTCCTTCTATTCCCAGTTTCTGTAGGTTATTGACCATGAAGGGATATTGGATTTTGTCAAATGCTTTTTTTTTTTTTTTTTTGCATCTAAGGAGATGATCATGTGATTTTTGTCCTTCAGTCTATTTATATAATGAATTACATTTATCACTTTACATATGTTGAACCATCCCTGCATCTCTGGGATAAAGCCTATTTGGTCAGGGTGAATGATCTTTCTGATATATTGCTGCATTCTGTTGCCAATATTTTGTTGAGAATGTTTGCATCTATGTTCATGAGGGAGATTGGTCTGTAATTTTCTTTTTTTTGTTGTTGTTCTATCTTTGCCTAGTTTTGGTATCAAGGTGATGCTAGCATTGTATAAGGAGTTTGGTAGGATTCCCTCTTTTTCTATATTATGGAAAAGCTTAAGAAGCAATGGTGTTAATTCTTCCCTAAAGGTTTGGCAAAATTCACCAGTGAATCCATCTGGGCTTTTAGTTGGGAGACTTTTGATAAGTGCTTGGATCTCCATACTTGTTATAAGTCTATTTAAGTGTTTAGTCTTATCTTGATTTAATTTAGGTAGGTCATTTAAATCAAGGAAATCATCCATTTCTTTCAGATTTTCATACTTAGTGGAGTATATGCTTTTATAGTATGTCCCTATGATATTTTGAATTTCTCTGGTATCTGTTGTGATGTTGCCTTTTTCATCTTTAATTTTATTAAGTTGTATCTCTTCTCTCTTTCTTTTTGTCAGATTTGCTACGGGTTTATCAATATTGTTTATCCTTTTGTTGCAGTCCGGTTTGCATTGTTGGTAGAAATCACCGAACCAAGTGCAGCTTCTGGGAAAAAGAGATTTCTTTTGGCTTACAGGCTCGAGGGGAAGCTCCACAATGGCAGGGGAAAACGATGGCATGAGCAGAGGGTGGACATCACCCCCTGGCCAATATAAGGTATACCACAGCAACAGGACAGTGTGCCAAACACTGGCATGGGGAGACTGGCTATAACACCCATAAGCCCCCTCCAACAATACATTCCCTCCAAGAGGCATTAATTCCCAAATCTCCATCAGCTGGGAACCTAGCATTCAGAACACCTAAGTTTATGGGGGACACCTGAATCAAACCACCACACCTTTCAAAGAAGCAACTCTTTGTTTCATTGATTCTTTGGATTTCTTTTTTGCTTCTATTTCATTAATTTCTTCCCTAATCTTTATTATTTCTTCCCACCTACTGATTTCTGGTTTGCCTTGTTCTTTTTCCAAGGCTTTAAGCTGTAGCATTAGGTAGTTTATTTGTGACCTTTCTAATTTCTTAATATAGGCACTTAAAGTTATAAATTTCCATTTTAGGACATTGTGTCCCAAAGGTTTTGGTATGTTGTGTTCTCATTATCATTTGACTCTATGAATTTGTTGATTTCCTTCTTGATTTCTTCATTGACCCATTCATCATTTAGTAGTGTATTGTTTAGTGTCCATGATTTTGTGTGTGCTCTATAGGTTTTCTTGCTATTGATTTGTAGTTTGATTCCATTGTGGTCAGATAGAATGCAAGGAATTATTTCAATTTTCCTGTATTTGTTAAGATTTGCTTTGTGTCTTAATATATGGTCTACTTTAGAGAATGTTCCATGTGCTGCTGAAAAGAATGTATATTCTGCAGCATTTGGATGGAATGTCCTGTATATATCTGTTAGGTCCATTTCTTTTAGGGCCTCATTTAATCCAGATGCCTCTCTGTTTATTTTTTCCTGGGATGGCCTGTCAATTGATGAGAGTGGGGCGTTGAAGTCACCCACTACCACTGTGTTTGATGTTAACTGTGACCTTAGTTCTAATAGTGCTTGTTTGATGAATTTGGGAGCCCCCATGTTAGGTGCATATATATTTAGGATTGTAATGTCCTCCTGTTGGAGTGTGCCTTTAATCATATAAAGTGACCTTCCTTATCTTTCTTAACTAAGGTTGGACTGAAGTCTGCCTTGTCAGATATTAGGATAACAACCCCTCCTTGTTTTCTAGGCCCATTTTCTTGAAACACCATTTTCCAACCTGTCACCCTAAGATAGTGTCCAGACTTTGTAGAAAGGTGAGTTTCTTGGTGGCAACAAATTGAAGGATCCTGGGTTTTAACCCAGTCCGATAACCCATGTCTTTTGGTTGGGGCATTGAGGCCATTCATATTAAGATATTATTGAAAGGTGTGTATTCATTTTTGCCATTTTTTTGTAGTTCTGGTTTTACCTTTGCTCTCTTGTGTTAACTAGTATTTGAGTATTCTTTGTTTTTTCCAGGTTCCTTATATGTGTGCTTTTCTTTCTATTCAGCATGGAGGATTCTTTCAAGTATTTTCTGTAGAGCTAGTTTTGTCTTCAAATATACTTTAGCCTGCTTTTGTCATGGAATGTCCTTATTTCTCCATCTACTTTTGCAGGATACAGTAACCTTGGTCGACAGTTGTTATCTTTCAGAACTTGGAATGCATCATTGCACTCCAAGCCCTTCTGGCTTTTAAAGTTTGTGTTGAGTAATCTGCTGTAATCCTGATGGGCTTGCTTTTGTAGGTAACTTGATTTTTCTCTCTAACTGCTTTCAATATTTTTTCTTTGGTTTGTGTGTTTGGTAGTTTGATTATAATATGGCAAGGAGAGGTTCTTTCCAGGTTTTGTCTGGTTGTTGTTCTAAAGGATTCCTGTATCTGGATTGGCACCTCTTTCCCAATTTGGGGGAAGTTTTCTTCCATGATTTTGTTGAAGATACCTACTATGCCTTTTGAGTGATTTCTTCTCTTTCTACTATATCCTGAATTCTTATGTTTGATCTTTTCATAGTTTCCCAAATAGCTTGAAATTCCCATTCATCTTTTCCTATGAGTTTGTCTTTCTCTTTGTTGAAATGTATTAGATCTGCCACTTAGTCTTCTAGTTTAGATATTCTGTCTTCTCCTTCATCCATTCTTCTGGTGAGATTTTCTACAGAGTTTTTTTTTTTTTTTAATTTCATTAACTGTGTTCTTCATTGCTAGTAATTCTGACTCATTTTTATTTATTATTGCTATTTCCTTATTTATGTATTGTATGGACCTCTTTATTTCATTAAATATGTGTTCTGTGTCTTCTTTGATTCCTTTGACTTCCTCTTTGATTCCTTCAATTTCCTCGTTGACTTCTCTGAGCATATTTATAATCATTCTTTTGAAATGTTTCTCAGGCATTTCTTGTAACTCATTTTCACTGGAGGTCATTTCTTATACATTAATACTATTTGGTGGATTTATACTGTCTTGATTTTTGTTGTTTCTTGTGTTATAATGTATATGTTTTTGCATCTTATATTAATTTAATGCTTGGATTTTCTAGTTAGCTGCAGTATTGTTAGATGTATCAATCAATCTGATGTTATATATCTTCAAGGTCAGAGTTTAAGGCACTAGGTATGGCTCTCAAGACTCTCAGAGTGTCTACAAAAGTGACACTAGGTTTTGGATTTGCCTGCTGTGAGAGTATTCAAGTAGGCTGAGTGGAAGAAAATACATGCAGATTCTGAAATTTAACTAAACAATGTATACTTTCAATGAAAAACAGCATAGAGTATGTATGCAAGAGAAGGTATTATGACAACCAGATCCTCTGTCTGTCCCTTAGGGTGTGTGGTGCCCCACACCCTTAATCTTGACAACAAGGAGGTTAATATTTCTGTTCTGTTGAGGGTTCCAAGTCAGCTTGTGACAATGTGAGACCCTTCCCTAATGTATAACAGAAAAGGAAACAAAGCCACTATAAATTAAGAAGCAACATATAATAAGCCCAAAATATAGCTTTTTAAGAATGACAAATCTGCTGGGTGTGGTGGCACATGCCTTTCATCCCAGCACTTGGGAGGCAAAGGTAGGAGGCTGGCCATGAGTTCAAGGCCAGCCTGAGCCTACAGAGTGAATTTCAGGTCAGCCTGGGCTAGAGTGAAACCCTACCTCAGAAAACAAAAACAAAAACAAACAAACAAACAAAAAAGGCAAAACTGACCATCCGCCAGATTTAACATATAATTTATCCTGATATGGAAGGTGCAATTAGAACTTATGGATCGGGCCTATATATCAGGTTTATTTGGCAGGTACTGGGACCTGGTGTAATCCCAGTTACCTTTTGGGATGAGTTTGGTCTCAGTTATGCTGCACTCCTGCTTGGGTCCCTCTTTGGTGCACTGTGGGTTCAAGTAGGCTGGCTGGGTCATTGGATCACTGCTCTGGTTGCGGGTGGCAGGTGCTGTATGCTCCCTTCTCCTGGTCTCTGGTGCTTGCTGGTGCTTGCACTGGTGGTGGGTGAGGGGAGGCTGTCAATGGTGGCTCTAGTTCTCCACTGGTCCATGTGATCCTCTACCTCGTGATCTGCTTCTCCATTGTTCACTGCAGTTCTCCATGTTTCTTGAGTTTGGGAAGAGCTCTGGTGTGAGTGGAAAATCCCCTAACCTGGCTTTTCCTGTGGCTCAAGCCAAGCCTGGAAGTTGTGGCCCCAGAGACCTGGTGCTACCACTGCTGGAGCCGCTTCTGCCTGCCTGTGTGGGCTCTGGATGCTCTGGATCTCTCCTACTTCTCTGCTGCCGTTTTAATTTCTTATACACCTCACTTTTTAGTAGAAGAGTGTATTTTGCTGTTTTGGGGTTTTGTTTTGTTTTTTTCTCCCCTAGGCTGCTTTGGCATGGTTCCTATGCTGCCATCCTAACCAGAAGTCGCCTTATCTAAATCTTAAGGTAAAAATTGACACATTAATATTTAACTCTCTCCTAAGGTTAAAAAAGTCTAAAGCCCTGCCTCAAAAAAAAAAAAAAAAAAAAAAAAAAACTCACAGAGGAACTATATACTCTTTTTTCCTATTTTATAAGGTAGATAGATGACATTTAAAACATTAAGCACTATTTATCTGCCACACACTTTAAAACATTTTACTTCATGGTGGACAGTGAAAAGAAATTCTAAACAAAGTTATGTTGTGATTTAAGATGTAATTTCTCAATTCCTCCAACAGTCAGTATTAATGCTTTAATTTTAACTTGTGTCATTATCAAACAAGTTTACCAAATTATCACAGGCAAAATTTTAGAGTTGGTTAAGGTTCAAATAGTTAAAGATTGTGTCATCAAATTTTATGTATGTTAAGGGATTAAAATATTTCTTTTTGCTGGGTGTGGTGGCACATGCCTTTAATCCCAGCACCTGAGAGGCAGTGGTAGGAGTGCCATGAGTTCAAGGCCACCCTTAAACTACATAGTTAATTCCAGGTCAGCCTGGGCCAGAGAAAGACCCCACCTCAAAAAACAAAAATAAGCAAACAAACAAAAATTTCTTTCTGAAGCTGGGCATGGCGGCACATGCCTTTAATACCAGCACTTGGGAGGCAGAGGTAGAAGGATCATCATGAGTTCGAGGCCAGCCTGATATTACATAGTGAATTCCAGGTCAGCCTGGGCTAGAGTGAAACCCTACCTTGAAACTCCCCCCCCCCCAAATAATAATCTATTTGGCTCAAGTGGAGCATACATTTGGAAATTGTTTGAAGTGACAAGTGTCTTTGGCATGCCCATTCCCTCTCTTTTCCATGAGGCTTGTCTCCTTTTTTTATTAGATCATGGCAGTTTAATCCAGTTCCACGATTTTTTGGCTATGTTAAGTAAAGCTAAATTAATTTCATAAAACTGGCTTATAAATTGATGGACATTTTACTTAGTATTTTTTAAAAATTTTTATTAACATTTTCCATGATTATAAAATATATCCCATGGTAATTCCCTCCCTCCCCACCCCCACACTTTCCCATTTGAAATTCCATTCTCCATCATATTACCTCCCCATTACAATCATTGTAATTACATATATACAATATCAACCGATTAAGTATCCTCCTACCTTCCTTTCTCTACCCTTTATGTCTCCTTTTTATCTTACTGGCCTCTGCTACTAAGTATTTTCATTCTCACGCAGAAGCCCAATCATCTGTAGCTAGGATCCACATATGAGGGAGAACATGTGGCACTTGGTTTTCTGGGCCTGGGTTACCTCACTTAGTGTAATACTTTCCAGGTCCATCCATTTTTCTGCAAATTTCATAACTTCATTTTTCTTTACCGCTGAGTAGAACTCCATTGTATAAATGTGCCACATCTTCATTATCCACTCATCTGTTGAGGGACATCTACGCTGGTTCCATTTTCCAGCTATTATAAATTGAGCAGCAATAAACATGGTGGAGCACGTACTTCTAAGGAAATGAGATGAGTCCTTTGGATATATGCCTAGGAGTGCTATAGCTGGGTCATATGGTAGATCAATCTTTAGCTGTTTTAGGAACCTCCACACTGTTTTCCACAATGGCTGGACCAGATTGCATTCCCACCAGCAGTGTAGAAGGGTTCCTTTTTTTCCACATCCCCGCCAACATTTATGATCATTTGTTTTCCTGATGGTGGCCAATTGACAGGAGTGAGATGGAATCTCAATGTAGTTTTATCTGCATTTCCCTGATGACTAGTGACGTAGAACATTTTATTAGATGCTTATATGCCATTCATATTTCTTCCTTTGAGAACTCTCTATTTAGCTCCATAGCCCACTTTTTGATTGGCTTGTTTGATTCCTTATTATTTAACTTTTTGAGTTCTTTGTATATCCTAGATATTAATCCTCTATCAGATATATAGCTGGCGAAGATTTTTTCCCATTCTGTAGGTTGCCTCTTTGCTTTTTTCACTGTGTCCTATGCAGTGCAAAACCTTTGTAATTTCATGAGGTCCCAGTGATTAATCTGTGGTTTTACTGCCTGAGCAATTGGGGTTGTATTCAGAAAGTCTTTGCCAAGACCAATATGTTGAAGGGTTTCCCTAGTATTTCCTCTAGCAGTTTCAGAGTTTCCGGTCTGATGTTAAGGTCTTTAATCCATTTGGACTTAATTCTTGTGCATGGCGAGAGAGAAGAATCTATTTTCATCCTTCTGCAGATATTTATCCAGTTTTCAAAACACCATTTGCTGAAGAGGCTGTATTTTTGATTTGATGAGTATTTTGGGCATTTTTATCGAATATCAGGTGGCTATAGCTACTTGGGCTTACATCTGGGTCCTCTATTCTGTTCCACTGATCTACATGTCTGTTTTGTGCCACTACCATGCTGTTTTTGTTACTATGGCTCTGTAGTATAGGTTAAAATCAGGTATGGTGATACCACCAGCCTCTTTTTTGTTGCTCAGTATTATTTTAGATATTCGAGGTTTTTTGTGGTTCCAAATGAATTTTTGGATTGTTTTTTCTATTTCCATGAAGAAAGCCTTTGGAATTTTGAGGGGGATTGCATTAAATATGTAGATTGCTTTAGGTAAGATTGCCATTTTCACAATATTGATTCTTCCAATCCAGGAACAAGGGATGTTTCTCCACTTTCTAGTGTCTTCTGCAATTTCTCGCTTGAGTGTTTTAAAGTTTTCATTGTAGAGATTCTTTACTTCCTTGGTTAGGTTTATTCCAAGGTACTTTATTTTTTTTGATGAAATTGTGAACGGGAGTGATTCTCTGATTTCATCCTCTGTGTTTTTGTTGTTAGCATATATGAAGGCTACTGTTTTCTGTGTATTTATTTTTTTTTTAATTTTATTTTTTAATTTTTATTAACATTTTCCATGATTATAAAATATATCCCATGGTAATTCCCTCCCTCCCCACACCCACACTTTCCCGTTTGAAATTCCATTCTCAATCATATTACCTCCCCATTACAATCATTGTAATTACATATATACAATATCAACCTATTAAGTATCCTCCTCCCTTCCTTTCTCCACCCTTTATGTCTCCTTTTCAACTTACTGGCCTCTGCTACTAAGTATTTTCATTCTCACACAGAAGCCCAGTCATCTGTAGCTAGGATCCCCATATGAGAGAGAACATGTGGCGCTTGGCTTTCTGGGCCTGGGTTACCTGACTTAGTATAATACTTTCCAGGTCCATCCATTTTTCTGCAAATTTCATAACTTCATTTTTCTTTACCGCTGAGTAGAACTCCATTGTATAAATGTACCACATCTTCATTATCCACTCATCTGTTGAGGGACATCTAGGCTGGTTCCATTTCCCAGCTATTATAAATTGAGCAGCAATAAACATGGTTGAGCATGTACTTCTAAGGAAATGAGATGAGTCCTTTGGATATATGCCTAGGAGTGCTATAGCTGGGTCATATGGTAGATCAATCTCTAGCTGCTTTAGGAACCTCCACACTGTTTTCCACAATGGCTGGACCAGATTGCATTCCCACCAGCAGTGCAGAAGGGTTCCTTTTTTTCCACATCCCCGCCAACATTTATGATCATTTGTTTTCATGATGGTGGCCAATCTGACAGGAGTGAGATGGAATCTCAATGTAGTTTTAATCTGCATTTCCCTGATGACTAGTGACGTAGAACATTTTTTTAGGTGCTTATATGCCATTCGTATTTCTTCCTTTGAGAACTCTCTATTTAGCTCCTTAGCCCATTTTTTGATTGGCTTGTTTGATTCCTTATTGGTTAACTTTTTGAGTTCTTTGTATATCCTAGATATTAATCCTCTATCAGATATATAGCTGGCGAAGATTTTTTCCCATTCTGTAGGTTGCCTCTTTGCTTTTTTCACTGTGTCCTTTGTGGTGCAAAATCTTTGTAATTTCATGAGGTCCCAGTGGTTAATCTGTGGTTTTACTGCCTGAGCAATTGGGGTTGTATTCAGAAAGTCTTTGCCAAGACCAATATGTTGAAGGGTTTCCCCTACTTTTTCCTCTAGCAGTTTCAAAGTTTCCGGTCTGATGTAAAGGTCTTTAATCCATTTGGACTTAATTCTTGTGCATGGCGAGAGAGAAGAATCTATTTTCATCCTTCTGCAGATATTTATCCAGTTTTCAAAACACCATTTGCTGAAGAGGCTGTATTTTTGATTTGATGAGTATTTTTGGCATTTTTATCGAATATCAGGTGGCTATAGCTACTTGGGCTTACATCTGGGTCCTCTATTCTGTTCCACTGATCTACATGTCTGTTTTTGTGCCACTACCATGCTGTTTTTGTTACTATGGCTCTGTAGTATAGGTTAAAATCAGGTATGGTGATACCACCAGCCTCTTTTTTGTTGCTCAGTATTATTTTAGATATTCGAGGTTTTTTGTGATTCCAAATGAATTTTTGCATTGTTTTTTCTATTTCCATGAAGAAAGCCTTTGGAATTTTGATAGGGATTGCATTAAATGTGTAGAATGCTTTAGGTAAGATTGCCATTTTCACGATATTGATTCTTCCAAGCCAGGAACAAGGGATGTTTCTCCACTTTCTAGTGTCTTCTGCAATTTCTCGCTTGAGTGTTTTAAAGTTCTCATTGTATAGATTCTTTACTTCCTTGGTTAGGTTTATTCCAAGGTATTTTATTATTTTTGATGCAATTGTGAATGGGAGTGATTCTCTGATTTCATCCTCTGTGTATTTGTTGTTAGCATATATGAAGGCTACTGATTTCTGTGTATTTATTTTGTATCCTGCTACATTGCTGTAGGTTTTGATCAGTTCTAACAGCTTGCTAGTAGAGTCTTTAGGGTCCTTTATGTATAGAATCATGTCATCTGCAAATAATGATAACTTGATTTCTTCCTTTCCAATTTGTATCCCTTTTATGTGTGTCTCTTGCCTTATTGCTATGGCTAAGACTTCCAAAACTATATTAAATAGAAGTGGAGACAGTGGACACCCTTGTCTTGTTCCTGATTTTAGTGGAAAAGCTTCCAGTTTTTCCCCATTTAGTAATATGTTGGCTGTAGGCTTGTCATAAATAGCCTTTATTATATTGAGATATGTTCCTTCTATTCCCAGTCTCTGTAGGACTTTTATCATGAAAGGATGTTGGATTTTGTCAAATGCTTTCTCTGCATCTAATGAGATGATCATGTGATTTTTGTCCTTCAACCCATTTATGTAATGTATTACATTTATAGATTTGCGTATGTTGAACCATCCCTGCATCTCTGGGATAAAGCCTACTTGGTCAGGGTGAATGATCTTTTTGATATACTCTTGTATTCTGTTTGCCAATATTTTGTTGAGAATTTTTGCATCTATGTTCATGAGGGAGATTGGTCTGTAATTTTCTTTTTTTGTTCTATCTTTGCCTGGTTTTGGCATCAGGGTGATGCTGGCCTCATAGAAGGAGTTTGGTAGGATTCTTTCTTTTTCTATTTCCTGGAAAAGCTTAAGAAGCAATGGTGTTAGCTCTTCCTTAAAAGTCTGGTAAAATTCAGCAGTGAATCCATCCGGGCCTGGACTTTTTTTAGTTGGGAGATTATTGATAACTGCTCGGATCTCCATGTTTGTTACAGGTCTATTTAAGTGATTAATCTCATTTGGATTTAATTAGTTAGGTCATAGATCAAGGAAATCATCCATTTCTTTCAGATTTTCATACTTTGTGGAGTATATGCTTTTATAGTATGTCCCTATGATTTTTTGAATTTCTCTGGAATCTGTTGTGATGTTACCTTGTTCATCCCTGATTTTATTAATTTGTGTCTCTTCTCTCTTTCTTTTGGTCAGATTTGCTAAGGGCTTATCAATTTTGTTTATCCTTTCAAAGAACCAGGTTTTTGTCTCATTAATTCTTTGGATTGTTCTTTTTGTTTCTATTTCATTAATTTCTGCTCTAATCTTTATTATTTCTTCCCGTCTACTGATTTTTTGTTTACCTTGTTCTTCTTTTTCCAAGGCTTTAAGGCGAAGCATTAGGTTGTTTACTTGCGACCTTTCTTATTTCTTAATATAGGCACTTAAGGCTATAAATTTACCTCTTAGAACTGCCTTCATTGTGTCCCAGAGATTTTGATATGTTGTGTTCTCATTATCACTTGACTCTATAAAGGTTTTGATTTCCTTTTTGATTTCTTCATTGACCCATTCATCATTTAGTAGTGTATTGTTTAGTTTCCATGATTTGTGCATGCTCTATAGCCTTTCTTGCTACTGATTTGTAGTTTAATTCCATTGTGGTCAGATAGAATGTAAGGAATATTTTAATTTTCCTGAATTTGTTAAGATTTGCTTTGTGTCCTAATATATGGTCTATTTGAGAGAATGTTCCATGTGCTGCTGAAAAGAATGTATATTCTGCAGCCTTTGGATGAAATGTCCTGTATATATCTGTTAAGTCCATTCCTTCTATGACCTCATTTAGTCCAGTTGCCTCTCTGTTTATTTTTTCCTGGGATGACCTGTCAATTGATGAGAGTGGGGTGTTAAGGTCACCCACCACCACTGTGTTTGGTGTTATCTGTGACCTTAGTTCTAATAGTGTTTGTTTGACCAATTTGGGAGCCCCCATGTTAGGTGCATATATGTTTAGGATTGTAATGTCCTCCTGTTGGAGTGTGCCCTTAATCAATATAAAGTGACCTTCCTTATCTTTCTTGACTAACATTGGAGTAAAGTCTACCCTGTCTGATATTAGGATAGCAACCCCTGCTTGTTTTCTAGGCCCATTTGCTTGAAACACCGTCTTCCAACCTTTTACCCTAAGGTAATGTCTATCCTTTGTAGAAAGGTGAGTTTCTTGGAGACAACAAATTGTAGGATCCTGCTTTTTAACCCAGTCTGTGAATGTATGTCTTTCGTTGGGGCATTGAGGCCATTGATATTAAGAGATATTATTGAAAGGTGTGTATTTATGTTTGCCATTTTGTGTGTGTGTGTGGTTCTGTTTCTACCTGTGCTGTCTTTTGTTAACTAGTATTTGAGTATTGCTTGTTTTTTCTAGGTTCCTTATATGAGTGCTTTTCCTTTTCTTCAGCATGGAGGATTCTATCAAGTATTTTCTGTAGAGCTGGTTTTGTCTTCATATACTCCTTTAACCTGCTTTTGTCATGGAATATCCTTATTTCTCTGTCTATTTGAATGGATAACTTTGCAGGATAAAGTAACCTTCGTTGACAGTTGTTATCTTTCAGAACTTGGAATATATCATCCCAAGTCCTTCTGGCTTTAAAAGTTTGTGTTGAATAATCTGCTGTAATCCTGATGGGCTTACTTTTGTAGGTAACTTGATTTTTCTCTCTAACTGCTTTCAAGATTTTTTCTTTGGTGTGTGTGTTTGGAAGTTTGATTATTATATGGTGAGGAGAGGTTCTTTCCACGTTTTGTCTGGCTGGGGTTCTAAAGGCTTCCTGTATCTGTATTGGCACCTCGTTCCCAATTTGGGGGAAATTTTCTTCTATGATTTTGTTGCAGACACCTACTATGCCTTTTGAGTGAAATTCTTCTCCTTCTACTATGCCCTGAATTCTTATATTTCATCTTTACATAGTGCCCCGAATATCTTGAAATTCCCCCTCATACTTTTCTATAAGTTTGTCTTTCTTTTTGTTGGCCTGTATTAGATCTGCCACCTGGTCTTGTAGCTTAGATATTCTGTCCTCTCCTTCATCTATTCTACTGGTGAGATTTTCTACAGAGTTTTTTATTTCATTAACTGTGTTCTTCATTGCTAGTAATTCTGACTGGTTTTTCTTTATTATTCCTATTTCCTTATTTATGTCTTGTATTGCCTTCTTTATTTCATGAAATTGGTGTCCTGCAACTTCTTTGATTCCTTTGATTTCCTCTTTAAGTTCCTCTTTGACTCCTTTGATTTGTTCTCTGACTTCTTTGAACATATTTACAATCATTCTTTTGAAATCTTTTTCAGGTATTTCCTCTAACTCGTTCTCACTGGAGGTCATTTCTGATGCATTAATACTTTTAGGTGGATTTATATCGTCTTGCTTTTTAGTGTTTCTTGTGTTATAATAATATATTTTTGCATCTTGGATTAAGTTAATGCTTGGATTTTCTAACTAGCTGGGTATTCTTAGCTGTATCAATTGATTTGATGTTATATATTTTCAGGGTAGGTGTTAGATGTGGCTCTTAAGACTCTGAGAGTATCTACAAAGGTGCTCCTAGGGGTTGAGTTTCCCTGCTATGGGAGTATTCAAGTAGGCTGAGTGGAATAAAATACCAGTAGATCCTAAAAGTTAACTAAACACTGTACCCATTCAGTCAAAAACATCCCCAAGTATGTATGCCAGAGTAGTTATTATAATAACCAGATCCTCTATCAACACAGAGGTTGTTAAGATTTCTGGTCTGTTGAGGGATCCCAGTCAGCTTGTGACCAAGTGAGACCCTTCCCTGGTGCAAACCCAGTTACTTTGGATGATTTTGGTCTCAGTCAAGTTGCTGCCTGGGTCGTCCGGCTGCTGTTCTGATTTCTGGAGCTGGGCACTGGCTTTTCCTGTGGGGCAAACCAAGCCTGGCAACTGTGGCCCTGAAGATCAGCACCCCCGCTGCTGGAACTGCTGCTGCTTCTGGATCTGCTGTTGTTGCCGCTCCTGGGTCCGCCGATGCTGACGCTCCTGGGTCTGCTGCTGCTGGGGCTGCTGGTACCAGTTCCGGACCTGCCGATGTTGCTCCTGAACTCTGCTCCTGCTTGGGTCCCGCTGTCGGCTCAAGTTGGTGTGGCTGGGTCCCGGGAAGCTGCTCTGTTCGCTGGAGCTGTGCTCAGGCATTGGGGGAGGGGAGGGAGCCGCAGCTGCTCTGGTTCTCTCACTGCTCCACGTGTTCTTCTACCTCACGGTCTGCTCCTCTGCTGCTCACTGCCGCTCTCCCTTCATGTGTCCTGAGCTGCGGAGAGCGCGGTGTGAGGGGAAGCTCCCGCCCCTGGCTTTTCCTGCAGCTGGAGCCGAGTCTGGCGGCTTTCTGGTGCGCCCTGCCGCCACGGCAGTTGGTGGAGCTGCCGGGACCGCTTTTGCCGGCCTGTGTGGGCTCTGGATCTCTCCTACTTCTCTGCTGTCACTTCAGTTTCCTATACACCTCACTTTTTAGTAAAAGTGTGTATTTTGCTGAGGTTTTTTGGTCTTTTTCCCCCCAGGCTGCTTTGGCGTGGTACCTACGCCACCATCTTAACTGGAAGTCTTACTTAGTTTTTAAAAGTGCTAAATCTCTTTATAAAATATATATTTACATATTATATAAAGGTATCCTACTTCTGATGATCTTTAAAAATTATAAAAATTTTCATATCTTCATATTTAAGCCAAAATGTTACCACATAATATAGATTTCTTATTTATATTAAATTCTGTCCACAGATATTTTGTTCATAGTTTACTCTCTGGAGCTTCATGTGCCTTAAATATGTCAACACTACTTTTTGTTAATGTCAGACTTCTCCAGATGTCAAAATATTGAAATATTACAATTGGGTTTATACAGAGTCGATGATATTTAGCTATCAATAAACATACATCACCATGCCTGGCTAAAACTGTAATTTCTTGTTCATGCTGGTTTTGCTAGATGATTATTACTGAAGTCATAGTCTAAATATTTTTAAAAAAACTTTTTATAAGACTTAGACTATAACTTCAGTGAAAAACTAAAAGAGCTCGCATGTCTTAGAAAAATTCACTGTATACAAACAGTATTAATGTAGCTTGTCTAAGCTTCATGTAACAGTCGTAAATATTTCTTTAGTTAAGTTTTAAAATTGTTCAATGGTAAAAGATACTTATTTAAGAAATTGCTTTGTGTCTATCATATTGTCTCTAATGCATGTTAAAAATCAGGCTTGCTTAGCTCAACAGTGACCAAGTTTTATTTTATTCTTAAGCTATGTATAATCAGTCTCAGTAAAGGTTTCACTTAATTAATTGTCTCATTTTTGGCATCTTAAGTTCCTTGCTTATAGAGATATTAATACTTAAAATATGTTTCTTGCCCTAAAAAGAACCTTAAATTGTTTTTTACTTCCAGTTTGTGGGGTAGCTGGTGCTCACATTGATATACAGATAAGCCAAAGTTGTTTTCAAAGGCAGATGCTAAGTTTTTATACTGTCTTGTCTTTTTCCTGACATACAATTTCTAGATTAAATCAATTGCCTTGAAGTTATTGATAAATTATTGTTTTCAGGGCTACTAAAATATTCTTCCTATACTTATAACTGACAGATACTTAAAAGATAAAATGTGCATGCTTTCTATGTCCCAGATATAGCTGACATTGTCACCTGACAACTAAATATTAATCAGAATGATTTTAAACTATTGTGTCATCCTCTAGCCAGACCTGCTTTGCTAACTACATATGTTCTGCACCCTTGTCACTAATCTGTTTTGCTAATCAGATATGTACAGTCTCTCTGAGTAATAACCATATGTAAAAGCCAAAATCAATTGGAAACATTGGCGTTAAAAGGATAACAATTATTTTGGTTCCTGCTCCTGGGTCAAAAGGCCACAGGAGATGATAGGACACTTGAACTTCTATCCTGGTAAGTTACCTGTCTTCTTGATCAGAGAGGATGTGGAGACCCAGAAATGAATTACAAGTCAGTGTATCTGCAACAGGAGAGTCACATTGGAGGAAACCTCCAGGCTTCCCAAAAGAGGGAGGGCCACTTGGTCAGCACAGCCTTGACTTATCCTAGCAGAAGACAATGCTGAGAGTCATAGAACTCCTCGCAGGTCCCTTCAAGTCTCTCCTACAGAGCCATTATTGACCTCCAAAATATACAGTTAATTCTGGCAGCCTATATGGTCTTAATCACCCAATGAGAAAAATATAACTACAAAACAATAAGTCAGACCAATAGGTTCCCCTGTTTGATGCTGACTTACAATATTAGGCTCTAACATTAACTAAAGTATTCTGCCTCTGCCTGTCCCTGATTAATTTCACCTACCCTGACCCCAGCTCCTCCCACTTGCCTTAGCCAGAATTAGAGCTATTCCTCAGCCACCCTCCTTCCTCAGCCCTTACCTTATCTCATCCAGGGATCAGTACACTGCCACCACAATGGACACTCTCAAACTTAAACTCTCTTATGTTCCTACTCTTCTCCTGATCCCAAAATGCCCCTCTGCCTCCCCTCTTGCCCCAATCCCTCTATCACTCACCTCTGAATGCTCATCCTCCCTTTACACCTTATGTTTTGATGTCATAACTGTTGACAAGAGTAACAAGCTCCTTTGTTCTCCCTTCTGTTTTCTCATGAGGTGCACAGAGCCCATCTTCCTCACCTTCTCTAAAACAGGTGTCTGCCAGCAACTGCCCTGAAGCCAGTTCAATACAAGAATGGTATGAGAAAAGTCTCTGCTTTTCTCAGGACCAAGTCATACCAACATACTTCACTGATGCTATTGGTCTCACCACTCTTCCACCTCTAGCCACCATGAAACTGTCTCCTCATCACCTGTCCTGAAGAGAGACCCATTGACTGCATTATCCAGCCTCTCCCATAAGAACTCATTCCCTTTATGATCAGCAGGAAAAAATTAGCCTTCATCTCTTATCATTAACAAAAGGCTGGAATGTTAGGTCAGGACAAAATGGAGTCACTAAGGACAGCAGGAGGGTGATAGAAACATAAGGAAGTGGATCATCCTCTATCTGTAATGTCAAAGATGACTGTGCTCAGCTCTTGAGAGTCAGTATTGGCTCATTTTTTCCCTGAATAAAAGCTTCCATCTTTGTCTCAGAGTGGTCTCTTTGGTCTTGGTCACTCCTGAACCTTACACCATAGCTTTTCCTTTGATCCCACACACATATTTGTCATGGGTCTGAACTTGTCATAGACCAGACATGACCTATTGAAGTGAAAAATCAGGTTATGATACATATAATTTCCAAAAGACATTTCTCAGATTTGGGCCATGTTTTAGTTTGTCATTATGCTTACATACAATGATTTATGTTATTTTTGAAAACTTAAATTTTAAAATAAAATGTTGATTATATTTGTGTTCATGTATGGTGCTTACATGTATATGTGTGTGGTGTGTTCCGGTGTGATTATGGGGGTGTGTCATGACACTTGTGTGGAGATCAGAGGACAAGCTTAGGTATAGGTCCTCACTTCCACCTTATTTGAGGTAGGGTTTCTTGTTGTTCAATTCTGTGCCAACCTAGTTAGCTCCCATCAGCTTTGGGAGATTCTCCTGTCTCCACCTCCCTTCTTTTTTTTTTTTTTTTTTTTTTTGGTTTTTTGAGGTAGGGTCTCACTCTGGCTCAGGCTGACCTGGAATTTACTATGTAATCTCAGGGTGGCCTTGAACTCTTGGCGATCCTCCTACCTCTGCTTCCCGAGTGCTGGGATTAAAGATGTGCGCCACCACGCCCGGCTCCACCTCCCTTCTTGACATAGGAGGATTAGGATTATAAAGTCTTGCCACTGCATCTGGCTGTAGATGACCTCTAGGGATTTGAACTGAAGTTGTCATGCTTGTGCAATGAGCACTTTTACCCACTGAGCCATCTTCCCAGCCCAAAATAGTGTTTATACTGATCTTCCTTTTCCTTGCCTTAGTTTTGCTTTGGGTCTTGTTCTAGCCAAGGCTAACCTGAAATTCATTATGGAGTCTCAGGGTAGCCTTGAACTCACAGTGATTCTCCTATCTCTGCCTTCCAAGTGCTGGGATTAAAGACATGGGCTACCACACTCATCTCACCATTTTCTTTTTTTTAAAAAAAGATTTTATTTATTATTTACTTGTGAGCAGAGAGAGAGTGCACATGCTCATTGGAGTGCCAGCCCTCTTGCAGCTGCAAATGAACTCCAGATGCATGGGCCACTTTGTGCATCTGGATTTTCATGGGTATTGGGGATTTGAACCCAGGTCAGCAGGTTTTGCAAGAAAGTGACTTTAACCACTGAACCATCTCCCCAGCTCCAGTCATGACAGTTTCAAAAGCACTTACACATGTCATAGACCAAATACAAATATTTCTTTTTTTAATTGTTTTTTTAAAAAATTTATTTATTTGAGAGCGACAGACACAGCGAGAAAGACAGGTAGAGGGAGAGAGAGAGAATGGGCGTGCCAGGGCTTCCAGCCTCTGCAAACGAACTCCAGACGCGTGCACCCCCTTGTGCATCTGGCTAACGTGGGACCTGGGGAACCGAGCCTCGAACCAGGGTCCTTAGGCTTCACAGGCAAGCGCTTAACCGCTAAGCCATCTCTCCAGCCCAAATACAAATATTTCTAATAGACATAGTCAATCTCTTTAAAATGAGTTGGAGACTTTCAGTTGGCTAAGTAGGAAAAAATATCTTCATATCATTTGTAAGCTTCACTTTGTTTTTCATTTAACAGTGTGGATGAATAGAATATTCTTACAGCTTCTTGCAAGGGTGCTTATATTTTAGGATTGATCTTGGTTTCTTCATAGTCTGGCATTTTAATCTTTGACCATTTCCTGTCTCAGTGTTATTTAGATGGGAAACAATGGCAGCACAACATGAAGCAGAACCCAAGAGAAAGTGTTAGTCTGGGGCAAATTCCTTCTTTGCTAAAACATATGGGAAGAAGAGGGATCTAGAATTCAAATTTTTGTTCTTATCCTTATTGGAATAGAATCTCTTTTCTGTGAATAGCTCAATTATGGCAAATTCTTAAGCTTGCAGGTCTTTCAATCTATATGACTTTCATTGTAATAGAGGAAATGTTTTTGACTGGCACTCATTTTCTAACAGGGAAAACTATGTGATTGGTCTCTCTGTAGGGCTTTTGTGATTTTAAACTTTTCTTCTCTCAAATTATGACTGTTTCCCCATGAGTCTTGACAATAATTTCTAAATTAGCCCTGTCTAACTTGTGTTTCATAATCTTAGGCATTTAATTGCAAGTGTCATAGATTCCTAGCATTTCCAGGGCAGGTGTCAGGTTAAAAAGACAGTTTGACATCCTCACTGTGCAGGTCAATTCCCTCATTTTCTATTCCAGGAACAAGGTAATTGATCTCTCACTGTAGGGCCAAAGCAGTTACTCTGAACATTATACTTCCCACTTATGGGCAGTGAAGCCCCTTGTGCTAGTGGTTTGCCTAATGCAGTACCTACACAAAGGACACTGCTTTCAAAACCACAGAGTTGAAAGCAAGGAAGCAATTCTACCAAGGAGTGGTGTCACCAGTACTAATTTGCAGTTATGTCTGTTGAAATGTCTACTTTATACGATTTTTGAAAAGTGAATGGAAACCATTTTAATTTGAGTTAAGAAGCATTATACTATACAGGAAATCGGATGCATAAAATGTTTAAGGAACTATAGGCTCAGTGGCTGGAAGTGATTGCTACACAAGCTTTGTGACTGGGCTTCCTATCTCCAGAACCCATGTAAAGTTAGATACAAATAGTATAGGAGTCCACAATCCCTACATGCCTATGGCCATGGGAGGTGGAGTCAAGAGAATTTTAACACTCATGGGGCAGCTAGTCTGGCACTTGTAGCAACAAAACAAGAGAGGCCCTGTCTCAAATAAGGTGAAGGGTGACAACTGACACTGCAAGGTTGTCTCTCTGACCTCCACATGCCCATAGACACACATACATCATACACACATATATGCACCCAAACATGTACAAGTGCACACACACCCACACCCATAATAAAGAACACTCTGAGCTGGGCGTGGTGGTAAACATCTTTTAATACCAGCACTAGGGAGGCAGAAGCAGGAGGATTGACATGAGTACAAGGCTACCCTGAGACTACATAATAAATTCCAGGTCAGCCCAGCCTGGTGTGAAACCCTACCTCGAAAAAAAATAAAATAAAATAAACAAAATGAACACTTTGAAGCTAACAGTAGGTTTTGTTGTGCTCACCTTCCTACAGATTGCTTCTCAAGGCTCCTAGCTGGTCTAAAGCCAACAAAAGTTTGGCATTTTGCATGGGCAAAAATAGGGAAGTATAGATTTCTAGGCACTATTCTGAAAGTGTTTCACTTTTAATGCTTTTCAGAACTTACCAAATACAAATATTTCTGTCTTTCCAAGGATCAAAACACTCCTGCCTCATTCCATTTTCCAGCTTGGGACCGTGTGTCCATCTATTTACTATGCCATGCTCATGAAAATAGGAAATGGCAAAATCCTTAGATAATAGAGCCCTGGTGTAGGGAATAATAGGTGAATCCCCCCCCCCTCCCAGAGCACTAGGGATGACATCTCTAAGATGAAGTTGCTCTCCTCTCTGCCAGGGCTCACTGAATCTGGAATGTGCCCCTACTGAATGTGCCTGGTTTGAGCTGGCTCACTACCATCCTTACTTTAATCTTCCTAGATAGATGGAGGTGACTGAGTCCCAGAGCTTATCTCCCAGCATGCATCAGAAACGTCAAAGGATCAGGGCTGGATGAGAGTGGCTCTGCCTGTGTGGAGCCCTCCTGGCTGACACAAAAACTTTTGGGGTCTAACTTTCTTGTTTATAATGTTTTTTTTTTTCTTTTTTGAAAAGGGCTTCTTACTTGTGGAGAACTCACAACCTTCTATCGGCTCATCTCCTTCAATCTCTGCAGAAGCTCTGACACTCATGGGGCAGCTAGTCTGGCACTTGCAGCAACAAAACAAGAGAGGCCCTGTGTCAAACAAGGTGAAATGTGACTACTGACACCCCAAGGTTTTCTCTGACCACACTGTACACCCAGAGGTTGTTGACATTGGATGCCTTCCTCAATTGCTCTCCTCCTTAGTTTTTTGCCCCACATCACCCCCAGGCAGGGTCTCTAGCCCAGGCTGACCTGGAACTCACTGTGTAATCCCAGTGTATCCTTGAACCCACAGCAGTCCTTCTACCTCTGCTTCCCAAATGCTGGGATTAAAGTTGTACTCTGCTACACCCAGCTTCCACCTTATTTTTTGAGATGGGAATCTCACTGAAGCTGGAGCTCATATTATTTATTTGTTGTTTATTTATTGTTTATATTGTGTATGTACACATGCATACTCATGTGTGTAAGTGTAAACATGTGTGTGCCACAATGTGTATGAGGAAGTCAGAGAACAAGTTTTGGATTGGTTCTCACCTTCCATCACATTTTGAGACAGGCCTCTACTACTTTTGTCTTTGCTATTTTATTGCTCCCGACATGAGCTTCCAAGAAATCCTCGTCTTTGTCTTCCTTCTCACAGTAGGTACACTGTGATTACAAAAGTGCACCACAGATTCAGGGCTTTTTATATAGGATCTGGGATCTAATCCTTGGTACTCAGAGTTTCACAGCAAGCACTTTACTAGGCAATCTTCCCAGACTCCTGGTCACTGTATTTTTTATCTTAAGGTTGCACAAGACATTTCAGAGAGGCAGAGCACCAAATCTAAACCCTGCCTTCAACATGCTCACTTTCCTTGAAGGAACTCACTTCTCACTCTCCTTCATGAGGCTGTAAGCACTGGGAAAATCTCCTCTTTGCTTATCAGGCTTTCATGGTTTCAAATTTCACCTCTTGACTTCAAAATCTGGATTTCCAATCTTGGCATTCTATGTAATTAATCTACTGAAAATTTAATGGTCATGCTTACTCTTCTCTCTCCTTCGATCACACCAGTAGGCATCTCATTTTCAAATGGCAAAACTATTAAACATCTCACCTCCTTGATTTGTGCTTCTTCTAATTCTTCCTTCACGCTGGGATTACTTTATTTTTTATGAAGTAGTACTTCAAACCTCATGCTTCTCCTGGCATCTCTCTGGTGCCTATAAGGTAGTATGTTAACACTTGAACATGGAAATCTTTTACTTTGCAGTTTTGCCTTACCTGGTCAATGTACCTTCACATTACAGTTAAGGTATGTCAGGAATACAGTGTTCAATGATAATCCATGTGCACTTTTCCTTCACTTACCCTTTTTTGAGGCAAGCCCAACAGACAGACTTTTTTTTTTTATAAGAAAGAGAGGGAGAGTGTGTGTATTAGTGTACCAGGCCCTCCAACCACTGAAATTGAACTCCAGATGTGTCTGACCCCTTGTGCACATGTGTGACCTTGCTTGCTTGTGTCACTATGTGCATCTGGTTTACGTGGGAACTGGAGAGTTGAACATGAGTCCTTAGGCTTCATGTACAAGTGCCTTAACCACTAAGCTATCTCTCCAGTCCAGTTCACTTACTTTTCATATCAATTGCTTTATCACTGCTGGAAGAAAATACCTGACTAGAAACAAGTAAGGAAGAAAGAGAGTTCAATCTGGCTTTCAGAGAATAGACTATTGTAGTGGAGAAAGCATGACAGGAGCAAGAAGCTAGAGTCAAATTATCACATCACTAGGAAAGAAGTAGAGAGGGATAAATGCTCCTGCTGAGCCAGTTCTCTTCTTTCTCTCCTTTTTATATAGTTTAGGATCCCAACCCATGGAATGGTGCTTATTCACCATCAAGATGGGTCTTCCCACGCAATCTAAAAGATAATCAATCACAGGTATGTGCAGAGGCTAACCTAATTAAAATATTGCTGACACATGATCCTAGGTCCCGTTATGTTGACAAAGTAACCTAATGGTTAATTTCTCTTTGTTTGGACCTAGGTGACTGACTGACTTCTAACTGAAAGTATGTGGTATAAGTAGTTTGTCACTTCACAGTCTGGCCCTCTGTGCAACACCATCCCTCCCCCAAGTCTTTCATATTTTACCACGTCTTCAGGGGGCTTCTGTATGCTTTCAGAAAGTGCAGTTACAAAGCCTTCAGTAGCCTGAGTCCCTGAGTGGCTTTTTTGTTTTGTTTTATTTTTTGTTTTTTTTTTTTTGTTTGTTTTTCAAGGTAGGGTCTCACGCTAGCCTGGAATTCACTATGTAGTCTTAGGATGGCCTTGAACTCATGGCGATCCTCCTACCTCTGCCTCCCAAGTGCTGGGATTAAAGGCATGTGCCACCATGCTCAGTCTGAGTGACTATTCTAAGAATTAACTAATGAAAGTAAAAGTAAAAACTAAGAGCTTGACAGAAATTACCAAATTTTAATTTTCATTAGAAAAGGGATTCAAAATTTCCCATTATTTACTTTTATAATTATTTCATAAAATAAAGGGCATATAACACAGTATTCCTTCTTTGAGAATGAGGAGATGTTACCTTCAAAAATAAGGTCAAATTTTAAAATGGATCATGCTTATTTTAATACCAAATAAAATCTTTGCCTTATTGTTTCCCTCGTTGTAATACTTCCCAGTAAATACATTATCATAGAAGAGTACTCAACCAAGGACAGTTTGTAAAGTACAGATGACTCAGTTCCCCAAAGGAGGCTTAAAGATGCAGAAACATGAGATACTTTCCACTGAGATGGAACTTTGTACTTGGACAGTTGCTTTGTTTAGTGACTGCTGACCTTGTCAGACTTAGTGTGTTATTGAGACTTCTTTGTTCTGAGTGAAGAGATAGGATATCTTTTGTCTTATCTATACAAAATACACACCAATACAAAAGTGTGTGTGTGCATGCATGCGCATACGTGCATGTGTGCATGTGTGCGTGTGCGCGTGTGTTGGAGGAAGTGTAGGAAAAAGGGGAGATTCTCACACAGCTAAAAGGTGTGGGGTGGAGATTGAACCCAGGAGTAAATCTGCTATCTTGGTGGTACACTTGAGAGGCTGAATACACAACCAAGCAGAGCCACCCAAGGTTTCTGGAACTGGCTCTGCTCAGGGCCTTATGTGGCATCTGTGTGATGCCACTTCAACCAGTGCTTTGTGCCTGTATTAGTCCTTCCAGGAGTCTCCTCTCCAGGTGATGTTCCCAAAACCCCCAGTAAGTTCTTGATCCCAGTCTTTACTGCTCTCACAGCATTCTGAATATGTATCCTAATGGGTCTATCCATTTCTAGTATAACTGTCTACTTCTGGTGTCCCTTGATAGAGTACTTTTAGAACAGATACTGATACTCATGTCTCTGCAGTTCCACTACACAGTTAACATGGTACATCCTAAGTCTTTATGTTTGTTGAATAAACAAATAAAAATTCTCAATGGTCACATCTAAGAGATGCCAACTTATCATCATACTCTCATTAGAATAAAAGTATACTTTCATTGAGATTTTAAAAAATAAAAATAAAAACTATAAGGGTCCAAGAATCACTGAAGAAAGACCCTGAACTCAAATAGCATATAAAAGCAAAGAAAAAAAAAAAAAAAGCAGAATCAGCCAGCATGTGGAGGTCAACCATTCATACAGAATGGTGACCTAGAGAGGAGCACACAGGCCCCTTTTAAGCACAGCTAGGGGAGTTTTAGGAGGGGTACGTCATCTTCTAATGTGATTGGTTAAGCAAGCAGCAGTTACATTTCTACACCTTTGATTGGCTATGGCTCAGATTTTACTCTCCTGGACATGTTTAGACATGTTTTAGAGACTTTGCAGGAACTAACTCAGTCCCGGAGCCCACTATCTCAGCAAATCCTTTTTTAGGTCATAGTTCAGAGTCCTAGCAGGGTGGGGACTAGGACTGCAGTGACTACCCCCCACTTTGATCTTCTGGTCAGGAGAGGGAGAGGTAAGTCTCCATGTCTTCACCTGAATAATAAAGGATCTTAGGAGTTAGCTGGACCAACACACAGCATCCATCAATGTGGTTGAGGGTTCAAGTATGAACACAATGAGTCAACCCAGCAGAGCAGGCCCACCAGGCATCATCAAGAGAGATAAGGTACATCTCCTGATTTGGAGTTTTTGGGTGGTGCGGCATAGGTGTCTATGAGTATGGGGGAACAGGGTTATATCCCCCTATAATGCAGAGTCCACTCCCTTAAACCAGTTCCAAAGTTAACCTCCCGATGCCCAGGTGGTGCCAGCAGCAGGCTTCATTATTCTTAGAGGTGCTGTAATATCCAAGGATGTCTATTCCTTTATAATAGGGAGGCCTTGAATCTAAGCAGAACCAGCAGTCATAAGTGAATTCAGGCCTAGAGTTATTTATCACTTGATAGGTGGCCCAGAGTAAGTCCCAAATTCCAGATTGGGGTTGGAGCTCCTGACTTGGGGCAGTACTCCTGGATCAGATATAAGTCACCCTAGGCTTAGTTGTTAGGTTGGGCCATTCAGTAGGCATGGCCTCCTGCTCCTATGGTGACATTTTAATGGTTGCAGGACTGGTTTGGGGCCTGATGGTACGTCAGGCCTGAATTTTATCTTTTGAGTTAGGAGCTGAATAGTGAATAATATCCCAAAGTCACTATTTGGTTTATAGAGCCGTAGTCCCCATGTGTTTCCTATTCCCCAGTTGGTGGCTTTTTTACCTTTTTGGGTAAACTTAATAGTGATTGGATTACAGGCACTAAAAGCACGTGGTCCACCAAGACTGTCTGAGTAGAGTTTGGGCTGCGGTCCATATCCCCATCCTGGTAAGTCTGACCCTGAGCTCTGTTTAACTATAATGAGGTCATCCTTAACTGGGGGGTCCCAAGAGATTGTTCCTGTTGACTCGCAGCCCCAGATGGCACGAAAGAATGATTTTGCCCCCCACCATATTTGGTTTTCTGAGGCTTTGATCTCTTGCCCCCCACCCCCAGACAGACATTGAAGAGGGTGTGTTGCACCATGTTGCACCCACTTGGGTGGTAGAAATTTTGGAATTCAGCATAGGTATCCCAATCCCCTTCAGTCAATGTGCACAAGTGAAATGTTATTTCAAGGAACCAAGTTCCAAATAGGGGCTGAGTGGAATGTGGAATTAACAATTAATTGTCCCTGTGGCTGTGTTAACCACCCATGTGAGGTTATATGGCTCATGAAGGTTAGGTACAGTAAGGGTCAAGCCCATAGTAGAGATCAAGATCAGGATTTGTAAAGTCTTAGCTTTAGTGGGTCCAGTGGGTGGTGCTGAATCTTCCATCCTTCTGGAGTCGAGTCATCAGGAGGCCTCTTCCGACAGTGTTGCAACTGCTGAGTGGTCTCTCATCCTGCAGGTTTGATGTGGGTGTGATGTACCCAGGTTCTGACTCTGTCAACCTTTACGGCTGTGGGTGTGGTCAAGATTACTGTGTGAGGGCCTTTCCAGCATGGCTTGAGAGTCTTGTGATTGTGCCTCTTAATCCAGACTTCATCACCTGGTTCAAAGCAGTGGGGGTTAGGAGGAGGAGCTGACTCATAGATTTGGCATATATCTGACCAAATCTGTGTTGGGACCTTATGTAGAGCTTGTAGGGATTCCAGGAACTTCCCATGGTCAAATTCTGCAAGGATCTCAGGTTTAAGGTTAGGCAGAAGGAGAGGGGGCTTCCCATATAGTATCTCAAAGGGAGTTAGGCCTAGGATATAGGTGCTTCTAGCCTTATACAGGGCATAAGGAAGGAGGGCTACTCAGTCACCACCAGTTTCTAGGGTTAATTTAGTTAATTTCTCCTTTAAGGTCTGATTCATTTTCTCTACCTGGCCTGAACTCTGGGGATGGTAGGTACAATGAAGTTTCCAATCTGTCCCCACAACCTTAACAAGCAACTGTGTTACCTGAGATATGAAGGCAGGTCCATTATAGGATGCCAACAATGAAGGCAGTCAATACCTGGGTATAATTTCTTCTAGCAGCTGCTTAACCACTATGGTAGCAGTCTCTTTCTTTGTGGGGAATGCCTCCACCCAGCCTGAAAAGGTGTCTATAAGAGCTAAAAGGTACTTATATCCATATAAACCTTGTTTGACCTAGGTGTAATCTATTTCCTTGTTTGCACTTGGCCTCTGTCTGTGTAGCTGGTTTCCCAGGGCCTTTTGTCCTACAGTCAAGGGATTCATTGTCTTACAGGTCTCAGTCACAAAAGAAATATTCACAGCAGACTGATTTTTCCTTCGCTTCATGGTTAAAGGGTGTGTGAAAGTCTGGTAGGCCTCCAACAGTCACTCTAGGAAGGCTGCTGGGCTTTCCTCCTTACCTTGTATGACCTGGCCTACCTCAGACAAATTTGTAGGCCTTCACACAGCCTCCCAGAGACCACCCATTAGAATCTCAAGGTAGACCTTCAGTCTCTCCTTACCTGCAGGGTCGTTAGGGTCCCAGTTTGAGTGAATCATGGGGAAAGCCTTGTCAATGTCAGTTTGGACTGCCATGGGCTGACCATTTGGCCCTGGCACTGACTTTTGGGCTGCAGATAGCACCCATTCTCTTTCCTCAGTCATGAAGAGCACCTGCAAAAGCTGTTGACAATCGTCCCACATGGGTTGGTGGGTAATCATTACATAGTCTAATAGCTCTAGTAGGGTGGAGGGTTTCTCTGAGAACTTGGGATTTTGCATTTTCCAGTTATATAGGTCACTAATGATAAAAGTGATGTGGGCCATATACTTTCAGTCCTCCTGATCGGGAGAGTGGTTGCTCATAAAGGCAGTGCAATCATGGTGGAGTCTGCCTGTCTCATGGATTGGGCCTATGTATGGAGAGGACTTATCATATTCCCTCTGTCCTCCCTTGGACCTGCAGTGACCACCTGCAGTATGGATTCAGGCATGGGGGTAGGTATATAGGGAGATGGGTAGAGGTCCTCCTCAGGAGCAGAGGGGGGTAGGACTGCCAGCTTGCAGTCTTTTGGCAGCCCCAACTCCTTAACTGACAGCATTGTTGGAGTCAGCAGCCAAAAGGTCTCAGCCAAGAGGCGGGGGCTCTCCATCAGATATTGCCAAACAGAAGTGTATGGGACCTGGTCATGATGCCCAGGATTCCCATACACAATGCCTTTAAGCTGGTAAATGGTGGGAAGGTAGAAGGTGCCTCCCTCCAGTGATCTCACACTGAAAGTTGGCCATGCATTCCTGCAAATGATGGTTAGTTTTCCTGGCTATACCATAAAACCCAGATTGTCTGCCAGGTATTGGAAATCTTTGAAGTGTGACTGAACTAGGCCAAGAGGGCTGGAACTCACTGTCTGTCCCATGGTGTCTCTCAAGAAAATAGAAAAGGATACATCCACCTGACCTTCATGGGTGTCCATATTGTGTCTGGACACCAAATCTACTGGAAAAACAAGGAACAGAGCAGAACAAAGACACACAAAGTACAGAGGGGTGCCCCAACTCACCGATCAGCAAAGAATCAATTGCTTCCCTAAAAACACTCCACTATTGAGTCGGGGGGTGGGGGGGCTCCAGAAATCCCAGACAAGCCCCCAAATGTAAGGGTCCAAGAATTGCTGAAGAAAGACCCTGGACTCAAATAAAAGCAAAGAGTGTTTATTTGGCAAAATCAGCCAGCATGGGGGGGTCAACCATGCATACAAAATGGCAACCCTAAAAGGAGTGCCAGGACCCTTTTAAGCACAGCTAGGGGAATTTTAGGAGAGGCAGGTCATTTTCTAATGTGATTGGTTAAACAAGCAGCAGTTACATTTGTACACCTTTGATTGGCTATGGCCCAGATTTTACTATCCTTGGATATGTTTAGACATGTTTTAGAGACTTTGCAGGAACTGACTCAGTCCTGGATCCTGCTATCTTGAGCAAGTCCTTTTATGTTCATAGTCCAGAGGTATTGCAGGAACTGACTCAGGCCCCTGGGTGGCTATCTTTCCCAGCCAGCCTTCTTCCCCAGCCATCTGTCAGGGTTGCTGTTAATTAACAGCCCTTTGCTTGTGGTTTTTCCCAGAACTCTTGCCTGCCTCCCTTGGAAACTGAAACTTAGACCTAGCTGCAAACTGGAGAAAATTTGATCCTCTCAAAACTAAATGTATACATCATGTGTTGGTACCATCATTTCCTTCCTCCCTGTCCCCACTCCACTGAGGGCCCTCCTTAATAGGCTTGCTGGTATTCATCATGGTATTGTAGGTTATGAGTTGTGAAAGCACAAGTCACTGTGGGGTGCAATGCCTCTGTATAGTCCCACTCTGTGGCTCTTACATTCTTTCTGCCCCCTCCTCAGCAAAATTCTCTGAGACATGGTGGGTGTGTTTTAACTCTACTTTAGTGTTGTGCTCTCAGTAGCTTCTGGATTTCTGGTTTGGTACATTTTGAGTATCCCCGATGCCTGTCAGGCTCACCATGCAAGCAGCACTCTTGCTCATCTCATCAATTCCTCTATGGTTTCATATGGGCCCTAGCTGCTATGCTAGGGGTGGTTCATTACGTGCCATGGAGTCAGCTATCTACTTTTGTCTTGTTGATAGATGTGGATTGTCCCTGGTTATTGCTGCTTACTGGAAAAAAAAACAAAACAAAACAGATTCTCTAATTTAGAGTGAGATCAGAATAGGTTAAAGGTGATAAGCATTGTTATTTTAATGGGTGTAGTCTCACTTTTGGACAAAGACTAGTGGGAACTTCTGACTGAAGTCCATGGTCTTTGTCTCCATAGGATTCTGACTGTATTCCCAGTTCCAGCTGAGGGAGGGGTAGGAAATTTTATACTTGCCAGAAATCCAGGATGCAATTTCTTAAAATTTTCCTACTTCCCTAGAGACCAGTTTTCCCACAAACAACCAGGACTCCTCCTTAGAGAGAGGTCTTTCATAGGATTTAAACATTGTGGTTGGTTAAGTTCAGCCCCTGGAACTTGGTGCCAGAGCTAATCTGTTCCTGAGAGCCCCTAGTGCTAACCAACCAGCTGGTTGGTTCACCTGTGCCAGAAGACAGCCCACAACCCTAAGGTTATAAATACTTTTGCAAGGGGAGGGCAGCCTGTCTCTGGTCACTTGGGAACTTCCAGCTGTGGATGAGATTTTCCCTTGGCTGGGACTGGGCTGGCTGGTCCCAGGCCCAGCCGTGAGGCCCCTCCTAGCCCTTATTCGATGCATGGGTTCTTTGCCCCCTCCAGCTCCCCGTATGACAGGAGCTTCTTGAACTTTCTTTTCTCTTTTCTTTCCATGCTTTTTTCTCAAGCCTTGCATGTGGGATCTCTAACCACATGGATTGCTTTCCTTGACTCTACTTCCCTCAGTAAATATGATAGTTTAATAATTATCCTTCTCAGTTTTCTTTTTTATTTAATTCTTTGACTAAAATTAGAAACAAACCTAGGGTTTGGGGTGCACAGACTTTCCTGGACCATTAGCACCCTATTACATAGCTATAAGTTCCTTTCCATTGAGTGAATCGTTTAGCCAATCAGAGAGCCACTGATAACCCACCTAGGCTGTGTGCCACTATTGAAGGATTTCAGGCCATCATTGTGGGAAGTCATGGGGAAGTTTATGGAGTAGGGAGCCTGCAGCTGAGTCTCCTATATCATAGCAGCAAACAGGAAATAGATCAGGGCTAGAACCAGGGATGAATATAACCTTCAAATGCCCACCTCTTTGACTCAATTTCACTGCTCTCCCAAAGGCTCTTCAAAGGGCCTCCAGTTGGGGATTAAGCATTCAAAACATGACTCCTTAGGAGAACATTCCAAATTTAAATCATACCCCTACCATGAGTCATTATCACCTATGCAAGAAAGAGTGTGGAGGTACAGACAAAGGTGCCAACACAATCTCTTGTGCACCCACAAGAACTATAGGTTTTCTTTAGTAGTGGAACAGTAATCAGGAAGCCTGGACCAAGAATCTGATGAGCCAATAGTGTAGTACCATACAACAAAAATTTCTACCCACAGTTCAGTAGAGGTGAGAGTTCCAAGAGAAGGAGAACCTCCTCCCAAACTAGGTGCAGATTCAATGTGCTCCTGGATGATCCTTCTGAAAACTGCTATAGTGCAGGGTCTCCTTACTAATGGTATAAGTGTCTCAAGAATCAGTGAAACACACACCACATTTCCATAAGCCTCCATTGCCTTCCATGTCTTGCATCTGGGTAATGAGACCAGAAGAATTAACCAATTTAGCTCAGGAAATAAAATCCACTGGCTGTTACCTAGAAGCCAACATGCAGCAATTACCTTCTCATTGCTAGGACAAAACACCAGGCCAGAAGCATTTTATAGGAGGAAAGGGTTTATTTCTGGCTTACCGTTACAAGGATAATTTCATTATGAAGAAAAATTCATAGCAAGTGGAAACAGCCAGATGTCTGTCACCTTAACAGGAAGTAGAGAAAGTGAGCTAAGTGTGGTAAGTAGGGCTGGGCAATAATACCCCAAGAATTGCCCCTCAGAAAGACACCCACTCTAGCAAGACTCCTCTTCCCAAGGGTCTACCAGCTGGAGGTTAAATACGAGGCTTAATCACAAACACATGAGGCTATGGGGGACATTTTACATTCAAACTACTGCATAGCACAAGGTTTACCTTCACCACAGTGTGCTGCTAAAAATCTTACACAAAATTATCTAAAGCTTTGCTTGATAATCCTCAAATATCTCATTGACAGAGTCATTCAAGTCCAGTTGGGCACCTTCTTCTCCATTCAAAAACAAGCACAGAAATGACCACAGAAGTATAGTTTTGTTTTGAATTCACATTAAAATGCTAACTGATACACAAAACATAAAAATATGTGCATATTCGTAAGACAACAGATGGTGTTTTCATACATTTGAATTTAATATAATTGAATTTTCTTCCTCAAGTTTTATGAACTTTTTCCATGATTATAAAAAATACCCCATGGAAATACCCTCCCCCCCACTTTCCCCTTTGAAATTCCATTCTCCATCATATCCCTTCCCCATCTTAATCAGGCTCTCTTTTATTGTGATGTAATGATCTTTTTCTCCTTTTATGATGGTCTTGAGTAGGTGGTGTCAAGCACTATGAGGTCATGGATATCCAGGCCATTTTATGTCTGGAGGGAGCACATTGTAAGGAGTCCTACCCTTCCTTTGGTTCTTATGTTCTTTCTGCCACCTCTTCTGCATTAGACCCTGAGCCTTGGAAAGTGTGATCAAGATGTTACTCAGTACACCAGTCACTTCTTTTCAGCACTATGATACCTTCTGAGTCATCCCAAGGTCACTGCCATCTGAAAAGAGAAGATTCTCTACCCAAAGTGAGAGTAGCGTAAATGTAAGCTAAATATTAAGAGAAGGGCTTACTGGGCAGTTTGATAAGCATAGTATATACATTTTTCCATACATCAGCAGATGTTACACCCATAGGGCTCATGACTACCTCTGTTTTATGTTTTCAGTATCAGAGATGTGTTCCCCCCCATGGAGTGGGCCTCCAGTCCAATTGAAGGGCAGTTGGTTTCAACCATGACAGATCTGCCACTGTTGCACCCATTGGCTCATTTGTCCTGGCTGGCCAATTATAAGGCTTACAGTGTCCACTGTTGAGTACCTTCACTGGTGGTATCTCTTTCTCCCATTGAACTACATGTAGAATGGCTTCTTTCAGCTTTCTGTCAGCTGGTCTACATGTAGGAGGTTATCAGCTCAGTTCCAGCAGGATTTCTCAGTGGCCTTGCAGCCCAAGTATGTGGAGTCTTCAACAATAGGGTCTTACCATTGATTCCTGTTGGGAAACCAAGGGCCTTGGCAATGGCCTATAATGTTTTGGGGGCATCAGGGACCTCCCTGGCCAACAACTCAATGGAGGTATCCTATCCCTGGCCCTGAAAATTTTCTAACAATGACCTATGGCTCCTGAGTGTTTCATTATCCAAAACTGGAGGATTCCATATGATTTATTTGCATCCTCTTAGATTTTGATTAGCCCTACCTCCACCTTCCCTTTACTCAAGCTCTTTCCCCTGACCTCATTTTGGGCCTTTTCACACCCATTAATCTATTCTTCTACTTACCTATATATAATACCAACCTATTAAGTAACTTCCTCCCTTCCTTTCTCTTCCCTGTATATCTCCTTTTTGACTTACTGGCCTCAGAAGTCCAATCATCTGTAGCTAGGATCCACATATGAGGGAGAACATGCGATACTTGGTTTTTGGGGCCTGGGTTACCTCACTTAGTATAATCCTTTCCAGATCCATCCATTTTCCTGCAAATTTCATAACTTCATTTTTCTTTATTGCTGAGTAGAACTCCATTGTATAAATGTGCCATGTCTTCATCATCCACTCATCAGCTGAGGGACATCTAGGCTGGTTCCATTTCCCAGGTATTGTGAATTGAGCAGACATAAACATGGTTGAAGAAGTATTTCTAAGGTAATAAGATATGTCCTATATGCCTAAGAGTGCTATAGCTGGGTCATATGGTAGATCTATTTTTAGCTGTCTTAGGAACCTCTACACTGATTTCCATAATGGCTGGACCAGATTGCATTCCCATCAACAGTGTAGAAGGGTTCCTCTTTTTCCACATCCTCGCCAGCATTTATGGTCATTTGTTTTCATGATGGTAGCCAATCTGACAGGAGTGAGATGGTATCTCAATGTAGTTTTAATCTGCATTTCACTGATGACTAGGGATATAGAACATATTTTTAGATGCTTATATGCCATGTGTATTTCTTCTTTTGAGAACTCTCTATTTAGCTCCATAGCCCATTTTTTAATTGGCTTGTTTGACTTCATATTATTTAACTTTTTTAGTTGTTGTATATCCTAGATATTAATCCTCTATCAGATAGATAGCTGGCAAAGATTTTTTCCCATTCTGTAGGTTGCCACTTTGCTTTATTCACACTGTCCTTTGTGGTACAAAATCTTTGTAATTTCGTGAGTTCCCAGTGGTTAATCTGTGGTTTTATTGCCTGAGAAATTGGGGTTATATTCAGAAAGTCTTTGCCAAGACCAATATGTTGAAAGGTTTCTCTACTTTTTCCTCTAGCAATTTCAGAGATTCAGGTCTGATGTTAAGGTCTTTAGTCCATTTGGACTGAATTTTTGTGCATGGAGAGAGAGAAGAATCTATTTTCATCCTTCTGCAGATATATATCCAGTTTTTCCAACACCATTTGCTGAAGAGGCTGTCTTTTCTCCAATGAGTATTTTTGGCATTTTTATCAAATATAAGGTGACTATAGCTACCTGCATTTACATCTGGGTCCTCTATTCTGTTCCATTGATCTACATATCTGCTTTTGTGCAAGTACCATGCTGTTTTTGTTACTATGGCTCTGTAGTATAGGTTAAAATCAGGTATGGTGATACCTTCCGCCTTATTTTTGTTGCTCAGTATTATTTTAGATATTTGAGGTTTTTTGTGATTCCAAATGAATTTTTGGATTGTTTTTTCTTTTTCTGTGAAGAAAGCCTTTGGAATTTTGATGGGGATTGCATTAAATGTGTAGATTGCTTTTGGTAAGATTGCCATTTTCATAATATTGATTCTTCCAATCCAGGAACAGGGGATGTTTTTCCATTTCCTAGTGTCTTCGGTAATTTCTTGCTTAAATGTTTTATAGTTTTCATTGTAGAGATCCTTTACTTCCTTGGTTAGGTTTATTCCAAGGTACTTTATTTTCTTTAATGCAATTGTGAGTGGGAGTGATTCTCTGATCTCAATTGGGAAAGCTTCCAGTTTTTCCCCATTTAATAATATGTTGGCTGTAGGCTTGTCATAAATAGCCTTTATTATATTGAGACATGTTCCTTCTATTCCCAGCCTATGTAGGACTTTTATCATGAAGGGATGTCAGATTTTCTCAAATGCTTTCTTTCTGTCTAATGAGATGCTCATGTGATTTTTGCCTTCAGTCCATTTATATAATGTATTACATTTATCGATTTGCATATGTTGAACCATCCCTGCATCTCTGGGATAAGGCCTACTTGGTCAGGGTGAATGATCTTTCTGATATATTCTTGAACTCTGTTTGCCAATATTTGTTGAGAATTTTGCGCCTATGTTTATGAGGGAGATTGGTCAGTAATTTTCTTTTTTTGTTCTATTTTTGCCTGGTTTTGGTATCAGGGTGATGCCAGCTTCATAGAACAAGTTTGGTAGAATGCCTTCTTTTTCTATTTTATGGAAAAGTTTAAGAATCAATGGTGCTAGTTCTTCCCTGAAGGTCTGGTAAAATTCAGCAGTGACTCCATCTGGACCTGGGCTTTTTTTAGTTGGGAGATTTTTGATAACTGCTTGGATCTCCATGCTTGTTATAGGTCTATTTAAGTGAGTAATCTCATCTTGATTTAATTTAGGTAGGTCACATAAATCAAGGAAATCATCATTTCTTTCAGATTTTCATACTTTATGGAGTATATGCTTTTATAGTATGTTCCTATGACTTTTTGAATTTCTCTGTTATCTGTTGTGATATTACCTTTTTTATCTATAATTTTATTAATTTGTGTCTCTTCTCTCTTTCTTTTGGTCAGATTTGCTAAAGGTTTATCAATCTTGTTTATCCTTTGAAAGAACCAAGTCTTTGTTTCATTGATTCTTTGGATTTTTTTGTTCGTTTGTTTGTTTCTATTTCATTAATTTATGCCCTAATCTGTATTATTTCTTCCCGTCTACTGATTTTTGGTTTGCCTTTTCTTTTTCCAATGCTTTAAGGTGAGGCATTAGGGTGTTTACTTGTGACTTTTCTAATTTCTTAATATAGGCACCTAAAGATATATATTTACCTCTTAGAACTGCCTTCATTGTGTCCCAAAGGTTTTGGTATGCTGTGTTCTCATTATCATTTGACTCTATAAATTTTTTTATTTCTTTCTTGATTTCTTCATTGACCCACTCATCATTTAGTAGTGTGTTGTTTAATTTCCATGATTTTGTGTAGGCTCTATAGCCTTTCTTGCTATTGATTTGTAGTTTGAGTCCATTGTGGTCAGATAGAATGCAAGGAATTATTTCAATTTTCCTGTATTTGTTAAGATTTGTTTTGTGTCCTAATATATGGTCTATTTTAGAGAATGTTCCATGTGCTACTGAAAAGAATATATTGAAAAATTTTAATAATGTTTAAATGAGATTCAACTCATCTATTGAAATTTTAGTTGTCTTAATAGCACAGATCTGGTAACTCCCAATCCTTCCCCATCACTGATGTATATCCAGTTTAGCAAAGCTCTTGCCGACCATTAGAAAGGCCCTTTTAGTGAAAAACTAAAAGTAAACAACAACAACAAAATCTCTTCTAAAGCCCTAAGAATTTACTGACTGATTCGTCTCTCTCTCTCTCTCTCTCTCTCTCTCTCTCTCTCTCTCTCTCTCTCTCTCTGTGTGTGTGTGTATGTGTGTGTGTGTGTGCTATTGGCATGTGTGTGGAGGGCAGAGAACAACTTTTAGATGGGACCTTATCTTCCAACTCCTTTGAGGCAGGGGTTCTACCTCTCCTGTTCTTTCTGATGTTTTTGTTAACTGCTATGCCACCCACTTTTTCTTGAGATAAGGCCTCTTTCTGGTCTGATGTTCACCCACTAGACAAGCCACAGGAATCTTCCTGTCTCTGCCTCCCTCACATTGGGATTACAGGTGTGTGCTATAATGTCTGGCATTTTAGGTGTACTGGAGATTGAATTTAGGTGTCCATGCTTTCAATGGAATCACTTTATTAACTGATCTATCCAGCCCACCTGCCATTTGTTTTCTTGGTGGTGCCCATAGTGAATGTTGTGAAATGGAATCATAAAGTAATTTTAATTCATACCTTTCTTCTTTTGAGGATAATATATTCAGTTTATTAGCCTATTTAGTGATGGAATGATTTGGAGTGCTTAATTTTTACAGTTCTTTATATAGTCTTGATATAGTGCTCTTTCTGATGTATAGCTGGTGAAGTTTTTCTTTTTCTGTAATCTGTCACTTCATTTTGCTGATAGTTTCTTTTACTGTGCAGAAACTTTTTAATTTCATGTAATACCATTTGTTAATTCTTGGGACTATTTTCTGTTCTATTAGTAGAGTTGTTCTCAGAAAGTTGTTGCCTATGCCTACAGCTTGAAATGTTTTACTTATGTTTTCCTGTACTAATTTAAGAATTTCTAGTCTTACATTAAGATTTTTGATCCACTTTAAATTATTTTTGTACAGATTGAGAAATAGGGAATCTTGTTTCATTCTTCTACAGGTTTCCCTGTACCTGTGGAAAAGGCTATCTTACTTTTCAATGTATGCTTTTGAAACAATTGTCAAAAAATAGGTGGCTTGTGGGGGTTTGTTTCTGGGTCTTGTTTTCTTTTCCATTCTTCTACATGTCTGTTTTGTGTCATTACTATAAAGTTTTTGTTGATGTGGATTGCATTGAATCTGTAGGTCATTTCTGGCAAATAATCATTTGTGATGGCTTGATTGTAAAATGTCCCACATAGCCCCAAGTGTTTGTGATTAAGCTTCCTACTTGTTCCCTATCTGGTGGAGCCTTTGTGAAGTGGGTAATTTTTGGAGGAGTCATGTTGCTGGTAGTGGTTCTTGGAGTTGGTTAGTTGAGCACTGCTGAGATTTGAGACTAGTTCACTCTGACAATTTCCTTCTTGCTTTGTGTAGAGGTGTTATGCCCTAGCTGCTTCCTCTGCCATGATGAAACTTCTGCACAAAACTGTAAACCCTTTCCTCCCATAAACTGCTTCTGATAGTGTGTTTTATCCCAGAAACAAGAAGTAACTTCTATACCATTTTTTCTTATATTGATTCTGCCTGTCCATGAGGATAGGAGGGCTTTCCATCTTTTACTGTCTCCTTCAATTTCTTTCTTCTGTGTTCTAAAGTTTCCATTGTAGAGGTTTTTCACATCCTTGATTGAATTTATTCCTGGATAATTTTAAAAGCTAGTGGGAATGGGCGTGGATGCTTGAATCAGATATTCTCCATAAACTCACCTGTTTTGAATGCTGGTGGCAATTTGGGAAGTGGAACCTTGCTGAAAGTGATGAGTTCCTAGTGGTGGACTTTTGGCTATTCCTAATCTCTTGTTGCTACTTTGCACCTGCTGTGGCAAGGTGTGATGTCTACTATCATTTTCTGCCATGATACACCCCCGGGAGACTTTTTCAGCTTTTAGAGACATACCTTTTGAAAGTATTCAATTAATGATACCCTGGATTTCATTGGATCCCATTGAAACAATTCTCTTTTCAACCCTAATTTTATTCATTTGGTTCTTTTTGCTATTTCTTTTGATTAGTTTGGCTAGATGTTATTAGGAAAATGAGAAAGAAATGACAGAGGGAAGACTCAGCTCAACAGCAGAGATAGGCTTTATTCAGGGAAAGCTTGAGAACGACTCTAACCAGGCAATACCTAAGTACTTACTTATGGTGGTGGGGATGTCAGTTTCTTTGTTGCAGAGTTCACCTTGCCTCAAGGCTTGGGTAACTTTGGGGAAATGATAATCTGACAGGTGGTTTGCCTAACCACTTTTGGGAAACAGAAATGATAGCCAGACTCCAAAGATGGAATCATTCTGCTTCTAAAAGGGTTGTCAATCTTGTTTAATTTATCAAAGAGCCAGCTCTTTGGTTGATTTTATGTATTGTTCTTTATTTTATCAATTTCATTAATTTTCACTTTAATTTTTATTATTTTTTGCCATTTTATTGCATTTAGATTTAGCTTTTTGCTTTCCTTTTTAAAGAACTTTGAGGTGTATAATTAGTTTATTTATTTGAGAGCTATCTTATTTGAATGTTTTTGTGTGTGAATATGTGTGGCATGTGTGCATGGTGTGCATGTATATGTGGAAGCCAGAGATTTAGGTAGGATGTTGTTGCAGTCAGGTTCACATTGCTTGTAGAAATCACCCAACTAAGAGCAGTTTGTAGAAAAAAGGTTTATTTTGGCTTACTGGCTGGAGGGGGAAGTTCCATGATGGCAGGGAAAATGAAAGCATGAGCAGAGGGTGGACATCATCCCCTGTCCAACATCAGGTGGAGAGCAGGAACAGGAGATCGTGCCAAACACTGGCAAGGAGAAACTGATTATAACAGCCATAAGCCTGCCCCCAACAATACATGCCCTCCAGGAGGTATTAATTTCAAAATCTTCATCAGCTGGGAACATAACATTCAAAACACCTAAATTTATGGGGGACATCTGAATCAAACCACCACAGATGTTTTCCTCAATTGCTCTCAAGCTTATTTTTACGAGACAGGGTTTCTCACTGAACTGTAGCTCATGGATTTAGGTAGACAAGCTAGCCAATAAGCTTTGGTTATTCTCCTGTCTCCACCTCCCCTGCACTGGGATTACAAACCCGTGCCACCACATGCAGCTTTTGTATGAGTTCTGTGGATATGAACTTGGGTCTTCACATTTCTGCAACAACACCAACAGAGCATCTTCCCAGTCCACTACATATTTTTTTAATGTAAGTACTTATATCTATAAACTTGCCTCTGAATTAACTTAGCTATATCTCAGAAATTCTGGTTATTTTCTTATCATTTCCCTTTGATTCTGGGAATGTTTAAATTTTCTCGTTGGTTTCTTAAAAGAGTACATTATCATACTGATTTTTAGCTTAGATGACCTATCTAAAGACAAGAGTGGAATATTGAAGTCTCCCACTATTATTACATCTGGACATTGTTAACTTTTCATGCAGAAAAGCATAGGATGAAACATTTCAAACTCTGAAGGACAAACTGTTAATCAAGAATGCTGTATCCAACTAAGCAATCTTTTAAAATAGCCAGAGAAATAAAGACATCTGAGAACAAGCACAAACTAATACAGTTCAGGATCACCAAGTTAACATTGCAAAAGATTGTATACACAGAGGAGAAAGAAAGACAGTCTGAATCATGAGATCACATGAAAGGGTGACTTTCATGAGAGGAATGGATGATCAAAGGAGACCTAGAAAGAAATTCAGCATGCTCAATACAGTAAGCAAGGACCCCTAATATGGGTAAGGCAGAATAGAACTATCAATAATCTAGCCAACCAGAAAACAGAAAAAATAGCAAACACCACTCAATAGTAACTTCACTTGAAATGGTCTCAAGTCACTAATTAAAAGATCCATACTGACTGGATGACAAAATAAGGGCCATCTAACTTTCATTTCCAAGAAACACATTCACTAGCAAAGACGTCACAAATTGAAAATAAAAGATAAACAACATCAACCAAGTAAATGAAAGTCATGAAAAACCTGTTGCAGCTATTCCAAAATCTGACAAAGACTTCAAAGCAAAACTTGTCAGAAGTGATTAAAGAATTCTACTGCATAAAGGAAACAAATCATTCAGAAGATATAACAGGGCTGGCTGGGGAGATAGCCTGCTGGGTGAAAGTACTCACTGTGCAAATCTGATTGTGTGAATTTGGATTCCCATAACCCATGTAAAGTTGGATGCAGTAGCATATAATAGTACCTCTAGCCACTGCAAACAAACTCCAGACACATGTGCCCCTTGTGCATCTGGCTTATGTGGGTCCTGGGGAATCGAACCTGGGTCCTTAGGCTTCACATGCAAGCGCTTTAACCACTAAGGAATCCTTCAGCCAGGATGAATAAGCTTTTAAATCTAGTGTTTCACATATTTCACTATTTTTGAATTTAGCAGTTGAGGATTATGATATTTTGAAAGAGTCATGTTCCTTGCTTTTTTATATTTTTTCTGTATTTGTGTTGTAATATGTACATCTGTTGATGTGGATATCTCTTCTGGTTTTATTTGGGGGATATTCTGATTAAATTGCCTGCTTTTGAGGGTTCAATCACCAGGACCACTCAAACAGGGGAAAAATCAAAATATGTAAGATAGAAAATACATTTAAAATTGGTTAAAGCCCACTAGTATATCACCAACAACTATAAAAACAGAGAATGATGTAGCTAATGTAGAATGTGCTGAATTTTAAGATTACCTTGGGTAATCTTGGGTAAATATGGAAATCATAAATAAATGAGATAAAGAAGGAGAACTGAGTAGGGAAAAATAGTAGAGAATAAAGGTTAAATGAAAGAAAGAAAAAAAGAAAGGAGTGGAGGGGTCTAGAAAAGAACATGATGTTAGAAAACATTAATTAAACAATACTTCGTCAAATGGATAAAGCTTGAAAACAAAATGAGTTAAATGTAAAAAAGGGTATTAAAAATAAAAATGGGGGGGGGGGCTGGATAGATGGTTTAACATTTAAGGAAGGCCTTAAAAACCTAATAACCTGGGTTCTATTCCCCAGTACCTACATAAAGCCAGATGCACAAAGCAGTGCATGTGTCGGTAGTCTGTTTGCAGAGGCTGGAGGCCCTGGTGCACCTATTCTCTCTCTTTCTTTCTCTGCTTGTAATTGAATAAATAAAAATGTTTTAAAAACAATACTTCAAAGTTATAAAAAATTAAAGATAAATAAATAAATAAAAACAGGAGTTTAGGAGATGACTTTATAGGTAAGAGAATTTACCATAAGCATGAGGGCCTGAGAGGCCACCTGAGCTCAATTTCTCAGCACTCATGTAAACATCGGGGCACAGCCATGAAGCCCAGTTCTGTGGAAAGTGGATAATGAAGAATGAATGGGTTTCATGAAAACTACAGCTCTGCATTTAGAGAGAGACTCTGTCTCCCAAGGAAATACATGGATGAACAACAGAGGAAGGACATCTGATGTTCTCTTCTGGCTTGTAAGCACCTACGAGCACATTTGCACATATATATGCATACACCCCCCTCCAACACATACACTACTACCATGCAAAAATAATAAATAAATAAATAAATAAAAACATCAGGGCTAGGGATATGGCTCAATGAAAAAAGCACTTGATGTACAAGTGTGAATATCTAAGTTCAGATCTCCAGAAGCCACATAAAGCTGGATGCAGGTTTTAATGATCTTGACAGTCTTAAAGAATACTGGTCAGTCATACTAATATTCCATTATTAGAATTTAATATTTTTTCCATGATTATATTGAAGATATGAGTGCTTTTGTAAAGATCACAGATAAAAGCAGCATTTTTATCATATTACCACAGAGCACATAATCAATATGATCTAGGTTTGTTACTACTGACCCTGGTCACATGACAAAACTAGTATTGTCAAGCTTCTTCATTGTAAAGTTACGATTTTTCCATCTTCTTGGATTTTTCAAATTTTAAAAAGGGAATACAGTCTCTATCTTGTATTAAGGTGTCTATGTAACCAGATGGATGCTTTGTGCTTATATTGCCAGTCTTGAAGACTTGGCAGACATTCTCTGTTTAGCAAACTAATAGTCCAAATACAGATCAAAGTATCCAGAGGGTGAATATACTCAAACCATTTTCTGTTGCAGTAATGTACACAAGGTCCAAAATGTAGAGGAAAATTAAGTTTCTTCTCATGCATAACCAGCAGTTCTCCATTTGAATTCTTTAGAATATTTTTCAGTTTTATCAGTCATGAAGTCCAGTCTGTATGAAGAGGAACATGAATGCAAGAACAGGTAGCATATCTTCATTATGTATTCATCCACCAAGCACTTCCTACAGTAGATCTGGCATTATGCAAGGACCCTTCATTGGGATAGTGAAACTTTCTGTTATCAGCACAGGTGGTTTCTTTGCAGGGTCATCCCAATCCTTAGCAGAGATAATCTATGTTACTCATGGAAGACAGGGTAATCACTGAAAGCGTAGCTACAAATACTATGAAAATATTGGCCTTAAGGGACTGACTCTGGGCACTTGGATTTAGGAACAATTTTTTTTCTGATTTATTTAAATGAGAAATAAAGAATAACAAAACACAGACTCAGGTTATGGGTAGATCAGATGATAGAGGTTCCTTTCACTATTGACAATATCTCCAGAACTCCTTCATGAAAACTTTCTTGAACTTAGTACTGGCCATTAATACAAACTTCTGAAAAAAGGCAAATAAGCACACTCATTAGATGAGATGAGGAGGGAAATGAATAGTTAGCTGGGTAGCAGGAAACATTAACCTATTCTACAGAAAATAACCTCCTGGGCTGGGCAATTGAAAAGCTGAGACCATGGGCTGGAGAGATGATTCAGCAGTTAAGGTGTTTGTCTGCAAAGACTAACGACTGGGGTTTGATTTCCCAGTTACCACATAAAGCCAGATGCACAGAGTGGAATGAACATTTATTGGGAATTTGTTTGCATTGGCTAGAGGCCCTTACATTCCCATTCTTTCCTCCTCACCCTTTCTGTATCACTTCTCTCTCTACTTGCAAATAAATAAATAACATTTTAAAAAAGAAAGAAAGAAAAGTTGATGAAAGAGCATCTTGGAGTATTTCAAGGAAACAAAATGGAAGTTTGTATTCTAGAGGGTAAACTTTTCTCTCTCAACCCACTCACATTTATTTTTTAGGTTTTTCGAGGTAGGGTCTCACTCTGGTCCAGGCTGACTTGGAATTTACTATGTAGTCTCAGGGTGGCCTCGAACTCATGACGATCTTCCTACTTCTGCCTCCCAAGTGCTGGGATTAAAGGCATGCACCACCACGCCTGGCTCCCACTCACTTTTCTAGCCAGGGTACCAAGCATATGACAGACAGTCCGAGGGAAGATGTCAGGGAAGATGTGTGTCTGGCAGTTGCTGGCAGTTTGGGTCTGGAGTGGCTATTTTAGGATTCCTTGGAAAGCATAAACAGGAACTAGACAAAAGACATTCACTAATAAACACATCCTGACAGGTGGAAAAGAGCAAATGGCTGTTTCCTGTAGAAGGCAGTGGACAACATTCTGATAATTAGTCTCACATTGTGCTCACCTCAGTGTAATCCCCTTGCACAGGGTGTTATGGTTTACCTACAGCTGCATTCTCAACCAATCTTTATGAATGAGATTTGAAGTCAGTCCATTCCTGTTCATTGAGTGTTATAATCTATAGGCACAGAGACACTTGGAGCAGACAGACTCTTTAATATTAAACTTCATGCTACTGAAGACAAAGGAGATAGAGAAACAAACCACTCCCTTAGGTTATATACTTTGTACTACTGCTTTAAGAAATAATTCATTTTCTGAGGAAAGAGTGAAATGAACACTGGAGTTTCATTTAATGTCCTTGGTCCACTTGTAGGGCCAACAACTTATCCATCTCCATCAATTTTTAACACTGACAGCCTGTCCCAATGGAAATCCCACAGGGCCAAGGAAAATGGACAGTTGGTCACCTGCCCTCCCAATAATGTGCCTTGTTTATTTTCATTTTAAAACTTTCTTATGAATCATCTGGATTTGTCATATCCTAAAACCATTAAATGACTTTAGAGTGTATTTCCTTCCCTGCCTTAGGTGAACAGTCTGATCAAGTGATTTCAGGCACTCACTGAACTGAGGCTGTCCTTGGTATCCCAAGGCTCAGAGATTTTCCAGAAAATGTCTATGAAAGCCATGGCTAACATATGTGATACAGTAACTCCATTTTGTATAATGCTTAAAAAACTAAGTCTAAGGACCAAAGAAATTATGGTAAAACTGGAAAACTCCTGAGCTATGCCTGAGTTGGAAAATGCCTGGAGAGTATTGAGACTAAGCCAATTGAGGATCTCTGATATCTACCACTGATGCTCATAAAAGGGAGGAAACCCTGTGAAGAACGAGTAAGGGGCTGCTTCAATTTCTACTTTTGTTTCATTGGAGACCAACAGTGTTCCTGTAGCATTAAATAGTTTTTTGATCCCCACTCCAGGCCAAATGAACCCCCTCAATTTTCTCAAAATTGTCACATTTATTTATGTTTCTATCATGTCTGCAGACATGGGCTACATGCCTTCCTCTGCTGTGTTTCCTCAGTTGCAGCTCCATAATTTATTCTGCCAGGCTCAGCATGTCCTTGACATACCAAGCCATTAACTTGAAATCAGAAAAGTACTGTGAAGTCTCTAAATTTTTTCCTCTGATTATCAGACACTACACTAGCTGCAAATAAAATCACTGGCTGGAAGAGGAAAACAATAATTTGCCTAGTGGTCATGTAAAAGTCTAAGCAAAAGATTTTGTTTCTCTACCCACTTGCAATGATTTATTTTCATGGTTTTATGAGACTTTAATGAAGAAACCTTATCTGTATGCCTGGTAATTATCAACCAAATTCCCATTTCCTGTCAGAAAATCCACAATAAGTAAAACAAAAATGGCAGATGGGGAGAGTCTGTGACCTCTGACTTGTATGTCCAACAAATGACTTGTTACCACATAGAGTATGTGACTAGAAGCAGGTCTATGATTTATCTCATTACTTCTGCCTAACTCAGATTGTCACATTCAATTTAGAATATCAATCAGGGGCAGTAAGGTGTTCCGGGTCCTCCTGGATTCTAGACTGAAAGGTATAATTTGAGTATAAAGAGGCACAGTGTCCCTCTTTATGATCTGATATTAATTTCTATCCTGGTCCAGCTCCTTCTGTTGGGTGACTGAGGTACACTTGAGGCTAGGGCTAGACAAAATGCTATGAAGCTTGCATTTATTTTCATCAACCATTTCTCTCTTTTTCCCTTTTTGCTTTATATATTTTTTATTTACAACTTCTGTACTTACAGACAATAAATCATGATCTTTCCCTCCCCTCCCTCACTTTTCCTTTCACAACTCTGTTCTACATCATATCCCCTCCCTCTCTCCATTAGTCTCTTTTTAAATTTGATGTCATCATCTTTTTCTCCTATTATGAGGGTCTTGTGTAGGTATTGCTAGGCACTGAGGTTATGGATATCGAGGCCGATTTCTGTTTGGACAGTTGCATTGTAAGGAGTGGTACCCTTCCTTTGGCTCTTACATAATTTCTCCCACCTTTTCTGCAATAGACTCTGAGTCTTGGAGGGTATGAGAGAGATGTTTCAGTACTAGACACTCCTCTATCTCTTCTTCTCAGCACTATGTTGCCTTTTGGGTCATCCCAGTGGTCATCGCCCATCTGAAAAGAGAAGCTTCTCTAAACCAGAAGTGAGAGTAGAATGTGAGAGTAGAATTAATATGTGAATATGAACATTGAATGTAGTGCTTTCAGGCAATTTGGTGAGAATATATATATATATATATATATATATATATATATATATATATATATATATGGATGGATAAAATAACATACATATTTATCCAGAGAAGAATAGGCTTTATACCCTTAAGACTATCATGATCTCCCCAGTCATGGGCTTTTGATTAGGTTTTCAGTACCAGGCATGTGTTCCCTCCCCATGGAGTGGGCCTTCAACCAATTAGAAAGCAGTTGGTTTCCCCCAGAGCAGGCATACCTCTATTGCAGTCCTTTGGTCATTTGGCCTGTCTAGCCAAACTTGAGTTTTCCATTGTCCGTTGTTTTAACTGCTGATCACTTCTGTCTCTCACAGGGCTGCATACAGTGCAGCTTTTTCCAGCTTTCAGTTGGCTAGTCTAAGGGAGAAGGTTTTCTGCTCAGCATCAGCTTGATTTCTCAGTGGCTTTGCCACTCAGGAATATGAAGTCTTCAGCAATAAGGTTTTACCATCTGTTTCTCAAGGGAAACCAAGGGCCTTGGCAATAGCCTGTAATGTTTTGGAGGCAACAGGGACCTCTCTGGCCAATAACTCATTGGAAAGTATCACTCACACTGAAAATTTTCTAGCAACAATCTATGGCTTCTGGGTGTGTTATTATTTTTAAAAAGTAGGTTTTCATATGTCTTATTCAGAATATCATGAATTTTGATTGACCCTCTCCCACACTTCTTTTATACAACTTCTTCCCCTGGCCTTTCTTAGGCCTTTTTCCTCCCTGTAATCTTTACTTCTACTTACATATGTACAATACCATCACCTTAAGTCCTTTCTTCTTCTCTATCCCTTATTGAATCTTGCATTTTGTTTTGCCTATGAATAAAAAGTTGTTTATACCACTAAATAAAGGCTTATATATGAATGATCCCAGCATCATGAAATTCAAGTAGACCTTGTCAATGTTATCTATTGTGGAAGAATCAGATGAAAAGTCACAAGTAGGGACTTCTGGCCAAGATGGTGACGGCCTAGCTATGCTGCAAATCCGGGGGAAAGAAAGGCAAGACATTAAGGGTTCACTGTGTCTTTTAGGGGACAGAAATCTCCAATAGAATGCCAGTGGGAGTGGACAGAGGGGAGAAAAACAGGGAATCGCTGATCCCCTCGCAGGCAGGTAGCCCACCCCTCAACCCAAGTATCTGCCATATCCATGGTGCTGCCAAACACTGATTCATCCCTGTGTGCAGAAGCTTAGACTGCCTTCCTACTCGCCCACTTACTGCTCCAGCCACTGCACTTTCAGAGAGTCCTGGCAATAACAGGGAACTGATGATTCCCTCGCAAATGGGTAGCCCACTCCCCCCAAGTAGCTGCCATACCCACAGTGCCACCGAGCGCCTATCCCTGTGTGCAGAAGATTAGACTGCTCTGCCCACCCGACCACTTACTGCTCTGGCTATGCACATTTAGGGAGTCCTGGCAATAACAGGGAATCACTGATTCCCTTGAGGGCAGGTAGCCCAACCCTCTCCCCAAGTAGCCACCATATCCACAGCACTGCCGTGTGCCTATCAATCCCTGAATGTAGAAGCTTAGACTCTTCCGCCCACTCGCTCACTTACTGCTCCTGCCGCTGCACGTTCAGCAAGGCCAGGCCCACAGCAACTGCCACGTGAGCTCAGACTGTGTCAGTCTCTTGCACCAGCTCAGGTGCCATCCTCCATCTGTCTGCCACACGGGCTGTCTTCAGTTGCCCTGTGGCAGGGGAGCTCATACTGTTTCCAGGTCCCAGTGTTCCCATGCCAGAGTTTGGGCTGCTTCAGTGCTTGGTGCCTCATTGTCAAACACAGGCAGCTTTAGTGCATTACCACTTGAGAGATCAGGTAACTTTGGCACCCCAGCCAGGCAGTAGATCAGACAGCTTTGGCAAGTGAGAGCCAAAACTCAGGCTGCTTGACAACTGCCCCAGGCTATCTCATATTCATATTGTGCTTGAGCCCAGGATAATCCATCCACCTATGTGCCCATACACTCTCATGGATAGACCACAGCGCAAAAGAAATAACATGAAAAATCAAATGCAAGAAAATCCAGTTAGATCACCCAATCATACAATGATCATAGCTAATCAAAACATAGAAGAGTCATTAAGACCAGAACACCAAAATGAAGCTATGAGCAATGCAACCCTGACCAAACCACTGGTAGAACTTGCAGGAAAGCAACAAAGTCTTGATAATCATGTAGATGCTACCATCACTAAACTAGACCTAATAGATGAGAAATTGGAAGGAGTTCAAAGACAGTTAAGAGATTTGAGGGAGAGTGAAAAAAAAAAAGACCTCAAAAATCAGCTGGCCATGCTAAATGAAGAAATAAAGAAATATAAGGATGAATTCCAAGAATCATTAAGAAAATCAGAAAATGATGTGAAAAGGGAGCTTGACAGAGGGATGGAAATTATACATAGAAAAGTAGTAGAAAGTACAAACTTAATTGAACAAGTCCAAAACTCTCTAGAAGCTCTCAAGAATAGAGTCAGCCATGTGGAGGATAGAAACTCTGATCTGGAAAACAAGATGGAAGAAACAGTTTGAGAGTTCAAAAATTTCAGTACATTCAAAAATTCCTGTAAACAGTATATGAGGGAATTGTGGGATACACTTGAACGTCCTTATATCAGGATCCTTGGAGTACCAGAAGGAGAAGAAATTCAGACCAAAGGCATGGAGAAACAAATAATCAAATGCAAATGCCTACACGAAGCAGATCACAATAACCAAACTCAGAGTAGGCACAAAAGCTCCAAAGTCCACAGAAACACTAACCCACATGTACCATCATAATATGGCAGGGATCAAATCAAATCTCACAGTCATTACCCTAAATATTAGTGGCCTTAATTCACCCATCAAGAGACATAAGCTAACAGGATGGATCAAAAATTTAGACCCTTCAATCAGTTGCCTTCAAGAAACCCACCTCACCACAAAAGACAGACACCTCCTCAGGGTGAAAGGGTAGAAAACAATATTCCAAGCAAACAGGAATAAGAAACAAGCAGGCATAGCTATAGTAATATGAGATAAAATAGACTATAAACCAAAAATAATCAAAAAAGACAAAGAAGGCCACTTCTTACTTATCAAGGGACTGATCCATCAAGAGGATATTACAATCATAAATCTGAATGAGCCAAACACAGGGCGACCACAGTCCATAAAACAAAACCTACTTGACAATGAAACAGAAATAAGCACCAACACCATCATAGCTGGGGACTTCAATACACCATTATCAGTAATAGACAGATATCCAAACATAAACACAATAGGGAAGTAAGAGAGTTCAACAAAACCATTAGATCATTTAGACCTAACAGACATCTACAGAACTTTCCATCCCATTCTTCTCAGTAGCCCATGGAACATTCTCCAAAATAGACCATATACTGGGTCACAAAGACTGCCTCCACATATTTAGGAAGATTGACATAATTCCCTGCATTATATCAGATCACAATGCTATATTGCTAGAAATCAACAACAAAAGAACCACCAAGAATCCCAAAGGTACCTGGAAACTGAACAGCACACTCTTAAACAATAAATGGGTAGTGGATGAAATAAAAAATGAAATTGCAAAATTTCTGGAATTGAATGACAATGAGAACACATCGTACCAAAACTTATGGGACACCATGAAGGCAGTCCTCAGGGGGAAAATTCATAGCATTCAATGCCTTCATAAAAAAGACAGAAAGATCCCAAATCAATAACGTAACCATCCACCTAAAGGCACTGGAAAAACAAGAAAAATCCAACCCAAGGATCTCCAGAAGGAAAGAAATAATTAAAATCAGAGCAGAAATTAATGAATTGGAAACCAACGAAACAATTAAGACAATTGACCAAACAAAAGCTGGTTCTTTGAAAAAATAAACAAGATTGACAAACCCCTGGCCAATTTGATCAAGCAAAAAAAAAAAAAAAAAAAAGATAAGCTTCAAATTAACAAAATTCAAAATGAAATATGGAGAGATCACAACAGACATAAGTGAAATTGGGAGAATCATTAGGACTTATTTCAAAGACCTCTACTCCACAAAAATGGATAATGTTGAGGAGATGGATAAATTCCTGGATGCATACCATCTAACAGAGCTAAACTCAGAGCAGATTAATCACCTCAATGAACCCATAACACTCATGGAGATTGAAAAAGTAATAAAAATGTCCCCAAATAGAAGAGTCCAGGACCAGATGGCTTCTCAGCTGAATTCTATCAAACCTTCATGGAGGAACTCAAACCAGTCTTCCTCAAATTGTGCCACACAATTGGAGAACAGGGAAAGCTAGCCAACTCCTTTATGAAGCTAGTATCACCCTAATTCCAAAACCAGGCTGAGATGCCACAAAAAAACAAAACTACTGGCCTATTTCCCTGATTAACTTAGATGCAAAGATCCTAAACAAAATCCTCGCAAACCAAATCCAACAACACATCAAAAGCATTATCCACTTTGACCAGCTGGGATTCATCCCAGGAACACAGGGGTGGATCAACATACTGAAATCTTTCAATGTAATACACCACATAAACAAGGTTAAACACAAAAACCACATGATCATTTTGATAGATCCAGAAAAGGCCTTTGACGAGATACAACATCACTTCATGATCAAAACATTGGAGAGAATTATCATGGTTGGTTCATATCTTAACATAATAAAGGCAATATACAAAGCTACGAAGGCCCAAATAATACTTAATGGAGAGAGACTGGAGGAATTCCCATTAAGATCAGGAACAAGACAGGGTTGTCCACTCTCACCTCTTCTTTTCAATATACTACTGCAATTATTAGCGAAACAAGCAAGGGTGCTGTTTTCCTGGTGAACCGGATATCAGCACAAGGGGAAGGAGATCAGTACAGAGAAAAATCAACTCCTACCATATCAGATAGCCAGAGACACAGAGGCCCCCAACACCTCATCACTGAAGGAGACCAAAAATGAACCCAGCATGGTTCAGGGAAATTTTGCAGAAGAGGGGGCAGAAAGAATGTCAGAGCCATATGTTGGGTCATGATATGCAGAGACATTTACCTTACCCATAACTGTGGGCTAACTCCACAATGCATGACCCATATACCTCAACAAAGAGGGGCCAAGGGGAGACTGTAGGTCACGGATGAGCCTCATAATGGTACCAAACTGCCTGTATTTGCTGACTACAAAACTAATTTTAAAAAATTAAAAAAGAAAAGTCACAAGTAGGACCACTCTGGTGATTCCACTGGAAAAATGGAGACTGATGAGTTAGCAATTTTAGGGTTTAAGGTAACATAGTACCTGAAGGACTGGAGCTCCTTGGATGCAGAAGGCTTTGATGAAAAACCCTTACAAACCTTGCCCCATCCCTGGCTCAGGGCTTAAGCCTCCATCCCACAAGTAGGTTGTTGCCCCTCACTGTGCTTCAATAAATAGTCTTTGTCTGTTGAGATCAAGTCCTGTGTGCTTAAGTACCCAAAGCAGCCAAGAAGTCAAAACACATCTGAATCTTTATTTTCAGTTCTAACTTAGTTAACAAGGTGAGAACCTTCTTTCCTTATACTTTTCTCTAGATATAATATTTGCCATGCTCTCAAACTACGAATTTATCTCTGCTTGTTCTGCCATTTAAGAAAGAAGCTTGCTAAAGTTTTAATGATCTTTTCTGGTATCTAGGCCAGAGGTAAAATAACCTGAAGAATTATATAATGACCTGAGTTTAATTTTTTTTTTTTTTTTTTTTTTTTTGGCTTTCTGGGGTAGGGTCTCATTCTAGCCCAGGCTGACCTGGAATTCACTATGGAGTCTCAGGGTGTCCTCAAATTCACCGCAATTCTCCTACCTCTGCCTCCCATGTGCTGGGATTAAAGGCATGCACCACCACACCTGAGATAGATCCAGAAAAGGCCTTTGACGAGATACAACATCACTTCATGATCAAAACATTGGAGAGAATTATCATGGTTGGTTCATATCTTAACATAATAAAGGCAATATACAAAGCTACGAAGGCCCAAATAATACTTAATGGAGAGAGACTGGAGGAATTCCCATTAAGATCAGGAACAAGACAGGGTTGAGTTTAAATATTTTTTAAAAATGCATCTTGTATTGCCTTGAAGCAGTACAAAAACTACAGTGTCAGTACAAAAGACTATGTAGTATGGGACATAATTAGCATGAAAGTTTAGTACAGTACAAACATAACTTTGTGTCAGAGGCCTTTAACTTTTCTTTTATCATAATATGAGGTATGAAATTATAAATAAATTTATCACCTTATTATAGAGAATTGTTTGAGCTATGTGAACAATTGAGGCAAAAGCAATACAGAGAAACTGTTTTTTAGAAGGTAGGCACATCCTGTTTTTTAAATATGTAATAGTTATAAGTATAAGCAGAACATGTCAAGTAAAGGCAGCATAAAGTTTTGGCATTTGTACTTGGTAACATATTTGATTTTTTTTTTTTTTTAGTTTTTTTTAGTTTTTAGGGTTGTTTTGAGTATTTTTAGTTTTTAGGTTTTTTTTTCTTTTTTTTTTTAGTTTAGATACCTGTGTGGGTACCACTTACCCCACAAACTAGAAGTAGAACAGGAGAATTTAAGATCATTTTTCTAGAGCAGGGAACATATCTTAAGTATTAATATAAGCAATGAACTTGAGATACAAGAAACGAGACAATTATTTAAGTAAAACTTTGATTGAGACTGAGTATATGTAGCTTAAAAATAAGGCCAAACCTGATCATTGTTAAGCTAAATTAGTCTGATTTTAACATATATTAGAGATATTATGATAAAATGATTTCTTCATCAGCTACCTTTAATCAATGAATAATTTTTTCAGTTTAACATAAGGCAAATTTATGAATGGTAGAATATATGAAACCTAGACAAATGATATTCACATTGTTTGCATATTGCAGGCTTTCCTAGGACAGGAGGAGTTTTTTGTTGTTGTTTTATTTATTTATTTATTTATTTATTTATATTTATATTTATTTATTTATTTGAGAGAGACAGACACAGAGAGAAAGACAGAGGGAGAGAGAGAGAGAATGGGCACGCCAGGGCTTCCAGCCTCTGCAAACGAACTCCAGACGCGTGTGCCCCCTTGTGCATCTGGCTAACGTGGGACCTGGGGAACCGAGCCTCAAACCGGGGTCCTTAGGCTTCACAGGCAAGCGCTTAAGCGCTAAGCCATCTCTCCAGCCCAGGAGTTTTTTTTTTTCAATTTTCCTAAGAATAAAGTTACAGTGACTAAATCACCTTTTATAAGACTTAGACAATAATTTCAGTGACAATCACCCAGTAAAAACAGCATGAAGAAGACAGGAACTATCTTAGGGTTACAGTATTTTGTTTGTTTGTTTTTTAGATATAATAATCTTATTAAATAGTAGAGCATAGTAAACTTGGTTGAGAGCTTTAGGAGCTTTTTTTTTTTTTTTGGAACAGATAATTTAGAACCTAAAGTTTAGGAGGGAGTGTCCTCACACTCATAAGGCTTGGGGTGCCCGGTAGAATGACATGTGGAAGTCTCTGGGAATCTCCGATCATCCACGGACTGAAAAGTGAGAAACTCCTGGCATTTCTGAGGTCTGGAATGGGGCATCTCTGCCACAGACCGAGAACAAATACCTTGTCGTGAAGTTGTAATTTGATGAAGGTGTGAGTGCAGTGGATCACATGGTGAGATGCCTCTAGTCTGGAGTTCAAAAGTCCAGTGGGAGAGGGTGAAAGAAGAAAAGGAAAAAGCCCCCAGGTATCAAGCTGGAAAGACTAAAGTTTTCAGGTCACAGTGGTTGTTTAGTTCAGAGTAGTGAGCACAGTGAGTTTATTTTTATTTTTATTCCTGAGAGAGTAAAACATTGGCAGGGAGGTGGAGAGAAGGAGAGCAGAAGCTGGGGCCTGCAGCCCGAAAGCCCCCGAAAGGGTATCCAAATCATGGCACCAGAAATGTAGAGAAAGTGTAAGTGAAAAGCAAAAGAGAACACCAGACTTGATTTCTACAGACAAGACTTTTATTTAGAGAAAACAGCAAGTAGCCTCAGCTTTCCTGTGGGATGAAGGCTGAAGCACTGGGCCAGGTTAGGGTGTAAGCTTATAAGGAGCATCCTAACAACAACAACAAAAAAAAACCAGACTGGACCAGGTGCAGTTAATAAGAAAATTGTAGCTGTTTGTGTCTTTGTTCAGATAGGCTTCTTCAGCTAGGAATGTCTAAGAAGGCTACTCAGTTAGTCTCTGGTTCTTTAAGGCCATCTAGGCTAAGAGGAGTATATCAATCAGGGAAGGATACCAAACTTCTTTATTGCCTGCAAGCTTTAGGGATAGTTATTAATTCTTTAGTTTCCTTTAGTTTTTAGGAAAGGCTAGTAACCATTCACCAACTGAATAGCCTCAGGCCATTTCCATTTGTTGCTCTGGATACAGAAGTGATTATATAGTAATCATGCAGAATCTATCCCAGGCAACTTTGTTTTTACTATTCTGTGTTATTTTTTCCCACCATTCTGTAGCAAAATTTAGAACTAGGACTCAAATTCTGACAATACCCACACTTTTCTTCCTTCAGAGAATGGTCTGCCAGTCCTTAAAAACTTTCACACTGTGAAGTTTAAACTGATTCTCAAAGCTTGGTACAAATAAAAGTCAGCTTCAGATTCCAGGGCAAAACTCTCAATCAACTGATGATGGATTCTGGAGGTGAAGTCTGGAAATACACTTGTGTCTGCATCATCTGTATTCATATGAACACTAAAGTTTGAAAACACTCCTAGACCTTCAAACAACCTCTGTGAGTTTCTCCAGAAACTCCCAGTATTCTTCACACAGACCTTGACTCAGAGATGGTAATACTCTCACATAGTCAGGCAGATGAAGCCTTTTCAGAAGTTGCAAATCAGTCTCTGTCCTACATTTTATATTGCTCTGCTTTAAGTTACTTGCTTTGGGAGACCTATATCACACCCTTAACAACTGAGAAACTGCTCCATGCTGTAATTTTAACCCTCCTTTTGAACTCCTCCCTCTATTTTTGTACATGCCATAATTCTCTGTCTTCAACACCTCACACACAACTACTTTTCTCTTAGAAGCTTTTAGGATATTTATAAACATCTTGCAATTAGTAATTGTAATTGCTGTAATTGTATTCTTGAAAATTAAATAACAAATGAGGCATCTGATAGTTGAGTTGAGAGAAAAACACGGGTGTAAGTAAAGGGTTAAATTGCTTCTCCTTTTGGTAGTCACCTGTCCTTTTACTCTTTTAACCACTAGAATTTGTTTTGGTCATTGAAACCCACTTGAAAGTACGTCTGGTTTTAAAAGAACTTGCTGTAGATGCTGTGGGTGTCCATTTCCTCTTCAGGTGAAGAGAGGACATAGGATTACTTTATGGCTTATTTTTGGAGATGAGGTGGGAGGTATGTTCTTCCACTTCTTGCTTCTCTATACTCTTGAAACATTTCTCTACCAGCTACTAATTTCCTGGGGCAAAGTGATAAACATCTGAAATGAAAGCTGAGGCCTTGCCTCTTCTATGTGCCCTTGCTCCCCAGCAGAGCTGACAGAACATTATTCACTCAGCCTGCAGCTGGTTCAGGAAGCCTGGGCTGTAATTTCTTAACTAAGTCCCAAGGCCATTTCTACTTACAGACTTGAGGAATTTTTCTGTCAAGAGGGACACACATGTACATAGCTCTCCCAGAGGAGTATTACTTTCAATAAAGACTTCAAAATTCTATTTTAGTGCCTGATGATCTGTTTCAAAAGGTATACTTTAGTATAATTTTTAGATTTTTTTCTATATTTATTTTTTGTATATTTTATTGAGATTTTAATACATGAAGATGCTATAATTTAATCATAATGGCCCCTTACACTTCATTGAACCCCCTCCTCTATCTATGTAGCCTCTTTTCTATTTTGATGTCTCATTCTTTTTTTTTCTTCCCTCTTCCATCATATATGTCAAAATGTTAATGGGCTCAATTTGTGCATGTCTTATGGTGGTACCAACCTCCACTGTGAGATCATGAATGCACCATTTCCTTCATGTTCAGAGGATAGTGTTCCAAACTACTCCTCCCCACCCTCTGACCCTTCAGACATCTATTTTTATGTTTTGTTTTCATAACATAATTTTGTTCTCTATCTTTTTAGTTTAAATGTCAATCTTAAAATTACAGATTCATTGTAGAACATGATTAAAATATAGGAGGCTAAAAGATGAAATTTAAAATTCCCTGCAAACCACAACTGTTTGGTATATTTTCTTAAGTTTTATTTTCCCTTTTAAAGAATATTTGAAATGAATAATTGCTTGATATAAGCTTTTTCCTCAGAATCCCTGGTTTCATTTAGAGGAAGTGATGTTTTAAAAACCACAACCTAGACATCAGGAATGCTAATAGCACATGATTTTTTAGAAGTTTCTACAGAGGACTGAGTAAGAAAATATATGTATTGAAAGATAAAATCTCTAAGGGTTTTTACTGATATTTCCAATTAAAAATCATCACATAGGAGCTTTGTGTTCCTTTTCTGTTCTGCGTTTGTACTTAACTGTTATCAACACTAAGCATTCTTGTTCCTAGCTACACATAGAAATATAATTAGACTATCTCATATTAACTCACATGATTTATTCTACATTATACACAGTAGTCTCATTCATACCACCATTATTATTACTAAAAATAAGTTTTTAAAATATAATGCATAGTTTCTTTCCTTTTGCCTTCTTCCCATTTGAAAACACCTGTGTAATGTATGCTAATATATATACACACACATACATACATACATATATGTGTAATATGTGCTAATATATATACATATGTGTGTGTGTATGTGTATAAAATCAAACCACACAGACCTTACATACATAGTGATTGTGCATTTCATGCTAATTACTAAAACTTCCACCAATGTTGCTCTGGCACTTTTTGTGTTTGAGTCTTGTTCTCTAGTAAACTCATCAGGAATGACTGACTTATGGAGACAATATTACCTACATGGAACTCTTCTGGCCAAGATGGCAACTGCCTAACTGTGCTGCAAATCCTGGGGAAAGATAGCCAAGACATTAAGGTTTTTCTGGGTCTTCTTGTCAGTGGGAGGGCTGAGAGGGGGAGAAAACAGGGAATGGAGGATCCCCTCTGGGGAGTGTAGAACATCCATTCCACCCAATAGCTGGGCACCCCACTGCCGTGCCTGTCCCACACCCATCCCGAGCTCTGTCCCACGCTCCAACCAGGAGCCCTGTCCTGCCCCCTTCCCATGCCCTGTCACAGCGCCCTATCCAGCGGCCCATCGCAGCACCCTGTCTGGGCACCACGACCAGTTCCCCTGTCAGGCAGTACATAGGCGGATTTGGTAAGTGGGAACCAAAGCCCAGGCTGCTTGGCAACTGCCCCAGGCTGCCTCAGATTCCCATTGCTGTAGAGCCCAGGCTGATCCACCCACCTACATACCCATACACTGTCATGGGCAGATGGCAGCAAAAAAGGAATAACATGAAAAATCAAATGCAAGAAAATCCAGTTAGCTCACCCATTCCTACAATGAAAAATACATCTAACCAAAACATAGAAGAGTCATTGGGATCAGAACATCAAATTGAACCTATGAACAATGCAACCCTGACCAACCTACTGGTAGAACTTGCAGGAAAGCAACAAAGGACCGATAATCATGTGGATACTACCATCACTAAGCTAGAATAAATTGATAAGAGATTGGAAGGAGATCAAAGAGAATTAAGAGCCTTAAGGGAGAGTGAAAAAAAAGAGGACCTTAAAAATCAGCTGGCCAGGGCTGGAGAGATGGCTTAGCGGTTAAGCGCTTGCCTGTGAAGCCTAAGGACCCCGGTTCGAGGTTCGGTTCCCCAGGTCCCATGTTAGCCAGATGCACAAGGGGGCGCATGCGTCTGGAGTTCGTTTGCAAGTGGCTGGAGGCCCTGGTGCGCCCATTCTCTCTCTCTCCCTCTATCTGTCTTTCTCTCTGTGTCTGTAGCTCTCAAATAAATAAATTAAAAAAAAATAAAAAAAAATCAGCTGGCCATACTAAATGAAGACATAAAGAAATGCAAGGATGAATTCCAAGAATCATCAAGAAAATCAGAAAATGATGTGAAAAGGGAGCTGGACAGAGTGTAGGAAATGATATATAGAAAAGTAGTAGAAAATGCAAACTTAATTGAACAAGTCGAAAGCTCTCTAGAGGCTCTCAAGAATAGAGTCAGCAAAGTGGAGGATAGAAACTCTGATATGGGAAATAAAGCAGTCAATAGTTTTAATAAATTTATTGGGTCTGATGCAGCACTGTAGTTAACAATTTGATGATGCCATGATATCTGTCATGAACTTGTCTGTTCTACAGGTAAAAATTAGTATCAAGAAGATATGGAGAATTGAAGACATGAACATATCTATGATAAACACAATTGGTAAACAATCACTTTTAAAAAAATTAGTTTTGAACTCAGTGAGTACAGACAGGCTGGTACCAATGTTAGGCTCGTCCATGTCCTACCCCTTCCCGCTGGCCCCTCCTTGTTGAGGTATAAGGGTCATGCATTGTGGAGTTAGCCCACAGTTATGGCTAGGAGAAATGTTTCTGTGTATCATGACCCAACGTGTGGCTCTGACATTCTTTCTGCACCCTATTCTGTAAAATTTCCCTAAGCCATGTTGGGTTCATTTTGGGTCTGCTTCAGTGATGAGGTTTTGTGAACCTCCGCACCTCTGGATATATGATGTGATGTGAGTTGATTGTTCTCTGTGTCGATCTCCTTTGCTCCACCACCTATATTTCCACAACCTTCCCAAACAGTGCTACCAGCTGAGAATCTAGTGTTAAAACACATGTCTTCATAGACATTTTGTATTCACCCTATAATACTATTTTTCTATTGTCATTCTTAGCAATGGCTAAAGTAAGTGGTTACCTAATGTAGCAGTGATAGAGGTTAGGAACAAGGTAGCTTTCTTTTGCAGTTAATCAGTTTAGGGGCACAGGCACAGAAGAACATATTTGCCACACTGCTCTGGTGAGACTGGAAGAGAACTTCAGTATGATTCATTAAGAGGGTGATAGAGAGCAATTTTATCATTCTTTCTCCTAAATATATCCTGGTCTTTTACCTTTACCCTTCCTAGGCAGGCCCTCTCTGAATCTGTGCTCTCCTCTTGGGCACACCAACCAATCAAGGTCCTTTATGTACATTTAAATGAGGCTCATCTTAATTGGATGCCTAGTTTATGAAAAGATCTGACTCAAATTGCCACATGGATTTTCCCTCTCTGAAACTCTCCCAGCCTAGGGTGGGGATCCAGTCCCCAGTTTAGGAGCTTTTGTCTTATACTATCTCTTACTTCTACTCTCTTAAAATAAATCTTTTACAATGTATCATGCTTCATGTCTACATTTTTTAATTCTTTGCTTAATCATAGACAAGAATTTGAAAGCCCTTGGCGTGGGGAGCTCTGAGCTCACTGAGGACCCAGTTAGGCATTGTCTTCTCTCCACCCCACAATGGTAGAATTGACAACACCTAAGAAAAAAGTATGTTACTTTTGTAAATACTCTTGATCACATTTTTCTTCAGCTTTGCGTGTGACTAGCAAGTATTTTGAATCCTTTGGACAGCATTGCCACTCTGGCCAAATATATACGTTCCTAGGAAGTTATATTGCAGCATTGTAACCTGGTATATAATATATACTCCCTATACATATTGTTATGGATTTGTAAGTACCCCAGAGTACAATTAGCAATAGTCTTTTCTTTTTTGTATTATTTTGTTTTGAGATAAGTTCTCACTATGTAGCAGAAGCTTGCCTTAAACTCACTATCTAACCCATACTGGCCTCAAATTCATGGTGATCATCTTGCTTTTCAGCCTTCTGAGTGCTGGGAAAATAGCCTTTGCCACCATGCCTGGCTCAACTATTCTTGCTCACTTTAAAAATGATTCTAGGGTGCTGGAGAGATTGCTTAGCCTTAGGGCACTTGCCTACAAAGCCTAAGGACCCATGTTCAATTCCCACCCAGATTTGTTTCCTCAGTATAAGCCAGATGCACAAGGTGGCACATGTATCTGGAGTTCCTTTGCAGTGGCTAGAGGCCCTGACATTGCATATTCTCTCTCTGTACCTCTCTCTCAAAGAAATAAAAATATTTAAAAAATGATTCTATGTAAATCACTGCAAACTATTTTTAATAGTTTGAAAATGGCAATGAGATAAGACAAGTTACTTATACTAAGATGAAATTGTCAGTTTGAAAACTGATATGGTGCCTATGAATTCAATTTCTGACTCTAATGGACATCTGTAAGAACTGAGTGTTCAAACTCTAGTATTTTTCCCCAAGCGCTAAAAAAAAAATTCAAGTAGCGTTTGAAAAGCAGCTTAACATTGAAGAAAAATATAATTAGCTATTAATAAAAACAGCCTTAATATTTGTTCTTTTCCTTTGTATTGGATTTAATTTTAGATCCTTAATATCTATATTCTAGAAGTGTGCTGGTCTGCATTAGTCATTTTATTTTTAATCTTTTTATCTCTTAGTTTAGGTCCAAACTCTAGCACTTTGCCTTTTATTTGTCTTAAAACATTATATGTTATGATTATTGATTCTTATTTTTCATCTGGTTTAAGCATGATTTCTGAAATCATGTTTCTTTATTTCTTATTCCTTCTTGAGTTCAAATCTTTATGGATTTTTATAATTTGACTTATGTTGTCCTTTCTGATCTTGTATAATATTTTAAAATATATTTTGTTATTATGAAGTAATAATTTATACTTTTGATTGGTTCTATAAACTTGTCTTTCTTACATGTTTTCATTGTTTGTAGGATAATTTTTCTGTTCCCCACCTTTCTTTTTAAAATAGTATCTTAGTGTAGGATATAGCTTCAAATACTTTAAACATTTTAAATTTTATTCATATTGTGTGTGTGATGTTCATGGATATGGTTAAACACCTATCATGGTGTGTGTGGAGGTCAGAAGACAACCTCAAGGGGCAAACCTCACTTTTTACCTTGTTTTTGAGGTCTCTCTTCTAGTTTGCAGCTGTATTCACCAAGGCAGCTAGTCTGTGAGCTTTGGGATTCCAGGTTCTCTTTTATGCCACTATATCAGATGTTTTCTTTCTTATCCATTATCACCCTTGCTTTATTTTGGCTTACCTCCAAGAAGATTCTGAACCTATCCCTAGAACTGACCCTGACTGGTTTATTTCAATAGTTCCCAAGCAGTCAGGCTACCCAGCCCATCAGACTTTTCCTGTGAGCTCCTTGTACTCAGTCTCTATGGTATTGGCAAGGCTCCTGCATGGTCCACCCTTCCAATTGACCCTTTCTCTTTCCTAGTGAATGCATGCTGATGACTTAAGATACCTAAGTTCCTAGGTCTTTGAAATGACCCCTTCCCTAAAGCAGCTTCAGCTTCATCTTCTTCCTCAGATACATACAAGTCTTTTTATTTTTTATTTTTTTATTTTTAAATATTTTTTTTTATTTATTTGACAGTGACAGGCTGAGAGAAAAGGAGGCAGAGAGAGAGAGAGAGAGAGAGAGGGAGAGAATGGGTGCACCAGGACCTCCAGCCACTTGCAAACGAACTCCAGACACATGCGCCCCCTTGTGCATCTGGCTAACATGGGTCCTGGGGAATCGAGCCTCAAACAAGGGTCCTTAGGCTTCACAGGCAAGTGCTTAACCTCTAAGCCATCTGTCCAGCCTGATTCAGGCCTTTTTAAAATTGTTTTATTTTTATTTTGAGGCTGGGTGGTACTCTAGCTCAGACTGACCTGGAATTCTATCTGTAACCCAAACTTGCCTTGAACTCATAGCAATCTTCCTACCTTTGCTTCTTGAGTGCTAAGATTAAAGGCATGCTTGTAACACAAGTCTTAATGATAAGGGGATTCAAATTTGGGGTAGAGAGCAACAGAGCTTTTCTCAGCTCTTGTGTAGGCAAAAACTCAGAAACTATTGTGCCACAAGCTCACAGCCACACAAAGCTTCCACTGAGTCAGTGGCTTCTTGCTTTATGTCCTGTGAGTTCAATAAATGACATCCACAGACAGTAGAAGATGATGTTTAGAAAGATTTTATTATAGAGATTATATATAAAAATAGAGCTGACAGAACTTAAGAGGAGGGAAGAAGATAGAGCTCTTGCTAGGAGATAAAAGGGGAATCTCAGAAATAGGAAAGTCTATGTAAAGTCTCTGATTGTGGTCTTTTATGAGAGTATTTTAGACGGGAGCTGAATTGATAAGTTCAGCCACATCTCATGTATCCAGGCACTGCCAGTTGTTTAGGAAAGGGAAATAAACCCACTTGCATTCCTAGGAAAGGGAATTATCCTTTTGGAATGGAGTGACATCTCTTCTAAAAGAGGGGGAACTTCTTTAGGGAAGAAGAGATAAGGAAAGACCAGATCTATCTGAGATTTCTGACTTCTAGCAAAGTAGAAGCTGCAAGGATTTCTTTAGACAAGAGTTGACAAGGAAGAATCTACTTACTTCCCCCTACAGACTTAGGGACAGCTCCCATCTTTATCCATTTTAGTTAGCTTTTGGGGGCCATCTACCTTTATACTGTATCATTATGAATATAGGTACTTCCTTTCCATACACTAGAGCTTTCTCCTGGCCTCAGAACTCTCCTCCATCTGTAGTGCCTCAATCCTCATTCACAAGCTATCATTTCTTGTGCATATCCTTAAGCAAACTCCAGCCACACTAAGTTACCCACCCAGACAACCCAAATGATCTCTGAAGTCATTGTGCATCATTTCTGTGGCTGATCTGACTATAGAACTGCACCAGCTCTTAGAGGTCTGCTTCTGCCTTAGTTTTTTTTTTTTTTTTCATAAATAAACTCTGAGTATTTTATTCAGAGCTTCATAGGATGGTTTTTCAGTGAAGTGTATCCCATGTTGTGACAGAAATAACTGCATATATTCATGTGTCACACCTTTGAAAGTACAGTTGGAAGTACTGTGCTAGTAAAGAAAACACATCAACTGTGGATTCAAGAAAATACCTGACCATTGTTAGAAGAAATAGAACAGGGGAAAACAATGTTCACATAATCATAGTGTTTGAAGTACTGATTATCACTGTGCTAACATAGTGAGAGGAAAAGGTGGGTATTAAGTGCTCAGGAAGTCAGTAGTTGATGTCTGCAAATGTAAGACATAGCTCTAGAAGAACTGGGTTATGGACAGAATTTGAAGATAAATATCAGAGAAAACCTGTAAGATTGGGAAATTTATAAACACTATAAATGTGTTACAGATCCAGAAGCTGGAAGTCCAGATTTGATGTTTGGTTCCTTATAATTGGTACCTGTTTTGTATCTTCACACTGTAGAAGATGAAGGAGATTTCTTTACTTCATTCATAAAGACACTAATTCACTCATGAGGCAAATGTTCATAACTTACTCACTCAATACTATCATATTAGAGATTAGGTTCCAATTATATATTATGAAGAAGGCACCAGCATTCATACTTTTGCATTTTTTTCAGGTGTTTTTGTGGGGCCAGGGCAGGTTTAGCCAATGCTTCAAGACTTTCCTTTATATTCAAAGCCAACACTGACCTAAATTCCCATTTCTCAGCCATGTGACTTCAGTTTTCAGGCTCCCAGCTGTCTGTGATGGACAGGAGAAACTTTAAGGCACATAGTGAATGTGTGACATTGGGCACCAGGCAGTTGCTAATTTTAGAATTTTGGATGCAGAGAATCACCTAAATTCTGGAAGGCCCAAATCCCTCAAGCCATCTTTCACCTGATGCAGATTCTGCAGTCTTCTTGGAACTACTATCATTCATTCATTCATTGTGCTTTATCTTCAGTCCATATTGTAGAAATTGGTTGACAGTGATGATCTTCCAGAATTTCTTTTCCTCTCCAGTTTATAAAGGCAGCAGTATTACTTCCTTCATTGTCCTTTAGCCCACAACCCCCTCTCTTCCCTCTCCTCCTCAACTATAGGTGGAACCATTGGGTGGAGGTTCATCTTTCTGCTCTCCCTGCTGACATTGCCTTGAGCCAAACTTTCCTAACCAGCAGCTTGGTAGAAGGGCCAGGAGAGGTATAAATCAGCTATCCCTATGCCCTCCTGCTGCTAAAAGAAGCCAAAGACAAATCTAACCCCTGGGGTTTGCTGAACAGAGGAGATGATTAGAAACCTTTTCCCTCAATATGTGAAACTTTGCATGTTCAGGACTCTGGGCTCCTTTCCATGGTCTCCTCTAAGGCATAGGGGAAATGACAGTACAACCTTGTACCAGAGTCTTGTTGAAAAGTTGACTTAAATATGGTGATGACAGAGCTAATTTATCATTTCTTCTTCCCCACTGCTCCATTTCCTCTTACATGACAATGATGGGGATTGCTGAAACACTAAAATGAAACCCCTGCCCTCTGAATTCTGCATCATGCAGCTTGTCATTTTCCACATCCCACTCCTTTCTGCAAAACATTTTCTGTATATGACTTTTCCAACATATTCCTGCTATGAGAAAGCACTGTCTGAACTCAGATCATTTTCCATATAACTCATTCATTCATTCATTCAGTCAGTCAAAAGACAACTACCATCTTTTGTTATTTTTTTAACCAAATACAACATGAAGACTATAGAAATTAATGGGTATCATGTAAGACTTCAAAACATGTGCACAGAGTATAATGTTTAAATCATGCTTTTTCCTTAAACACTTGTTTTTCTATGGTGAAAACTAAAAATTCTTTTTCCATCGGCCAAGGAGATGGCTCATTGGGTAAAGTTCTTGCTGTGCAAACATGAGGAACAGAGTTTGGATCCATAGCATTCACATTAAAAAAATGTCAAGTGTGGTGGCATGTACTTCTAATCTCAGTGCTGAGGCACATGAGGCAGGGAATTCCTAGTACTCAGTGGCCGGCTCGTCTAGCTGAATTGGTGAGCTCTAGCTTCAGCAAGAGGCCTTTACTCAAAGAAAAAGTTTATGGTGATAGAGGAAGACATCGGTCATAACTTCTGACCTACCTGTGGCTCCACATAATTATTAACATTCATTCATACACATAGGCACACCACACACATGTACAATGAAACAAAAGTTCTTTTAGCTTTTGGAAATGTCTATTATACTATTATTGTCTCTGTCCACCCACTCTGCAATCACGTGAAAGAATTATTTAATCTAACTTAGCACCTATTGTTTAGACTTTGCCCAGCCTCAGGTAACAACACTCTATTCTCATCTTCTATGAAAATAACTATTTTGTGGGAGACTATGTTAGGTGCTAGGGGGAAGTCTCCCAGCATGAAAAAGACCTTATTCTTAATAAATTGTTGAGGTAAACAAATTATTTTAATACAGTGAGTTTGTCTATGTAATAAAAACAATAATAGGGGGCTTAGCAGTTAAGCACTTGCCTGTGAAACCCAAGGATCCTGGTTTGAGGCTCAATTCCCCAGGACCCATGTAAGCCAGATGCACAAGGTGGTGCATGCATATGGAGTTCATCTTGCAGTAGCTGGAGCACCTGAAACTCTCATTATCTCTCTCTGCCCCTTTCTCTCTCTATCATTCTCAAATAAATAAATAAAAATTAAAAAAAAAATAAAAGAGAATATGAAAGTATAATGGCTTCGTACTATCTAGAATTTCAGACCAAAAATGAACCCAACATGGCTCAGGGAAATTTTGCAGAAGAGGGGGCAGAGAGAATGTCAGAGTCACATGTTGGGTCATGATTCGAAGAATGGATAAAATTTTGCTATACAGAGTAGAAAGAAATATTCTGGACCTAAAGTCAATGAAAGAGAGATGAGAATGGCACCTCAGGGGATTCAACTGTGAAATTTGATATAGAGAATGAAGAGGTATATGGCGAAACCAACCTACAGAAATTGGTGTGGGGGTGACAGAGTTTGAATTTAATTTATAGGAATGGGAAAGGAAAGAGTGGTGTTTAAGATAGACCATCACCTTTGTTTTGCAGGGATAACTGTCCAAGCAAGGCAAAGAGCCTTTTAGAGGACGACAACCAAAGACTAGGAGGAAGATCCTGAAGAAGGCAACAGGCTCTGCTGGGACATCATGGCTCAGCCAACTGCCTTCATCTCTTAGAGTTTTCTTATATTGTGTTTCCCCTGATATCTCTGAAGTTCTCTTCATGCATTTCTCTTACCAACCAGAACATTTAGTGTCACACAACTGGGAATACAATGACTGCAGTATAAATTCAACAACAACAGTAACCATATGTCTTCCTGTCTGTATAGCCACAGAACACATTCCAGGTCCTTATAGGAAGGAGGATCTACATAAAACTTGAGCTGAATTGACTTGAGGCAATAGCAAGAGTGTGTTATTTCCCTCCAGCCATTGTGACAAATTACCACAAACCACCCAGCTTAGCACAACAGCAATGTGTTCTGTCACAGTTCTGGAGCCCAGGAGTCTGAAAGCAAGATGTTGGAAGAGCCAGAATTCCTCTGAAGGCTCCGGTGAAGACTCCTCACTGCCTCCATCCTGACTTCTATGGCAGCCATCTATGGCTAGACTTGACTTACAGCTGCAGCACTCTCTTCTACTACCCTAACTCCTTCTCTGTGTCTCTGAAACCAAATTTCCCTGTTCTTATAAGTACACCTGTCACTAGATTAGGGCCCACTCTTAACCACCTTAATCTGATTACATCTGCAAAAAGAATACCATTTCCAAATAAGTTCATATTCAAAGATCACTCACCAGGAACAAGGTTCTGAGAATATCTCTTGAAGGAGACAGTTCAACTTACAATTAAGCATCTTGTGTGCTCTATTCTCTCTTTCTCTCTCCTGTGTGTGTGTGTGAAAGAGAGAGAAAGAGAAAGCATGTTTGTGTGTGTAAATATGTATGTGGGTGCACATGCACATGTGTGTGCATGTGCTTGGGGGCCACAGGTCAATATTAGATATCTTCTTCAATTGCTTTTCACTTTATATTTTGGAACAGTGTTCTTGCTGAACCTGGAGCTCACAAGTTGGCTAGAATATCTGGATAACACAAGCCCTAGGCATTCCCTGTCTTCACGTTTCAGTGTGGAGAGTATAGACAGGCAGCTTTTTACATGGTATTGTGGGATTAAGAGCCTGGATTCTGGAGTTTGGAATTCCCCCTAAGGAACTTCCCAAGCCATCAAGTCATTAGTTTCAAGTTTTTGTCTACTATAAGCAAAGAATCAAAAACATAAACACAAATAAGTGTAAAGTATGAAAGAATCATTTTAAGAGAATATGGAAACAAGAGAGAAGAAAAGCTCCCCATCTGGGAAGCTCCCCACTCCCAAGACAGGTGGGGTCCCCAAAGGGAAAATTCAGGAAATCCATGTAACAACCTAGCTTAGGTCATTTTATAAATTAGGAATCCAATTAGGATGAGTCTCATTGCCAAGTTCAAATGTGTATGAAAGACCTTGATTGGTTGATGGGCCCAGGAGAAGAGCACAGACTCAGAAATGGTCTGATAAGAATAGGAAAAAGTGAAGAGAAAGGAGGAAAAGCCAGGAAGCTGTTCTTGACTGCCATCTTGGTTTAGACTGAATCAGACTGGAGCTCTAGTCCCAGAGCAGGGCAGCAACCATTTTCTTTTGGCCTACCTACAAAAGAAAGTTACCTTTCACCTAGTCTATATCACTGGGTACTGGAGATCTCAAGCACTTTACTGACTCAATCATTTCCTAGCCTCTCTTGACTGGGATCACAGGCATGTGTAACTATGCCCAGCTTTTTACATGGGTTCTGTGGAAATTGAATTGCTTCAGGCTATCGCAAGTCCTCATGCTTAACCTGTAAGAACTCTTAATTTTTGAATCATCCCAGCCCATTTTCTTTCATTTATTCTTAAAAATATTTTACTGAATTATTTTTTATTTTCCAGGATTGACTGAGGGGTGGGGGATGAGTGTGCCAGGGTCTCCTGCCACTGCAAAGTGACTCCAGATGTATGTACCACTTGATCTTATATGAGTTTTGGGGAATCAAACTTGGGCTGTCAAGCTTAGCAAGCAAGTGTCTTTAAACACTAATCAGTCTGTCCAGACCTTCTTTCTTCAAAAAAAAAAAAAAACAACAACACTTTTAATTGACAAATTCATACATGGGTATAATGTATTTTAATCACAACCCACTCCCATTAGCTTTTATGGCCTTCCTTCCCTTGTCCCCTTTCCACTGACCATCTTCTTTCTAACTAGTCTGCCTTCTACTTTGATGACTTTTTAAAATTTGGCCTTCTTTAACTATTTAACAAAATGTTGATAGCTCTGATATTGTGCAAGTAACAACAGTAACTATGAGGTCATAATCACAATTGCCACTTCATGTTCAGAAAATAGATCTCCAAAGCATTCCTCCTCATTGTCTGTCTCATATTCTTTCAGTCCCCTCTTCTACAATGTTCCTTGAGCCTTGGAGAGTGTGATATTAGTGCTGGGGATTCAGAAGTCACTACTTCTCAGCACTTTGACAAGACTTTTAAATTTAAATTTATTTTTATTTGAGGCAAAGAGACAAAGAGAGAGAGAGAGTGAGAGAGAGAGAGAGAGAGAGAATGGGCATGCCAGGGCCTCTAGCCAATGCAAACGAACTCCAGACACATGTGCTACCTTGTGCACCTGGCTTATGTGGAATCTGCAGAATCAAACCTGGGTCCTTAGGCTTCACAGACCTTAACTGCTAAGCCATCTCTCCACCCACTTTGACAAGTTTTAAATCTCAACAATAGTGACAACCAACTGCAAAAAGAAGCTTCTCTGCCTAAAAATGAGAGCAACACTAATCTATAGTCATAAAATATAAATATTTAAAGGGTAATTTGGTAAGAATAACATATCCATTTATCCAAAGAACAATCATGTTCTTCCTCCTAAGACCAATGACCTTACTAACTATAGGCTTTTGACTAAGTTTTCCATACTAGGTATGAATTCTCTTCCATGGAGTTGACCTCAAATCCAACCAGGGAGCAGTTGATTGCCCAGGCTCAGAATGACAGATACTACATGTTCTCTATCGTACTGGGATTCTATCTTTGATATTTTAGAGTTGCATATGAGAGTAAGTAGTAGAGGCCAGAAAGCTAGAAAGGGGAAAAAGGGAGAAGAGCTTAAGGGGAAGGAATAGTACATATAAAAGTATCTGGATAGAATACTGGTGTAGAAAAGTTTAAATGGGAACAGGGGTGAAAGGTGGAAGGGAGGGTTAACCTAAACTAAAGGCATATGGAAAATTCATATGGAAACTTACTTCTTTGTTAGCTAATTAAAATATTTTTTGAAAGAGTTTGATCAGAATTACCCTGCACTGGGAGGAGAATGCTGCTCCTGGGAGGCATAGGTTGTTATAGCAAAATCCCAATGCCAGTGAAAAGCCTAGTACTTCCCAATTATTTATTCATTAGGTGTTTCCCTGGGGCTTCAAAAACAATATAAGCTATTGCCAACACTCTTGGTTGCCTACTAGAAATACATGGTAAGGCTCTGTTTTGCTAAAGACTAAAGACATGCATGCTTTGGTTGCAGGATGCTGATAAATCAAGTTGGAGCTGAGCTAGTTGGAAGCATCCTTCCTACTGACTAGCTACCAGTGCTGGAAAGTACTATGCAAGCTTTCAGGGGAGAAAAGTCATCAACAGTATTACCCAGAAGTGGATCCTGCAAGCTACACAATTGACCAGCCAGACAAGATGTACTCACTGGTGAAACAGGGGCAAGTCTGTTATGGAGTCAACTATCATATGCACTTAAAAACAATCTCTCACTGGACCTGCAGCTCATATATATATTTACTACACTGGCTATCCAATGAACTTCAGTGATACTCCAGTTTCCATACCCTTCAGCACTTGAGGTACAGGCATACATGGCCATGCCTGGCTTTTTAAGTGGTTTCTAGGGATTGAACCCAGGTCCTCATGTTTGTGCAACAAGCACTCTTGTTCGCCTAAAATATTTCCCATCCCAACTACTATTTCTTAAGATCTTCTCCTAATTCAACAAGTGGCTGTAATGCTCCTGGGAACACCTCTTAGAATGACTAGAATGACAATGTCAATGCCACCTAGTTTGAGCCCTTTCCTTCTCTCATAACCTTTCCCCTTATGACTTTAAGGAATAGCAATGGGCTAGAAAATATTTTAGGTGTGTAAGAGATTTTGATACATGGTAATCTTAAGGTCAAGCTTAATATGCAATAAATAAAATGAGCAACTATTATCTATGGTTATTGTCCAATATGCTTTAGGCTGGTGTCTATACTATCCTACCCCCTTTAATAACACCTGATATGGGGTCTAAACCTTGGGCAATCATAAAATATGGCTATACTTATTTCCTAAGTTATAAAAATTATTTCCTATTACTTTTTATTAATCTGTATGAAATTTGCATTCATTTGCATGCTGTTTGAAAAGTCCTTACTTCTAAGACTTGAAAGGACTGTGAGTAGCCTAGCTGGAGGCATGGAATTGGAACTCCAGAAACTTGTTGCTGGTTAGAATTATTGAACTTGGAGATTTAACACTGACTAGAGTTGTTGGACTTAGAGCTTCAGAGTTTGAGGAAACTGTTTAAATCTTGTATTGGTTGAATATTTCTTTGCTATGCCCAATGCCATGTTTTGCAGTGTGTTTGTTCTGTGCCATTAAAAGTTTTGGGGAATTTTTTGGTATCATGGCTCAGTTAAAAGACCTTGGATGATGGGAATGTTAAAACATCATTGGGATTGATCAAATTTATGGGGACTTTTGAAGTTGGATGAATGCATTGTATTTTAAATCATATATGGTTATCAGCTTATGGAAGCCAGGGGCAGAATGTTGTGGTTTGATGCAGGTATCCCCCATAGACTTGGGTATTCTGAATGCTAGGTTCCCAGCTGATAGACATTTGGGAATTGATGCCTTCTGGAGGCTGCGTATTGTTGGGGGCAGGCCTATGGGTATTATAGCCAGTGTCCCCTTTCCAGTGTTTGGCGCAATCTCCTTTACCCATTTTCCACTTGATGTTGGCTAAGGGGTGATGTACACCCTCTGCTCATGACATAATTTTCCCTGCCATCATGGACTTACCTCTTGAGCCTGTTAACCAAAATAAACCTATTTTTTCCCACAAGCTATTCTTGGTTGGGTGATTTCTACCAGCAATTTGAACCTAACTGCAACACATGCCTAACATATAAAAACCTCATGAAAAATAAAATGTTTATGAATGCATTGAAATATCAATAAAGATAATTGTGAGGTACACATTTCTCAGTACTAAAGGGAAGTAAAGTGAAGTAATTTAGAAGATGAGGTTAGATGAGAAAGCCAAAGACAAGATTATAATAAAGAGACAGAAACTTTAAAAAAGTGGAGATGATGGTGGCCTCAGATGGAGGAACATAGAAAAGTGGAAAAAAATGCAAGTAGACCAAGTACTCCTCCACTGTTTCTGGGCCCAGTAAGCCACACCGGAAGTGTTAAATTGAAACAATGGGAAATCATTAAAGAGTTTAGAGCAGGGGAATGGACTGGTTTGTGGTACATTTTAGAATGTCCCTCAAGTGAAAAGCTGGAGAGGAAGTTGGCCCACTGAGACAGAGTCCTACTCTCCCTGCACATACACTGTGATGGGCAGGCCACAGCACAAAAGAAATAACATGAAAAAATCAAATGCAAGTAAATCCAGTAAGATCACCCAGTGCTAAAATAAACATCTCAAATCAAAACATAGAAGACACATTTGGATCAGAACACCAAAATGAAGCTATGAGCAATGCAACCCTGACCAAGATACTGGTAGAACTTGCAGAAAAGCACAAAAGACAGATATTTGTGAGGATGCTTCCATCACTACAATAGACCTAATACATAAGAAAATGGAAGGAATTCAAAGACAGTTAAGAGATATGAAGGGGAGTGAAAAAAAGGGGGACCTCAAAAATCAGCTGGTGATGTTAAATGAAGACATAAAGAAATGCAAAGATTGGGCTGGGAAGATGGCTTAGGGGTTTAGCGCTTGCCTGTGAAGCTTCAGGACCCCGGTTCGAGGCTCGTTTCCCCAGGACCCACGTTAGCCAGATGCACAAGGGGGCGCATGCGTCTGGAGTTCATTTACAGTGGCTGGAGGCCCTGGCATGCCCATTCTCTCTCAGTCTCTCTCTGCCTCTTTCTCTGTCTATCTCTTTCAAATAAATAAATAAATATAAAACAAAAACATTAAAAAGAAAAAGAAATGCAAAAATGAATTCCAAGAAGCATCAAGAAAATCAGAAAATGATGTGAAAAGAGAGCCTCACAGAGGGATGGAAACTATAGATAGAAACACAGTAGAAAATGCAAACCTAATCGAACAAGTCCAAAACTCTCTCGATGCTCTCAAGAATAGAGTCAGCCATGTGGAAGATAGAAACTCTGATCTGGAAGACAAGATGGAAGAAACAGTTTGTGAATTCAAAAGTTTCAGTAAGTTCAAAAGTTTCTGTGAACAGAACATGAGGCAATTATGGGTTACCCTTAAATGTCCTAATATCAGGATCGCTGGAACACCAGAAGGAGAAGAAATTCAAACCAAAGGCATGGAGAACTTATTTAACAAAATAATTGAAGAAAAATTCCCAAGTCTCTCAAAAGAAAGGCTCATAAAGATATAAGAAGCTAAAAGAACTCCGAACAAATTGGACCAAAGGAGAAACTCTCCAAGACATATTGTCATTAAGACTCTTACCATTGACACCAAAGAGAAAATGCTAAAAGCAGCTAGGGAAAAACAGCACATCACTTTTAAAGATAACCCCATCAGAATTACTCCAGACTTCTCAAGGGAAACCCTTAAAGCTAGAAAGGCCTGGAGTGAAAAACTGCAAAGTCTAAGAACCTATGGCTTCCAACCTAAATTACTCTACCCTGCAAAAGTATCCCTCACAATAGATGGTGAAAGAAAAACTTCCCATGACAAAACTCAGCTTTGCAATTATATGAATACAAAACCAAACCTACAGAGAGTATGTCAGGAAATTCTCCACACAGTAGAATCAAACAGTCAAACTCAAATGACTACAAGAAGAAGATCACAATAACCAAACTCAGAGAAGGCACAAAAAAACTTCAAAGTCCATGAAAACACCCAAAACACATATACCAACACAATATGGCACAGATCAAATCAAAACTCGCAGTCATTACCCTAAATATTAATAGCCTTAATTCACCCATTAAGAGAAACAAGCTAACAGGGTAGATCAGAAAATTAGACCCCTCAATCTTCAAGAAACCCACAAAATCAGTAGCCTTTGTATATGCAAATGACAAAGATACAGAGAAAGAAATAAGGACATTGTCCCATTTTCAATAGCAACAAAAAAATATACCTTGGAATATCATCAACCAAGGAAGTGAAAGATCTATACAACAAAAACATAAAAGCACTCAAAAAAGAAATTGAGGAGGACTTGAGAAAATGGAAACACCTCCCATGTTCCTGGATAGGCAGAATTAACATTGTGAAGATGGCAGTCCTACCAAAGGCAATATACAGATTGCATGCAATTCCAATTAAATTCCCAACAGAGTTTTTCACAGAAATAGAAAAATTGATCTCAGATTTCATATGGAAAGGCAGAACTTGCATATCCAAGCATATCCTCAGCAAAAGAAATACTTCTGGAAGCATCACCATACCTGATCTAAAGCTATATTACGAAGCCATAGTAATAAAAACAACATGGTACTGGCATAAAAACAGAAGTATAGACCAACAGAATAGACTTGAGGACCCAGACTTTGGGTCAAGCAACTATAGCTACTTGATATTTTATAAATGCCCTCAAAATATAGGCAAGATGACACCATATTCAACAAATGGTACTGGACAAACTGGATAACCATATGCAGGAAATTGAAACTTGATCCACACATTTTGCCATGCACTACACTCAAATCCGTATGGATCAAAGACCTCAATATAAGACCAGAAACTCTGCTACTACTGGAAGAAAATATAGGAAGTACTTTCCATGATATAGGAATGGAAAAAGACTTCCTGAACAAAACCCCAGTAGCTCACAAGCTTTAACAGTCACTCAACCAATAGGATCACATGAAGCGGAAGAGTTTCTTCACAGACAAATATACAATAAGCAAAAGCAATAGATTACCCACAGAATGGGAGAAAATATTTGCTGGTTATCCATCTGACAGAGGCCTAATCTCTAGAATCTACAAAGAACTCAAAAACCTAAACAATAAAAAGTCAAACAACCCACTCACAAAATGGGGCAAAGAGCTGGACAGGCAGTTCACAGAGGAAGAAATAAAAATGGCAAACACACATTTAAGAAAATGTTCATCATCCCTAATCATCAGGGAAATGCAAATTAAAACAACTATGAGATTCCACCTTACCCCAGTAAGTACAGCAAACATCAAACAAACAAATGAAAATTTAATGTTGGCAAGGATATGGAGCATTAGGAACACTCATCCACTGTTGGTGGGAATGTGGGATGGTACACCCACTTTGGAAAGCAATATGGAGTCTCCTGAAAAAGCTGACTATAGAGATACCAACAGACCCAGTTATTCCCTTACTGGGCATATACCCTAAAACCTTTAAACCATAGTCCAGAAAGATTTGCTCAACCATGTTTGTAATGGCTCAATTTGTAATAGTTAACAGCTGGGATCAACCCAGATGTCCATCACTAGAAGAATGGAAAACTAAGTTGTGGTACATCTACACAATGGAATTTGATACAGCAGTAAGAAAAAATGACAAAATGAAATTTGAGGAAAAATGGTTGAACCTGGAATAGATCATTCTCAGTGAATTTGCCCAATCACAGAAAGAAAATTGCCACATAGTGTCAATCATCTACAGCACCTAACCTTAATCTACCCAAGATGCCTCACATACCCAGCAAGCATCTTGAGGTCTAGACAATAGGATGGGTGGGGAGGACCATGGATGGGGTGGGAAACACAAATCTAGACCCAAACGGCAATGGTGCCATAAAATTCTACTTCCTAAAAGGCAGATCAAATGGTTGAACTTCACCAGGCCCTTAGAGGGAACACCTTAGCCATAAGACACTGGAGAGGGTATGATGAAGAATGACCTTAATCTTGTACAGCTTCCCTCCCTCTCTCTCTCTCTTTTCTCTAACTCTTTTATACTAGTTATCTTTTTCTTCCTTTTCTTAGTGGGCACTGACCTGTACTTCCCAGTACCAGCAGGTAGCTATAATCCACAATGAGCTTTTGATCAGAAAGACCTACAAGTTTTCCTAAAGGAAAGACAGATTTCTGTCAGAGTATTTGATGACCCACCAAAGGTTAATGGTAAGACCCTACTGCTGAAGACACCATATACAGTTGACACGTAAAATGAAATGGCATGGCTGGAAGCTATAACAGAGTCAGTCCCCAGACAGTCAGTGTGTCTAGTGCCAGAACATGCTACATGGGTGACTGGGGGAAAATGACCAATATCTGTCCACGGAACCCATGGTCTAAACTACTTAGCAGCAAATAACCTGTTGTGATGCTCACACAAGTGCAATAGTGGCGCACAGCCATGGTGGAAAACCAACTGCTCTTGATTTGGTTAACTGATCCCCTCAGTGGTACAGGACCCATAGCTGGAACTGGGAAAAAAGTCAGAACCATATCCAAACATAAGCCCGTTCGTTCTCCATTATCAAGCTACAACCAATCATAGGCTACAAGAGGGCCTACACTTATTAAATTCTCTATGAAAAAGTAAGGGTTATCTCATTTGTCTGGTGTTAACTTTACTCTCTGTTGGAGAATCTTCTTCTCTTTTTCAGATAGACTCACATCCTAAAGAGAGAGTCACCCCATCATACTTTCAAAGGGCCCCAGCTGAAACTAAAAACAATTGGCAACAAAAGCAAGGGTGCTGTTTTTTTTTTTAAAATATTTATTTATTTATTTATTTGAGAGAGTCAGACACAGAGAGAAAGACAGATAGAGGGAGAGAGAGAATGGGCGCACCAGGGCTTCCAGCCTCTGCAAACGAACTCCAGACAAGTGCGCCCTGTGCATCTGGCTAACGTGGGACCTGGGGAACCGAGCCTCGAACCGGGGTCCTTAGGCTTCACAGGCAAGCGCTTAACCGCTAAGCCATCTCTCCAGCCCAAGAGTGCTGTTTTTTGGTGAACCAGGTACCAGCACAAGGGTGAAGGGGATCAACACAGAGAAAAATCAACTCCCTCTTTCTCTGTCAAATAATTATAATAATAATTAATAAATAGCAATTAATAAATAAAAAAGAAATATGAGAGATATCATTGCACAGTGACAAGTGAGTGTTGCCTCATGAAAGCTGGTGGCAAGAGGCATGTGGGGCTCATACTAATTTCTTTAGTGAAACTGTAATGGAGTATGTGCAGAGACTGGGTACCTTTGAGTTATGTTATTGGGTTGAGGTGGGCCTATGGTTCTTCTGGGATCAGGTAGAAATGGGCCCTCCCCTATAGGCTCAGCTACAAGATAGTTCAAGCTCTTTCTGCTTTTTCAGTCTATAGATGCTTCCCAGGCTCACTCACTCTTTTTGTTTGTTGTTTTGTTTTTCGAGGTGGGGTCACACTCTGGCCCAGGCTGACCTTGAATTCACTATGTAGTCTCAGGGTGGCCTTGAACTCATGGTGATCCTCCTACCTCTGCCTCCTGAGTGCTGGGATTAAAGGCATGCGTCACTATGCCCAGCAAGGCTCACCCACTCTTTTTAAGTGCAGCATTAACGTTCTTGTTTGGTAGAATATATTTCTACTTTAATTTGGAGGGAACTTTTAGAAATACAAAAATTCAAATTTGTTCAGGGTTGGAAAAATAGCTCAGCGGTTAAGGTGATTGCCAGCCAACCTAACAACCTGAACTTAATTCCCTGGTACCAGATGCACAAAGTGTATCCAGATGTACAAAGTGGCACATACATCTGGAGTTCATTTGCAGTATCAAGAAGCCTTGGTGTACCTATTCCCTCTCTCATTCTCTATCTCTTTCCCACCCCAACACTCTGCTTGCAAGTAAACAAATAAAATATTTTTAAAAAATTGTTCAATGTAATCTTTGTAACATTTACATAAAAATAACTGTTTGTGCCTGGCATGATGATGCATGCCATTAATCCCAGCACTCAGGAGACAGAGGTAGGAGGGTTGCCATGAGTTCGAGGCCACCCTGAGAATACAGAGTGAATTCCAGGTCAGCCTAGACTAGAGTGAAACCCTACCTTGAAAAAGAACAAAAACAACCTGTTTGTAACAAATAATGCTAGGAGAACTGGACATCTGTATGAAAAAATAATGAAGTTGTACCCCTTCTTCATACCATACACAAATATTAATTCAAAATGGATTATGGACCAAAATGTAAGAGTTAAAACTGAAATGTTCAGAGAAGAGTTTGAGGAGGAAATTTTCATGGTCTTTGATTAGACAAAGCATTTTTAGATATGACACAAAAAGCACCCTGGCTAAAGTTGGACTTCATTGAAAATTAAAAATGTATGCCTTAAAGGATGGTGTTTCAATCAGATATCACCCATAAACTCATATGCTTTGAATGCTTGATTCCCAGCTGATGGCAGTTTGGGAGGTGGAATTTGCTGGAGGAGGTATGTTGTTGGGGCAGGTTTATGTATGTTAAAGCCAGCTTCCTCTTGCCAGTGTTAGACACACTGTCTTGATGCTGTTTTCTATCTGATGGTGGCCAAGAGATGACATCCAGTCTCTGCTCATGCCATGTTTTCCCCTAACATCATGGAGCTTCCCTTGAGTCTGTAAGCCAAAATAAAGAACTTTGCTCCCATTCCAGCAGAAAACAGCAATACTTTTTATTTATTTATTTGACAGAGAGAGAGGGAGAGAGAGAAAATGGGCTTCCTAGGGCCTCCAGCCACTAAAAATAAACTCCAGACATGTGTGCCCTCTTGTGCATGTGGCTAATGTCGATACTGGGGAATTGAGCCTTGGTCCTTTGGCTTTGCAAGCAAATGCCTTAACCGGCAAGCCATTCCTGCAGCTCAGAAAATAGCAATAGTGAAAGAAACTTGTACCAGGTTACAGAGTTTCCCAACAGGCTGGGAGTTATGCACAAAGCACAGAGAAAAGTCCCTAGTTGCCCTTGAGCCATCGACAGAGAGAAAGCAGGGAACAGAAAGATAAACTCCTACTTGCTCACAAGCCTCCATAGGGAGAGACCAAAGAGCAGAGATGTTTCTTGCCTGCAAGTTACCCACTGGGAGAAACCAGGCACCAAAGATAAATTTCCCACTGTGGGCTGAAGCAGAGGATTCCTTTGAAATATATGTTAGATTCATTAGTGTTGAAATTTAAATACTAGATGGAGAGTATTCAGTTTCAGGATGTTTTTCCAGTAGTTCATAAAACATGCTGTTGGAGAGAAAATACATTGTGACTTTTTCAGTACCATTTCCTAGCATACAGTTCTCCTTTAATTAGTGTATAAGCTAAAAGAAGTAATTGTAGGGCTCAAAGATAGCTGTTTGTAAAGTTCTTGCCTTGCAAGTATGAGAATCCGAGTTCAATCCCAAGAACCCACATAAAAATAACCTGCATGGTAGTACATGCTTCTAATTAAAGCCTAACTGGGGAATCCTCCACCAGTGAGAGAACTTGTCTCAAAAACTTGGACAGCATTTTTGAAGTATGTTACCTGCACACACACAAATGTATGAACACAAGAATATCCACATGGGATACTAGCTACAGATGACTGGGCTTCTGCGTGAGAATGAAAATACTTAGTAGCAGAGGCCAGTAAGTTAAAAAGGAGACATAAAGGGAAGAGAAAGGAAGGGAGAAGGGTACTTAATAGGTTGATATTGTATATATGTAAGTACAATGATTGTGATGGGGAGGTAATATGATGGAGAATGGAATGTCAAAGGGGAAAGTGTGGTGGGTGGGGAGGGAGGGAATTACCATGGGATTTTTTTATAATCATGGAAAATGCTAATAAAAATTTTAAAAATTAAAAAAAAAGAATATCCACATGCACTGTGCATGTACACACACACAATAAAAGAGGTACAGAAATTGATAAACTTTTTAAAAAATTGCTCACTACATGTAAAGGGCAGTGTTGTGGGGACACAATGAAGTAAAGATTTTGTTTCTGAAGAGGTTAGGACCTAAATAGTGACTCAAGGTTTCCATACCTGGGAAAATATTAAACAAGATCATAATGGTTTACAGGGGAGTGAAGCAAAGAGCATTTAAAAATATATTTGGTCAGAATGAGGGGGAAAAAAACAGCTCTGGAGTTCCTTGCCATAGTTTTGTTTCTAATATCTCCAATAAAATAAAAGCTTCTTAAGTATAAAAAAAAAAGAAAGTGGGGGACAACATAAAAAGGCATCCCTAAAACAGATAAAGAAGGGCTTGTAAATCATGTATCTTATAAGAGACACATGTACGGAATATAAGGCTCAGTAAGAAAAGACAAGCCAATTTTAAAAATGAACAAAGGGGCTGGAGAGATGGCTTAGCAGTTAAGCACATGCCTGTGAAGCCTAAGGACCCTGGTTCAAGGCTCGAGTCCCCAGGACCCACGTTAGCCAGATGCACAAGGAGGCACATGCATCTGGAGTTTGTTTGCAGTGGCTGGAGGCCCTGGCGTGCCCATTCTCTCTGTCTCTCTCTATGTACCTGCCCATTCCTCTCTCTGTCTGTCACTCTCAAATAAATAAAATAAACAAAAAAAAATTTAAAAATGAACAAAGGATTTGAGTGGACATTTATACATAAATGGCACATGCAAAAGAAAAAAAAAGACTTAACATGGTGCATCATTAGAGAAGCACAAATAAACTCACAGTGAGGTGGCTCATTCAGCAGGATTCTATAATTAAGGTATATAGAAATTTCATACATTCTTCATAGAAATGCAAAATGAGGGCTAATTTGGATAGTGTTGTGATCTTTCAAAATGGCCATGTCACTCAAGGTGTATTGCCAAGACAAAGGAAAATATTTGTATACAAAAGCACCATGGAAATGGATGTTCAGAACTCTGCTATTTATAGCTAAGCAATGTGAAAAAATCAGCATGCTTAGCAATTAATGCATTAATAAGTAGAATATATCCATACAATAAGGTATTATCTGTAACGGATTCATGCTATGACCTTAAAAACATTATGCTAAGTGAAATATGTCATCCATGAAGACAACATACCTTATTTTATTTTTGTGAAATATAGAATAAGCAAATATATTGAGATAGAAATTAGTTTTGTAGTTACTTAGAGTGTGGAGAGATTTTGCTAATAAATAATAGTCACTGCTAATAAATAGTAGGTTGGAAGCCGAGTGTGGTGTCACACACCTTTTATCCCAGCACTTGGGAGGCAGAGGCAGGAGGATTGCCATGAGTTCGAGGCTACCCTAAGACTATATAGTTAATTCCAGGTCAGCCTGGACCTGAGTGAGACCATACCTCAAAAAACTATATAAAATAATAGGTTGGGATAATGAAAAGAATCTAAATGTGATTGTGTACTGGCTGCACAGCTCAATAAATGAAAAGCCCTTGCCTTGCACTCTTTCAGTGGATGAATTGCATGTTTTGTGAATTCTGTCTCAATAAAGCTATTACACTTAAAAATATTAAATTGCTGTGTGTACTTTAAGTTGAATTCACTCATTCCCTTGTCCCTCATACTATTCTTTTTATATAAGCCTGAAATAGAATATGTTTACTCCATGAATTAAAGTGTAATTAAATTGTCAGTTGGAAAATAAGAAAAGATTGCCAGCCAAATGTGGAAAATTCCTTTAAGTGGAGAAACTACAGATGAGAATATAGAAATTTAAGTAAATTCCCTACTGACATTTATTCTTTGTTCATTCAAGAAATATTGGTGGGACATATGATTTCAAAGCAACCTATGTTTTGTGTAGCCTGAACATGAGACCAAGTTTCAAAAGTGGTATAACCAAACTAACATAGCTACTCTCTCATTTTCTTTAACAAATAGTTGACAATAGCTGACTTTAGTTTATCACAAATTACTTTTAAAAGGTAAAACACAAATCACATTTGGAAATCTACTGGTGTTTACATAAGTGCAAAATACTTTGTTAAAAAATTCACTAGACCCTTACAGGAAACACCTGAACCACAAGACACTGGAGAGGGTAGAATCAAGTCTAACCTAAATCTTCTACATCTTCCCTCCCGCCCTTTCCCCCTCCCCACTTCTCTCTCTTCTCTCTAACTCTTGTATATTAGTTATTTTTTTCCTCATTTTCTTAGTGGGCACTGACCTGTAACCCCCACTACCAGCATGGGGTTATCATCCACAATGAGCTTTTGATCAGAGAAACCTACAAGGTTTCCTAAAAGAATGACAGACTTCTGTCAGAGTACTTGATGACCCACCAAAGGCCAGTGGTAAGACCCTATTGCTGAAGACTCCATATGCAGCTGACACATAAAATGGAATGACATGGCTGGAAGCCAGGAGAGAGTCAGTTCCCAGTCAGCACATCTAGTACCAGAAAGTGCTACATGGGCGACTGGGGGAAATGACCAATATCTGTCCCAGTAACTCATGGTCTAACCTACTTAGCAACAAATAACCTAGTGTGATGCCCACACAAGTGCAATAGTGGCACACAGCCATGGTGGGGAACCAACTGCTCTTGATTTGGCTAACTGATCCCCTCAGTAGTACGGGACCCATAGCTGGAGTTGGGAAACAAGTCAGAACCATATCCAAACATAATCCCACTCTCCAATATCAAGCAACCATCAAACATGGGGTACAAGAGGGCCTACACCTATTAAACTCTCTATTAAAACAGTAAGTGTTATCTTAATTTTCCGGGTGCTAACTTACTCTCCGTTGGAGAATCTGCTTCTGTTTTTTAGATAGATGCAGATCCTAAGGAGAGAGCTGCCCCATCATACCTCAAAAGGGGCCCAACTGAAACTAAGGAAAATTGGTGAAACAAGCAAGGGTGCTGTTTTCCTGATGAACCTGATACCAGCACGAAGGGGAAGGAGACCAACACAGAGAAAAATCAACTCCTACCAAATCAGAGAGGCAGCCTCAGAGGCCCACAACACCTCAGCACTGAAGCAGACCAAAAATGAACCCAACATGGCTCAGGGAAATTTTGTGGAAGAGGGGGAGGAAAGAATGTCATAGTCACATGTTGGGTCATGATATGCAGAGACATTTATCATACCAATAACTTTGGGCTAACTCCACAATGTACGACCCATTTACATCAACAAGGAGGGGCCATTGGGAGGGGGTAGGTCATGGATGAGCCTAAACAATGGTACCAAGCTGCCTGTATTTGCTGAAAAGAAAACTAATAAGTTAAACAATAATAAACAATCACAAAGTCACCAGTGCCAAAAAAAAAAAATTCATAAACTAGGGGCAGGAGAGATGGCTTAGCAGTTAAGCGCTTGCCTGTGAAGCCTGAGGAACCCGGTTTGAGGCTTGATTCCCCAGTACCCACGTGAGCCAGATGCACAAGGGGGCTCACGCATCTGGAGTTCTTTTGCAGTGGCTGGATGCCCTGGCGTGCCCATTCTCTCTCTGTCTATATCTGCCTCTCTCTCTCTCTGTCTGTTGCTTTCAAATAAATAAATAAAAATAAACAAAAAAATTCATAAACTAGCTGTTTGTTTGATAGACCCATTAAGAATCTTAGAATGGGGGATCTGTAGAGATGGCTTAGTGGTTAAGTGCTTGCTTGTGAAGCCTAAGCCCCAGTTCGAGGCTTGATTCCCCAGGAACCACATTAGCCAGATGACCAGGGGAGCACACACATCTGGAGTTCATTTTCAGTGGCTGGAGGGCCTGGCAAGCCCATTCTCTCTCTCTCTCTCTTTCTGTCTCTCTCAAATAAATAAGTAAAAATTAAAAAAATTAAAAATAAAAGAATCTTAGAATGACAAAGAGTAGGGCATGCTGAAGTTGAGTGGCCCTTGTTTTTGTTCCTGTTTCCATCAGTGGGTCTTACAAATTTACTTTTGTTTGAGAGGTCTGGAGCTTGGTCCAAATGGGGTAAGTTATTGGCCAATGTCAGCCTAATGGCCCCTGGCAAAACTGGCTGATTATGACAATTCTCAGTGGACTTAGGCATCCTAGGATCAAATCAGAACTCACTTTTACTTAGAGTAAATCCAAACCTTGGATTTAAAGTATTGTCTGAGGCTTATCCCAGGTCCTTTGAGCCTGCAACTCTGGAGGGCTATGATGGTTAATCTCTGGGTGACAACTTTCTTGTCTATGAGATTTGTTTCCATCTAAATCCTGATTTAGAACCACCATGGAAACAAATCTTTTGGCATATCTGTTAAGGATTTGCTAGTTAGATTAATTGAGGTGGGAAGATCCACCATCCCTGTGGGGAGTGCCATTGCATGGGTTAGAGATTCTAGACTGTATACAAAGGAGCAAGCTACCTGATCAACAACATTCATGTCTCTCTACTTCCTGCTGATGTGATGGTGGCTTCCTGCCCCTGCCATAATTGAATCTATTTTGTGCAACTACAATCTGAAACAAAATCTTCCATAAATTTGCTTCCAGTCAGGTATTTTGTCCCAGTGGTGGGATGGTAATTTACACAAGGAACATGCAAGTTGTAATCTATGACAACTCAAATCTGGTATGAATTTTCAAATTTCCTTTGAATGAATTGAGACTTTATAATTCAGGACTCTCATAGACAAGAAAGTATTCTTTGTGGCTGTTCTAGTTTATGCTTAGGTCTTCAGAACATAATTGAATTGGATTCTGGAGATGAAGCACACAGGCAAGGAAAGGAGACCTTGGTCTCATCTTTAATTTAAAGTGCATTCTATTCATTTCTTCTTGGTAGGTCCATCAAATATTTTTCTCCTCAAATTAACACTGAAGTCTTAGAGAAAGCCAGGAGGAAAGATCTATGTACATAAGTGTACATATTTTACTCCATGAAACACAACATATTTACAAGTGAAGTCTTTAGCCATACCACTATAAACATACTGGATCTTATTCCAAAGCAAAGCAGGGTAGAGCCTGGTTAGTATTTGAATGGCAGAATTTGAGTAAAATAATTCAACTTTAAAACAAAAGTATGGCCTGCAGAGATGGCTCAGCAGTTAAAGGTGCTTGTTGTAAATGCTGATATCCTGGGTTTGATTCCCTCGTGCCCTTGTAAAGCCAAACACACAAGGTGGTGCATGCATCTGGAGTTCATTTGCACCAGCAGGAGGCTCTCTCAAATCATACACACACACACACACACATATATATATATATATTGGCTTTTTGAGGTAGGGTCTTGCTCTAGCTCTGGCTAACCTGGAATTCACTCTGTATTCTCAGGGTGGCCTTGAACTCTCCAAAGTGCTGGGATTAAAGGCATGTGCCACCACACCAGGCCTAAGTTAAAGTACTTTTAAAAATTTAAAAAAGACAGATTGCACTGATGGTAACCTTCAAAAAGAAATAAAAATAAAAGGAAGACAACTTTAGCCAATTAATTAATCCATCAAAACATATATGTTATGCTAGAATCAACCCAGATGTCCATCACTAGACAAATGGATAACTAAGATGTGATATATTTACACAATGAAATTCTACACAGCAGTAAGGAAAAACTGACACAATGAAATTTGAAGAAAAATGGTTGAACCTGGAACAGATCATACATACATACATACATACATACATACACACATGTATGAGGCTTTTAAGGAAGAGTGAAAGAGAGAAACTGAAGAACAAAACAAGAAAGATAGTGAAAGATTAGGTAGCTGTTTATCCTCTCTTGATTTTGAGGGTCTGTTTTTGACTAAAGAACATAAATGTCTCTTAGTGATACTTTCTACCCAAGGAGGAAGTGGACTCCATGGAATTCAACAAAACACCATCCTTTAGTGGAAAAGGACCTTTGAACAATAGATACCTGTTTCAACAACTTGCACCAAGGTTCTGAAAGTACTGATTTGCTTTTAGCCACACAGTAAATGCTTATGTCTCCTTTCCAACTAATTCCATGGTAGCTTTAACAATACGTCAATTCTTGGATACCTTTTGTGAAGGTGAATTTAATGATTTTTTTTTGCTTTGCTTTACAATATAGCCCAGTCTGACCTGGAATTCACTATGTAGTTTCAGGCTAGCCTTGAACTCACAGTGATCCCACATCTGCCTCTCAAGTGCTGGGATTAAAGGCATGTACTACCACACCTGTTCTTTTCAATGAGTTTTATACAGTGATAATTTGCTGTCATGACTCAAGGCTGCCCCTACTTTCCTGAAACAGAGTGGGTTTTGACAACCATTCTTTTTCAAGCAAACACCATATAAGGGCTTCCTTTTTACTGAGTAGATCTGATGTGTTGTCCTTTTCTGACAGTCTTACTTGCAGATTTGATGCATTTAGTGCAAACTTATTTCAGTGCAAAAATTAACAGAGTTCATATGCAAATGCTCTGATAAACCTATCCCATAAGTTGAAATATCATTAAGTTAAAATTTAATATGCCAACTCTTTGGAACCTAATAGCTTAGTATTCAGTGGGATAATATTATTTATCACAAAACCATGTGGCTGGCTAGGAGCTATGACTTGCTGTGTTGCTGCTGCCCTAGTATTCTGCAGTATAGCACACACAAGTCTGGGAAAAGGTACAAGTTAAAATTGAAATAGAGGGCTGGAGAGACGGCTTAGCACTTAAGCACTTGCCTGTGAAGCCTAAGGACCCTGATTTGAGGCTCAATTCCCCAGGACCCATGTTAGCCAGATGCACAAGGGGGCGCACATGTCTGGAATTCGTTTGCAGTGGCTGGAAGCCCTGGCGCACTCATTCTCTCTCTCTCTCTCTCTCTTTCTCTCTCTCTCTCTCTGCTGCTCTCAAATAAATAAATAAAATAGACAAAAAAATTGAAATAGAATTCTACTGAATGCATATTGCTTCTGCACCATGGTAATGTCCAAAACTAAAGTGAACCATTACATATTGGGGGCTTTGCATATATCTGTAAACTTCTAATAATTTAAAAATATATTTTCCCCTTTTCTTACAAGCCTCCTACAGCAAACACTAAGGGAAGTAGATCTTAGGTGACCAAACTAAAAATCTTTCAAGTCATACTCATTAGCTCTTCTAGGGGGTGCTAAAGAATTCAGATCTCAAAAAAAAAAAAAAAAAAAGAAGAAGAAGAAGAATTCAGATCTCCAAGATGTTGGCACTTTGACCACCACTTTGTCATCTATTGCATAATCAAATGGCCAGTTGGTCAGTGATTGGGATTATGTTCTATCATGCTTTCTCTATTCCTTAGCTCATCATTTTCTATGGAATCCTGTATTTTTAATACCTTGAAATTTTTATCTTATTTTATGTATTTGAGTGAGAGAAAGAGGGAGGGAGGGAGGGAGGGAGAGAGAGAGAGAGAGAGAGAGAGAGAGAGAGAGGGAGGGAGAGAAGAAGGGCAGATAGAGAATGGGCATGCCAGGGCCTTCAGCTACTGCAAACAAACTCTGGAAGCATGCACCACCTTGTGCAGCTGGCTTACATGGGTCCTGGGGAATCGAACTTGGGTCCTTTGGTTTTGCAGACAAGCATCTTTTTCCAGGCCCTGTGTTATTTATTTAAAGATTCCAGACTTCCGGTCAAGATGGCATCCTCCTAACCACACTTTATCTTGCTGGGAAGGAAAGGCAAGATCTTTGGGGTTTTCAGATCTTAGCAGACCTCTAGTGGGAAGGTACAGAGGAGCAAAGTAGGGATTTCACTGATTCCTGTGCTCTTGGGTAGCTGAACAGTCCCCCAAGCCCCTCAAGTAGCCATCCCAGCTGAAGTCCCAACCTACCATCCCAGCCGCCACTCCACCAGGTGCCTCCTGCACTACCTGCAGGCTAAGTGGACCCAGGCTAGCAAGCTAGTCCAGGATCTCTGCAACCATCATCTCAGCTGCCTCCCCACCATGTGCGGACCAGGTCCTCCTGCACTTCCTGCAAGATATTTGGACCCAGGCCAGCAGGCTAGCATTCCCCCCCCGCCCCCCCCCCCCTGGGTTTTCCTACCCCTTCCCATCACCAGCACCACTCCCCATCACCCCTCCATGCTGTGTCACTTGACACACAGCAGTCCCATCTCTCCACCCTGCCTGTCACAGGACCCCTCAGTCCCATCCTATCCTGCTATGCAGTACCCACTGTCCCATCCTCCCACCCCCCAGTATCACTGGACCATGCAATCCCACCACCACCCACCCTACCACAATACCAATCCGAGTTTTACCATTCCCCCCTACCCTCTGTCCCCTTGGGCTATATGACCACGCAGTCCCATACCCTGAACTACTGACCAACAAGCCCATTTACCAGGTCCTAAGGTCCCTACCAGAGCCTCAGGAGCTCCTCCCAAGTGAGCAGATAGGCCCCATTGCCATCAGAAACCTAGTTAAGGCAAATATAAAAGGGGAATAATCACTGAAGACACTTCAAGGCTAAACTACAGCTTCTTCCTAAATTAAATAAGGTTCCTACACTGTGAAGGGACCATGGTGCAAAAGGAATAACATAAAAAATCAAATGGAAGTAAATCCAACAAGGTTGCCGAGTCCCACAACGGAAATCTGTAATCAAAACATAGAAGAGACAATAGAATGCAAACCCCAAAATGAAGACACAAGCTATGCAACCCTGGCCAAGCAAATAGCAGAACTTGCAGAAAATCTACAAAGGTCCAATAATTGTATGAATGCTGTCTTCACTACATTAGACCTAATAGAATAGAACCAGGAAATGTTCCAAAAAAGGTTAAATGATATGAAGGAGAGTGAAAAAAAAAAAGAGGACCTCAATAATCAGCTGGCTAAGCTGAATGAAGACATAAATAAATGCAAGGATGAATTCCAAGAAGCATTAAGTAAATCAGAAAATGACATGAAAAAGGAACTCAACAGAGGGATGGAAACTATACATAGCAAAGTAGTAGAAAATATGAGCCAAATTGAACAAGTCCAAAACTCTAAAGAAGCTCTCAAGAATAGAGTCTGTCATGTGGAAGATAGAAACCCAGAACTGGAAGACAAAACAGAAGAAACAGTTCATGAGTCCAAAAGTTTGAATAAATTCAAAACATGAGGGAACTGTGGATACCCTTAAACATCTTAACATTTGGATCATAGGAATATCAGAGGGGGAAGAAATTTAGACCAAAGGTATAGAGAACTTATTCAACAAAATTCTCAAAGTAAACTTTCCCACCCTCTCAAAAGAATGTCCCATCAAGTTACTAGAAGCTAACAGAACTCCAAACAGACTGGACCAAAGGAGAAATTCTCCAAGACATATTATCATTAAGACTCCAAATATTTGATAACAAAGAGAAAGTCCTCAAAGCAGATATAGAGAAATAACACGTTACATATAAAGGTAACCCCATAAGAATTACTTCAGACTTCTCAATGGAAACCCTGAAAGCCAGAAGGGCTTGGAATGGAACACTGCAAAGTTTAAAAACCTATGGCTTACAAGCCAAACTACTCTCCCCAGCAAAAGTATCCCTCACAATAGATGGTAAAAGAAAAATTTTCCATGATAAAAGTCTGCTCTACAACTATCTGAATACAAAGCCAAACCTACAGAGAGTAGTACTTCAGGAAATTCTCCACACAGAAGAGTCAAATAACCAACCTCAAGTGCCTACAAGAAGCAGGTCACAATAATCAAACACAGAGAAAGTGCAAAAAACTACAAAGTCCAAGAAAACACAAAACCACATAAACCACCACCATAGGTCAGGGATTATCAAGCCTCACAGTTATTATCCTAAACATTTGTGGCCTTAATTCAGTCATCAAGAGACATAAACTAACAGGGTGGATCAGAAAATTAGACCCCTCAATTTGCTATCTTCTAGAAACTCACCTCACCACTAAAGATGGACACCTCCTCAGGGTGAAAGGGTGGAAAATGATATTCCAAGCAAACAGAAAGAAGAAACAAGCTATATTAATATCAGATAAAATAGACTTCAAAACAAAAGTAATCAAGGCTGGAGAGATGGCTTAGCAGTTAAGAGCTTTCCTGTCAAGCCTAAAGACCCTGGTTTGAGGCTCAATTTCCCAGGACCCACGTTAGCCAGATGCACATGGGGTGCATGCATCCGGAGATGCTGGCATACCTAATAGGCATCTCAAGGACTAGAAAACAGGGAGAGGGTGGGACAGGAGGGTAAAGATTGGGGGAGACACAAAAACTGGACCAAAATTGAACTGGTACCATAAACTCCTATATCCTGAAAGAGAGACTAAAAGATCGAATCTTCATCAGTTCCTTAGAGGGAACACCTGAATAAAAGGCCCTGCAAGAGGGTATGATGAAGATTAATCTTAATCTTCTCCTTTTTTTCTCTCTCTTTCTTTTATATTACCTATCTTTCTCTTCCTTTTTTAAATTTTATTTTTATTTATTTGAGAGTGACAGAGAGAGAGAAAGAGAGAGAGAGAGAGAGAGAGAGAGAGAGAGAGAGAGAGAGAGAGAGAGAGAAGAAATGGCATGTCAGGGCTTCTAGCCACTGGAAATGAACTCCAGATGCATGCACCCCCTTGTACATCTAACTAACGTGGGTCCTGGGGAATAGGGGTCCTTAGGCTTCATAGGCAAGTGCTTAACAGCTAAGCCATCTCTCCAGCCCTCTTCCTTTTTCCCCTTGGCACTGGCCTGTAACTCCCAGTACCAGGATGTGGTTAATAGCCACAGTGAGCTGTTGATCAGAGAGACCTACAAAGTTGCCCATAAGAAGACAGACTTCTGTTGGAGCAATTGATTACCCACCAAAGGTTAATAGTAAAAGCCTACTGCCAAAGACACCATATGATATTGGTACAGAACATGGAGAGACCTGGCTGGAATCTGGTAGAGAGTCAGTCCCCAGACAGTTTGCTTGTCTAGTGCCAGAAAGTGCTACATGAGTAACTGGTAGAAAATGGCAACATTTCTTCAAGCAGTTCATGGTCTAAGCTACTTAGCACCAAACCACCTGACCTGATGATCACCCAAGTGCACACAGCCATGGTGGGTAACCAACTGCTCTTGGATTCGCTAATGGATCTGCTCAGTGGAATGGAACTCATAGCTGGAACTTGGAAACAAGTCAGAATCATACCCTAAAAATGAGTTTGCTCTCCAATATCAAACTCCTACCAATCTTGGGCTACAAGAGGGCCTACACCTATTAAATTCTCTCTAAACTAATAATAGTTATCCCATTTATCCAGTGCTGACTTCACTCTCTGTTGGAGAATCTATTCTCTTTTTCAGATGAACACAAAACCTGAGTCAATAATAAGCTCATTGCACCTCACCAAGGCCTCAGCTGAAACTATAGAGTAATTGGGGAAATGAGCAAGAGTGCTGCTTTCTTGGTGAACCTGGTATCAGCACAAAGGTGAAGGAGATAGACACAGTGAATAGTCAACTCCTACCAAACCAGAGATCCAGACACACAGAGGCTCCCATGACTTTATCACTGAAGTACACCTAAAATGAACCCAACATGGCTCAGGAATGGAAGAGGGGCAGAAAGATTGTTAGAGCCACAAGTTGGGACATTACAATAGAGACATTGCCTTTTCCTCATAACTGATAGCTGCCCCCACAATGCAAGACCCACAATCCCCTGGGGATAACTGGAATCCCCAATGATGCGGGTCCCTTTGGAGGGCAGAGGACAGTGATGAGGGTAAGAATGGTACCACCATGTACTGTTTACACACTATGTACATAGCTAATAAAGAAAAAGTGGTTTAAAAATGAAATAATGATTCGCTTTGTAGCTTCTAAGCAAGTATTGAATCCAGACTATTGCAGCATAAAACTTATGCTTATTATGTCACCATCCCAAGCACTGAACCAAGATTTCTGATGATGTGCTTATATTATCTGTATGACATCCATCCTATTCCAAACCTATAATGACATATTAAGTATTCCTGTAGTCTGCACCCTGAACCAGTAGCCAGAGTGGTGGCATCTAAGGTGTCTTTCACCTTGACCTATGAGTTCTTAATGCTTTTGTTGTTGTTGTTGTTGTTGGTTGATTGATGATATCTTCTAGTAGATAACCTTTGTGAGATTTTGATGAGGTGAAAAAACTCTGACTTAGGTCAGAACAGCACCATCTACTGTTTCTACCTCCTCTTTTATGGAATGGAAGGAAAAGTATAGAATTATGGCCATGGACCTTTAATAAACTCCTTGTGTGTGGACAGTACAAATCCTGATTTACAGGATAATTTTGTACAAGGCAGGACATGGAGGGACACAGGACAACCACAGGATATACACTCAAAGTTTGGCTCCTGCCTAAGCATAGGAAAAAAAAAGGAGAAAATTTTATAGAGCCTAACAAATGAAAAGCTAGGATTTCCCTACTTTTAAGTAAATCAAAGTTTGGCTATTTCTTTTTTTTTTTTTTTAAGGCATGGACTTTTAGAACCATCCAAGAATAATATATTTACAATTTATATGACCTTGTTTGCATTAAGAAAGCTATTAATTACAAAGAAATGAAAATGGTTCCAGGTTGGAGGTACACTTTGCTTGCAGTGTTTTGGGACAAGCAAGATGATCAGTTATATAGGGCACAAGAGGAGAATGAAGACCAGTGCCCAAATAGTCAGCTGGCCACACAGAAGTGAGCTAGCCTGGTCCTTCAGCATGCATGCCACCCTGGACCAGGACCCATTGTTAGGCAGTGGGGTGATGCCTACTACATTGCACATGATGTTGTAGACATCCACAGATCTGATTGGAGCAGCTCTGAAGTTGGACTTGAAATCTGTAAGGCAAAAACAAATAAACAATTGGTTATGACTTGTCTCCTGGAAAAAGAGGTGTCTCATTACATAGAGAATTCTTGAGCTCCAGAAACTGTACAACTGGAGAAGCAGCTCCATCAATGGCTGTGGCAGGTGTCTGTGAATGGAGAAGAGAGGAAGACTATGGGTTATGAGGGAAAGGCACTTTCTATGGCTCATGGAAATGAGCATCTTTAAAATACAAGCTAGCAAATGACTTCGTTGGTTTTGGCCATACATGCTCCCTTAGGACAACATAGCTTTTCTGTAGAGGCAAATGGGCCAGATGAAGTGGCTTCATTTCTTCAGAGCACTGGGAAATGGGTGAGAACAAAAAAGACAGACTATGGTGCTGGGCTCCTTTTAGGTAGCATGGGCACCTTCTAGAACTTCTACCTAGTTAGGACTTCAGAGTACTCACAGCAGCTGGAGAATGTTTCTCTGTCTTCTTGCTATATCATCACATGGTAACAGGCCTTTATGTGACATGAAATTATATATATTCTCCAGCAATACCAATGGTATTTTCAATATATTTAGAAGATCAATTGAACATTGTTTAGGAGTCTTTCAGGGACAGAAGAAATGACTTAGCTATAGGGAAAATAAGCAAACTGGTATTGGAGTTGAGATGCCAGAGAAGGTTCCAACAGACCTAGTGGAAAGTACCATTGTGCATCTCCTTGGAGCCTACAGCACCCTGAAGCAGTAATAACACTGAAGTATGAAGTATAGGGCTAGCCATTCATGGAACCACCAGTAAAAAGTGGGGAAAGTAACTCTATGCAGGTAGAAAAATTTTAATCAAGTAGGCCTGCTTCCCATAAAGATAGCAAATAGATACACTTGTCCTTCTAAAGAGTGAAGAGAGATGGCTTAGTGGTTAAGGCGCTTGCTAGGGAAGCCAAAGGGCCCAGGTTCACTTCCCCAGTACCCACATAAAGCCAGATGCACAAGGTTGGACATGCATCTGGAGATCAATTGCAGTGGCCAGAGGCCCCGGTGCATCCATTCTCTCTCTCAAATAAATAAATAAAATATTTGCAAGAGTAAATATGCAAATATGGTGACACATACAGACAACTTTACTTCAAACTAAACACTCAACAACAGACCCTAGGCTACAATAAGGCTGAGTTAAGGGTGAGTTTTTAATCTATCAAAAGAAGCCTTTGCTTTTAGCTCAAGATTTTTAAAAGAAATGGGAAGTTTAGGAGATGCAAAACCAAGTTTCTATCTTTTAAATAATTAGCTTAATTGTACTAAAATGATTAGGTATACTTTATTTCAAAAGTCTGCAAGCAGTGCCAGGAATTTATTCTGCAAATATCAACACAAAATTCTGCTCCTATTATTAATAATATGGAAGAAAGTTACACACAGAAAACTCTGCCACTCATGTATGTTAGGTCTAGGGCAATTTCTCAATTCATGGGTTTTTCAGTATAAAAAGGCAAGGCACTCTATAGGTGTTTGGTGCCTAAGGCAAAGATGAACCATGCTGGAATGTAAGCTAGAACATTCTGAAGTAGTCAAATAATAGAACCAAAGTCATAGTGCCAGACATTATATGCAAAAAAAAAAAAAAAAAAAAAAAAAGTGGGCTGGAGAGATGGCTTAGCAGTTAAGCGCTTGCCTGTGAAGCCTAAGGACCCTGGTCTGAGGCTTGATTCTCCAGGACCCACATTAGCCAGATGTACAAGGGGCACATGCATCTGGTGTTCGTTTGCAGTGGCTGGAGGCCCTGGCGTGCCCATTCTCTCTCTCTTTCTCTCTCTCTCTCTCTGTTGCTCTCAAATAAACAAATAAAATATTTAAAAATGCTAACAAGAGAAAATTTGGGGTTTATATGTAGTATATGCCTTAAAATCCATTTCTCTTGTGGGGCAGGGAGGATAAGTATCACTTCAAAGTAAAAAAATCTAACCATGCCTATAAGGGGAAAACACAGGTGCAGTCCCTCTCAATGTCAAGGTAAATTAAGCACTCAGGTAGGGACAGTGCAGATACTTTCCCATGAGATCAACCCATCACAGCATGAGGAATCATTGAAAAGCTTGTCCTAGGGTTATAGTAGCAAGTCTTCTCTTTCTTGCCTTGTAACCTGCTATGACGATCACACCATCCATCACATGTGGCCTATGAATGGGTGGGTGAGCATGCAAGGTGCTTTTCCTTAGTCTTTCAAAAATCTACTTAAAATAAAAAGTAGTATAATTCAAGATCAGGGTTCATCTGAAAAAGTCTTAAAGATTAACTTTTTTTAACATTGAAAATACAAAATTGAATCCTGTGCACATAAGCAGGAAGGAGAATTTGGTGTTCTTTTTTTAAAAAAATTATTTATTTATTTATTTGAGAGCAACAGACACAGAGAGAAAGACAGATAGAGGGAGAGAGAGAGAGAGAATGGGCACGCCAGGGCTTCCAGCCTCTGCAAACGAACTCCAGACGCGTGCGCCCCCTTGTGCATCTGGCTAACGTGGGACCTGGGGAACCGAGCCTAGAACCGGGGTCCTTAGGCTTCACAGGCAAGCGCTTAACCACTAAGCCATCTCTCCAGCCCTGGTGTTCTTTTTCAGCTGGATCATGGCTTTCTGTTCTATCAAGATTTTCTCTTCTGTAAAGATTGTATTTTGTGCACACAGCAAAGATGAACCATGCTGAAATGTAAGCTAGGAAATTATGAAGTAGTCAAATAATGCTAGTTCAATCTGGAAAGACCCACCAAACTCCACTAGCTCAGGATGGCATTCTGAACTTAGACTGGGGATCCAAGTTACTCCCATGGGCTTAAATTTGGGTATTATATTTGGATATTAAAATGTGTCGACTAATGGAGAATGGAGCTTTGGGGACTATGACAGGGTCAGCAGTAGATTAGGGAGGAACCTGTCAGGGCATGGTCTTCATGTAGGAGAATGTCATTCATCAGGACTTTATGTCAAAAATGTGACCTTATTCTTCTTCAGAAGAGAGAAGTAAGATCATGAATCTACTAAAGAGAGAAGATTCTGTACTCTCAAGCTGTTTCTGTCCACCTTGTGCTGCTTTCTTAACAAGGCATGTCAGTTTGTGACCACCCACTGAATCACATCCCTGCTGTCTTATCTTGAATGCAGAATACTCCAGGGCAAGACTAGGTTGTTCAAATTAGAAACTAAGATTAACCACTGAGAGGCTATCTTCAGAATTATTTCTCTTTCTCTGCCAGACCAGACTTGCTAGCTTGGAAGGCTGGTATCTGGCCAGCCATAAGGATGCTCAGTTTCTTCTCTCAGCAAGATGTGCAGACAATGAATTAGAAGGGATGTGCCCTTATCTCCAAGTACAGCTAGGTAGCTATTAACAGCCCTGCTTTTAAATTTTCTTCTGCATAAACAGTCAGTGTCTAAAGCTGTTTAATCTTTTATGAGAATTGGATCCAAGAATGTGATAGTTTGTGGGAGGCTCTCAAGGCCATATCTTCCTGGATGCATTCTACAATTAGTCAGTCCATTTTTATCAGTGGTTGTCTTTCAATCTGGAAAAGACTAAGAGCTTTTAGCTTTCAAGGAGCCAATGATGGAAGCCCTGTTAATGGTCAAAATGTCCCCATTGAATTTAACTTGGTGTTCATGCAGTGTTGTAATTAGCAATTTTAGTATGGGACTATATTTGATTCTATTTTAAAACACACTGGAGACTTGCTCATGTATACTGCTTCAACAGACAATCACTTTGTTTTCATGATCTTACTTCTCTCTTCTGGAGAGGAATAAGGTCACATTTTTGACATCAAGTCCTGATGAGTTACATTCTCTTACATGAAGACCATGCCCTAACAGGTCTCCTCCCTAATCTACTGCTGGCCTTGTCACAGTCCTCAAAGCTCCATTCTTCATTTCTACTGCTTTGGAACCCAGTATACCGTCTTGGGGCTTGGCCAGTAAGGATCACTTGTTAACTTTCTGTGGTCTATGGCAATGTGCTTAGACATCCTTTACATTCTCAGGCCAATGTCATGAACCCAGCTACAAATGTCCATTGCCACTGATTCTGATGTGCACTGTGGGATTTAAGAAACACACATGGGATCACATGTGGCAAGGGATTTAGACAAGTGTTTTCCCCAAGATCAGATTCCCACAGTAGCCATAGATATTGCACAACCTGACACTTTATCATACTTAACAGTTACATTTTTTTGTAAGTAGAGCAAAACAATAACAAGACTGAGTTGGCATGTCCTTAGTCTTTCCACAAGGAAAAGAGCAGAATTTTTAGGTCTAAGCTACCACTTGAAAGGAAAGTATTAAACATTTTTGGGCTAAAAAATACCTTTGGAATACAGGTACTAGGGTAATTATATTTAATAAAGGATAAACAATAGTTAGAGACTACCTTATGAATCAGTCAACTTATGGTTAATAGCTGTTAAATCCTTTTCTTCCTTCCTTCAACTTCCTTACTCTCTTTCCCTCCCTCCTCTATTTTGTTCTTTCTTTTATTTATTCTTTGTCTTTCTCCCTAGAATGGCTTGTTCAGTAGCAGTAGATTCATTAGACTGTGATCCAGTGTACAAATTCAGTGTTCTGCCAGATAACTGATCAAGGGCAAGACCTAATTCATCTCCCTTCTTCTAGTGCTTTGTAATATAATCTGATCAAGAAAGACTCAGCAAATTCATTTCATACAAGACATCTCTTATCATTTTGGCTCATTTTCAAACTCAATCTCAAAGTCACTTCCTAGTCTGCCTTTAAACACAACCTCGCTTTTTACTGGAGCCCACACTAAATGACTTGCATAGAGGTTGATGTTGGAGACAAAGAGGAACTGTGTTAGAGTTATTCCCCATGAAGTAAAAGTGTTGATTTTGAGACTCAGAGCTGTCATCAAACTTGTGTTCAATAAGCTTTCCTGAACATCAGATGGCTCTAAAACACATTTTGATGAATTAAGTTAAAAAAATAAAATCACAGACATGTGGAATACATTTTCTGCATTGTACTCAAGATTTAAAATTTACAAGAAGTATTTATTTACAAATGCCAAATCCAAGAAGCACGTGAAAGAAAGCCAGCAAAAGATGTTTCAGGGAGAACAGCTGAGTTTGCACAGTGTGACCCCCAAAGAGGATCCACAAAGCAACAATTCCAGCCTGTCTAAGGGCCATTAGTCCCTGTTAGAGATACTCCCTTGGAACACTGAGGAAAAGTGTCAGCTCATTTCCTTGCTTACCAGGACCGAAGGCTAAGAATATGCCACGCATGTCCATGAGCTCATTGTCATAGCCATGCCATCCGTGCTGCCAACCTTCCCTTTTCCTAGTGCTGTTCATCCAAAATGGAAGCATCTCTCGATTCTGAAATCAAGCAAAGCAATGCGGATCATGATGATAGGCAGGCATTTGGACCAAACTCCACCCCCACCATCCCAGGCTGGAGATTTTCTCCTTAGCATGACCAGGGTCATCCAACTAGAGTTGGAACACTTCTTGTGCCTGGTAGTTCATACCCTTCATGGCAGCCTCTTCAAATGCTGAAGAATGTACTTAAAAAGGAATTTGCTTACATTGAGATGAAATGTATTTAGTAATCAGTTCAGAACCACTAAATATAGAATGCTACAGACAGAAGGAATGTAAAAGTGTATCCTGTCATAGAGCTCCTAAAACCCTGGAATTTCCTGAGTGATAGGAGTAAGCATCTTTTGTTATCCATAATGATTGCCTTTCTCCAATTCCCAGAGTTTATGCTGGAAGAGTCACTGGTTTGGCAGGGGGACAGATAGCTTCAGGGCTCTGTTCTTTAGGAGACTTCTCACCAGAGGAACAAGTATCCTGGTTAGATGATTATACCTTCCTGCTCTGACTCCCACATACTGGAGAAGGTAAAGGCCCTGTATTTTTAATTCCATCAAGTGACCAATGATATAATCACTCATGCCTGAACAATGACACCCCATAAAAAAAGCTGGAGAATATGATTCAGGAAGCTGCCAGGGATAGAAGTACTGTGTCCCTCACTTTCCATGGTACACCATATGCATTGCTTCCATTTGGATGGTCCTGAGTTATATCCTTTATAAGAAAGCTATAATCAAAGAGCTGGGAAGATGGCACAGCAGGTTAAAGTGCTTGCTTGCAAAGCTGGCTAGTCCAGATTTAATTTCCCAGTTCCCACATAAAGTCAGATGCACAAAGTGGCACATGCATCTAAAATTTGTTTGCAATAGTAAGAGGCCCTCATGCCCATTCACACACACACACTCTCTCTCCCTTTCACTCTTTTAAAATAGATAAATAAATATTAAGTTTAGCACTTTCTGAATCCTATGATTTGTTCTAAGGAAATATTTAACTCAAAGAGAGATGATGAGAATTGTACCCAAATCAGAAATGAGTGCTAGCAGCTCAAGGACCCAGAACACACTCCTGGCATCAAAGTGGACACAGCCTTATAAGACTGAACTCCTTAATCTGTGATGACTGTCATAACTACAAGTACTAGTGCAGAAATTGAATTGGGTTGTAAGATACCCAGATGATGCTGGAGAAGTGTTGTGGAATATAGAGTCGCCTCATTTTGTTAGCAAAACAACTAGAGCCCTGAGGGGTCTACCTAAATATTCCTTTCCTGGTACCCTTTACACCATAATACCACCCCTGTTATTCCTTTTCTCTCCACCCTCAGGAGCAGTTTGGAACATAGTCTCCTTCATGTGCTTAGCCACTGAAAGTGGTACCCATATTCCTCTTGTACTGTTTGCATTTTCCCTCAACCATTTTTCATTCAGGATGGATTCTGGAGCCACCACTTCCCTGTCACTTTCAGGACTACATTTTTAAAGAAATATCTTTATTTATTTATTTACAAATGAGAGAGAGAGAGAGAGAGAGAGAGAGAGAGAGAGAGAGGCATGCCAGGGCCTTCAGCTGTTGCAGATGAGCTCCACATGCATGTGCTATGTGGGTACTGTAGAATCAAACCTTGGTCCTTAGGCTTTGCAGGCCAGTGCCTTAACTGCTGAGTCATCTTTCCAGCCCCAGGACTACAATTTCTTAGGATATAGATGCTCACTTATTAAACAAGAGCATAAGAAGGTTTTGTGAATCCCCAGGAGGCTGAAGCCTGTTGAACATAACCCTAGCCATTCATTGCAGGCCAATCACATATACCTGATCTCCTAACTGTTTCTTCTGAATAGAATTCAGTATTGCAACGATTTAAAACACACAAGGTGGAATTGGCTGGTCATAATGAGTGAGTAAAATCAAGACAGCTAAACTTCCAGCAATTTCTAGATTGGATCCCAAAGTTTGTAAGGTCATCCTATATTTACTGAGTCATACAGTTCACCCAAAATCAATTCTGATGTTTACTTAATTATCACAGAATCCTGTTGTGGACAATCTTATTATTGTTATTTGTAATAGAAGAAAATATAACATAGAGAGTTTAAATGACATTCTCAGAGTCACACAGTTACTGAGAGTTAGTACTGGATTGGAACCTGAGTTTGTCTCTCAGCCACTGTGCACATTCTGACAGCCCATAGCCAGAAGACACCGGGGTGAAACTGGTCAGGGTAGTGTCTCCTTGTGCCCTATGTCTTCATCCACCCTGTGTGGGCAGAAAAATGAGAATTTGAAATTAGATTGACCCTGGAGTTACTGTTAAGTTTGCTGCTTTCTTTCTCTGTGATCCCAGCATGCTATATAACTTCTGTGAGTTTCACTTTCCTTACTGGGTATAAGAATCCTAACAAGAACCTTGTGGTGTTGGAAGGATGACATAACTGTTTGCTAAGCACCCAGCACACAGTATGTGTTCAACAAATGTGTGCAGTCTGGTCATCTGACATCACTAGCCAGGGCCATGGTGTTTTGCTATGGAGTTGAGTCCTCTTTGCTTATTTAGCTGTCATAGCACATTACCCACACATTGGGTCTCACCCCATAAATTGCTCCCTAGCATTTCTGCTTCCTAAGTTTCTCTATTTCATTGACTCTCTGTTTCCTTACTGTATTATCCCTTGTCTCTCATTCTCCAGCTGTAGCTTGTATTCTTCAATGGACACATTTTATAAACTTATGGCATTGCTAATTTTTGTTTGTTTGTTTTTCAAGGTAGGGTCTCACTCTGGCCCAGACTGACCTGGAATTCACTATGTAGTCTCAGGGTGGCCTCGAACTCATGGCAATCCTTCTACCTTTGCCTCCTGAGTACTGGGATTAAAGATGTGTGCCACCACGCCCAGTTTATTGCTAACATTTTTTTTTTTTTTAGCTGTCTATAGTGAAGATCAGAACACACCCTGATTTAGTTTCCTCAGGTAAGTTAATGTGTTGCTTTTTCTGCTTACAATTGACAAGGCAGCAAGACCAGAAGTCTAAGTAGAACATTTGGTTATTCACATCCTATTTATTATGAACCCCCATAGTATGTATATGTTCTGTGGCATAAAGGATGAAGAAAGACTGTCTGGATTAAAAGTTATAGTCTAAAAGGTTACCATTATTCCACAAATAAACATAATAATGAATACCTCAGCCCTGGAAGTAACTGGGTACTGGTTTGATCAAAGGTAAGTCCATTAATTTTTATTATTAAAGTGAAAAGTTGCTCCAGTAAAATGACTGTCTTTACTAAAATAAAAAACAATAATAAAGTGCTGGAGATGCAGCTTAGTGGGTAAAGTCCTTATTCATTGAGGAGGCAGAAACAGGAAGCTTTATGGGACTAGATATTCACCGAGTTTGGCCTAATTGGTGAGTTCCTGGACAGTGGAAAGGGTGGAAAAAAGGCTGAATGCATTCCTGAGAATGACACCTGAGATTGTCCTCTGGCCTTCATAGTCACATGCACATTAGTATGCACACATATGCACATGCTCACACTCACACATACAATATACATACACTTGCAAAAGAAATAATAACGAAGAACTGCTCATGTGAGGATGTGTCAGTTTTACTTAAGTATATGGATATCACATGTAAGTATACATTTAATTTCAAAATGTACTCATGATTTCCTTTCCTTTCCTTTTTCCTTTCCTTCCCTTCCCTTCCATATCCTCTCCCCCTCTCTCCTCCTCTCTCCTCCTCTCTCCTCCTCTCCCCTCCTCTCCCCTCCTCTCCCCTCCTCTCCTTTCCTTTCCTTTCTTTATGGCTTTTGGCATCTTCATGTTGTAACCCGTGTATTCTTCTCACTGCACATGTATGAGGCCATACTAATGGGAAGGGTGTGTCGCACACCTCTCTATCTCTAATAGGAAGCTTCTTTTGTGAGTCCTCAGGCTGCTGGTTGAAGAGCTGACCCTATCAGACACCTACCAAGCCCATGGACTGTCACACAATGCCACCTACTGACATTTTGGGGAGATAACCAGACCCACTAGGTGTGTTGAAGGTGAGAAACAAGGGTAGTGCATGTACACACATACACACGTGCTTATGCAGCTAATCAGTGGTGGTGGGGGGCGGGTGTTGGAGAGGAAAAGCCACAGGTAGGAGGCTCAGTGAGGTACTAATCAAGAAGGTGAGCATGGCCAAAGTCTCCTCAGTGAAAGGATAGTGGAGATCACTGGTAGTGGGAGTCCAGATCCCAAGGAGGCCCTGAGAAATGAGCAAACCTGCTATCGCCTCACAGAGAAAAGGAAGACTAGAATAAGCAGGCTAGAGGCCATAGTAACAGAATTTTCTACTCTTCATGGCTATCTGGGGACATGTCATCCTGGGAAGGTGACCAGTTGTCCTAGTTTACTGCCAAGGGGACTTCAGGAATGCAAGACTTTAGTTTTTAAAGTGGTACATCCCCAGACAAGTTGATACTCTGCATTCAACACTCTTAAGGTACACAAAGATCCTCACACAATATGATCTGCTCATCACTTCTGGTGCCTCTCAGGCCCCCATACCTGCATGTGGTGAGATGAAATATCACCATGCTGCATGGTGAGCACCCACCATGTTAATCTTTTTCAGTGGAACTAGAACTTGACAGCTTCACACAAGGACACACTGTGAAACGTGATTGAGTTGCTATGACTTGGATTTGGGTTCTTTTAATTTGATGCCAATACTCCATTTCCAGCCCACCACGAGGATACTTGTGATGAGCTGGCCTTGATCTGAGGTGCCAGAGGAATAATGACAAGAGTTATAGATGCTAGTCTAGGGAAAAACTAACATTCACTCTTTATCTATGAACCAGAAACCCAGTAAATGACATTTCTTCAATCCTGTCAGGGATTGTTCCTTTGATTTTCTTTTTTCTATTGAGGATTCCTTTGTGCTAAGCTGGGATGTCATGGGGGAGTGATTAGAAATGTCAGATGTGGAATGGGAATGATGGTGGAAGTAGAAAGAGAAATGGAAGGATGGGAAGAAGGAGGAAGCAGTCTAAGCCATCTATATTTATTATTTTTCTGCTTGCATACTGGCAAGATTCTTGTTTTGGAAAATTGTTGGAGAATTTATTCATTTTAATCTGTTGTTTTGTCACAGTAAAAGAAATTTGCTAACAAGACCACTAAAAATATAAATGTTCTTAGGTGTGAGATCAGGAACCAAAATTTGGCTCCATTCTCCCTTGACTCACCAGAAGATGCTACTGAAATCTTGTCAGATTAAAATAAATCAAGTGTGAACATCTCAGGTGTATTTGAAGCCCTAAATTCAATAAACTATGTTTTTCTATGACATGGTTAAATCAAGCACCTTCCCTCTTCCTGAAAATAAATTTCTGCTTTCCTTCCAAATTAAAATAATGTTCAAGTTAGAAGAGGTGTCAGGGAAAACTCTCATGAACCAATGGCAGTTTGACTGGCTTGTATCTGCTGCTAAATTTAAGGTGTAGCTGTGGTTTCTTTTTTCATTTCATTTCATTTCATTTCTTTTTCTTTTTTTTTTTAAGCTGTGGTTTCTGCAGGTATTTCCTTCAAATGGAAACATTCCCTCCTGGTGAGAGGACAGAAACTCATAAGATTCAGGAAGATAAATGAAACTTACAAAGCTCAGTGAACTTGGAAAGTTTGGAGATTCATAAGCCTTCACCCAAGATTGTATAGGTAGTAAACCATGGCTAGGAGTGTAGAATCTCTCAGTGTTGCTATTTGTAAATTGTGCAGAGAGCTCCCAGGAGACAAGTTTGACGAATCATCAACCATGTTGGGGTGGTCTTTTGGACAATGCAATTGCTCAAGAGTCACCCATCCTACTGTAAATACTGCTCCCACCCCCATTGTTTCACCAAGCTAGACTTGAGTATAGTTGTTTTCCCTACCTGCAGCAAATAGACATTTGTTCATGTCTTCCCAAGAGAAGTCAAACAGCACCATGATTTCTTAGTTTTCGTTTAGTTCTCAGCTATGTTGAGGTGTCCTCTAGAGAGGCTTCCCATTGCAGAACCCCTAAGAGCCCCTGGGGAGTAGTGGTATGAAACAAAGACATATTTGCCACATGCTGGTACCAAGATATGTATTGCCTCCAAGTTTCCCTGTCTCTACCTTTCTAAAACAGAATTTAATTTCTCAGCTTCTGACCCCCCTAGACTGACCCAGGAAAGCTCCTTGCCACACTAGGCTTATTCTTTGACATGAAAAATGCCAGACAGCAAAATCAGCAGGGATCTAGAGAACAGAAGTGCTTGGACTGGAGTAAAGCACTGAAGGGAAGCAGTAAGCGAACTGCTGTTCTTTACCCCCTTTCTCTATTTTTATTGGATCATGTTTATTGAAGCATGCCAAGGGGGACAAAGTACACATGTACTCTCAGACAGCTTCCACAAGCTACCCTAATCACCACAGAGAGTTAGTTGCTCCACGTATTCGATGTCTGACTTCCTGGAGCTCAATTAGCTAGGCCTGGACAATACCATGCTAGCTGCCACTACCACTCAGAAGCCATGCTTCCCAGATTGCCTGGAATTCTCTAGATAATTTGGGTATAGTCCTAACTGCCATTCAACCACAAGCTTTAGAATTGAGCCTGGCATTTCATATACTTTGCCGGTTTTCAAAATTAATCTTTCCTTTGGAGAAAAATATCAACCTCCCATAGAAGCTTGGGTCTGCATTTGCTACATTTCTTATAATTCAGACAGGAGTCCAGAAGATCAGCAGCAAAGCACCATGTTCCAACATCTCTGGCCCCATTTTCCTTTCTTCCTTTCTTTAGGTCAGACAACAACCTCTAGTGACATCCACCATTTTTTTCAGACAAAGTCTCTTGTTGGTACGAAGGTCACTTATTAAGCTCAGCTGGCTGGCAAGGAAGCCCCAGGGATTCTCCTATCACTGCCTTCCCAGCTCTGGTGTATATAGGCTTATACCACCACGTCTGGCTTTCACGTGAATACTGAGGATTGAACTCACATGCTCATGCAGGCAAGGCAGGTATGTTACTGATTAGACCATATCCCCAGCCCCCATCTTACTTTCCTTTCAGGTCAGTGGCACAAGGAGAGGTCAATCTAGGAGTAGCCCTTGAAAGTCATATTGGGACTTGGGGAGCTGACATGTCCTGCCCTTGGGCTTCAGTTTGGGACTAAACTGAAGCTAGGGGAAATCACTATTCATGGGTTCAGCACCTTTTCCTTGTTGAAGTCTCTCCTAGGGCTACTAAGAGTTAGGCAACCCTGTAAAGTGAACAACCTGCCAGAGTAATGAAGATGTGTATTAATCCAGTCAACCACTCACATGTACTGAGACGCTACTGAATGGCAGTATACACTGTTCATGCAGATGCAAAGGCCTGTCCTCTAGGTAGTTCTGCTCCAAGAGAGTTTGGAAGCAAATATAGCCCAAGGTAGAACAATTTAGGGTTTTACTTAAATTCCTACTGGAGACAATTAGGACCAGCTGTGCTTCAAAAGACAGAAAGGACTTTGGAGAGGGGAAACTCAAGGATCTTATTGATTACTTATGGTGTTTATTGGAGATATGTTGGGAGCACAAGCCCCCTCCTTCATCATTGAATTCTCAACATGATGTGCATGGGACAGAATTATTTTCATGATTTTGTCAAGTATATGCAAATCATCCATTTCAGTGAAAGGATCAAGAGAAAAGGAAATCAAAGTGGGCTACTGAGCAACTTCAGAAGTTTTGACAGAAAAGATCATAGAGATGATGTCAGAACTTCCAGATTTTACCATTTTACCAGGGTAAAAGTTCTCAAGACATAAGATAGGCAGCATATAGAACATTTTGAAGAAAAGTTTGGAGGCTTTCTGGATAATTGGATGGACTATATTCTTCTGAGATACATTTGGATTTAAATCCTGGCTTTATCACTCATATTTGTAACCTCAGACAAGCATCTAAAACTCAGAGCCTCCCAGACCCAAATTAACACTATTATAGTACTGTCCACCAACGCAAAGAGAGTACCTAGGGTGAGCTTAATTCAAGATACCATTATTGTCATTGTTGTTGACTGAAATTTTAAAAATAAAAACTTCTTAATATATTCACTCTGTATAAAATGTTAAATAACTTGATGGGGATGTCATTGAAACTCTTTGTGGGTAGTTGATCCAGGTGTAACAAAGATTATTGGGCTGGAGAGATAGCTTAGTGGTTAGACCCTTGCCTGTGAAGCCTAAGGACCCTGGTTTGAGGCTCGATTCTCCAGGACCCACGTTAGCCAGATGCACAAGGGGACACATGTATCTGGAGTTCGTTTGCAGTGGCTGGAGGCCCTGGTGTGCTCATTCTCTCTCTCTCTCTGTGTCTGCCATTCTCAAATGAATAAAAATAAACAAAAAAGATGATTATTAGTTATTACACTTGTTATGAGGTAAGATTGATCAGCTCTACATTTATAGGGAAGTAGATGGAACCAGAGAGTACTGAGTTAAGTCAAATATGCCAGAATCAGACAAATACCTCATGTTTTCCCTCAGAAGTAAAACCTAGATTTAACTTTATATACATGAGCTGCAGAGATGTTCTGTGGGATGTTTGCAGCACAAATGTGAGAACTCAAGCTTGGAGTCCCATGTGTGTTGGTGAATACCTGGAATCCCAGTGTTGGAGAGGCAAAGACAAAAAATTCCCATGACTCACTGCCTAGTTAGTCTAGCTCAGTCAGTGAGCTCTATGTTCAGCTAGAGACCCTGTCTCAAAGAATACAGTGGACAGTAGCTGAGGATGACCCTTGAGTTGATCTTTGGTCTCCATATGCACCCATACACACCTATACCCATACACACCTACACCCACACTTATACAAACATGTATACACACATGTAAACACACCACACACATATATACACATACAACAAAAATTATATGTGTATGTGTGTATAGGTCATGAAACTACAAAAGGTATTACGGAAGGGGAAAAAGAGATTTTAAAAGATAAGGAGAGGGCTGTCTTAAGATGCTTGCCTTAAGGACTCTAAGGACCCAGGTTCCATTCTCCAGAACTCATGTAGGCCAGATGCACAAGGTGGCACATGTGTCTGGAGTTCATTTGCAATGGCTAGAGGCCCTGGTGTGCCTCTCTCTCTCTCTCAAATAAAACTAAAATACTTTTTAAAAAGACAAGGGAAAGGAGAGAGTAATGAATATAGGTCATGAACCATGAACGCAGAGGGGATGCATTTGGAGGGACAAAGGGAGTGAGGGGCTGGGAAGTCAGGTGAGGGTGCTGAATTAAGACAAAGTGTATGTGTATGAAAATGCCACTAATGAGATCCACTACTTTGTGTGCTAGCTTAAAAATTAATTTAAAATAAAAAATATTTGTCATATCTAGTTAGTAGTACAACAAAAGAAATTATGTTTACATTTATGCTTATAACTATATTTCTTATAGAATTTTTGTAGAACTACTCACAACTAAGGACTTGATTCTTTTTCTTCTTTTCTTTCTTTCTTTAGTATTTCACATTCAACCTAGGGACTTTCTTGGCTATTTTACTATCTCCAAACCTTTTCCCCCTGCCCCCTGCCACAGTTTGCAGATCTACCCCACAAGTATAATCCAAAGACTTGGTTCTTTAACTTTATTTTTCTCATGATCTGTTGTTGCATCCCATTCCCTCAGGCTGGAGAGCAACTTGATTTTCCTGCCCCATTAACACTAGTCCCATAAGTTTCCTCTGTAAAGTCACTTTGTCAGAGTGACCTGCCTGAGGCCTTCTTGCCTCCTCAGCTCAATTGTTCACCCTCTTTCCCATATACTTTCATGGAATTCTTTTCTCTACAATATGTAATACATTTGTAATAACACATTTCTTTACTTGTATCTGGAAGCCTTATGATCACTTAGAGAGAATGAAGGCAGGGGAGCAAGCTCAGCTTGTCACTGCAGTGGCACCAAGCAGTATTTTTCCCAGAATACACTAAGCAAATATTTGTGGAATTTGATAGGCCAGGATTGTTCAGGCCCATGGCCTTCAAAGATAAGGATGGAAGAGTATTTAATAGTCACTATGCACCATATATCTCCACTTCACATTTTATGTGCCATCTCTGTCTATCCCATGTCAAATATAAGTAGCCTGTCAAGTATCCTTAGATAACTATAGACATTTCAATTTCTCAGTATTCCTGGTCCATCACCAAGTAGCAGAGAATTAGGAAGTGAAGGACTCCAAAGCTCCCAGAGAGAGTGTGATCCCCATCCCCTGGCAAGAAGAAGTTATGACAACAAAGCCTTTCCAGAGAAAGTAGTCACATCTTAAGGACAAAGAGGGGAGGGGCATCACTTAAAGAGTCTTATATCCTGTCCTGGAGAAAATGTGCTTGGCCTGGGGACAGGCTTGGGCTTGATGTTGTTGGAAGCCTATTTTGTTTTTGTTTCCTTTTGTGTTTGGTCCTCTGGGAATATGGACATATTAAGATTCCTGCCTGCTCAGGAATGGAGAAAGGATAGAAGTTGGAAGTCCAGTTTCCCTCTTAAAAGATGTGGAGCAGAGGCCACATGAGGGGTTCCCTAGATACTGGTGCCACTGCATTGACAAACTGAGCTTGTTCCTCTGCCTTCCATCTCTCTAGGTGATCATAAGAAGAAATTAACTTTGTTAAGTGTTCCTGTCAAAGCAGCTGCCTGAGAATCTACAAAATTTAAACTGGTGGCAGAAAGGTTATATAAGCTGGGCTTATATAAGAGAGTGCATTTTTACCAAGGGAGCTTACATGTTTATGGGATGGCAGCTATAGGGAGAAAGGAAGGACAGAGGGTGAAATTCTGTCTTAACAGTTCCCAGCAAGCTTCAATTTGGCTTGATTCAGCTGTTTTGATAATTATGTGGAAACCAGAAAACAGATTCATTCTCTAGTCAAACTTAGACCCAGAGCGATTACTTTCAGAATGGAGATCCCACCATTATGCAGGCTGAAGTGTAACCCAGTACCAGAGCATCACCTCACACACCGTGGACAGGTGTGTAGGTTGCACAGAAAAGCACCACTTTTTATGATTTGGGAAGATATTTTGCAAATAGAACTGTGAGAGATTAATAGCACTGGCAAAACAAAATAAAAAACCAGGACAGCCAGGTAAGGTAGTACATGCCTCCCAGCACTTGGGAGGCAGAAGTAGAAGGATTATTTTGACTCCACTTCATAGTGAATTCCAGATCATCCTTAGCTAGAGGAAGACCCTACCTCAAAAACCAAAAATAAATAAAATAAAATAGAGCAGGAAAAGGGACATGGAATACAGTTTTCCATTTACTGTAGTCAAGAAAGCATAAGAAACAGTAGAACTCTGCAGAAGAAAAAGTGTCTGAGCTAATAAGGAAAGAATGGGGACTTGTTTTTAGGACTTTCAGAAAATAATTCAATGTTGTATCAGAGTAAAATCAGAAATTATAACTTTTGCATATCTCAGAAAACAAAAAGGTATAAATTCAAGAATAAGAATAAAATGATCAAAAAGTTTTCACTTGCTGAGCCTAAGGTCTACAAAGGAGTCACTGTAAGATGTTTAAGGTTCTTTCAGGACTCCAACGATGATTTTCCAGAGAGATGGCTGTGTTCATGTTTACTGGACACCATAAGTTACATGCACAAAATTGATGGTACTTTCAGTTGAGATTGGCTGCTCAGAAATACTGACCCTGATTTGTGTTCCATTTGATGTTACAATATGTTATTTTTAGGACTGACAATATCCATAGTGCAGAGTCACTAAAGGAATTAAATATTTAACAGCAGACATGTAGTTCAAGATAGCTATTTTCTTGTTGTTATTATTGACCAAAGTTAAAATTTTTTCTTGATATACTTATTGCAATGTAAAGTAGCATTTACATGAAAGTTAGTGGAACTTTGGGGGAGCATCACTGGAAAACCTCTTAATGATGTAGTGTCTTCTTGACTTCCCCAAGCACACCCTGTCAGAATCAAGAGAACAACCCCTCATTCTTAGAGACCTTGAAGGATCTGACCCCTTGTCTGTCTCCCATTCACTTGTCCCGCTCCTCTGTCACTTCACTCTTGCACCTAGTCTATGCCCAGGCACACCCCAGAAACATAGAAGCAGGAAAACTTCATTTTGTTCCTCTGGTTCCAGGATCCTACTGTGCTTTAACATGGTGTAATAACTTTCCCAAATAAACCTCTCCCCTGAAAGAAATCCAAGTGTTCAACCTGGATTACAGGAGTCTTTCTTTCAAAGGTCTGACACATATGTGGTGAGCATGCACGCTGTCTGTCAGGGAGTCAGTGCTCAGCTTTCAGAGATAACCTTATCTGCTCATATCTACTTATCATATTTCTAATTTCTTTCTTTTTTAAACTTTCTATTTCATATACCTTTAACCTTTATATACATTTAGTATCAAATCTACCTTATGAAATAATCAAATATTTGTTAATTTGTTTATTTTTGAAACAGGATTTCATGTATCTTTGAAATCACTATTTAGCCAGGCATGGCCTTGAACTTCTGATCCTCCTGCCTCTACTTGCCAATTGATAGGATTATAAGTGTGTGCCATGGTGTCTGGTTTATGATTGAACTTTGTGGATTCTAGTCAAGCACTCTACCAATTGAGTTACATTCCCAGCTTTTAAAAGCTATTCAAGATATGGCTTAGCATTTAAGGCACTTGCCTATAAAGGTTAAGGATCTAGGTTTGATTCCTCAGAACCCATGTAAACAAGATGCATAAGATGGTACATGTGTCTGGAGCTCATTTGCAGTGGTGAGAGGCCCTCTCTCTTAGTGCTCTCTCCTTTTTTTTTTTAATTGTTCTTATTCTCTCTCTCTCTTTTATACAATAAAATAATTAAAGCTACTCAAGTAGTTTTTAATATTGGAATTATTTTTCTTCTTCTATGGGACTTTCCTTTTTTTTTAAGCCTCACTTGAATCTTGGTTTTGTTTAACTCAAATAAACATGTGCATGTATAACACATATAGAAGTAATATATGATACAATATGGGCAAAGCCATATAGTCTCACCCACACCAGTTACTAATTTTCCAGTTCCCTACAAGGGAATGTGTCCCCATGTAGATGAGGTAGTGAGTGACGTGCCTTCTCCTTACTTTCCTATCTTCTAGTTATAGCCTCTGTATGTCTTTGGTCTCATGATTGTGGATCTCTATTCTGCAGTTCAGCACATGTTCATATCAGACCCAAAGCAGATTCCAAGAAGGATTTTTGTCAGTTGATTGGTGAGATCTGAGGGAAAACTGTTAGTAGCTTCTTGACAGAAAGAAGCAGATTCAAAGTGCAGTGACAGATATTTAACTGACAGGGCTTCACAGGTATATGGGGTTCTTCTAACTCTTGTACCTAGTTTTGTCTTTATAATGATATATTATTTTCCTATTTTCCCCTCACTTAAATTACATAACCTTGAAAGCAAGGCAGAATCTTTTTCTATTCCTTTCAAATAAATAAATAAATAAAAATAAACAAGTTTTAAAAAAAAAAAAAAACCTCAAAGCTGGTGTGTGGTGGCACATGCCTTTAAGCCCAGCATTTGGGAGGCAGAAGTAGGAAGATCACTGTGAGTTACAGGTCAGCCTGGGCTTGATTGAGACTCTACCTCAAAAAAAAAAAAAAATTAAAAAGGGCTAGAGAGATGGTATAGCTGTTAAGGCGCTTGCTGGCTAAAGGACCCAGGTTCAACACCCCAGTGCCTGCATAAAGGCAGATGCACAAGGTGGTGGTGCATGGGTGTGGAGTTTGCTGGCTAGACACCCTGGTGTGCCCATTGTCACTCTCTTTCTCTCTCTCTCTATCTGCCTAGTTCTCAAATAAATAAATAAATAAATAAATAAAATATTTATATTTTTAAAAAGTTCAAAGCTATTTTATTAGAATTTTATAAAATAAAGTAAGTTCAAAGAGAAAGTTCTTTGTTGTGACTTGGGAAGTTCACTTTATAGACTCAAGGTGGATAGATGTCTACCCAGGTATCTCAGCTGACTGCAGGTATGCTCAATGCAAAATCCTGAGAAACATTTATGTTCATATGTTCCAGACCCCATAAGCTACATGAATAAAATTGTGTTTTCATCATCATGATATATTAGTATTTTATATTAGTGTGTATATAACAGATAAAGCTAAAATAACCTCAATATATGAACAAATCCAGTTGATAAATGATAAAAAATTGTTATAAAGAAAGAAAAGAAGTAATTTTTGCTCTATTTCAATATTAAGTTACACAATCAAGCCATAGAAGTTTAAAAAAAAATGTAAAGGGGGCGCACGCGTCTGGAGTTCATTTGCAGTGGCTGGAAGCCCTGGCGCGCCCATTCTCTCTCTCTCCCTCTATCTGTCTTTCTCTCTCTGTCTGTCGCTCTCAAATAAATAAATAAATAAAAATGAACAAAAAAAAATGTAAGATAATCTCCTTTAGAAAGACTAGGTACCTGAATCTGTGTAGATCTGTTTATCTAAAATTTCTTTTAAAAGTGAAAGCAAACTGGACCTCTCCTGGCTTCACACTGCTCTGATGTATTGCTGTTGTCCAATGGTTCTGCTTCAAACTGAACAGGTTACATGTTAGCTAGAGTTAAGGCTTCAGTACAGAGTATGGAGCCATGAAGTCTAAACTGTGGTTCTGGTCTCAAGTGATAGTGTGTACCTACAGTTCATGCCTACCAAGTCTCCTGAACCTACCTTTTGATTCTCTAATTAAGTAAACAATGCAATTAATGATATATATATATATATATATATATATATATATAAGCTCAATAATCTTTACTTATCTTTAGGAGGCTTGATAGAATTTGCATACTGAACAAATTGTCATATATTTTACAATTACCTCTGTTATGAACCAGCCTTTGTCAGCCACCAAGGTCAATGGAGACACAAATTTCCCCCTCTTGTAGAAGAACCTGCTGGGTATGGCTTCCTTCTCATAGACAGTCATGTGCTGCACCTTGCTGAGCTTGTGATATATCTGCAAAGAAAACCAAAAATGACCACCTGGTACTCTCTTAAATAGAATAAATATTAATTACATCTCTGGAATGGGAGATTTCATAGAAATAAAAATATATAGTACTAAATGTCTCATAGATTTGACTACAATACAACAAGAGACATTTGGATAGCTCAGAATGCAAGCTGGCTATTTCTTGGAAGGCTGGAAAGCCACATACCCTCTGACATAAGTGGCTACCACCTTTCAGGGTTATAAACAAAATCCCTCATACATGTGCATCTGAATATACAGTAGAAGAGATAATGAAAAATAGAAGAAATAAAGAAATGCTAGTGTGGTTTTGTAATAAAGAACTATAAAGCAATGAAAATGGACATATCACAAGTCCAAAGACACATGAAAGACTCTCAGGGATCTTTGGGGGAAAATATTGCAAGTTGTAGAGCAACACAAGCAGGATTATTCATATCACATGAAGCTCAAGTAACTGCATGATCATATACGTGATAACTCCTGAGTGGTTTCCCCTGAAAGGGCAAAAAACATGATGGCATTCTGGGAAAGACATGTAGATATCACACACCATGTCAATATTCAACATCTGAAGTGGCTGGTGAATACATGGTGGCCATTGCAACATTATTCCTTTATACTTTACACACTTTTAACACAATTTTTTTTTCTTTACATGGGTGCTAGGGAACAAACTCAGGACCTCATGCTTACCCACTGAGCCCTCTCCTCCACCCAACCTTCTATACTTTCTATAATGCTTTTGCATATATTCAATCAATAACTAATGAACACATTATTTGCCAAAATTCTATACACTAAACTTAAAAGGATTAGGCTGCCTGATATTAAATACCACAAAGATAAAAGAAAAAGTATGTGTTATCTAACTTTACATAAAGAGTATGTCCTACCACATGCAAATTGTAAAAGTATTCAGAGTTGTTTTAACTACATTGCTAATTCTATGATGAAGGTATAGAGTTAGTACACACTTGGAGCATTTAGCAGCAGCCTAAATATTTAAAGCTAAAATTAAAATCATCTGGCTTGTATCAGTTTGTAGCCTTTAGCCAATTCAGACATATTATTTCTATATATAACTGAATATAAAATTGTGTTTATTGCTGGGTGTGGTGGCAGATGCCTTTAATCCCAGCACTCGGGAGGCAGAGGCAGGAAGAGCACTGTGAATTTGAGGCCATCCTGAGACTACATAGTGAATTCCAGATCAGCCTGGACTAGAGTAAGACCCTACCTTGAAAAACAACAAAAATTTTCTGCTTATTAATATGATTAGCACTATTAAAATAGAATTATTAGAAATAATTTTATTTTATAAAATCAAGAGAGAAAGAGAGAGAGAGAATGAGTATAGGTATGCCAGGGCTTTCTGCCACTGCAAATGAACTCTAGACACATGCATCAGGCTTTATGTGGGTACTAGGAAATCAAACCAAAGCCATCAGTCTTTGCATGCAAATGCCTTTAACCATTGAACCATCTCCCTGGCCTTTAAAAATGGTTTTTGGTGGGGCTGGGAGGATTGATCAACAGTTAAAGGTACTTGCTTGCAAAGCCTGTTGTCCTGGGTTCAATTCTCTAGCCCCCACATAAGGCTGTATAAATATTAGTAGCAACAAGAGACCATAGTACACCCACATATGCATGCATATGCACACATTCACACACACATACACAAGTGCTTGGGTGCATGAAAATAAGTAATTAAAAAAAAAACTGGTCATGTGGTTGATTAGTAGAGAGTAGTAAAGGTATATAGGGTTAAACATCTCATTTGCTAAAACAGGAGTGAGTTTTGCAGAATAAAGAATTATTTTGGAAAAGTGAAAAATCTAGTGTCATACAAGTCTCACAAACTATTGTGTCCATCACCTGCCATAACTGTCATCTAAACATAGCCCCCACTTTTGTGTCATCTCCCAATGACTGTATGTTGCTTGCCATGTGTGACATGCACCTCATGCTGGAAACAGCTCTTCCCAGCTCAAAAGCTGTTAATGCCCAAGCATTCTAGAGATGTCACATTCTATGTGCCACGTTAGAGACAAAGACCATCTTCTGTGACAGAAAGACAGAACTTCTTTTCAAGAACCTGCCAGTGCATAAAATATTCTTTCTGATTTCTTTTTTTAAATAAAATATTTTTTTTTGAAAGGGAGAGGGGGGGATGAGCATGCTGTGGCCTCCTGCCCCTGCAAATGAAATCAAGATGCATGTGCCATTTGTGCAACTGGCTTTATGTGGGTGTTAGGGAATTGAACCTGGGCCTTCAAGCTTTACAAGCATCTTTAAATGCTAATCCATCTTTCTAGTCCCTCCTGATTTCATATTTATCAGTATAAACACAAATAGTACCTTTACTTCTTGATATGGAGCCTGAGGAAAAGGAACATGACCATGGGGGCTGAATTAAGACTGGGAGTGGTAGTCTTGTTGACCAAATGATCAGATATAATTTAAGAGTAGGCAGGGTTGTCAGGGGGAATATCTATTCATATTCTGGCCTCAACCAGGGCTTCATGGCTAAGGACAGATGTTTGGGAGTTATTGCTCCTCTGCCATGAAGATGGGTGCCTGAAGGCAGCAGTCCTCAGGCACCCCTGGCTACCCATCGTTAGAAGCTTCTACTGAGTAAGACTCATACTTTCTGACCCACATCAGCTTTATCTGGGAGTGGGCAGAAGCTGCACAGCACATGGGAAGGTGATAAGGCAACCTTAGTGCTAAGCTGTCAGTCAAAAGTGCAGCCACTCTTTTCTTCCTTTCTCTGAGAGGGTACTTCACACTTCCAGCTCCAGTTACTGTTTTGAGAGAAGGTACATGATCATCTCAGTGCTCTGAGTCCCTGGAGGGCAGCGGTGGAGAGTTCTCTCTCATCTGCACACTATGAGAACTCAGCCACACCCTGCTGGGAACATTCTCTTTGACAATAATCTTCATAACAAGTGGCACATATGCAGTCTCTGCTCTGAGCCCAATATGCTTCTGGGTTCTCCCATGTATGGCAGCAGGAGACAGCTATGACTTCATTACCACACTCATACAGAGGGTAGAGGAGCCAGGGTAGGCATCTTGCCCTGTTCTCAGCTGATAACAGAACTGGGATGAGATAAGGAGCTAACCCACTGTATGCACGGTCTCTGTTCTTCCTTTCTTTTGTTGCCCCGTATCTCCATTCCCTTGGTGAAAATGAATCTGTGTAGCAGCTTCCTTCCAAAGAGTCAGCTTCTGACAGTCATCTCATTTACCTAAATGCTATAGTTTGTCCAATAATAAAATAGTCCTAATAAAGGCTTGATTACATAGGAACATGCTAAGTATGGCATATCCTTTATCTCATTCAATTTTCATAAATTGCAACAGGACAAGTGCCCTTATAAAGAAGGACAAATGGAAATTAACACCATTCCTGGGTGAGTGAGTGGCGAACTACATTGCCTGCTCTCCAAGTCAGGCTCCTAGTACTGTTTTACACGTCACTGGGAGAACCCCAAGAATAGGATAAAGCAAAAACTATGGTCCGGTGATAGCATATCCACCCCTCCCCCATCATGGCATGCCTTGCCTCAGAGTGTTTCCCAGGGGCTGGCCACAGGCTCACGACAGGCCCTCTGTCCTTCACTTGCTGTAGGTCATCCTGGGTGACATACTTGTTCAGCTCAATCACATTGTCCATCCAGAAAATGTCTGTCATCCCATGATCTGAGAAAATCATCACATTCAGGTCATCTTGCAGGTCCCGCTCCTGTGGAGTGGACATAGGCTATCACCATAACAGTGAAAGAAAGGATCTTATACACAGAAAGTAAAGGTATGCTTTAAAACCACAGGTTATTGGAGAATGGACATTTTCACAGCTCAAGTTTAACCATCTACCAATCTGCCTGACAGGGTGTGGTTCCAAATCATAAGAGAAGTTCTTTGGGGAGAGTCTTTAGGGTAGTACAGACCCCACCCTAGAATGTGCTTTGTATGTGTGTGGGGGGAGGGTATATGTGCACCTGTGTTGTGTGAGCATGGAAAACAGATGATAGCATGGGTGTCATCCTCAGGAATTCTGTCCATCTCTTTTCTGTCAGGGTCACATATTGGATGGAGCTTGCCAATGAGCTAGGCTGGCTGTTTAATGAGCCCCATGGATGCATCTGTTTTTACCTCCCCAGTGCTGGGTTTACAAGTGTGCACCACCATACCCAGATGTTCTGCACAAATTCTAGTGATTGAACTCAAAACCTCATGCTTACAAAGCTAAGCTTTCTCCCCAGCTCAGAGGTCTAGCTTTTAAGGAATACTCTATATTTTTATATTCTTTTGCTATTTTTACAACTGTGTGGTAATATGAGAACCAACATTTTCTCATATTATAGATGTAAAAAAAAAGCAGGGTAAATAAAACAAAAGCAAATAAAAATAAAAACAGAACAATATATAAAACTTCCTTTTATTTGTTAAGCTAGAGAGCAGGTCTGATACCCATATCCATGTCAAATTGTTCACCAAAAGTAATAAAGTAATAAGAACTGGGACAGCTCTTTAACCAAACCAACTAATAATTTATATTTAGGCCATTCCAATCCCACTGGCCTGGTTGTGGAACAAGGTGTTCCTTGGAGCCTTATGCAGTACTGTGTGTAGAAAAGAATTTCATTGACCTAATAAAGAAGGCATTGTTGAGGGGAGTGACAGGGAGGTTAATGAGAGTGACAGGAGGGTATGCTGGACCAGTATCTTTGCTTTAGGTCACCTGGATCCACTGGGTCATATACTTCAGAACAGTGTCCACAGCCTTGAGAACATTTTTTCTCTGAGGGGATGATGGACCATAATGGTGGCCTTCCACATCTATGCGCTCATAGTATATGGCTGCCAGGTCAGCATGGCCATTCCTGCAAACAACAGAATAAAAGTTCACTATCAGGAGGTCCCCTCCAGCTTGCTAAGTACCCTCAAACCTTGCCCAGGGGCCCAGGCCACTTTCACATAAGTAAGGTGGAGTGATACTGCACATAAGGCTGCTGGTCCTGACCCTCCTGCTGATGAAAGTTAGATTATTTACTGACCTCCCCCTGTTCTGGCCATGGTGTATTGGTTCTCATGTTCCTGAATTGGAGGATGTGGCAAGAGACAAGGATAGTTCACCAACTGCTGTCACCAGAGGGTTTGAATTGGAGTTAATGGCTTAAGTAGATGCTGTTCAATTATTTCTGGATAACTTTAAGGAAGTCTATAAATAAGACATGAGACTGTGGGCCCAAATGACTAGCAAGAATAAAAACAGGGTTTTTCAGCATTGACCAGGAAGAAGATGTGGATTTCCTGGCAAGATTTTCTAAGCTGGTAAATGGAATGGGACAGTCATTGATAGTTAGCTGGACTAAATTAATTAAGAATGGAGATATCAAGAATGCTCAAGAGGCACTCCAGGCTATCGAGACAAAAGTGGCACTTATGTTACAGCTGCTAGTTCATGAGGATGATGACATTTCTTCTAACATTATTGGGTTTTGTTATGATTATCTTCATATTTTGAAACAGCTTACAGTGCTCAGATCAGCAAAAAGCTAATGTAGAGGCAATCATGTTGGTTGTCATGAAAAAACTGACTTATGATGAAGAATATAACTTTGAAAATGAGGGTGAAGATGAAGCCATGTTTGTAGAATATAGAAAACAACTAAAGTTACTGCTGGACAGACTTGCTCAAGTTTCACCAGAGTTACTGCTGGCTTCTGTTCACAGAGTTTTTAGTGCCACAGTGCAGAACTGGCAGACTACACGGTTTATGGAAGTTGAAGTAGCAATAAGATTGCTGTATATGTTGGCAGAAGCTCTTCCAGTGTCCCATGGTGCTCACTTCTCAGGTGATGTTTCAAAAGCTAGTGCTTTGCAGGATATGATGCGAACTTTGGTGACATCAGGCGTTAGTTCCTATCGGCATACATCTATGACACTGGAGTTCTTTGAAACTGTTGTTAGATATGAAAAGTTTTTCACAGTTGAACCTCAACACATTCCGTGTGTATTAATGGCCTTCCTGATCACAGGGGTCTGTGGCATTCTAGTGCTAAAGTCCGGAGCAGAACTGCCTACTTATTTTCTAGATTTGTCAAATCTCTCAATAAACAAATGAATCCTTTCATTGAGGATATTTTGAATAGAATACAAGATTTATTAACCCTTTCTCCATCTGAGAATGGTTACCAGTCCTTATTGAGTAGCAATGATCAACTATTTATTTATGAAACAGCTGGAGTGCTGATTGTTAATAGTGAATACCCAGCAGAAAGGAAGCAAGGATTAATGAGGAATCTGTTGACTCCACTAATGGAAAAGTTTAAAATTCTGTTGGAAAAACTGATGCTGGCACAAGATGAAGAAAGACAAGCATCTCTTGCAGATTGTCTCAACCATGCTGTTGGATTTGCCAGTCGAACCAGCAAAGCTTTCAGCAACAAGCAGACTGTGAAACAGTGTGGCTGCTCCAAAGTTTATCTGGACTGTTTGCAGACGTTCCTGCCAGCCCTCAGTTGTCCCTTACAAAAGGATATTCTTAGAAGTGGAGTTCGCACATTCCTTCATCGAATGATTATTTGCCTTGAGAAAGAAGTTCTTCCATTCATCCCATCTGCCTCAGAACACATGCTCAAAGACTGTGAAGCAAAAGACCTCCAGGAATTCATTCCACTAATCAACCAGATTACAGCCAAATTTAAGATTCAGGTATCCCCATTTCTACAACCGATGTTCATGCCCCTGCTTCATGCAATTTTTGAAGTTCTGTTCTAGCCAGCAGAAGACAATAACCAGTCTGCAGCATTAGAGAAGCAGATGTTGTGGAGGAGCTATTTCGTCTTTCTGCAGACTGTCACTGGCAGCAGAATGAGCGAAGTTATCGCAAATCAAGGTGCAGAGAACGTAGAACGAGTGCTGGTTACCGTCATCCAAGGAGCAGTTGAGTACCCAGATCCCACTGCCCAGCAAACATGCTTCATCATCCTCTCAAAGCTTGTGGAGCTCTGGGTAGGTAAAGATGGACCAGTGGGATTTGCTGATTTTGTTTATAAGCACATTGTCCCTGCATATTTCCTAGCGCCTTTAAAACAAACCTTTGACCTGGCAGAAGCACAAACAGTATTGGCATTTTCTGAATGTGCCGTGACACTGAAAACAATTCATCTCAGACGGGGTCCAGAATGTGTTCAGTATCTCCAACAAGAATACCTGCCGTCTTTACAAGCAGCTCCAGAAATAATTCAGGAGTTCTGTCAAGCACTTCAGCAGCCTGATGCTAAAGTTTTTAAAAATTACCTAAAGGTATTCTTCCAGAGAGCAAAGCCCTAAGAACTGGATTTCCTTGTGCCTATTTCTTGATCAAGAATTCCAGTTAATTTATAAAGAAACAGGTTTACGTGTGCCATCCTCACTCATCCTTTTAACATTGTTCTGAGCTTGTTGCAGTGTATGTATGGGGATTTTTCTGTAAAACGGGTGTGAATTGCCCCTAATTCAGGTATGTGACAACAAGAAAAGTTGCTTGCATGCCAACTCAAATTGTTCTGTATACAAATGCTGTTAAAGACACAGCAGAGCTATCCTAATATCTTAATTTTTTTTATTTGAAACTTTAAGACCTTTATAAAAATTATAGCAGTGGAAAACTGTACCTTTTAAAAAAATGCTTAATGTAAAGTTTGAAAATTTATAATTTTATGTGTGCATACACATAAGGTAAGGGGGGGTAATACAATCAAAACTAATTTTTTTTTTGTAGATAGCCATTACATTTCTTTAAACTGGTTCAATGCCAATATGTATTCTACAAGAGACTGGGCACATAAATTAATTGATTTAAAAGTAGGTGTCAGTGTTACACATTTTTTATAAAAAAATAAAAAAATTTATGTGGAGAAATCAAAAAAAGAAAAGAATAAAAACAGCACTACCGCAGCAACCTTATACAGTATAAGTAGGTTAGTGATTAGGGTCTGACATCAACAGACACATCAAAGACATTTGTTTTATGGGGACACATGAAAGGTGAGTTCCAATGTGGAGATAGAGTTCTAAGAATAACTACACATCTATGAGTCTTCAAACTTCCCCGCTGGGCCACAACATTGACAAGGAAAATCCAAGCTATTTAATCCCTGATGTTAGGCTAAGAATGACCAAATGCTAGGAACATAAATGGGAATAGAAAGTTTGTAGGATGAAGAGAAAAAAGACCAATTCCAGGGAACATTCTTCCTTCACACAGTACTTTCCCCTGTGACTTCCCACCCCAGCTCAGGCTTTGCCTATCCCCTTGCTTCAAGTACCTGAAGTAGATATGAGCAACAATGATGGTGACCATGCTATGGGAAAGATAATTATGGCAGCAAGAACTGACCAGAAATGAACTATTAGGAAAGACATGAAAGGTTAGAGTGCCTAAACTTTATAAGAGGTGATATCAATAATATTAATATTCTTGGTAGTTTGCCTTATTTCTCTTGAAAAAATATATTTTAAACACAAAACATTCCAAAGCATTTCCTGTATGGTCTCCCCTGACTTTTCATTTGACAAACGGAAGAACCTCAGAGACTGAAGGGCCTTAAAGCTCCCCATGTTCAAGGAGGGAAACAGCCTCATGGATGTTCAGAGATCTTGGTTGGTCTGACCAGAGTCACACCACACTTGCTCTGCCTTCACACCTAGGAAAGCTGGGGCCACTTCCAGGAGGCTTCCCCCTGGTGTCTTGAGGCAGTATCAGTTGGTTCTTCCATGTACACCCAAGACACTCTATGCTCACTTCCAGGCTAGGAATATTTATGCTGTTAGGAAGGTACCCCTTTAAGTGGCCTTTTCTCTGTGAATTATCACTCTTTTTCACACTAGGGATTCCATAACTGTCAGCTAAGTGTATAACAATAATACATGGTAGTAACTGTGGTCAGACACTACATTGCAGACTTTAACATACATGGGTTATGAAATCCTCAATACAAGGATCTGAAAGTGTAAGAGAGCATTTTAGCTCCACAATGCTAAAATAAGGTGGAGCCAGGGTTCAAGCCCAGCTCCCCAGAACATAACCAGCATCAGAACAAAATCACCAGCCCATGCCACTGGGAAACATTTTGTTGAACTGGAGTGAGCTTTAAAGAAACTCTTACTTTCTTACACAACTCCTACCCTACCCCAAGAAGGCTGGGTGTAGGAGAGGACAAAACCAACACTTTGACACCAGGTCACCTTCACCTCTCAACACCCAGCACACTATGTTTGTGGGTTGGTTCTGCTTCTAAGTCTGAAGCTGCAGTGACAAGTATCCTGACAGAAGAGCTCTTACAGATTGATGTGTGAAGGAATAGCCTTCTGAGGATTCTAGAAGTCACTCATTTCTCACAGTTCTCTGAGATGTACCTGGAACTTGAAAATATAAACTGGGTCTGTGAATGTCCATCCACATCTTCTAAACTAGGAAGCATATTCCAAAGCGGGCTCTATGTGGCATGTTTCTTCATTATGGTCACACACCCTTTATGATGTTATGATGTACAGCTAGATGATATGGGATGTATATCATTAGTGGCTTTGAGGAAACATTGGTTTTAAGCTAAGTGAAATTGTTAGTCAAATGTTCTCTTCTCTTTTAGAACAAAACAAATTGACCACTTATTACAAAGCCCCATTGCACCCTCCTCCACAGTATGGATTGGGTTAGGTTATTATTTAAATGTTTCTCACAAATGGTGTTATCATTATTCATGCTCTCTAATGTGTGAATGACTACTCCAAGCTTCCTTTGCACCTATGCATAGTCAAGTACAAAAAGTCCTTTTAAGTGCCACAACTGTGTAGGTGGTGGCAAAAGTTTGTATGAGGTAACACCATTCTCATGAGTACATTGGAACCTGTTTGTGGCACATGATCATTAGACTGCCAGGGCTTAGGGTTCTTCCTGCACCTCCTCTTGAACATAGTAGAGCCTTCATGAAAGCTACACTGCAGATAAGCCTCCACATTTATTTGCCTTTTGCTAGCATCTAAAACATTCCAGATATGCAAGTTCAGGTAGGATCTTATCTATTTAGATGTCCATACTTCCAGCATGGAGCCTATATGCAGTGGAAAACACAATGGAATTGACTGTGGCATTAAAATTCCATGAAATATTCCCAGGTCTCTTCATTTTAGCACCCCACTTCAATGAAGGCTGATTTCTTAAGGGATGTTTACCACATTCACAAATCTCTCTGTGATCAGTGAACTTGGAGGAACTATCTCAATTCACCTGTTGGCATTGTCTCAGGCAGCTGTCAACTCCATCTGCCAGGATTTGGGATGCTTGCAATTCAGAGGTTAGATATGCAAAAAGTTTCTATGTTAAGGTTTCATTGATTCATTAGGGACTAAAGCCTCCCAAGACTGACAGATCTTTCCTATTTGGAGTTCCACAGATAAATTCATGGTAGCCAGCTGTTTTCCACATGGGTCTGGTCTCCATCACACATCAGTTCATTTGTTACAGTTGAGTTTGTTGAGGAGAGATGGATGAGAATGCCTGCAGGTCTGCTATTGGCCATTTACAGCCTTGAGGTCCAGGAACCATGCCAGAAGGGCATGTGACAATAAATCATAGTTCCCTGAAAGCTGCAGGAGGCCTTTAGCCCTGGGATTTGGAGCACCCAGATCGCCCATCACCTTATGATTCTGTCCAGATTGCTTTTCAATATAAAAGTTTATAATATCACATCCATCGTTCTTACTGAAGTAGGTTATGACAAGAGAAGTGGAAACAATTTTAAAGAAGGGTTAATTATTGTAACATGTAAGTAACATGACCCCAAACTTAGAATTAAGGCCCCTGAATGACTACTATCATCTCAGTGCAATATTGGGCCATTGTCCAATACAGTTGCTTAAAAGTCACTGGATATTCCTCCTGGCTAACAACCAGACTGTAACCATAACTGTTAACCTGTAGGAAACTGGTAAAATGAAGATTATATATTCTGATAGGGAAAGCAATCTTTCAGGTTATAGTTTGATTGCCCTGTGCTATTAAGCATTTTTGTATTAAACAAACAATCCTCATACCTCATCATTCATTTTCCATAGCATGTTTCTTATTTCTCCTTCTAACCAAACTTGGTATCCTCTCAACTTCCTAGTAGTAAGTTAATTTGACCTTGTCAGGATACCCATCCTAAGATAACTATAACAATTTTAAATGTGAAAATTACCATAGGGCAGGGGCACAAATATGGGTTCAAATCTGGACTTCTCACTAACAAGGAAGTCTCAGAAGAATGGAAAAAGTTTCACCATGCCTCAATTTCCCTATTTGCAAAACCTGCTCACTACCTGTGTTGGGAATGTAATGAGCTGGTGATTTGTACAAGGAAGGAAAGAGAAAGAAATATCTCTCATTCCTCTTCCTTCTAGATGTCTCTAGTCATTTTGCCTGAACAGAACCAAAGCCTGAATTCTGAACTTGTCTTTGTGTATTCATATGTAAAGATCTCAAGCCAATCAAGACATTTAAGCCAGCTTCCTTGTAACAGGTGGAAAGAATTTTCTTATCATCCACTTATTCCTTTGTTAACACCAGCAGCCATGGATGTTCTGAGATGTTTCTGGGGCTGTGTTCAACCATGTGGAACTTGACACAGAACATCAACTGTGTCTTGCCTCCTTGCAGCCCAGTGATTTCTCTTCTCTCCTCTCCTCCTTAGTCTCCCCTTCTCTTCTTTCCTCTATTCTCCTCTTCTCTTCTCTTCTCCTCTCCTCTCTTCTCTCTTCTCTCTTCTACTCTCCTCTTCTCTTCTAAGTCTCCACAGAAAGAGATGGGTGCTGGTTCTCTGACCAGTAGCTTACTAGATCACAACAGAGTATTTTACTTTCAAAATTGGTAATGTTTTTTGTAAGATGGGTATAGTGAGTGAAGAAACAAAATTGGTCAATGGGAATTAAGCCCTTTGACCTATGCTATTAATATTTAAGATTCTGTCTCTTTTCTTTTTTTTTCAGTGGGTTAATTTCAAAGGTAACAACTCATGATATATGACTGGGAAGGCAATGCCCATATCACATGTGAACAATAAGTTATCCTTACGCACATAGACATGTGCAGCTTATTGTGTGTGTGTATGTGTGTGTGTGATTTGCATATGCACATGTCAGTATGCATGTTTATATGCATACATGTTTATGAGTGCACATACACATGTGTGTGGTGTGGAGGATAGAGGTTGATGTCAGATGTCTTCCTCAATCAATATCCACTATAATTTTTTTTTTTTTTGAGAAAAGTCCTCTCACTTAAATCTAGAGCTTGCCCCAGAGATCCCTCATACCTATCTCCAAAGTGCTGCTAGTACAAACAGGCTGGCAAACCTACTAAGCATTTATGTGGGTGTTGGGGACCCAAACTTAGGTCCTTACACTTGTATGAAAAGTCCTTTACTGATTGACCCATCTCCTTGTCCTTAACACTTAGATCTTAGAATTCTTTCACATGGGGGTTCCAATACACACACACATGTACACACATACACACATATACACACACATGCTTTTCTGAGTCAGTATTGTTTCTCAGTAAATATAGAGGACAGCAATGAAGAAAGATACTCAGTGTCTCAATTTTTCTACCTACTACTTAAAAAATCTGTTTTGGGGCTGGAGAGATAGATAGCTTAGCAGTTAACATGCTTGCTTGTAAAGCCAAAGGACCCAGGTTCAATTCCCCAGGACCCATGTAAGCCAAATGCATTAGGTGGAGCATGTGTCTGAAGTTTTTTTTTCAGTGGGTGGAGGCCCTGGTGCTCCCATATTCTCCCTCCTTCTCTCCCTCATGAATAAATAAATAAAATAAAATATGTTTGAAAAGCCATGTCTGGTAGCTCTGTTAACTTTGGCAGTAAAACACAAGACTAATGCATCAATCTGGTTCAATCCTGCCCAAGTCTGCACTTTCCAAATCCAGGGACATCACCCACATTTTAGACTATGCGAATTGTGCCATTCCATGGAGTTCAAGGCCATCCCCCAGAGAATGAACCTTTTTGTGACCCAAAGGTCCTTCTTAATAAATTTCATGGAAGTGGGATATGCTAAGAATCAATGAAATCCAGACTCTTGTTTTAACCTGCAGCTCACTATGACAGTTGAGTTAGAAAGGAAGTTAAAGACTGCCATCTGTCATTGGTTACCTCTGAACCCTGTTAGTCTTAGAATGGGATCTATAATTGATCATATATGGGGATATGAGACTATCTTAGTCATGCCATTCATGTAGTTGGTGACTGCCAGTGATTCATCTACAGGGAGCACTGTGATCTCTCATGGCATGCCCTGATGGAAACACCACACTCTTTTTGATTATCACTAGTCTTCTGCTTTGACCCCACCCAGGAAAACCATTCAACAACCAATGTGAGTTCAATTCTAGTCCTGAAAACTTGAGAGCCAGAGACACCCTAAGCCTCCTGGATACTGATTTCAAATACACAGTCTTTACTTCCACTTCCAGTGATTTTTGATGCTGACTTGCTTTGGTTTCTTTGATTGACTCATGCAGCATTACTACTTCTTGTGTTTTCCATACCCGGTGTCATTATTCCACATGGCAGGAAAACATTTCCAACAAGAGTGTAGAATAGATAATTTCCCTAAGGTGATTTGACCACAGATCCTTCCAGTTTGCTTATGTATATCTTTGAAAAACAAGTACACACTAAATCATTTTTATTTTTTATTTTTTTATTTTTTTGGTTTTCTGAGGTAGGGTATCACTGTATCCCAGGCTGACCTGGAATTCACTCTGTAGTCTCAGGGTGGCCGCGAACTCACAGCAATCTTCCTACCTCTGCCTCCAGAGTGCTGGGATTAAAGGTGTGCACCACCATGCCCAGCTTCACACTAAATCATTATTAAGAGAACACCAATAAGTATTACATTGCCACAAAAAGGGAATCCTCATGCAACTGCACACACACACATACATATACCTCCCCTGCCACACACATACAGAGGTCTAAAAACCCTGGGGTTTTTTTGGTTTTGCTCTTTTTGTTTTTCTTTGAGGTAGAGTCTTGCTCTAGCTCAGACTGAGCTGGAATTTCCTATGTAGTCTCAGACTGGTTTCTAACTCACAGTGTGTGCCACAATGCCTGGCTTTCTTGCTTTATAATTCACAACTTCCAGAGAGTGCCTCTGTCTGAAGTTAGTTGCACAACCACCAAGGAAACCTCCCTGGTGTTGTTTCACCTAGGCTCTATTAATCCACTCTAGGGGGAGCTATTTAGCTTAGAAACATGGAAGAACAATAATACGGCTCAAAAAAGGTAAGTCATTCACTTACTTGAATGAGTCAAGAGCATCACTGATTGCATTGGCAAAATTGACATCTGTTGGGACATTTTTATATTCTAGGCAGTAAGTGGGTCTGACACCAAGAATCTCAACCTCGCAGCCTAAGAAGGAAAAAGATGGCAAATAATTACTGTCTCCAAAATTTGAAGTGGGGTTATGAGCCTGTTTCAGGAGGCAAATAGCATTAGGCAAAAAAAATTTGTGTATATTTTCATGAACTAAAATAATTTATTGTTTTTTGGCGGGGTTCAGTTTTTCAAGGTAGGGTCTCGCTCTAGCCCAGACTGACCTGGAATTCACTATGTAGTCTTCAGGGTGGCCTTGAACTCTCAATGATCCTCCTACATTTGCCTCCCAAGTGCTGGGATTAAAGGTGTGTGCCACCACACCCAGCAAATAATGTATTTTTGACTGTTAAGTAACATAATTTGACTTAATTGGAATAGAGGTTCCTAAATGTAATTCTTCATAACACTGATGTCCTGTGACAAAGTGCCAAAAATTTGATAATGGAAACAAATAGAAATTAATTAATGTGAATAAATACCTCAATTAATATTTTTCCTATAAATTTTCACAACTGTTATCTTCTAGTAGTATTTAAGAATCTTATGTTGAGCAGTATCTGTGTAATCAGAGAATTATAAGATAAATATTTCACTTTCCCATTGTATAAAAAACTAACTAGACTTAAAATCACTCCACCATATTAGCAAGCATACTTCATTAAGCTAAAGTAATGATTCTGAGCCATGGCCTTACTTCTTTCAAAATACATTTAAAGAGTTTAAAGCATTCAGGTATGTATCAGCTCAGTTTCTCTGCTGTAAATGTTGGACAAGTAGAAGTAGTTTCTCTGAGAAAGAGAATATCTTATTATCAGAACACAGAGTAGGGTGAGCCATCTCAGTTTACACTCATTAAGCAAATATTTAGTTGACAATAGGAACTAGTGACTATTCAGACAGAGGAAACATGAATCAGTCAGGGTCTTTTACCAGAGTAGGCCATAACTAAGTCTGTGAGAAAAAAGGAAACCATGCATTTCTGTGAAGTGTGAAGTGACGTGCTCATTTGGTAAGAGGTGTGAGCAACTCCATGAGGGACCCTATTTCCTCTTGAAAGCCTTGGTTACACCTTCCCATGGGACTATGTATGGACATATACCATGCCATGGAGTTTGAAAGTGAGGATGGGAGAAATATCTTAGCAGAGAGAGCAGAATAAGCCAAAACCAGAGACCTTCTAAATAATAAAGGACATGGAATGCCAGACTAGGAGAGCCAGAAGAATGGGTGTTGTTCTTTCTTATAGCCCAGGGAGAATAACTTCCAAGAAGTGAGTGAACATGGAAGAAGCAGAGTGTGGGGGAGGAAGGATTCTTTGTCAGGAAACACATTGACCCCACTCCTAAGTACATCTACCAACTGGTTCCAGCTGACATAAAGCACAGTAGGGCAGCTCCTAGTGAGACTCCTTTCCTTGAGCATACATTATTTGATCACAGTTGTCTGTGAGAGATCTCAACCCACCCACCCCTGCCTGAGATCTTGGGTTCATGAAGGGCCAGGACATCTGGGAGAAGAAGCAAAGACCAAGATGCTAGTAAATCCTTCCATAACTTGTCTATTGAGAGGACAAATTGGCTGTGTGGCTGAAGAATGAATCTGTTCATAGCTTCTGGGAAAGTTTTTATTGTCTTAAGAAATGCCAGAGGAATATTGACTGGTTATATTTACATAAGATACCTGTGTTTTACTTGAAAAAAGTTATTTACAGATTTTGATTGCTGTTGTAAAGTTGTTTTTTTTTTTTTTTTCCTTCCTGTATTCATTGTTTTGTTCAGTGCTAGAAACCTAAAAGGACCTCATATACCCTGTAAAAGTTAAAGAGCTGTCAACAGGGTCACCAACGATCTGTTTTTGGAATCACTGACACATGGGTGTGGAAGTTTTCAAGTAATGGAATTTTGACCATAGCCTTTAAGTGGCATACTTTTCTGGGTGTTTGAACATTAATGTCAAATCATAACTGCTTTGTATAACCAATAGGCATGCTTGTTACCATTATCAAATATCATATAAATATACTTTTATATGATTCAAATTAATCTGGGCTTAACATTGGTGTAGTAATATGCATCATTTCAGAAATTTACTCTTGGCTTAGGTTAAAAGACATCAGCAGCATTACACCCGTAGGACTCATGACCTCATCTGTCATTGGTTTTCAGTATCAGGCATGTATTCCCTCCCATGGAGAGGGACTCCAGTTCAATTAGAGCGCAGTTAGTTTACCCCCATAACAGACATGCCACTATTGCACCCATTGGCTCATTTGACCTGGATGGTCAATCTTAAGGTTTGCAGTGTTCATTGTTGTTTATCTCCACTGATGAAATCCCCTCTCCCATAGAGATGCATGTAGCTTAGCTTTCTGTCAGCTGGTTTACAGTGGGGAGGTTTTCAGCTCAGTTCCAGCAAGATTTCTCAGAGACCTTGCAGCCTAAGCCTGTGGGAGTCTTTAGAAATAGGGTCTTACCTTCTATTCCTGGTGGGAAACCAAGAGCCTTGGCAATGACCTGTAATGTCTGTTGGCCAACAACTCACTGAAAGGTGCCCATCCCTGGCACTGAAAATTTTCTAGTAACAATATACAACTTCTTGATGCACCATTGTCCAAAAACATCAGTTTCTATATTGCTTATTCATATCCTCTTACATTTTGATTAACCCTTTCCCCACCTTCCTTTACTCAATCTCTTCTCTAACCTCACTTAGGCCTTTCCACCCCAGGTAATCTGTTCATCTACTTACATATAAACAATACCATACTCTTAAGTGTTCCCCTCTCCTACTTCCCTTATTGCCCCTTTCTATCTTATTGGCCTCTGCTACCAAGTTTTATTCCAACTCACATACAAGTCCAAATATTTGTAGCTAGTATCCACATATGAGAAAGAACATGTGACATTTGGTTTTCTTGGCCTGGGTTACCTCACTAAGTATAATCCTTTCCACTTTCCTGCAAATTTCATAATTGAATTTTCCTTTACCACTAAATAGAACTCCATTGTGTAAATGTAACATGGCATTATTATCCATTCATCAGTTGAGGGACATCTAGGCTGGTTCCATTTCCTACCTATTATGAATAGAGTAGCAATAAAACATGAATTTGCAAGTATATCTATGGTAGTGAGATGAGTCCTTAGGATATATGCCTAGGAGTGGAATAGCTGGATCATATGGTAAATCTATTTTTTGCTGTCTCAGGAACCTCCACACTGATGTACAAATTTTACAATGGCTACATCAGATTACATTCCCACCAACAGAATACATCCTTGCCAGTATTTATTACCATTTGTTTTATTCATGATAGCCATTCTGACAGTTGTGAGATGAAATCTCAAAGTAATTTGTATTTCCCCAATCACTAAAACTGTAGAACATTTTTTTAGATGGTTATAGGCCATCTATATCTCTTCCTTTGAGGATTCTCTATTTAGTTCCATAGCCCATTTTCTTAATTGGGTTGTTTGATTTCTTATGGCTTAGTTTTTTTGAGTTCTTTGTATATCCTGGGTATTAATCCTCTGTCAGATGTATAGCTGGCAAAGATTTTTTTTCTCATTCT